>NC_136067.1:1380496073-1381696073 GCF_964261635.1 Lissotriton helveticus
AAAACATTTGCACGTTTTTTGCAAAGTTCCTCTTCTTTGGTGAGTCCAATTAATTTGTAAAAGTGCCTTTTTAGTAACAAAGTGCCAACCGCATATCAGTCTCAGATGCAGCCTAACGTATGGTGATCTTGAGCTATTTACACTGTTTATGGCCCATTCTATGTCAAGCATTGATATTTTCACATTTTAACACAATATACCAATACTTGGTTTTCACTTTGATGAGTAAAACAGCAAGCATATGCTTTATTTATGCCATCTGTGGCAACTCGTTTTGGAAATGTGGATAGGTTTAAAGGCACTTTCCATGAAAGCTTTTTTGTTTTGTTGTGATTTAAATGATTCTCATATTTGTCCTTGCAGGCTCATGATTTCAATGGTGCAGCAGGTACAGTGGCACAGGGTCCAAAAGCTCTAGGAAACCCACTGAACACTGATAATTGCTATATGTTACTATTAAACAAGCAGTCACAAGAGAGTAACCTTGCAGGCCCTAGGGACATGATTTGGACGGTGCAGCAGGTGCAGTGGTACAGGGGTCAAAAGGTCTAGGAAACTCACTGAACACAGATTATTGCTATATTTTACTACAAAAAAAGCAGTCTGGAGTGCTTTTTTTGGTTCTTTTGTAACCATTGCGCCCAAAGTAACACATAACCTAAAGCATCTCTGCAATAGAAGCTGTAACCCACTGGACTTTTCTGTCTATCTACAACTTATGTTACATATAGTGCATTTATACAGCACATTTTCACCGTTTTTTTATGGTCCTAAAATGCTTCTGAATCTTGACACACTAACACCTTGGCAAGGACATTCTTCATTCTATAACATTAGCACTTCAGCCATTGTAAAGAATATATGAATATTTATAACTTACCATTCGGCATTCCATACCAAGCATTGGCAAAGCCAAGAGGTCTCGCCTGTGCGAGATCTGTTGGCTTTGTCAATGTTTTCCAGCCATATTATACGGCAGTGCTAGCTTCAGTGCAGCATAACTTAAAATAAAATTAAAGCGCTACAATGCGGACAATTCTGGCTCTGTCATACAGCTTTTTTTACTTTGCTTTCAGCCATTTGCAACATAGCTAAAAACATTAGCAAAGCCAATACATCTCACATATGTAAGACCTATTGGCTATGCCAGTGCTTGTTCATTATTTTGTCCGTTTTTTCCTGCTTCTCACTTCCGTGCAGATTTTTAAATCATCTTCTGTCTTTTCTAATCAGTTTCCAGTTCATATTCTACTGCTAGAACCTCCAGTACTCAGCAGTGGCGTTTTCTCAGCTCGAAGTATCAGACACATGTCTAGGGTCTTGCCAAGGAAACACTCAACTCTTTACTTGGTGCTCAGTTTTGTTAATAAACCTCCTGTCTACGCACGTTGTAGTGGCAGGTCACGGAATTGAGAGAGAGAGAGAGAGTATAAAGTTATATGCCCAGGATTACACACAGTTAGTAGCAGGAAGGCGAGGATCAGAACTCTGATTTTCTGAATACACAGCCAGCAACTTACCTACTGGGCCGCATCTTCTCCAGATGCAGTTTGTCTCTTAAGTAACAATATTTTATTTTAGTAGGCACTGCAGAAACGATGCTCAGAAACAGGCCTTGTGTGGTTAAACCACTTGTTGCCGCGCTTTCAAAATATCGGTTAAACAAATTGCCAGTCTTCTGTGTTTTTCTTCCTCTTTGCTGCACGCTCTGTCACTAACCAAGCCACAGGCAGGCAGTTTTTCTAAACCTCAAAGATGATTTAGAAACCAGAGCTGGTGCTTGAGACATCCTCAGACTTCGTGTCTTGCTATTTCTGTAGTTCTGCAGTTGTTTGACCTTTTTTCCCCCAACAACTTTTTGCTAATGTCTCTTAATTTCCACCATAGTTACGATGTAAGCGATGCTGTGATTATTTTTAGGGCAACAAGACAAATAAGCCATCGAAATGAGACTGGTAACTGAGGGTATCGGTGCACTGGAGGTTAAGGCGGCATAGAGGACACGTCTTTTAAACACCAATGCAGGCAGGGGGGGTGGGGATTTTAGGGTCTGCCACTAATGTGAACCGGGTCGATCAAGGCTAAAAAAGTAACAAACATTGTCAGCGTCAAGGAGTCGGCTTTTGCACACTGCACGTGCACATAATTTGTGCACAAATTTACAGATCACAAAATGGTGCACATTTGCATGCCGGCACACAGACATCCATGCAGACACAGATCTACAGGAACACTGCTCACAGATCATCAGACACAGTCACGCAGGTCAGCCCAAGTACACAGATCAACTAACTGTCAGGCAGGCATAAAGTCCTACAGAACACACAGAAAACCTCACAGAAACGCATCCCAGAAAGCTCGGGGAGTGTGCCCTTTGGTTTGCCAATGGCTTTCAGTCATGCTGTCATGCTGTTTAGCACCCCCATTGTTGTGCAGCACGGCTAACGGGAATACATTTTAAAAAGGCGCTATGGGGCAGTGGTTGTGTCATTTTGTGGGTGCAAATGAGTTGGGGCGGAGTGGGGTTAGCGATATAGTGGGCCGAGATGAGGGGAGGGAAGCAACACAGGGGTTTGGGGAGAGGCTAGGAAACAACACAGAGGGCGGAGGTAAGGAGTAGAAGCACAGGGCGAGACAGCAACATGGAGCAGGCAGATGGGAAGCACATGAATGCTCAGGCAATTGGGAGGTAGTGGGGCAGGGGAACTGGTGAGACTGGGGGTGGCAGGAGAAGAGACAGACTAGAGAGAAACGTGGAGCGAGTGCAGCAAAAGTACATGGGTGAGAGTGTGTAACACCTACAGCAATGGGACGAAAGAGTAGCACACTAGGAAGACAGCTGGTAAACACATGTATTCTCTCATTCTTAAGATAGAGGAAAAAAGTAGGTCTCTAAAGTGAGCAGGGGAAAGACACAAGTAAATTGGCAATGCGTAAGCCAACAAATATCAAGGAAGCAAATGAGGGATAGGAAAGTCAACCAATGGTAAGCAATGTGCGGGCTCCAAGCCCCTGTCTATTCTTGGTAAGCCCACAATATGTCTCACAACAGACAGCATATGAGCTGCCTGCTAGCCTCACTCTAAAAAAATATTTTCACAAGGCTCAAAGGTCAGAGAATAGCTGGGCTACAAATGAAAAAACTGAAAACTACCGTATCAGCACCATACTGCTGTCCTAGCCAAACTAATGGAAGCAGAGCAAGTGTCCTTTCACCACATTGTCTCTTTTTCTACCCTAAACTGTCGTCAATTACTAATAATGAAAGTAGAAGTAGCTCTAGACAGGCAGGAGGTGGCCTCCTTATGTAAACTAGAGAGAAAGTGGGTCTCTGGGATTCAAGTAGAGTATTAGGCTCACATGAGGGCAGTGAGGCCAGCAGGGTAACGCATGTGCAGGATGCCAGTCTCGTTGTGGTCTGAGGAATGACCTGACTAAGGCTTGCCCTACTTTGGCTTGTCCACCTTTGAGAGCCTCTGGGAGGAAGGGGTTAAGAAGTGAACCCCTGATCAATATTTGGCTTCCTTCTGTCTACCAGAAGGAGATGGAATCTGGGCAATTTTTTAAATTTGTGTAGTTTCAAGTAGCCTCGATTGCTCTTCCGCTTACTTCCTCCTTCATGGAATATAATTATTCGGCAGTAGGCAGTAACCGTGCATTTAATAAATACATTAATAAACAAAATGGTGCCTGGCTACTGCTTATGTCCAAAACAGTCATAGTATAGGGACCCTTTTAAGGATATCTATGGGGATAGTGTTTTCCTTAGGTTTTTGTAAAATCCTCCCTCACTTATTCAAGTGTCATGCTTCATCGTCAGGAACCCAGGGCAGTACTTCATACCCGTGGTGCAATACAACCTTAGTAGGGAGTGTCTTTCGTGAACAATTGTTCAAGTGGAGATTTAAAATTACCTAAGGGACTTCACATTCATTAGTGAGAGTTCATTGATATGGTTAACAAGCACTGGCGTTGCCAATGGGTTTCGCATTTGGAAAGTTGGAGCTATTGGTTTTGTAAATGACATTTTATATTTATATATTGTTATTGACAATGCCAATAACGATATATAAATATAAAATGTCATTTACAAAACCAATAGGTCCAACTTTCCTACTGCGAGACCTATTGGCAACGCCAGTGCTTGGTTCTCTCTCTCACAGAACAAGCAAGGCAAAATGTATTTTGTACAAGCAGGCATAGGGCGCCGACTTTTCAAATACAATCGAGGACTCATCAGCAGAATAAATGCCTTAGACTGGCAGTATAAAACAAAATAGACCAGGAGTCAGGCAGGAAAAACGTCACTGCATAAGCAAGAGCAGCAACTCGCTGGACAGTCGCGGGAGAATTCTAGCTGCCAAATTAAGACAAACTTTACGTCAGCCACTGACAAATTTCCTATTCAGGACACTGAACACATTGGCAGGAAAGTGCCCCAGTATTCCAAGTTACTAACATTGAGTCCTCATCCGGGTGGCGTAGATGTGAAAGAGGGGGGGGGCGCTGTAGAGCTGGATATGCTGACTCAGCGATTGCTCCGGCTTTATTGCTCGTCGTAGCTCGATTACCAGACAACCCCCTGCGGTTTTTCCCAGCCAAACACTAGTTCAATGCATGTGCGGTTTCCCTTAAACTCTCCCATCTATAAAAGCAGCTTTCAAAAGCAATAAGTCAACAGTAATGAGAAAGGGATGTGTTTGTCCTCGGAAGGACACCGAAGCCTTTTCAGGCGTCTAGAAAGAAAGTTATAGAATATTTTTAAAAAATTGTCTTTTGTGTCAGTTCACTGCAGCTTCTACAGAACGACATGTGGTAACTGCTGGTAAAATCATGGTCATTAATTGGGGGACAGTTTGGGGAAATGAAGCACACCGCCCTTTCGAGGAAAGCATTAAATGGTTTAGGAGTTAGGGTCTTGTCGCCATTTTGCGATATGTTAGCCTTTGCGGGTCCAGGCTCCGGATGGCTCAATGCATGTAATTGGCATTGTATGAGTAGGGTTGTGGGGGAGGGGTTTGGGCACTGTACATTCGACGCGTGCAATTGTGGAGAAATAACAGTGCATAACTCTGCTCAGCCCGCTCACAGTTAATGAAAATAAAGGTTTGGGGCAAAATTTAAGAGCACAGCTTTAGCCCACTCCTGCTCCATTTGGGGTCAGGCTGGAAATCTCTTATAACAAGCATTGACATTGCCAATAGGTCTCGCTTGTGGGACCTTATAAGTATTTAGTTTTGCAGCACAATATGATGAGTGGCGTTGCGTGTGTGAGTGGCGTTGCATGTGTGAGTGGCGTTGCGCGTGTGAGTGGCGTTGCGTGTGTGAGTGGCGTTGCGTGTGTGAGTGGCGTTGCGTGTGAGTGGCGTTGCGTGGGTGAGTGGCGTTGCGTGGGTGAGTGGGGTTGCGTGGGTGAGTGGGGTTGCGTGGGTGAGTGGGGTTGCATGGGTGAGTGGGGTTGCGTGGGTGAGTGGCGTTGCGTGGGTGAGTGGCGTTGCGTGTGTGAGTGGCGTTGCGTGTGTGAGTGATGTTGCGTGTGTGAGTGGCGTTGCGTGTGTGAGTGGCGTTGCGTGTGAGAGTGGCGTTGCGTGTGTGAGTGGCATTGCGTGTGAGAGTGGCGTTGCGTGTGTGAGTGGCGTTGCGTGTGTGAGTGGCATTGCGTGTGTGAGTGGCGTTGCGAGTGTGAGTGGCGTTGCGTGTGTGAGTGGCGTTGCGTGTGTGAGTGGCGTTGCATGTGTGAGTGGCGTTGCGTGTGTGAGTGGCGTTGCGTGTGTGAGTGGCGTTGCGTCAGTGAGTGGGGTTGCGTGGATGAGTGGGGTTGCGTGGATGAGTTGCGTGTGTGAGTGGCGTTGCGTGTGTGAGTGGCGTTGCGTGTGTGAGTGGCGTTGCGTGTGTGAGTGGCGTTGCGTGTGTGAGTGGCGTTGCGTGTGAGTGGCGTTGCGTGTGTGAGTGGCGTTGTGTGTGTGAGTGGCGTTGCGTGTGTGAGTGGCGTTGCGTGTGTGAGTGGCGTTGCGTGTGTGAGTGGCGTTGCGTGTGAGTGGCGTTGCGTGTGTGAGTGGCGTTGTGTGGGTGAGTGGGGTTGCGTGGGTGAGTGGGGTTGCGTGGGTGAGTGGGGTTGCGTGGGTGAGTGGGGTTGCGTGGGTGAGTTGCGTTGCATGGGTGAGTGGCGTTGCGTGTGTGAGTGGCGTTGCGTGTGTGAGTGGCGTTGCGTGTGTGAGTGATGTTGCGTGTGTGAGTGGCGTTGCGTGTGTGAGTGGCGTTGCGTGTGAGTGGCGTTGCGTGTGTGAGTGGCGTTGCGTGTGTGAGTGGCATTGCGTGTGAGAGTGGCGTTGCGTGTGTGAGTGGCGTTGCGTGTGTGAGTGGCATTGCGTGTGTGAGTGGCGTTGCGTGTGTGAGTGGCGTTGCGTGTGTGAGTGGCGTTGCGTGTGTGAGTGGTGTTGCATGTGTGAGTGGCGTTGCGTGTGTGAGTGGCGTTGCGTCAGTGAGTGGGGTTGCGTGGATGAGTGGGGTTGCGTGGATGAGTTGCGTGTGTGAGTGGCGTTGCGTGTGTGAGTGGCGTTGCGTGTGTGAGTGGCGTTGCGTGTGTGAGTGGCGTTGCGTGTGTGAGTGGCGTTGCGTGTGTGAGTGGCGTTGCGTGTGTGAGTGGCGTTGTGTGTGTGAGTGGCGTTGCGTGTGTGAGTGGCGTTGCGTGTGTGAGTGGCGTTGCGTGGGTGAGTGGGGTTGCGTGGGTGAGTGGGGTTGCGTGGGTGAGTTGCGTTGCGTGGGTGAGTGGCGTTGCGTGGGTGAGTGGCGTTGCGTGGGTGAGTGGCGTTGCGTGTGTGAGTGGCGTTGCGTGGGTGAGTGGCGTTGCGTGGGTGAGTGGCGTTGCGTGTGTGAGTGGCGTTGCGTGTGTGAGTGGCGTTGTGTGTGTGAGTGGCGTTGCGTTGCGTGTGTGAGTGGCGTTGCGTGTGAGTGGCGTTGCGTGTGTGAGAGGCGTTGCGTGTGTGAGTGGCGTTGCGTGTGTGAGTAGTGTTGCGTGTGTGAGTGGCCTTGCGTGTGTGAGTGGCCTTGCGTGTGTGAGTGGCATTGCGTGTGTGAGTGGCGTTGCGTGTGTGAGTGGCGTTGCATGTGTGAGTGGCGTTGCATGTGTGAGTGGCGTTGCATGTGTGAGTGGCGTTGCATGTGTGAGTGGCGTTGCGTGTGTGAGTGGCGTTGCGTCGATGAGTGGGGTTGCGTGGATGAGTGGGGTTGCGTGGATGAGTTGCGTGTGTGAGTGGCGTTGCGTGTGTGAGTGGCGTTGCGTGTGTGAGTGGCGTTGCGTGTGTGAGTGGCGTTGCGTGTGTGAGTGGCGTTGCGTGTGAGTGGCGTTGTGTGTGTGAGTGGCGTTGTGTGTGTGAGTGGCGGTGCGTGTGTGAGTGGCATTGCGTGTGAGTGGCGTTGCGTTGTGAGTGGCGTTGCGTGTGTGAGTGGCGTTGCGTGTGTGAGTGGCGTTGCGTGTGTGAGTGGCATTGCGTGTGTGAGTGGCGTTGCGTGTGCGAGTGGCGTTGCGTGTGTGAGTGGCGTTGCGTCGATGAGTGGGGTTGCGTCGATGAGTGGGGTTGCGTCGATGAGTGGGGTTGCGTCGATGAGTTGCGTTGCGTGTGTGAGTGGCGTTGCTGTGTGTGAATTGCTGCTTGGGGGAGTGGGGGGGTGGGCGGGGGAGCAGCAGGCAGATGCGAGTGGAGCGCACGCTGGAGAGGGAGGGGGTGGGAGGACTAGGCAGCGGGAGAGAGGGAGAAAGGAGCGCGAGGGAGGCGTTTTTAGATACATGAAGCCAAAATTACAAGTGAGCATGTTACAAAAGCAAACGCTACGTTACATGAGACAATAGTGACAGTTGTGCAAGTATCAAGAGCAACAAAATACAAGAGGTAGCAAACGATATGCAATAGCATATCTGAGGGAACACGGCCTGGAGGTAGCAAACGATATGTTCTTAGAGGAAACAATCTTCTCGGCATTGATGGTTGGGGGAGTGGGGGGGTGGGCGGGGGAGCAGCAGGCAGATGCGAGTGGAGCGCGCGCTGGAGAGGGAGGGGGTGGGAGGACTAGGCAGCGGGAGAGAGGGAGAAAGGAGCGCGAGGGAGGCGTTTTTAGATACATGAAGCCAAAATTACAAGTGAGCATGTTACAAAAGCAAACGTTACGTTACATGAGACAATAGTGACAGTTGTGCAAGTATCAAGAGCAACAAAATACAAGAGGTAGCAAACGATATGCAATAGCATATCTGAGGGAACACGGCCTGGGGGAAGCTGGCTGGGGAGGGGGAGGAGAAATGAAAGGAAGGCTGTGTTTGCGGGGAGAGAGAGGGGAGGTGCTGGTGTGGGCGGGGGGAAGTGCTGGTGTGGGAGGAGTGCTGCTACGGCAAGGCTGTGTTTGCGGGGAGAGAGAGGGGAGGTGCTGGTGTGGGAGGGGGGAGTTGCTGGTGTGGGAGGAGTGCTGCTAGGGGAGGAGAAGCCCTGGCCGTGAATGCTTGTGCATGTTCACGTGAACTGCAAGAAAACGCCGGGCTGAAACCCCTTAGTTTGAAGAGGATTTTGCCGACATGAATTCGACCCTATCCATTCCTGCGGAATGGGACAGGCTCGACCTAAAAACTGAAGCGGTGGGGGTAGAGCCCAGAGGGGAAACCCAGCAGAGAGCTTGTTGTACAACGAGAGGCCCTGCGGTCTATTTCCTTGCAGGAGTTCATGTTTTAGCATGTCAATCGCCGCCATGAATAATTCAGAGGCGGCTTAAATAGCAGCCTGGGGAGGGGAGGGGCGAGGCAGGGTATATGCGTGTGTGCATAGAAGGGTGAGGTGCCGGCAAGTGGGGAGCACAGTACGGCTGGGCATCTGCGGGGACCTGGCTACCCCCGTGGGAATGTGGAAGGGAAAAAATACTGCTCTTCAAGGTATCCACAATCCCACCTCCTCAATTTGAGAATGTAGTAAACTCCTGTCGGTGCAAAAAGGGGTTTGGGTACCAGTGGGAATCAGAAGCTTCTCTTCCCTACTCCCATTGCCCCTTACCACCCCCAGCCCCCCTACACACTCATTCACTCACACCCACGCATGTGTCCGAGATGCTCTGGCAATCTGGAGCAGGCCACGGCTGATGACGTATGCCTGACACAGGTGTGCAGCAGAGTGAGGCGTGGGAACTCCGGCACGGCAGCCAATGGTAGAGGTGCAGGGCAAAGGTCCCCACGCGATGGAATGTTTGATGAGCCGTTCCCCCCTCCGCCCCAGCCAACTGCTAGGGCCAGGCATAAGCGCGCACTCTATCAGGGCATCTCAGTATTCACCTGCGTCATTCCTACTGTTTTTCCAGTCAACGGCAGCCACCCGCACGCAGCTCGTCCAATGCACCCCAATCTACGCCTGCACCTCTCCCTCCGGCTCTCTATTAAATTTCACACAACCTTCTATCAGCCCTTACCCTACAACTCGTGCTATATCTGAGGTGCGCACCCGACAGAGATCTGCCAATGTTCCTCTGCCCAAGAAGCAGCACAGTGAATGCAGGGTGCGACTGAACAAGACAGACGAGGGCAGCACGAGGAATGTGAGACAAAGAAAGAGCATAGGTAGAACTGTGTAAATGCATGGATGGATGGATGGGAGGGTGCGAGAAGGAGAGAGAGAGAGCGAGAAGGAAAGAGAAAATGAGAGAGACTGGGGAGAGGAGAGAGAATGAGGAGGGGAGAGAGCGCGAGATGTGGAGATAGAGGGAGAATGAGAGAGGGCGGGAGAGGGGGAGAGAAAAGAGAGAGAGGGAGAGAAAAGAGAGAGGGGGAGAAAAGAGGAGAGAATGAGAAACAAGTGAGGGAGAGAAAAGAGAGACAAAAGAAAGAGAGGGGGGAAAGAGGGAAAGTGAGAGGGAAAGGGAAAGAAAAGGGATGGAGGGAAAGAGGGAGAGAAAAGAGAAAAAAGAAGAGGAAAGCGAGGGAGAGAAAAGAGAGAGGGAGATGGCGAGCTAGAGGCATAGGAGGAGATGGAGAGCGGATTAGTCGATTTCTTAATTCCATTTACTTCGTATGGTGTTACTCACTCATTGAAAACTTTCCAATATAAGCTGACATATTAAAATACTACACACGTGGTTAAGAGTACGCAGGGCTCACTCTGCTTATACAGCAGATTGATATAATTACGCTAGTCATCAGACTCAACAAGTAGGTAAAACAATCTGAACGCGCATTCACAGAAGCTTAGCAGAGCAGAGAGCCTGGCAGCGTCATTGTATGCACACAAAGCTGTGGGGCTGCTTTAAGCCCGTGTTGGTGGTGCTGGCTTTTATTGTGTGTTGTACAACACGCATCTGTTTAGCAGATAAACAGTAATCCGCGCATTTATAAATACACTGCCGTGGGTCGCTGGCAGCCATTAAGAAGCCATCTGTCTGTCTTTTGCGGCGGCGGCCCATGGACAGACACGCAGCTGTCCCTTCCTGGGCCTGGACTGTGGGTGCCACTCGGTATTCTGCGCACTCGAGCCCATCATAGAGCAGACATAAGGAAACAAGACAGAGGCAAGGAGTGTGGCAAATGGCCGGAGGGAAGCCGGATGGGGGCGGGAGAGCCTGGTGGGGGGGCGGGAATGCGAGCGAGGGAAGCAGGCGGATTAGGGAGATGCTCGTGCTTGTGTGGTCACGTGACCCGCTTTTGTGCTCACGTGACTCACATGCACTGTGAGAAAACTGCAGTGGTTTCACGAGTCGATTGAGCCCTTGAATTTTCGCCTATTACATTCGCAAGCGAATGATAATAGGCGAAACCTAAAAAGAGAGGTGAAATATGAGTTGGTTATATTGACTCACACGCCATAACATATGTGCCATCGTGTTTCAGCCTTCTCATGAGCTCAGCAAGGGTCACAGACGGTCGTCAGGGCACTGCGTCTCAAACATGCCCATTGGCGTGCGAGGCACACAAATGAGTTTACATGCAACACACACCATGCATCACTCATGTTATTTTCTGTTGTCATTCAGTTGTGGGTATATTCAGCGACCTATCATAGTTGGAGAAAGGCATGTTAGACACAGACGGCCCCCGGCCGTCCAATGTCACGGTGGGCATGTGCGTCGGAGAGCCCCCGGCCGTCCGATCTGCACACGCGTCAAATTCTATGTGCACCACGGCGAAGTGGTTAAATTATTTGAGCAAGCTCCTTTCTCCATTACCCACAGTGCAACACTGCACACATCACACTGCATTCATGAGTCTTAAAGTGCTGCAAAGTATGGTTATAAACTGATCACGTCTCACCAGTACAGGTTTTGTTATGGTTCACAAATCTTTCTAGATATCCCAAGTGCAGACAACAACTCCTGGGGAAAGAAAAGCACAGACAGGCAATATTTCTGCACTTACAAAACTGGTATGGAACACAGGCGATTAATGTATAACAGAAAAAAACACAATTCTGTATGAGTTTTTCAAAGAGGAGGTGTTTTTTTTTATTAACAATAATCCTGCCTCATTATGAAGGGGCTCCTAATGCTCTTCATTTCTTCATGCTGATATTACGCATGCCTGATTCACTGGTAGCATCTCAGAGATGCCAATACCGTCCTAAAGCTGACTGAATTTGTCGTGCCAATACAGATGGGCGCTTGCCACTTGTACCAGGGAGCTAGCTAGGTGATAACCATACTAGGGCAGGCATTCACACACACACTCACCAAAAGGCTTATTGTATGGACAAAGCCAGGCTCCAGTGTGTGCGAACTTCCTATACCCAGCAGGAGCCTCTCCTAGCAGATTATGGCCACCACAATCTTTACATCTATCCAAATATGATTCCACTCATTCCAAGGGACAGATGTGCATTTCTTTCTTTATTGATTCCATTAACAATCCTCGTTTTATTTATTCATAAATCTCTTCAGTAGTGTTTGTATCTAAATTTCATTACTGCAACCCCACAACAAGATCTGGTGGTTACAAAGATCCAGTAGATATCAGTAGCAGATGGAGATCTTTAAAAGTGGTTGAACCACCAAACTTCCCTCTAGTTATTTTTTTCTGTGCAACAGTAACCTCTTGGTGGATGCACATTTAATGGTTGTATGTGCAACTGAGTGATACCAGCAAACATAATACTACCTTGTAATAAGATTGTAACTGCCACCTCTCCATACATTTAAAGATTCTTTAAAATGGTAAATTGAAAGCACATTTACCTCAATTCTTTCTAAACGTAAGACCTTTAGAAATTGTTCTCAAAGGGGACCATGAATTTATCCAATTCTTTAGATTCTGACAACTATATCTGGGTCTAGAGTGCCTACGGAGAAGCAGAAACAGTGTAACCCAGGAATAACCATAGACCTGGTATGTGGATCAATGTGGTCCACTCAGAAGCAAAGCAGAGATAGCTCACCCCAAGGAATGATAGACCCCCATAGTAGTGGTTCTATGGGATGCACTACTAAGCAGAGAGGATGCAAGGCCAGCCACAACCTCTACAATGGTGGTTTATGTTGTAAACACAATCAGCAAAGGCACAACTCACTTGAGAGGGCGCTTATGACGAACCAATGAGGCGAGGGGTTAGAATGTAGTCTTTCAGAGGAAAATAGAAATAAGCCTTAAGACAAAAGGTGAAGCAGAAGTGGGTAAGGAAGAAGGGAAAGAGAAAATAAATGGAGGGAGCACTGGAGTGCACCTGTGCAAAGGCCCTATGTGGCCCTGCCTGGCCCGAACAGGGAAGGCACCACATTAAAACTCCCTTAGACTCACAGCCCCATACCATGATCCCACAGGAGGAGAGGTTAAACAGTGCTGTGTAGGACATTGACTGCTGGGTGAATCACTTGAATGAATGCTTTTGGCTCATAATGGCATTTTGCAGGCATTTGGAGAAAGAGTGGTTGAAACAGGGTCATCTTAAGGTTCATGGGGGTCCCAAGCGAACAAGGAATATTTTGTGCGCACCTGTTTGGAACAGCCATCGATTTTATTACTCTTTTTCTGCTACCTCCAGCAGAAATGGTGCCAAACAATACTGAATGATAGTTAAAGTTTCAGAAACACAGTCATAAAAAAAAGTTTACGTATGATTCGCCCTGCAGTCAAAAATCCTTCAGATGACCCCACGGAGAGAAGGACATAGTAGGATGTACAGGTGGTCAAGGAAGAGGGAGAAAACTTGATAAAGAGAAATAGACCGAGACGAAATTGAGTGAACGTATGCTGTCTCTTGGGGTCCCTTGGAAGGCGGGGACCCCGTGCAATTGCACTTTGCACATGCCTTGGGATTAAAACAGCTCTACTTGAGGAGAGATGAACTGTCCAAGTGAGATAATACTGTGGCGAATGGCAATTGTTAGAATCACAAAAGGCCATGTTGGTTGAAGAGCCCCGAGACGAATGCCAAGATCTAAAAGTTTTAGCTACAGTAAGGTTTCTGTCCCCCCCCCACCCCCTAATCAGACAGTACTCCTTGTAAAATTAAAATGTGGTGATATAGCATCAAAAAATACAAAATGCAAATTAGGGTTCAACCAATGTATTTGTGCCTGTTCAATAGGTGTCAAGAAGGGACCTTGCATGCCAGCTGCTCCAAGGACCATCTCTGTAATCCGAACCCAGGTGCACTAGTCGATTTGAAGCAAAATAGGACTGCAATTCCAAGAATGCACTAAGGACAGGAAACATGACATCCCGCCAACAAGGAAGACCTGGCAACTCCACCTCCATTTGAATTCTGTTGTAAGTTTGTATAATTGGAGAGCACGCGGGATAGTGACTTTCAAATAGATGCCTGCAAATGGCATTTTATGGCTGACCTCCACCACACCCACAAACTGAAACAAATGTACATGTGCTTTATGTTTTATAAAGGATGTGCTTTACATGTCTTATGATGGTACATTAGAAAACAAATTCATGCCCTTCGCTCAAGAATCATGTCACGACTTCACTTTCAGAGAACTCAGTTTCAAATGTACAGTACCGTCTCTCCCAGGAAATTAGTTGAGGAGTTGTACTTTCTTATTTGACATGTATTCTTTCCTGTGCTAAAGTGAAGAGAATCAGAATGCATTTTTGGAAGCTCATTCAGCAGCCAGACGCGTGGACACTGCATACAGCTTTTAAACAGCACACACGATTGATACTTCTAGTTTTACGGACACAACTTGTTTGTTGATATGCTTTCATTTTAAATATAGCATTAACCGGACACACCTGCTCCTTGCTTTCACACTGGCAATGTGCGTAAAAGCCATGAAATTGTGCTGCAGTTACAGAAACACCAGGCCCCTTTGTTTTTCTCTATCATCAAAGAACCGTGGTGGGGAGGGAGAGCCACGCCTTACACAAGCAGGGTGGCATAAATAACTATTTGCCTTGGCCAGCGAACTGAGGGATGTTCCTTTTGTTTGCATGTCCCTTCACGGTTCACCGTTGTTAACAGCTCCTAATAGGGTGAACAACCGTCCGTAAATTTCACGGACAGTCCGTAATTTCGGCCATCTGTCCGTTGTCCGTGAAGGATTCTTTAACGGACGCCATTTGTCCGTAATTTTAACCGGGCAACGGTCGTACCTCCCTAAAGCCGGCACAGCTTCCACCCACCTCCCTTCTTGACTTGACATGACGCATCCAGGGCTGTTTGCATCTGAATAGATGCCCCTGCTCTTGAAGCTGCAGCCCCCACCCCTCACACCTCTAGCCCTTGATGAGCTGTTTAGAGGTGCTTGAAGGTGACTGAGAGGGTGGGGCTGCAGCTTCAGGAGCAGGGGGCATCTATTCAGATGCAAACAGTCCTGAATGCGTCATGTCTCTGCAATTTGTGTAAGACATTCCCTTTCTGCCCAGGGCCCCAAACATCCTACAACCGGTCTGGATTACACCGAGGCAGCACGTGGTTCTCTTCACAGCACAGAGCTTAATTACTGTCACTAAATTGAAACAAACCTCGATTCTTCAAACATAAAGTCTTTAATGTATTAAAATAAAGAAATGGCACAATCGCACCCACACTGATTAATAAAGTAAGGAGGACAATCAGTTAAATCAGTTCTCTTGGAGTATCTCCTTTAAGTACTGTACATCACAGTGGGGGATGGCAAAAGTAACATTTTGGACAGAGAGACTGACTTCTCATTGTCTTGTCCAGGAGGGGGTGAAGAGCCCTACCCCACCCTGGAAGAGACCAAGATGATACTAGAATACCGAAAGCCCACCCCTGTGCCCACCCTGGTGGATCCTGGTCCCCCTCCTGCCCCCCACTCTCCCCAGTGATGGCTCCTGTCCCTCCCCCTCGACCTGTGGTGGATCCAGTCTCTGCCCTGGGTGGCTTCTGTCCCAGTCCAGGAATGGCTCCTGCAACTCAAAAAGGCTCAGCTCAAAATTAATATGAAAAGGTGGGCAAGTGAGTAAGTGAAGGGATGGGTGGATGGCTGGATGAATTAGTGAAAGGGTGAATGGATGAATGAAAGATTGAATAGATGGATAATAAAAGAGGATGGATGGATTGATGAGTGAGTGGTGGAAGGATGGAAGGGAGAAAGGGTAAATAGCTGGATGTATGGGTGGAAGGGTAGCTGGATGGGTAAAAGGGTGGATGGATGAGTGAAAGGATGGATGAGTAAAAAGGTGGATGAGTGAGTGGGTGGGTGGATGGATGATTGAAATGATTGATGGATTGATGAATTGATAAGTGCAAGGGTGAATGGATGGACAGATGAGTGAAAGGGTGAATGTAAGGATGGATGAGTGAGTGAAGGGTACATTGGACTAAAGGATGAATAGATGAGTGAAGGAGTGAAAGGATAAATGGATGAGAGAAAGGATGGATGAGTGATAGGGTCAATGGATGGATTCATGAGTGGGTGGATGGATGGAAGGAAGGATTGCTAAGTGAAAGGGATGATGGAGAGAGAAAGGGAG
Source organism: Lissotriton helveticus (assembly GCF_964261635.1). Classification (NCBI taxonomy): domain Eukaryota; kingdom Metazoa; phylum Chordata; class Amphibia; order Caudata; family Salamandridae; genus Lissotriton; species Lissotriton helveticus. The sequence goes on from NC_136067.1 coordinate 1,380,511,981, forward strand.
GATGATGGATGACTGAAAGGGTGGATGGGTGAAAGAATGAGTGACTGGGTGGATGGATGAGTAAGGGAAAGGATGGCTGGATGGGTGAAAGAGTAAATGGCTGGATGGATTAGTGAATGGATGGATGGGTAGAAGAGTGGATGGATGAGTGTACAGGTGGCTAGGGTGAAAGGGTGGATGGATGGATAAAGGATGGATGAAGGGATGGATGAGTGAAAGGATAGATGGAAGGATACATGATGGATAGGTTTGCAAATGGTTGAATATGTTTGGATATGGCTGGGCTTACTTATATGCTATTGTGCGACCTCTGATATGTCTGTAAAACTTATCCAATTGTCCTGAAGTTTTGTCCTGAATTTTGACCTCCTGTCCTGAATTTTTGTCCTGAATTTTGACCCTTTGTGCTGAATTTTTACACTCACCGTCCTGAATTTGCACCATTGCCAGTTGGTAACCCTAGCTCCTAAACAGCTCCTCTCCTGTCAGCCGTATCTTTGTTTTGGTGATTTGTAGCCGCCCCCCTCCCCCATGTGTGGTGAAACTCACACAGTGCGCTTAGGGGAACCTAGGCAGACGTGTGTTTCGGCATCACTTTCTTTTCAGGGGAATCATTGCTGATGCAGTAATTAAGAATATACACCATTTCAAAATAACTGTTTAAGACTTTGTAAATCCACCCTAGCTATTCAGTTGCAATTCACACCTAGACGTGATTACTCGTAGATAACACTTTGTGAATTGGGCCACAAGTGTTTTGAACACTTTTTTTGATAATGTGCACATGAAAGTTCCCTTTTCGTTATAGTCCTATAAATATTTCAGAGACGATGGTAAAAGCTCTTTCATTGCTAGTGTTCAAGAACAGCCCTCATTTATTGTTAAAAATATTGAATTATCATAAGTAAATTATGAACTGTCTAGTAGAGGCCTCTGAATATCTGTGTTCAATAACCAAGAGACTTTTGACCATGCCCTATGGGTCCACCCAGTACTTTAAATCTCAAAGAAAAACAAACAGCATACTCTTCCTTCAAAGGTTTACCTTTGTGCATTATCATTCAGAGACCAATTTTAGTGGGTCTCTAGCTCATAAACCTCTTCCCAAAATTGTAGCAACAAATGTCCCAAAGGATACGTTTACATATATATCAGAACTGCAAGGCATTGGTAAAAAATCCATGGACTGAATGAACACACAAAGCTTCATAAAAATAGAGTGTGTACTAGAAAATTAGGCAAAAATCCCTTTTTAACAGATTGCTGAAATGGCTCACAGCAACAGGCCATCACGTAAGATCCAATGTTGTAAAATCCAGTGTAAGGCAGTGCCTTTCCAACCTCAAAGCACAGCATATTAAGAGAAGTGTTAGTACTACATCCCCTACAAGTCTGAAATCCTGGAACAAGACAGGCTTTCAAAATCCCAAATAAAGTATATCCCTTTCATGCTTCCACGCCTCCTTTTATACAAGGTTTCATGGCGAAGCCACCTGGTCTTCTGTGAGCCATGTACTGGGATAGGTGGGGCACTGCCCACACTACCCAGCAGGCAACATCGAACTCTCAATACATAATAATTGTCAGAATCTTGTTCAGAAGGCTATGCAGCGAGCAGGAATTACTGGGCCCAACCGTGGTGGAAGAGTTCTTTCACCCCATCAGTCCCAAGGCTCAGTCAACTATGGGCTCTGAGCAACTGGGCAAAGTACCCCTTCAGCACTTGACTTTCAGGGGTAGCGGATGCTGTACAGTCTATGGCTTCTCAAGGAGGAGATAAGTGGAAGGCGAGCACAGACCTACAACTCAAAATACATCCGGCAACTCTATTAAATCAACTCCATTAAATGATTGTCCAGTCAAATACTTATTTTTATGTAAAATTGAGAATTTATCTACTAACACAAAGTACAATACAACACACTGCAATCAATATACACAGCCTTCATGAGGCAAGCCCACTAATGTTACCCGAGTCAGCTTTCCAGTCTCACTTCTCTGTTTATAGCTGAATGTTATACCCAATTTAGGTGTGGCAATATCCAAGATAGGTTAAAGCGTTCAAGTCTCAGAAGTTCTATGGGGGCTCTTCAGTAAGATTCCCAAGCACCTGCACTAGGGCATCAATTCAGAGCAAGTTCCTCAGGCCCGACAGCCCCTTTGTCTGTCTTACCTGCTCTTGTGGAGTTGTGGATCAGAGTCCCCATGTGGCCCTCAGCAGGCTGGTTAGGTCCAAATGGCAGAAAGCTGCTGCTGCAGAGGCCACCGTCCTCGGAACTCCTCTGATGCTGTAGGTCTCTCCTGGGATCCAGGGACAGAACTCTGATGCTCAAAGATAGGATAGTTGAACTTGTTGCTCTCCTTCTCCACAGGTCACAACTTGTGAGGTCTTCTAAATTGCAAAGGGTGACGGCTCTCTTTCTTCTTCAAAGCCCCTTCCTACCTAGCACGCAGGTAGAGTCCCAGCAGCACATACAGGATGATGGGTCTCTCTCTTAATCGCTGTCCCTACCTGGCATAAAGTTTTGCGGGCTGCACCAACAAGGTGATGGCCCTCGTCGGATCACAGTGCAGTATCAAGCAATGGCCCTACATCTCTAACAGTGCAGTGCCATGGGTGATAACGCTTATTTTTCACCGTGCCCCCGTTTGACGCAGGGGTCAAATCTCAAGTTTCACTCCCAAGATCCATACGAAAGGATCCCCGCTGGACTTTGCTCCTTCCAAACGATCTCCTTCCCCTCACAGGGCCTACTGGTCCTGTGTCAGGCTGAAATTGGTGCTACAGGCTCCAGGCGATTGTCCTTAATCCTCCTGGGTGAGGTCCCATCCCCAAGCATGGGAGACTGGCGGACCTGTAGTCCACAGTCCTGGTCAAACCATGTAGAACTCTCTTCGCAATGATGTACAGCTTTAGTTTGCCAATATGGGAGTCTCAAGCTCCCCTTTTTATAATCAACTTCCAGACACACTTGTGATTAGTGTTTCTGTATTTGAAGTTTGTGTTGTGGAGTTGCTCACTTTGAAGTGTGCACTCCTTTGTTGTGCTTTTCCTCCAGAGATCAGCCTATCCAGCAGGACATCTCCAATCTTGATAGTCCCAACACAGGCCAAGGTTGTCATCCTCAATGATATGTGCTTCAAAAGGTTATCAAAAGGCTCCATCCCTGCTTGTTATGATTCTCCGATCAGCCAGCCACATCTCCTTCCCCAGATGTGCCCAGGCCCCTCAGACCAGTGACTTCCTTTCAGAATCAAAGAGCTCCAATGGAAGTGCACCGAAGAGCCTGGGTCTTCTTTCCTCCAATGTCCATCTCTCAAGCATACTAACATCCTCGCGCACACATGGAACAGTTCACGCTATTTCTCCTGATCTATATCCTTTCTCAGGCACACGTACATCCTCGCACTGCACACAACGCAATGCAGGCCAAGGGTTTAATTAAGCACACAATAGCAGAAATTTACTGGAGAACAGGCAAACTCTAGTGAAACAGGTAAAATAGACCTGTTCACTCAACTCACAGATATTGAAAATCATCTTTAATGAATCACAAATTAAACTGTAAGGTAGGCTCCATCAAATCTAACCTGACCATTCAGTCTGCTAGCAGGTAACGAGACTAAGAAGTGTGAATGACCAACTGACAGGAAATTGTGGAAAAACGGACAACCATTTAACATGCTTTAATTCAGCATCTCCCACAACACCCATATTCAGTGGTCCTGGTATGAGTGGCAGGGCTTTGTGGCTAAGATATACATTTTAAATACAAGCCAGGCCTGACTGTATGTGAACATGAACACGCTTCCCTACAGAGTGGGTGTAAAAAGCTTGGGGCATTGAAAGACAAATGAATGTCAATGCTAAGAAAATGTGTGCTCCATTGCCATATTTTATACTAAACTGCATGTATGTATTACGCACATTAACAAAAAGCAGAAACTGGAAACTTTCAGTTCTCTGAAAGCTGTAGAGCTGGTGATTGCAGCTGTAAAAAACCCTTGCCATGCACGGATCTGCCTTGTAAGGAAGCACAAAGAGTTACATTTGCTTTCTTTCCATCTGCTACTGAAGTAACAACATGTGAGGTGTGCAAGAATTGCCACTTTCATCAAAACAGAGAATCACTGGTGACAAAGTTATACAAAGATGCTGGGACTCGGGAGGGCGGCACACAAGGACTGCAGACCGAACCGTTTCATAATGTATGCAAGGAAACTAGTGGCTTGGAATGATAAAATTTAGGCCAGGTAACCAAAACTATCTGAGTAACTACAAGGCTGAGAGCATTAATGTACATTAGGTAGAATAAAGTAATACTGTAATGCAAATTAGGTAGATTAGTCTCAGAATAGGTTTGTGTGATAAAGTATGCTAGGATTATTCTTAACAATAACGGAAAATACGGGAGTCACAGCGAATCTGACACATTTGGTGAATCCGGTGGTGAAGCAGGAATCCTCGAGTAAAAAGGTACTTCCGCCTGTCACTAATTGCAATATCAGAGAGAACTTGCCTACACCACGTGATCAAACTCCCTCTTCTGGTTGCCTTCTTGCTAAATAAATACGTGTTCTGAATCCAACAGCATGGCTGTTTTTGTCGTTACCACATATGAGTCAAAGGAATATGGCCACACCTAATGAAGGACTCATTTTTGCTGACCTTTCCCCACCTTTGAATACACAAAATATCCTAAAGCTGATTATAACATTTATTAACTCAGACTCATTTCCTCAAGTGACATTGTCTGGATTAAACTCTCCTTCAAGTGTATAGATGGCCGAAACTATCAAGAATCAACCATGTTTTTGTTTCCAAACACAGTGATAGACCAAATGTTAACATTTAAGTATTTTATAAGAAAGGTATAGATTTAATAGTAGATTATCTTGACCTATTGTATGAAGCAAAAGTTTCTGATAAAAGCCCAATGGTGCTTTATGTCTACCGCTTCATGTGGGAAACAACCTTTACAACGCAACTTTTACAACGCACTACCATTACAACGAAACTTTTACAACGCAACATCCATTACAACGCATGACATTACAACGCAACCATTACAACGCATGACACTACAACACACACCACTACAACGCATGTCATTACAACGCATAGCATTACAACGTTTAACATTACCATCCAACACTTACCCTACTGTTGCACCCCCTGGAGTTAGAATAGTAATTTTTACCCCTACACTATCAAACACTTACCCTACTGTTGCACCCCCTGGAGTTAGAATAGTAATTTTTACCCCTACACTATCCAATACTTACCAGACATGCAATGTAATGTTATGCGTTGTAATGGTATGCGTTGTAAAGGTATTATGCGTTGTAATGGAATGCGTTGTAAATGTAGTTTTTTAAATCTCGTTGTAATGGCATGCGTTGTAAGGGAATGCGTTGTAAAGGATGTTGCGTTGTAAAAAATGCGTTGTAAAGGTATGCATTGTAAAAGTGTGTGTTGTAACGTCATACATCCCTTCATATTAAATAGCAGGCTGAAAATGTATTGATCTTCCATCAACATGGACATAGAGAAGTCTATGAAAAATATTTGCTATCATTCCGGGATAGCGAAAGAGCTGAGGCTCCTTGGTCTTGAAATCAGGTGGGAAAACCACTTGGGTCTCTATGAAGTTGGAACATTGCAGAGCTGAACATTTTTTTGTCTTTTCAAATTCTGTTTCTCTCTTTGATTCATTTATGGGAGTTTTTTTGCACAGAACTTGGATCTGCTGGGACATTGAAAGGATAGACTTTAAGGTATTTTCTATTCCTGTTATCCCTTCTTTAAAGAGGCATGCTAAGGGGGTCAATGTATTTTATCGAAATTAATTATGGGATGTCAATCTACCAGACTGATTTTAGCTTTGGGATGATGATTTATTGCTCTGTTGTAGACAAGATGCTCTAATTGAATATCTTATTTGTAATGTTTATTTTTTACCTACTTGTGATCTTAGGAGTGATGTATCAATGTCACAGAAGGGCATCTGAATGCAGAAAATCTGTTTCCGGAGGCTATTTTAATATTTGTAGGGGATTTTCATACTAAATATCGTCATCTCTCTAGCAGAGGCATAGCTTTTCTGAGCTCGAGCCTTGCCGCTCTGGTCCTTTCCAACAGAAGGAGTTATAAGCGGGCCCCTTTATGACTTGAATTGGCAATGGAATTAAATGTAGCCTTAATGAACGGCATGTTTAATGACTACCTGTCTGAACATTTTTCATGGCAACGTGGTAAACTTAGATCCTTATTAGATTATGCTTTTGTTGCCTAGATTCTAAACTTTTTTTCAGCATCACATTTGATCCCATTGTTTGGAGGGTTCATCGTCAGTTAAAAAATGATCTTAAATTGGCAATTGATCTTCCAAAAGTAGGATCCAATGAAAATAGGATTATAAAATCTCGCTGGATTAGGATTTATGTAAATAATCCAATTTTTAATCATAGTTTAAGGATGTATATTTACGCTAGGGTTGTCTCTACCACGAACAATGTAAACATTCCCTCCTGTTAGAATTTAGACCATGAAATATATGAAGTATTGGCTAAACCCTTCCACTCAGGAAAAAAGCTTATGCTATCAAATGAATTAAAAAAAGAGGCACAAGTAGCGAAATTATGGTTATTTTTAGAGTGCTCTTAAACCAGCATCGTATACAACTATCTAGAGGAGGACATGGACCACCTGTTCCCAGGATGGGCCATCAGCATGTAGCAGGTAATAAAAGTAGCAGTATTGTTTTCAATTTAGGTTTTAATTGCCTTCACGAGCTGATGAAGTTCTCTCCTTTGAAACAAAAATGGCGTCAGACATTAATGGTTAACAGCAGGGGTGAAGCTTCCATTGGTCTAGTAGGTGCCTTGGTACTAGGATACAGAAGACTCAGGTGGCTACTGACCCCTGATTATTGCTGTATTTTATCAATCAAACAGGAGCCAGTGGGTCTATTACCTTCCTTGAATTAGAGCCCATAACAAACTGGCCTGGGATTAAATAATAGTGTACCCGCATGATTGCCTGATTTGTTTTGTGTTTATATTCTGCGTATTTTGTATCCCACTGTTATTGCACTGTTAGTTGCTGCTTTTAAGTGAACGTGTACTGGGACCCCCTCTCAATGTACTGTCTACATATACCAGTGTGTTCTTTGAGGAGGAGGAAAAAGCCTGGAGTGTGCAAGTCCCAGAGCGGATTCTGGTGACTGGATCCAAGTGAGCAGAGTGTGAGGTATCTGGTCCAGTCAGGACTGGCCCTAGGAGAGAGCTGTCCAATCTCTGACAGAAGACTGTAACCCACGCCAGAGCCTGCAGTAAAATTGAGGGCCACTGCCTGGTGTCACTGATTTCATTGGGGCCTTTGCCTATGTTTGTGACTCTCAACTGCCAGAAGTGGGGCAGTGGGACTCTTGTGGCAGTAGCCCATTGCCAGTGAGACTGTTTGGGCATTGCCTCTTGCCAATGAGACTGTTGGGGCTGTCATCCATTGCAACTTAGAATATTGGGGCCATTGACAGTGTATGTTACCCCGTATGCTGGGGGGGGGGGGCTCTGAGACCGTTCGAACATTCACCCAAGATATCTGACCTCATTGGGACCAACGCTCAAGACCCCTGATGCCAGCAGGGAGCCACAAGGGGTCACTTACTGAGCTACTGCCTGAAATCTGCCAACAATGTCGTGTTTAGCATGGAGGAGAGAAGGGGGGAGGGAGGGGAGTGTGCCTGTGGTGGCACACGGCCCTGCTCAGCACTAGGGAGCTAGGCTTGAGAGCCCACTGTGTAGTATATTTATTATGTTCAGTTTGAATATATAATAAATACAGCTTTACTATGTAAAGTAAGTAGGGGGCTGGACAATCAACTTATTGTGGTCACTGTGGGTATTTTGAGTTATGAGCTTATGCATAGCTTGTGCCTGCATCCCCCTAAAGAGACTGTTTGACCCGCGCTACTGGCCCAGTTACTCAACTCAAAGCCCATAGTAAGCTGCGACCCAGGACAAAAGGAGTAAAAAGGCCAAAACCCAGCAGGTGGGCTCAGTAATTCTTGTGTGCCCTTTCAAAGGGGTTTTGACATGGTCATATCTACATGACTGATTACTGTAATATTTGATTTGTGCTACTCCTGTATTGGACTATGGTTTTGGTTCTTGCAGTGTTACTTAGGAGCTTTGGTTTTCAACAATATTTTGTTAATGTTCTGTTTAAATTACAGCTCTTTTCCATGCCAATTTAACAGGACAAGTCGAAATTGTATGTACTTAAACTGACTACTTTTTATTACATTCAATGCATTTCTTGGAGAACTTGCACCAATTGTGGACATGATCATACATTAAAGAAAGAGATTGAATAATCTGATAGAGTCTCGCCAGGGAGTCGTCTTAGAAATTGTATTCTACCAAAATATTGACATTGAATATTGACCTGCCAAAATATCGTGGCCAAAATATTGACTACAACGATTGTCAAGGAAGAATATATCAGTAAATATAAATTTACTATTCTTAACTTCACATATATTTACCTTCACTTTTTTTTTAAAACCTAGTTCATTCCATTTTCTAAAGAACAAGTATAAGGTCATAAAATTAAATGTATATCATAAGTTCATCAGCAAGTACATAGGAACAAACCAACAGTGCTACAACAGCAGCAGGTAGCGGTTTGTGCGGAGTACCTGGCCGCTACGGGGTGCGACAATAGAACTTAAGGCATGTGTACTCTTCTTTGTCAGTGTGTCTAGTGCACCCTTAATGCGGAGTAAATCCAGGAGGATTGTCTTATGGCAACAAGTGGCGCCATGCGGGCCGAGGAGCCTCTAGTGGTTGTTGATCGGACTGGGATTCTGTGGCTTAGTCCCCCAGACCTAGGTAAAGGGTCCCCCCGGGGCACCTAGTAAGGCAGGAGAGGGGACTAGTTGGCAAAACTGATCTAGTACTGTGTCCTAGGAGTTGGAGTCAGGGACTTTGCATAGTCGCTAGGCCTCCTCGTATTTGAGGTCCTCTCCCTCTGCTCGTCCCCACTTATGACAATGGCACCCTCAAATGCATTGCCAGAGTTCTCTTCGACAACAGGAGGGCTAAGCTGGCGAAGTGGGTCTACACCTAGTGTTGTTTCTGGCATTTAAAAATGCCAAGGGAGTCAGTCTCTCATGTGTCCAAATCTGGGAGCTAAGTGATGCTGTGGAGGGTCTCATATACATGAGACCATTAGGGGGAAAGGGATGGACAGGACTAGAGCCTGTGGCGTAAGACAATGGATGCCGAATAACACAGGGAATAGCAGAAGTGTGCATGGGGGAAGTAGCGGTTGAGTTGGTCAGGTGTTAAGTAGACCTGGTAATGGACAGAGAACTGCATGCTTTTTAAACGTGCATTCTGTGAGACCAAAAGCACCACAATTGAGGGACTTCTAAAGCCTATTACCACTCTTTGTCGTTTAACACCCTCCCAATGTCGTCCTCCCACCTAGAGTAGAGGGTCAAGAGTGAAGGCCGGGTTTGATCCCTCAGTGCCTTGTATGTGCCTCCCAGTGCCCATTTGAAGCAACGCGTGGAGGTCCGCATGAGTTTGGGGCTCGTCGTCCGGTACAGACCAGAGAGTGCAGAGAGTGTTGTGGAGCTGCCAGTACATGAGGAATTGGCCTGGAGGTATTCCGTGGTCAACTCTAACTTGGTCATTGGTAAGTAGTCGTCCTTCAGTAAAATAGTCCTGGTAAGTAGTCATCCTCCAGTAAAAAAGTCATTTTGTCTAGTGTGGGCTCATGCCATTTGGCCGGGTCTGGTGGCTCAGTGGACGAATGCGTCCACTGCAGGGGCCTGTGTTCGACTTCATGGTCACAGGTTCAAATCCTGGTGGGTCCACTCAACCTTTCATCCATCTGTGGTCGATAAAATGAGTACCATTGAGTTGGGTAACAATAAACATCTGTTATTCAGTGCCAAGATACCTACGGGTGAATGTGTGCTTTACAAACACACATGTTATGGTATTTGCATAGTTCCGGTGCACAGTACATCCCCGGGGTGCACGGAAGTCCTTGCAGTGGGCGCGAGGGTGCATATGGTGTAATGTGACACGTAAGGAAATATACCCTGACCATACATCGTCGCGATGGAGGAGTATGTCTTGAAAACAGTAGGCAATGGGCCACGGTGCCTTGAGGGTGCAAGACTCCTGGCCAGTCCCAACCAAGTTCGTCCCACCAGCCAGTGGGATATCATCTACAATTGGACGCCAAATAATAAGTTTCAGAAGAACGGGCACTCCCCCACTCCCTTCCATCCCTATTGGCAGCTGCAGCTTCGCCAATGCAATGCGGTCGTGCTTATCTCCCCAGAGCAGTTTCTCAATAGAATGTCCAAGTCTTAGAAGAAGGAGCGGGGAGGCAATAGGGAAAGGCACGTAAAATAGTACAGGAGTTGGGGGGAAGGATAACCATCTTTGATAGGGCTAGTTTTTGTGTTACTGCAAGTGGGAGCTGCTTCCAGAAACATACCCATGGTCACAGCAATGACAGGGTTCGGCTCCAGTCGTAGGGATCTGCGGCTGAATGGTATAGTGTATTCCGAGGTACAGGAGGTACTGGACTGTGATACCTCGCAAACTAAGTGCAGCCCTGCCTAGTGTCACCTCTCAATTGGGGTCCCTGGGCTTAACAGAATTAGCCCAGTTCAGGGGTGTGGAATTTAGTAAAATATCTACTTGTCCATGGGGCAGGTTGCTTCATAAATCTACTTGTCCTGGAACAAAATCCACTTGTCCCTTTAGTGCCATGTAGTGCGGTGACAAATTATGGTAGCAATCTCATTATATAAGAGCTCTTATATAGCCTTTCCAATTATGCCAGGGCTCATAACATAGTAGTGTTGGAATACTAGCAATCCATTTATGTTACCAGGTTTCCACAGATCCACATACTGGGACTGAAGGTAGTGGTAAGCAATAGCTCCAGGGTTGAAATGCCCTTTTGATCTGTGCAAACTAACATGCATGTTTTAAGGGTTTTCAACAACTGTTCTCTAATCTTTTCCCATACTGAGAAATGTTGGAAATTCACTCCTGACAAAGGCAGATGTAAACCTTCTTCCAGAGTTGGTAAAAAAGTGGTTGGAGGAAAAATGAACTTGCAAACACTCCGGTTTTCACATGAGCAAATCTACACATGCAAATTTGCTCATGCTAAAATGCAGTTAATAAATATTTTCTAGGTTTACTATTTCTTGCCCTACTTCTGGAAATTCTTGTGAATTCACGAAAGCCATGTAGCTGCACTTAATGCAAGGACATATACCAAGGGTTCACTTTTGAGATTTTCTTTAATAATTGGGCCCCACATTTTGGTCTGGCGTTAACCATGACCTTTTGTGTGTATTAAAATTCTCTCTCACTCTCTGTATTGGCTGGCTTCACTGAGAGTGACAGCAGTCTGCTCTTTCACAAGTAGTTTTGTTCAGTGCCAGTAACTAATTTGGCCGCGTGTGCTTTTTTGAGACCAAAAATATTTTTTGCTTTTATCAATGTTTGTTATAATGGTGAGGGCCCGCCAGCTCTCACATCAATAAGGTTTTACAAAAACCATGCCAAAACAAGTCACGCAATGCCAAATAAAAAGCTGACCACCAATTTCAGATCTACTGGCTTTGCCAATGCTTGTTTTGTTTACCATAATCTTATTGAAATTGGTTACACTGATTTTCCTATATGAATATTTTTGGGAAATACGAGCATGCATCAACACATTTAATAAATGATGCTGCAAAGAAATGGTACCTGAAATTTTACAGTAGTTTAGCAAATTGTTTTTTTTCTTTCATTTTTTGGGTAACATTTTATATTGAAAGCAAAGAATCATTAATCTTGCTTTCAAGCTTCTGCAAATAATTGCATCTAATCAGAGAGCATTCTGGGAGCAATATGCATAACCTCATATTGCTAAACTTTGAAACCGTGTGTACACATTTTTATATTGGAACCACTGTCAGTAGTGCATCAGAACTTACATTTACTTAGAGCGCTCACTCTAAAAATAAAGGCTTTCAATTAATAAACCATAAACAAAACCATGAACAGCATTAACATATACACACACATATTAACTGAACTGCAGGCAGTGCCCTTCCCTGATACTTAATGTGGTACTGCAAACTGGCAGCCAAAGGGTTTGTGCTGCAAGGGGTTGGGCCTACTTGTCCCAAGGACAAAATACACATTAAAACTTGTTGCCCTTGACCCCAAACAATATGTCCTGGGAGTCGGGCTATAGGAATTCCACATCCCTGCCAGTTAACGTGGAGACCCACTACATTGGCAAATTCATGGAACATGACACATGGGGGGAAAGGTCTGAGCATATGTCAGGGAGGCAGAGCAGCAAGTTGTCCACGTATAAGGACACCGCATGTAGCCCATCGACTAGGGGGATGCCCCATTCTCACCCCTCCCGATGGAGACTAACCACGAGCGGCTCCATCTCTATCATGAACAGAGGGGGAATAAGGGGCAACCCTGTCTGGGCCCCAGCTCATCGAGAAGGCTGGTGAAATGAGCCTTCTACAGGGGTGTGGAATTTAGTAAAATATCTACTTGTCCATGGGGCAGGTTGCTTCATAAATCTACTTGTCCTGGAACAAAATCCACTTGTCCCTTTAGTGCCATGTAGTGCGGTGACAAATTATGGTAGCAATCTCATTATATAAGAGCTCTTATATAGCCTTTCCAATTATGCCAGGGCTCATAACATAGTAGTGTTGGAATACTAGCAATCCATTTATGTTACCAGGTTTCCACAGATCCACATACTGGGACTGAAGGTAGTGGTAAGCAATAGCTCCAGGGTTGAAATGCCCTTTTGATCTGTGCAAACTAACATGCATGTTTTAAGGGTTTTCAACAACTGTTCTCTAATCTTTTCCCATACTGAGAAATGTTGGAAATTCACTCCTGACAAAGGCAGATGTAAACCTTCTTCCAGAGTTGGTAAAAAAGTGGTTGGAGGAAAAATGAACTTGCAAACACTCCGGTTTTCACATGAGCAAATCTACACATGCAAATTTGCTCATGCTAAAATGCAGTTAATAAATATTTTCTAGGTTTACTATTTCTTGCCCTACTTCTGGAAATTCTTGTGAATTCACGAAAGCCATGTAGCTGCACTTAATGCAAGGACATATACCAAGGGTTCACTTTTGAGATTTTCTTTAATAATTGGGCCCCACATTTTGGTCTGGCGTTAACCATGACCTTTTGTGTGTATTAAAATTCTCTCTCACTCTCTGTATTGGCTGGCTTCACTGAGAGTGACAGCAGTCTGCTCTTTCACAAGTAGTTTTGTTCAGTGCCAGTAACTAATTTGGCCGCGTGTGCTTTTTTGAGACCAAAAATATTTTTTGCTTTTATCAATGTTTGTTATAATGGTGAGGGCCCGCCAGCTCTCACATCAATAAGGTTTTACAAAAACCATGCCAAAACAAGTCACGCAATGCCAAATAAAAAGCTGACCACCAATTTCAGATCTACTGGCTTTGCCAATGCTTGTTTTGTTTACCATAATCTTATTGAAATTGGTTACACTGATTTTCCTATATGAATATTTTTGGGAAATACGAGCATGCATCAACACATTTAATAAATGATGCTGCAAAGAAATGGTACCTGAAATTTTACAGTAGTTTAGCAAATTGTTTTTTTTCTTTCATTTTTTGGGTAACATTTTATATTGAAAGCAAAGAATCATTAATCTTGCTTTCAAGCTTCTGCAAATAATTGCATCTAATCAGAGAGCATTCTGGGAGCAATATGCATAACCTCATATTGCTAAACTTTGAAACCGTGTGTACACATTTTTATATTGGAACCACTGTCAGTAGTGCATCAGAACTTACATTTACTTAGAGCGCTCACTCTAAAAATAAAGGCTTTCAATTAATAAACCATAAACAAAACCATGAACAGCATTAACATATACACACACATATTAACTGAACTGCAGGCAGTGCCCTTCCCTGATACTTAATGTGGTACTGCAAACTGGCAGCCAAAGGGTTTGTGCTGCAAGGGGTTGGGCCTACTTGTCCCAAGGACAAAATACACATTAAAACTTGTTGCCCTTGACCCCAAACAATATGTCCTGGGAGTCGGGCTATAGGAATTCCACATCCCTGCTTCTAAGTCGCACTCTGGAAGTGGGCTTTGTGTAGACCAATTTAATGTACTGTAGGAGACGGGTGCCCACCCTCATGAAGGCCAGCACTTGGAACAGGCACTCCCATGTCTGCGTATCGAACAGCTTCTCGAGATACAAGACGAGGAACACCGCTTTGGGATACACAGCTGGGGCATGAGTCTGTAGGTAGAAGAGACCCCAGATGTTTTTGGAGGTACTCCAACCGGGCACAAAGCTGTGCTGGTCAGGGTGTATTAATGTACAGAGGACCTGGGCATATCTGTCCGCTAGAAACTTACCAAGTATTATCTAGTCAGTTCCAAGGATGGCATCAGCCCATAGGAGGCTAACAAGGTACGGTCTCTGTCTGGTTTTTGCAGGGAGACCATGTTGGTGTCAAGGGCTGGGGGAAGGGCACTCCACTGCACATCAACTGCGTAAGCATAGAGGTACGAGATATTCCGTCCGGTGTACTTCGCTCAAGGGGGCCTGGGAGCAGAGAATGTGGTCTCAGCATACATATAAAGAGTGGGGTGCAGAGTAATATAAGTTAACTGGTCATTACGATGTTTTGCCTTCCGACTATCTGCAAATGTACAATGTTTGACCCAATTGGCAAAGGGAGCTGAATGTGTGTGTGTTGGGGAGCGAGGCAGAGGTGGGTGGGAATGGTCCAGGTGGAGGACTAACACATAATATTAGTCTCCCCCAGGATCCATCGGATGTGTGTTTTTTAAAGCCAGGATCCCAGACAGTGTGTCCCAGAAGGAGCCCTGGTCTGGGTTGGAGGGACAAATGCTGCTGAATATCTGCAGCCATCCAACTGGCCCTACAGCGCAATATGTCCCTCCCAGTCTATAGTCATGCCCAGGACCTGAAAAGGGACCCCCGGTTAAATTCAGACCATCGCAACCTGGGCATATGCTGAGAAGGTGGTGGCACTCCAGCGCTTTTGTAGGCATTGTAGTTCTGGTGTTATGGTGTGGCTCTCCTGTAGGAAGATTATATGGGTGTGCTGGTGCTTAAGGTATGCATATACTGCATATTGTTTTCGAGCTGTATGCATGCCTCATACATTGAGGGTGTGGAATCTAGTGAGTGCATGCGTAGGCATGGAAGGGGTAATAGAAAGAGCCCGACTGGACTCCTGTGCATACATGTGGGACTTACCGCAGCCTTTTCAATGGTGGTTGTGCTGGTCTCCGACGCAGTCTGCATTTAGTAACATGGCCCAGGTACAAGTGTAGGGTATTTATTCAAAGGTGTGGCAACTGAGGAGAACAACATTTGTGGTACGCACAAACCTGGCAGCGCAAGCGATGAGCGAATAGCAATGAAGAGACGTGGCGATGGGGCAATTAACCATTTTGCTGTGTGAGAACGCCAAGTTTAAACACACCCTTGTGGGAGGCTGGGCACAACAGAGTGTGTAATTGTGCCTAGATGTGTCGGGGTGAAAGGAGGCACTGGCTTTAGGCACCGAGGTCCAACCGTGGTCTGTCCCCTGTAAGGAAATTGGAGAGTGGGCAACTTGTGCAGGGGAGGGGAAAAACCTATTGGTGGGGGCGCCCTCTGAAAAACAGCAGTTCTCATTTGATGGGTAGGGAGAGTCATACCAGGTCATCTGCAGTTTGCGGGATCACCAGTAGGATGGGGTCTGGGAATCACAAAGGGGTCATGAGAGGAATCAGAGTCTTCTTCTGTAGTGAAGATATGCTGTCCTCCCTCCCAGTCTGTGGTCCATGCTTCATATCCGAGGAACGCTGCGGCTTAAAGTGCCCGCTGTCTGTCTGCAATGATTTCCTCAAGAGCCGAGCCCTTTGAGGGGTGTGAAAACAGCTGAGGGAGGACCCCGCTTCCCTTGTGCTGAGGGCAAGGCAGTTGGTGAGCTCCCACGCTTGTGTCTTCGTGGGCAGCGGTGGGATATTTGTCTACCGAGTCCCAAGCCTCTCCAGGTTTAGAGAAGAAAATTGAGGTGCCATCTACTAGCAACTTAAGGCGGGCGAGAAACAACTGAAAGTATTGGGCGTTTAACTGTCTCAGCTGCTTCTTTTCCCCCAAGAAGGTGACTCCTTGCCGCTGTACAGCCTGTGTATAATCTGGGAAGTGCATGACAGTCTTGTCTTCGATTCTCAATGACCCCTTCACCCTGGCAGCCAGCAGCAAGGCGGCATTGTCTTTAAAGTGAAGGAGTTTTGCAAGCATCGGACACAGTGGAGGGCCTGGTGGTGGCCGTTGGGCCGTAACTCGATGGGCTCTATCTAAGGAGTACAAGGGAGTGATATCGGCCAATTTAACAAATGTTCAAAAATAGATCTCCAAATCCATATCGGATCACAGCCTTCAATGCCTTCAGGCAACCCCAGGACCCGAATGGTGCTCCGTCTGGAGAGGCCCACCGCATCGTCAACGTGTTCCTCAAGGACCTGGCTCATCCTCTGCAAATCCTGGATGGAGTGTTGATCTTCCACCACTTGCGGCTGTAGCAAGGCTAACGCCTTCTCACCCTCCGTCTCACTGTCTGCTGGGAAACATCCTTTACAACGCAACTTTTACCACGCAGTGCCTTTACGACGCAACTTTTACAATGCAAACCATTACAACGCATTGCGCTGGGGGGCGCTCTAGGATAGGGAATAAGTTTAATTTACTATCCAACACCTTCCCTAGTGTCCACGGGTACTGGAGTTGGAATAGTAAATTAAACTATTCACTATCCAGCAACCAAAAGCGCTATGCGTTGTAAAGGTTTGCGTTGTAAAAACCGCGTTGTAAAGGCATCCGTGGTAAAAGCATGCGTTGTAATGTCATACATCCCTGTCTGCCAGTTTGCAGTGATCGTCCCATAGGAACCCCATCTCATCCATGAGGAAGCATAACTTTGCCTCCACAGAGACACAGAAACTTGATATCGCTTCCAGGACGTCATTCAGTTTGTCCGGCACAGGGAGTATAGTGTGTTGTATGCCTTCAGAAGAGAGGGTATCTGAGACGGCCAGTTTGAGCCGTCCATAGGGGCGTGAAAAGTTAGTCCACGTTTGGCCCTACAGAGAGGCCTGGCACCTTGTGATGGCCATGGGTAGCTATTGCCTGGGACGAGTTTAGCGGGGTGGTCAGCCAAGAGTCATCCCTCTGCCTTTATTCTCCCATAAGTGATTGTCTGACAGAGTTCTGTATAGTGGACACCAGCAACGTCATAGGAGTATTGCAAACCAACTGGTAGGCCTCAAAATACTCCTGATGGCCTCCCTCGCTGCTCGGCCTCATCGTAGGGTGCTCAGTCTGAGGGAGGTGGAGGGGGGGTTGAAATAAGGAGGGAGGGGAAGCCCCTCTCCAGCCCTCCAGCTGTGCTGCTGGAGACTGCGCTCTCGATGGGACAGCAAGGGTGGGGGAGCAGAATGCCCTTGACTACGATCTCGCTACCCTGAGCCAACAAATATGAGGGGGACGGGCAAGGGCCTGCAGCCCTTCCTGTGGCCTCACCGGTGTCTGTGCTACATATATTTACCTTCATGATGAGAATATGTATAAGTTCTGGTCACATCATAAACCACAAGGCCAAAGGCCAAGTGGTTTGTAAAGGTCACCAGAATCCAAAGATGGCAATATCAGACCATATTACACCTGGTACCGGTTATGTATTTTTTATATTGCATGTTTATTTTGGGGTCGTTAGTATGACCAAGCTGTTCAAAATGCAACTAACAATGGAAACTGATTGGAATTAGAATGTCTAGATTTTGATTACCTTTCTTGAATAAAATGCTGGAAAAAAGTGTCTGATGGCAAGATTTATGAGATTGTGTGATTTACTCTGACTGCAGAATCATACATTTACTGCATTTGTACATAATCTGTAAAATTTGCAGATTACACCAGAACTATTGTTCTAGCTAAAATGAATGAAGAGAATACTGTCAGAGAATATGCTGCATAATCTGTATTTTTTGCTGCGTAATTTATATAAACTTGCTACATAGTGTGTTCTTCCCTGCCACATAATAAACCTAGAATCCCTGGTAATGTAATAGATCTGCTCAGTGGTGTGGGCTGTCATTATGAGGATGAATCCTTATTACAAAGGCAAATGTGAAATAGGTTCCATATTTCATAGTTCCCTATGATATAATGGGTTTTATGGCACTATATTTTGTGCAATAATAAAACACCAAAATATGTACTATTCAATACTATTCAAAGTAAGCAGATGTTGGGTAAATAATAGAAAATAAAGACTTGCCTTCGGTATAGTGATAATCGATATTTTAGTCACTAAATTCGACACGTCGATATTTTTATCTGACTTAAACTGGAAATCAGTAACAGTGAAGAAAGCATAGCAACCTTACTATAATGCGGTACTAATGGATAGTTTATAATAAGCTATCTGTAAATCATACCTGAAATGTATGAATCACAGGTTACTAAAATACTATAACTCTTCCTTTTTGATAAGACGCTAAAGGCATCAGTTACCCTACGAGGCACAGTGAACAGAGCTGAGCTAAGAGCTTGACATCTTTTGCTGACTCAAGCAGCTTGTTAGATTAAAAAAAACGCTAATTACAGACGTCAAGTGAAGAACGAATTCTTCTTTAGTTGCGCCTACTTAAAGATCATCTGTGTAGACTGGCACACCAGCTCGTGCTTTACTTCAAAGGCAGATTTAACAACCATCGGTTATACGGCTAAAAAAAAAAAAAAACTCGTGATGGTCATGTGCTTATTTGTGAACTAAGGAATGTTCGTGGATGCACGAGATACCGGAGCGAAGGGGACCCAGGCCATAATATAGGTATAGAGGGGTTCAACAAAACTCTTCTGCATGATGGGAGAACGAATACCTACTCACGCCCTCCTCCTTCAACACAACCGAGATTTTTACCTTTTTGATTAGTTTAACCTTGTTTATCACAAAAGTAATGAGTGTCCTCATCCCAGTATCAAGAGGGTACAATGAGAAGTATAAAATGTCTACCAGTACAATTGGTATGATAAGTAAGGGGCAGACCACACAAATAAGTGTTACAGAGATACCCTACTGGCTGGACTTCACCTATCGATGAGAAGGAAGTGCTGTTTACACAGGCTTTGCTAAATAAGGTAATGGCCAAAAAATGCGGCTGGAAACTATTCAGTTTTCATCAAACCAATACTTAATTTGAGACTTCAATCGCCACATTGAAACCTAGGTAATGTTTTCTACCAATAACGAGTGTGCTTTGCATCAAAGGGTGCCTAGTGACCTCTGGGGTGGGGGAAAGTAGTATACCTGGGGTGCCTGAGAATATCACAGAGGCTCTGTAGTGGGAAACGATACTCCAGTATTGGATGAAAAAAACGCCGCAGTGCCTCGTGGTCTGCATTTAGAAAGCTCAGGGTTGGAAACTTGTGCCATTGAGGCCACAGTACAGAAAAGTAGTTACACAATTTACCTGCTACATTCAACGCAGCAGGCACTTCCCCATATTGCATATTCTACTCCAGTGGCTGCCTCAGTGGAAATGCTTCAAAAAACACTTATGGGTCATTGCATAACTTCGAGTATGTCTTCACCCTAATTAATTAACTCCTCCCTCCCCCTGTTGTGGCCAGGACAACTGGATTATGTGGGGGCTTGTGTCAACTAAAACAGGAGGTCAGGATGGGTATTTTAACATTTTAGGAGAGATGTGGTTGTATCTGTGAGGCGCGGCGGCCTCGCTATGTAATTAATTAAGGAGGGGCTTGACGAGGAGGTAATGTGCGCACACCCAGCTTCGACCTATAAAAGGCACGACGAAGGAACCTTTTCACTACACACATGAGGGTCTGCAGTAACGCGTTAGGCACACAACAGTCCAATAAAAATCAGTTTCTCCTTGCAACGTTAAACTGTGTCAACTCATGGGCCTCTCCCAGCCCAATTGGCTTTTTCTCTTAAAGGTAGGATCCTGACAGAAAAAGATAGCTGAATACACATTGTTCAGTACAAATGGATTTCTCTAGGAAAGCTCGTTTTATCTAACACACAAAAGGTGGGCGAATGCAAAATAATAGTTGCCACTTAGCTTCCCTTTAAAACACAACACGAGCATTAGAGACTCCCTCACTCTTTAATTCCCCTCGGAGGCAAACTTACAGTTCTCTATTTGGGCTTTTCTACCAATCTCTAACTTTACGCTGACCTTCTATTTATCAGTGTTTATTGTTCTCTTATCCTAGAACTTCTCTTTCATTTTGTTACTTTCACTTCTCGTGCACAACTCTGCTGTTATCTCATCCTCGTGTCACACTCCCTGCCTGCTCTCCATCGCTGCCTTCTGCCCAGGGCTTTAAGTGGGATGAAAAAACGGGGGGGGTTCTCAAAGGGGCGTGGCCAGTGTAATTAGGGGCGTGGCTTTAAATCACTTACTCAAAAAATCTGTGCTTCGCATAGTGTGCCGCCCGACTTGTATTTTGCTGTTTCTGTCATTGCATTCAGATATTTGATACAAGTAACCTCATACCTACAATAAGTAAAGAATATTGGCTTTGTCAATGGTTATTAGTTTCAGAAGATAAAAAAGCTGCAATTATGACTTGTATATAATATTGACAAAGCTTCCAATTAAATCCCTGGTGACCCTACCACGCACAATGTTGCTACTCCTGAGTTTCAGAAAGAGAAGGGAAATCCAGAAAGAAAATGACTCTTTAAAGTATTTCCCTTCCCCCACAACGCTCACCTGGCATAACGTCATGCTGTAACTTCTCTACTACTCTGCTGTCTCGAAACGGGTCTCTATCGGGCTTTGTTTTGCGCCCTGGCACTTTTTTCCCGACTGCAGTGACACTGCAAACAGCTGTCACTGCAGTCCGGAAAAAAACGAATTGACTGTGTCAGTGCTCAAAACAGAGCCCGATAGAGACCCGTTTCGAGGCCCCTTTTAAAAAACTCCCGGTGCTCAGACCCCTGGAGACCCGGCCCACTTAAAGCCCTGCTTCTGCCCGTCCCTTTAAGTTTTAAAACGGTTCTGTCTTCCTCTCAGTCTCTTTACTTCTAACACTCTACACGAATTGTTCATTTCTCCTTCTCCATCCCTCAGACTCTCGATATGTCCTCTGCCCTCTTAACCCGCTCTTGTGGAACCGTGAATGTTTTACGCAAGCCCAACATAAAAATCAAAACGGCGGACTTACGGTTTTAATTCATTGAATTTAAGATGCAACAGAATTTTGAATGCTGTCAAAGAGACCCGTGTCAATAACTATTAGCAGCTCATTGAAGACTGGGTCGCGTTTTGATACTTGCTGCTCTGAAATCCGTCCCTAATCCGCAAATCAGAACAAAACTACATGTGCCTAAATTCAAATATAGGACTGGGTGCATTACTGGCACCAGGTAAGGGAACATGGCATCTTACAGACCTGCTGATTTCACAGACACAAGCCCGCTGGATGGCTCAGTGAATTAACTCTCGCTGCTGACATATGCGTTGATCTGCAGCAGATCATGAGTCTGAAGCAAGGTCAACTCAGCCTTCCATCATTCTAAGGTCGGTACAGTGAGTACCGGTAAATTGGCAAACGTTCCATGTGACCACAAGTCACACTTTAAAGCAATACTAGCATTTTGGCCAACACCACGGTGCTTTCTGAATCTTGTGCTTTTAACACTGTGTGTGATTTGATTTTTTAATTTATACGGCGCATGAATGCCTGAGGCAGGCAGCTACTATCCGGTAACAAGGAGATTACCTGCACTTCTCAGGAATGCTGCAATACATTTAATTGGAGAGTACCGGCAATCCTCTGGAGCAAACAGGTACTCTATAGACTGAGGGCCTTATTTATGAAAACTGTTCCATCGATGTATGGAAACAGCCATGCAACAGTTTTCATTGTGCTCTCCTTGCGACATGATGGATGCGTCATATTTACTGTATGACGCATCATGTCGCAAGGAATTACAGATACGTCAGTATTTCTGACGTATCTGTAGGCGCAGTAATGAAGCTTTATTGGAGTATGTCACAAAAAAGAACGCAACTCCAGGAATGTCGCCTTTCACATGGGGCAAGCCCCATGTGAAAGGGCCTGCGTCAGTCTTACGCCAGCTTAGACAGGCAGGCTTAAAATGTTGACGCAGTGGCGTCCTAGAAGTGGCACTGCTGCGCCACTTCTACGGTGGGAACGCCTACCCTGCATACATTATACCTGAAGCAGGTATCATGTAGCGCCGGGCTTTACAAAGTTACGTATCTGCTTAGATGTGTCACTTTTAAAATAGGGTGCAGGTGCATTTTTTACGCCGCCGATGCATCACAAAAAGTGATGCAACAGCAGCGCTAAAGTCTCACAAGGCCTTAAGGCCCTGAGTACCTGCACTTCTATATTTCCATTCAAAGCACTGTGCGTGTAGGCTGAAACATCTCAGCATGCAACCTGTTGATGCTTACAGTTAGTTTCACGTTGTGCAGCTTAAATATCTACCGCACTTATCTATGTTGTGAATATGTTAGGTCTTAGCCCTTTCTTCACAGAATATTTACTATTGTAAAACGTTCTGACTCCGATGCTCTGTATAGACTTGTTATCTTTGATGTGAACTTTTACTGTTGTAAAGCGCTATGATGCCTTCGGGTCTACCTAGCGCTATAATAAATAAATAAATAAATAAATACAAATCCAGGACTTTGCGAAGGTGGCACAGGTGATGGAGTTGCATCAAGAGAGAATATGGAAACACCTACTATTTACAGCTGTTAAAAGTGCTTTATAAAAGAGACATTATTATGAGCGGCGCACGCTCACCTGAGACTGGTACCGGAGGTCCAGGAGCACCCCCTCTCTCACGCGGGTCAGGTTGGGGAGGACGAACTGCGGGCAGGGGAAGGAGGCCAGGATCTCCCTGCGCTCGGCCCTGCTGACGTTCCGGAAGAAGTCGTACTGGTCGACGGCGGCGAACTCGCTGAGCGCGCAGACGTAGTAGGCGCCGTTGAGCAGCGTGACGGCCAGCCAGGTGATGGGCGCCACCAGGGCCCGGCTCGTGATGTCGCAGAAGACGAAGCAGAGCAGCTTGGACTTCATGAGGCGGCTGTGACGGCTCTGCTCCACCGGCGCCGACGACGTGTGCGTCGTGCCCGTCAGCAGCCGCCACGTGTGGTCGTTGAAGACGTAACCCACGATGAGGAGGATGAGCGCGGGCACCCCGATGAAGGCCAGCCCGTAGTACAGGTTCTTGGTCGCATGGCAGGGGCAGCTGAAGGCGAAGAAAGAGAAGAGCTGCTGGCCGCCGATGGTGAGCAGCGCCACCACGGCGTTAAAAATCAGCGACTCCTTGCTCTTCAGGAAGGACAGCAGGCCGCTCCAAGACATTGTGGCTGCCTTCTCTGTGTTTTTGTCCTCCCTTCCTGGCCGGCCTCGCCTGCTCTTCAGGCAGGCTGCGGTTACCCGACCCGTCTGGTTTTGTTGTCTGGGTGTGCCTGCGCCTGAAGCCCGGCCCACTCCTTTCCTCTCCCCCTGCTTCCCACCAGCCTGAGCCCGGGAAGGTCGTAAACTTTAACCCCCCCCCTGTATTCAAAGACCATGTTAGGGCACCACCAACGCATTTCTTCCTGAGGAAGAGGCGTGCCAAGTAACTTCTTTAAACTTTAAAAAGTGCGCCTGGTATTTAGTTGCACATCACTTTTGTGCACAGGCATGCATCAGGCATCCTTTTCATGTTTATGTTTTCTTAGTGGTAAAACGTGAAAGCACCTTACTTGGAGTTGTTTTAGGTAGCAGTCTGGCAGAATAAAGGTTTTGCCTAGGTGCCTGTGCAACCCTACGTTGCTGTGAGTGATGAACATTTTTTATTCTGTGAGTTGCACTATTGCAATTTTTTTGCGCGTTTGTAATACGGGATTGCTTTGCAGTCCGTGACGACGAGAGTGGTGTCACCACCATCACCTCAACCCGTGGCACAGCAAGTGTGACAATCGTGCTTAGGGGATTCAGTGCGTCCCTTACACGCTGGGCCTTGGTGCAGCCTTGATAGCTGCACCCCTATCTTTAATGGGCTGCTTACCACATGTTATCTCACCGTCATGTTGTCAGTGAGGAAGAATGAGCTGCGTCATGTAAAAGTGCAGATAACTCTATTGTGGTTATTCAGATGCATTAGTAAGGGCACTAATGGGCGGAATATGTTTGCTTATGAGACCGAGCCAGAGAGATTGATGTGCAAAAATAAATATGATTTAAAAAATTCCTTTATGAGTACAAATATTGTGGTCGTAGAGGCAGTGCCTCAAGGAATAATGTCCCCAGGCTAAACTACTTTCACCCAAAAGAACGCTGGCAAACGCACACTGCACAAACTTTGTTAATTCTCTTGAGACCACCCAGGGAGAACGGAAAGAGAAATGTATATGGTCTTGCAGCGCAGTTTCAGTCTTCTGTCAAACGAGACCTTTGAATTCTGGCATTCTCGCTTTATCAAACTGTGTGATCCTCTGCAGATCAGGTGGTCTTCCTTTACCTCAATTCCTCTATTAATATCCTATTGGGAGTGCCTAATGGAGATTCAGCTTGAAGTGTTCTTCATTGTCCCCTAATCCCAATCATGGTTGCAGTTCGATGTTTGTTTAGAAACAGAGAGCAAAGGTCTACCTGGTCAAAAATGGTTTTGATCCTCCAGGGGATCTGGGTATGGGCACCATACATAGTGGGCCGAGTCTTCAATATGGGCCTGGATATAACCCAATACCACCCCTAAGCAAAGATTCTAGATGGAGCAGTCTGGACCCTGCGCTAAAATAAGCCCTGGAAAGTGTTTTAATACCATCCTTATACCCGCAGTTTACTTTTTAGTGGTTATTAGTACGCATGATTGAGAGAGAAAAAATACCTACACATCCTATAACAACATCCCAAAAATAGTCTAATGAAAAGGTTCCTAATGGGAACAAGGACTGTTGAAACCAGTCTATGCTACACACACTTCAATATTTAGGACCGACCTGAATACCTGGCAGGAGCTCAAAGAGTAATTACCAACCAGAGCACTACTCCAGTTTATACAGCCAACTCTAATGACTGGGGCTGGATTGCTACCAACCTAGCCCAAGAGAAACGAAACACGCCTAGCATAAAGCATATGGAGGCATGGAGAGCAAAAGTCGTGAAAAAACAGCCAATTTAGTGGCCTAGAATGTGGAAGGAATTACCAAGATTCTTTAGAGTGAGGCCACACTTGCAGTTTTGGAGAAAGGAGACATTATCTGTCTTTAAGATACATGGGCGCTAACACCCATGCTGCTATCTAGGTACGCTGAATATCACAAGGGCTGCCAAAAAAGCCCATCTATTTGGGAGACCCTCTGGAGATGTATCAATATACGTCAAGCACTCAGTAAGACTATTCTTTTTGGAAATAAATATTAAATCAGAAATTCTTTGAGCAGGAATTCTAAAAGACTCCATAGGCACTAGAGGAACCTAGTCAATACTAATCGTCAGTGCCTACCATGGTAGCTGTTGGAAAACGAGGCAGCATCTGTGAGGCCTGCACAAATAACATGACTACATTTGTCCTTCACTGGGAACCAAACACCCCATTGTAGGGCCTGACTCTCAGAGGGTAGCATTGCAGAGCAGTCTGAGGCTTACTCAAGGGAGGTGGTGTGGGCTAGTAATCGCCATTTGCAGGTGCGCAAAAATAACACTCAATAATTGATTGTCCAGTCTGTGCTTTGCTTTATAAAAGTAAGAGTACATTTATTAAACACACACACCACTCAATACTACACACCAATATACAAATATACATAAGCTGATGGAATTACTTTGTGACATTGCATAACATCTCCACCCCTCCCGCAGGGGGGGTGGGGTCTAGTACCACCACTCTCATGTATGCACATCATCTTGCCCTCAATGCAGTGAATTGGTCTTAACCTTTAGCAAGGGCCCTGCGCACTGGCACCATCCCAGTGGCGACCCTCCCCCCCATTACCTCAACAAGTATTAAACAGGCTACACCTGCCTTGGTGACACATGACCCTGACTGAGCATCTCCTACTGACCATATAGTATGCACCTCTACGTCTTAAGGGCTAATAGTCTGGGGTCTTTACCTAAAAGCAGCAGCAAGAATACATGTTTATGCACACTTTAGAATGACAGTACTCAGCACATTTGGATATCATTAAAAATGCATTGCAATTACAGCTCCTAAAGGCATCACAGATGATCACAGGATTAAGTTGTAAATACTGCCAGACACCTTAGCAAGAGTGTCTAGCCACTTAGCTTATGACATCACCTTACACCGATACTTCCCATTCATCAGTCCCTCTAAAAGAAATAACCATTAATAACTGCATTTCAGTGCAATTACACCTCTTCACCTCCAGGGAATGCCCTTCTGCAGACATCCCCACCTCAGCCCTTCACTCCTTGATGCAATTATCTAATCACTCTCAGCTGAAGAACAAAAGTTCCAGCCCAGAAGGTGTTAACTGCAAGTTGAGCCCTGGAGGGGTTGATTCCTTTGAATCCCCGAGACACTTGGGGTGGGACTTTGCTCTTCGTGCTGTGGGGAGACTGCACTTCTCCAGCAGCTCCCCAGCACCTTTATACATGTAGGGTGGTGACCACTGTTCCCAAGAAGCCGCGCGGCCGCGCACTTCTCTACCCCCGAGCGCGCAGTCCCATGTGTGGAGCGCGCACAGAGGGCACATCCCGCGAGAGTATTCGTGTCACCGCCGCTTTTAAAAAGCGCACGAAAAGCGGGCATTTCCAGACGGCAGGAGACGGCGGCGAAAGGAGCAGAGGTGTTTCCATGTGGCCACTTGCGTTATGTATTTCTGAAGCACCTTTCTTTGCTGTAATGTTTTAGTAGTAACGCGTGGCTGCGGGGGAGATGGAGTGCTTTTATTTAAGAATACATGTTAATTGCAGCCCCTTCAAGAGCGGCGATTAACATGGATATTTAAATAAAAGCACTCCATCTCCCCCGCAGCCTCGCGTTACTATCAGGACAATACAGCAAGTTTAAAAACACTGCGTGTATTTCTCGGCTAATCTGCCCAGTTTGCAGACTTGCTGTATTGTTCTGATAGTAACGCGAGGCTGCGGGGGAGATGGAGTGCTTTTATTTAAATATCCATGTTAATCGCCGCTCGTGAAGGGGCTGCAATTAACATGGATTCTTAAATAAAAGCACTCCATCTCCCCCGCAGCCTCGCGTTACTACAAAACAATACAGCAAGTCTGCAAACAAGGCAGATTAGCCTAGAAATACACGCAGTGTTTTTACATTTACTGTATATGGTTTGGTAGTAACGTGAGGGGAGATAGAGTGCTTTTACTGGCAATGGGGACATGCAAAATTTCCCAAATATCTGGACCCCAAAATGAAAATGCCTCGGGAGGTGCCTAGTGAATCGCCAGATTGCCATCTGAGAATTATTACTTCTCTGAATGTATTTCCATCACTGGAGCAGACTCACGTTCTGAGAGGCTGAGCAAGAGCTGCAAATATGTCAGACATTTTAAACTCAGGCGGGATCACGTTCCCTCTGCCCAGCTGTCAGTGTTATTCCGTGTTCCACAGAGATTTGCGGTAATATAAAACCCGACACTGCCAAGGTTTCAGATTGCTTATGTGTGACATTTTCATAATTTTATTGTAATTATGAGTGACATTCGACCACTATGAGTGACATTTTTTCACGAGCAAAATCAAGAAATGAAGGCAAGGGCAACATATAAATATCGTAAATCACACCCTTTTGACCAACAAGAAACTCCTACAAGATCTTAAAACAGTTTTAAATCACGAGAAATTGAAGGGCACTAACCTAGTTAAAAGCAGTAACTCACAGCTAATTCTCATTAAATACAGTTTTGAGAATATGCTTTGCTCAGGCTCTTTCGTGAAAACTGTTACTAAACAAAACGCTAATCTTGCTCCAGCAGTCCATTATTCACAAGAGTGATCTTGACGTTTTTATTGGTGCATGAAAACTCTAGGACACACAAGTAATTCTGCCCCACAATTGTCAAACTTCTAGGAGTGTGATGGTCAGTAGTTGCGTGGCTACTATCATTGGCAACATAAAAGGGGCAATGGGTGGGAAGTTCCTCGCTGCCTGCGCGTTGTTTTTGGCACTGTTACTGGACTCGGTACAGCCGTTCAGATGGTTTTGTGGGGGGTGGGGTATTATTATAATTTAAAAGCACATGATTTCACAGAGAGATACCTCACGAGGCACAACTTACTTAGTTTGCGACGCAACTCTTTATATGGGCCGCATCCAGCCGCAAGGACACCCGCCACAACAAACACCGGCCTGAGCATGAGTGTGTGGCTCAGCAGCAGCTACATGGGACGGGCTTCAATCAATCAATCAATCAAAGCATTTATAGAGCACGCTACTCACCCGTGAGGGTCTCAAGGCGCTGGGGGGGGGGCTGCTACTGCTCGAAGAGCCAGGTCTTGAGGTGCTGCCTGAAGCTGAGATGGTCCTGGGTCAGTCGTAGGTGGGTGGTGAGGGAGTTCCAGGTCTTCGCTGCTAGGTAAGAGAAGGATCTTCCTCCGGAGGTGGTTCTGCAAATTCGTGGGACGATGGCAAGGGCGAGGTTGGTGGAGCGAAGCTGGCGAGTGGGGGTGTAGAACGAGAGTCGGCTGTGTGAAAATGCACCATCTTTTCACTTTTTTAAGTAAACGTTTAGAGTGACATTTGGTGCTGCACACGCGCGTTGTCTGGTTCCTGGTGCACATAGCCATGGTTGCAGCGCACAGAGACCCTCCACTGCCGCACACAGAGGAAAAAAATTAGAGGGAACATTGGTGGTGACCCCGTTCTCCTGGGGCCACCACAAGCCAAGAAAACGCCGGGTTGCCCTTGCAGGCCGGTCCTGGCCGGCAAGGCATTATGGGCCTGTCCGCACAAATGATGAGTGGCTCTCCCGCTGATCCGGGGAGAGCCGCGCTGTGGCCTCCGTCCACGTCTTGGGCCTCGGCGGGGGGCCCGGTCCCACCCGGACCCCCAGGTGAGAGGATGCGGCTCGGGGAGCCCACCCCCTGACGCTCTGCCCGTTGTTAGGGGGCTCGGTCCCACCGGGTCCCCGACACCGACTTTGTTGTTCTGAGGGTCCCGGTCCCACCCGGGACCCTCGCGTGTCACCAGGGTTGGAGGGCAGCCCAGGGAGCCCACCCCTGACTGCCCCCGCCGGCTCCCCGCGCATCTAGCACTCTTCTGTGCTGCCGCGGGAGCCGGCTGAGCACTTCTGGTCTGCCCGCTCCGGTGGGCAGATGCGGC
The DNA here is from genome assembly GCF_964261635.1 of Lissotriton helveticus. Lineage (NCBI taxonomy): Eukaryota > Metazoa > Chordata > Amphibia > Caudata > Salamandridae > Lissotriton > Lissotriton helveticus. The sequence continues at coordinate 1,380,541,441 of NC_136067.1, forward strand.
CTCAGTGGTCCTGTCGGGACCTCAGGGGAGTGCGGCAGCACTCCCCCAGCCTTCTCCTCATCGTTGGGGCCCGGGGAGGGGGTCCCTGGCCCCCGGACATCTTTGGGGGGCGCGATGGCGCTCCCTCACATCCCGCTTCGGCGGGGGGTCAGGGTCAGCTCCTGGCGCCCCCTGGGGGCAATTTTCACGGGGGGGCACGACGGCGCTCCCCCGCCCCCTCCTTCACATCACTGGGGACCAGGATGGGCTCCTGGCCCCCTGCTGGCATCTTCACGGGGAGCGCGACGTCGCTCCCTGGCTTTGCTTCCTCCTGGGGCAGCCCCCGGGACCTGACCCACCCCGGGGGCATCTCTGAGACCGGTGGCGGAGCCCCAGGCGCTTCTTCATGGGACTTCTTAGGGGTTAAAGGTCGCCTACCTTCCGGGGGCCATATCTCAGCCCCTGGGGGTCCGATCTGCCCCATTTTCGCGTCTTCTCGCTCCTGGTGGTGACTCCCAGCCACTGGGAGCACTCTCCTTCGTCCTCCTGGTCTTCAAGAGGGTGCATTCTGCAGGGAGCGGTCTTCCCTGGCTCCCTGCGCCTCTCTTCTCCCTGCGCAGAGGCCTCTTCTTCTGTGCACCTGTCCTGGGCTCTTCCTCTGGCGCTTTTAGGGGCCTGGGGGGCAGTCAAGAGTGTCCTCCTTCCACCTGCGCATTGCGCAAGGCTCCAGCACCTTTCGCCTCAGAAGACCACACCCCAGAGAGAGCTTCTCTTCTTGTGCAGATACTTTTTAAAAGTTGAGTAGGGGTCTGGCAGGAAGTCTCTGTGTGTCCTATCAAACAGCGACACATCGCTTCCCTGCCCCTGCTCCCTCCTTCTTGTCCAGCCCCTAGGTTTGTTCAAAATGGCGTCGTCCAGTGTCTCTGGCCACATGGCCTCTGAAACCCAACTCCTTACCCCCTCACTGCCCTCACTGTGGTTAAGCTTGGTGCCTGGCACCCAGCGACAGCAGTTGATGGATTGGCTTGTAGTTTAACCTATCTTTTTTCCTTGGAGGGAAGATCTTTGCTCTGGGAAGAAAACCTGCCAGGGCCAGGGACTCGGAGAAATATGACATTTCTGGACGACCCAAAAGCAGTACAAATATGACTTTGGACTCTGCAGAATACTCATTTTCACATCCGCTACAATGGACATTAGTGTGTGTCTGGAATCCACAGGCTTTGTGGAAATCATTTTAGCCATGGGCCCCACATCCCCATAGGGGAATAATGAAGTGAAAACAGTAAAACACACTGACTTTCACTGGCATGTTCCTTCCCAGGGTATAAAGCCTATTCTATGTCACCACCCAATTCTGCATAATTCCTGCCACACCATTCACTCTGTAGCTGCTCCTGGACGGCGCACGCTAGGAATCTCCCCTGCGCAGCCCCTACACGTGTGCACACGCATGTACACCCGTTCCTGCATGTAACCGGCACGGTGTCCCATACTCCAGCTGCTGCGTAGCGGCCTAGTCAAGCCAGGGGTACACCAGTAAAATCTCCATGCAGTCTCTTTCATTATGAGTTCACTGTGGGTGAGGTCCAGATTATGAGGCTCCCCCACAGTGAAAGCTCAACAATTAGGTGCTCAAAAAGCGAAAAATCCGGGTGGCCCATAGTGTCAGAATCACCGTCTAACAGTAGCACACACCGGAAAAACTAGAAAAGTTGGTCACCTGGAAAAACTAATAAACACACACAAGGGTTCAGAAATTATCCTACTGGGAGACTTCAATATGCACTATCTGGATAAGTATTATGAGACCCAGTGAAACTAATCAGAGAGTCCAAGCCTTCTTGCAGCCATACAATCTGGAATCGGCACAGATTACAGCAAAAAGGATCAAACCCGGACTTAATTATCCTCACTCCTTCAATAACCAAACCACAATTGATTACGTATTCCTAAGACAGGGGCTAAGTGAAGCCATCACAAACTTTGATAAGTGCCAAAGGGCAGGGAGCAATCACGCCACTCTGATGGTGCATCTGACCTTATCAGGTGGGAATCCGAAACTATTACACATACTGGGAAAAACAAAAGGTGAAGAAAACTTGAAACTTCAGCGCATGATCAAATAGTCACCTGTATCTGTAGCAAAGATATATGGATGGAAGAGCAACTGAAAAGGCTTGGTGTATAGTGTTTCAAAAGTCGGAAATTATCAAGGGCTTGACTCCTCTAGTTTTTGAGTTGTGTGCATGCTCCTGCAAGAGAACAGCCCAAATAAAATCAAAAAGGCATCAAACTTCTCCCTTGAATTTGTGCCAGAGATTAAAAAAAACCACTTAGGATCCAAGGGCAACACTGAGGGCAAACAACAACTTCAAAACCATCATTTCAAGGCAGGAATTTTCTAAAGCAGAAAAGAAGCAGAAGCAACTGGTATGGGAGAACAAGAGAAAAATCATTGAGGCCGAGTGGATTAAAATCTTCAACCTAATAGCAGCGAACAAACACCAATAATTTTGGAAGTATGTCAACACCTTTTGCCAAGGGAGGATCGAAAAGTGAAAACTCTGTTCCAGCAGAAAGATGGATAACTCATGTTACGACCCTCCATACCGGGCCCCCAGACAAGCCTCCCCACACAAGTTACTTTCCACACATAACTATGGCAGAAAAGAAGCATAAGCAACTTGTATGGAAGAACAAGAGAAAAATCCTTGAGGCCAAGTGTATTAAAATCTTCAACCTAATAGCAGCGAACAAACACCAGCAATTTTAGCAGTATGTCAACACCTTATGCCATGGGAAGAGCAAAAGGGCAAACTCTGTTCCAACAGAAAAATGAATAACTCATGTTACGACCCTCTATACTGTCCCCCCAGACAGGCCTCCCCCTGACAAGCCACCTTCGACACATAAAGACGCCGCCACAATAGATGTAATATTAGAACTTCCTGTACCAAATGACCAGATGGTCAACAAGGTCCTGAAAAAGATCAGAAAGAACAAAGCCCTGGACCAAACGGCTTACATGGGTCATTATTTAGAGAAGATCCGCCTCGGTTCACACCCGTTGTATGCTGAATGTAGACTATATGAAGATGTCCCAGACTCATGAAGGGGACCCCTACTGCAGCCCATTTTTAAGAAGGGTGACAACACTGACCCCAGAACTTTTAGGCTAATTGCACTGCTGAATACTGAGAGGAAGCCTATGCCAGCATTATATTTCAAGAGTTAGCTAAATGGGCATCCGTTGAGGGCCTGCTGCCTTTTTCCTAAACAGGATTCCGAGCAGGAGGGTCAACTGTGGATAACATAGTGGCCCTCTCTTATATAGCCCATCAAGCCATCACACACAACACTCTGCCCTTCTTTGCCTGCTTTATTGACTACACCGCGGCCATTGACAGAGTAGTCCGGAAAATACTCTGTCAGAAACTGGAGAGGTGGAACATCTGTCTCAAACTACTGAGACCCATCATTTCACTTTACACCAGGACATGGGTAAGGGTCAAGCTCTATGGAGATATAGCAACAGCAAAAATCACTACCAGCCGAGGAATAAAACGGCTGTCTGCTTGCCCCAATCTTATTAAACGTAAACATAGCTCACCCGGACCCGGTACTATCCGACGTGAACCTATTCATCCAGAGGATTGGAGAAAGGAAAATTCACCTCATGCAATATGCAGATGGCCTTGTGCTTGAAGATCACACAAAAGTCGACTCCAGAAGATCCTGAATGCACTGAACACACATAACATAAAAAATTATCTCATTGCCAATGCAAAAAAAAAAAGAAAATTTGATTTTGGGATGTTACCCGAAAAAAGGGTCTTGAAATGGAGGCTGGGGTCATAGATGCTTTACTGTGTACAGAGCTATAACTATCTTGGAGATTGGCTTTGTGAAACGGCAAAACCAACCCTACACTTACAAAAAAAGTAAGATTAAAGGAATGATGGTCATACATGTACTTCGCAAATTAAGCAACAACCTTGACAGCCCAATGACCTCGGCCTTTAGGTGGGTGATCAGGGCAAAACTGCCCTTGGTCAACTGTGCACAGCAAGCATTTCCAGATATGCTGGCAGCCGAACTCAACAAGCTTCAATGCATGGGGGGTTGAGAGAGTGTTTCAACTGCCTTCCTACATGAGGAACACCTTGATTAGACTAAAATTTTGCTTCATCAATCAAAAACTCGAGTGTATGGCCGCCTTGGCGTAATACTTTTATCAGATAACCGCTGCCCCCGAGAATACTATGAAAGCAGTCCTAGAAACAATCTTCATAAATAAGAACAATGCCTGGACTATTAATCTCAAAGTTGCAAAGGAGACGCTGCAGCTTGTATTAGAGAATGGGACCCAAACATCACCAAGTATACATCCATCAAAATTGCGAACAAGAAGCAATTGCACCTCCGCTCACGTGAAATGGACATCAAAGCTTTACAAGAGAGGGACTTACATGACTCCCTAATGACACCTCAAACAAATCAGTCATGCACACAACATCTTCAGCACGCACTGGGCAAACGCGGTCTGATTCAAATACCATTTTTTTGGGGGCAGATTTATATAGTGTGAACTCGACCCAAAGGTATTGGAGCGCTTTACATGAGCACCAGTTATGTTACACAAGGACACATTCATTTTCTGGTAGGCACGAGGAGATTAAGTGATTTCCCCAGAATCACAGGATGCTGAGCCGGCGCAGAGGCTTGAACCTGGGTCCCAAGCTCCAACGTCAGCAGCTCTGGCTGTGAAGCCACATCCTCTCCCACTATGGACACGACTGGTGCCACTTCCAATAAGAGAACCGAACCCGGGCTGGAAAACTATCTAAAACATTACATGCTGCAGATTGTATGACTATAAAAGGGAATTGCTTGCCAAAATATAGTTTCGCTGCCGGCACTGCACCTCTCCCATTGCACTCTCTTGAGGCCACTCGATTGGTTACAGATACTCAATATCTCTTATTCACACTGGAAACTGTGGGTGAGATGGCCAGATTTCGAAAATGTATACACCACGCACTGCTCCTGTTAAACGTCAAGTTGGCAGAAAACACAGTCTAACTGCCAGTCTCTGCCCGCCTCTATAGCAAGGAGCAGCCTAGTGCCCAATAAACTCAGCTCCCGCCTGTAACATCAATAACATCCACTTTTAGGGCACTGTACAGTGCACTGAAATATCCTGTTTGTATGCACTGATTTTTTTAAATCCATTATTTATGCATGAATGAATCCTTTTTAAATTAGGTTTTTACATCGCTCATGTGTTTTTACCTTGTGATTTTGACATATTTGTAATGGTCTCAAGTAATCATACACTAAAGCAATTCATTAATTCCATCCTTACACCCCATTTAATGAGCACAGCAAGCGAACCAGCCAGAGTAGGTTCAATAGGTTTTTGAACCAATTTTTTAAAAAAAAATGCTGTCAAACAATGTACTTTCACCAGTGCCCCTCAGTCATTTCATGGAACGTCGCAGGGACAAAGACTACTAACTCTAACAAAGAAGCACTCGCCTTTCTCCAGAGTGGCGATCTACTGTCCTTGCAAGACACTTGGACTTCCACACCAGTACTAAAACGAGGCTTCGCTGAAATTCAACTCCTTGCCAAAAAGATCAACCTTTTCGGCAGGCCTTTTGGAGGCCTTTCCACATAAATAAATCTGGCGCTAGGCATAGTTTGAAAAATCAGACTTATTACTGACCTGGCCCTTGGTGTGCATCTCCGAGGTATAAAGATAAATAGGATTAACACACCCATAATACTAATCAATGTATACTTTACCTGCACAGACACCCCAAGAATAGACAAGATGGGAGAACTAGCGCTCACCTTGGAAAATCTAATCCATACCCATCCCTACAGCAAGTTAATCATCGCTAGAGACTTTAATACTCATAGGGTGGTGGGATTATTGAGCAGGCAAGGGATTGACAGATGCAGCAGGGAACATGCTAAACATATTTCTTAAAACCTATTAGCTAAACTCAGCCCGAAACAAGGCCACCAGGGCAAACCTCCCAAGGTCTTTCAATAAAGTGTCTTCACTGGATTGCCTGCTCCTAAGCAGCCACCTCTTTTTACAGCTACTAGACTTCTCAATTGAAACCTAGGAAACCAGCAAACATTACCCATTAATCGCCACACTAACGCTGCAGCAATGGCTGGCCCATTCAATGGAAGTCTTAGGTAACCCTACGGGGGAAGAAACCTATACACTTCCAAAAAGAGTGAAATGGAACAAGGTAAACACCAAGGACTTGGCAGCCTGGAAGTCGAAATAGTTACGGAGCAGTGACCACATCTCAGGAGCAAAAACCTCCTGCAATGACAGCTCTGCATAAACTGCTGAAAGGGAGAACAACAAGAATACATCTAGGCATACGTGGAATGGAGCGTTTCCCTTACTGCAACTACAGCAAGACTATGAAAGACAGCAAGAGGAAACTAAAGAAGGCTAAGGGGCAATATTTGTGAAATAGAAGTTTGGAACATTTTAAAATCGTAGCTAAGACCAGGAACCAACACAACAGGTTATTATGGCAATACAAGCAACAACAACTTGGAGCAGTGGATAATGTCTTCAAACTACTAAAATCCTCCAATCAGGCTGAGTCCAGGTAATCTATTAACAGCCTCAATGGACAAATCCATAGACAATTGCAACGGTGTTTCAGCCACATCTTCGATCAGCCACGTTAAGAACTTGTACAGTAACCCTTCAATCAGTACAAATGGCTTTGCTTGGACCATGCCAGAAAAAAGCTTGCCACTGAACCGTCCATTCCCCAAGGCTGACGATCAGTCTCATAGCCACCAAACTTCATCTTTGACTTCTGTGGACCACAACCAAGTTGTTAAGACTCTGAAGAGAATAAGAAGCGACAGAGCCCTGGGACCAAGTGGGCTCCATCTTCAAGGAGGATTATGATTTCTGGGCATCTTTGCCTCACCATTATACCAACACTGCTGCACAACTGCTACTGTGGTGACTCTTGGTACGGATGGATCCTATGTCCAATTTAAAAAAAAGAATTAACTCAGATCCTGCTAACTACAGAATGATTGCCTTGCTAGACATCAAGACTAAAGCATACTCCAGCGGGATACTACAGGACTTGGTAAGCTGGGTCAGGGACGAGGACATTCTGCCATTCTTCCACTTAGTTTTCAGGAAAGGGACATCAAACACCAATAATATTCTAGCATTGGCTTATCTGGGGGACCAGGCTTCTCGACCCAGCAACTTCCTGCTTTTCGCATGCATTGTTGACTATATTGCATCATTTGACAGGGACTGCCAGCTAATTCTTTGGAATAAATTAACCAACTGGGGCATCTCGAATAAACTGCTGCAGGCAATAATCTTCCTTTATTCGCAAAAATGGATAAATCAAGCTGACACACAACTCAGTAACATCTAAAGTCCACACTGATAAAGGCCTAAAGCAATGATGCGTTCTGGCGCCCGTGCTCTTCAACTTGTACACTGCAGATCTTGGGCAGTCATTAAAAGCTGCAAACCTATCCGTGCCTACAATAGGCAAGAAGAGCCTATTTTTGATGCAATATGCAGATCACATGATCATTATGGATCACACCAAGAGGGGGATGCAAAAAGCAGAGGATGCCCTCAATATCTATAACATTAAAAACAAATTTGTTATAAATTGCACAAAAATAAAGGTTGCCACTTTCGGTTGTTATCCAAATAAGAACAAATTACAATGGGTTCTAGATAATTAAAAAGATAACAAGTGACACAAAATACAACTATTTAGGTGTTTGGTTCAGTGTCAGTGGAAAGCCAAAGCTCCATGCCACTCGAATGGAAGAGAAAGGAAAGGCAGTGACTTACGCTTTATATACACCCAATTCAAATCTGCACAGCACGACCACAGAAGCCACCTAGAGAGTAATACAAGCTAAACTTCTTCCAACCATCAGTTATGGTCATCTAGCCTACCCTCGCGCCTTAACATCAATAATGGAAATGGCGCAGTGTGGAACCTACAGGCATATTTTTGGCATTCCATCTCATGTTCGAAACTCCTTAATACGGCTAGAGTTAGGACTTTGCACACAATCCCTCGAGAATATGGCAGCCTTTGTCTGATACCATCATAAAGTCCACAACTCATCTGCTCCTACAATGAAAGTGGTCCTGAAAGAAATACTCAGCTCTGGCAAGAATCCATGGACGGAATTCTTGTCAGTTTCACACGACAAATTGAACCTGGCCTGGGAAAGCTGGGAAGACCGCCCAGTGCCAGGATCATTACTAAAAACCATATTAAAGAAAAAAGTTAGGATCCTCTCTAGGCAAAGTGACGTTAATAACATACAAGAATCCAAATTGAATATTAAGATGATTATAAAATCATACTGGGAGACCTCAATCTAGTCATATCAGAATAGTCCATTGAGGAAGGTAACGCTAAAACACATTCCCTATGCAAGACTAATGGCCTTACCAATCAAAGTGCTCCATGCAAGATGAAAGGTGCGCATTGCGCCAGGGCGATGCAGACTTTGTCATTTAAGAGAAGAAATCCTGGAACATCTAATATGCATCTGCGCAACTCTCCTAAATGCACAACACACTTTATTAAGACAAGTCTTTTTAGCACACAGGGTGCGCACATGTATTGAAGACAAAGAGATTCTCTACTACCTTGAGACTCCAGTAGAACTGGCAAAATTTGGGAAATTTATGTTGGTAACTAAGCTACTGCTGAATGGCTTTCCTGCAGTAGCTATAATGGCACAGCCTTAACACCAACTGGCAGTAGTATGATTCTACATTATGCACCGAGCAGACGTTCGTGCCCTTGCTACTCTGGAGTCTGTAATACTGTTCCACCAATCCGCTCTAACATCACTTTCTTTCTGGGGCGTGTCAACCGAAGGTAGCACATGGGTATAGGAAGTGCACTGAATGGACTAAAACAGTAGTGCATGTGGCAGTGGTATGTAGACCAACATATGAATGGGGCCCACACATTAACAACCTTTCAGAGATTGTGCAAAGGTCTTTGTACATTACATTCTGTCTGGTGTTAGAATTGCCTTGGGGATGTGGATTTTTGCGCAGAAGATTAAGCTCGCATAGAATAACTTATGTGCTCCTGTTTGCACAACAAATTTGCTGTTAGTACTGAATGGCTTATCTTTTAAAATTATTTTTAGCTCTTTTACAGCCTAAATGGCGATTCATTTGTTAGACGCCTATGTCAGAAGATTATGCACACACAGAATTATTTACTTGCACAATATGAATATACTGCTAGTACTGAATGTTTTTTCTTTTTAAATAATTCTAAGCATTTTACTGCCTAAATGCTGATTATTTGTTTGATGTCTATTATTTTTAAATGGGGCTTAATTATTTTGACTGCGCCAATATATGCTAATTGTCCGTGTGTGAATTACTTTTAATGAATGGAACCAAAAAATGTATTAGTTACTTTACAACACAATTTTCTCAAAATAATGGCTAAAAGCCTCATATGTTGGAGACTCTTCTGAAGAGAGACACAAACATTATTCTAAAACTGACAATTCTATACATCAGCCAAGCCAGTCGTGCATATGCCTATAAGAAAATTGTGTGATGGTCCCTTGAAGCTGTGAAGCTGACAGCCCACCTAGCCCCTTTCCTCTTGCGTACTGAGTGTTTTCCCTGTGACCTGTATGGACCTATCTGGAAAAAAAAGGAGAAGTACTGGGTGTCCCCCTTTACTTTTCAAAAATGTTGCAGCAGCTCTGACACACACTGAGTAGTGCCCCTCGTGGCTATCTAGGCCCTGTGTTAGTGTGCAGGATGCAGCACTAGGGGAATATACACTTTCAAATGAGTAGCCAGGAAACTGATATGGCTTTGCACTAGACAGTAGGTAATTTCTCCTGGTTGAAAACCTGATCGGAATGTGTCATCAATGATTTAAAAAATTTACACCAAAGTGGTAAGAGAAAAACAAGATTTAATAAGCACATAACTGAATATGGGATAGTAATGAGTAGCCTCTCCCAGAGGAAGAATTGAGTCATTAAGGCATCAGACAAAGGCGGTAATTTTGTGTTATGGCCAAGGGAGATGTACTTGAAATGAGCATATATTCAGCTTTCTGATGCGAAGTGCTCTGCGAACATTGGGAAGAAGGAATATTTATCCGTAATAGAAAGGTACAACAAGCAACATTATAATTGGAATGGGCGCGATTAGTTAAATACTGATGAATACCGACTTCTGAAGGTCGATCACTTAAGCCACCAGTGATCTAACTTATTTCCAAAATTCACAAGAACAAAACAAATCCCCATGCAGACCAATTATATCAGCACAAGGGAGTCTTTTGGAAAACATCTCAAAATATGTAGACTGTTTTTTGAGTCCCCATGTCACCTGACTGCCATCATATTTACCTGTCACAAACAACTTTTTAAAACACATTGTGTTTGCAAGAATAATTTTCTACTTATGACACTAGATGTAATATCTTTTTATACAAGCATTTCTCATAAAGATGGTTGTAGAACAGCTAGACACTACTTAAGATTGCGACCCATTAAATACTATCAACAAACTTCAATGATTATGGAGATGATGGAATTTTGCCTGGTTGAGAATATCTTAATATTCAACAAGGAATGGTTTAGACAGTGACAAGGGACAGCTATGGCCACCAGTTTCACCTCGAGCTATGCTAATTTGCAAATGGGCTGATGGGAGGAACAGATAATCCATAGCTTTGAAATGGAAAAGTTTTCCTGACATATTATTGTATGGCTGAGATACATAAACAATCTTTATATAGCTTAGAAGGGTTCAGCACCAGAGTTTGTGGCCCTAATAATAGTGATTTGAATCCCCATTTCAGTAGCATTATTAGTGAGGAAACTATAACTTTCCCTGATGTACAAATGTTGATCATTTATTATAAACTATAGAAGACACAGCACTTTCAAATTACTATAAGTTGCGCACATTCGTACACAGTGTTGTCACCTAACTCGCCACACTACATTAACTATAACTTGCCTCTCTATCATGCACCGTGTTCTCACAAATAATGTGATTTGTAATGTCATAAGTATTGTTATTAATGCTGGGTTTTCATATGTTGTGCGTCATGTAATGTGCAAGGGTATAAATAGCGCATGGAGGTGTGAGTTATAGTTAATGTAGTGTGACAAGAGAGGTGATAACACTGTGTACGGAGGTGCATGAGTTATAGTAATTTGAAGGTGTTGCAAAACTATAAATATGAAGTACAAGTTCAGAATTTGTAATGCATGTTTACTTAAAGTTTGGTTTGTGTAGGAAGAATAAATAAAGGTATAGTAATTTAAAGTTGGTGCATAAATATTACACTTAAGGTATAACTAAAGCTTTAGAATTTCTAGTGTTTGTGTCGTTAAAGTTTGATGTGTATAAATAGAATAACTAGAGTAGTAACCATCTTAACAGCTTCTCCAGGGTTAACCCTGAATGTTGACGTAGCCACTTTTGTGTGTGGACAGATTGGGCCGCCATATACTGCTCCAGATATATTTTGATCTTTATTTCCTCTTTACTAGATTCTTGGGACTTCAACCATCTGTCTGCAGCATTTTTGATCTAGAAGAATGAGGAGTTTGGAGTATTCCCTGGGGCTCCTCTTTCTTTTCGAAATCAAAGTTGACATCTCTCTTCTTCCTCTCCTAATCTATTGAGGATCATTTTCTTAATCTCCACATAAGGAGTATTACCATTAGCATTCACTGTTGGATATGCTGCTTGGGTCTTACCAGTTAACAAAGCGGCTAAATAGAAGGGCCTTCTTAATACTGGCCATGAACTGGCCCTGGCGGTTCTCTCAAAGTTCCATAAAAATGCCTCTGCGTCTTCCCCATGGAAATGTTTTTGTAGAGGCATCGTAGGATAGGAGCAAATCCTTTACTTTGAGCTATACCCAAAGCTGATTGAAACTGACATTCTGAAACTTAGGTCAACTCTTCAGCCTATATCTTTAGAGTAGCATGGAAAACACTATGCTCTGTTTCGCTATAGTCGTATATATCTCCAGGGCCCACTCCAGTTTTCGACCATCAGCAAGTTGTTGAATCAAATTCTCCATGCTGTGTCAGATGGTTAAGATTCATGTATTCTCCACCATATATCACTTAATCGAATAGTATAATGATTCCACAACAACTTGTATTGCACAGTACTTACCTCCATTATCATGATTCTAGGTTATGCCTCTTAGGTATGGCCCGGGAAGGATGGGACCAGGTAAAAGATGGCACTAAACCCCTGCTAGCACATGTGACAAATCTTAAGATACTTCTATGGCAAATCAGAAAAATAGTGAAGAACAATCTAGAGCAGGCACAGTTGGCCCAGAAACCACAATATGACTCAAAAGAAAGGTCCTTCCAAACAGGGGATTAGGTATTGCTTATGTTCGCCTCATCAGACCATAAACATCTGGGTCAGTGGCATGTCCCCTATCAAGTACTGGAAAAGGTTACGCCAGTGACTTACCGTATTGAGTTAGACCCAACGTAAAAGACCATCCAGATCTATAACATTAACTATTTCAAACAAGCATTGGCATAGCCAATAGGTCTCGCTTTTGGGACCTTATAAGTGTTTAGCCATGCAGCACATTATCCTGGGTGCTGTACCACCTGGGACTGGAGAGTTATACAATTACTACACACTGGATGAGGAGTCTGAATCAGATATACATGCTTGCCTCAGGATAAAATTTGACACATTCAAAAGGTTTTTTACCGCAACCCCATTCTCACTACCAATGCACTGCACTCTAAGATCTGACATGTACAACCAGTGCACTGTAGTCCAACATGTCTCAGGCATCACTGTCCGAGATGTTCTGCTTTCAGATACGTCACAAACACAGACAACCTGCCACATGTGAAAAATCACCAATTTAAAAAAAAATGCCCTGCCATTGCAAATGCCCTAAGGAACGATGACAAGCTGGCTGACTGATTAAACGCTCCCGGCTGACATCTGCTTTACGTGTTTGGAAAACCTTGAGCAGTATGTAGGCCCCCTGTGTCACATGGCACGCACGGAAGTCTCAGACAGTAGTTGCTCGGAATGCTTGGAAGCCATGGGTAAGGAGCAGTGTGAGAAGTTGGCCTGATATATGATGTTTCCAATTCTGGAATCACGTTGTATCGGTCCAAACAATCCCTTATGGTGTCTGGTTGTAAGTCAACCTTGTAGACAAGCTATCTTAATGGTAGCATAGACTAAGCAGCCTTGAAGGCTTAACTCAAGAGGTCGTGTTAAGCGAGCTGTTTTACCAATCACAGTCCTGTAATATCAAATGAAAGGACACCACACAAGTATATATTATAAAAATATATGTGTTTATTCTTAAAATAATCCCCAGTACTCTTTATGAACAAAGGGGCACAAGCGTTAAATCAAAAGCACAGTATAACATACAAAGTTGCGCAATTATGGATGAGGGCGAGGGGCCACTCAGACCATATACTAAGAAAGTGGTATAAGAGATACCAATCGAACAGTGGTTAGGCCTAGGGCCTAGGGAATCGCTGGGAGCAGTCGGGACAAGCAATGCTGAAGTCGGGAAAAGCCCGTGGGATTCGGGTGCAGTGCTTAAAGCACACGCATGCACCAATGCAAGTCAATGGTGCGTAAAAGTTACACAAACAGAGTTTTAGGATACTTCCGATGAACCTAGAAGGACAAAACTTTAGTCACAGACCCTAGAGGTGTGTACCAGTGTGGGAACACCGGCGTTGCAATGTTACCTCACCCACAGGAAGCGGGTGCATAGGGTCGAAGTGGCGTCGGGTTTCGTCACGCAGGTTCTGGGTGCTTGAAGCTGAAGATGCTGCAGGCGATGGGAAGGAGAAGTGTCCGGTGGGATCCAAGGGTGGATCCGAATAGAAAAGTACCTGAAAGCAGAGGGGACAGAGTCTGGGTCACTCAGTAGTGACCAGGGTGGAACCAGGACGGAACCAGGCAATGTCGGGCGCAATCAGGTGGTTGTCGAGGAGCTTCTCTCCGCTGCCACGTGGGCTCTGGGGCATCTGCGACGTCCAGGAGCGGGTCACAAGCTGTCCCACGTAGGCTCTCACTGTCGGCGCTGTCGGCTTCAAGATTGGAGCAAACAACATTTGGCAAAAGCAATCCACGCGGAACTGGAAGATTGCTTCTCGCTCAGACCAGGAGGGTCAGAGTGGGGGCTCCTTTTCAGGGGAGCTGGTGTAAATCTGGAGCAACCAGAATCACAAGTCGTATTTCGGTTTTCGCCGGCACAGGGGCCACAAGCCAGCTGGCAAGTGACCGGGCCAACGCGTTGAGCCAAAAGAAGCAGAAGGGCCCCACGCAGCACTCGTCGAGTGTAGAGGGGTGAACTTCGGTGCAAGAGTGGCTCAGGGTTGGGGCTTCCCAAACCCCGGTGTACAGCTTCGAGGGTCACTCGTGGGCTGCACGGTCAGCGTCTCGTGGTCTTTTCAAGATGGCGTGCCCCACGCTTCCGGTCGTCTCCACGGGTCTCAGCTCTGCAGGGACTGTGGATCGGGCTGTAGGAAGGCAGGCAAGCTTGATCTCGTCGATCTCTGTCGCTCGAGTTCTGGCGGGAACTGCAAAAAAGCAGACGTCGAGGTGCTGGATGGTGCCTGTTTGCACAGGGTGGTCACTCCTTGACCACAAGGGAGTATCTTCAGTCTTCTACGTTGAGTAGGATGTCTTGGAGGGGGAGTATCCTGGTCCCCATTTTTAAGAAGGGAACTAGGGATAGCCCCAGTAATTACCGTTTGATTGCTCTCCTTGACTCAATCGGAAAGGTCTTTGCGAGATGTCTTTTAGGATCTCTCTCCGCTTGGGTTGAGGAGAATAACATCCTGCCGTTTGAACAGACTGGCTTCCGTAGGGACCACGGAACGCTAGATAACCTCACCGCTCTTCATGTGGTTACAGATAAATATGTACAGGTGAGAGGAGGGGTAGTGTATGCTGCTTTTATAGATTTCTCCACGGCGTTCGACAAAGTCGATCGTGGAACGCTGTGGAGAAAATTGGCTGCGCTCGATCTTCCATCTTATCTGTTGGAGTTGGTACGGGCTCTCCATACAGAGACCTGGTGTAGGGTCCTGCTGGGGGGTGAAAGGGGGCTATCTGATCCGATTCCATCTGGTAATGGCCTTAAACAAGGCTGTCTATTGGCTCCCCTTTTGTTCTCCTTATATACGGCTGACCTACCCGCTGCTTTGTCTGCCACAGAGGGCATCGCCCCGGTGGTGGGGGGGGACCCCTTTATCTTGTCTGATGTATGCCGATGATGTCCTTATACTTGATTTAACCCCGAAGGGCCTTGCAAATCGGCTACGTGCTCTTCATATTTTTGCTGTGGCCCATTGCATGAAGATTAACATAACAAAAAGTAAAGTCATGTGTATAGCTGGCAAGAAGAGGTGTCGATCTGTAGATTTTGGTTGGTTTATCGGGGGTCAAAAACTGGAGGTTGTAAAGTCCTATACTTTTTTGGGGAAAATTATTACGGCTAATCTGAGTGAGAAGCTTCATATAGAGCATTGCTCTCGCAAAGCTCTTGCCCATGGCAAAGGTTTAAATGCTCTATACCATGCGACGGGGAAACGGCACTTTCCAATCTTATTGGAAGTATACAGATCTAAAATCCCCGCAACAATACTATATGGTATTGAATTAATAGAGGTCAAAAAGTGGGATTTTTGCCATAAGATTGAGGGGAAACTTTTAAGATCTCTTTCTTCCCTTAATACTGCTTGCTCTTTGGCCGCTTGCAGGCTCGATTTCGGTCTAAGGAGCAGTTGGGTGCAGGGACTATGTGCCCTAGTAAGATGGGTGGCCTGTCTTGCGAGAGCGGAAGTTGGGACAATGAGAGCCCTCCTTAAAAGTGAATTATTGGGTAATTTTAATGAGTTCTCTCAACTTGTTCATAACTTCAGAAAAGCCGTAACTCTTTTAAAATTGGATGAAACTACCCTCTTTTTGTATTCCCCTTTACAGCTAAGACTCGTTTTAAAAGCAGCCTCTTGGGACCTAAGTTTTCAATCGGATAAAAAGTTAATGTGTGAAAAAAGGAATGTAGTTTTCCTCCTGGATTCCTATCTGATGAAACTTCCACAACCCTATGTCTCATGGTCCCTCCCCCATGGTATCCGTAGATTTTGGTTTCTTCTACGCTACGACTTAATACCCTTAAATCTTCTGCTCTCTAAATGGTATGGTTCCTCTTCATTGTGTAATTTATGTAATTTGAATATCCAGGACTGTATGCATGTTCTACTGATTTGCCCGGCGCGTCGCAAATTGCGCTTTAGATGGTTAAAAGTTATCTGTTTCCGTCTTGGCATTGTCACTTTGAATGATTTTCTTCATGCACTTTATTTCCCTCCTAATGAAATGTTCTGCTTCTATATTTTTAAATTTTTTAAAGGTTTTTTAGCTATTTATTAACATTTCATGGAGATGCAATGACTTGCCAATTTTTCACAGTTCCGTCTTGTATGTCACTTTTGTATCTAATTTAGTTATCTTATATGGCAGATTGTGTCTGTGTATGATATGCGTTTTGTTCTTAACTCTGTACATTTTATGTGGCCCTCGGTTGAGAGCCAAAACATAATAAATAAAATTGATTGAGTAGGATGTCGAAGGGTCCAGAGTTTCATTTCTTATGTTTCATCAGGATAATCTGAAGTGCATTGGCACTGCTCCCATTCTTATACCAATCTAGGGGGCTGGATTACCTGCTAGGTCCCCTCCTATGGGTGAGACCCAGGAAGGGGGTGGGTACACCCCTTTCCTTTGATCCAGGCGCGCTGGGACGGGGGCTGGTGTGCCCCAGAACCGGTTTGGCCGGATTATGCAAGGGGCAGCCTTGTGCTCCCCATGCAGTGTCTGGTTTCTTTCAAACCTCCCTGCTACAATCCACTATCTCTTGTCTGGGGAGGTGGGACACCTCCCTGCGACAGGAAACCCTTTGTCCAGGCCCCCTTGGCTGAGTTTCGGTCAGCTGCAGGGGGTCAGACTCGTGTCTGTGGCAGAAGCATCCATTTTGTGGATCTGAGGCTCTTTTAAAAATCAACCGCATTTCAGTAAAGTAACATGTCTTCTCCCTCTAGAGGGGTGGAATGCTATCCCCTTCGCCAGAACTGGCGAGGGGATAGTATTCCAAATTGTATGACACCTTACACGACATGTTTTGATAAAGCCAAACCAAAGTTGCTATATAACCGCGAGGATTTAAATGCACTTAATAGTATATGGTATGGCATTATCCTGGAACAGCTTAGGGTGTTGTTCCCGACAGCTGCAGACAGGCTCAGCTCATGCTAGAGCTCCATCTCACATTAAACCACGCACTCTGCCTCCAGGATTGATAAGGCCTTCCATAGGAGTGGCTCACAGGTTTATATGTGTCCAGATATAGGTTTAGATATAGGTATACTATATCTAAGCAAGAGGTGATTACACCATCTTGCCCCAGCTGAGTGATCAGCCAGTTGTGTCAATTTAAGAACCAGCCAGGGGTGGCAAAAGATATGCTGCAGCCCCTGGTAGGCCTTGGTGGCACCTATGCCCTGAGCACCTATAGTGCATGGTACAGGGGCTGACAAGGAGTCCATTTCCAATTGGGGTATGTACCTATAGCACATGTATTAATAATTTATAGAGAGAACAGCAGGCTGGGGGTCTGATTAGCAATCCCACAGCCTCAGTAGTCGAAAACCAGTGAAGCAAAAAGCAAACATTTGGGGTGACCATAGGATAGCAGACCCTACTCTCCTACACAACCCCCCCCCCCCCAAACGCAGGAACATTAAACTAACCTTGACCAGATAAGTCTTCATGTTCTAAGTGGAAGTACCTGGAGAGTCCATCTGCATTACCATGGTCAGTCCCTGGGCGGTGCTCCACTGTAAAGTCCATCCCCTGTAGGGAAATGGACCACTTGAGCAGTTTGGGATTTTCACCCTTCATCTGATTTAGCCACAAGAGGGGCTTATGGTCTGTCTGAATTAGGAAGTGAGTTCCAAACTAGTATGGCCTCAACTTCTTCAGGGCCCAAACCACAGCAAAGGCCTCCCTCTCAATAGCTGACCAACGTTTCTCCCTGGGGGTCAGCTTTCTGCTAATAAAAGCAATGGGCTGGTCTTGACCATCTTGATTAAGTTGTGAAAGCACAGCTCCCACCCCCAACTCAGAAGCATCTGTCTGTACAATGAACTGTTTGGAGTAGTCAGGACTCTTCAGGATAGGTGCAGAGCACATGGCCTTCTTCAGGTCATCAAATGCCTTTTGACAGCTAACTGTCCACTGAACCTTTTTTGGCATCTTCTTGGATGTCAAATCATTTAATGGTGTCACAATGGACCCATAGTTTTTCACAAACTTTCTGTAATACCCAGTCAGGCCCAAGAAGGCTCTGACTTGTGTCTGGGTAGTTGGAGGAGCCCAGTCCTGTATGGTCTGGATCTTGCTCTCCAGTGGTTGAACCTGACCCCCACCTACTAGGTGGCCCAGGTACACAACCTTGCTCTGCCCTATCTGGCACTTGGTAGCCTTGATAGTCAGGCCTGCCTTTTGCAGGGCCTCCAGAACCTTCTTCAGGTGGATCAGGTGATCCTCCCAGGTGGAGCTAAAGACAGCAATATCATCTAGATATGCTGCACAGAAGTCATCCAGCCCAGTAAGGACTTGATTCACCAACCTTTGGAAGGTGGCAGGTGCATTCTTCAAACCAAAGGGCATTACCACATACTGATAATGTCCACTAGGGGTAGAGAATGCTGTCTTGGCTTTTGACTCTTCAGCTAGTCTGATTTGCCAGTAGCCAGCTGTCAAATCAAATGTGCTCTGAAACTTGGCAGAAGCCAACTTATCAATGAGCTCATCTGCTCTTGGAATGGGATGTGCATCTGTCCTAGTGACAGCATTGAGACCTCTGTAGTCCACACAAAACCTCATTTCTCTCTTTCCATCTTTGGTATGAGGTTTTGGCAAAAGGACCACTGGGCTAGCCCATGGGCTCTCTGATGGCTCAATCACTCCAAGCTCCAACATCTTTTGCACCTCAGCCTTTATACAATGCCTGACATGGTCAGGTTGCCTGTAGATCTTATTCTTCACAGGCAGACTGTCACCAGTGTCCACCTCATGGGTGCACCAGTTAGTTTGACTGGGTGTGAGTGAAAACAAGTGTCTGTGGGCTTGCAAAATCTGTCTGCAGTCCATCTGTTGCTGGTCAGTGAGGCTGCCTGCCAAGGCTACTCCTTCAACTGAACCATCATCAGGGTTCTGGGAAAGCAGGTCTGGGAGAGGGTCACTCTCTTCCTCCTGTTCCCCATCTGTGGCCATGAGCAAGCTCATGTCCTCCCTGTCCACAAATGCTTTCAAACGATTTACATGGAGCACCCTGTGGGGGCTCCTAGGGGTTCCAAAGTCAACCAGGTAGGTGACTTCTCCCTTTTTCTCAATGATAGGGTAGGGTCCAGTCCATTTGTCCTGGAGTGCTGCTGGGGCCACTGGCTCCAACACCCACACCTTCTGCCCTGGCTGGAACTCAACCAGAACAGCCTTTTGGTCATGCCAAGCTTTCTGCAATTCTTGACTGGCCTCCAGGTTTTCGGATGCTCTCTCCATATACTCAGCCATCCTGGAGCGGAGACCAAGTACATAGTCCACAACATCTAGCGTAGGCTTTTTGAGAGGTAACTCCCATCCTTCCTTCACCAAACAAAGTGGACCCCTCACAGGGTGGCCAAACAAAAGTTCAAAAGGGCTGTAGCCAACCCCCTTCTGTGGGACCTCTCTGTAAGCAAAGAGCAAGCAGGGTAAAAGGATGTCCCATTTCCGCCTGAGCTTCTCTGGTAATCCTTTTATCATTCCCTTGAGGGTCTTGTTGAATCTCTCCACAAGCCCATTGCACTGTGGGTGATAGGGTGTGGTAAACTTGTAGTTTACTCCACACTCCTTCCACATTGCTTTTAAGTATCCAGACATGAAGTTAGTGCCTCTATCTGAAAGTACCTCCTTTGGAAAGCCCACTCTTGAGAAAACTGCAATGAGGGCTTTTGCCACCACAGGTGCTGTGGTGGTCCTCAGGGGAATTGCTTCTGGGTACCTGGTGGCATGATCCACTACCACCAGTATAAATCTGTGCCCAGATGCTGTTTGAGGATCCATGGGACCCACAATATCTATTCCAACTCTTTCAAAGGGTACCCCCACCACAGGTAGTGATATGAGGGGGGCCTTTGTTGTGCCACCTGACTTACCACTGGCTTGGCAAGTGACACAGGAGCGACAAACTCCTTGACATTTTCTGACATATGAGGCCAGTGAAAGTGAGGAACAAGCCTGTCCCAAGTCTTGTTCTGGCCTAAGTGTCCTGAAAGGGGAATATCATGGGCCAAGGTGAGAAGGAAACCCCTACACTTCAAAGGTATAACCAACCTCCTGGTGGTACCAGGCTTGGGGTCTCTAGCCTCAGAGTAAAGAAGTCCATCATCCCAATATACTATATGGGCACCTTGAGCATTCCCTGCAGCCTCAGCAGCAGCTTGCTGTCTGAGGGGTTCAAGTGAAGGGCAATCTAATTGGGCCTGCCACAGGTCTGCCCTTGAGGGTCTCCCTGTCCCCAGAAACTCAACCTGATCAGGCTCAAGTTCTTCAGAGACAGTCTCCTCTTGGACTGCAGAATCAGTTTCATGTGAAATCTGATCCTCAACCTGGGGCAAGGGGGAAGGCACAGCCTTAACCCTCTTGCTCCTTCTCTTGGGTTGTGGTTGGTCTATTGTTCCAAGATCCACCACTGGTTTAGGAAGGCACTTCTTAGCCTGAGTCCTTGTCACTGCAAGGACATGTGCTGAAATCCCTAGCATTTCTGCATGAGTCCTGTACTCCACTTCTGACCAAACTGAGCTTTCAAGATCATTGCCTAACAGACAATCTACTGGGAGGTCTGCACTCACAACAACTTTCTTTAGGCCATCTACCCCTCCCCAGGAGAAGTTCACAACAGCCATGCTATGTGAAGTAGTGGAGTTGCTTGCATTGGTCACTAGGTAACTTTTGCCTAGTACAATCTGTCCAGGGTCCACAAAGTCAGGTGTCACCATAGTGACACTGGCACATGTGTCCCTGTAGGCCTGAGCCAGTTTCTCATTTATCAAAGGCGTCTGCCTATATTTGCCCAGGTTACTGGGACTCACTGTAGTGGACACAGATAAGTCCACATCATATAGGAGAACTGCCTGAGTAGGGACTCTGACTAGGCCAGATTCCATCTCAGTACCCAAGGTTAACCCCACTATACCCTTAGGTTGTGTACCACCACTGCTAACTGTACTAGGGGGTGCAGGTGCTTTAGGAGCTGCAGTGGTGGGGACTGGATTTTTCTTGGTGCATTCACTGCCCCAGTGTGAAACTGATTTGCAGGTATTACACCAAGGTTTCTTTGGGCCATCATTCTTCTTTTTCTTGTTTCCATTTTGGGAACCACCCTCCTTATTACTAGTTTGGGGGCCTGAAGACTTCTGGTCCTTTTCTTTATCTTTCTGATTCCCACCCTTCTGGTCTGTTTTCTTCTGGTCACCACCTTGGTTCTGGGGTTTCTGCTTAATCCTTGTTCTGACCCATTTGTCTGCCTTCTTTCCCAATTCTTGGGGAGAGGTCAGATCAGAGTCAATAAGGTATTGATGCAACAGCTGGTTCTGACAGTTATTAAGGATCTGCTCTCTCATTATAAGATTGTACAATCCTGTATAGTCTGAGACTTTACTTCCCTGCAGCCAACCCTCCAGAGCCTTAGTGGCACAATCAACAAAATCAGTCCAGTCCTGAGTCTGTGCTTTTTGGGTGTCTCTGAACAACAACCTGTATTGCTCAGTGGTTCGGCCAAACCCTTCAATAAGAGCACTCTTCAGGCAGGACAGAGTAGTTTTTGGCATCCTCAGGTCTAACTGTGAGGAGCCTGTCCCTCCCTTTCTCAGAAAAGGAGTACCATAAAATTGCAGCCCACTGATCCTGAGGAACCTGCTGTACCATGCAGGCTCTCTCAAGAGCAGTCATCCATTTGTGGATGTCATCCCCTTCCTTGTAGGGGGGCACAATTTTTGTCAGGTTTCTATTATCATAGCTCCTGTCTTTCTCTCTAGGAATTATGCTGCCACCAGTGGCATCTAAGCCACACAATTTCTGTTCTCTTGCTAAAGCAAGTCTAGCTTGAGCCAGGGCTACCTCCTCCCTCTCTATCTGGAGTTTGACAGCCCTCATCCTGGCCCTATGCTCTATCTTCTGAGAGGAAGTCACTCCTCTCTGAGATTCTCTTGAGGCACTAGAAATATGAGAGTCCCCTGACGGAGATCTCACCCTTCTGTTGCCTGGGAGAATGATATTTTGGGATCTGGGGAGGTGCTGGCCCTCTCCATTCCCAAGTAGGTTTAAGTTGGCCTCGTTAAGCCTGGCAACTATAACCTGGTTACCCCTCTGATCCTGATCTTCAGGTTCTTCTATGTCTGAACCTTACTCCTCCTCTTCCTCCTCTTCTTCTTCCTCCTCTGGAGTGGTATCAGTTACAGGGGGGTTCACTCCAGCTCCTGAGTCTAGGGGAGCTGCACTCGCCCTATCTAAGTCATCCTTTTCCAGAATGGCTATCAGGGTAGGAATGGTGGGACCTCTGCCCCTTTTTATCCCTCTTGATATGCACAAGGCAAACAAGTCTTTGTGGCTAAGTTTGTCATAGCTGGAAGTTGCCTGGGTAAGGTCAACTGTCACAGGCAGAGAGCTTGGAGCTTCACCTGTGCCAGACATGACTGCTAGTGAGGTGTAAGTGGTGCACTTACCTACACTAAGTGTTTTCCTACTGTACCTTGCTAGTGAGTTGTAGTCAGGGTGTGCTAATCCCTTTAATCTACAACTACTAAGTTCAGTAGAACTAAATATGCTAAGCTTTAGATGTATATGTACCTAAGGTACTTGATGTGATCTTTCAATTTGATAAAAAGATTGCAATGGTAAAACAACAGCAAGCTCAAATCCGCACCGCTGCGCACCAATGTGAGAAGTTGGCCTGATATATGATGTTTCCAATTCTGGAATCACGTTGTATCAGTCCAAACAATCCCTTATGGTGTCTGGTTGTAAGTCAACCTTGTAGACAAGCTATCTTAATGGTAGCATAGACTAAGCAGCCTTGAAGGCTTAACTCAAGAGGTCGTGTTAAGCAAGCTGTTTTACCAATCACAGTCCTGTAATATCAAATGAAAGGACACCACACAAGTATATATTATAAAAATATATGTGTGTATTCTTAAAATAATCCCCAGTACTCTTTATGAACAATGGGGCACAAGCGTTAAATCAAAAGCTACTGACTAACCTTTGGGAGGCATTCTCGAGTGGAGAACAGGTTCGCCAGCTGCAGGCTTGTGCTGTGTGGTTCCCCGCCGCCGCAGGCAAACTCGGCCGCCGAGCGGGAACTACACTACCCAGGATCCTTTGGGACGCCGCCTTCCTCCCCGGATTTCCGCGCACGGAGGCGCTTAAATCCAAGCTGCCCCTCCAGCGTCGCGGGAGCGCGCGGGGCCGCGCCGGGCTAAGCCCGGGCAAAGGGCGGGCCCTCTGAGGCCCTCAGAGGTCAACAGTGGTCGGGCGGGCCACCTATCTAATATCCACTGAAAGGTGAGCCATTGTTTCTACTATGGGGAAACGTAATAATATCACCACCATTACAACCAACATAGACACACAGGCTACTGAAGTCCCTGCATCTCTACAACTCTCCTTTGAGAGTCTTCTGGATAATGATTTCAACGAGATTGCTGAGACTGAAAGGAGGCTGTCTTTGGTTTCCCAAATTAATAGTCAACCGAGCATCACTATCAGCCCTAAACATACTACACCTCTATTGCCAGAGGTAATTGTAATGAAATGTACCCCTGCGGTAAGCCCATCTGAAGCATTACAAGAAGGAAACTGATGCCGCTTGTGATCTTGTGTCGCCATCAGCGCTTCCCTCCACAAACACTAAGATCACAGGAGCAAAACGTAAAAGGGGCCCAGCAAAGACTGTAATAAATAAGAGGAAGCAGCCTCCTAGGAGTAACAACCAGCCAACTCCACAGAGCATGTGGACTAGGGGGAAAAAGCGCCAAACAGAGGTCCCAACAGCTTGTTCTGACGCTGGGGAACATTGTGATATTGTTATAATAAATGAGGGAACAAGTTCAATCTGCACACAGACGGATTTCCCTAATGAAAATGTTCATCTATTCAAACCACAGGGAAATCTTATAGAGACCATTGCAGATACAATTTTTAAACAACTTGAATGTCAAATGATCAAACAATTTAATATTATTTTTAAGAGGTTTGATAGACTGGAAACTCTCGTGAAAAACGATGAAGCTAAGAGGAAAGGTATGGTTTGCTTAGACCAAATTAGAGGTGATCGCCTGTTAAAAGACTATGGGCCAGATGTAGGTAGCCAAATACCGGTCGGTAACGGCCGAATTCGGCCGTTACCGACCGGTATTTGGCTTTTGAGATGTAGGGGGCAGGAAACAGGCCATTTCGGTAATTTTACCGATTCGGTAAATATACCGGTCGGTAAATTTACCGACCGGTATTTTTACAGAATCGGTAAAATTGAGATGTAGGTGGTATTTTTCTGAGTCCCACAAGCCCTACAAATTCGGTATTTTACCATCAAATTCAATTTGATGGTAAAATACCGATTCAGGTGTGCCCTTAGGGCAGGTATGCCTGCCACATGGCCCCCGAACCTTTTTTGGGGGTGCTAGAGGGTGTCAAAGTGACACCCCCTGCACCCTTGTCAAAATCGGTATTTACCGATTCGGTAAATACCGACCAGTAATGCCCCATTCATTCCTATGGGCTTCAGATTCGGTAAATCCACATCTGGATTTACCTACATCTCGGTACTTCTATTTTACCGATTCATAAATACCGAATCGGTAAAATTCGGTATTTATGAGTCGGTAAAATAGAATTACCTACATCTGGCCCTTAGAGTCTATCACCAGCACCCTATCTAGCGGAGAGTCTAACAAAAACTGTAATTCAGTTACAGCTAAAGGGGTCATAGGGGCATCAAATGCAAATACCGCCTCCTTGACACAATCATCGGTGGAAGTAAATACAAGGCAAAACCACTCTCCTACAATTCCGCCTCCCATTCCTTCACAATCTTCCGGTTTATCTAACACCACAAACACTACTAAAAAGAGTAACCCCCCCAGTGGCATAGCTAAGCGGAAAGTACTTACCAGGCCAGCAGAGAGGACAACCGGAGGATAACAGACCGATAAAACATCAAGGTCCTGCCCTACATCTTCCTCCAGAGTCGTGCCCATATGTTTTGGTTTTGGCCGGTATACCTCCGCTTAGGGAGGGTCAAGGGGAATCTTGGGTCCAGTTACACAACAAATGCATTGACTGGTTAACTAAACACAAGGGGGTCGGCTACGATATATCAAATGAAATTCTATCTGCTCGACGGGTGACCTGGGTTGGACCCCTGTTTAAAAACATCAACGGGGATTGCATCACAATCAACTTTAGGAACCCGGGCATAGTAACATTTTTACTAAATAGGAAGAATATTCAGCATGGCCCATCCACCGTGGTGACCCCCTTACCTCTGAACTATTTTTACAGACCCCCGAACAGATTGTTGCAACCACCTCTTATGTTTCCGTTACATAATAGATTTTCAGCACTATCAGACCAGGGCACTTTAGACTGACTGCCAGTAATTCAGGAAGACCCTGTTGCAGTGGTGCCCAATGCTGAATCTTTACAGATTGTAGAGCCTGAGGTGACTTTGACATCATCCGACCCTTCTTTGCCATTAAAACCACAATGTGATCAACCGGTTCACCCAACAGCCATTGCTAGGGCGACCGTTCATGATGTTTGCCCACGTCTTAACGAGAACTTGTCCATTATCAGTTGGAACATTGCAGGGCTGAAGGCAAAACTGGAAATTAAAGCCTGGAAGGACTGGGTAAATTGTTATGATGTTCTAATGTTTCAGGAAACTTGGACTACAACCCATTTGTTATTTGATGGGTACAGCTGCCACAATAGGATTGCATCGTCTCCACCTTTAGGTCGTCCTAGTGGGGTCTATCAATTTGGGTAAAGATAACTGCAGAGGTAAAAATAGAAGTAATACAAACCAATAACCCAAGTTTTATGGCACTGGTATATGCAAGAGAGGTAAAATTGTGTCTGATTAATTTTTACAATAATGATTTTTTATCTTATCCTAACTGTAATTTTTTAGACTTGTTTAATTTCATTGATGATATAGCGGAGGGACGTAAATATGGGAAGTTTGATGGCATTTGCTTAGGAGGGGATTTCAATGCACATATTCATTTAAGGAATCCCCCTTGCAGGAGAGGTGTAGAACTATCCGATCTCCTTGCAACTAGAGAACTCGTAAACTCTATGGAGTTTGCTGGTAATGACATAAGCACTGCCCCGGTCCCAACTTACATCGGTCACGGGTGTGCAACAACTATTGATTATATATTTGTTTCACCCTCCCTTGCCGATGTTTTACTTAAAGCAGAGGTAGTGTGTAATGTATATAGTGATCACTACCCAATTGTGATTTACCTAAAATTGTTGGGGGGGGGGAAAATCACATAGGGAAATTGGGGCAGCAAATTTGGATGCCTCGACTGATGGATTAAGGGTTGTTTG
This sequence comes from Lissotriton helveticus, assembly GCF_964261635.1. Classification (NCBI taxonomy): domain Eukaryota; kingdom Metazoa; phylum Chordata; class Amphibia; order Caudata; family Salamandridae; genus Lissotriton; species Lissotriton helveticus. The sequence goes on from NC_136067.1 coordinate 1,380,568,223, forward strand.
GAGGGGGGTGGATAATAGGGGCGTTCTGGCCACCGTGATTAATAAATATCCTGTATTGATCTCGAATTGTCTTGCCATTGATAGCTGCGGGGGCAATTTGATTAAGTCATTTAGTGAACTTTGCTCCGCAATAAAAAGTGAGATCTCCAAGCCATCATCCAGGAAAGTTGAGGATGCCCCAAAATGGTTTGACGCCTCTTGTTCGAAGGCAAACCGGGATCTAAGGGTTGCTCTCACGGCCAAACCTCGGGATATTTCCCGGGTAAGGCTCTTGAGAGCAAGGTATAAATCCACTCTACGTATTAGATCCAATGAGTTAGTCAAAGATCATTGGGAATCCCTTGTACGTACAGCCGCCCTAAAAGATACACCAGGGTTTTGGAGGGAGGTAAATAACCTAAGATCTCTTGGTTCAAATATAACATCAATTAACTGTAACATCGTTGGACCTGTGTGGGTGGACCACTTTTCAAAGATCTATGCTGTATCTGGTCACCCTGCAGTAACCCTTCCTCCTCCAACTCCTCTGAACATTACATTGCTTGAGGTAGAGGATGCCATAGCAGAATCTGCCAGCAATAAAGCACCCGGCCCAGATGGTCTTTCCATCGACCAATTAAAATGTGAAATTAATTTTTGGGCACCGCTTCTATGCAATGTATTTAATAGTCTAACATACGAATCCATCCCTGAAACATGGTCTAATAGTACTATCGTCCCCATTTTTAAAAAAGGCGACAGGCTGGATCCTGGGTGCTACCGCCTAATATCATTAATTGATAACACCCTGAAAGTTCTGGGTAGGGTAATCTTTAAAAGAATTAGAACCTGGGCGGAGGAAAGTTCCATCTTACACCCGAGCCAGCTAGGTTTCCGTAGTAAAGTGGGCACGGTAGAACAATGTTTAAACCTAAACTTGATAATGGCTAAATATACCATCGCCAAAAAATCCCCCTTATATTTTGGTTTCATGGATTTGAGTTCTGCTTTTGATTTTGTCAATCGTTCCCGTTTATGGTCCGTCCTTCTTAATTATGGTTTAGATGATTATTTGGTTCATTTTTTATCTTATCTTCACAGCGACTTAAGAGCTCGTGTGCGTATTAATTCTACTGGCGAAGTTTCCAGTGACATTTTAATTGGCAGGGGGGTCAGACAGGGTTGTGTTCTGGCCCCTCTGCTTTTTATTTTATATATTAATGAATTGAGTAGCTCACTAAGTACCTTAACAAAAGATGTACCGTATATAAACGGCACCCCCATTCCCACCCTACTTTACGCTGATGATGCAGTCTTAATGGGCTGCACCCCAAAGGCATTGCGTATTTTAATCTCTGGCTTTGTTAGTTTTATGGCTGACTTAGGCTTAAGTACAAATTTTAAAAAATCCCTCATTATGACATGTGGCCCAAAAAAGTATAAAATTATCGAGATTAATTCAGGGGAGAATGTTCTAAAAAGCACCTGCACTTTCCCATATCTGGGGCTGTTGTTCTCAAACAGCGGTTCTTGGCAACCGCATGTTTCCTACGCGAGGAATAAATTGGGTAAAGCTATCAACTCAATAATTTCTCTACGCCAACCTAACCATGCGGACGTGATTATGCCATTAATAAAGATTTATCAAACACAATGTATCCCTACTGGTACTTATGGCGCAGAGGTTTGGGGATATACAAATTGCCTCCATATCCAGACAGAAGAAAACAGATTCTGTCGGAAGGTGTTGGGTGGAGTTATCTGTGCATCAAACTATATATGTCACAGTGAATTAAATATTCCCTATATTGAGGATTTTGTTAGATCAAGGCCTCTCCTTTTTTGGTTAAAGATATGGACGAACCTGGCAGCCATATGGACTCGAGATATAATCTCAGATTGTTTGAAATGTGACAGGGCACATCACATACCATGGCTGAAAGCAGTAAATGAATGTTTAATAAGTGTAGGGCAAGGTCATCTGTTTACATCTCCCAACCTTATAGATCGTTCGCATAAAAAGTGTATTCAAAGGGCTTTGTATAACCTCTATAGAGAAAAACGGGAAAGGATAAATCTTTCAAAGCGTACAGTTGTAAAGTATAGGGGCCACTTAGAGCCCGTTTTTAGTTACTCTGCCCCGCCCCAGAAATATCTACGTCTAAATCTTGGTAGATGGAATAGAAGCTTACTGTTCCGTTTTCGGGACGGGAGCATTGTTAATTTGTTAAATTTCCCTTTGGGTTACAATAAACATTTGGAAACCATAGGTTGCCCATGTAATCCGACCATGAAACAAAGCCTTATGCACTTTAAGTTCTTTTGTGATTTTTATAAATTGCTCACTGTGCACTTTTTAATGCCATATTGTCGGAAACACGATCTGCTAGATTTTAAGATTGCGATGAGGAATTTATTAATTGTTAGGTACAGATGAAATAATATTTAGAGTGAGCTGTTTTCTCAAAGCTGCTCACGAGCTACTTTGCATATTGATTGATAGGAATTTGTATATTGCACATTGCACTTTATATCTTTCATCATTTTGTACATTGTAATTTGTACATATATTTGTTCGGATTTCTTTCCTTTTTGTCTTACATTTTTATAGCTGTCGCTGTTTTTAAGAATTTTTAAAAAATATTGTATATATTGTCTTTTTAACATGTTTTAGCATTTTTGTAGATAAGACAGACTACATTTATGGTTGTTCACTCTTGTATCGTATTGTATGCCATTGCGTTTGTTGTGTACTTTTATGGATGTATTTTATTCCGAATAAAGATCTTTGACTGACTGACTGACAAATCAAAAGCACAGTATAACATACAAAGTTGCACAATTATGGATGAGGGCGAGGGGCCACTCAGACCATATACTAAGAAAGTGGTATAAGAGATACCAATCGAACAGTGGTTAGGCCTAGGGCCTAGGGAATCGCTGGGAGCAGTCGGGACAAGCAATGCTGAAGTCGGGAAAAGCCAGCGGGATTCGGGTGCAGTGCTTAAAGCACACGCATGCACCAATGCAAGTCAATGGTGCGTAAAAGTTACACAAACAGAGTTTTAGGATACTTCCGATGAACCTAGAAGGACAAACCTTTAGTCACAGACCCTAGAGGTGTGTACCAGTGTGGGAACACCGGCGTTGCAATGTTACCTCACCCACAGGAAGCGGGTGCATAGGGTCGAAGTGGCGTCGGGTTTCGTCACGCAGGTTCTGGATGCTTGAAGCTGAAGATGCTGCAGGCGATGGGAAGGAGAAGTGTCCGGTGGGATCCAAGGGTGGATCCGGATAGAAAAGTACCTGAAAGCAGAGGGGACAGAGTCTGGGTCACTCAGTAGTGACCAGGGTGGAACCAGGACGGAACCAGGCAATGTCGGGCGCAATCAGGTGGTTGTCGAGGAGCTTCTCTCCGCTGCCACGTGGGCTCTGGGGCATCTGCGACATCCAGGAGCGGGTCACGAGCTGTCCCATGTAGGCTCTCACCGTCTACGCTGTCGGCTTCAAGATTGGAGCAAACATTTGGCAAAAGCAATCCACGCGGAACTGGAAGATTGCTTCTCACTCGGACCAGGAGGGTCAGAGTGGGGGCTCCTTTTCAGGGGAGCTGGTGTAAATCTGGAGCAACCAGAATCACAAGTCGTATTTCGGTTTTCGCCGGCACAGGGGCCACAAGCCAGCTGGCAAGTGACCGGGCCAACACGTTGAGCCAAAAGAAGCAGAAGGGCCCCACGCAGCACTCGTCGAGTGTAGAGGGGTGAACTTCGGTGCAAGAGTGGCTCAGGGTTGGGGCTTCTCAAACCCCGGTGGACAGCTTCGAGGGTCACTCGTGGGCTGCACGGTCAGCGTCTCGTGGTCTTTTCAAGATGGCGTGCCCCACGCTTCCGGTCGCCTCCACGGGTCTCAGCTCTGCAGGGACTGTGGATCGGGCTGTAGGAAGGCAGGCAAGCTTGATCTCGTCGATCTCTGTCGCATTAGTTCCGGCGGGAACTGCAACAAAGCAGACGTCGAGGTGCTGGATGGTGCCTGTTTGCACAGGGTGGTCACTCCTTGACCACAAGGGAGATTCTTCAGTCTTCTACGTTGAGTAGGATGTCGAAGGTTCCAGAGTTTCGTTTCTTATGTTTCATCAGGATAATCTGAAGTGCATTGGCACTGCTCCCATTCTTATACCAATCTAGGGGGCTGGATTACCTGCTAGGTCCCCTCCTATGGGTGGGACCCAGGAAGGGGGTGGGTACACCCCTTTCCTTTGATCCAGGCCGCGCTGGGACGGGGGCTGGTGTGCCCCAGAACCGGTTTGGCCGGATTATGCAAGGGGCAGCCTTGTGCTCCCCATGCAGTGTCTGGTTTCTTTCAAACCTCCCTGCTACAATCCACTATCTCTTGTCTGGGGAGGTGGGACACCTCCCTGCGACAGGAAACCCTTTGTCCAGGCCCCCTTGGCTGAGTTTCGGTCAGCTACAGGGGGTCAGACTCGTGTCTGTGGCAGAAGCATCCATTTTGTGGATCTGAGGCTCTTTTAAAAATCAACCGCATTTCAGTAAAGTAACATGTCTTCTCCCTCTAGAGGGGTGGAATGCTATCCCCATCGCCAGAACTGGCGAGGGGATAGTATTCCAAATCGTATGACACCTTACACGACATGTTTTGATAAAGCCAAACCAAAGTTGCTATATAACCGCGAGGATTATAATGCACTTAATATTATATGGTATGGCATTATCCTGGAACAGCTTAGGGAGTTGTTCCCGACAGCTGCAGAAAGGCTCAGCTCATGCTAGAGCTCCATCTCACATTAAACCACGCACTCTGCCTCCAGGATTGATAAGGCCTTCCATAGGAGTGGCTCACAGGTTTATATGTGTCCAGATATAGGTTTAGATATAGGTATACTATATCTAAGCAAGAGGTGATTACGCCATCTTGCCCCAGCTGAGTGATCAGCCAGTTGTGTCAATTTAAGAACAGCCAGGGGTGGCAAAAGATATGCTGCAGCCCCTGGTAGGCCTTGGTGGCACCTATGCCCTGAGCACCTATAGTGCATGGTACAGGGGCTGACAAGGAGTCCATTTCCAATTGTGGTATGTAACTATAGCACATGTATTAATAATTTAGAGAGAGAACAGCAGGCTGGGGGTCTGATTAGCAGGCCCACAGCCTCAGTAGTCGAAAACCAGTGAAGCAAAAAGCAAAAATTTGGGGTGGCCATAGGATAGCAGACCCTACTCTCCTACATGCAGGGCCAATGGAATCATGCAATTGCACAGCGATTTTGAGAAAAAGCAAGAACAAAAAACCTTTGACATGCTGCTGCACAGTGGAAGGACTTTTGCAAAGCTGAAGGGGTCAGCTTTGTTGCTTATTGCTATATTTGGGTGTTAAATTAGTACTAATATAATACAAGCAATGCACAGAGAGTGTTACCAAGTAAAAATGACGAAGCAATACTATTACAAAATGTGCCACATTATGCCCCATCATTTTCCTTTTCTCGAATCAATTTACTCAACCCTGCCACCTAATTTGGCCTTCTCCTGCCACATAATTCCTGTTGCGCTTGTAGTAAGTTTAAAAAATACTTTCTGGTGTATACGTTCACCTCCCTCCCCAAGAAAAGCAATAGCCCTAAAATATGTAAAGATACACAATGTAAAAGGCTAATGAAGTTATACCTTGCATGCACACATTGTCTGAATAGTGAAAAAAAAACATGTGTCAGGTTAGGGTGATGAAATGGTGCATATGCAGTTTGTGTGCTAATAGTGAGGGTAAGGCCACACTGATTTAACGCACCTTAACTGTGCGCTAATTCCTAACAATAAGAAGGTCCAACAACTACATATGATTATTTGTATGGTGTAAAGTTTGCATCCATATGTTAAGGGCCACTAGTATCGTTTTTTCAAATAGCGATTACCTAATTGCAATTCTCTGCGAATTGCAATTACGGAATTGCTATTTGAATATATGAATTCATGAGTTTCATTTAGCATGACAAGTGGAGAGAGCATGACAAGTACAGAGCTTGTTGGGGTCTGGAATCCTACCGCAGGTCATGAGATGTGTCTGACAACGCCTCCTCCCCCCCACCATCAGTTCACCTGTGAATTCCATACATATGTTTCAGGCCCAGCGTGCAGGAGATGTCTTGCGCTTCCAGATAGGAGAGACAGTGGTGAAAGAGGGGAGTATTTAATGCGCAGAAGTACTTTTAATACCCGCAGTGTTAGTGCCCCCTTGATACATGTTGTACCGGGGACGCTTATGTCTGGGGTTGCCCACCCATGTGATCTGCAATTATCCACCCCATTGGACCTTTTCTGGACTAGAATTATAGACATGGGTGGTTGAACAAACCAAAGCATGCTTCCTACTGTATCTTTGAATGTGTTTGCAACGCTGGGTAGTCATTGAACAACCGTGTGCGTTCTGGGATTTGCTCCACAGGTTATTTCCGCAAACCAATTGGGCTGACTCACCTGACGGCAATGATTTGGAACTTTGCTGGGCCGGAAATTGGCTACCCTAACTATTTATTCTCTTTCCAATTACTGACGTAGGAGTTGGGTAATAAAGGGGGCACATCTTTAATTAGGCTTTGGCAACTTCAGTACAACCCACGTGGTTGGTCACGAGAGAACCCGTCAAAAGTACCCATAACAATGTAAATACTTTTTGGGTTTATCTAAAAGTAAAACAATGTTTCGGGTGATAATGAGGTTTCTCGTGCAGGCAGCGGGTTTGCTTTCGGCGTCTGCACATTAGGGCACAATAGGTGTGCCTTCAACAAGGAAGCAGGAGACTTACGTCCCCCACATTTTATGAAGTGGATGGCAGTATGGCGACTTAATTAAAATGTACATACTTGGAGCAGATGTTAGGCCATATGGGTGCTTGGACATTGCTCCACTCAAACAAAACAAACCCTGCATGGGCACATGAACGTCCTGGTTTGCTTAGCAATCAACTCTGGGTTATCTGGCGTCAACAGAACCAGGATTTGGCATTAAGAGGTAGTGCTTTGACCATTGAGGAAGATGACACTGTTTAGTGAAATATGTAAATATGTTGTCGACCCCATATTACCCGAGTGTGCAGTTGGAAGTTTAACATTTAAATTCTTGTGAAATCCAACTCATACTAATACTGAAGCGAAGAGGAGGAGCTTTGCGGGCATACAAGATGGTCGCGTGAGCCCAGAGCTCCCGAGACCCGCGCCGCCCTTCGCAAATATCCTGACTATATCCTGATTCTGAAGATGGGCTTTTGAAGGCGACCTTTGGCTGACCTCAATATTCTTTTCAAAATTGAAATCGAACGTCGGGAGCCGCTTTTACATCGACTCGAACTTTCACGGCCTGCCCCGGGACGGGGCTGGGGGCTCTGCTGATCTTCAGGCCGAGGAGTAGTTGAACAACAACGGCCAGAGGGGACTTCCCCAGGGCGGCCTCATTTCAACTTTCAGTTTCACTTTCCTACTCCGGGTTCTGCTTGACTGGCATTCTCTCAGATCTACCCCGGATCCGGCTTGATTTCGCTCTACTGTTGAGTGCCCTCTTCTGTGAACGTCTGGTCTCCTGCCCTGTTGGCATTTTCGTTAATTTGGCCCACTTTCGTATACTTTTGGCTTCATTGAGATCGGCCATTTTCACCAGGTCTCGAGGGCCCCTCTGGGGCGCTATTTCCAATATGGCCACCAGACCGGACACCGAGAAGCGCAAGACGAAAACGCCTCTCCGAGGGGGACAAACTCAAACCAATGTGATGGATCGCTACACCCATCCTAAGGGATCCCCCTGCGGCACTGGCCGTACTCCTGAAGACCCCATGATGGATCCTGCTGCGCCTATGGAGGTTTCGCTTCAGGACGTCATGAGCGCCATCACCAGTATGAAGGCCTCCATGGGACAACAGTATGAGGCCCTCGCCTCCAAGATTGATACGGTGGCTGTCGATGTCACGCTGATTAGAGCGGACCTGGCGAAGACCAATGAGAGGGTCAAGGCGTTGGATTTGAAGACCTCCAGCCTGACTACTGATGTCACGGACATACAGACTGAGATCGGCAACTTGCGTTCTTCACGTGACTTGATGGCCCGTCGGCTTGAGGATTCTGAAAATAGGGCTTGGCGCAATAATGTACGCATCATAGGTGTTCCGGAAAATCCCGAGGACGCTGCCACCGACCTCTTGGTGGAAGACCTGGTCCTGAATCACCTCGCCCCCGCCGGACTCAGTAAATTCTTTGCGGTTGAACGGGCCCATCGATCTCCTGGTGGGAAGCTGAAGCCGGGTGCCCCCCCGAGACCCATTATTGCCAAACTCTTCCACTTTCGGGATAGGGACGCTATCCTTCGAGCTTCTCGGGAGAGCGGCCCTGTGAAATTTGAAAACACCACTGTGAACTTCTATCCTGACTTTACTCCACTTGTTCAGCGGCAAAGGATGGGGTTTCAGGGAGTTAAGCGACGGCTGCGCGATGTGGACCTTAAGTATGCTATGTTGTTTCCAGCCAGACTTCGGATCGAATATGAGAAACAAACGTTTTTCTTCGATCGTCCGGACAATGCAAGTGACTGGCTTGATTCCTTGCCGAAAAGAGATAATCGAACTGAGCACCCCGGCGGCGCCGACGGTGGCTCACCGGAGCAAGAGTGACATTGTGGTTCCCGACGTCTGAACTTTCCACCTGTTTGTCAGCTGAGTTTGGATAATGGTTCTTTCGTTCTATTTTAGGTTGGCCCAAGGGTGGCGGGGGTGTAAGGGGACTCTTCCTCCTCCTGGGTTCTTTGTGTAGATTAGTTTTCTGATTGGGCGACAGGCACACTGCAAGTTGGGGTGGCTTTTGAGTCGTACGCAGGGGTGCAGGGTGGGGGGTGTTGTACCGGGCTTGAGTTGGGCGGTGGTGGGGGGGTGTTCGTGTGTTTGTTCACAAGGCATCGTATTGTTTTCTCGTCTATGTCGATCGTTGGGTACTATGGGGGGTGTGCTCTGTTTCCTTCCCGGGGTTGGGGGGTGGTGAGTTGAGACTGCTGTCCTGGAATGTCAATGGTCTGGGTGACAGGATAAAACGAGGGGTTGTGCTGCAGTTCCTTAGACGTCATTCCCCTGATATTGTTCTTTTGAAAGAAACGCATTTAATTGGTAACGCATGCCAGGCTATGAATAGACGTGGCTACCGACTGGTCGCTCACTCTGGATTCACTTCCGGCTCCAGAGGGGTGGGTATTCTAATCCGGTCCTCTCTCCCCCTTGAAATTGATCAGGTAATACTCGATGACAGGGGGCGCTATGCTGCACTCACTGGTAGATGGGAGGGTAAGACACTTTCCATACTCACAATGTACGTCCCTCCGGGCATGCAGGCGTCGACCTTTGCTGACTTAGGGCGGCTCTTACTGGGGCTTCCTGAGGGTCTTCTGATCCTGGGTGGGGACTTTAACTCCGTGGTCTCTGGCACTATGGATCGCTACCCTCCTAGGGATTTAGCTAGGTCTCAACTGTGGCTGGCTGACCTGCTGGAGACCTTTGGCCTTATAGATAGTTGGAGGTTACTGCACCCTACGCAGCTACCATACACCTTTCATTCGGGGGCCCATGGTAGTCTCTCCAGGTTAGATTATTTCTTAATGCCAGCAGTGCAATCATCCTCCATCAGAGAAATTCGTCATCTTCCCAGGGGTATTTCTGATCACTCCCCCCTGTGGCTTTGTGTTGGGGCTGGAGTGGGTGGCGAGGGTAGAGTGGCTCCCATTAATCCCTGGTATCTCCGCAATCCTAAAACCCGCTCTGAACTACTGAAATCTATTGACCATTACTTCGATGAAAATGAGGGGTCTGTTTCTTCTTCTATTTCACTGTGGGAGGCCTTCAAGACGGACATCCGTGGACATTCTTTGTCTTTGATTGCTGCTTCCAAGAAGGCTAAATGTGAGGAACTCGTACGCCTCAAAACCGACATTACTGTGCTTCAGAGTGATCTTGAAGGTGATGTTACTCGTTCTAAATTGCATTCCCTCAGTCTGAAACAAGCTGAATATAGAGCCCTTGTGACCGACGCGGCAAAAGCGATGAATAGAGACCAACAGGGCGGGTTATATGATTTGGGCGACAAGGCTGGTAAACTGATTGCGTGGCTGGACAAGACAGAGAGAGTGAATCGTGTTGTCCCTGTGATTGAAAGCCCAGATGGTGAGTGTGTCACTGACCCTGCTGGTATTGTTGAGTGCTTTGTTGACCATTTCCGAACTGTGTACGCCTCGGTCAGTGATAGGGACGAGGAGGATTCCCAATTGTTGTTGCGAGACATTGCACTGCCTCGCCTTTCTGATGATGATAGAGACCTACTGGATGCGCCTTTTACGATAGATGAAGTCGCTGTTGCCATACGTTCCCTTCGTTCTGGCAAGGCAATGGGTCCCAATGGTTTGCCCATTGAACTATATAAGCTGGGACCCGACAAAATGGCGCCCTACTTGAGGAGTATGTTTCTTGAGGCTTTCGATTCTGGTTCCCTCCCCGTTGATCAGCGACTAGCTACCATAGTTGTACTCCACAAGGAGGGTAAGCTCGTATAGGCCCATTTCATTACTCAATGCCGAACCTAAAATACTGGCCAAATTGCTAGCTTACCGGTTGATTACGATGATTAGCGACTTGATTTATCCGGATCAATCCGGCTTTATTCCACACCGGAATACCGCCCTTAATCTTCGGAGACTTCACGGAGTTCTCGCGAGAGCTGAGACTCTTACTGAGCCGGCCATTTTGGCCTCTTTAGACGCCACTATGGCTTTTGACACTATAGAATGGCCTTATCTGTGGGCAGCCCTTTCCAAATTTGGGTTTGGTCCAATATTCATTGCCTGGGTGAAGCTTCTTTATGAAAAGCCCCTCGCCCAGGTGGTTGTTAACGGGAAGGTCTCCGGTATTTTTACACTTGGGCGAGGCACTCGGCAAGGTTGCTCGCTGTCCCCGTTGCTTTTTGCCCTTGCTTTGGAGCCATTGGGAGCCTTCAATGAAAGGCATTCGGTGGACTACCGACTTTGAGGATCGAATCTCGCTATACGCGGATGACATCCTCCTATACCTTACATCCCCTCAGAAATCCCTAAATGTGCTTTTTGATGTTCTGACCTCCTTTGGGAAGATCTCGGGTCTCATTATTAATTGGACCAAATCATGCGTCTACGTTTTGTCCGGTGATCTTCCTCCACTGCCTCGTAGATTCCCAATTCAAGTTGCTGACACTGGCTTTAAATACTTGGGGATTTATATTTCTCTTGATCCCGCAGTTCGCTATGAACGCAATTTACTACCCCCTCTTCACCAACTCAAGCTTGACGTTGCACGATGGCGTCAGTTGCCTTTGTCGCCACTGGGTCGCGCGGCTCTTTTCAAAATGATGTCGCTTCCCAGATTTTTATATGCACTCCAAAAAAATTTTGACCCCATTCCATCCGGTTATTTTCGTGAAGTGGAGCACCTGCAGAGGCTGCTGATCTGGGACGGGCGTGCGCAAATTGCTCTGTCTAAGCTCACGCTTCCGTGGTACGATGGAGGCATTGCCCTCCCAGATATCAAGCGCTACTATTGGGCTTCTCAATTAAGTGCTGTCAACCACGCAACTTACGCTCCCGGTCCTACCACGGCCTTTGAAATGGACAAACACCTCTTGCCGGGTGGGAATTTTAATAGAGCACTATATTCTAAGGGGCTCCATAGGACATTGAAGGGGCCCACGAAAATCGCTGTAAGAGTGTGGCACGATACGAATGTGGCCTTGGGCTGGTGTGACAGGTTGACGCGCGCGACTCAATTGTATGCTTCCGAAGGTTTGGGCAATTTGTGGCGGACGAAAGGCTTTGATAAATGGGACATGATTGGTCGAAGCAAGGTGGGTGACCTCTGGTCTAAAGGAAATGTGAAGACCTTTGAGGTACTCAAGGCGGAATATGAGCTTGGAGACAGGGAATTCTTTAGATATGCAAAAAACACAGTTGATGGACAGAATGTAGAACAATGTCATACATTCACCCCAGTACAAGGATCTGGGCCTAAATCCATCGTTTTTTTGCACTCCACACCACCCTGGGTTAGACACTGGCTATATGCAAATCAGCTCTGACCCTGTGCCTCATGGGAACAGTCCAGTCCGAACTACCTTTAGATTCTTTAGATATGCTCAGGTACGTCATGCCCTGCTGTCAGTCTTTGCTGTTGGGACTGCTATTCCCGAATCCTCGCCTCTCGAGGACCGTATCCTGGACGGCTATGTACCTGATAGTAGAATTTCATTGATCTATACAAAATTGATCAACACTTGAATTGACTTGCTTGTGCACCTCAGGGCTTTATGGAGTACCGACAGCTTGGAATTGGACGATGAGGACTGGCAATCTGCATTGTCCTCGCCTACAGAGGTTGCCATACCTGCCCGCCTTCGGTTCGTCCAACTTAAGATCCTTCATCGTGTGTATGTCACTGGTCCGAGTCTGGTTCGAATGGGCTATTCTTTGGATGGGCTGTGTAAGCGTGGCTGCGGCGTGATTGGCACCTTCCTTCACATTTTGTGGGAATGTCCCGAGGTGGTTGATTTCTGGTCCCGAGTGCATGCGATTATGGAGAGGGTCACGGGGGTTCCGATTCTACCAGAGGCCCGGCGCTGTCTCTTGAATGTGTGGGAACCGAACGATTATAATGCTGCTCAGATCTGCTGGGCGACCCTCGGCAACATGATTGCTAAGAGGGATATTGCACAGCTATGGGGCTCCCACACGCCGCCCACTGTATTGGCGTGGAAGGAGAACATGGACTGGTGCATATTTAGGGAAAAGACTGTGTATTTGTCTCGAGGCAGACCCAGAAAGTGGATCAGAATTTGGTCACAGTGGAATGCTTATCGTGGAAATATATGTACTCCCCCACACGATTTTACCCCTGATGTTCCCTTGTCCCCCTAATTGGCATTCCCAGTGTTTTGTATCGACTGTATGTATTGCACTGTTTCCTCGCTGCCCCCCCTTATCGTTACTGCTTTTAACCAAACTGTGCATACTGTGTTGTTCGAAGCTGCTCCCACATGTACTCAGGATCACCATTAGTGTCATTTTGCCTTGTGAACTATGTTTAGTTGTTTGTTGTATATTTCAATAAAATTTAAAAAAAAAAATACTGAAGCAAAACAACCTTTAATGTGAAAGACCGAAATGTGCTCCGGTCTGGTAAGGTAAAAAATGACCTACAAATGTAGAGGTCTTTCTGAAATCTGACTTATTTGATCTTCTTTTTAAAATGTTGCTCCAGATAAAAAAAATATCATGCCCACGAAAAAAAATCCAGAGTCACCCCCTCACACATAAAACAAGGTTATTTTTACAATCCCAGCTGTTGACCCAAATCTGTTTTGTCCATTGAAACCGCAGCATGAAAAGTGCAATTAATTTCTGCCATCCTCCATTTTCCTTGGTCACAAGATAGTTCCTGACGCCAGAAAGTCTGGGGGTCATACAGGCAGCAAATTGAGGAACAAGGCGGCACTAAGTCCTTACAAGATCCCAACTGCACAGCCCCCTTCTCCCCCTCCTCTATGTTGAAGTTTTCAAAATCCTACAGTATTTGGGGGTGGGGCGTGAGTGGGGTTTCGCTGGGCTGTGAAACTATGTGAAAGACTGCAAATCGGCACAGAGGGTGCAGGAATGTGCACTATTACATGATATATGTGTGTGGATTATATTTGTACTTTCGGGTGGTTGGGGGGCCACAAAATGCAGGGCTGCAGTGCAAAGAATGTCCTAAAAACATGCAATATACAAATTCAGACTGGGTAACGAATCACTCGAAGTTCTATGCTCCATATGCGCGTGAATCCTGTGTTTTTAAAATCGCAGATTAGGGTTTTAACAATGAAAGTATTGCTTTGCTGGTGTGAGTTCGTCATAGTCAACGGGAACATATGAGGGGTTTCCATCCTGGTTTCATGCGCCTGGTAAAGGAACTCTCTGAATGTTGCTAACTTGTAAATTATATACCTGTGCATCTATTTGGGTGGTGGTGGCACCAAAAGGCTGGCGGCTGCTATGTGGTTCGCCTAGGGGACAGGGGGCGTCACAGACAGGTGACTACAAATTACGGATCAGGTAATTGGAGGGATTTGAGCTTTTTAAAGGCAGCAAGACAAGCGGTCACGTGTCAGTGGAATAAAGGGTGCCCCCATTTATTTACCAGTTGCTTTAAAGAGAAAATTCTAAAGAGAGTGGTAGGCGGGGTGGGGCAAGGTGTTTTCTGTAAAACCTGGAAAAGAGAGGGGTGAAAGGGGGGCAAGGTGTTTAGTGTCCCTATAGTTCTACCTCCACGAGTAACAAGCATTGGCCGCGCGGTCGTAAAAGTAATCGCGCACTGCTACAGAGAATAGTGAGATTGGAAGTAATTAACAAGCATTGGCCGTGAAAGTGAAAGTAATTGCGTGCTGTAAAGGTGCAGCCAGATGGCGCATGTGCGCGTAACCGTGCTCGTAACCACAAGCTCTAGGCCACACAAAGCGTGTGGTCGGATTTTTGAAGCCCATTAAGTAAATGTCTCGCCAGATCAGCGCATGCGCTGGCTCAGGCGAGACCTAAAAAAATTAGAGGGTCCAGTACCTCTATTGATGGGAATCTCTAATGTGAAAAATTATTTGTAGTGCCCAAGTATTGATCCTGATCTCCCCAGTTCTCTTAAACAGGAACGGGTACAATAGCTCCACATTTCCAAGGCGGTGTTTTCACTAATACCAGGGAAAACTGATATCATAGAACACCCCATCAATACCCTACCAGGATAAAATTCAGGCTACGACTATACCGTATAGCCAAAGCTAGGAGAACAATTATAGAGCAGGAGGTAGATCAAATGCTACAAATGGGATATATCGAACCTTCCTGATGTTTATGGATTACCTGATTGTTTTGGCTCCCAAACTGGCCGGTCAATCCGATTCTGTATTGACTTCCGTGAGGTCAACAAGATTTCCCAGTTTGATGCTTATCCGCTCCATTGAGTGGACAAGATGGTAGAATGATTAGGTGAAGGCCAGTATATTAGTACCGTGGACCTATGTAAAGAGTACTGGCAGATTCCCTTAAGAAAGTGTGATAGAGAAAAAAAGGCTTTTTCAACCCCAGGAGGATTATATCAGTTCAAGGCTTCACGGGGCCCAGCAGCGTTTCAGCGTATGATGAATACCATACTCCGGACTCATGAACAATATGCAGCAGCCTATTTAGATGCTATCATCATCTATAGCCCCACCTGGGAACACCATATACAACATCTACAGGTGGTTATACAAGCCTTAGACACAGGGTCTCAAGAACAATCCCCAAAAAGCAATTTAGCCGTGCGCAAGGGAAAATATCTGGGATTTCTCTGGGGAGGGGATGTATTAAACCCCAGGCAGAAAAAGTAGCGGCCATCGCTGGAGTACCCATCCTAAAACAAGGAAAGAGCTTAGTGCCTTCTTTGGGCTCTTAGGATATTACAGACGGTTCATACCTCAGTTTGTGACTCCTCTAACTGACTTTTTACAAAAGAATGCGAGAACAGAGCAGGAGTCAAAAAACCCAAATCCTGGGATCTTAGCAGCCTTTTACCAACTTAAACAGGCCCTCATTTCAGAACCTGTGCTGATCAGTCCTGATTACTAGAAACCCTTCATAGTCCAGACCGATGCCTGAGACGTGGGTGTTAGCACTGTCCTCCTCCCAGATTGATAACAAGTCAATAGAACGACCCATTGTATTTATTAACTGGAAACTCTTACCTAGAGAAAGAAACTATACGGTTGTGGAAAAGGAAGCCCTTGCCATTAAATAAGCCATTGATACTCTCTGCTACTATCTGGGAGGAAGGGACTTTACCGATCATCCCCCCTTAGAGTGAATGGCGCGGAATAAGAGTAACAATGAACGCATATTGAGGTGGTTTTTGGCCCTACAGCCTTTAGTTTTCCAACCTTACACAGAAAAGGTGTTGATCAGACAAATGTAGATTATCTGTCCAGGTACCCCCAAAACAGTGTTCTTACCAGTAAGAATCTAAGGGAAGAGGGATGTGAGGTGGACCAAGGCCAATCCCGGTACACACCTCTATGCCTCCTATATCCAGACCGTACCTGGAAGAAATCCGGTAGGACGGGGTTAACACAACCCATCAAAGACTCGTCCTCCCATAGTCAGGAGTCCGGTTTCTTTAAACAGGAGAGCAATTACCCCGTAGAGAAGAAACAATCCTTGCCGTGGAGAGGAGAGGAGAAGAAAACCACCCCATCGGTAGGAATCAGGGGCGCGAGTCCCGAAGTAGTTGACTGGATGGATGAAGAAACCGATTCGATCTAGAGGAACACCTCCGGCCACGAGTCAGGGAGACGCCACGAGACCGGAGACGACCTGGACGAGTGGAGCAAAGACTGGTGGTTACCCCAGGAGGACGCTGACAAGCACGCCACAACTCAGGAGAGTTGCAGCTTACCATATGAGTCTCGTTAACCAAGGTTGGGGGTTTTATGGGCCTTAGAGAGGGGTAATGGGGGAAGGGCACTAGGGTGTGATGGGAGAATGTTTTCACTTCGGTTGAGTCTGCACGTAACAAAGAGCCCCACACCACTTCTCACCTGATATAACTTCCCACCCCGTTTCTCACCTTGAAAAGCCACAAGTCGAACATAAACAACACTTCTACTTAATGAGCAGTTTACCGCTTGCTAACAAGAACAATGGCAGAAAAAAAAGGAATTGAGCCTTTCTTGAAGAATAAAATATCCCTGTATGTGGGAATTTTCTCTTCCCTCTTTATCCCACCCCGAGTGAAGATCAGCTCTTAAAGCTTCTCATTTATTTTTGCACCAGAAAAAGATGAGGTGATGGGCAACCTAGATAACCCAGAATAGGAAAAAACACCATACTTACCGTTATTATTTCTCTTCCTCTGAGACTCTGGGCACCGTACCATTCTTGCATAAATCCTGGCTATCCCTTTTATTACCTTGTCCTGAGAAAGTCCTGCCGTGCCTATCAGTAAATCACGCACCCCTTGGGGTCGAAACGTCGACGTGCTCGTGATAATCCTGACCCTACATTCTCCCCCCTCATGAAATGGAAATTTAAAACTCCAAACGGCGCAGTGCTTTGTGTACCAAGGGATGGATGTCTTTTGAATGACCAGTTTCATAATTGCATACAGTACTGTATATATCTTGTTCACATTCAGCACTTTTTTCCGCACTTTTTTCACCATATCACTTGCGCCAATGGAACAAATTACATGTTCATGAACCTTGACAGCCTTTTAATGTCATTTCGACACCATAAAATGTAAAGACCATATGGATTTATTATTATTATTATTATTATTAAATTACACTTGTATAGCGCTATCTACCCGGAGGCCTCGTAGCGCTCATGACTGACACTTTATTAGCGCGGGCTCAGGGCAGATCAGCGTACTTTCGCATACAAGTGTGTTTTAAGGGTTTTCCTGAAGGAAAGATGGTTAGTGGTTTCCCGGAGGGATAAGGGGAGGGCGTTCCAGAGCCTGGCCGCGGTGTGTGAAAAGGAGCGGCCACCCCATCGAGCCTTCTTGACTCTGACGGAGGTGGCCAGCTGGAGGGAGCCAGAGCGGAGGGAACGCAAAGGAACATAGGGGGTAACCAAGGTCTGTAGAATTGCGGGGCCAGTGTGATGGAAGGCCTTGTGTAGAATACACATAGCCTTGAACTGTACTCTCGCTGCAATAGGGAGCCAATGGAGTTCTCTTAAGGCATTCCTAGCTGACTGCCAGCGAGGAAGATTGAAGAGAAGGCGGGCCGCACTGTTTTGGGTGACTTGGAGCTTTTGAATAACAAAGGAAGGGGCTCCCATAAAAAGAGCGTTCCCATAGTCCAGGCGCGATAATATCAGGGCCTGGACCAGGATCCTCCTGCTTGAAAAGGGAGCAGGGGGAGCACCTTCCGCAACATCCTCATCAACCCAAAACAGGTGGCTGCAATCTTAGTGGCTTGTACCGAAAAGTTCAAGGCTGAGTCGAACCAGATCCCCAGGCTTTTTATCTGGGGCTTGGGAGTGGGGGGCTCACCCAGACATGGTGGCCAGATGGATGCAAAAGCGGAGGGGGAAGAATTCCCCAACAGGATGACGTCCGTCTTCTCCCCATTAAGTTTTAAACAGGAGGATTGCATCCATCTGGCGACCGCCTCCAGACAGGGACCTAAGGTGTGGGACGAACCCTGCGCGTGGTCTAAAGAGACCACCAGTTGGGTATCGTCCGCGTAGGTGACAATACGCACACCGAAGGGTTGGACTATCCTGTCTAGGGGCTCCATGTAGGCATTAAACGGGGTGGGGCTCAGGGATTTATCCTTAAATACAGACCTTGATTGATTTAATGTTGGTGTGTTTTTGTTTTTGTTCTTTTTTCTTTGATTCATGGTATTTGCCTTTTTTCCCTTCTCTTTCCATTGATTATTACTGAAAGGTTTGAGTATTGTTATTTAGTTAATCTAGAATCAATTCTGTACCCAACAGAACCAACATTTTCCACATATTAGAATATATTCAGGGCCAAATGGCCAGAATGTGGGTAAAATATGCAAAATTTGGGGAGCAAATGCCAGTTCCATCTGTAGTCTCCCGTTGTGGTAATGGAGCTTTAGTACTACTTCTGGTAATTACTGTAACCTGTGGTATTGGTAATTCAACGTGCTGTATCACTGCACAACCTGTAAACAGGCCAGATTCTAAGCATTAAGGGCCCGATGTAGGTAAAAGTCATTTACCGATTTTAAAATACTGATTTTTACCGAATCGGTATTCTGAAATCGGAAAATGAGATGTAGAGAAAAAAAATCGGTAAAATACCGATTCGGTAACATTCGGTATCGTGTTTCGACACTTACCGAATCGGTATTGACAGAATCGGTAGATACCGATTCGATAATGACAATACAACCGTATGGCCCAAAAGACCCATAGGAATGCATTGGCAAAACCGATTCTGTATTTACCGAATCGGTATTTCCCGAATCGGTATAAATACCGATTCGGTAAATACCGAATCGGTAAACACGGAATCGGCAAGCAAGGAAAAGTGAAACTAACGAAAGCAGCCAATGAGGTGGAACCACTCTCCCCCACCCTAGCAGGGAGTGGCAACCCAGGCAGGTGCAACTCATCAGAACTTTCTGGAGAGGCAGCCAGAGCTGAGCAGTGAGAGTGAGCAGCAGAGAGAGTGGTTGGAGATTTTTGAACACAGTGGAAATGGCAAGCAGCTCTGAGAGCCAGAAGGCTGAGAGAAAGCGCAAGGTGAAGTTCAGCAGCATGGAGCTGCAAGTATTGGTGGAGGAGGTGGTGAGGGTCCACATGCAGCTGTATGGGAGGCTGTCCCTCACAGTCCCTGAGTCTACAAAGAGGAAACTGTGGAGTGCCATCAGTGAGAGGGTCAATGCTGTCGGTGTGACCCCCAGGAGCATGGATGACCTCAAGAAGAGGTTTTATGATATCCGGAGCCTCACCAAGAGGAAATTGGCGGAGCTCCACAAGCAGGTAGGACTGACCGGTGGAGGCAGGAACCCCGTGCCCCCCCTCACTGAACTGGAGGAACTGGTGTCCACAACGATTGAGACGGAGAGTGTGGTTGGAGGTGGGGACATGGACAGCTCAGCCAGAGCCAAAGCAAAAGGCAAGAAGCATGCACAGCATGACACACCCTACCAGACACCTCCCCATTGGCCCCAATGTACAGCCAAAGCCCAGTCCAGTACTGCTAGCAAAATACATGAGCAATGCATGATGGGATATGTAGACAGCTAATGTAGGAACTATTTACAGTGCACATTAAACTGCAATGCACTTTAAGAAAGAATCAGAGTAATGAAAATGACATGTGCAATGCATTTATTGTGTTGACAGTAAGACATTTCCACTCAGTTGACAAATGCTACTTTATTCCTAGGGGCGCCATCAGGTAGTGGAGCAGCAGCTGCACAAGTGTCAGCTCCAGCAACAGCGGACACTGCGGTGGCAGGGACAAGCAGCATGGATGCCTCGCAGGAGGTGGAGGACAGCAGTGCCATGGCCAATGAGGATGACTCAGGACATGCCCTCTCATTTCACCCCTCCCCCCAATTGTCACAATCCCCACCATTGCAGTTCTCACCAGAGAACTCACCCACACGGTCCCAGCCAGCACCTGCCACAGCTCCAGCCAGGAGGAGTATTGTGGCCCCATTGACCATCATGGAGGGAGCTGCGGGTCAGGCACCAGCACCCACACCTGTGACACCTGTGGCACAGCAGGCCACCCAGCAGACCAGCACCAATCTCCGCCGCCCACGCACTTCCAGCAGTGCAATTCCATCACGGGAGGGCACCGTCTTCCAAGGGCTTGAGGGGAGCATGGTGCGGATCCAGCGGATGCAGGCCAAGTCCATCCTCGCTTGCCACCGGCAATTGCGTGAACATAACCTGCAGATGGGGGAAATGACAAAGGGATTTGCTGAGTTTGTGGCAAGTAACCGGGCAATTGCAACAGGAATGGGTCGCATAACAACTGCCATAACACAGCTGTGTGCCAAGATGGAGGAGAATGAGCACACAAGGCGCAGAGATGCCCGTGTACAAAACCGGGCAATTAACCGTCTTGCCGCAGCAACAGCCCTGCTATGCCGCCGAGGGTCAAATATGGAACAGTGCCTCACTCAAAACACTGCGGAGGTGACCAGGGGCATGGCCCGCATCACCAGTGCCAACGAGACACTCCTCATATCCAACGTAGTGGTGAATCCTGCCCTGGACGTGGCCGAGGCTGGGGACAGCAGCAGCTACAGCAGTCCGGCCAGCGCAGTGTCCGAGCCGCGCCGGAGCTCCAGGCGCTCCGCAGAGGCAGCCGGACATGCAGAAGGGGGGAACCGCATCCCAGTGGGTCTGCAAAGCGCAGCAGGAAATGACACTGCCAGTGTGGGTGAGGCAACCCGGCCCATTCCCTGTCCCCACATTGTAGTTAATAATTTCATTTGTTGCACATCAGTGCTGTAACGTTGTACCAAAAATTTAAATTTTACATTTCTTCACATCCATAACGTGTCTGTGCATCTGTACTCACTCAGAAATAGTTGTCTGTTATTTCCTCACGTCTGAACCTGCCATCACTTGGTGTAGACACTCCAGCAGGTTGTGTTTGTGGCACAGCAATGTCATCGTTGTAGAGTGTGACGGTAAGGCCTACCACGTGGGCTCTATGCACTACAGTAAGGGACACAGACTCTGATAGCAGGTTAGCCGGAAAAGACCACGAGCGGTCTTCCGCTTGTTTATTTATACCTCGGAGCGAGCCCGCCCCGAGGTTGTGCGTGCATGCGTGCGTGAGAGGATACAATGTATGAGAGAGCCCGAGTGGCTCTCTACATCCCTCCTTTATTTTAGTCCTCTTCAGCCAGCACGTTCTAAAGTTCGTGGTCAAGGGGATGACAAAGCAAAGTCCACCAACCGTTGGCTCGGCCTCGGATTAGGCCGTAGACTGTAGCGGCGATTCCTGGTCCATGGTAGTTCGACAACCCCAGCCGGGGCCGTCCTTGGTTCTTCGCTCGCCTCTTCAGCCCTTGCCTGACTCCGCCCGATGTCGGGGCCTGGTGTCATTGGCCGTGGCGGAGTGTCCTCTCGTGGTGGTGTAGGTGCCGGACCAGGAAGACTGTCAAAGTTCATATCTTCCGGGTCTCCGGGTTCCGTTCTTCTTGTTCTCAGCTGCCGGGCGGCTGTGTCGGCCACCTTCTTGAAACACGATACATTTCTCGTTACCGTTTGGCCGTCTCTCTTTGCTGTAACCATTGTTCCTTGCATTCGTTCCACTATCCATACTTCGGGTTCAAAGGGAGTCCGAAACTTCCATCCTGGGTGGCGATCTTTGACAACGACCGCGTCCCCTTCTCGGATGGCGGGATCTTTGGCGTGACGGTATACACTTGCTTTACTGTTCGTAGCTTGTCTCCGGGCCTGTGTGGCCTCGGCGTCTCTCTCTTCCGGCACCCACGTGCTCACAGTGGGGATGCCATCCCTAGGAGCTCGTTTGAACAGTACATGTGAGGGGGCACATTTCGTCGTTGAGTGGGGCGTCTGACGGTAGGCTCCTAGAAATTGGTCCAGGGCAGTTTCAGGGTCTTCGCCATTGTCTACAGCTATCCTGAGGGCTCTATTTAGTGTTCGCATCAACCTCTCCACTTCCCCATTAGCTTGGGGCCACAGCGGGGTGATCTTCCGGTGCCTGATCCGGAGAGCCTCTAGGTATGCCTGGAATTCCCTTCCTTGAAAAGGGGGTCCGTTATCGGACTTGATTTCTTCGGGGAGCCCCATCGTGGGGAACACGCGGTTCAAGACTTTCTTAACCTGCGGGAATGCAGTGGACGCTATGACCTCCACGATTGGGAATTTTGAGAAGGAATCGACCAGCACCAGCATGTGCCGTCCGTCCGGGAAACTGCCAAAGTCAATGCTGAGTTGAGCCCACGGTGCTTGGGGTGCGTCTTCCGTGAGCACGGGCGCTGGGGCAGGCTCACCACCTGTGATCGTGCATGCATGGCAGGACTGTATCATTGCTTCCACCTGGCTGTCCATCGCGGGAAACCACACCTTACTCCTCAAACGGGCCTTTGTCTTAGCCATACCTTGGTGTCCTATGTGGGCTAGGCTCAGGGCCCGTTGCTGGAGACCTTCGGGCATGACGATGAGATGTCCGCGTAGCACCACTCCCTCGTCTCCGACGCTTAGTTCACTGCGTATTTGCCACAGCTGTTGCCTGGCGTGACTCACTTCCGGTCGGAGGCAGGAGGCGCCGTCGAGAAAATGGGCCCAGCGATTTCCCTCGAGGGCCTGTCGGACCCTCACCAACGTCTCCTCCGCCGCCGTGGCGTCGCCAATCTCCCTGAGCGACATGTTCTTAGGGCACGCTGCCTGTGTGACCATGTGGACGATCTCTTCCACTTCTTCGCCGTCTTCGGCGAGGGACTGTGGCGGGATGACATCAGGATGTCGCGACAGGTAGTCGGCGGGATTGTGCTCTCTTGGCCTGAACACCACCTTGAACCTGTAGCCCTGCAGCTGGACAGCCCATCGTTCGATGCGCGGGGGAGCTAGTCGTGACGTCCCCGCGAAGAGGGGCAGCAGGGGCTTGTGGTCTGTGACCACTGTGAATTCCTGTCCGCAGAGGTAGAGATGAAAATGCTGGCACGCCCATTTGATGGCCAGGGCTTCTCTTTCAATTTGGGCATACCTGGTCTCAGTGTCTGACAGGGCCTTGCTGGCATATGCAACCGGTTTCCACTCTTCAGGCCCGTACTCTTGCAGCAGAACGGCTCCTAACCCTACTGGACTGGCGTCGACGATCAATTCGGTCCGCCTGCGGGGCTGGAAGTAGGCCATGGTGGTGTTGTCCAAAAGACTGGCCTTGATGGTGTGGAGCGCTTTGTTAGCGGCTGCAGTCCAGTCCCATTTCTGATCAGCGCGAGTGAGGGCTCGGAGGGGTTCCGCGATGGCAGCTAGGTTCGGGATGAACCGGCCGCAGTACGTGGCCATGCCCAAGAAGCTGCGGACTTCAGTCTGACTCCGTGGGGTGCTGGCTGCTTTGATGGCCTCCGCCTTCTTGGGATCAACTTTCAGGCCTTCCCTCGTAAACGTGTATCCAAAGAAATCCACGGACTCTTGATAGAATGCGCATTTGGCTCGGTGTAAGGTCAGGCCGCTATCGGCGAGTCTTTGCAGGGTCGCCCTCAAGTTTGCATGGTGTTCTTCGAGGGTCGTGGAGTACACCAGGATGTCATCACTCAGGTTAATCTCCCCCCGTAGGCCGGATAGCACCTCGCGAATGGCGCTTTGAAAGACTTCGGCTGCCGATGAGACACCAAAGCTGAGCCGGGTGTAGCGACGCAGCCCCACGTGCGTCGAAAAGGTGGTAATGTACCTGCTAGCTGGCTCCAACTCAAGCTGGTGGTAACCTGAGTTGAGGTCCAGCTTGGAGAACCACTTCGCCCCGTTGAGGTCGGCTATGATGTCATCCATAGTAGGGGTGATGTGCCGTTCGCGCTTGACGGCGGTGTTGGGGAGTCTCATGTCCACGCACAGACGAATGGCTCCCGGCTGCTTCGGCTTGGGGGCGACCACCAGCGGTGAAACCCAGGGCGTCGGGCCCGACACTTTCTTGATTACCCCCAATTCTTCAAGTTTGCGAAGCTCCTCCTCCACTTGAGGCCTAAGGTTGAAAGGCACTCGCCGGTGCCTGAGAGCAATAGGTTTTCCAGTTGCGTCGATGTGCAGCCTAAACTTCTTTCCTTTGAGCTTGCCAAGGCCCTTGAACAGTTCAGGGAAGTCTTTTAGCATGAAGTCTGCGTGGGCCTGGTGCACTTGGTTGGCGAAGAATACCAGTCCCAGGTCCTCTGCTGTGTGGCAGCTCAGGAGGGTGCCCTTCTTGCCTTCGGTGATATGAAACTTGGTCACTGTGGAGTACTCTCCGTTGACTACAGTGGTTTGGATCACTCCACGAAGAGGCATAGGTTCCGTCCCCCCATAGGTGTAGATCTGTGCCGCGGACGGTGCCAACGTCGGCTTCGGGGACATTCGCTCGTACTGGTCCGAGTCCATGACATTCACAGACGCCCCTGTATCGATCAGCGCGTTGACATTCGTCCCATCAATCGAGACGGAACACATGGGAGGCGGTCTTCTTCTTGTGGATGCACGGCTCACATAGGAGATGACATACACTTCGTCGTCCTCATCGTCTTTGTATCTGGGCCGGCGGTCTTGTGCCTCTGTGTCGGGAGGGGGCCTCTCCTGGTCGAGAGACAGCTGTCGGACGCGCTGTGTTACCGTCCTGGCGCGCGGGCCTGCTGATCGGAATTTCCCTCCCCGGCAGACGGCGGGGAAATGATTCAGACGTCCGCACTTGAGGCATGTCTTGCCTTTGGCGCCACACGTGGCTGTGGCAGGGTGGTCTTCACCGCAGTACCCGCACTGACTGCCTCTTGGCGGGCCACCTCGCGGCCTCGCGGGCGGGAATCGTCTGTGTACCGCATCCACTCGTTCTTCTTTGATGGTCGGGGCTCTCGCCGCCGACGGGGCGATCACCGGGGTGCGCAGCGCTGCCTCCATCTCCTCTGCACGGGCATCGGACAGTTCATGTGATCTTGCCAGGATGAGGATCTCGTCTAGAGTGATACCTGGTTGCCTGAGGATCAGCTTTCTCAGTAACTTTGACTTACAGCCCACTATGATCTGATCCCTGATTTCGTCACGGGGATTGGTGAACGGACACGTGCTTGCCAGCCGTCGGAGTCGAGTGTAATACATGTCGACCGACTCGGAGTCCATCTGCCAGGCGCGTTTGAACTTGAACTTTTTGAAATCATTGTTCAACTGGGGATCAAAATGTGCGTTGAGGGCTGCGACCGCGGCATCATATTTATCCTCAGGCCCGGTGTTGGGGAGCGACTCGAACAGATCATAGATCTCTTGACCCCCATAGAGGATGAGGAGCGACCTCTTCACCGTCCCATCCGTTTCTCTTGTGCCCTTGAAGTAGAGATTGAGGCGTCCGACCCATGCCTTCCAGCGGATGGCAGCCGTCGCTGGGTCCGCAGATTCGCTGAACGGCGGTATGGGCGCTGCGCCGGCGTGCTGGTGCGCGTGAGGCGCAGGTGTGGGGATCCCCACCGGGGCTTGGGCTCCTTGCTGGGCTTGGACTTGCGGCTGTGCAGCGGGCATGACTGGCGGTGGCTGGACCGCCTGCTGCTGGGGTTGGCCAGCCCCCGCCTGGGCCGCCCCTCCACCATTCAGACTCATGGCGTGGCGATATGCTGGCTGTGCAGGTGCTTTCCGGATTGGGGAGCCTTGTAGATAGGGCCGAGGTGCTGGGGTGCAGCTTTGGGGTGTGTGTGTGTCACTAGGAACCCCCCTTTATGCAGCTGGTGCCTTTGCGTGTGCCAATGCTTGTTTAACTTGTATTGACGAGGTGTTCACCCCTCTACCTCCACCTTGCTGTCCCTTTCAATTAATTTTGCAGTGCTCCTTTCCCGAATTCACAATTCCCTTGTCCGGGCGTGGAGTGAGAGGCCGGGCAGGCAGCTCGCATGACGGAGCTGAGGAGGCGTCCGACTCGCAGCGGGGGCAGGTGCGGAGCGGGAGGAGTTCAGCGTGTCTCGCAGCACGCGCCGCGGAGATGCGCCGTCCGCGCGTCTTCTCCGGGAGGGGGGGCGAGTCCGCACTAGGCCCAGTCACGTGGTGCGGCTCCGGGCTCAGATGACGGCGTGCGGCCGGCAGGCACACCTCCTTCTCGCAGGCCTGCGGGAGAAGGCAGGGCGGGGGCCGTGCAAGCGGGGCAGACGGCCTACTCACCCGCAGGAGCACCACAGCACACGCCGACCCCACGAGTCCCGCCAGCTGAAGGCGCTCCCTCACGGGAGGCGCGTGGGCGGGTCTCGAGCGACGGGGGACCGGCACACCACAGCGGGTGGGCACCGCGGCAGGAGGCAGGCGGTGCAGCAGAGCCGAGGCACCCGGCACACGTGGGGAAGCAACACCGGCCTCGTCGCCAATGTAGAGTGTGACGGTAAGGCCTACCACGTGGGCTCTATGCACTACAGTAAGGGACACAGACTCTGATAGCAGGTTAGCCGGAAAAGACCACGAGCGGTCTTCCGCTTGTTTATTTATACCTCGGAGCGAGCCCGCCCCGAGGTTGTGCGTGCATGCGTGCGTGAGAGGATACAATGTATGAGAGAGCCCGAGTGGCTCTCTACAATCGTCAGGGTCCTCGTAGTCAGACAACTCTACCTCTGTGCCCTTCTTGACCGCAAGGTTGTGCAACATTGCACAGACAGCAATCATCTTGCAGCAGGTGATGGGGGTATATTGCCTTGCACCTCCGCTCTTGTGCAAGCATCTGAACCTGCTTTTCCAGATGCCGAAGGTCCGTTCTACTACATTCCTTGTGCTTTTGTGCGCACGGTTATACCTCCTTTGGCTGGGTGTTGAGGGGTTGAGGTAGGGGGTGAGAATGAATGAGCGGAGGGCATATGCACTGTCGCCTAGAAGGAAAAGGGGTAACATTACTCCCATGCATACATGTACTTCACACTGCTATTTAGGTTATGGGGGTCTGACACTGTGTCTTACCTAGGAGGTATCCTTCACCGAATTCCCCTGCCGTCAGCCGTGCATAAATTCCGCTATTTTGAAAGATGTAGGAGTCGTGGGTACTCCCTGGAAATTTTGCAACCAGGTCAGTGATGACACACTTAGCATTACAAATCACCTGCACATTTATGGTGTGCCGTGACTTCCGATTGCGGTATACGTATTCCGTGTCAGCAGGGGGGCAAATCGGAATGTGTGTGCCATCTATGCAGCCAATGATGTGGGGGAATCTTGCCATCTGGTAGAAGTCTGCTTTTGTCTGTACCAGTTCTGCATGGGTTGCAGGGAAGGAAATGTATTGGTCCATCCTTTGTATCATGGCGTCAAGGAACTTGTGGAAGAACCTTGACAGGCAGCTCTGGGTCACCCCTCCTGCCACAGCAACTACACTTTGATAGCTGCCAGACGCAAGCAGGTGTAGGCTGCATAGCACCTGCACGTGCACTGGGATTGCGTGTGCCCTTGGGGTGGTGTGCTGCAACAGGGGTTTGAGGTCCCTAATGAGCTCTAAGATGGTCTCTGGGTCCAGCATGTACCTCTGTAGGATCTCTGCATCTGTCAGCATGAACAGGGTGATCCGCTGTCTATACACCTGCTCCTGTCTCAGCCATTCCCTCTCTCCTTCCTGCTGTAGCCGTAGCCGTCTTGCAATGACATAAAATGCCGCCATGGTGCAAGAAGAATTGCATTTTGGGTCCATTTTTAGGTCTCGCCTGTCGATGCGCATGCGCATCGAGCAAGCGAGACTATAGGGGCTCATCTACACTTTATCTAACTTGCAAGGAATCGTGGCGATTCCTTGCAGTGCCCGTGACTTTTAAGCTCAATGCGCATGTGCATTGAGCTTAAAAGCGCGTGCACAGCCGCCCGCATTCCTCCGACACCTTCGAAGTGAAGCTTAGCTTCACTTCAAAGGCCCGGCTTCCACGGCCGCCAGGCCACATCAAAGGCTTCCCCAGCACTGCCCCGCCCATCAATCACCCTCCCACTGCCACCCCCCTCCCTCTCCATATGGTGCGCTCTGCCTCAGGCCTCTGAGCCGTCCCTACGCTCCCCGCCCACCCCCATCCATTAAATTCTGGGGGTTATCGTAGGTTATCGCGTTTCTGCGACTGCTTTTCTGACCTCAGTTACGAGTGCAACTCTAAATTATTCTAACAGATTGCTGTGCGTTCTTGTTTACATGCCATGAAGCCGATGTGACCTGGCAGGCCACGGCTTGAAACCAAATTAAGTATTTTTTTTTTAAATGAAACAAAGTGGAAGTGTATTGTTTGAGCGCAAAGTCGCAAGATACAAGAACCGAATTAGGCGCATCATTTTGAATCATGGCCACGAATTGCAGTTGGAGGTGTTTGAAAACTACTGGAAGAGCGAGATGTATAAAATATATGACTATGCCGCCAAACAGACGGGCATCCGTGAACTGCCTCCCATTCGGTGCCCCCTCCCAATATGGAAAAAGAAAAAAACACCTTGGACATGTTTTAATGGAGCCCAACACACGTTAAAGTACTCACCGGCACCACCCCGCTGTGTTTGGCCGCCTGCAACCTAGTAACACTGCCCACATCTCGCTCCCGGCTGGGGCAAGCCTGCACAATGTGTCCCCGTCAAAAATGAAAATATATATATGTATATATTGATTAAAAAAGAGCGCGCTCCCAGCCCGCCTCTTTGTCAGGGGCTCCCGATCGGGCTCAGCAGCTGCCGCCGGTGCACTGATCAGTCAAACACACACACTCCTCCCTTCCAGGCCCCCACTTGTCACCGCGGCCCGCCTAACCCTCGCCTTCGGTGCCCGCTCGGCTGGGGCAAGTCTGCAAAATGTGTCCCTGAACATTCAAATTATACATGTATATACAAAAAAAACATTAATATGGTCGGCCTCATGCTAGGCTTTGGGACGGGACAACATTAACGTGTTGCTAGGCTTTGGGACGGGACAACATTAACGTGTACGGCCAGAGCTTGGGCATATTCCCTCATCCGTGAACTGCCTCATCTGGGTTTTTGTAATGCCAGGCCCCCCCCTCCCTCGATCTGTTAAGTGACAGAGGCCGTCCAGCCTTCGTGCTCAGCAGAGCGCAGGAGAGTGTGCCCCTGCTGTGGGCTAATGGAC
The DNA here is from genome assembly GCF_964261635.1 of Lissotriton helveticus. Taxonomy (NCBI): domain Eukaryota; kingdom Metazoa; phylum Chordata; class Amphibia; order Caudata; family Salamandridae; genus Lissotriton; species Lissotriton helveticus. The sequence continues at coordinate 1,380,597,539 of NC_136067.1, forward strand.
TTCGCCTTTCATAGGAAAGCAGCCTACGCCAGACCACTTATTTTTTGGAGCCAAAGCCACAGGAGTGCTTTCAGTTTTTTGCTATGCGCATAAGAAGAGCCTGTGTCCGCCCCTCCCCCCAGTACTGAGGATGTTCGATAGTCTTCAAATCAAAGATATAGACCAGCTAGCAGAGCTTTCCCATCAAGTCCAAGGACAAACCAGCAATTTTTTAAATCACTTTCCATTTTAATCATTTTAGCCTACTTGTGTCCACATGTACTTTGATTTATTTTCTCTGTCAGAAGAGTTAGGAAAGAGAATGTAAAGTCTTGCGGGGGGCCGCATGCAAAATGTATAGGGGGCACACAGATACACACATCTGTGGTTGTACGCACAATGGCACTAACGCCACACTCCCCCCACTAACCCACACATATATTAACACACACCCCTGGCACTCTAAACACCAACACACACACACATACTTTGCCTCACCCCTCCCCCAACATCCCACATAAGTTCCAATATTTTCTTTAATACGGAAAAGAATTCATTGGTTCCGAGATTCTGGCTCTGTAATTAATGGGCCCTTGTCGAATTAGGCCGTGATTAATGGTTTTTGTAAGATGCCAGTCTTCTTTCTGAATGCTCGAAACCCTCTGTCGCCATTTGTTTGTAATTGAGAAAATTACCGGTTTGGGATGTGTAGCCGGCCAGCCTCCCTCACCGGCACTCTAATGGTTCCAGAACATGAGTGAAGACTCGAGCTGGGTTAAAAATAATCATCAGCAGATCTACGATTGGCTACAGCGGTTACCATCTGTGGCGGATCCTGCTACTAGGAATGTATTTGCCCCACCCCATCCTTCACCACCTCCAAGCACACACGCGCTCTCCCACTCACCAAACACACACTGTTCCTTGCTACACATGTATACACACTCCCCCACCCTCACACATGCATGACCACACCCCTCACCCCACACACAGATACACACATCTGTGGTTGTATGCACAATGGCACTAACGCCACATTCCCCCCACTCACCCACACATATATTAACACACACACCCGGCACTCTAAACACCAACACACACACGTCCTTTGCCTCGCCCCTCCCCCAACATCCCACATAAAGATTTGGTCTAATGTTTATCTGTAGCACCACCCTCCAATAAGTGTTAGAACATATACACTTCTCATGAATCCATAATTTATGTATTAACTATCTGATGGAGGTGGTGAGCTGCATTTGGCATATTATGGAACTCAGGTGTCAGACTAATTGTTTGACCACATACAGTTACTTTGAGTGAGAATATTTAACATGCGCTCCTTGCAAAAATGTCCTGTGGACCGTATCCTTTGGAGTTAGGTGTGTAGTCTTGTTTTACAGAAGGGACTTCATAGCCTCTGCAATGCAGAAAGCAGGTCAGATCTTGCATCACAGCATTGCCTCACTTGCAGTCACAACATCCATCTCGTCTCTCAGCCCACATCAGGAGGCGCACGCAGCATGTTTTCTTTAATAAACACTACGCCTGCTGCGCTTAAAAAAAATAAAATAGCCACAGCTCTTATGCCGGGCCTTACTTCCCTGTCCATTCTCGTCTCTGAGCCCACAGCAGAAGGTGTGCAGTGTGTTTTATTTATTTTACTTGACAGCACTATTTTCTATCTTTGCCTTCTTATTGTCTTACTTTTCTGCTTCTCACTGGGTCAAAGTTTAGTGACGAGAAACAAGTTTACAGACATGGGAGCCAGCGTTCATTACCTGCACATACAGAACTGCTCCGTGTGCATACTGTGTAATATATTAACTCAGAACTTAAAGTGCTAAGGAAAACCGAACGGTGAACAATACCTACGAACGCTATAGAACACCTAAGCATTTGAGAGTCAGGGGAATAAATGGCAAGACTGCATTTAGAAGGGATAGCACTGCTCCAATGCTTTTAATGAGAGAGTACTGACACATCTCAGTACCAAATAGGTACTCTGTAACAAGGAGTACCTGTACTTCAAAATTTCGATTTCAATCACTGGGCACCACATTTTATTGTAAACATTTGTACTTCCCCTCACCCCGGCCTTCAAACATCGTTTCATAGCGTAGAAACCTCTTCAGCTAACTATCAACTCCCAGTGGTATTTATGCTATAGCCCCCTCCTGTGGTATTTCTGCCCCCCATAGCTTTGCGGTCCCTCACTCACCCTCAACCCCTCACCCTCACTCACCCTCACCCTCACTCACCCTCAACCCCTCACTCACCCTCAACCCCTCACTCACCCTCAACCCCTCACTCACCCTCACCCTCACTCACCCTCACCCTCACTCACCCTCAACCCCTCACCCTCACTCACCCTCACTCACCCTCACCCTCACTCACCCTCACTCACCCTCAACCCATCACCCTCACTCACCCTCACCCTCACTCACCCTCAACCCCTCACCCTCACTCACCCTCAACCCCTCACCCTCACTCACCCTCAACCCCTCACTCACCCTCAACCCCTCACCCTCACTCACCCTCACCCTCACTCACCCTCAACCCCTCACTCACCCTCACTCACCCTCAACCCCTCACCCTCAACATCAACCCCTCACCCTCACTCACCCTCACCCTCACTCACCCTCACTCACCCTCACTCACACTCACCCTCACTCACCCTCACCCTCACCCTCACCCTTACTCACCCTCACTCACCCTCACCCTCACTCTCACTCACCCTCAACCCCTCACCCTCACTCACCCTCACCCACCCTCACTCACCCTCACTCACCCTCAACCCCTCACCCTCACACAGTGGAATAGGTCTCGGAGCATTTGAGTTAGAGCTTTTAGAAATGTTTATGGTTTTTTTTTTAAATTCTTTAGCATTGGCTACAGGAAACAAAAATGCTAAAGATTTACAAAAAAACCCATAAACAATTCTAAAAGCACTAACTCTAATGCTGCGAGACCTATTGCATTTCCAATGCTTGTTATAGGTTGCACCTGGTTACCACCTGATTCCAATCTATGGTAACTACAGACTCTTAAATACTGAATTTGAAGCTAATTCGGTATTTCAGAGCTTTCCTACATCTCAATCTTCAGTTTTTCACACAGAATCGGATTTACACCGAATCGGTAATTTTACCGAATCGGTGACTTTACCGATTCGGTATTTTTTTCCGATTCCCTATTTTTACCGAATCGGTTTGTTAACGATTCGGTATATTTACCGAATCTGTGTATTTTCCAATTCGGTATTCTAACGATTCGGTAACTTTTCCGAATCGGTATTATCACCGATTTGGGCGGTTTTCGGACTGCTACATCCCGATGGCTCGATACCGATCGGTAACGGCCGAAAATACCGATTTTCGTCCGTTACCGACCGACCTACATCGGGCCCTAAGTCTTTTTTATTATTTTTAAAGTTTGTTACGGGCATTAAATGTGTGTACCAATCCGTGTTCTAGCTACTTTTGAATGGAATTGTCGCTGGTTTGCCCTTCCAAATGTTAGGCTTAAATGGGCTACTACCAAAACTTTCATGAAACCTCTGGATGTGTGAATGGAGAGGTAGCTAGTGGCTTCTAGGTTGCTGAAAAGGACAGATCACCACCAGACTCAGCTTTACATGACAACTTCGTCTGGTATTCAACAAAACATAAAGGGCACCCCCAAAAATATATTTTAGTTTCGGGAAAGGAGAATAAGACATTGAATAATCAACAAAAGTCCCCACTTAACTTGCATTGCTTCTAGCACATTTAGTCAATAAATAATTACTGACCCATCTACAATTTTATAGAAACGTATTTCATTTCTCATTACGTTTATCTTTTTCCACAATTTTCAATATAAAACACCAATTTCTTGTATGAACCATTTAATTTCATTTATAAAAGCCAACATTGCTTTACATATATTAATTGTACAATAAAAACACGGCTGAGCCATTATAAACCCTAATCAACTTTGATACCTCTCATATATACCATTCTTACCTCATCCATGCACACTCACAGCATCCATTCACATGCCCCCAGGAGTGTGTTTTTTAATGTATGATGAATATATGCAAAGGAGTTTTGGATTTTTGTAAATGATTTTACAAGTAAATTATGTATTTTATACTAAAAATTCTGAACAAATATAAAAGTGTAGTACATGTCTGCACGACATGTTAGTTTCCTGTCCCAGAGAGGGGAATGGCCTGATCCCTCAAGTTTCTGAAAGGCCAAGGTGGCATACCAGTCACTGTCCTGTGCAACCCTTGCCTGCCAGACACTGCATTATTAAACTGCTGCTGAGCTCACAAGGCTTAAGGAAAGAAAATTGACAGGGTGTCATTCTTTCATTTCTCTGCTTTGCACATAAAACACTTTAATGCTAAATCAGCAAAGTAATTTTTGATGAAGTGGTTGAATTTTAATGCATTAGTAAAGCCCAACTTGCTGCTTCGTCTGCTGTTTTAAAATGGTGAAGCGAGCGAGTGCTTTTTAGGTCTCGCCTTGGCAGCGCATGCGCTGTCTCCCGAAACATGCTGTATCTAGTGTATGGGCATGCAGCACTCCCATCGCTTGTTTGAAAATGTCTTTACTTTATCATGCCAGCAGCTGTATCAGTGTCCATGTCAGGTGGAACTAAAGGCAAGCTTCAGCTGCACATGTCGACTCCTAGTTTCCGCTGATGGCCTCTGCTGCTTTGTGCTCCCTCTGGTGTGGACACCCTGAGAGAGAATAAAGTTCATCTGTAGATGTTCTTTATTATGGTTTCAACAGAGAATATGAGTTCAGAGGCAAGCTCCTTCTGAAGAACTATTGCAGTTTTCTCTAAGGTCAAACTGGGACAGAAACAGGCCTGGGTGCAAATGTAAACGCTCTTTCAAGACTTTTTACTACACTGTTTTTACTAGTGTCTGGGTGAGGGCATGAGGGTAAGGTCGGGGGAGAGTTTGTGCGTTCTTACATACGTATATATGTGTGCCTACAGCTAGACTTACCTGTCACTGCGGCCACGGGAACTGCACTGCTCGGAATACTTCAGCTGTTTCTGTAGTAATGCGCTACCTACAGCTCACGACTAGAGTAGCAAGGATTCCAGTGGCCCTATTCCAAACAAGGAAAATGGCCCCTTTGATTGCTGTTAGCGTAGTACATACAGCAAATTTTAGGCTTCAATGGGCCCTTGGGTGCGCCAGGCCCTGGTGCCACTGCACCTGCTGCACAAACACTGGTTATCCCCACCACTCGTCTTGGCCATAAAATCAGACAATATTGGCACAAAACTGACTTCCACAGAATAGATTTTGGCAGGTTAAACCCTGGGAAAAAAAGCCAAAAAGGTGGAACTTGTTCTTTTAAATACATGCTCTGCATGTTATGCCTAATGTCCACATTGAAAACTCGGAATAAGAAGTATATAACACACACACACACACCTGGTCAATATCTAACCATAGGATAATCAGAAAAAATGAAATTTCAGAAGGAGAGGGCAGCGTTTCGTGTCAGATGCAGTTTAATATTTATGTTTACTTGTAAGTGGCGGTGTTGCAAAGTTTAGTTAGCTGATTGAAGGGGTGGATGGCAAGATGCTTGGATGAATGAGTGAAATGATGGATGTAAGTATGAATGAGTGAAAGAGAGGAACAATGGATGAATTCATTCATCCAATAAATGAGTGAAAGGGTGTATGAATGATGAAAGGATGGATGAGTGAGTGGAAGGATGGATCAATGAGTGGATGAAATGGATCGATTGACTGACTGAAAGGGTGGATGGATGGGTGAGGGAAAGGATGTATGTAAGGGTGGAAGAATGGATGAATGAGTGAAAGGGAGGATACATGAAAGGGTGGATGAGTGAAAGGGTGAATGGAAGGATGGATAGATGTGTGAATGAGATAATGGATGGATGGGTGAGTGAGTGAAAAGGTAGGTAGATAGATGTATGGATAAAAGGGTGGATGTAAGAATGGACGACTCAAACATATGAAGGATGGATGAATAAAAGGGTGAATGGAAGGATGAGTGAAAGGGTGGATGGATGATGAGAGGATGGATGGATGAGTGAGTGAGAGGATGGATCATTGAGTAAAAGGGCAAAAGGCTGGATCAATGAGTGGATGAAAGGATAGATGGATCGATCGACTGAGTGAAAGGGTGGATGGATGTGTGAAAGGATGGAAGTAAGAATGGATGAATGAAAAAATGGATGGATGAGTGTAAGGGAGGGTAAATAGACAAATGAGTGAAAAGGTGAATGGATGGACGAGTAAGTGAAAGAATGGATGGATGGGTGAAAAGGTAAATGAATGATGAGTGGATGGATGGGTCAAAGGGTGGATGGGTGACTAAAAGGATGGATGGCTTAGTGAAAGGATGGATAAATGAGTCAAAGGGAGGATGGGTGGGTGTATGGAGTGAAAGGAGGGATGTATGAGTGAAAGGTTGGATGGATGAGAGCAAGGATGGATGGATGACTGAAAGGATAGATGATGGTGAATGGATGAAAGGGGGATGGATAACTGAAAGGATCGATTACTGAGTGAAAGGATGGATATATTTGAATCTAGATGGCTAGATTTTGATATGGATTGGCAGACAGATGGACGGAATGGTCACAGACGGAATGTTGGAAGAAGACTGAATGGATGACAGAATGTAAAGGGTGTTCTTTTTACTTACCTGGTCCCGCTAAGCTGCTACGCTGCTGCCCTGCTGGTCTCGCCCAAACGCTCCACACCACAGGAGCCAACGTTGATATTTCCGGGGGAGAGCAAGGGACTACAGCTCCCAGGATTCCTGCTGCGGCGAGGACGCCGCCGACGCTAGACCCACGCGCCAGGAGGCGCTTAAAGCAGGGCTTGGTGCTGAGGCCCCCTGTGTTCTTTTTGCTTACCTGGTCCCGCTAAGCTGCTACGCTGCTGGCCTGCTGGTCTCGCCCAAACGCTCCGCACCACAGGAGCCAACGTTGATCTTTCCGGGGGAGAGCAAGGGACTAAAGCTCCCAGGATTCCTGCTGCGGCGAGGACGCCAACGACGCTAGACCCATGTGCCAGGAGGCGCTTAAAGCAGCGCTTGGTGCTGAGGCCCCCTGTGTTATTTTTGCTTACCTGGTCCTGCTAAGCTACTACGCTGCTGCCCTGCTGGTCTCGCCCAAACGCTCTGCACCACAGGAGCCAACGTTGATCTTTCCGGGGAGAGCAAGGGACTACAGCTCCCAGGATTCCTGCTGCGGCGAGGACGCAGCCGACGCTAGACCCACGCGCCAGGAGGCGCTGAAAGCAGCGCTTGGTCCATCGTCCCGCGGGACGCGCGCGGGCGCGTGCCGGGTGAAGCCCGGGACAAGGGCGGGGGCGTCAGAGGCCAGAAGAGGCCGGGCTGGGCTACCCCCCTAACACCTGAACTTTTTGCCTGGACTTTGAAGTATTATATAAGGTACTTTTATAAAAAAGCATACAAATTTTATCTGTACAAGTTAGTGTTGAAGTATGCGTAATTGATCATAGGGCTGTCTTCTTTTTTTATTTTACAAATCTCTTCTAGTGTGGTGAGGGAATATCATGTATAGTGAGATTTGCCCCTCTAAATTCACAATAATGACTGATATGGGTAAAAATAATAAGTCTTGTGCCTCTCGTCCGATGACTAGGCACCAGGCTGCCACGATTCAACCCCTCCCGAGTTTAATAGCCATTGATAAGATGCTTCAGAAAACGATCGGGGTAGTGGCAACAACAATAGAAAACACGGAGAGGCGATTATCAATCACCCCTGCTGGCCCTCCGCTACAGCAAGCGGGGGATTTTTCTGTAGCCACAGTTAATCCTCCTGACTGTAGTTACTTCCTCACGTCTTCTTTTGCTGAGTTGCCCTGTGCACAGGCTGCTATTGGTGTTATTGATAGTCTGCCTGTTGCTAAATCCCCCCCACAAGCTGTAGGGAAAAAAGTACTTAAACCCCGCCCTAGAAGTAAGAAATGTAAACTTAAAAAAAAAAACAATTAAAAGAACCATGCCCCTTCATGATTCTAAACCGGTTGTTGTTGGTCCTTCTGCACCACCCGTAGGAACACCTGTCAGGGTTACTCATCTACTCGTCGACTTCCAGGCCCATATTGAACAGATCATTGGTTCACTTATCAAACCACTAGCATCTAGGTTGGATAGATTAGTTTCCACAATTAATACCATAGGTTTAGGGAAAGTTTAGCCTGCGAGCCCATTGGGAAAACATGCCAACAGAGTGAATTCTAGAACTGCCAAGCCTACCCCCTGCTCTGAAACCACCCGAGTCGATAATGGTGTTGCTGGGAATCCTGTCACCGGGCCGACTTCTGACATCACTAATTTAATTTTGGATACCAGGGGCCCGCCTGACAGTGATAATATCGTAGCTGTAACCTCCCAGGCAATTGGTAACTCAATTCCCCGTACGGCTTTGCCTCTGCTTAGGGATGGGTGAGTAGCTGGCGGAACCAACATAGCGCCGAAGGGGGGGTCTAAAGTGGGGACAAGCAATTCGGACCAACAATCCCTAGCTAGTAGAAACACCTTAGCAAGGGGTTCCTCAACAAAGCTGCCGTTCATTGATCTAACTCCTGAGTCCCTGCCATATGTAGTGGTGCTTGCTGGGGTTCCTCCCCTAGCACAGGGAAAAAGTGAGGATCACAGTGATCTTAAAAATAAATGCATACAATGGCTTAACACCAACAGCCTTTTCCCCCTAATTCCTCAGGTGAAATACTGTGTGTTAGAAGAGTAGATTGGATTGGGTCTGGACCTAAAACTATCGCAGGAAACTGTGTGTTTATTAATTTTAGGCAGACATTTGCTGTAGAACACATTTGTAATGGGTTGCCAATCTGGTCGAATACCCAAATTCTTCCCCTCTACTTATCATATTTCTATCCTATTCCTCAGATGAGAACCGGCCAGAGCAGAAGTCCCCAGTATCCAGGGGCCCAAAATAAACCCTCATATAGAACTCAACAGGGGATAACAACTTGGGAGGGCTCCTATTCACACTCCCTTACTCTCACTATTTCCCCAAAGAAATAGGTTCAGTTCCTTGGAGCAGGTGGATTGACGCCTTGTGGGGCAGAACTCTATACCACCAACGGACAGTAGTATAGGTAAGCAAGTAAATAAATTGGAGGGTAATGCTGTCAGCACTGGCCTAGAAAATCCAATAGTAGATCAACACTTGATTACTGAGGATAGGACGGAATTGGAAGAAAATGCACAATATGTGGAGCGTTGTGCCCCTAATGAGGCACTGCTTAGTGGTGAGACAAGGGAAAGGACATCTGAGCCTAGAATTTTAATTCCTGACACTGGGTCTAATATAGGCACGGACAAAGCATTACCTAACCCTGGGATAGCTGATGGATGTATAAAAATTCTGTCCTGGAATGTGGCCGGGTTAAAAAATAAATTGCCCTTTCTTGAGTGGGGTTCCTTTATTGCAATGCACGATATTTGCCTGATGCAGGAAACTTGGGCACTGGAGGAGAGTGTAATGCCTGGTTTTGCTACCTTTGACATCCTGGCAACAACTGGGGGAAGGGGGAGATCATCGGGCGGGATCACAATATGGGTGGGCACGCATCTGGGCGCCCAGGCTGCACAAATACCAACTAATTCCCCAGACGTTCAGTGTGTACTCCTAACCCCTCAAAATACGCTGCAGGTGGCCATATTAAAGATTTACTCAAGGCCAGTTAAGAGTGGGCGGGAATCTGATGCAATTGATGCATTAAAAAACTTCATGCAGTCACTTGACCCTTCAATCATCTTGGTGCTTGGAGGAGATTTTAATTGCCAGTTTGAGCCCCTTGTGAGTCCAGAACTGGGTGAACAGGATGATGAAGATCAGTACTGGCACGTTCCTGACCCACAGATCCCTTCAGTCAGGGCATGGTCTCTCCCTTACAACGTCTTTGCGGGCGTGTAATGGGAGGTTGGAACCTGACAGACCGGGGTCAGCTACGTTTAATAGACTAGACCAAACTTCAATCATTGACTATATCATGATGGAAGTTAGACATTGGGACAGGCTGCTGGAATTCAGGGTTCACCCGAGACAAGATAGTGACCATAATGCTCTTGTTTTAACACTGAAACCTGGGAGCTTTGGGCTGACAAATCCGGCGCCTGAATTAACCAGTGCAATCCTGCCTCTCACAATAGCTAATAATAGGCGAAGGGTAAAATGGCCACATCTTCAGGATTCCCCCACTAAACATGCCGAAATATATGATAGCTATACCGCTGATTTCTGAGATGGGGGATGCTGGCTCCCAGGGTAGAGCTGTGAAAATCCACAAGCAGCTGGTTGCCGAGCTAGTGGATGCGTTTTGCCCTGTGGGTGGGAAAAACCCACTGAGGGCTAGGACACATCCCTGGTACAATGCCTCCTGCAGGAAGGTAAAAAAAGACCTGCTATCTGTAATTAAAATATAGATAGAGCAGGTATTAAGAAATTCCGACTGCTCTATAAAAAGGCAATCAGTAGGGGAAAGAAGGATTGGGAGGAGAAGACGTGGGCGGAGCTTGGATCCGCACTGAAATGCAAGGATTCTAAGTCATTTTGGGCTATTGTTGGCCCGGCACTTGCCCCGAATATAGCATCCTCAGTGTGGGAAGCACACTTTGGAGCACTATACGCTAGTGTCGAGTCAGGGACTATAACCCGCACAAGTAGTGAACTTTTCAAGGAGCAAGGATTGTTGGGGTCGGCAGATTTGGTTCTGGGGGAAGATGTGGTGCCTCCTCTGTTGGCCGCCCCGGGCTCCCACCATGATTATCGATTGGTGGGGACTTTGGGCGACCAGCGGCGGCGGGATTCCCTGGATGTTGGGTATGTGTGCCATCTTGAATGGCACGAGGCTATCACAGTGAAGGAGGTTGAGTCAGCAATAGGAAGGCTACTTCCCAATAAGGCCCCTGGCCTGGACAAATTGCCTAGGGATTTATTTCGCTCCCAATCTAAAATATGGGTGTAGGAGAGTGGGGTCTGCAATCCTATGGTCACCCCAGATTTTTGCTTTTTGCTTCACTGGTTTACGACTTTCCCTGGCTGTGGGCCTGCTAATCAGACCCACAGCCTAGCTGTTCTCTCTCTAAATTGACAACCATGTACCTTAGGTGCATTTACCAATTGGTACTGGGCCACCTTATCAGTCCCTGTACAGTATACCTTAGGTATCCAGGGCATAGGTGTACCCAGGGCCTACCAGGGGCTGAAGCATGTATTATGCCACCCCTGGCTGGCCATCTAAACAGACACAACTGGCTGCACGACAGCTGGGGCAAGGTGGTGTAATCACCCTTTGCTTTAGATATAGTTACCTATATCTAAACCTAAAATGGACACATATATTCCTATCAGTCACTCCTATGGAAGGCCTTATCAATCCTGAAGTCAGAGTGCTTGGAATTATGTGAGATGGTGCTCTGGCATGAGCTGAGCCCGTTTGCAGCTTGCGGAACCAAGTCCTAATAGCTGTTCCATGATAACGCTATACCATATACTCTTAAGTGCATTATAATCCTCGCGGTTAAATGCTAACACTGGTATAACATTATCAAAACATGTCGAGTAAGGTGTCATAAGATTTGGAATACTACCCCCTCGCCAATTCTGGTGAAGGGGGGTAGCATTCCACCATTCTAGAGGGACACGACAAGTATGTAACTGAGAACCCCGGTTAAAGTTAACTCGAGCCGTGGCATCACAAAATGGATGCTGCCACCACAGACACAAGTCTGACCTCCTGCTGCCGGGAGTCCTTCCAGCGAGGATGGCTTGGACAAAGGGTTTCCTGCCCTGGGAGGTGCTAGCACCACCCCAGACAGGATTTTGTGTATTGGGTAGGGTAGGCTTGAAAGGAATGAGACATGCCTGGGGCACACAAGGTGCCCTGTGCATACACCGGTTCAAACCAGTTGCTGGGACACACCAGCCCCAGCTCTGGCGGGAAACCGGACAAAGGATAGGGGGTGTAACCACCCCCCTTCCTGGTCCCACCCAGGGGAGGGACCTAGTCAGTAGTGCAGCCCCCTTTAGCAGGATAAAGGTAGGAGCTGGTCCCATTCCAAATCAGATTATCCTGAACATATTCTACAAGAAGAAACTCTGGACTTCGACGTTCTGCTCCACAGAAGACTGAAGAATCTCCCTTGTGGGCAAGGAGTGTCCACCCTGCACAAGCAGGCACCATCAAGCGTCCAGCTGCTTCCCTTTGTCGTCTTCCTTCCAGGATCCAGACTTCAGAGTCCGACGAGACCCGGATTCCCAGACCTCTCCGACCTCAACCCACATCTGCAGCAAAGCTGAGACCCGTGGGTGCGACGAGACACGTGGGACAGGCCATCTTGGAAGAAACTGCACTTCGCTTCCAGCACGACTCCCGGGGTAAACTCGACCAAGTGCTTTGGGGACTGAGAAGCCCCATCCCCGAGCAGCTCCTGCACCGAAGATCAGCCCTCCAGCATCCACGAGATCTGCGTGGGGCCCTTCTGCTTTGTTGCTGCTCGACGCGTTGTCTGGTCACTTGCCGGCTGGCTAGTGGCCTCCTAGACGACGAACCTTTGAATCTTTGCTGCTGGTCTGGTTGCTCCAGACTGGCCCTTGCTCCCTTCCAAAAGAGGGGCACCCCGGACTCTCCTAGTCCGCACCAGACGCTTTCTCCACTCACCGCGTGGGTTGCCTTTGCCAAGGCCTGTTGACGCTGATTCAGGATCCAACACCGCCGACAGCGAGAGCCTGCGTGGGACAGCTCGTGCCTCCATCCTGGTCGTCGAAGACACCTCCTGGTCCACGTGGCTGCAGAGTCAAGCGTCCACTCTTCACCTGATTGCGACGTCTACATCTGGTTCCTTCCTGGTTCCACTCCAGTCACTGGCTAGTGACTGTGAACATTGTCCCCTCTGCTTTCAGGTCTTCTTCTTCAACAATCCACCCTTGGATTGCACCGGACATCTTCCTCCTGGTGGCCTGCAGCATCTTTTCAGGCTCCATAGACTTCAACGCGAGAACCCGACGTACTTTGACACCTGTGCACCCGCAGTCCGTGGGTGAGGTAACAAGAGCATTTCGGTGCTCAAGGGTAGTTTAACTGTCCTAGTGTCCAGTTCCACCGTCGTTGTTGTCCTAGCTAGTCAGGATTGTCCGTGCTCACCTTTTACTTGAACTGTACTGTCCATAGACGTTGTTACGCATCTCGCGTGTGAGTTCACACTCTGCACACGCGTCCCGTGGGCCTCCGATTACTTACCTGAAGTTAGTATAGCGTGGTCCCACCGATCCTACAGCCTCTGGACAGCTCCATTCCTTTTATCGACTCTCACATTCCACTTACTTAGTATATGGTTTGTCGTGCCCCTAGGACACCATTGTAATTTTGTGCAACTTAACGTATTTTTCGTAAGAGTTTGTCATGTGCTTAGCCCTCTGACCTCATAAAGAGTTTATAGGTGTTGTTATTAATAAATATACTGTTTATTTTCATAACAACCTGTGTGGTGTCCTTTCATCTGGTATTCAAGGGGTTATATTGTGGTAAAACAGCTGGCTTCACATGCCAAAAGAGTTTAGCCTAAGACTGCTTTGTCCATGCTACCATTAGGATAGCTGGTCTATAAGGTTGACTTACAACCAATCACCATAAGGGTTGTTTGGACTGATACAAGGTGGTCACTAGAACTAGTGAACATCATATATCAGGCCAACTTCTCACATTGGTGTGCAGCGGTTGGGATTTTAGCTTGCTGTTGTTTTTACCCCGTATAATCTTGAAATATCATTTGAAAGATCACATAAGGTACTCTAGGTACATATAACAAGCTTAGAAATACTCTGAGTTCTACTGAACCAGCTGTTGTAGTAGAAAGGGCATAGCACACCCTGACTACAACTCTTAGCAAGGGATCAGTAGGAAAACCCATAGTGTAGGTAGGTGCATCACTTACACCTCACTAGAAGCATGTCTACCCATGGAGAGTCTTCAGAGACTCCCCTAGTGGTTAGTGACCCTCCACAGGTCCTTTCCAGATATGCAGCTCTCAGTTTCCAGGAGATGAGACAATTGTGTACCTCCAGGAAATTGAAACGTGGTTCTAACCCTACCACTCCTTTTCTGTTAGGTCTCTTAGAGACATATGATGCTAGAAAGGCTTCTAACACAGATGGGAGCATGCCAGCCTTAGAAGGTACCCTTGGTGATCCAGATATCCCTGAAACAGAGAATGTAGAGGAGGAGGAGGAGGAGGAAGGGGACACCTCTGGGGATGAGGCAGACAAAGGTCCTGAGTTAGTCAGCAGACTTACAAGGGCCAACTTAGACATACATAGAGAAGGATCTGGGGACCCCCAGTACTGACCCTAAGCAGGCCTAACTTTGGAACTATGAGAGATAGATCTCATTCTAGGGACTCCAATGCATCTGTGCACTCTCATGCCTCTGCTCAGAGGAGAAGGATTTCTCCCCAGAGGAGAATGACTTCCCCTCAGAGGAGAGAGCATGAAGCAACGATGAGACAGGCTAATCTGAGGATCCAGAGGGAAGAACTTGCCCTTGCCAAAGAGAAGCTTGCCTTTGCTAGAGAGCAACAGTTGAGTGGGGTAGTCCCCACTGGTGGCAGCAATATCCCTAAGGATAAAGACAGGAGTTTTGATAATAGACACCTGAGTAAAATAGTGCCCTCCTATAAGACAGGAGATGATATCCACAAGTGGATAACTGCTTTGGAGAGAGCCTGCAAAGTACAGCAGGTACCCCAGAGTCAGTGGGCAGCTATATTGTGGCTCTCCTTTGAAGGTAAAGGTAGAGACAAGCTCCTCACTGTTAGAAATGAGGATGCTAATGATTACCAAGTCTTGAAAACTGCTCTGATTGATGGGTTTGGCTTAACCACTGAACAGTACAGGTTGATGTTCAGGGATACCCCGAAAACTCAGGCTCAAGATTGGACTGACTTTGTTGATTGTGCCACTAAGGCTCTGGAGGGCTGGTTACTGGGAAGTAAAGTTACTGATTACACATGATTGTATAATCTAATTATGAGAGAGCAAATCTTAAATAATTGTCAGAACCAGTTGTTGCATCAGCACTTGATTGACTCAGATCTGACCTCTCCCCAAGAATTGGGAAAGAAGGCAGACAGATGGGTCAGGACAAGGGTCAAGCAGCAGTACCAGAACCAGGGTGGTGGCCAGAAGAAAGCAGACCAGAAGGGTAATGAGAATAAGCAAAATGACCAGAAGTCTTCAACAGGGCCCCAACAACCTAAGGAGGGTGGGTCCCAAAATTCCCAAAAGAAGAAGAATGATGGTCCTAAGAAACCATGGTGCCAATACTGTAAAAGTAAGACTCACTGGTTTAGTGAGTGCACCAAGAAAGGCCAAACTCTTACCACTACTGTCCCTAAGACACCTGCACCCCTAGTACAGTTAGTAGTGGTAGTGTACCTCCCAAGGCTATAGTTGGGTTAACCCTGGGAACTGAGGTGGGTTCTGACTTAGTTAGAATCCCTACTCAGGCAGTTCTTGTTTGTACTGGGGACATGGATATGACCCCTACTGTAAGTCCTAGTACTCTGGGCAAATACAGACAAATGCCTTTAATTAATGGAAAGATGGCTCAGGCCTACAGGGACACATGTGCCAGTGTCACCATGGTGACACCAACATTTGTGGACCCTGACCAGATCATGCTAGGTTCAGATTACCTAGTGACCAATGCTAGCAATGTCACTACCAATCACAGTATGGCAGTTGTTAATTTCTCCTGAGGAGGGGTAACTGGCCTCAAAAGGGTTGTAGTTAGTTCAGACCTCCCAGTAGATTGTCTTTTGGGCAATGATTTGGAATCCTCACTGTGGTCAGATGTGGAGTACAGGACTCATGTAGAAATGCTAGGTCTCTCCTCACATGTTCTTGCTGTTACTAGGTCACAGGCCAAGAAATGCCCAGCTGAACTAGTGCTGGATCCTGGAAGAATGGACCAGGCACTAACCAAGAGAAAGAGCAGTAGGGGTAAGGCTGAGCCTTCCCCCCTGCCTCAGGTTGAGGATCGGCCCTCTCAGGAGGCTGACCCCAAGACCCCAGAAGGAACTGTCCGAGAAGAGCTTGAACCTGAACAGGTTGAGTTTCTTGGGACAGGGGGACCTTCCAGGGCAGACTTGAGGCAGGCCCAGTTAGACTGTTCCTCTCTTGAACCCCTCAGACAGCAGGCTGCTGCTGAGGCTGCAGGGAATGCTACAGGTGCCCATAAGGTATATTGGGATGATGGACTCCTATACTCTGAGGCAAGAGACCCCAAGCCTGGTGCTACCAGGAGGCTGGTCATCCCCTTGTCTCTTAGAGGTTTCCTTCTCACCTTAGCCCATGAGATTCCCCTTGCAGGTCACTTAGGCCAGAACAAGACTTGGGACAGGCTTACCCCACACTTTCACTGGCCTCATATGTCTGAGGACACCAAAGAGTTTTGTCGCTCATGTGTCACCTGCCAAGCCAGTGGCAAATCAGGTGGCACCACAAAGGCCCCTCTTATACCACTACCTGTGGTGGGGGTTCCCTTTGAAAGAGTGGGGATTGACATTGTTGGACCAATGGACCCCCCAACAGCATCTGGGCACAGATTTATACTGGTGGTAGTGGATCATGCCACCAGGTATCCAGAAGCTATCCCCCTTAGGACCACTACAGCTCCTGTTGTGGCCAGGGCCCTGCTTGGAGTTTTCTCCAGAGTGGGGTTTCCTAAGGAGGTTGTCTCTGACAGAGGTGCAAACTTCATGTCAGGATACTTGACTGCAATGTGGAAGGAATGTGGTCTCAATTATAAATTCACCACACCCTATCACCCACAGTGCAATGGGCTTGTTGAGAGATTCAACAAGACCCTCAAAGGGATGTTAAAAGGGTTACCTGAAAAGCTTAGGCGAAGATGGGACATCCTTTTACCCTGCCTTCTGTTTGCTTACAGAGAGGTCCCACAGAAGGGGGTTGGTTACAGCCCTTTTGAGCTTTTGTTTGGACATCCTGTAAGAGGACCACTATGTCTTGTGAAGGAAGGATGGGAGTTACCTCTCAAAAAGCCTAAACTTGACATAGTGGACTATGTACTTGGTCTCCGCTCCAGGATGGCAGAGTACATGGAGAAGGCATCTACAAACCTTGAGGCCAGCCAAGAACTTCAAAAAGCTTGGCATGACCAAAAGGCTGTCCTAACTGTTTACCATGCAGGACAGAAGGTGTGGGTGTTGGAGCCAGTGGCCCCAGTAGCTCTCCAGGACAAATGGTCTGGACCCCATACCATCATTGAACAAAAGGGAGAAGTCACCTACTTGGTGGACATGGGAACTCCCAGGAGCCCTCACAGAGTACTTCATGTGAATAGGCTCAAAGCATTTGTTGATAGGGAGGACATGGGCTTGCTCATGGCCACAGATGAGGGACAGGAGGAAGAGAGTGACCCTCTCCCAGACCTGCTCACTCAGAACCCTGATGATGGGTCAGTAGATGGTGTAGTCTTTTCTGACAGCCTCTCTGAGCATCAACAAAAGGATTGCAAGCAAGTCCTTCAATCCTTTAGACAAATGTTTTCTCTGACCCCCAGTCAGACAAACTGGTGCACACATGAGGTGGACACTGGAGACAGTCTGCCTATAAAGAGTAAAATCTACAGGCAACCTGACCACGTCAGGGACTGGATAAAGAAAGAAGTACAAAAGATGTTGGAGTTGGGAGTCATTGAACCCTCAGAGAGCCCTTGGGCTAGTCCTGTAGTTCTAGTGCCAAAACCTCACACCCAGGATGGTAAGAGAGAGATGAGGTTTTGTGTAGACTACAGGGGTCTCAATGCTGTCACTCTCCACCTGGGAGGATCACCTGATCCACCTGAGGAAAGTTTTGGAGGCCCTGCAAAAGACAGGCCTCACTATCAAGGCTACTAAGTGCCAGATAGGGCAGAGTCAGGTTGTGTACCTGGGCCACCTTGTGGGTGGAGGCCAGGTTCAACCATTGGAGAGCAAGATGCAGGCCATAAAGGACTGGGCTCCTCCAACCACCCAGACATAGGTCAGAGCTTTCTTGGGCCTGTCTGGTTACTATAGGAAGTTTGTCAAAAATTATGGGTCCATTGTGACACCACTTAATGACCTGACAAGCAAGAAAATGCCAAAGAAAGTTCAGTGGACAGTTAGCTGTCAGAAGGCATTCGATGACCTAAAGCAGGCCATGTGTACTGCACCTATCTCAAGAGTCCTGACTACTCCAAAACCTTCATTGTCCAAACGGATGCATCTGAGTTGGGTGTGGGAGCTGTTCTTTCTCAACTGAATATTGATGGTCATGACCAGCCCATTGCTTTTATAAGCAGAAGGCTGACCCCTAGAGAGAAACGTTGGTCAGCTATTGAGAGGGAGGCTTTTGCTGTGGTTTGGGCCCTGAAGAAGTTGAGGCCATACTTGTTTGGAACTCACTTCAAGATTCAGACTGACCACAAGCCCCTCTTATGGCTAAATCAGATGAAGGGTGAAAACCCCAAACTTCTTAGGTGGTCCATTTCCCTACAGGGGATGGACTTTTCAGTGGAGCACAGACCAGGGACTGACCATGGCAATGCAGATGGTCTCTCCAGGTATTTCCACTTAGAGTAGGAAGACTCACCTGGTCAAGGTTAGTTTAATGTCCCTAAGTTTGGGGGGGGGGTTATGTAGGAGAGTGGGGTCTGCAATCCTATGGTCACCCCAGATTTTTGCTTTTCGCTTTACTGGTTTACGACTTTCCCTGGCTGTGGGCCTGCTAATCAGACCCACAGCCTAGCTGTTCTCTCTCTAAACTGACAACCATGTACCTTAGGTGCATTTACCAATTGGTACTGGGCCACCTTATCAGTCCCTGTACAGTATACCTTAGGTATCCAGGGCATAGGTGTACCCAGGGCCTACCAGGGGCTGAAGCATGTATTATGCCACCCCTGCCTGGCCATCTAAACAGACACAACTGGCTGCACGACAGCTGGGGCAAGGTGGTGTAATCACCCTTTGGTTTAGATATAGTTACCTATATCTAAACCTAAAATGGACACATATATTCCTATCAGTCACTCCTATGGAAGGCCTTATCAATCCTGAAGGCAGAGTGCTTGGAATTATGTGAGATGGTGCTCTGGCATGAGCTGAGCCCGTTTGCAGCTTGCGGAACCAAGTCCTAATAGCTGTTCCATGATAACGCTATACCATATACTCTTAAGTGCATTATAATCCTTGCAGTTAAATGCTAACTCTGGTATAACATTATCAAAACATGTCGAGTAAGGTGTCATACGATTTGGAATACTACCCCCTCGCCAATTCTGGCGATGGGGGTAGCATTCCACCCTTCTAGAGGGACACGACATGTATGTAACTGAGAACCCCGGTTAAAGTTAACTCGAGCCTTGGCATCACAAAATGGATGCTGCCACCACAGACACAAGTCTGACCTCCTGCTGCTGGGAGTCCTTCCAGCGAGGATGGCTTGGACAAAGGGTTTCCTGCCTTGGGAGGTGCTAGCACCACCCCAGACAGGATTTTGTGTATTGGGTAGGGTAGGCTTGAAAGGAATGAGACATGCCTGGGGCACACAAGGTGCCCTGTGCATACACCGGTTCAAACCAGTTGCTGGGACACTCCACCCCCAGCTCTGGTGGGAAACCGGACAAAGGATACGGGGTGTAACCACCCCCCTTCCTGGTCCCACCCAGGGGAGGGACCTAGTCAGTAGTGCAGCCCCCTTTAGCAGGATAAAGGTAGGAGCTGGTCCCATTCCAAATCAGATTATCCTGAACATATTCTACAAGAAGAAACTCTGGACTTCGACGTTCTGCTCCACAGAAGACTGTAGTAGTAGAAAAGCTTTATTCGATTTTAGCAAAGTTTTAAAATCATAAAAGCAACACAGCAAGAAATCAATACATGTTGTGCATAATAAAACAGTAACTGACACATATAAATCATTACAATTAGAAAACTGTAGGTACAGTAATTGTAGGACACATTAAGCTTTTCCTTTTTCTAAAAATACTCTTTAAAAAGCCAACCATGGTGGCCACACTCAGTTCATCATGTAACGACTGAAGGTACAGTAAGGCTGGGCGGCACTGGTACCATGTCCCTCTATTATTCAGAAGAGGTTTAATCCAACGGGCTCTCTCTTTACAATAAAATTTACAAAAGCAAATCACATGGAGGGTTGATTGTTCGGCCACCCCATCACAGGGGCACTTACAAAGCTTTTTTGCCGAGTCATTAATTTTGGGAAATGAGACAAGGCAAAAAAAAATGTCAAATCTAAACCTTGTAAGTAGAAACCTGTCGAATCCCTTTGTACACCAGTTCAAATAGGGTTGTATGTTAACAGATACTAGCGACAAATGATGCCGCACGACCGAGCCCTTGTTGAACTCAACCCCAAGCCGCAGGGATTTCAGATGGAACCAACAGGTATTCTTTAAATCTTTCCTCGTGACCTTACATAAACCCTCTGGTACAGTAAAGAACTTGGGGTACCCCATGTCTTGGCAAAACTTTGGAATGTAGTTTAGCCAAGCTATTTTATTTGATTTATCCAGTGCCATAACATCGCGAATAATCTCTCTGTTCAACTCCAGTTCTGCTGCAGTCCAAACCCTGTGCCACAGTAACAGAGGTTGCATCGCTATCAGATCGCTGATATGGCGAACACCCAACTCAGTGTGACAGTTATATACAGACTGACTAGAAGGTACCGCTAAAATGAACCTAAGAAAAGCATTTTCTACTTTTTGAATTTCCCTAGTATCTTGGATGCCCCAGACACCAGCACCGTATATGGCCGTACTAACACATTTGGCCGAATAAATTTTAATTAAAATTTCGGGGGGTCTTCTGCCCATCTTGCATGAAAAAGACATGAGTGCTGCAATCGCTTTTTTAAAGGACAAGGTCCTGCTCCTAATAGCCGGACCCCAATGTCCCCCACCCTCAAAAACAACACCTAAGTAGGAAAAAGATTTGGTTACCTGCACTTTCTCCCTGCATGCAAATAGCTTGCAGGTTTTAGTTTTGCCCCTGGCGCACGTCATCATGTAGGTTTTTTATACATTCAGTTTCAGACCCTAGAGTCCATGAAATTAATATAGACATCTAGGGCTGTCTGCAGACCTCTCTCTGTCCTGGCCATGATGACGGCATCATCCGCAGATAACAGGGAAACCACTTGTTTAGAACTAATTCTAGGTGAATCGATAACTTTGGACACCAAAGCATCCTCTAGGTCGTTGGTGTATAAGTTAAAGAGAAGAGGCGCAAGAACGCACCCTTGCCTCACTCCACGCTTCACGTGGAAGGGCTTGGTGCACTCACCCCCAGTTCCGAATCTCACCCTGGCCCTTGCCCCTGCATAGAGTTGCCTTAGGAACGAAATAATGGCCTCCTCCACATTAAGATCTTCTAACACCCTCCACAGACACTCGTGCTTAACGCAATCAAAAGCAGCACTCAAATCTACGAATGCTGCATAAAGTTTGCCCGCCTTGGCCTGAACATATTTCCCTTGTAAGAGTGTGAAGTTCAGGACCTGTTCGACGGTGCCCTTCCCCTCACAGAAGCCGTACTGGACCGGGGACAACACTCCTGCTTTTTCTACCCAAGATAATAGCCGGTTCAAAACAACCCTCCCTGTTATCTTCATAAAAGAATCAAGAAGGGAGATAGGGCAATAACAGGAGGGGCTCTCCCTATCTCCCTTCTTGAAGATGGGGACAATAACCGAATCGGACCAGGTCTTGGGAAACCCCCGTTCGCAGATTGCCTCCAGTACTCTCTGCAAAATTGGGGACCATAAGTCGGCCGAATATTTAAAAATGCCATTAGGAACCCCGTCAATACCTGGAGCTTTACCCCCCTTGCTCTGCGCAATTGCAGCGGATACTTCCCCAACTGAAATACCCAGATCAATTTGGCAAAAAGTCCGGGATGCCTCCTTGTCCATGTCCTCTATATCGGCTAGCTTTGAAGTCCCCTCCGGGTTGTAGACTTCTGAAAAGAAGTCGATCCAGGAGTTTTCGTTGATAGCAACCTCCACCCTTGCATTATTAGCTTCATTAAAAAATGGTGCATTAACTGCACGCCAAAATAGGGCACTATCCTTGGATTGTGCGGCATTGGCCAGATCATTCCAAGCCGTGGCTTTGATGTTGTTCTTACAGTTGATCCGTGCTAGGCGATATGCTTTCCTACACATAGTCACCTCGGCCGGGTCCCTAACCATGTTACGTAGCGCAGCTTTAAGGCGAGAATGCGCCCTGGAACAGGCAGCATCAAACCAGGAATTAGTAGACGGCCTGGGATTACGACCTCTTCCTGACCGGGACAGGCTGTCACGAATGGTCCGTGAAATGACCTTGAAGGCTGACAAGATATCTTCATTAGAAGTCTCTACTTCAAGACACATTTCAATTGAGGCGAGGGATCCCTTGACTATCTTGGTATGCATAGCCTCCGGATCTATCCGATTCCACTTAATCGCATATCCATTTTGTCTGGGCATATCGCATATTTTTAGCCAAGACAGTCTTTCAATCAATGAGCCGTGTTTCACGTGTGGTAAAACAATAGCAAAGGAGAGGGGAAGATGGTCACTAAAACCTACAGAATGAATGGTAAAGTCTGAAAACCAGGTGGCATGACTAACAGAGGCAACAATAAAATCAATGATGGTACCAAGCCCTCTCCCCACAAAGGTTGCACTGAACTCCACGCAAGGGGTGCACATCCTATGAACAAAATCCAAATTAAAAGATGCCAACATGTCATTCAGAGATTCACCCCCATCCGAATGGGAAAAGTGTGGGGACACAACATCCGCATCCGCCCCTATGAGTCCACAACCCCCCCGATCTTGTCCACACAAATTGTGGTTAAAATCCCCCCCGCAAACGATTATACAGTCCCTCCCCTTCGAGGTTTTAATCCCGTGAATGTCATCAATCATGAAGACTGAAGAATCTCCCTTGTGGGCAAGGAGTGTCCACCCTGCACAAGCAGGCACCATCAAGCGTCCAGTGGCTTCCCTTTGTCGTCTCCCTTTCAGGATCCAGACTTCAGAGCCCGACGAGACCCGGATTCCCAGACCTCTCCGACCTCAACCCACATCTGCAGCAAAGCTGAGACCCGTGGGTGCGACGAGACACGTGGGACCGGCCATCTTGGAAGAAACTGCACTTCGCTTCCAGCATGACTCCCGAGGTAAACTCGACCAAGTGCTTTGGGGACTGAGAAGCCTCATCCCCGAGCAGCTCCTGCACCGAAGAACAGCCCTCCAGCATCCACGAGATCTGCGTGGGGCCCTTCTGCTTTGTTGCTGCTCGACGCGTTGTCTGGTCACTTGCCGGCTGGCTAGTGGCCTCCTAGATGACAAACCTTTGAATCTTTGCTGCTGGTCTGGTTGCTTCAGACTGGCCCTTGCTCCCTTCCAAAAGATGGGCACCCCGGACTCTCCTAGTCCGCACCAGACGCTTTCTCCACTCACCGCGTGGGTTGCCTTTGCCAAGGCCTGTTGACGCCGATTCCGGATTCAACACCGCCGACAGCGAGAGCCTGCGTGGGAAAGCTCGTGCCTCCATCCTGGTCGTCGAAGACACCTCCTGGTCCACGTGGCTGCAGAGTCAAACGTCCTCTCTTCACTTGATTGCGACATCGACATCTGGTTCCTTTCTGGTTCCACTCCAGTCACTGGCTAGTGACTGTGAACATTGTCCCCTCTGCTTTCAGGTCTTCTTCTTCAACAATCCACCCTTGGATTGCACCGGACATCTTCCTCCTGGTCGCCTGCAGCATCTTTTCTTTCAGGCTCCATAGACTTCAACGCGAGAACCCGAAGCACTTTGACACCTGTGCACCCGCAGTCCGTGGGTGAGCTAACAGAGCATTTCAGTGCTCAAGGGTAGTTTAACTGTCCTAGTGTCCAGTTCCACCGTCGTTGTTGTCCTAGCTAGTCAGGATTGTCCGTGCTCACCTTTTACTTGATCTGTACTGTCCATAGACGTTGTTACGCATCTCGCGTGTGAGTTCACACTCTGCACACGCGTCCCGTGGGCCTCCGATTACTTACCTGAAGTTAGTATAGCGTGGTCCCACCGATCCTACAGCCTCTGGACAGCTCCATTCCTTTTATCGACTCTCACATTCCACTTACTTAGTATATGGTTTGTCGTGCCCCTAGGGCACCATTGTAATTTTGTGCAACTTAACGTATTTTTCGTAAGAGATTGTCATGTGCTTAGCCCTCTGACCTCATAAAGAGTTCAGAGGTGTTGTTATTAATAAATATACTGTTTATTTTCATAACAACCTGTGTGGTGTCCTTTCATCTGGTATTCAAGGGGTTATATTGTGGTAAAACAGCTGGCTTCACATGCCAAAAGAGTTTAGCCTAAGACTGCTTTGTCAATGCTACCATTAGGATAGCTGGTCTATAAGGTTGACTTACAACCAATCACCATAAGGGTTGTTTGGACTGATACAAGGTGGTCACTAGAACTAGTGAACATCATATATCAGGCCAACTTCTCACAATGGGCACCATATTTGGATGTTCTATTTAATGAGATCCTAATGGGGATTGATCTGCCAGGGACTTGGCTTGGAGCTGAGATCGTCCCCATATATAAGAAAGGTTGCCCGCTAACCCCATCCAACTACAGGCCAATTAG
Organism: Lissotriton helveticus; assembly: GCF_964261635.1. Classification (NCBI taxonomy): domain Eukaryota; kingdom Metazoa; phylum Chordata; class Amphibia; order Caudata; family Salamandridae; genus Lissotriton; species Lissotriton helveticus. Next base: position 1,380,622,261 of record NC_136067.1, read on the forward strand.
TCTTATAGATACAACACAAAAACTAATGGGCAGGATCATTTTGGACAGGATACTGGGGTGGATGGAGGAAAAGGAAGTATTGACCACACTCCAGGCTGGATTTAGATCAGGCATTTCTACTCTGGATCAAATATTCCGTCTGAAGGTGTTATTTTGGAAAACGGCAAGGGTGGAGGGTGGCACCCTCTACCTTGTCTTTGTTGACCTGCGGACCGCTTTCGAACTTGTTCCCAGGGAAAAGTTGTGGAAAGTTTTGGCAGACTTGGGTCTCCCGCCCTACTTATTGACTATATTAATTAGACTACACCCTGGCAATTATGCCCAAGTTAGGTGCGGGAGGCATGGAGATCTCTCAAAATCTTTGCCTGTTCTGAAGGGAGTATGTCAGGGGTGCGTCCTGACCCCAACGTTATTCTGCCTTTACATCAATGGTCTTGTAGATCATTTAATTGGTGTAACAGACAATGACGCTCCTAGGTTAGCGACTGGGAGAGTGCCCGCTCTGATGTTTGCGGATGACACTCTGCTGTTATCCAAAACATCATCGGGCATTCAGCGCATTGTGGATGGCTTTGCAGCGTTTTGTGCTTCGCGAGGATTGGAAATAAACTTGGATAAGACTAAGTTTATGATTTTTAATCCCCCGAAGCAGACACGCCCAAACCCTATTCTCAATGGTATTCCCCTGGAAAGGGTCAAGACCTTTGTCTATCTTGGTATCACCCTGACGGAGAACTTTGATTGGGGCTTCCAAATTTCTAAATCACCTCTCAAGTAAAGTTCATAGAATATCAGACTTCAAACCGGCAGCTCTTGAAATATATCGACTCCAAGCCAGAAGGGCCACAATATATGGTGCTGAACTTTGGGGCCATTAAAATACATCTAACCTCTTGAGGGTGGAGCAAAACTTCATGAGGAATTTGGTAGGTTTACCACCAAGCACACCACTTATTCCTCTGCGATTTGATGTGGGGCTGGAGTCAATAGAAGAGCTCGCAGCTGCACGGCCTATGCTCTATTGGAAGAGGTTGTGGTCAGTTCCAGAACTGGCCTCCTATAGAGCGGAATTCTTGGAGGTTTGTGCTTTCCTAAATAGTAAAAATATCCCATGGTTGCTCCATATTAGAGCTCTTAGTACACGGATAGGTCTGCCACAGCTTTGGGAGACTCCTGAGCTGTGAATATCTGTGCATATTGGATAATGTGATGTTGTGGAGCCTGCTGGGTGAATTCACAATGATGAGTCACGATTTTAGTACATTGGATTTTGAACACGAAGGGGAATTCTTTTAAGTGTAAATGCAGATTCTTGCATATGTTGTGGAAAACGCTATTTACTAGGCAATGATGATTGTTTCTGTAATTAATTTTATAGTGACCCCCGACGAAGGGCTGATGCTACAGCCCGAAATGCATTGGGTTTGAAATAAAGAGATGCTGCTTAGAACTACCTGTTGTCGTTTTGGATCATATTTATGAAGAAGTCCGATGGGCACAAGCAAATATGAAAAGCTTCCAAAATGCATTTTGTTATGGATGTGGCGAAAATGAAAAATTTTGAAAAGACTGTCTATCATTGGATTAACTTGGAGAAATGTGGAACGTTGTAAAATGTGTTGGATAGTTTATCCAGTTCTTGCAGTGCACCAGGGAGTGGAGCGTAGAATCTGCGCTCCCCATATTTGTATTAATTACAATGCTAGGGCTTGCATATCCCTGGGTCGCACGCGATATGCTAAATAATGTTGATTATAAGATTCATCCTAAGAAAATATGGTGTGCACACCACCCCTCTCATGAGTCTACCACTCAGGGCATTCACCTGTAAATGGACAAAATCAGATAAGGAAGCCTGTCCGGCATGTGATTATAAACGTGAAGATGTCTCTCATGTCATGTTCTTTTGTCCTGCGTATGTAACAATAAGGAAATGTTGGCTGATTCCGTTATGCAGGAACCATGGATTTCGACACTTTGTTCAGGCTTGTCGGGTCTTAATTTATGATACCCACCCCCCTATTGTTTTCGCTGTATCCCGCTTCCTATTTGGCATGTGGCGTAGAAGGAAAAGTTTTGTATAATATATGTGATCAATTATGAATTTTATACTGCTGCCTTTTGATAACTCTCGAGTTTAATTCATTTTTATCTCTAATATCGACTTGTTCGCTATTTATTGTTTTAATGTCTTGTGCTTTGTATCTATTTTATCTGCACTTTTATGGTCTTCTGACCGAAATAAAGTTATCAAAAATGTAAAGGTGAAATAGTGATTATTAACAAGTGGATTAAAGTTGAAAAGAGTAATGGATAGATGCTTCGATGGAAAAGACAAGCAAGCTCCTCGTGGGAGGGTGGTGATGACTTGTTTGGTGCCTAAGAGCTTTGATTCAAAGTGGGGGATATTTTAATTTTCTAGCAACTCCCTTGCTTCATCGTGTTGCAGCTTCTTGATTCCGATCCGAAGCAGAGACCTGCATGGCAGGTGAGGTGCAGCCTAAGTATTCAGCATGTGTTGCCTCACTTTAGAACTGACGAATGTGTCTTGACAGGTCTTCCTGCAGCAATACCAGTGTCTTTGGTAGTTGTGGCCCACTTTTGGGCCATTGCAGATGAAACTCACAGCAAGGCAAATGCAGCCCACCTCTGGGCCAATGCAGATGGATCCCAGAGGAAGGCAGTTAGAACTCTCCCTCTGTAGAGAAGTTGTGGCCCACTTCTAGGCCAGTGCAGATGATTGTGTATTCCTGACAAATGCAGTCATCCAAGGACGATAAAACTATCCTATGGCTTCTCACACTGTAGGTTGCGGCAACACCAAATCGTGACCCGCAGCAGCGGCCAGAATGGCACACAGAGTGGGAAAATCGGAGAGAGGCCAGGAGATCACTCCTGGATTCGTTCAGAGGGGACCTTGCCTGGCAGATGAGCAGGACTATTCATATTGGAGCAGGAACAAGTCAGCTCTACTCATGGCACATGGCTGGTTCCTATCAGAGGTGGCATGCTGGAGAAAAAGAAAACCATGGACTGGTTAGCTGCCCAGAATATTTGCCCATGGCTGAGAACAATTCAAGCAATCTACCCGTCACTTTTTAGTTTTCTTCACTGTAACCCCCTAAGTGCGAGGGGTGTTCTCAGATGTGGGTCCGATTCGTATTGTGCCATAGGACTCAAGCTGAACCTTCCTGATGAGGCCAAAACCGATCTGGTGTTGCTTGGCTTGTGCTTCTATTCAGAAAGTACCTGGCCATGCAGTTTGGCCTTGAATTTCCTATTGAAGCACAACCAAAGACGATTTGCATATGACTGGTTCCTTTTTCAGGTGACATGGTAGAAAAACTATGGATTGGATTGTGGACTATAATTACCCATAGCTGAGATTCATTCAGACAATCCACCCATCAGTTATTTTTTTTTAGCTCAGGCAGATACCAGCACTGGTCACACAAGAGTTCTTTTTGAGAACTCTCTGGAGCACTCCCTTCCTTTGTCATGAAGAACTTGGAACTGCACAAAGTGGGGTATTTTGGATCCAACTTTAATACATGTTTTTATAGACAAAAGAGTTGGATCCACTGTCTCAAAATTCAGAACCGGTGTGGGGTGGTTCTTTTTGAAGTGTCCCTATCGAACTGTGATCCAGACACATCCTTCGTGTCAAGTGATGCTCCTTACAGCAGGTAGTCCTGCAGCTGTCTCCAAAATGGAGCACACACAGCATAGGCCCAAAGAAGTATGAGGTTTCGGTTATATGACATTACATCACATAGTAATACCACACGTGCCATTACAAAGCGGGTATTACTACGCGATGTCAATTTCAACGACATGCCCGTTACATCGCATACTTTTACCACGAGTACGCCTTTACCATGCATGCCATTACAACGCAAAGGCATGCGTGGTAAAGCTATACTCATATTTAAAGTTTGCAAGGTAAGTGGCATCTCTACCCCTACACCTACACAACACACTACTCCCACCCCTACACTAGCTCTAACCCAAAAACACTACGACACTACAACACTACCCACACTACTCCCACCCCTACACTATCCCTAACCCTAAAACACTACTACACTACAACACTACCCACACTACTCTCACCCCTACACTACCCCTAACCCTAACCCAAAATGAGTACTACACTACAACACTACCCACACTACTCCCACCCCTACACTACCCCTAACCCTAAAACACTACTACACTACAACACTACTCCCACTCCTACACTACCCCTAACCCAAAAACTCTACTACCCTACCCTAAACCACTACCCACACTACTCCCACCCCTACACTACCCTAAACCCGAAAAACACTACTACACTACAACACTACCCACACTACTCTTACCCCTACACTACTGGCGGTTTTCTTTCAAAGGCGGCGGGGCTCCGCCCTCCCTATCAACTTGTAAGTCAGGGATTTAAAATGCTAAGTAACAGCAATGTTACTTACCATTTTAAATCCGGAACCGAAATGCCGATCAGAGCCCTGGGCCATCTGTCATCCTGCTGCCTGCCTGCCTGCCATCCGTTTAGGACGCACTCGAGCGAGCGTCACTGCAGCAGCAGGCAGGCCAGGCAGGAAATGGAGGCAGCGTGTGGGGTGATTTATGACACATGCGCTTTTTGCGCATGTGTCACAATTTAAAGGTTAAAAAGACTGCCGGAGTGTAAACACCGGGCGCATTAGGTGCCAGCCCGGGAATATAAAGAATGGCCCTTTTGGGGCCCGCCCAGAAATGACACAAAGCAGCCTCATAAATTTACAGCAACCTCGGGCGGCTACAGTGTAAGCCCGAGGCTGCATTGAAGTGTAAATAATCTACATGAAGGCTGACCGGAACAGGACTTTAAACAGGCAAGCATCTTTTCACTTAGGTTCCTCCTATCTTGAAAGTTTTCTGGGTTCAAAAATTATCCCAGTGGCGCTGCTCATGTGGATTTCCTGCATTTGTACATATAACTTTTTGAATGTATTTTCTCCTCAGTGAATCCATTTTTCCCTGAGTGGGAACCTCTTCCCGTATATCTTGAACAACTGCAATTATGCGACATTGGAGAGGAAAATTATGCAGCAGGTTTGGCAACATTATGCTGCAAGAAATTGTACTTTTTGCAGCATAAGCAGTATTATTTTGTCATTCAAACTGGTAAAACTACGCTCTGGACAAAGCTGCAACACATTCGTACCACTTCAACACTGAAAACAGCAAACAGCAACTGGAAGGTTCTCAGTTAACCTTTGCAAAGGGTCCTCCATTGAATGGAACATAGGGAGATATATGCAAGGAAATGGTGCAGCGCGGTGCTGCACGCAATTTAGCAGCACCGTGCTGCATCATTTAAAAAATACAGGGAGACACATTTACAAGAATATAGCACACCCCTGTGTTTCCCCTTGCGCTGCCGCTAAAAAAAGCTGCATAGCGCTAACACAGACACTTTGCGCCATAGTGCAAGGGAGCCTGCGTTGCAGGGATGATTGTTTATTGGCAGAAAGGCACACCTTCCCGCACATAAACAATCTTTAAGGGCGATTTGCTCTTTCTATGTGTGCTGCAGAATAGAAAGAGCAAAAATGAGGAGAAATAAAGTGTTTCTTTTCGTTGCGCCAGTCTAACACCTGCTATTCAGTGGCGTTAGCTTTTGACGCTGCCTCAGATTTACAGATCCTTGTAAATCTGGGGCCGGGTCAAAAACCAATGGGTGTTGCGGTGCAACAGCCACAGCAACACCCATTGAACACCCCATTCATGAAGATTCCTGCGTGAAAGGGTGCCATATTTACAAAGTGCCGTTAAGCCACGCAAATTGGCTCAATGCCGCTTAGTAAATATGGAGCAGGGCATTGCGCCTTCGGAACTTCAGAAAAAGTGATGTCCTGGTGGCACAATGCCCTTGTTAATATGCCCATGATTCTCTCTTTCTTTTATACCTTTCGAGCTAGAAACAGTTTTTTTGTGAAATCAGCAAATTATGCAAAAGATGGGGAATTTTATGGCAAATCTAAAATGATGTGGAAAATGTTGCAGCCATAGAATTTTAAAATTCCAGGGACTTTGCTTATATCTCTTTGAAATATGTGGGTGTTCCCTTTCCTCTGAGACCTGAAAATGCGCTTAGTCCTGCAGAAGTAGTTCTCATGTGCTACTAGGGTTGTAAACTCTCTGCACCGCCTTTCTATATGTGCACAAACATAGAGATAGATTTATGGATGTTTGTAGCATTTTTCAGGACAATCTGCCCAGGTATTGACACTGTTTCAGTTTTTAAGTCTACATTTCATCAATACTAGCTAATTTTCCATTATCACAATTGCAACTTGCAATTGTAAAAAAAAAAAGCACACAAAGAAGGAGCATCATGGTGTGAATTTGCTAGCATATATGATAATTTAAAGGTGTAAAACATTTATGATTCGGGCCAAAGATATTTTACTACAAATGTTAGCAGTCATAATCTGTAATATTGCTATGATATAAAAAGAAATTGAAACTCAGGCAACAATAACTGCAGGGATAGGATTTTTAGCCCCTCAAGCAAAGACATATCTTCCCATTTGATCCTCTCCTCCCCCAAACAACAATGTAACCTTAGTGGCATTTTGACACAATCTCGTGCCCCTAGTGGTAGTGCCTAAAGCAGCTGCTTAGAGGCCCAGTACATACTAAAGCTGACTGGATTGAGTTAATCAAAATTTACAAACAGTGTGTTTGGCTAAAAATTGGCTCCCTTATCAACTGCAATAACTCTTATTTCAAACAATTGCACTGTGAAAATGGTGAAAAACTACCAATGCATCACAAAAACAATTAGATGGCTGACTTAAAAACGTAATAAATAAGCAATCAGTTCTTTGGAGAGGCAGTTTCTGGGGGGAAAAAACAGCCATACATAAAATAAATTTTACAAAAATCAATCAGTTTTTGAAAAATTTAAAATATCCAGCAGAACCAGCCCCCTCCCCAGTTGTCTGTGGGTTATACGATTTTTAATTCAATAAACTATAGATGGAAAATAAAGTTTGTTTGAGCCCGAGTCCTCATTTGGTTCGCATCTTCATATATGGATGTGAACATATTTGGTTGGTTCTCAAAAATCTTGGACTACCTCTATTTAATGTCTTTGGTGGTAAGTTAAGACAGTGATTGCATACTACCATTGAATTATGAAAACAAGTTTCTGGAGATAGTAATGCGTGACAAGAATGATTGCACATTTTTAGGTCTCGCGACCTATCAATGCGCGCAAGCGCATTGAGCGGAGCGAGAATTCATGTCCTCAAAATCCTCGTCAAACCAAGGGCTTTTTGCCGCGGTTTTGTTTAAGTTCACGTGAATCACGTGACCAAACAAGCACGCGCATCAGCCTCCCTCCTACTCGTACCTTCAGTTTCTCCCGCCCCCATCCGGCCTCTCTCCAAGCGCATCGCGCTTTCGCACACAGGCATTCCGCCTGCCACACTTCTCCTCCCTCGCATTCCCACACCCCCACCAGGCTCTCCCGCCCCCATCCGGCTTCCCTCCGGCCTCTCTCCAGATAACTCAGCCTCCAAAACGTACAAATCTTTGAGCCAGTCTGTTCCTTACATTTGCTTTGCTTTCTTGTCAGTCTCATGTGTATGCTTCTTATCCAATGGCTTTCATTCTTTTTGCATGTGACCCTTCAAAGAAGCATTGGCTCTTTACTAGACTTTTGATTGGATGACATGAATTGTTTCCTTCCACAGCTTACTTTCTGGAAACAATTTTTTTTTCTTTTTATTTCAGCACTCCATCAGAGCGTATGTTTTATCTCTCTTGCCAGCATATGCTCCATTTCTTCCCTGCTCAGCCTCTTACCCTGTGACGTGGACCCAGTGCTCTGCATGGATGCATGCCTCTGTTACAGGGTGCAGATCTTTATCGCGCTTTCGCACACAGGCATTCCGCCTGCCACACTTCTCCTCCCTCGCATTCCCGCCCCCCCACCAGGCTCTCCCGCCCCATCCGGCTTCCCTCTGGCCTCTCTCCCCGTAAGCACCTCGCTCACATTCCCGCCCCCCCACCAGGCTCTCCCGCCCCCATCCGGCTTCCCTCTGGCCATTTGCCACACTCCTTGCCTCTGCCGCAAAGGACTCCTCCCCCGTCACTCTCCAAAACAGCTTTGTGCGACGTCTGTATCCATTACTTGGATATGTTGGCGCTCGTAATTGGTTATTGACCTTTACTAGGACAGTGAATATTTGTATTATATGGGGGGTCTTTTGCTGTTTGCCAGAGAGTCACTACACTCACTGCACCCTACCTCACTCACGGATCGATCTTCACTCACCAAAAATGCCATGCAGAAGTACAGTGTTACATGGATATGTTGCCTGGCACGTTCTATTCAGTGCACTGATACATTGCTATAAGAGGACACAGATGTACGGAAACATACGTGATTGCTCGGCTTGTTCAGTTTGTCGGGCGCTATTCTGTTTCCTGGGGAAGACGGGACCAGATCCCGGTCATCTGGTGTGTGATAGCGGCCGATATAGCGCTTGTCGCCTGACGGTGACATAGCACTACTGACAGCACCGCCGGCGCCCAGACTGACAGCTATCAGCATAGGTTCCCTCCCGCCCCCAGCCAGTCCAAAGATAATTTTAATTATCTATGATGCAGTAGGACAAACATCGCTCTAAGCCCCAGAAACCTATTATTGAACTTAATCAACCTCGGAGTAGCAAGGCGGGCAATCTGCTGATGGGCCTGTGGTGTGTAGGCCCTTCAATGGGCCGCTTTTGTGCCCGTCTCAGTCTCCACTGCAAATGACACATCATCAAGGCTGTTAAAGCCTCTACATACATCTAAGCACCTTGACGGCGATGCTAGTTACTGATACTTAAATAAGTATATCGGGTTATATATTTTTTGTGATTACTGTGTAATTTGAGGTCTCACGCCTTCATCCTCACAACACCACACACCATCGGAATACACACACCCTCCCCCTCACACCACCTCACCCACACTCACCCTCACACACAATTACACTCAAAGACCCTTACACACCCTCAATAACATTCTCAAAAATCACACACACTAACACACTCACACACCCTATCAGCATCACACATCATATCACAATCAATCACCCTTTTCAAACACACTCACACGCTCTCACATTACACAAATGTCAGAAAAAGACGTTAATATTTCACTTGTGTTCTTTTATTTTCCTCACAATAAAATACACTGAACATAATCTTCACAAAAGGTATTTACAACAGTTTATGCCATTGCCATTATAAATTACAATAACTTTTATTTAAGTATTAATTATTTTAAAAAAATCATAACCATTGTTATTTGTAATATCAATACATCTAAGTCACGTAAATACAAAACATTTGCATTACAAATACTATGAATATCACATTTGCAAAAGTTAAAAGTATTGGCATTGTAAATGACAAAACTATTATTTTCGCAATTTTCAAAACCAACACATAAATATAAAATGTGTCATTTACAAAACCAATAGCTCCAACTTTCCTACTGCGAGACCTATTGGCAACGCCAGTGCTTGTTGTTGTGTGGCATTTTATTGCGGTGGTGATGTTTTTTGTGGCGTCTTGCTTTTTCCTGCATTACTGCAATGTAAAGGTGTTGAGCTGTGCTTTGTTTTGATTGTTTTTTGTGTTGTGCTTTGTGTATGTTTTTCGTGTTCCGTTGTTTACTTCGGATATGTTAAAAAATGCTAGATTGCCAGCAAAAAACAGCTCATGCCACAGGGTTCCAGTGACAAACAACCACTAACTACTGCCTAAGGCTGTAAAACACCACTGCGTGAGCTCTTCAACTATTTAAGACACCAGAAAGCCCTTAAAGTGGCACAGACCAAGTTTGAAATCCGTACCTGCAGAGTTAACAATATGTGTTAAGGCCCTTGGTTCCCGTGTCCTTTTATTGCCCAAGCTTTGTGGTCTTGCTGTTTTCAGGGCAAACTCTCATATGCATTTGCTCAAGAAATGGATCCATAAATATCGACCAATACTTTAAGTATCTTACTGTCAGATATTCCTAATGTATATGTTTCTAGTGAGTTAAGAAATTGCATCTGCTAGTGCTATAGTTTGCATTTATGTCATTTCTAGGTATAATGCACAATGAACATATGTGGAGGCTCTGTCTGAATATGTGTTTTTTCTATATAAATTAGACTTACCAATGAATTCTCAGAGCACTAAGTGATAATTGTGACACCCACAGAAGAACTGTTACTCTTAAAACGTCTTTATGAAACACAAATCTAGCTCTGGTATCCATGTGTGTTCCATTTGTATTCTCTCCTTTCTACCTAAGTGTGGTGGGTGGGAGGGAGACACTCTTTTTCCTCTGTTCCCTTACTTTTCACTTGCACCCTTCCTGGTATTTTTCTTCATTGGAAACTTCCATATGCTGCTTCCTTCTAGCTCAGCCATTCACCTTACTTGTTTTAAGTATGGCCTAAATCTGGCTTTAGTTGTCTTGCCAGTCTCATGTTTTTTTAAAAGAAATGGTGTATGCATAGAAACATACAGCCCTCTTCATCCATTAGTCTGTTCAAGTGTCATTCGCAATGTGCAACTGTCCACCACAGCTTTTAACATGCGTAACAGCTAATTGGAAAAAAATCATGTGTTGCTTAGAACCTGGGTAAGAATCAGTATCAGCACATGGGAATCTGTCAGAATAATTTCAAACATTTATATCATTGTGAGGAGGGCATTAATCTTTTTCTCCAACCTGTTTCATACTGAATAGATTAAATAATGACCATCAGGCTCAACTGTATGCTGTCCAATTTAATTAAACAATATACGTTATTTAAAACATCATACAAAACTTTTAAACAATACTTTTCAAAATCAGGATATGCAAATATGATAGTGCAAAAAGAGTGCTAAGATAAAAAAAAAACAGTTCTCCAACAGAAATGTTTTGAGTACTTCATCATACAACTTTGCTATAATCCATTTGCCAACATTCATCTAACGGTGGGCCAATGACATAAGTTATATTCCGATTAATTGCTGTCGGAAGTGCAAGTGTGGGTTATTAAAGTGTCGACGTTTCGACCCCTTGATCCAAATTTTCCTAATTTATTTTTATTTATCCGTTTTCTACTGTACTGACAGGGACAGGAACCCTTCTACCTGAGATTGACATGCAAAGTATTTAAATATTATTATTTTTTTGTCAATTGTGTTTAAAAATATATTGGTTTTGAAAGTTCTTAAAATGTACATTTATTTATTTCCATAATTTCTTTTTGTTTAAATTTTTCTGCTGTGCTGGCTGAAGGGCACAAGGACCTGAGAGTGGCATTCAAACAATTTACATAGTATTATTTAAAATAATATTGTTTGTGTTTACAAATATCATATTGGTTTTGGAGGGATATTTCTTAAAATATACATTTATTTATTTTCATATTTTATTTTTATGTAGCCATTTTCTACTATACTGACTGCCACAAGGGCCTGATAGTGGCATGCAAAGTATTTAAAAATAAAATAAAACATTTGTACCTAGCCTGCTTATGCAAATAACGTTTTTGTTCTTTCTTTCTTAAATAAATGAAAGATTTTTAATGGATATTTCTTATATTATAAGCAATGCATATTACACTCATTTCCTAACGTATTTTTATTTAGTGGTTTTCTAAAATACTGATAGACCCAAGGGCTTCAGAGCGCTATATGAACTATTTTAAATACAATATTTACTTAATTATTTTGCAAAATTGCCTTGCTCAAAAATGCAAAGCTTTTGCTGACTTCTTAAAAATTAAATGTTTGTTTCAAATTGATATTTCTTATACATGTAGCTATTTAATATGTCATAAAGATTACTGGGCAATCAACGTTGAATAGCTGATGCAGAAAAGGAAATGGCCAGCTGTCATTTTTGGTAGGAACAAAATTACAAGTGTGTTTCTTTGTGGATGTGCAACCTGGCTTAGTACCCTGGCCCTCTTCAGAAGTCAGTCTTGCTTGGCAACACAGAAATTCTCTGAAATAATGTATGAGTTTTCTTTTATGAATGCCTAGAAGAACTGATTTTTCAGTCCATTTATCACAGAAATAGTGCAGAAAATTGCACCAAAAAATGCCAATTTTTAAAAATTTCTTCGTGGGGGGAGAACCCCCCCACACCACCCTTATTGCCGTCGGCCTCGCTCGCTTCGCTCGCTCGCTCCCGTTCATTGAAGCCTACTTCAAAAGCCCCACCAGGTTAAAATTCCACCAGCCGCCACTGCCTAAACCCTAAAACACTACTACATTACAACTCTATCCACACTACTCCCACCCCTACACTGCCTTAAACCCTAAAAGAGTACTACACTACAACACTACCCACACTACTCCCACCGCTACACTACCCTAAAACACTACAACACTACACTAAACACTACCCCACACAAACACTACTATACTACACTAAACCCTAAAACACTACAGTGCACAAACACTACTACACTACCCTAAACCCTAAAACACTACACAAACTCTACTACACTACCCTAAAACACTACACAAACACTACTATACTACACTAAACCCTAAAACACTACACTTACCTAAACCCTAAAACACTACACTACACAAACACTACAACACTACCCTAAAACACTACACTACACAAACACTACTACAATACCCTAAACCCTAAAACACTACACTACCCTAAACCACTACACTACCCTAAACCCTAAAACACTACACGAGACAAACACTACTACATTACCCTAAAACCTAATTCACTACACTACACAAACACTACTACACTACCCTAAAACCTAAATTACTACACTACACAAACACTACTACACTACCCTAAAACCTAAAACACAACACTACACAAACACTACTACACTACCCTAAACCCTAAAACACTACACTACCCAAAACCCTAAAACACTACACTACACAAACACTACTACACTACCCTAAACCCTAATACACTACACTAAACAAACACTACAACACTACAGTACACACAAAAAAACACTAAGACGTTAAAAAAAAAACACAAACGTTAGAACACTACTTTTACACTACCCTAAACCCTACAAAAGAAACCCCCACCCCAAGCTCAAACCCCCTTACCTCTCTCCTCTCCAGCGTCGTCGTCTCTGCTCCCAGTTCCTGCTTCCTCCTTCCTGCTTGGTGCGCGTCGTTGTGAGGAAACAGTCTAAGTTTCCTCACAACGACTTGGATAGCGGCCGCCATTACACATTACATCGCATGCGTTGTAAAAGCGCATGTGATGTAATGGTATGCGTGGTTTTTATCAAACGTTGTAACATCGCATGTGTTGTAACGCATGCGATGTAATAGCAACGCGTGGTAAAAACCGCGTTGTGATGGCTGTTTCCTGAGGTTTCTGGGCCTGCCTGTCATTCGGCTTCCTGAGCAGTAACCAGGGACAGACAAAAAAGCAGGGATGACATAGAAATCTCGCCACCTTTAACAACAGGAACTGCATTCCCACCCCATAACCATACAATCAACCAAATAGCAGTAATCAGGAAGAACTAATCTAGCAACCTCTTCCTAACAAAGTTTTTATGGAATTTCAAAAGCTAGCCCTGTTTCCATCCTTCTCCCTTCAGTGTCTGACTCTCCACCTCCAGCCAAAAGAATACAGGCAGTACACCTCCGGTGTGTGCAGAAGCTGTCCTCATCCTCCTTCGTGTTCCACCATAAGCCAGTGGCATCCAAAATGGAGCCCACTGACTTCAATACTCGCACTAATACACAGAGTCTTACCACCACACATGTGTTACAGACTTACTATGCACTCGACATACACACAGGATGCTGGCACAAAGTTCTGGACTTCACATAACAGTGGACCTTTACACAAGAGTGGTAAGTAGGCACTCACACGGGCACAAATAAAAAAATGTTGGGTCACCTATAAGATCACATAAAATGGTATGAGCCACCACCGCTTGATGTGCAAAACTCAAAACAGCCACAGTAGTCTTCCGTCCACTATGAGGGCTTGCTTGGTGTGCCCCTACAGATCACAGGACAGCTCCTGGACCTTGCATTGTCAGGGAGAGATCTGGGCCTCAGTGCATATGCTTGATTAGACTGACGCCATGGACTAAATAAAAATCAGAATACCTCATTCACAGCACTCTGATATAAGGGCGGGTCTGCATGGTGGTATACCATACAGGGGACAGTCCTGCCCCAACAAAAGCCGAATCCCGGGAGTTACATTTAGACTTACAGATTAAGGGCCAGATGTAGGTGGCCATTTACCGACCGGTAAATCGGTATTTGTGATGTAGGGGCCCTATTTTACCGATTCGGTAAAGTTACCAAATCGGTAAATTTACTGAATCGGTAAAATACCGAATCGGTATTTTTACCGATTCGGTAACTTGCAGATGTAGGTGGGACTCTTCTGAGTCCCAAAGGCCTTACAGAATCGGTATTTTACCACCCAATCCAATTGGGTGGTAAAATACCGAATCCAGGTGTGCATGCACATGTGTGCATGCACACCTATGCCATGTGACAGACAGACATGCCCTTAGGGCATGTCTGTGTGCCACATGTCACACATGCCTGAATTCGGGGTGCTAGAGGGTGTCAAAGTGACACCCCCTGCACCCTTGCAATATTCGGTATTTACCGAATCGGTAAATACCGATTCGGTAATGCCCATTGATTCCTATGGGCTTCAATGCCCATAGGATTCAATGGGCATTACCGAATCGGTATTTACCGAATCGGTAAATACCGATTTTTACAGAATCGGTAATTCAATTACCGATTTTACCTAAATCTCCCCCCTTCTATTTTACCGATTCATAAATACCAAATCGGTAAAATTCGGTATTTATGAATCGGTAAAATAGAATTACCTACTTCTGGCCCCAAGTGCCAAATGCATTTGGATGGAGAAACTCTTCACATAAGTTAATTATTTATCTCAATAAGTTCGATCTCCCGGTATAGTTTTATATCAGGTTGATATATAATGGATGTCTGATGAGTGGCCATTACCAAGCGAGCAGTTGGGTTTGAATGGGCTGAAGATGGGCAATCGGCAACGATTTAATGCATAAATAAAGACTATTACAATCCACTCTGACACCTGTGAATTACGTGATGACCTCATGGCGACTAAAAGCTGAGAAGAAATGAAGAATAGGTCAGATTTATGTGTAATTAAAAGTACAGGAAAAAATGAGTGCTGCAGCCTGGATGTCTAATTTTGGGGAGGTGTCAATTTGATCCACAGGGTTCTTCAGAGAGTGAGATGGGCTGGGGCAGCTGCCAAAGGAGGTTGCTAGAGGGAAGCCCTGCTGCCCATGACCAATCGTCTGTCTTCTCTGTGCTCATTTCAACTAGTGATAACCCATCCATTTTCCAACACCTCTGACCATTATAGATTATTGATCATTGGTACGGTAATTACAATGCATTCAGTGACCAGAGGTTGTGGCGTAACGACCAGAGCTGCCGACTTTGGTGCTGGGGAAACAGGTTAGAGCCTCGGCATCAGCTCAACATCCTGTGATTCTAGGCAAATCATGTAATCTCCCTGTGCCTACCAAAAATTGATGTGTCCTTGTGTAATATAATGGTGCTCATGTAAAGCTCTCTGAAACCTTTGGGTCAAGTTCGTGCTATATAAAAACAAAAAATGCTATAGGTGACATAAGCAGTTAAATGCAATAAGATGTGTCTGACACGTTCGCCACTCTTCCTTCTTTAGTTCCTGATAGATACACAATGCATACCATAGCTTCACGAAACAAAATATTTGGTCAGTTTTGATGAACACTGTACAATTAAGGTGCACCCCTGTATTAATAGGAATCTGGATACAGAAACTGAACAAAGAGTTTACAATGGTTCCCCTCGAAGAAAGCATATCAGTCTATGTTTACTTGGCAGTGTGTGAAATAAAAAATAGAGAAGATTTGTCCTGTTGACCTGTTGACTGCCATTCAGTGTTGAGCGAGAAAACTGAAATAAGGAAGTTTTCTTTTACTTAAATGATTTTGTCAAGCAGTCAACAGTTTATTACTTGCTGGTTTTATATCACAAAGTGCACGAATGTTCACCTTAGTCACTATTTTACCTGCACTTCCTCGTTCTTTGGAGCACCTACTTTGATCTAGATATATTTTTCCCTGTGTCATTATCTTATCACCGGAGTGAAATATCGAGAATAAGTTTATCTAAATATAATTACGTGTATATGTGTTTTTGTTTTACACACTGTCAAGCAAGCATATGCCAATATGCTTTCCCCTGTGGAACCATTGCAAATTCTTTGTTTTGATGTACACTGCAACATGACTCGCAGTAGCAGTCCCTCTGCAATGGCAGAGGAGCATTGCCCCACTGCTTTCAATCAGTGTGAATTAGAAACAATAATTGATAATAACTTTGAGTTATTATCATTTCATGTTTTTGCTGCTTTGCGGGCAGGCGGGCGGGTGGGCCAGGCTGCTCTGCTGTCGGAGCAGGGGAGGAGTGGTTTGCCCACTCCTAATTGCACGACTGTTTGGCTGGCGCTCTCAGGCCACCCACACCAGCTATGCGCACTTTACCTGTTTCCAAGCATGCTGATTTACAGCCTGTGTGGTGAACATACCCAGGCCCTCATTCCCTGACTGAGCGTCGAATCAGGATACTCAGACCACTCAAAATGCTGCATGGCAGCATTGTGATTGGCCAGGGGAGCCTGGGTGCTTACCAATCCAGCGTTGTGATTGGTCAGTGGGGCCTGGCTTAGCTTCCTGTTCCTTGAGGAGAGCAGGAGCAGGAACATGGGACCCAGCAGCAAGGTAAGTTTATATATATATATATATGTGTTTGTCCTAGACTAAAAGTAACAGATGAACTCCGTTTTTAACAGATGGACCAGAGATCAGACCATCAAATATCGCGGGGTCGGGGCAGACCAAGAGGAAGAGGGAACAGAGAAGAGGAGGGCAGGGATAAGGAGGAACAACGGAGAGATCACTGCGCTCCAATGTGAAACAGAAGGTGAAGAAATAATCCAAGGCAATACAATGATTAATTTGAGTTGTATTGAATTGACAAACGAAGATAAACAAGTACTTGAATTAGGACTCTCCTACTGCCACAAGAATGATTTTAATTATCCTAATAGTCTTCCTCTATATCGCGTGACACCCGGCAAGGCTGCCCTCTATCTCCCTTGCTATTTGCGGACGCTATAGAACCACAAGTGGCGCGTATAAGACAACGTCATACGGCCTGGGGGATTTGGTTCAGTACCAGGAGTCTCCTCATCTCACTATACGCGAATGATGTCACCTTGTATATATGTGACCCTGTGGTAAATCTCGACCCTCTCCTTTGTGAATTCATCAGGTTTGCCTATCAGGCATCTCTATCAATTGGGCCAAGGCAGTTATTTTCCCCCTGACAGGCAATACTGCCCCAGTTGTCTCCGAATTCCCTCTCAAGTAGGAAGGAGGCTCTGTCAAATCCCTGGGCATCTGGCTTAGTAGGAACCTGCAGGAGATGTGGAACTTAAACTACGGGTGTGCCATCTCCTGGTTGGAGGATAGGGTCGCACTGTGGGCCAGACTCCCCCTCTCTCTGGTGGGGAAAATAGCCCTCGCTAAAATGATAGTCCTGCCTAAATAAATTTTTTTATTTGCCAATATTCCGATCCCACTAACGAGGGCCTTTTTCAGAACTCTTAAACACTGCTGATCTCGCTTGTGTGTGAGGGTGGGCAGGCTCGAGTATCCTGGGATCTACGACACTCCCACTGAGTCAGGGCGGTCTGGGCACTCCGGATATGCAATTATATGCCTGCTGCGCGCAGGCCCAGTTCCTTCACTATTGGATTCACTGACCCCTTTTCAGTCTCATGTGGCCATTGATACCGATGTAGCAGCACCTGTCCCACTGTGGGTTGCCCTGTATCAGAACTATCGCCACCCTAGGGAAGACATAGACACAGTGGATGCTCTTCGCTGAGCGCATAACCCTTTATTGCCTCACCTTAGGGATAGGATTGGCGGGACTGCGGATCAAAAGGTGAATCTCCGCACCTTCTCAGATCTCTACCCAAATGGCTATTTCCGTCCTCCACCAGTTGCGGAGGAGGGCCAGTCAGTACCTTTCACTGAACTATTTTCATATCATAAGCTCAGGGCTGCCTGTAGATCCCTACACAAAAGTTTTCCGTGCTCCCCGATGCCTATGGCAGCCTTGGAAAACGTGTTGAAGTCACCCTCGTCTCGTAAACTGGTTACACGATTATATACACATATGCAAAACCCCGCACCCTTGACACAGCTGAGGGCAATTTCGGCGTGGAACAATGATCTCCAAGAACCGCTTACTGAGGAACAATGGTCGTACTGTTGCCGCGAGCTCTCCGAGCTCTCCCCGAACTGCAGACTACGTCTAATCCACTTTAAGTTCCTCCACCACTATTACAGAACCCCTATGAGTCTACACTGCATGGGACTTTGGGATGATGAGAGCTGTTGGAGCCTTCTTCTGACTTTTTCTATATTGCATGGGACTGCCCAAATCTGTCAACATACTGGTTCATGATTTTCACAGTGATAAACCAGATAATTGGCGTATCTGCAACTCCATCTCCCCAACTAGGTCTGTTGAGCTATTTAAAGGACACTACTGTTAAAGTTCGTAAATTGCATGCTTTACTTCTCCTTTCCGCTAAACGGCTAGTGGCTGTACACTGGGGTAGAAAGAGTGTGCCTTCCATCAAGGAGTGGATTGGGGACGTCACGTATGGACATTCACAGCTAACCACCTTTTGGCAACTTATGCCTCCCACATCACGACCACGTGACATTTGGGAACCTTTTCTTAATTGGGACGGGAGACACAGGCTGCTGCAGAGAACACACAGACTGCCTAGGGGAGGGGGGGGTTGGATGGTTGGGTGGGATGGGATTCTCCCTTTTTTAATGATTTCCT
Organism: Lissotriton helveticus; assembly: GCF_964261635.1. NCBI lineage: Eukaryota > Metazoa > Chordata > Amphibia > Caudata > Salamandridae > Lissotriton > Lissotriton helveticus. Next base: position 1,380,641,256 of record NC_136067.1, read on the forward strand.
AGACGGAATGCTGGCACTCGTTCCTACACTGGGCTCCATATCTTGGACATCACAGGTCCCGAACTCAACTAGTGTCATCACTGGGTACTCGTAAGACTCTTTATGACTCCATTTGCATGTTGCTAAAAGTGCTTTGTGATTTTTTATCGGGTTCAGAGGGAAGGCGGGGGCAAAAAGTGATTGGTACATGTTTAATGATGCTGATATTGCGTTGATTTTACAACTTGAGACTACTAGCTGTTTGTAACTGATGTTACTGTTTCTCTTTTGAAAATTTCAATAAAAATAAATAAATAAATAAAAAGCTTATGCCAATAGTAGAATGGATCGTTATACATTTGTTCAAAAACTTAAATTGATGAAAATGCATAAAACAACCCTCCTGAAGCTCCTCAACTGTTGGATCTGACCACTACCATTCCTGGTGACTTTAATAACTTAACTGTATCAGACATTCCTATTTTAGATGACATGTGGTTTCTGGTGAACAATGATGAAAACGTGAGCCTACCAAACGAGGAAATGGAAATAACAGAAGAAACGACTTCATTGAAAATAAACGAAGAAGACCGAACACCCTTTCATCCAAAATCAAGATTCGTACCGCAAATGGCAAGAGCTAACGTTGATATCTCCTCTGAAAATGTAATAGGGGATCCACGAAAAATGTACCAGAACATAAGGTCCAGAAAAGAAGAATGTACCCCAGAGAGACACGAATACATGAAGTTTTGGGAAAAATCAAAAAAGAACAAAGAATGTTAGTAAAACCTTCAGATAAAGGAGGGAATGTGGTTCTCGGGGTGAGGGGGGATAACCTCTACAAGAAAGAAGCCTTAAAGCAGCTCAATAATACAGAGTGTTATAAAAGAATTACATTTACAGAATATCAAGAAGTGATTGATCTTTTTTTCTGACAGACTGAAATAATGGAATGAGCAGAATCTGCTAGGTTGGGATGAATACAAATGTATCAAGCAGGACAATTCAGTTACCCCAGTATTTTACATGATACCGAAAGTCCATAAAGACATTTTTAATCCACCAGGAAGACCTATAATTTCATATTGTAACAGTGTTTTTGAAAATGCTTCAAAATATATTGATTTCTTTCTTAATCCTATTGTTAAATCACTCCCCTCGTACATCAGAAACTCTGCAGATTTTTTAAAACATATCTATGATGAGAAATGGGGGGATAATATGGTTTTTGGTCACTTTATACATTTCAACCCTATATACCAGTATAAGGCCTATGGATGATCTGAAGGCCACACATCATTTCTTAAAAACAAAACCAATGAGATTTGTAGCGCATAACGCCATGCTGTTAGAAATGATGAAGAGGTGCCTCACACGGAACATTTTCATGATCTGTTCCAACAAGAACAAGGAACGCAATGGGCACCTGCTTCACCCCCAGTTATGCCAACTTACATATCGGCTGGTGGGAGGAGCAGGTGCTCAGAGGGCCAGATTTGCAACAATGGACTGAAAATGTCTTGTTATGGTTAAGGTTTATTAACGATGTTTTCGAGCTGTGGCAGGGCACAGAAACAGAAGTGATCTGTTTTATCAATGGTCTAAACAAGAACATGTTAAATTTTAATTTTGTGGGGCACTACAATAAAATGACCATAGACTTCCTGGATGTAAGAGTGCTGGTGAGCGGAGACAAACTGGACACCACAGTCTTTAGAAAATCGACTGCTGGTAACACAATACTCCACGCAGCCAACTCACACCTTACACCCTTCATTAGGAGAATTCTGTTTGGGGAGTGTTTGACAGGGCTAGGAGGACGTGTAGCACTGTGGAGGATTATGAAATTGTGGAACAAGAAATGAAAAGTCGGTTTTTACAGAGAGGTTATCCTATTAAAATCTTGGAAAATGCCTCTAAAAAAGCAAGGATGTTAAACAGAGAGAAATTGTTATTTGGGCCATCAAAGACAGCTGTGAAAAAGAAGAAATATAAACAGGGAGAAAACATGCATAGGTTTGTAACAACGTATAATACTAAACATGAGGAGATGAGGTTAATTTTAAAAAATCACTGGCACTTTATTAGAAGTGACCCTGTTATAAGGTCACAGATGAAAACGTATCCAGAAATAACCTACAAAAAATCTTAATCCCTAAAAGACCAGATGGTGACAAGTGAATACAGGGAGTGTACTGGAGGACATACCTAGTTGCAACAGAGAGAAGGGTAAAAAATAAAGCCTAAAATGTAAAGCCTGCCAAAATGAGGAAAATCTCTCAAATTTTAAAATGTTTTTTAACAAAACTGTAAAAATAAGAGGATTTGTTACCTGTAAATCCAGTTTTATAGTCTATATTTTGAGGTGCCCATGTGACAAAATATATGAAGGCAGCACCACCTTGCCAGCACATAAAAGGATTTTGCAGCACAGGTGAGCTATAAGTAACAATGACCGTAGTTACCCTGTTGCAAGGCACTTTGAAAAACTACATCAAAGTGATCCAACAAAAATGTGCTATAGTTGTATAGTGGAAGTGCCTAAAAAAAAGAGGGGGCAATAGAGAGAAAGAACTACGAAGACTGGAAACATATTACATTTAAGAACCAGACAGTAAAAAGCCCAATAGATTGAATGTGGACGAGGACTTGTTCACATGTCTGTACTAACAAGCTGCATAAACTGCACACGCTAGTAAGCCATTTCTGTAGTTTAAAAGAAATTGTAAAAAAAATGTAGTACATCATGGAAGAGGACATTTTGCACTAAGCACTTTATAGATTATTAGCACTCTCTTTAGCAGTGTAAAGCACTAGTACTTAGATTAATAGTTAAAGAGAAGGGAACATAATATAAAAAAGAAGTTATGTATGAAATGAATACATTATGCACTAGCACTTACATACAAATGGTATGAAATTGTGGTTAACACTTGATGAAAGCAAATGTATTGAAATTGCAGCCTTGGTAACTTCAAGCACGGTGCACTTTAATACTGAAATTGGTATTTGATATGTAGTTCTTGATAGAATTGCCAATACACATTTCTGACCTTGTTCTACAATAAATAAATAGACAAGGGAGCAGACATTTATGACAGGGGAATATTATTAGGAAGCTGCAGAAAAGTGCAACAATTTTAGTATTTCAATGTGGAGTACTGTAGTATTTAAGCACTGGAGCACTTTACAGACTGGGGAACTTTCCCCTTTTTTGTATTTATTTGTGAGCGTTTAAATTTCCTGTTACAAATGGAAATGTGTATATACTTTATTGAAATCATTTTAAAAAATATGATCTTAATGAATCTTTTGTAAATGGATTTTTTAATAATTAAAAAGTTTAATATAACTATATCCCAGTTTTATACAAATGTTGTATGCAGTGCAAGAACATTCCAAGATGGCTCCTACAATTCCAAAACCCAAATACCCAATGTATGTAAAGGTTTGTCCTCTGTCTATGTTTGTATCCGGGCCTCATTCCTTTTACTTTTGGGGAAGTGGCGTATGTATTTAAATGGAAAATAAAGCATGGCTTGTATCGTGACCAAGGCTGCAGCCCAAATGCGTGGATATGCCATCACCTTGAAATAAAAGCTTTTGAGTAAAAACTAACCTCTGGACTGCCGGTTTGTTTCTTGGAACAGAGAAACTTTGAAATTGAATATATATATGCCAGTCACACATTTGTATGAGATGTTATCCCTTACCTGCAGACCCCTTCGCTGGAATATGGCATTCTGGGACATGTAGTCCGGTCACCTGGTGGCCACTACATGTTGGGCAGCCCACTCCGGCTGGAGTGGGAGGAATAAGGAGAACAGCCAATCAAGACTGGGCAGGACACTCAAATTAACCCAAGGGGAGGAGGCGTGTTCATTTCTGCAACTGAGGGCATTGAGAAAGGCCTTGCGGCCGAAATGCATTTGCCTGTTGTTAAGGAGAATAAAGCTGCTCCTTCGGATTTCCCCATGGTGGCTTCTGTTTTCTTTTCTACAAAAGAAGCGTGCTGATATCCATTACCGTGTGAGCCAGTGACACGGTCCAGAAGCAACCCGCAGCGCAAGTTTCACCGGAACCATTGGCAGCGGCAGCTTCGGCTGTGTGAGAGGGTTTCTGCGGTAGCAGTTTTTCCGGCGAACACCTGGTGACCCCAGAAGGCGGGGATGCGATGCAGAGGCAATTCCGCCTCTCTGTGGAACGAATGCCGAGTCATTCGGAGCCTCGTAAAGAACGCAACCTGGGCGTTTAAGGTAGCTGCGGCTTGGGGACTCGAGGGAGCCTGCTTAACTCTATAATTTAAATGGAATGGAGGCACGCTCTTCCTTTGGACTTACCTGCCAGTCACACATTTGTATGAGATGTTATCCCTTACCTGCAGACCCCTTCGCTGGAATATGGCATTCTGGGACATGTAGTCCGGTCACCTGGTGGCCACTACATGTTGGGCAGCCCACTCCGGCTGGAGTGGGAGGAATAAGGAGAACAGCCAATCAAGACTGGGCAGGACACTCAAATTAACCCAAGGGGAGGAGGCGTGTTCATTTCTGCAACTGAGGGCATTGAGAAAGGCCTTGCGGCCGAAATGCATTTGCCTGTTGTTAAGGAGAATAAAGCTGCTCCTTCGGATTTCCCCATGGTGGCTTCTGTTTTCTTTTCTACAAAAGAAGCGTGCTGATATCCATTACCGTGTGAGCCAGTGACACGGTCCAGAAGCAACCCGCAGCGCAAGTTTCACCGGAACCATTGGCAGCGGCAGCTTCGGCTGTGTGAGAGGGTTTCTGCGGTAGCAGTTTTTCCGGCAAACACCTGGTGACCCCAGAAGGCGGGGATGCGATGCAGAGGCAATTCCGCCTCTCTGTGGAACGAATGCCGAGTCATTCGGAGCCTCGTAAAGAACGCAACCTGGGCGTTTAAGGTAGCTGCGGCTTGGGGACTCGAGGGAGCCTGCTTAACTCTATAATTTAAATGGAATGGAGGCACGCTCTTCCTTTGGACTTACCTGCCAGTCACACATTTGTATGAGATGTTATCCCTTACCTGCAGACCCCTTCGCTGGAATATGGCATTCTGGGACATGTAGTCCGGTCACCTGGTGGCCACTACATGTTGGGCAGCCCACTCCGGCTGGAGTGGGAGGAATAAGGAGAACAGCCAATCAAGACTGGGCAGGACACTCAAATTAACCCAAGGGGAGGAGGCGTGTTCATTTCTGCAACTGAGGGCATTGAGAAAGGCCTTGCGGCCGAAATGCATTTGCCTGTTGTTAAGGAGAATAAAGCTGCTCCTTCGGATTTCCCCATGGTGGCTTCTGTTTTCTTTTCTACAAAAGAAGCGTGCTGATATATATATATATATATATATATATATATATATATATATATATATATATATATATATATATATATATATATATATATATATATATATATATATATATATATATATATATATATATATATCAAGTCCACAAGGTGCCTGCTATGGAAGGACACACCAAACAGGTAAGAATTTGTGCTGAAAATTATTTTACTGAAGGATGCTGAGCAAAAAGGGAAAGCTGAGGTAAACACACTGAATAGCAGTCTTGTTCCCGGACGCGTTTCGTGCTGGCGCACTTAATCATGGGCTGAAGGCTGAGTGTTTGGAGAGACGGCATCACATGTTTTTGAAGCGCTATACATAATTGAAGTCCCGCCCCAGTGGGCGTCGCCACAGACTGTGGCATTGTGGTCTTCGTAGTTCTTCGTTTTTCCCATGTGGGTAGTGTGCCATATCCCCAAGATTGTACAATAAAATAATTTTCAGCACAAATTCTTACCTGTTTGGTGTGGCCTTCCATAGCAGGCACCTTGTGGGCTTGATTATATATATATATATATATATATATATATATATATATATATATATATATATATATATATATATATATATATATATATATATATATATATATATAGATATATATAGATATATATATAGATATATATGTTTATATATATCTATCTATATATATATATATATATATATATATATATATATATATATATATATATATATATAGATATATATGTTTATATATATCTATATATATATATATATATATATATATATATATATATATATATATATATATATATATATATATATATATATATATATATATATATATATATATATATATATATATTTCACAAAATGCCCAAGAGCTTAGGAGGTCACACAACTGTTCGCCATCCATCCGGATTTCACTTTCACTCGCTCCATCATCCGGTAAAATAATGTTTGCCTTACGCGTTTCAAGTCTTCACAACTCTTCTGAGGGAGGTTACAGATGCATGACAACGCTCGTTTTTCAATGCAATTTTCGTTTTTATTCACCAATTGGCCCCCTAGCTTTAACAATTCACCGCTATACTTTGTGGGATAAGTAGTCCCAGAAACGAGTAAAGATTTCCCCTAAGTGGGTTTGGTTGCATCTGTCATTTTAAACTTTTGTATTTCCTTATATATACTTATCTCTCTCTCCCTCCTGACCCCCCCGCCCACCGGTAATCCCCCTGCGCGACCCTCCTACATCCCGCCCCCGCGAGTCATGCCGGCCGCCACAGCACACAAAGTGATGATTCTCTTGTTAATGATGCATGATCTATACATATAACATGTGATAAACCACAAAGGCAGATGAGCGGAGTGAAATATCCAATTTAATAACATATGTATTACAATTGTTGAGTTTGGGAAGTGACAAGACTCACAATAATGAAACCTGCTTCTCCCCTTCCACAACAATGGTAATAAACGTCATGTTACTGTGAATTCCAGTGTGTGTATACATTTACGCCAAGCTGTTCCATATTGTGCATTAGATATACGCAAAGGTATTTAAGGAGGATCAGAGGCAAGGCTCGTTGCATAGGCCCATAGTATAGAGCAGTGAAAATACAGAGTATGTATGGTCCAGATCCATATCTCCTGCACCATGGTAATAATATGGCGGTGAAACTTTGCATTGTTGTAATACATCTGCATTTGTCATTATACTTGCTCCAAACAATAACAGCCTTTTGAGCACAAAGAGAGCTCACAGACGCATTATGATGGGCTAGAAAAAAGATGAGTCATTTAGGGAATGAGAGATTTAGTCAAAAGTATTTAAAGTGCATCATCCAAGGAATACCTGCACTGTTATGACAAGAAGTGGTCACTTACACGTGGCGCTGATGATGCAAGTGCGAGAAGTTTGGTGTCAACTGAAGACTTCCACATCTCTAAGGACTACAGCACTTCAAACCTGTACATTGGATCAATGGAGCCAAGTAGCCTGGACTGTCTACTGCGCCTCCCTCGTTGGTGTCTGCCAGGCCCATTGCCCTCACTCATTTCTTTCCTGCCTGTGCTAATGTAGTCTGCCAGTCTGCTAACACTCTGGCCAAGACATCTGAAAGGAGGTAAGGATGCTGCTAGGAGCCGTTTATTATATTTAATAGCTTTTAGAAGCAACATATTCAGTATTAACCACAAATGTTGGTTGGCTTTGATGAAGTGCTGTGGCTCACAAGTCGTGCTCCTTGTGCCAAGAAACAGTAAATAAATATAATTATGTGTATGCCCACGAGCAATATAGCTTTTTTCATCTGGGTCCAAGTAGGAAATGCCAGGGCAGATATTGGTAAATTGTTCAGTCAGAAGGATTGAAGATAATGTATTTATGTGCCACCCTACCAGCTTGTCATTGGCAGAACTCCCAGTTTCTAGATTCTTAGAATGTGCATGCCACATCTGCAGGTGGAAGGAATCGAGGCCGTGTCCTTTGCTGATGTGAGAAGAATAAAATAGTTTATTAGTCAATTAAAACCATAAACAAGATAATGCAATTCATAAGGTTTGAAAATGCAAACAAGAAAGATTAGGAAAGATTTGTCATACATCTATTTCGGCCACTGAGAATCTTGTCACTAGTCCTTCACTTTCTTTAACTTTCCTTCCTAAGTATATAAGTAGAGATGCCAAATACAGATACTAAATGGACAAAAATTACTGATCAAGGACAGGTCGTTTCCCTAATGTGTAAAGTGCAAAATTGCCTTCGGGCGACTGGAGTTCACCTAAGTAAATTGCTATAGATAATTAAAGTGCTTATATGCAGGACTAAGGTGAGTATATGTACAGTGCTAGATAGATGGTTTTCCCCCTGTAAAAGTGCAGGTGTGCAAAACTATGCGTCATTCAAATGCCAAGTTAAACAAAGTGATTACCTGAGCATAGCAGGATAGGTAACAGCTAATTATTGCGGTCCCTTGCAGCCAGTCCTTGGAGATTACCTACTCATGTGAAGTATACCTTAAAAACTACGGATTTATCACGTCCTAAAATTAGAATTGGGAACCCCCTCCAGATTACTACTCGCCCAACCTATATGCTGATCATTGTTTTGAAAATATTCAACAGCTGGGTTAGTCTAATGTTCAGCATTGTGTTGCATGCATCCATAGACTCCACCAGTGCAGGCCTACATGACCTAATTCCCCGGTGGAGGAACTCCTGTCTTACCAGAGATCTTCATTGGACCATCAATACAGGACAAATGCATACAATGTGGAGCAATGTCTTGTTCCCCCAATGGCATAAACGGCAGGACCGCATCCTTTGCTGAGGTGGATTTAGCCCAGCACTTCCCCTCTCAATGAGAATTATTTATTGTGTGTAGTCCGGTTGAGTTTATGTTCTCATCCGTAAGAATGTATGTTCTGTTACCATCTAAGTACATATTTTACGTTTGATGTATAACCCCTTGCGTGCTTGGCCGACGGGAGCACTACCTCCCTAGTGCTGCCGTCGGGCAACGGCCGACGGAGCCCCGCCTACCCTTTAGAACGCCCGCACCGCGGCGATTTTTCCGCCGCGGTTAAGGCGATAAGAACACAAGGGATTAATTAATGAAGTCTTGATGAACAGTTCTGAAAATATTTCCTTAACAGCTGTTATATTTTTTACATTTGCGGATGTACTTTATTCTATTATTTTAGAGAGACGTAATAATTAGGTTCGGAATTCGTGATGGCTCTATGTCATATCCAGTGGTTCCGATGACTAATGCATCCAGTGCAAACAATTGTGTTTGACCTTCTTGTCACAGATTTGAATCCTGGTGGATCCACTAGGCTTTTCATCTTTCTGAGGTCGATAAAACAAGTACCATTTGAGTTGGGTGACAAAAAAAATCTCTTATTTCAGTGCCACGAGATCCAGTGATGCACACACAGTTTGCAAATGCACATGTGATGTGTGAGTGTTGGACAGGAATCTCTGCTGCATAATGTACAGTTGTGTGCACTGCTATGCATGCTTGAACTGCATACCTGTGATTATGTCTTTTTAACTTCTGGTCACTCCACAAACTAATCCTGTGTGCGTGCATTGACCTAGGTCTGGTCTTTTGACAATGATATATTCTGGACGTAGCCCTGAAACAGGAGGGATGATCAAAGCACACCCACATAGTGGCAGGGGACTATTGTCCATGTCGCGAGTTTCATGCGTGGAGCGTGGTTGCCCTATCATGGTGGGTGAAATATAGTGACAGGCTTGTAACCGTGAGATATAAATGCACACTTACAGGCCCATTCATATATAGGTCTGCTGTTCACGATAAACCCTGAATCCTGAACATGTCATAACATGCATTGTACGTGTACAAGTGTACTAGGTATGTTAGTGTGCAGTGCACAAGTAATAGAGATGTGCAGTTCCATTTTGGAAGCCCACAGCCTGGGGAGAGTGCAAGATGGAGGAGAGGTTGCTTTCTCCAGCAGAACGTGTGTAATGCTGGCATCTCCTAGATGGGGAGCACCAGAAGCATGGTGAGGAAATAGGGAAGAGGCTTCCTTAGAAGTGTCAGGATCCTTCTTGATTCATTGGACTGTAATGATTCTGACTGCAGCTGCCATTAGGTAGATTGCAGGGGTACAGGGCGAGACCTGCAGTATCTATTGACAGGGAGAGGTGCCCTTTGAAGGACATAGATTCTTGTCTTTCTTCCTGATATCTGTGAGGAAGGGTCATAAATAACTATGTGCATCATGCTCTCACCTGTTTGTGGAGACTGCCCAGCTCAGAGGAGCATCCTTGCAGACAGAGGCCAGACCTGGTAGGTAGCCTGTCTAGGACACATGAAAGGGGACCGACCCTAACAGGTTCCATGGAAGCAGACCTGCAATACACATCCTCCATTTGCGAAACCAGCATACGGATGGGAGCTCAAGTACCATTGTTGTTACGCAGGGATGGTTGTGATAAGGGCATGGCGAATTTGCATGTAACAGAACACTTCCTGTTGAGCTAGGTCATATTCTTTTTGCAGCTCTGAGAAACTGAGAATTTTCCCTTTTTTCCATAGGTCTCCAACTGTGGAAATACTGATGGCGTCCCATTGATCAAATCCTGGCTGTGTACCCGGTGTACCTAGACTTTGGACTGACCATAGTGGCGTGGCTTGGGTTATTATCCCTTGCCATCCAGGTACTTTGTTTGTCTGGTGCCAGATGTCAATAGTCAGGGCTGTGGGGCGGGTTTAGAGGCCTTTTTTGGGTTATGAGTATAGGGCCCCATTGTATCCTTCCTTTTCCATTAGGAGTCTATCCATCTGATATGCGTGTTCTGTCTGGGAATAATACACTCAGTGGTTAATAACCACCAGTTGGGACTCTCAGTAGTAGAGTCGTATGTTGGGAAGCGCTATCCCACTGTCATACAAACTCCTTGTTAGTTTATGTGTGGCTATGTGTGGTATTTTGCTGTTCCAAAGCAGTGTTTTCATTGCACTGTCTATGTTTTTGAAGTAGGCTTTGGGGACCTTAAATGGGCTGTTTTGTGGGATATATAGGAAACGCTGCAGTGCCAGCATTTGAAACAGTGCTGCATGTCCTAGTAGGGACAGTGGCAGTTCCCTTCAATGTCGCACATCATTCTGCAATCTGTTTAGGGGACTCAAAAGGTTTCAGGTGTAAAAGAGATCTGGGTCTGGGGGTATGTATACTCTGAGATATTGGAAAACCTCAACTGCAGTTGTGGCTGCATATTCGGGTGGCAGTTTTGGATTTGGTCCACGGAGTGTGTAGATTACTGACTTGGACCAGTTAATGGTGTAGCCTGAGTATTTTCCGAAATTTGTGAAGATGTGTAGAATTCTGTATATTGATTTCGCTGGTGACGCAAGGTATAGTAAAATGTCGACGGCATATAGGGATATTCTATCCTCATGGCCCTCCGCCCATTTTAGTCCTCTAAGAATTTGGTCGCCTCAAACCCAGGTTGCAGGTTGTTCTAGCATCAAGGAAAAGATCGGTGATGATAGGGAACACGCCTGTCGTGTTCCCCTCTTCACTGTGAATGTCCTTGAGGTGTGGTTGTGTACGCTGACTTGTCCTTTGAGGTCTATATAGAGAAGCCTAACCCACTTAAGAAATTTGGGGCCGAAACCGATTCGTTGCAGGACCTCGAAGAGGTATGGCCACTCGGACTGGCCATAGCAGGCACCGGGCAATCCCCCGGTGCGCCGCACGAGTGGGGGCGGTTTTGGGCCCCTGGGGGCCGTTTTTGTTACAGGGCCATTTTTGCTGCATAGCTGCAAAATCGGCCCTGTACCAAAATCACCCGAAACACGGCCCCGGCAAAGAGCTCGGCGGCACCTCCAGCCCCCCGAGTGGGGCCGGCCGAGCACTTTGCCAGGGCCGGTTGTGGTTCCCAGTCCGGCCCTGATCTTATGAGAGTATTATAGCATCTTCTACGATTGTGTCTTTCCTATCCACTACATTGTGTAGCCAGCGAATGTTTAGGGCCATGTTGTGGCCAGGCATGGAGCCTGATTGGTCCACATGTACTATTTTAGTGATAATAGGGGCAAGTCGGGAGGCTAGAATCTTAGCGAGGATTTTGGCCTCAGCATTTATTAGATCGGTCAGTAGGAGCCACAGTTCTCACCTGGTTTCTCCTTCTTGCGTATAACTTCTATAGAGGTCAACCTTTGATCTTCAGGTAGGGCCGCCTTCTCGTTACTTTCTAGGCACATGTGGTGCAACCTGAGATGCTGTGGCTTTATTGGGAAACAATTGGGCTCCATAACCTTCCCGGATTGTGTATTGCTGATTGCTGAGTGGATTTCCTCCTCTGAAGGGGTCTCCTTTGAGCGAGTCTTAATCATCAGGGGATAGTGTCAGTAGGGGAATGTCCGCAAGCAGTTGCCGTGAATCTTCTGCCATGGTTTTGACAGCTGGAGTATACAGCCTCTCGAAGAAATGCACACATAGGAGGGGCAAAAAGAAAAAGAAAAACATGGGATGGGAGAGGACAGAAAAGGAAAAGGGAAATATATTGGAATGAGGGATTTTAAAGATGAGAAGGGACTGGAGAGGAAAAGAGAAAAAATATGAAGGACACAACATTTATACTTCGAGATATGTTAGACCTCTTCATCAGCTCACTAGGTATATTTCACACTCGTTCTTCAATAACCTTAGGAAAGTGACCACAAGATTTGCTAACACTTCCTCCATCACTACCCCAGGTCTACAAACAGCTGGTAATGCTACTCTACTCTACTCTACGACACGCCACTCCACTCTATGCCACTCTACTCTATGGCACACTATGACATGTATTTAAACCAAAGAGAGGGGCTCAATGTAACCCAAGGGAAATAGAGCTCCAATATACCGTTAAGTTAAACACGTTTTTTTCCCATTTGGGAGATCAAAGGATCTCAGATTCAGATCGTCACCTCATACAGTCAATCACCTCATGCAATCCAATAGTCACACTATAGAGAACTTACCAGCCATGTGTTTTGGGAAATGCTCAACACAAGAAAAAACCTAATGTTAAAAATATATATATACCTTTATTTTACATAAAAATACATGAATCCATATATAGTATCAAATAAAACATAACACAAGACATTAAAATGCATAAAAATCACCTAACATAAAGAGGAAAAAGTATGGGTCAAGACCATATATTTAGTCTTTGCTATATGTTAATTTGGTAATTTTGCTGACAACCTAGGTGAGAAATATTATTCTTGAACCCAATTTTCAGTTGACAACTCCAAATTTAACCATTGTACAATGCGTCGACGCGTTTCGGAAGCTCGTGATGGTTTTTGCCTCCTTCTTCAGGACAGTGTATATAGTTTTCCTCCCAATCAGTATTTCACCTATGCAAACGCATCTGGGTGGTTAAAGCATGATCCGGACATCATCTAATTCGGGGTCAATTATTAATAAAATTAGACCTCCCGCATATCTGTTTTGACTTTGACAATTAATATATACTGGCGCTTTCTAAAAGGAACGGGATGTGTGGTGCCACTTTTCTGTGTCCTCGTTCTGCTCCTTAAGGTCTTTATCTTATATTTGGACCTTTATCGTCGCTTACGTTCTGTATTTACCAATATTGTTTTGCTGTTCCCTGTTCTTTTAAGTGGAAACCTTTCTTCTATAATGATTTCACTGGTATTTGATGCTCGTGGCTTTTTCAATTTCCAGGCTGATATCCCCGGCGTGCTCCACCAGCGTCTATGTGATCGCCAGTGAAGTTTGGAAAACGGACATGCCCCTCCACTCTGCACCTCTCCACTCTACGCCCCGCTAATCTACACCACACCACGCCACTCTCTGCCACTCCACTCCATGACACTTTACTCCATTCTGCGCCATGCCACTCAACTCTACTCCACTCCACCATACAACACTTTGTGCCACTCCACAACACTCTATAGCCCCTCCACTCTATGACACTCTGCTCCAATCTACACCATTCCACTCTACAACACTCTATGACACTCTACAACTCTCTATACAACTCCCTCTTTGCCACTCCATGCAACTTTACTCCACTCTACTCTGACACACTACTGCAGTATGCCACTCTATGCCACTCCACTCTACGAAACTCTATGCCACTTCACTCTATGAAACTCTATGCCACTCCACTCTATGACACAGAAGTCATCTCCACTCAACCACATTCTACTCTACTCCATTCAATGACACTTCGCTCTACGAAACTCTGCTTTGCAACTCTACGCCATTATATGCCACTTCACTCTACGACACTCGACTCCACTTTATGCCATGTCAGTCTACTCCACTCTACACCACTCTACGCAACTCCCTCTTCACCACTCCATGCCAATTTAATCCACTCTATTTCACTCTACTCCACTCCCCTCTATGACACTCTACTCCACTCCATGCCTCTACACTCTACAACACTCCATGCCACTCCACTCCACTCTATGCCCGTTCACTCTATGCTCCTTCATGTTACTCCATTTCACTCCACTCTACTCTACGACACTCTGTCACTCCACTCTACAACATTATATGCCACTCCACAACACTTCACTTTGCTTCATGACACTCCACGACACTCCATGACACTCCATTCCAAAGCAGTCCTCTCTACTCCACAACACTCCAATCTATGACACTCTATGCCACTCCATTGTATGACATTCTACTCCACTCTATGCCACTTCATTCTATGCCACTCTACTCCACTCTATCCCACTACACTATATGAAAATCTACTACACTCTATGCCAAGACACTCTACTCCACTGTACACAACTTCCTCTATGCCAGTCCACGCCACTTTACTCCACTCTACTCAACAGCACTCTACGCTACGCCACTCCACTCTAGAATACTTTTTGTCAGTTCACTCTATAACACTACTCCACTCTACTCCACTCTACAACGCTCTATTCTACACCACTCCACTCTATGCCATGACACTCTACTCCACTGTACACAACTCCCTTTTTGCCAGTCCATGCGACTTTACTCCACTCTACACCACTCCACTCTACTCAACAATACTCTACTCTACACCACTCCACTCTACAAAACGTTTTGCCAGTCCACTCTATGACACACTATTCCGCTCTATGCCCCTTTACTCTATGCCCTTCTACTCTACTCACCGACACTCTACGACCTTTCACTCTACACCACTCTATACCACGCCATGCCACTCTATGCCACACCACAACACTCTATGCTACACAACACTCTATACCACTCCACAAACTCCACTCTGTGCCGCTCCAGATTATCAGGGCCGGGCTGGGAACCAAAACCGGCCCTGGCAAACTACTCGGCCAGCCCCCCCCGGGGGGGCTGAGGGGCTGCAGCCGAGTTGTGTGCAGGGGCCGGTTTCAGGTGATTTTGTTACAGGGGGCAGATATTGCCGGCCCCGGTAACAAAAACGGCCCCAGAGGGGTCCAAAACCGGACCCCACCCTGGCGGCCCACAGGGGATACGCCCAGTGCCCGCTATGGCCAGTCCGGCCCTGCAGTTTATGCTATTCCACTTCATTCCACACCACACTACTCTATGCCACAAACTTTCAGCCAGGCTGAACAGCAGCCACTCTGGTGTACTACATGGCAAAAATCTTTGGCAAAGCGAATAGATCTTCATAGGTGAGAGCGATTGGCTTTGCCAATGCTTGTTTCTCTTTGCCGCTAAATGTATCACAGAAGCTACTGCTGATGTCATGTGGATGCAGGCAGCAAAGGTGAAGTACTTCTATGGAGTTGCTGGCAACTGAGAAGGTATGGGCATTATTGGAGCCCCTCTCCATTTCTTGCAAATGTGCCCCCAAAGGATTTGTTACGTCGCTGGTCGACAGTAGCCCCTAGAGCATGGTGAACTGGATATTCATGCATTATCGATTGTGTAGGGAAATTCCATGTTTTCTGTGTAAAAAAGTGCTTGTCTTTTTGACAAAAAGAAGCACTGGACTGGACATTGATTTTATTAAGTTGGCAGGATGGTGGTATTGATTTTTGAGCCTGAGTAACCCCCCAGATTAATCTCAATGAGAAGCCTGTGACTGCTTGCCCCTCGACTACTGAGAATCAAGTGCAGAAAAGGGTGTGCTTGGCCCAGTTTGCAGAGCCATAGTAAGGCGCTGGGGGGCGCTCTAGGATAGGGAATAAGTTTAATTTACTATCCAACACCTTCCCTAGTGTCCACGGGGACTGGAGTTGGAATAGTAAGTTAAACTATTCACTATCCAACACCCAAAAGCACTATGCGTTGTAATGGATTGCGATGTAAAAACCGCGTTGTAAAGGCAGGCGTTGTAATAGCCTGCGTTGTAACGTCATACATCCGGTTTATAATAATTATGATTATGAACTGTGGAAATGTTAACAAAGAACAAACCAAAGTTCCCAGCATTTATAATCTGCTGCAGTTTCTTGATTTAATGCATTTTGTTATAGGATATCGATAAAAAACTTACATGTGGTGCTATTAGAACTACATTTTGCCATTTTCTACTGTAAAGAGAACCCTGAAGACAGACAAAAATGGATTTACCTTTGTCCTGAAACAAACAACCTCTCCTATAAATGTTACCATCGCATATGGGTCTGTTGGTTCTTCTGTAGCCTAGATTTATGAAGTACAGGTCGTGTTGCGGCATGAAGGTATTGTCAACCAAAACTGCTGTTTCTCCTACACCCTTGTATTGAATTGGTAGTGGCTTTCAGAGCAGATTCCTGCTCTCGCACCATACTACTTTGTAATATGATGGTATCATAAAAAATAATTAAGTAGTAAAGCGTTTGAGGACAGACCCTTTATGATTTGTTTCATGACTTTATGGGCTGCGGTGGATGAAGCAGATTGTGATGTGCAGAGTGGAGATTACAGATCCCACTTAGTGATGAAGTTGTGTTGTGTTGCATGGAGGGTGCATGCTTCAGCGGGTGTAGCCTGTTTCTCTGTGTCAGGTAAAATATGCAGGGTTGTGCTGAGTAAAGTGTGTGCACTCCACAGAGTAGAATACCCCTTTATACTGCTTGCTTTCCTATAGGTCCCTACTGGGTGGCGGTGCCATACACAGGGACAGTTATTTTCCTTCTCGTTTCTGTTTATTCCTTTGTGGGTGATGTATGATGTGGTGTGAAGTTGTTACGTGATAATAGTGAAGGTATTTAGCAATGGTGTTCCCGTATGTGGCAGGCATGTGTGGTTGTGTGCAGGTAGGTCGGTGTGAGGTGTGTACTTTCTATTTATTATGTGTTGGTAAAATGTATATGTGTGGTATTATGAGTTGAGTTAATGCATAGGGCAAATATGTTACGTGTTTTGTGCACATGCCTTAAGTGCTATTTCTTAGTGTTTCATTTAAATAATATGTGTATACTGTGATTTGGTTTGATGTGGTATCAAGTTATTTTTTACTTGGATGTCCTTTTTGTCAGGTGTAAGATGAGTGGTCTTGTGCATTGTGAGTCTTTCACTGTGTTTGACTGTGTGCTCCTAATCCCTGTTGAATGATATGATGCATGACTATTTTGTGTGCATAGAGAGGCAGATGAAGGCAGAAACAAAGCTTCTAACATTATTATTCCTGGCGAAGAGTCTCTGCTTACTGAGTGAAATCACCTACATGAAGGGTGAACTATATCATGCTTCTGTACGTTGTATATCTGTCAGGGTCACTTCACAACACTGCACTGGGAAATCTCACCTCAAAATTTGCAGTCAGAAAAGAAGCTTCCCTATTAGTCTGGGCACCCTAACACCACGACTGCCAGAATGAAAATCCTATCCCAAAGGACCACCTAATTATATGGACAAACATATTATGTCCACTGCCTGCTTTTAGGACAATTAGACTTCAGAAGCCATGCCTTCCAGCATGGGAGAGACCTCTTTACATGTCAAGACAAAGTAATAGCACTGCTCTTCCATTAGTTTCTGATTTTGAAACTGAAAGTTTCCATATATTTTAAACTCCTCCACAATGTTGGGAGGGATCCCATTCAGCCA
Source organism: Lissotriton helveticus (assembly GCF_964261635.1). Classification (NCBI taxonomy): domain Eukaryota; kingdom Metazoa; phylum Chordata; class Amphibia; order Caudata; family Salamandridae; genus Lissotriton; species Lissotriton helveticus. The sequence continues at coordinate 1,380,659,096 of NC_136067.1, forward strand.
GTGGCTCAGAGAGGAGAAAGCCTTTCTGCATTCAGACTTTTGGTGGGTGTGGCTCTTGATATTAGAACCAAGGAATCAAGGACGACCTTACATTCTTTGGAGTCCGCCAGGAGCATTCTGAGTCCTGGTGTCAGCCTTTTAGCTGCAGCTATCTGTCTCTTCATTCTGCTAACAGCCACAACTAACTGAGAATCTCATAAGAAGTGCCCTCTCACACCTTCGGCCATTCTACCCAATCATGCTTCACATTAACTCACATTCAAGACCCAGTCACCACCCTTGCATCTATCCAATCACCTGACACATAATTTCCAGATAGGTGTTTTCAAACTCCCTATGTCCAGTAACTGGTACCTGTTAGACTCATCCACCTTAGGGGCGCCTTCCCCCAAACCTTTTGCCTTTACACTCCTATTTTTGCTAAAATTAGTTTTTGGAGGATTTAGGACTCTGTGCACTTTACAACTGCTAACAAATGCCAAAGTGTTAGTGCTCACTCCCTAAAACATGGTGAAATTGACTATCACCTGATTGGCATGGTAAACAGACATAATATCGACTACAAAATATCGAATGGACATAATATCGAGTACAAAATATAGGCTGGACAAAATATCGAATGGACAGAATATAGACATCAAAAATATCGTTTTTAAGGTAAGTAATGTAATATCGAATGTTAAAAATATAGAAAGTTAAAATATTGAAGTATATAATATAGGTTATTAAAATTATCGAATTTTTAATAATATCGAATTTTTTATAGTGTTTGTTACGTTATTATATGTGTGAAAAGTGTGTATTTATGTTACAATTCATTTAAATTAATGATTTTTATTTTTTTATTTTTGCGTAATTTAATTCTGTAGCGGGTTGTGGGTTTATAGGGGAATAGGGTGGGAAGTAATTTAATTATAATTAATTAAATATGTAAATGTATATAATGGTATTAATTTTTAATTAATTGTTAATTAATTTATATTTGATAATTAATTAAATTTTATTTGGCAATTCATTTTAATTAATTGATTAATTGCTAATTATGTTAATTTTACAAATTTATTTTCTGTAGCGGGTTGTGGGTTTATAGGGGAATTGGGTGGGAAGTAATTTATTTATAATTAATTAAATATGTAAAAATATTTATTGGTATTTTTTTAGAATTAATTGTTAATTACTTTTTTATGGGTAATTAATTGAATTTTAATTGGCAATTAATTTCAATTAATTGATTAATTGCTAATTATGTTAATTTTAGTAATTTATTTTCTGTAGCGGGTTGTGAGTTTATAGGGGAATAGGGTGGGAAGTAATTTATTCATAATTAATTAAATAATTCAATTTATTTAATTGTTTTTAATTTGAATTACTTGTTAATTGATTTTTAATTGTTAATTAAATAATTGTTAATTTGTAATTAATTTGAATATGTAACTAATAGTAAAAATTAATTGTAATTTGTAATTTTAATTGATTAATTATTATATTATATTAAATTGGTAATTACTTTTAATTAATTTTTTATAGATATTAATTTATACTGTTTTTAAATAATATAAGAAGTATTTACTTTCCCTACTGTTGCACTCTCTGGAGTTGGAATAGTAATTTTTACCCCTACGCTATCCAACGCTTTCCCTACTGTTGCACCCACTGGAGTGGGAATAGTAAGGTTTTACCTCTACGCTATCCAACGCTTTCCCTACTGTTGCACTCTTTGGAATGGGAATAGTAATTTTTACCCCTACTCTATCCAACGCTTTCCCTACTGTTGCACCCACTGGAGTGGGAATAGTAATTTTTACCCCTACGCTATCCAACGCTTTCCCTACTGTTGCACTCACTGGAGTGGGAATAGTAATTTTTACCCCTACGCTATCCAACGCTTTCCCTACTGTTGCACCCACTAGAGTGGGAATAGTAATTTTTACCCCTACGCTATCCAACGCTTTCCCTACTGTTGCACTCTTTGGAGTGGGAATAGTAATTTTTACCCCTACGCTATCCAACGCTTTCCCTACAGTTGCACCCACTGGAGTGGGAATAGTAATTTTTAGCCCTACGCTATCCAACTCTTTACCTACTGTTGCACTCATTGGAGTGGGAATAGTAATTTTAACCCCTACGCTATCCAACGCTTTCCCTACTGTTGCACCCACTGGAGTGTGAATAGTAATTTTTACCCCTACGCTATCCAACGCTTTCCCTACTGTTGCACTCACTGGAGTGGGAATAGTAATTTTTACCCCTACGCTATCCAACGCTTTCCCTACTGTTGCACCCACTGGAGTGGGAATAGTAATTTTTACCCCTACCCTATCCAACGCTTTCCCTACTGTTGCACTCACTGGAGTGGGAATAGTAATTTTAACCCCTACGCTATCCAACACTTTCCCTACTGTTGCACTCTTTGGAGTGGGAATAGTAATTTTTACCCCTACGCTATCCAACTCTTTCCCTACTGTTGCACTCTTTGGAGTGGGAATAGTGATTTTTACCCCTACGCTATCCAACGCTTTCCCTACTGTTGCACTCACTGGAGTGGGAATAGTAATTTTAACCCCTACGCTATCCAACGCTTTCCCTACTGTTGCACTCTTTGGAGTGGGAATAGTAATTTTTACCCCTACGCTATCCAATGCTTACCCTACTGTTGCACTCTCTGGAGTAGGAATAGTAATTTTTACACTTCCGCTATCCTACGGTAATGATATTGGATATTATTTAATTATATTATGTTACTATATATATATATGTTTTAACAAATATGATTGTAAAACAATGTTTTTATAACTTTCATTCATTATTTAATCATTATAAGGTAATTTAAGTATTTTTAAGTATATTTTAGTAAACAATTTTTAATGTTAATTTAATTTAACATTGTTTTTAATAAAGTCGATATTTTTATAAACTATATTTTTGTAAACGATATTTTTTACTCGATATTTTTGTACTTACCTGTTTGTAAATACAAAGTCGATATTCTGTCTGTCGATATTTTGTCATCGATATTTTTGATAGTCGATATTATGTCCCTTGATATTATGTCAGTGAATCGATTGGCATATTTAATTTACTTATAAGTCCCTAGTAAAGTGGTATACAATATACCCAGGGCCTCCCTAGTAAAGTGGTATACCATATACCCAGGTAAATTAAATGTTACTAGTTTGCCTGCAGCACTTATTTGCCACCCACATAAGAAGACCACTCTTCAGTTCACTTTCTGGACCTGCGGAAGGATTTCTGTTGTGGCCTGCTGTGTCCTCCCAAGACTGCTTTGCTGCACCTGGAAGGACTGCTTTGCGACCTGAAGCCTGCCTTGAACCCTCAGAGGCCTGCCCTGCTGCTTGAGCCCTGTTCCACTGCTTGAACCCAAGACTACCAGAGTGACTTCAAGGGCTAGTTGGCTGGCGTCCTGATCAGAGACTGAGGAACAGAAAAGGCTCCAACCATCTTGAAACCCGCACCTGGAGTGAGCCTGAGTGAGTACTAATACCCCAAGTGGTGCCCCTCCAGTCCTGGACCCTTCGTGGTGGTGGCAAAGGTGCCCAGATTGCCAATAGTAAAAACTTGGGACGTAAACAATTTTGGGCTAAAAACCACTCTGAGAACCGAGGGAAGACCGACACCAATCTCCTTCTCTATCCGCCCAAGGTGCAACAAAGGTCAGCCTGACTTAGCGGCAGCTCCCGCAACTTTCTTTTCCACTGCAGCATATCCTGTTCAGTGGTCCTTCGCCAAAGGGGTATCCGGCCTCATGGTTACAGCCTCGAGCATTGTCCCACTGGAGATTTTCAACTTCCAAAAAAAGTGACTAAGTCCAAACGAAGAAATCTTCACCGCAACTTCGTCCAGCATCCCCCCGACAAGGCAGTCTACTCCTCGGACACTGCCTGCAGCCTTGACTTGCTGAACTTCTACCTTCTCAAAGACATGCTGTTGAAATTTCTACAAAGTCCGAAGATAAGCGCAACTGGGCCCAATCCACTTTTTTATCCGACTCACTCTCCATCACGGTCAGACATATTTTTCAACTTTGACCAGGTCTTGCACGAATAGATGGCCATGGTTTGCGCTTCAATCTTTTAGGGACTATTTTTCACTTTAAATCGAAAAATTCATAACTCAGGCTCTAACTGATTGCATTTTTGTCATTTTGGTGTCAAATAATTTATTAAAATATACTAAATTTTTCTGAATTGGTGTGAATTTTTTTACGTTGTGTTTTCACTTTATTCCTGTTGTGTGCTGCATTGCCTCTCATTTAAGCCTGACTGCATTTGTGCCAAGCTACCAAAGGTGTAAGCACAGGTTAATTTAATAACTTTTGTGGTTCACCCTGACCAGGATTGGGGTTTTTGCTTGAGCAGGGTTGACTCCCCACTCGACCCACTCGACCCACAGCCCAATTTCACACAGTACCCAAAAGATTAATTTCCGGACACAGGCCCAAAACTACTTTTATACAGGTTGCCAACAGTAAAAGTTGAATCTCCTGTCACACTGAGGAAAGCCTTCAATAATATCATGTACCTACACCTGGTGATTGTAACTCATCCGTCAGTAATATAATGACATGGGCACATTCATAAGTTCCCTAACTCAGTGGCATATGCATTGAAAAGACGCAATGGAATGAAAGAGAGGAGCAATGGAAAAGAGGAAACAATCCAAAATGTTTTCTATGGTCTGTAAATCCAGTACTTGTATAGCGCACAAATCACCCCCGAAGGGGTATCTCGGCGCTGGTGGCCGTTGGGAAGATTAAGCAAGCTATTGCCCAGAGTCTCATGGTGCTGGGCAGACCCCTGCCGCCGGCACCAGGGATCAAACCGTGATCCCCAGCGTCCAGCATCAGTCGCCCTGACCGCGGTGCACACCTCTTCTGTAGCCTACTCATGTTATACTCACTAGGACCCTCTTGTTTCTGGGTGGACTCTGAACAGGGAAAATGTAAAATCGGGAAGGTGTTAGAGTGTGGTTAATGGGAAGTAGGATGTAATGAGCACTGTGTGTGACTGTATGCTGAAGAATAAGTAATGCTACAGTGCGTTTCTCTCAACATGCTCCTTCTAAACGAACCGGAAAGGCAGCCATCGATGACTCTGAGGTGCATGGCTTCTTCATCAGTGAAGTCACAGAAGTTGCAACGTGCATCAAGTCTTTCCACAAATTCATCCATTGTCTCACCAACCTGCTGTCATGCTTGGTTGAAAACATACCTTTCATAATTGACATTCAGCATTGAATTAAACTTGGCCTACAATGCTTCTTTAACCTTTTGGTGCGATTTTGCATCATTCTGTGAAACTTTCTTTACCACTTCTTTCACTCCATCATCTGCAAGGTTTTTTCAGTATTTGATGATCTTCTTGTCATTGTCATCTTCAAGCGCACCTATGAAGTCATTGAATACTTCGATCCACACAGCCCACATGGCCCCCAATGTTCTGCTTCTTAGAAGTGCTGAAAAGTGGTGGCAGCTTTAGGAACATGGCTGCATTGTATTTCACGTTCCCTTTTGCGCGATTTTGTTAGCACATGCTGTTCAAGTGAATGCATTGCAGGCTGGCACCGACAGCGTCTGCAAACAGAATTCAGTGGAGAAGCATGTGATGCGGTATGCTTCAGTCATCCTTGACAGTGAGTAAGTTCTCTGGTTCTCGTACCTTGTTGACGTTATTGTTATTTCTTGCTTTGTCTGACTAATGGCTCTGTTTTTGTAGCACAGCGTCTCTGTCGACCACCTCACTGGCAGTTTTGTCACAGATTGTGAATATGCTCCTCTGCAGGTCCTTTGATTGCTTCTGCGGCCGTGAATAGGTTGGAGCAGAGCTTTGACTCCACATGTGCATGATCGCAGACTGCTTTGTAACGATTCTGGGCACACGTGGCACGCACAGGCAGTTTGCTGTACTGTTGCAAACTCTCAGGGAGAGTTTTGTTTTCCTCGGGCACACATCCTCTAATCGTTGCCGATTGTAGCGTCTACCACAGCCAAGGAGCCAGCAAATGAATTTCGCCCTGTGGGAGCTGTGGTCAAGCATTAATTTATTCTTCAGTATACACACACACTGCACATTACATCATACCAATGTAGCCATCATACTTCCCATTAACCACACCCTAACACCTACATATTACATATTTCCTTTTCAGAATCCGCCCAGAACCAAAAGGGTCCTAGTGCATATAACATCAATATGCTACATGGTACACAACGAATACATTGGTAATTCTGTATATCAGTAAGTATGTGATGCAAATTTACAATAGGGATAAGAAAAGGGCTCCTGGTTTCAATATATTTTTTACACTTCCTTCTGTAGTTATCTATATTTATTTTTGGATATTTTCCTGTCTTTATCCATATTTATTCAGTTTTTGTCTGAAAAAAATTAAATGTGACTATTATCATTCCTTATCTACTTAACTGAAAAAAAATTAAATTCATACTTGAATGCCTACTGGTTTTTAATGCTTTAAGTACTCATGTATGATACAATAATGCATCCAGAAAAAAATACTGGCAAAACTAGTAGGTCTTGCCTGCGATAGAGTGAGGAAGACCTATTGGCATTGCTAATGCTTTTGTACCCCAGATAGCTGGACACGCCTGGCGGCCATCTTGGAATAATTTTTCTAATCAATTCTAAAAATCATTTTAAGATGGCACACGTGTTATCACCTGTTTGCACAAATGCCATTAAGAGGTGCCCATCTGAAATGGTGAGAAAGCCATCAAACAATGGCTGCTATATTAGCACCTAGTGGACAGAGGCACAGAGGGATCAAGCAACTGAATTGGTGGAGCTTATTTATAAACAAGAAGAGCAGAGGGTGGGAAGGGAGGAGGGAAATGGGGGAACAACGAGACAGAGAGAAAGTCAAGAAGAAAGCGAAACCCTCCATCTGGCTACAGTTGCCCCAGGGATTGACTACAACTGGACTGTAGTGAGAAATAAGGGCAAAAGCCAATGTGCGCTTGTTGTGATGACCCTTGAGTGAGCTGCTTGTTAACAGCCTCAGCTCCTCCGCAATGGCGAAGAAGCGTCGCCCCACTGGCTCAGCCAGCAGCTGAAAAATAAAATGATATTGTTTTATTTTTCAGCTGCTGGCTGAGCCAGCGTGTGTAGGTATGGGCAGGGCCATGGGAGGGGAGCAGAGTGATGTGCACTGCTAACTGTGCATGTCATTTTGCCTGGCTGTCTTAGGCCGGCAAAACAGACATGCACACTTCGGTTTCTCCAAGCCCAGCTGTATTACACAGCTGGGTTGGAGAAACAGCACAGACTCCCTGCGCCTGAGCGAGCATTAAACAAGCCAGCTCAGACCAATCCTCGTGCTGCTCTCATGCAGCATGAGAGCAGCTGGGGGATTGCACAGGGAATCTCTGAAGCTGCCCCAGGGGCTGCTGGGACCAGGAAGCAGTGGAGCTCCAAGGAGGCAGATGCAGCATCAGGTACGTTTTATTTTTTTATTATTCCATTTCTCCTCCCCGACACTCATCCAGCTCTTCCCACTCCACCACTATTTATATGAATCGGCTGCCATTGCTTGTTGATGACTGGTTGATTGCCAATGTGGAAACTAGTAATTAATAAATCAGTTTTTTCTTGTTAAGAGAAACTTTTCATCTACACTGTATGGGTGAGTTCTCTTTCACAGAACACCATAGTTACACACTTACTCCTCTCTTTCAGTAAATCTATAATGACAGGTTTTCAACGACTGTGTGTGCGCTCTCTGATCCCAAAAGTTCACAAATCATTCAAAAAGTGAAATGTGTGACTGCTAATTGATCTTTTGAGCACACGAAGGCCTTTGAGTTGTTCCTGAGTCATTACAGCGGTGGGTGCAAAAATAAATGCTGGAAGCTGGTATTGCTGCAGAGACTTGGCAAGAAGTCAGCCATACCTGCACTTTTGTTGTTTTATCCTTGCCGTCTATCACAGTCTGTGAGACAGCAAGGCAGAAAAGTGCATGCGGGTAGCACGCAGCTGCATCAATGCAGTACAGTCCCAGGAGCGGATTGACTGGGAGGAGGATAAGAGCAAGAGGTCAGGAACCTGTTTTACTGGCCAGATACTGAAGACAGGGCAGGAGGGAATGCTGACATTGACAACACAGACCACAAATCTCACAGAATACACCATTTGTGTGAAAAACACCTGCCTGAGGAGCTCATTTAATGTTTTTTTAACAGATTTTTATTACTTTTAAAACCAAACCGAAAACTAATACATTAACCAAAAAGAAAACATTTAGGGGCAGATTTACTAGCCCCGTACGCCACATTTGCGCCGCCGTTGCATCACTTTTGAGACGAAGCAGTGGCGCAAAGCCAGCGCCATGCTGCAGGGTATTTACAACATGATGCATCTGGGAGATGCATCATGTTGTAAAGCCCTACGCCACATGTGGGCTTTCCGGCACGGGGGGGGGGGGGGGCGTTCCGGGGCAGGCACGCCTCAGAAAAGTGGCTGAGTGAAAGCTACAAGATTTCACTCAGTCACTTTTACGGCCCTGCTGCGTCAAAACACTGCGCCTGCTTGAAGCAGGCGTAAGGATTGACGCAGCATGTTAGGCATGGGGGCACCCTGAGCCTTGCTGGAGCTGCTTTGCGCTTGCGACGTAACTCCAGCAATGCGCCACCTTTCCGCCGGGGGATGCGACACGCATCTGCCCATCCGTGCGCCACTGTGCGCCGCATTATAAATGCGGCGCATCAGTGGTGGCGCACGGGTGGGCAGATGCGTCGCAACTCTTCTGGCGCATCCCTGCTGATTGGCAGAGATGCACCAGAAGTTGAAAATCTGCCCCTCATTGTAACTGGGCGCACAGAGGTTTAAGTGGGATAAAAAAACAGGGGGTGGGTGCAGGTGGTAGGGTCTCTGAAAGGGGTGTGGTCTATTTAATTAAAGGCGTGGCTTAAAAATGACTAAGCTACAAATCTTAGCATAGTGTGCCCCCACTGGTTCTTAGTTGCATAAGATAAACAAGCCTATCACTTCGTTGTGTATATAGTATTGAAAATGCTTCTGTTCTGAAATGATCGAGACAGAATGAACTAAAGAGAGTCTCTTTGAAGTTACATCAAAGGTAGGGAATGGTGGTACTACTACAGAGTTAAGATTTTTTTTTTCACCCTGAGAGTGAGGGCATAAAAGGAGATCTCGATAGGGACCCGTCTCAGCCTCTGATTTTTAGAACTGCCTGTGCTGGACACCGGCAGGACCGAGCCCACTTAAAGCACTGCAGGCGCAAGGATTGGCAATGGTGGCAGTCAAGATCACATATACTACAGTAAATATCAGCAGGTGACATAGGGCAAGTACCTCGCCGAGTACCCTGGGGCTTCAGCAAAGATACACAATGGAGAGCGCACCTGGACAATACAACACAGTCCCATACAGACATATCATCATTCAAAACTACACAGCGCAGATCCACATAAAATCAGTGGTCGAAGTGAGGGAAGAAAAGTAGGGGAAATGTGGGCGGAGACTCCGAGGGCGGGGATAGCCCAAGGATTAGATCAGTGGTAGGAGTCAGAGGTGTGGCCAGAATGTGCCAAACATCCCAATTGTTAGCATTTATTTGGCATTTCACCGACCAGTTACACCATATTGTGTTATTTAATTCAACCAATAGATACACTTGATCATTTAAGGTTTAATAGGAGTTATTGGCATTTAAATATATTCACAATGTGGGATATATTTCCAATCACACAATGTCCCAATTATGCTTAAAAGTGTAATCACAAGCCATTTGTCTCCAAGCCATGCAGTTTCTCTCATTAGCACTTCTCCCTTCTTCCACAAGAGCAGTTCAAACATGAATGGCAAAATATCCCAGTTTGCAAATGTTTTCTATATAATTATGGCTCTGCCATATTTGCCACATAATACATCATTCACTGCATAATCATACAGCTTTAACTAATCATTTTTGTAGCTCAAATAGATAAAAAGTTACTAAAAACGTGACTTGAGTTTCTGCAAAGTGGATGGCCCTTTGCAAAGGTTGACTGATAAAATTTCTCACTGCTGCATTTGTATGTTATACTGATACTAATGAGGCAGAATCTTTACAGAGACCTAGGGCCACATGCATCAACCTATTTAGGAAGTGCAAACGGTGCGAATCGGTAAATTCGGCCGTTTGCGATTCCTAAATAAGTTTTTGGGATGCATCATACATTTTTGTGAAATTCGCTAATTTTTTGTGATTTCCAAAAATGCGATTGCTTTTAGGGATTCGCAAATTTGCGATTCCTTAAAAGCAATGCATGATTGTTTTTCAAATTGCGAATTAGCAATTAGGGGGTGCAAATTACCACGAGGTTTAACCTCGTGGTAATTTGCGAAAAGTTATGAAAATGCTCAAAAATGCATTTTTTAAACTTTCATGTTACAGACACACATGTCCTTAGGACATGTGTGTGTGAAACATGCACTTTAAAATACATTTCAGGGGTGCAGGGAGGGGTCCTTTGGACCCCCCTCTGCACCCTTGCAATGCATCAAACAAATGGGATTCGCAAAATAAAAAAGTGCAAAACGGCATTGATTCCTATGGGCTTCTAGAAGTACATGCAAAACGCTTTGATCCGTCGGGTTTTGGAATCATCACTATGGGAGAGGACCACTCGCTCTTCGAGGGCCTAATCACCCCAAGGGATAACATATCTCTGACTTCTTTCCTCACCGCCTCCCGTCTGGCCGCCGGGATTCTATAAGGCCGTTGTTTTATGATTTTTCCCGCTGGTGTTTCGATATGATGTTCCACCATGTCTGTCTTCCCGGGTAGGTCCGAGAAGATATCCGAAAAGGGTCGTAGTACTGTCCTTAGTTCGGTTTCTTTCGTGTTTGATAACTTCCTGTTCACCACGAGGAGTTCCAAGGTAGAGTCCTCGGTTGATACGGTCAACCGAGGACTCTCGGTTGACCGTATCAACCAGATGGGTTACTCTGGTGGCTGGTCCCAGCCATTCCTTCAGTAGGTTTATGTGGTAGCACTGAGTCTTGGCGGGTGAGAGCTGTAGTCTGTAGATGGTAGCTCCTATGGTTTTGATTATCCGATATGGTCCTTGCCATTCGGTCTTGCTTTTGCTGCTGATGGACGGTAAGAGGACTAAGGCCCAGTTCCCCACCCGAAGGCGTCGCAACTTCTTTCCTTTGTCATAATTCCTTTTCTGCTGTGTTTGTTTGTGTTCCAGGTTGGAATAAGCAAGGTTTCTGAGTTTGCTGAGTTTGGACTTCAGCTGTAATGTGTATTCTAGCAGGGATTTCTGCTCTTGTTCCTCCTCGGCCTCCCAAGTGTCCTTTGTTATTTCTAACAAAGACCTGGGAAGGTGACCATATAACAGGTCAAAAGCCGAGCATCCTAGGCTACTCTGCTTCTGTGCTCTTAGCACGTATAGGGCTAAGGGTAGCAACCGATCCCAGTCAGGACCTTCGAACGTCAACATTTTCTTCAGCATGGTCTTGAGTGTCTGGTTATAGCGTTCCACCAAACCGTCCGTCTGGGGATGATACACTGATGTTTTTAGGTGGCGTATATCCAAGGTCTTGCATACCTCTCTCATTAGTCTAGATGTAAACGGTGTGCCTTGGTCGGTTAACACCTCTTTGGGGAATCCGACTCTCGCAAACAGCTCCACAAACTTCTCTGCGATATTAGAGGTATTGGGGGTTCTTAATGGGAAAGCCTCAATGAATCTGGTGGCATAGTCCACTATAACCAGAGCGTAGAGGTGTCCTCTTTTTGACGTGGGTCGGGACGTGACGGGGGGTGTGTTCTCGCCATAGGTGTCCTCCCCCTAAAAGGTATCCTGTTCGAAATCCTCTGGGTTCCAACGATTAAGGTCCTCTTCTTCCGGCCAGTTCTCGTGGAGATAGGGATCAGGCTGCTGCAGAGAAGGGACAGAAGTGGGTAGAAGTGGGTAAAAGAGGGGCGACTGCCCATCAGTTCGAGTCCGGGGATTGTCCCTCGGTCATTTGACCGGCCCCGTCACAGTTATGTATTTATTTTTCATATTTAAAACATTTTATTTCTCTCCATCCCAAGGCTGCACTTTGGAATAGAAAAATGTCAGAAAAAGGGCATTTCCCGCAAGAGAGTTTTTCTTTTTTGGATCCATTACACAGAGAAGCAACAAAATGAAAGAAGGAAAGAGAGGTTGTGAACCGTTTCTTCAAGTCATGGTTTTCAGTAAGTGAGGAGCAAGGCAGAAAGAGAGGGAATAATAGAAGAGAGGGGGGCAGCAGCCAGCACAGAAAAGAAGAGAACATTGTCCGTGTCTTCTCTTGGCAGTAAGGAAGAGACAGAATCCTTTCCCTTCTCTGCCCGTCGCCGAATGTCCACGAAAGCAAGCCGAGCCTTATCTGAAGCCCTTTGCTATTTCTGCCGTCCTGGGACACAGTTTTGAAAACAAAAAGTAGGGGAACGGAATCTTTTTATTAAAAGAAGTAGGGGAATGCCGTGCCCTTCCGATCCCGCCCACTTTGACCACACTTCAAATGCTTAGAAAGAACACCTAATCACTGTATCCCAGCCTTGCCATGTCACCTGAAGATGATGCACTAACCCCCAGGCAACCTCCAAATGTTTCCACCTTGACCACAATCATACCCTGGGAGTCTAGTTTAGGGCAGTCCAACAAAATCATATCCCACTCTGGCAGGCCTCTCCCTTCCAGATCGCCTCCCTCTCGCCGTCTGCCCACCTAAGCAGTTCCTCCCATCATCTACACACGTCCGGGCAGGGGCTCATTCAATATTAATGTTTTTCTATGTTATTTCAATTTGCATAGATCACATTTTGCTCATTAGTTGTCAGTTGTAACACAACCTGCTATTAGTATGGCAGTAGCACTGTCGGATGTCTTGCCCTTCTGTATGGTCCCACAGTTCTCATTGCACATAAGAGTCAGATGCTAATTATGTGCTTTGGGAATGATGTCGTAGCAGGTCTCTCAGTTGGGTGGTGATGTGATCTGTGCATGAAAAGTATTGGTGTCAGAAGATGTGCTTTAGAAATTTGACCATTTGCTTACACATCTCTTAGGTGGGTAATATGTCTCGATGGAGGCTTCTGTATGGTATATTTTGATGGTTAGTGCTGTCGATCAATTACATGCAGCCGCCTTCACGGTGTGTTAGCGTGTTCTCCTGGGTATCTCTATGTTATACATTAGTACCTGTTTTTTTTCTGGGATCATTGTGATAACTAAGTCCAGTTGTGTAGGATGCATGAGAGGTGTACTATCTAATATGTTTTATAGTCATGTGTGTCATTTCATGGTGGCAGTGCTACTGGATAGAACGAAATAGCTTCCATTATAGCATATCTCAGTTGTGATGTATGTGGCAGGTGGTCTGTCTAATGCTCTGTTCGATGCGTCTGCGTGTGATTTGTTATCAGGGTTTGCCTTGAGCGATAAGCCAATCCTTATCCTTGATTTAGCACAGCACACAAACACCACAAATTACTCACCATCTGAAAGACTGAAACCTAAATACCATAATGAATCAAAACGTGTAGCATGGATGTTGTGTTTGTTCTGAAAGATTATGCATTCCTAAACAGTGTATTATATTTAGGCTTGAGTCATCTGCAGCAGTGGAGTAGCTAGGTTGCCCTGGGCCCTGATGAAAGCAAACCTGCACTAGGACCCCTCACTAGGATGACATCTTCAGCTGCCACCTACACTCCTCAACCTCCTTCGACAGAGTCTGTATTTGCCATATCAAAACTCACTTCCATTCTTGTACACACACTATTCTATTTCCACTCCTTACAATGCATTTCTATAAGTCAAAGCCATAACCCTAAAACACATTAGCAAAGCCAATATGTTTGGCCCTTGTACAGTGCATCCACACATAGACATAACATGCAAGGACCCCACACTCACACTGCTGGCCTCACATAAGTGCATCCCTCATGCTGCTCATCCTGTAGACCACTTACAGGATTAGCACTGTCTTATGTGCACTCACAAAAGACAATGCTAATCTTGCATTTGCAAAGGCACATCCCTCACAAAGTTCTCACAAAACATGGTGGCTAACTTGAATTTACACAAGCACACTGCTCACACACAGGTACACCGTTCACTAGGAACAAGCGGAGTTTGTACAGATTGTGGCATAGGAGGCACAAATTCAGTATCTGGTGCATTAGCTCTTAAAGTAAACTAATGTGAAGCCTGAATGTTCATTGAGATGAACTAATCTGCCATTAACCTACACTTGGACCAGCACTCCAGACTATGTAATTTCAATCATCTCAGACTTTTGTCAGGAAGAGACTTGGCATCAAAAAAGTCCCAGTTGTCTTCTAAAAACAAAAGTGGTGGTTTTCTTAGTACAAGCATATACAAACATTAATAAAAAACAAAATAAAAAAATATGCAACTGAATGTTGAGGGCATGCACTTCAATAAACAGTAAAAAATGAAATGATAAAGTATGTTGAATACTGTTTCAAGATACTGGTATGGCTTTGAAACATGCAGCAGTGATGCCTGGCACTCTGCATAATAAAGTTGTGGTCCAGCAGCGGAGCTGCTGGTACTCTCATTACTCAATTAGCACTACATTTGCAGGTGATGGGGGATGAATTCAAGGAAATATCTTCTGAAGCCAGACTTCTCTGGATGCAGAGTAATACAGAGTAAGTAGACAAAATACTGTCACTCAGACTACTGACATCCTAAAGACCAGCAGTTGTCTACTAGGCAGAACCAAAAAATTGGCAAGAAAGTCAATGGCTGAAGAAGGCCGATCCACTGCCCAATTGTATGTATCTGTTCTCTAAGCAAGAATATGTAATATTTTTTATAAAACATGAGGCAGGTGAGACAACTAAAACAGTTTTTGGTCAGACTTAAAACACACAGAAATTGATAGAACACAGGGAGAAGGAGTTAAGTTTTTTTTTTAGCGCACACTCATAAGGCATACAGCACTGGTCAAGAGCAGTACAATCTTCCCAGAACAAGTGTGGTACTGCAGGACCAGTGCAAGTTCCCTTTAAAGACATGGAAACAGTGTGGTGCTGAAGTGACAGCCAGTGTAAGCTCTGGCATGTGGCCGAGTTAGGCCCGGGAAGAAACACTGCCATTTTACATGCACACATTCCTTAAGTTGCCTTCTTTTCTACGCAATGACTTTTGACACACATTTGCTTGCGTGACAGTGCAGAATTTGCTTCTCTGAAACCACATTGCTTACATTTACACTTCGTAGGTACACTTTCACAACACCTTGAACATGTAATACATGCCCTAAAAATACATTGTGCAAATGTTGTTGTTTGTTATTCGTCCGTAAGGCGACACAGCTATCACAAAAGGAAAAACAATGTCAGCCTGGCTGAATCCTCGACACAGAAGTGTGGCTACTGTTATTATATATACACACGCATTTCCGTGCTCAAATCAGAGGAGCACTCTCATGTCACTGCGCCGGTGCTGCTTGTCAGAGTCTCAACCCAGCTGATTCCTGTTTATCCTCTGCGAGGAGGGATGTCCAATTTGTGACCAAGACGGGAACCTGAACACATTCACCCATAGGTAATGGAAGTTACATCTTCCAGATCTGTTACCACGATTCCTTGGGGAGTCAGGGTTGTCATGTTCTGAGGTTGCCCAATCCATTTGTTACTCTATTAGGTTTAGAGGTACTTATGGAAGCACTGTGAGCTAGCAGGGCTATATGCCAACATATCCTGAGGGATTTCATGGAATCAGTCTGGCACCATCTCAACGTTTATGTTGTCCAACAAATGCAGAGTTCCTACTGAGAATGTAGAAGCCGTACAACACTTCCTTCAAAAACATGGAACAGGTATACTTCTGCAGAGCCAGTCAGTGCAAGCTCCCCTCAAAGATACTGAACATATGTGGAACTGCAGGGTCAGTGCAAGCTTCCTTCAAAGGCATGGAACAAGTGTGGTACTGCAGGGCCTGCCATTACAAGCTTCCTTCAAAGAAATGGAATACACTTTGTATTGCAGGACCATTGCAAGCTTACTTCAAAAACATGGAACAAGTGTGGCACTGGGCAGCATCATTTAAAACCTCCCTTAAATACAACGAACAAGCAGCATTTCAGATTTGGTACAAGTGTAAGGAACAGTACTGAGGTGTATGCCTACAAGCTTACCTCACGCACAGCAAGATTTGCACATGCAAAACAGTACATCACCAGGCAAGAGTACATGCTTTCTTCACACCCATATAACATATACTGATCTGGAACAATGCCAGCTTTTCTCGCATGCACTGAACATGGGCAGCATCTACAGCCAAGCCTATGTGTAATGTGCAGTTTGTCAGCAGTGTAATGTCTCCTCCCATGCCTCACAGGTATAAGAGGTCATATCACAGAAACAGCCCCCCAGTCTCAACGCACTGCAACATGCATGAGGAAATTTCGGATTCTTTGCTACATTTAATTCATCAAATTATTTAAAAACCTCTATATTTGATCCAATCCCCCCACCCCCCATATATTGTTATGTTTTCATGAGCATCTCCTTTCCTTATAAATCTGTTTTTTTCAAACATACAACATTTGTCCATGCTTTCCTACATCCATTAGTTGCAGGAGGCTCTGGTGCTCTCTAGTATTGTGCTGTATCTCATTTGCGAATAGTCAAGCCAAGGCAGATCAATATTTTATTGGACCTCTCATCATTTTATGCCCTTCATAACAACTATTTTTGTAACACATTTGCAGAAGGGAGAAGGAACATAACCTAATTGCTTTCCTGTGATCTTTATTACTCTGATTTCTAGTCTTACTTGCCCTAGTCTAAGTCTGCCTCATCATTGAGGTACAAAAGGGGCTGAAGACGGCTGTAATGCCAGAAACCGGTCCTCGGAAGCTTGTTTCCGGTCCAGGGAAGGCATGGTTTGGCAGTTTGGGCTGGACTGTTCCCATGAGGCACAGGGTCAGACTGATTTGCATATAGACATGTCTGAACTGGGGTGGCAGAGTGGGCTAAAGAACGGTGATGGATCAAACCCAGATCTTTTGACTGGGTGTGAGTGTTTGATTGGTTCAGATGCTCCGTCCATCACCACCTCCTTTTGTACCACTTTGGCCGCCATAAGTGTGGCAGGGTATGCTCAGACGTGAGTCCCTTGCTCACTTTGCCACTGGATTCAAGCAAGCCGGCTGAAGGCGGCTGTAATGCCAGAATCCGGTCCTCGGAAGCATGTTTCCGGTCCAGGGAAGGCATGACTTGGCAGTTGGGGCTGGACTGTTCCCATGAGGCACAGGGTCAGACTGATTTGCATATAGCCATGTCTGAACTGGGGTGGCAGAGTGGGCTAAAGAACTGTGATGGATCAAACCCAGATCTTTTGACTGGGTGTGAGTGTTTGATTGGTTCAGATGCTCCGTCCATCACCAACCCCTTTTGTACCGCTTTGGCCGCCATAAGTGTGGCAGGGTATGCTCAGACGTGAGTCCCTTGCTCACTTTGCCACTGGATTCAAGCGAGCCGGGCTGAAGACGGCTGTAATGCCAGAAACCGGTCCTCGGAAGCTTGTTTCCGGTCCAGGGAAGGCATGGCTTGGCAGTTCGAGCTGGACTGTTCCCATGAGGCACAGGGTCAGACTGATTTGCATATAGCCATGTCTGAACTGGGGTGGCAGAGTGGGCTAAAGAACGGTGATGAATCAAACCCAGATCTTTTGACTGGGTGTGAGTGTTTGATTGGTTCAGATGCTCCGTCCATCACCACCCCCTTTTGTACCGCTTTGGCCGGCATAAGTGTGGCAGGGTATGCTCAGACGTGAGTCCCTTGCTCACTTTGCCACTGGATTGAAGCAAGCCGGGCTGAAGACGGCTGTAATGCCAGAAACCGGTCCTCGGAAGCCTGTTTCCGGTCCAGGAAAGGCATGGCTTGGCAGTTGGGGCTGGACTGTTCCCATGAGGCACAGGGTCAGACTGATTTGCATATAGCCATGTCTGAACTGGGGTGGCAGAGTGGGCTAAAGAACGGTGATGGATCAAACCCAGATCTTTTGACTGGGTGTGAGTGTTTGATTGGTTCAGATGCTCCGTCCATCACCACCCCCTTTTGTACCGCTTTGACCGCCATAAGTGTGGCAGGGTGTGCTCAGACATGAGTCCCTTGCTCACTTTGCCACTGGATTCAAGCAAGCCGGGCTGAAGACGGCTGTAATGCCAGAAACCGGTCCTCGGAAGCTTGTTTCCGGTCCAGGGAAGGCATGGCTTGGCAGTTTGGGCTGGACTGTTCCCATGAGGCACAGGGTCAGACTGATTTGCATATAGCCATGTCTGAACTGGGGTGGCAGAGTGGGCTAAAGAACGGTGATGGATCAAACCCAGATCTTTTGACTGGGTGTGAGTGTTTGATTGGTTCAGATGCTCCGTCCATCACCACCCCCTTTTGTACCGCTTTGACCGCCATAAGTGTGGCAGGGTATGCTCAGACGTGAGTCCCTTGCTCACTTTGCCACTGGATTCAAGCAAGCCGGGCTGAAGACGGCTGTAATGCCAGAAACCGGTCCTCGGAAGCTTGTTTCCGGTCCAGGGAAGGCATGGCTTGGCAGTTCGCGCTGGACTGTTCCCATGAGGCACAGGGTCAGACTGATTTGCACATAGCCATGTCTGAACTGGGGTGGCAGAGTGGGCTAAAGAACGGTGATGGATCAAACCCAGATCTTTTGACTGGGTGTGAGTGTTTTATTGGTTCAGATGCTCCGTCCATCACCACCCCCTTTTGTACCGCTTTGGCCGCCATAAGTGTGGCAGGGTATGCTCAGATGTGAGTCCCTTGTTCACTTTGCCACTGGATTCAAGCAAGCTGGGCTGAAGACGGCTGTAATGGCAGAAACCGGTCCTCAGAAGCTTGTTTCCGGCCCAGGGAAGGCATGGCTTGGCAGTTCGGGCTGGACTGTTCCCATGAGGCACAGGGTCAGACTGATTGGCATATAGCCATGTCTGAACTGGGGTGGCAGAGTGGGCTAAAGAACGGTGATGGATCAAACCCAGATCTTTTGACTGGGTGTGAGTGTTTGATTGGTTCAGATGCTCTGTCCATCACCACCCCCTTTGTACCGCTTTGGCCGCCATAAGTGTGGCAGGGTATGCTCAGATGTGAGTCCCTTGCTCACTTTGCCACTGGATTCAAGCAAGCCGGGCTGAAGACGGCTGTAATGCCAGAAACCGGTCCTCGGAAGCTTGTTTCCGGTCCAGGGAAGGCATGGCTTGGCAGTTCGGGCTGAACTGTTCCCATGAGGCACAGGGTCAGACTGATTTGCATATAGCCATGTCTGAACTGGGGTGGCAGAGTGGGCTAAAGAACGGTGATGGATCAAACCCAGATCTTTTGACTGGGTGTGAGTGTTTGATTGGTTCAGATGCTCCGTCCATCACCACCCCCTTTTGTACCGCTTTGGCCGCCATAAGTGTGGCAGGGTATGCTCAGACGTGAGTCCCTTGCTCACTTTGCCACTGGATTCAAGCAAGCCGGGATGAAGACGGCTGTAATGCCAGAAACCGATCCACGGAAGCTTGTTTCCGGTCCAGGGAAGGCATGGCTTGGCAGTTCGGGCTGGACTGTTCCCATGAGGCACAGGGTCAGACTGATTTGCATATAGCTATGTCTGAACTGGGGTGGCAGAGTGGGCTAAAGAACGGTGATGGATCAAACCCAGATCTTTTGACTGGGTGTGAGTGTTTTATTGGTTCAGATGCTCCGTCCATCACCACCCCCTTTTGTACCGCTTTGGCCGCCATAAGTGTGGCAGGGTATGCTCAGACGTGAGTCCCTTGCTCACTTTGCCACTGGATTCAAGCAAGCCGGGCTGAAGATGGCTGTAATGCCAGAAACCGGTCCTCGGAAGCTTGTTTCCGGTCCAGGGAAGGCATGGCTTGGCAGTTCCGGCTGGACTGTTCCCATGAGGCACAGGGTCAGACTGATTTGCATATAGCCATGTCTGAACTGGGGTGGCAGAGTGGGCTAAAGAACGGTGATGGATCAAACCCAGATCTTTTGACTGGGTGTGAGTGTTTGATTGGTTCAGATGCTCCGTCCATCACCACCCCCTTTTGTACCGCTTTGGCCGCCATAAGTGTGGCAGGGTATGCTCAGACGTGAGTCCCTTGCTCACTTTGCCACTGGATTCAAGCAAGCCGGGCGGAAGACGGCTGTCATGTCAGAAACCGGTCCTGGGAAGCCTGTTTCCGGTCCAGGAAAGGCATGGCTTGGCAGTTGGGGCTGGACTGTTCCCATGAGGCACAGGGTCAGACTGATTTGCATATAGCCATGTCTGAACTGGGGTGGCAGAGTGGGCTAAAGAACGGTGATGGATCAAACCCAGATCTTTTGACTGGGTGTGAGTGTTTGATTGGTTCAGATGCTCCGTCCATCACCACCCCCTTTTGTACCGCTTTGGCCGCCATAAGTGTGGCAGGGTATGCTCAGACGTGAGTCCCTTGCTCACTTTGCCACTGGATTCAAGCAAGCCGGGCTGAAGACGGCTGTAATGCCAGAAACCGGTCCTCGGAAGCTTGTTTCCGGTCCAGGGAAGGCATGGCTTGGCAGTTCGGGCTGGACTGTTCCCATGAGGCACAGGGTCAGACTGATTTGCATATAGCTATGTCTGAACTGGGGTGGCAGAGTGGGCTAAAGAACGGTGATGGATCAAACCCAGATCTTTTGACTGGGTGTGAGTGTTTCATTGGTTCAGATGCTCTGTCCATCACCACCCCCTTTGTACCGCTTTGGCCGCCATAAGTGTGGCAGGGTATGCTCAGAGGTGAGTCCCTTGCTCACTTTGCCCACTGGATTCAAGCAAGCCGGGCTGAAGACGGCTGTAATGCCAGAAACCGGTCCTCGGAAGCTTGTTTCCGGTCCAGGGAAGGCATGGCTTGGCAGTTCGGGCTGGACTGTTCCCATGAGGCACAGGGTCAGACTGATTTGCATAAAGCCATGCCTGAACTGGGGTGGCAGAGTGGGCTAAAGAACGGTGATGGATCAAACCCAGATCTTTTGACTGGGTGTGAGTGTTTGATTGGTTCAGATGCTCCGTCCATCACCACCCCCTTTGTACCGCTTTGGCCGCCATAAGTGTGGCAGGGTATGCTCAGACGTGAGTCCCTTGCTCACTTTGCCACTGGATTCAAGCAAGCCGGGCTGAAGACGGCTGTAATGCCAGAAACCGGTCCTCGGAAGCTTGTTTCCGGTCCAGGGAAGGCATGGCTTGGCAGTTCGGGCTGGACTGTTCCCATGAGGCACAGGGTCAGACTGATTTGCATATAGCCATGTCTGAACTGGGGTGGCAGAGTGGGCTAAAGAAAGGTGATGGATCAGATCCAGATCTTTTGACTGGGTGTGAGTGTTTGATTGGTTCAGATGCTCCGTCCATCACCACCTCCTTTTGTACCACTTTGGCCGCCATAAGTGTGGCAGGGTATGCTCAGACGTGAGTCCCTTGCTCACTTTGCCACTGGATTCAAGCAAGCCGGGCTGAAGGCGGCTCTAATGCCAGAAACCGGTCCTCGGAAGCTTGTTTCCGGTCCAGGGAAGGCATGGCTTGGCAGTTCGGGCTGGACTGTTCCCATGAGGCACAGGGTCAGACTGATTTGCATATAGCCATGTCTGAACTGGGGTGGCAGAGTGGCCTAAAGAACGGTGATGGATCAAACCCAGATCTTTTGACTGGGTGTGAGTGTTTTATTAGTTCAGATGCTCCGTCCATCACCACCCCCTTTTGTACCGCTTTGGCCGCCATAAGTGTGGCAGAGTATGCTCAGACGTGAGTCCCTTGCTCACTTTGCCACTGGATTCAAGCAAGCCGGGCTGAAGACGGCTGTAATGCCAGAAACCGGTCCTCTGAAGCTTGTTTCCGGTCCAGGGACGGCATGGCTTGGCAGTTCGGGCTGGACTGTTCCCATGAGGCACAGGGTCAGACTGATTTGCATATACCCATGTCTGAACTGGGGTGGCAGAGTGGGCTAAAGAACGGTGATGGATCAAACCAAGATCCATTGACTGGGTGTGAGTGTTTTATTGGTTCAGATGCTCCGTCCATCACCACCCCCTTTTGTACCGCTTTGGCCGCCATAAGTGTGGCAGGGTATGCTCAGACGTGAGTCCCTTGCTCACTTTGCCACTGGATTCAAGCAAGCCGGGCTGAAGACGGCTGTAATGCCAGAAACCGATCCTCTGAAGCTTGTTTCCGGTCCAGGGAAGGCATGGCTTGGCAGTTCGGGCTGGACTGTTCCCATGAGGCACAAGGTCAGACTGATTTGCATATAGCCATGTCTGAACTGGGGTGGCAGAGTGGGCTAAAGAACGGTGATGGATCAAACCCAGATCTTTTGACTGGGTGAGAGTGTTTGATTGGTTCAGATGCTCCGTCCATCACCACCCCCTTTTGTACTGCCTCATCATTGACACACGATGTGCCTTCCCTAATTCACAAATAATAGAAAGTAAAACAAGAACACCTGGTCCATAGCCATGCGTCCGTCCCTTCTTGTTTCAAACAAATGGACCAGACTGGCACGTACCCCAAACTACCAAGCAAACCCGCCATCACTATGTTCCATTCAGGGCACAAGTCCTAAAAAAAGAAGTGGGGGGACTAACCAGGTTAGGCAGTATGCAAGCGAAATCATGATGCATGCCATCACAGCATATGATGTCACGATGCGTGACATTGCATGTGACATCACAGGAAGTGACCTCACTGGAAGTGTCATCAGATATTAAAACCACAGACATATGATTATCAGGTATATCATGAGTACATTTAAGCGCATTATGAGATTTAACAAATAAGATTTGGCGTTGTGGTTGTGCCAAAAAAGTGGCGCGATCCCTACGCAAGATCTAGACCTCAACTAATACATTTATTTTTTTAAACCCTGCCACAAAGAAATTGGCAACCAGGAGAAGCACAGCAGTACATCTGTTCTGCTTAGTTGGTTGCAAAGTCTGCATTTTAAAATATGTTATGGTGTTAAGGCATCTGCTGTAAAGGTGCCCAGTAAATCTCAGGGAATAATTTTGAATCAAAGTAGCATAGTGGGTTAATGTGTCGCCTGCAACAGATTTTATTTAATTTAGAATGTAAAGTGGGTTGCTACTTTTAATACAGAGATCCTTTTGTTACCTGCAGCTCATAAATTGTAATCCGTGTAATATAGCACAGTGAGCTATGAAGGACATGTGACTCCTACACCTTGTAACCCTGTCTCATGTAACTCATCTTGTACATTCATTTACACATGTACATGATTTATTGTTAATCTATAAAGTGTATGTTATGTAAAGAGCATGCCTCTCTTAAGTACCTGTGAAGAGATAACAAGCTGTGTGCCTTTGTCTCTCCTCCATGGCATTTACATTTAAGTGTAAGGTTCCAGGCCTCCTCCAGTCAGGATATTCAAACAATAGGAGGCCTGATGGCCCTAAAACTTAGGCCCAGCTGGAGGTGAACAAAAAATCCCCCTCGCTGCCTGCACATTGCTGCTGGGAATCGGAGGCAGACAATGTGCAGGCGCTACTAAACGTGTCCCGCTGTCTGAAAATTAAACCAGGACAAGTTCAGCACATTTCTGTGGAGCTCAATTTCTTGGCAGAGGGGATGGCGTCCCCGACTTGTGCCCTGCTTCCATCCCAAGAAGGGAAGTAAGTTATGGCAACTAGGACTATGGCAAGAAAGACTGAGACTTGCAGTAATGCATATTATTCGTAATTAGAGCTTTACCTCATTGCCTTTTCTCACCCTAGTCCGAATAAATAAAGATTGTGCCAAAGCATACAAACAACCAGCTGGACTACAGACACATGAACGAAAGTCACAGAAGGCAACCAGTAACATTTATTGAGCAGAAAACGAAATTAGTAGGACCCAGGTCAACACATGGGAGCCACACTCTGCTGGAAAAGCACCACCCCCTCCAAAATCTAAATGGAGATTAAGGTGTGTGGAAATATTTAGTGACTATGTATTTAAGGGTCATTTTGCTGTTTAAGGGTCAAAGTAGCCACTACTCAAATCTTTAAGAAAATGTCTACTTTGCATCTTTGCTTACTTAATCCCCTTGTTTGCGATTCGTACCAACCCCATTATTTGCTTTTCCAAGTATAAACGTGGCACACATTTCATTCTGCAGGGCAGCCCCCTGAAAAATTTCACAAGAGGCAGGGGTCCTGAACCGGGCCATGACAGGCCTGTCCTGTCTGATAAGCAAGGGAAGTTGCCAACCAAAACCAACAGCTGGGAGTTGTCAAAGAGGAATTCTTACCCTTACAAGTGAGTCAAAAGTAAGAAATCAAAAAAAAGCTGCTGAAAAGAGGCAGTCCTGGTTAGGTAGATGGAGAGAGGCTTCTGAACTTTCAGCCTGCCTCTTCAGTCGAGGAAGGGACCAGAAAGGAGCACAGGATGGATGAAGTACAATGAACATGAAAAGCAGAGGAGACTTTTAGGAGTAAGGTTGCAGGACACCTATGATCATATAAGTCATAATGAACATTAAGCTAAGACTCTGTGCATAATGTGCATAATAATGCGACTAGAAGAAATTGCCATTACAATAACAACCTGTCAGGAAGCAGATTTAAATCAACTTGCCTCTATTGGCTCAAAGGCTCCAGTTGAAGACCCTAAAGAACTAGAGGCAAATCCCAAGAAGACAGACAGAGAATTAATAATATGCCAATTACTGAAATACCTCTTCAAAAGCCTGTAGTCCAGGAGTTCTAGGTTCCGCTCAGATAGCTTTTCCCTTAATCTGCACGGTGGAGACAAGTTGGCTCAAGAGAAAGTCATTCGCAAAATAAAATCCAGCACGTGACCAGGATCACAAAAAGTATGCAGAACCCCCCTTTCAATTGTGCCATGATTTAAAATTCTTCTAGTGCCTGGAATACACTTTGAGAGTAGCCAGGCACTGAAATGTGTGGGTACAAACAGCCACAACACTTAAACGCCCTAGAGTCTTTTAACTTTTAACTTAACTTAACTTTTAACTTTTAACTTAAACGCCCTAATCTTTTAGACACCAAAAACCCTTTAGGGACTTACAACAGAGCTACCTGTGGAAGCATCAGATACCTAATGTGCGACAAATCTCTTGCTAACACACAGTGTAAACATGTTGTCAGTCTGCGCAGAAGGTGAAACTATGATATTGAGCAGTGTTTGCTTTGTATTGTAATGTCCAGTGAACATGCTACTGTGCTACACTTCCCAACACCCACCTCTTCACAGGTACCTCCAGTATCTGACCCGGTTGATAAAAATGCTGCTGGGAGGATGTGCCCTCCCTGGAGTTACCACTTACCCTCACTTCAGTCAGGTATCTACAGTAACCCTCTGTTTTGTTTACTGCAATGCGTGCCTTGGACCCACGACATAGCTTTACTACCCCTAGATTTTGAGGATGCAAGGACAATGGAGAACTCATAATAATACCATGCATGTGACAATAAATGACATTGACTACTCATTTGTGCATAAAATATGGTTCATGTTT
This sequence comes from Lissotriton helveticus, assembly GCF_964261635.1. Classification (NCBI taxonomy): domain Eukaryota; kingdom Metazoa; phylum Chordata; class Amphibia; order Caudata; family Salamandridae; genus Lissotriton; species Lissotriton helveticus. The sequence goes on from NC_136067.1 coordinate 1,380,684,643, forward strand.
ATTTATTACACAGGTTGGGTTAGCTTACGGGTGATCCAGGTGGCACCAGCGCCTTCACAGTCAATTAATCAAACAATTGATACCAATCCTGAGAAGCCTATTTCTGTCCTGTTGGTGGTATCAACACCAATGCACTTAGATTGTTTACAGCTCATTCACTCAAGTGTAGGTTGCCACCTTGCTCTTTCCTGTTTGGTCATGTGACAATTCATAGCCCCCTGGCCACTCTCCACAGTTACTCGTGATTTCACTGTGCCTTGAGGGATTAAGAAGCACTGCCACCTCATGCCAGGCCCAGTTGTAGTGATTCCCAGTGACCCGAGGAATTCCCTTTAAGCTGCAAGATTCACCATCTAGAGGCCCTTGTAGTTGTTTGAAGCTTTAGGCTCACTCTATAACTCTGCCATGTGATGCTGATAGAAACCATCACATTATTTGTCCTTTTGCCTCTCATGCATCCGGTTTGAGTCGAACATCTCCTTAAAATAGGAGGAATGTTCCTCGCAAGCATTAAGACCCATAACAAAGTTGCTGCGCGCCTGTTCAAACCCAAGCAACCCAGTGGGTTTTAATGTCGATATGAAGGATGCCAACTGACCCTTGTTAGAGTAAGTCAGTGCTTAATTTGAGCTGGTGTTTTCCGATGCTCATCAAGGTACTCAATTGTCAACACCGATACATGGCAGTCTGCCACATGGTGGCGCTGTTTGTCTAATTTAGAGATGCGCACAACACTTGTTTATGAATTCAAGATACATTAAAAATTAATAATACCTGTCACCCAAGCCATTCTCATAGCTTTTGGGGCCTGGGATTGCCTATGTTGTCAAGCTTGTAAGTTTGGGATGGTTAGTAAGTTGTGTTCCTACTGTTATTGGCTGGTGCAATAGGTGGTACACGCTGCAGTGCCCTCCAGACTGGCGCCCTGGCATTTGTTTTTTCTACAAATTAAGCACTGTGAGTAAGTGTGATCAGAAACACAGTAGATGAAAAATCTTTCCCCACACCTTGACTGACTGTGTGGACCCTGTCTGCTCACGCGCTGCGCGTTGTTTAACCCACGAGCGCTGACAACTGCCCTTGTTCTGTGCAGAGTGGAAAAGGCTGATGGGTCAGGAAATACATTACACGATATCTGAGAAAAACACACTTTGAGCGCCTTTTCAAATATGCCAAAATGGAGGAGATAATGGACATCAGCGAACTAAATTGATTTTGTAGTTTTTCGCCAGCTAAGATGAAAAAAAAATGCAAACACCTCCTGGGACAAGTTGTTTTTGTAACAATGGGAATCTAATGCCTTACAGTCATGTTAACAGCTGCGCCATCTGATCCGCGGCCGCTTTTTGTCGGCTGAAGCACTTCTGTTGCCAATCAATCTATCATGGAGTGCTTAATGCCTGCAAACGGTAGGCGGGGCAGAGACAGCCCGGAGAGCAGCGGCCGACAGTCACAGCAACCAAAGACCCGAGGCGAGCCCGAGGGAGGCAGGAGGCTGGCGCGCCACAGCGGGAAGCCGCCCTCGCCCCAGGACCACGCAAACAGGGTGGGGATCCCGCCTTCCGCCCGCCGGGCCACCATGTCACAGCCCAACAGCCGGAGGCAAGAGAACAACAAAATAGTAAGTCTGTATGAACCAACGTACATTTATTTATTTTATTTTATTTAATGTGATTTTATATAGCGCGAACTTCACCCGAAGGTGTCAGAGCGCTTTACATAAGAACCAGTTGCAAAACGTAAGGATTTAGGATTACATGCGTTACATAAAAGATACAAACTGAAAAAAATGCAAATGTACAAGATGTAAAGTCACGCAAGGAAGAGATACAAACAGAAAGAAAAATTGCAAACGTACAATTAGTAAAGTCACTCAAGGAAGAGATACAAACAGAAAGAAAAATTGCAAATGTACAATTAATAAAGTCACTCAAGGAAGAGATACAAATGGATATACTCTAAGAGTCACATAGGAATGGTAGAGAGTACAAAGGTCTACTGCATATACTAGTGATTAGAGTTATCTCTATATACATATATATATATACATAGTAAATGTTCTCAGGTCATGATCAGTTTTATTTTATTTGATACTTCTTGTATTGTATTGTATCGTAATTGCTATTATATAGCGCTTTCTACTCCTGAGGAGGCGTGGAAGCACTTTTCTCCAGGCACCACGCTGCTCTGGAGCTAAAAGTCAGTGTTTATTGGTTATTTTTGGCTTTTGGGATTAGTTTTGACCTCGGCTTCTCGTGGAAACCATTACTCGTGTTCGAGTAAACTAATAGGGGTTACCAGGGATCACTAGCTGTATATATTCATGCAGGTGGTTGATCGGATTGGTAGATGGACCAGATGAGATCAGGTATTGTTAGATTGTAGGAATATTTTTGTATTTCGTGCACTGCTGAACATTGCCCGAATGCACAGAGGTTGGTGGATTATTTTATGTGCCATGGGTGGTTGGTTGTCTACAGGCAAGGGCCACTGGCTGATACTTATTAAAGACCAAAAGATGTTCTTAAGAGCCTGAAGTGGGTGGTGCTGAATGCCACTATTTCTGAATACTAAGGCTGTCCAGTCTTCATTCCACCTCCTGCTTCTTTCTTCTCCATCCTACGCTTCCTGTCTCTTTCATCTCAGTCTTGCAGTTTCTTTTCTTTCTCTTCCTCCCCTTTCCGACTTTCTGTTTCTTGCTGTAGGTCAAAGTCTGTTGGTGGAAAATAAGTCCTGGTTACAAAATCAGTGCCGATGCCAACCACCTGCAACCAGTGGGACACTGGCCAGGTTCAGCCACTGAGAAACACCGCCTCAGGCCGCACTCTGTTTTAGAGCAGTGCTTGAGCTTGGACCCATGTCGGGAATGTCACAATTGTCAAATGTGAGGAGGTCACTGGGTGTGGAAGGTTGAACCGAACATAAATGTAAATGGCGGAAGCCAACATATAACACTTTTGTACAACGGTAACCACTTTCTCCACTTCCCCTCAACCGCCCACAAACCTCAGTTGCGCACACCTGACATAAACCCCCCAAATTCGCCCCACCGGAGGAAGATCTTTCACCCATCTCGCTGCCAAAGCGCGGGACACCCTCCCACTACAACTCCGCATGACACCATCTTCAAGAAGAGACTCAAGACCTAGCTTTTCGAATGTGACAGGCAGCAAGCACCTGGATACCCTTGCGGGTGACAAGTAGCGCTATACAAATACCTCTTGAAAGAGGCACAGCAATGGATAGTTTGGGTAGCCCTGCGTTGCAGGCTCTAGACGTATCATAAGCTGTTTTGGTCATGGAGCCTTCTTCCACTGCCTAGCTCAGGCGTCTAACATTGAGCAACAAGGACCAAATCAGTGCAGATTTTCTAGATACCTTAGATCTATTTAGTTACAATGAATCAAGATGGGAACCATTTCCATAGTCAGTTGATATCATTGCCTAATTTGAGCCAGTGGTTTCCGGCGCTCAGCACCGGCACTTAATCATCAACACTGACGCTTTGCACAAGCACCAGTTCAAGACACATTCACAATCATTTAAGAGGCACGGAAGATCACAGGATATTGAGCCGCCCCGAGACTCGAACCTAGTTCCACAGCTCCAAAGTCAGCTGCTCTGGCCATTACGCCACACCGTTGCGCCTCTTTTTATGGTTGGTAGTTGGTTCTGGTTCAGGCGGTGCTAACAGGAGAGCTGGGGCTCTTGTCAGTTGGCAGCCTGCCTCCTCACAAGAGCGCTGGCACTTATTTTTTTACAAATTAACCACTGGTGATATCATTAGAAGCTGATGGATCTGTCCATTATGGACCAACATTAGAAGCCACTGGCTGCAGCTTTCTGTGTCCTCATCAGAAAAAAAAGCTTTAAGAAGCACAACTAAGCGAGGAGCTTTGGCTCCCCTCACATATTGATTACAGCATTTGATAGGGCAGAAATTGTGTTAGTCCACTTACAAAGTAGTTCCATTCCCTCTGCTATCGGGCTGTGTATCACATGTTGTTCTGATACCTGTGAAGGAGGACAGAGATGTGCTGGTTATTGCAGCACATGTTAATAATGCATTTCTCTTTATGGAGGTGATATATGGTGTATAAGAGGCGGGTTATGTTTGTCAAAATAAAAGGCATCCATAAAAAGCGTTCCTTCGAAATGGAGTAAGGAAGGGTGCAATTCATTCAGGTTTGTTAGTGTGCCTGTTTATCTACAATCTCTTGCCGGTAAGTCCCACAAATCAAATTAAAGCTGAAGAGAAAAGATACCCTCTAACACTACGGGAAAACACTCATGCGTTTACCGACAACACAGCAAAACCAACTGGCTCCAGACAGAGCTTTCTCATACGAGCTACCTTTTATTATATTTGCATAAAAGTTGCCAAGAAAACTCCATACACACCGCCAGGTGATAGACAAAGTGCATGGACATCATTTGGGGGCCACCAGGGGTCGCAGCTGTGACCCCTGGCTTGCCCTTTGCTACCCCTAGCACTGCCTTTGCAGCCTCTAGCCTTAGAGGTGGCAAAGTCAGTGCCAGGAACACAGGGGCAGCTGGGGCCCCACTCTCTTTTTATTTTCTATCAATTTGTTATTACACTAATAGTAAATAAATAAAATATATGTGTGAGTGAAAGTGGTTGTCAAAAGGCGTGTGATGTCCTTTTCACTACCCCTGTGATGGCCCTTCTGCTACCCCTGGCATTTAGGTGAATTGACGTCCATGACATAGTATGTGTGTTTTCATGTATTGCCCGGGAACAGGGGCACTGCGAGTAGCCCTCTATTGTGGTGAAGAATGGTTCTAAATGGGTATGGTACACCTGCCTGGAGGTGGACAGAAGTTACCTCATTAGTTTCATTTTTATGTACTCTGCGCCCCAGCCTATGTCCCACTGTCAACAGGGCTCATTTAGTCTGTCTCTCTGGCTTCATTGCTGTGCCACCACAGCAACCTGTACCACCACCAGAAGCAGCACAACACAAGTATTACCAACACTGTTACCACTACCACCACCACCACCACCGGTACTATACCAGCAGTACCAACAACACCAGAACGACCACCAGCACTGGCACAAACATTACCCCTACTAGTACCAGTTCCTCTGTTCCCATCACCACCACCACAGTAACATCAGTACCAACTCCACTAGTACTCCCATCACCCCAGTCAGTACCACCACCCGTGCCACCACTATCAGAACGACTATTAACACCATTGTCAGTACTACCACCAGAGTACCACTACAGTACCATCACTAGACATATCACCAACAGTACCATCACCACCAGTACTACCAACACCATTCCCACCGTACCACCAGCATAGTACCACCTCCAGTCGTGCCATCACAACCAGCAGTACCACCACCATAGTCGCATCACAATCATCACCACCCACACCACCACTCATACCACCACGTGCACCGTGAACCAGGGCAAGATTACCATCACTAGTAACTCCATCACTACCAGAACCACAACCACCACCATCAATAGCATCACCATCATTGACACTACCATCCATACCACCACTAATAATTGTACCACCAGTACTGTCATTAGTACCAATACTTCACCATCAGTACCACTGCTACTATTACCCATACTAACATTAACATCAACATCAGTATTAGTACCGCCACCAGTATCAGTACCATCACATCACCACGACTAGTACCATCACTGCCAATGATATTTAAATACACATCTTGCACAATAATCCAGAGGTGAGTTGTTCAAAAAGGAAACCTGCTTCGCATCCCATTGAATGGGATCTGCCCTTCAGGAGTTCAGTGTGATTTTTGTTGGCTATGTGGGCACTACTAAGCAAAGTTGGCTTTGGAACTCGCACACTGTTTTTAAAATGCATAACTTTTTATAAAAGATTTGGAGAGATTTTTTTTTCACGCTTTCAAATGTGCTAAACCATATGGCTCTTTCAAATATCCTGCCTAAATGTATCTTCTATGTAAGATGCAGAGGTACCAAAAGTTTCTTTTGAATACCTTCTACAAAAAAACATTTTAAAGCATCTGTTCCAAAGCTGTAAAATCTCACGTTTGGGTCATTGCTGTTTGCAAAGTTCCCTCAACTGTTCATTCATATGGATGATTCGTGGATTCGTCTCAAAATCTCTGAATAAATCACTGTTGAAATTATTCTCATTTACATTTATTGTGTGTAAGTCCATGTGAAACACCTGACACGGAACCGGTGCTAATGTGTCGGAGTGCGACATGCTTTAGATGAATCGGTCTGACATCTTTAGATCATTGACTTTTTAGCAGCACCTTTTGTCACTGGAAAAGGGGCATCACAGGATTACAGACCCCATTCACCTTCAAGGAGTAAACTCGGAGGTGGCTCCTGCGTTAGAGCGGAGGAGCGTCGCTCCGCCCAGTAAATTGCTCTCAAACGCCCTTAGATAAAAAAAACCAGTAATAAAGTTATTTTATTACCGTTTTATTTTTCATCCTCCCGTCCTGAACTGAATGTGAGGATAGGGCGGGGTTTGTTACCTGGTAGCAGCAGGGAGTAGGGTGGGTTGCCTGGGCAATTTTCAGAGCGCGCATGTCCCTTTTGCCGGCCGTCTTGCGATGGCCAGCCAGACATGCGCACTTGGAAAGCTGTAAGACAGCTGGGTTAGAGCAAGTGCAGGGTTCCAGTGTCCTCCGGAATGGCGAGAGAGGCCACACCCTCCAATCCTAGCACTTCTCTCATGCTGGTGAGAGAAGCTCCAGGATTGGCTAAGGCAGTTGGCTGGGGCCTGCACTGAACATCAGACTACATCAGGAGAAGGGCATGCTGTGAGGAGGAGGCTGTGTTTGTTAGTGGGTTTAATTTTTTATTATTTTATTTGTGGCGCGTGCACAATAGTGCACAATTAACCATCATCCGTTTGCCCGCCCCATCACTCCCTGTAGATACCAGTGCTACTGGTAAGGTGCTTATTACAGGGTGAAAGATGTTGTTAGTGGTTGCACATATGAAGAATAGGTATTTAAGGGTCCATTTTAGTTTAAGGTCAGAGTAGCCACTACAAAAATATTTAAGAAAATGTCTACTTTGCTTCTTTGCTTGCTCAACCCTAGTTTGCTATTCGTACCAACCCCATTATTTGCTTTTCCAAGTATAAACATTGCACACATTTTCTTCTGACCAAGTCCATCTGCTGCTATAATTGTGACTTTTAGGCCTACTATTAGTGGACATATGCAGTGGATGTATCTTCTTATCAAATAATAATATGCACAGCAGAATGTTAAATGTGTATTTTATGCGTTGGGCAGGAATTCAACTAGCATAATTTTCCCATAGGATTGAAATTTATTTTAGAACATTGGATTTTTGAGAGCTCCACTGAAGAAAATGTAGTGGCTAATTTAGAACATTTTATCTTCAGTGGATGGCATATTATAATAGCCTTATAGCCCATGTGCCTTAGGGTATACCAGTTGTTGAAGGCCCTCTTCTACGTTATAGGTGAACTCTGGTTCAGGTCCTTTAGCAACCTGTATATCTCTCAGCTGTGCGCTATAAGGCTAAATTATTGCTTCAGTATTGTGCTCACACTGTCCCAAGATTGCTTCTGAGTGCTGTAGGAGAGACCTTGAAACAAACAACTGAATGCATAAAGTAGTATCTACTCCAAATGTTTGTCTGAAGAGAAATGTCTTTAGCTCATTTCTGTATGTCCGAAAATGTGACTGTAATTGACAGGAATTAGGAATGAGTTCTAGATTTATTTTTTTATTTATTTATAAAGTTTTATATAGCGCGAACAAGATCCCGAAGGATATCAGAGCGCTTTACAATAAGTTGGTAGAGAGGACAACATGAGATATACACAGCAATTGTGGATTTTTTTTATAAACATTAAGCAATGGGACACATAAAAGGTACAATATTAAGCAGACAATGTGGTGTTGAGTAGAAACAACAGAAAAATAAAAAGTGCAGCATCGATTGTTTATGTTGGCTGTTGCATGGACATGGCAGATGATCGAGGTTAGGAATATACCCCGCGGGGAATGAAAGCATGAATTTCATTGTGTCAGTCCTCAGCCGGAAAAGTAGACCACTTTCCCAACGACCAATCGGTTTTAATAAATAGCTAGAAGGTACACACAAGACATTCTCAATACGCATGTATCTAGCGACTAAGTGGCGAAGAAACGGTCAATGGCTCCTTTGACACATTCAAAGATGGTGTCCACAATATGACTAATAATGGCTTCGCTACAGCCGTGACTCTCAAAGGGAAACAAACCAGCCTCGGTCTGGGTTCCCATAGAACGATAAGGGGCAATAACTGGGGTGTGCACGTGGGCAATAACTGTCATGGGATTTGGAGAGGGACGTATCCAAGAGCTCAGTGCTGAACGAGATGAGCAAGGGCGAATAGGCTGCTTCCTCTTGACACTTGTGACTTTAGCAGGCTTCCTTTTGAGTTTTGCCCCGGTGGTTGCCTCAGAGCTCGTCGGAATATCCAGTGTAATAACATCTGGTGAGAGAGCATGGGATATAATACCGTCACTGGAAACCGCACAGTTGGTGATAGAACCGTCTGGTGCGCTGGTATTCTAGATGATGATGAAGTGCTTAATTTGGGCCGGTGGTTTTCATGAGCACCAGTTAAGGACACATTAATTCACCGGGAGATTAAGTGATTTGTCCAGAGTCACAGTATGTTGAGCTGACGCCGAGACTCTAATCTTGTGCCCCACCTCCGAAGTCGGCAGCTCTGGCCAGTACACCACATCCTCTCCCCACATTCATGGTTAGTAGGTGGTTCTGTTTTAGGCAGTGCTAAAAGGAGAAATGGGCTGGTGCAAGCTGCCTCCTGACGAGAGCCCATCACTTATTGTTTTACAAATTAACCACTGGGATGGTGAGCCCTAGACTGTGTGCCGCAAGTAGTAAGAGACAATTGTTGAGCTCTTACCATAGCCGATACAGACTAGAAACACAATGTAGTACTTGGTGGTTTTGGTTGGAAAAGGGAGCAGGCATGTGAAATGTAGCCTAATGCTGTAAAAAAAAAAAACTTCTGTTTTACTTCCTAAACTTTACAAATATAAGCAAGCATTGGCCAAGGCAATAGGTCTGGTTTTAATGCGCTAACGAATGAAAATACAGCCATGCACAAAAACAGCCTGCCTCCAGCATCACATTCATGCAAGACATATTGGCATTTACAACTCTTGTTTGGGTATCTTTTGCTTACATTGAAAAATGCATGGGTTTGTTGTGCACTTTGGTAAAGTATATTTGTTTTGTTTATGTAAATTTATGTAAATCAAAATTGTATTTCAATATGACTTGAAGTTAGGCTTTTCTGTACATTCTTAGAAGACCTTTTCTTTTTATATTTGATGTTTATAGATCAGAACCCTAGACCACATTATTAGCGCCTTCTATTTTTAAATAACGTGAAAGCAGACCTGTTAGTGTATCCATAATAGACCTTCTGACTCTTGTTGAGTAACCGTGCCAGAAAGCATCAGGACATGATTTTCAAGGAGTATGGCGTTGTTTATGATGTTGAAGTAAGCATTAGTGCAAGAAAACCAATGGGCTCTCCCTGGAGGAAATTCTGGTAAATCCAAGGATAGCTATCACAGGATTGATGAGGGAAGCGTTGGGGGGTGTTGTTGGGTACTGTATTTGTACAACAGATTGCAAATTGAAGTGTGGTTAAAAAAAAAAAGCTTGAACTGACAGGAGAAGTGGGCGAGCCTGCAAAGTAACGAGAAGAACTGGGCCACGCCCATACACGAGCCAATCCCTGAAAATAGTTGGCATCTAAATCATGCAACAAACATCTTACAAATGATAGTCTCTTTAAAATTAAAAAAGTATTTCTTTAAAATGCAGAAGCATTTCACTTTAATACATCAGATTATTTTTGTACATTGCACGCTCTAAACTCACATATTGAAAGGTGCTCTGAAATCTGAAACGAAGAAAAAGGAGAGTTTGTTAAATAAAATATTTGCCTAGGATCACACAATTGGGAAGCCTGGACTGGTCCCAGGTATTCTGGTTTCGCATTATGCAATTCACCCATTAGATTCCTACCTCTTTCTCTCCTTTTTTAACACAAAAGGTTGATGTTTTGTTTTTAATTCTTGGCACATGGTGATAAGAGTGTGGGTGGCAGGCAGAAGCCACAAAAAAGCTCTGTTTGTTTTTTTGGCTTGAGGGTCCAAGAGGACCGCAATATGAGCCAGAAACAGGCAACTGCACCCAGGGTCCTTTTTATTAGTAAGTAAACCAACTGTAGTAAGGTAGGATCCTTCTGCATGGTTATCCTCCACTTTTTGCCTGGTGCTATGCTCACTTTTGACTAATCTGACAGGTGCTAATCAGGACCTGAGTCTACCTGCTTTCTCCCTAAAATGTTATGTTTAGTACTTGGGACATCCCAGATTGGATACTTCCCAGATTGGTACCCTTATAAGTCCCTAGTATATGGTACCCATGTATCCAGGGGATATGTACCCCAGAGGTCTCCCATGTGCTGAAGCATGTATTATGCCATCCATGAGAGACCATTCAAAATGGAACTACAGGCCTGCCATTGCAGCCAGTATATTGGTGATTGCACCACTTATATATATATATAGTATATATATATATATATAATATATAATATATAGGTTTCCTATATCTAGGGTCACTGCACTTAAAACTTCTAAGTCACCCCTATAGCAGGCCTTATGAAATTTTGAAGGCGAGGTGCTTGGTTCTAAGTGAGAGGGTGCTCCTGCATGAGCAGGACACCCCTACAGCCTACAGAGTCCATTCTCCCGGGTTGTCAGTGAAGCAGCCATTTACTATATAGAGGGGCATCACATAATTTACGTGATGACCATCTCAAAACTGGCTGCAACGAATCCTATCATGTTTGGTATCAAACATGTTAGAATCATAACCCCACACTGAAAATGCTGTGAGAGTATGATTCCAAGCACTGGAAGACCCCTCCGTTAGTCTCTCAGTGTTCCCGGTACCAGCCTTCTTGACCCGGACAGCACAAAATGGTTGCTGCCAACCAGAGACACAAAACTGCCCTCCTGCTGCTCAAGCAGGGGAAGGGAGAACAATAGGCATCCTTTCACAGGGAGGTGTGACCACCTCCCAGACAGGATTTAGTGTATTGGGGTAGGGTGGGTGCGCTTGCCAGCGCCACTCAGTCTGCATGAGGGGCACATTTGGTGTCCCCGTGCATAGTCCAGTTCAAACTAGTCCTGGGAGCCATTGTCTCCCTCTCTGGCGCAAAACTGGACAAAGGACATGGGAGTAAACCCCCCCTGTCCAGACCCTCCTCTGGGAGGGAAACATCCTTTACAACGGAACCGCTACAATGCGGTACCGTTACGACGCAGTTTTAACAACGAAAGTCGTTACAACGACTTTCGCTGGAGGGCCCTCTAGGATAGGGGATAGTTTAAATTACTATCCAACACCTTCCCTACTATCCACGGGGACTGGTGTTGGAATAGTAAATTAAACTGTTCACTATCAGCGCCCCCCCCACGCAAGTCGTTGTAACGACTTGCGTTGTTAAAACTGCGCCGTAAAGGGACGCGTTGTAACGGTACGCGTTGTACCGTCATACATCCCCTCTGGGAGGGCCCCTGAATCTTCCCAACCCTTTTCTTAGGGTACTTAAGGTCATACCTGGGTGTAGGTCCCTAGATTAGTTGTGGTATAAGATTCAGATCAGACACCACTTCTTCTTCTACCATCTGGGCACTCCAGACTTTGCTGGACTTTGTTTGGGCCGACTTCAAATCACTTCTAGTTTGCTGCATCGTCTATGTCTGTGCATCAAACAGGAACCTTCCAATCCCTGTGAAGCATCAAAGACACTTGAAGGAATCTCCCTTGGAGAGAAGGAGTCACTCCTCTGCATTCCCAGGCACCGCAATTGAGTCGACCAGTCTGCTGATTCTGACCTCCTCTGAACTCCGTACGGTTCTACAACACAGGTGGTGGTTTTTGCCAGCTCCCGAGGCCTGCCCTGCCCTCTCACCAAGTTTGAGACCAGTATCCCTGGCGGGGGTCGCAATAACCAAACCCTTGTGCACCATGTCAACTTGCAGTATCAAAGGCTTGTTGACTTCCTGCCAAGTAGATCTTCATACTCCAAGTAGCCCCAAGCTCGAGCATCTCCACTTCACATGTATGCACCCGGCTTCCCGGGTGTAGGCAATGTGGGTACTAGGGTATCCACTGGTGAGGTGGCTCTCCAACCTTCTGTCTTCCACAGGTTTTATTCAGGGTCCACTGGGAAGGGGCCTTAATCTTTAAAAATCCAACCGCGACTTACACGTAGAGTTGTATGAAGCATGCGGTTATGTTCCCACACTGCACACGCTCTCTGTGGGGTTCCTAGCCACTCACCTTGGGTGGTCCCCTGGGTCTAAGCACTTCTACGTCCTCTCCACATTGTCTTGACCCGAGTCGTGGTTCTTATACCACTTTCTTAGTACATGGTTTGGTACCCCCTGGGACCCACTGTGCATTCTGTGCTATTTACTGTGTTTCTTTGCAAAGTATTGTGTGCATCGTGATTATGTCCTGTTAGAAGATATCTAAACGTGTTAAATAGTGTGATATAATAAATACATATTTTTATGAATACTTGGTGTGGTTCTTTTTCACTTAAGCTATACTATAAGATTGAATTCTGGTAAAACAAGCTGCTGTACACTTCTTCTGGACTGAGCCTGAAGGCTGCTCTCCAAAGCTACCACTTAGAGAGCTTTCTAAGGTGTCTAAGACCTCTTAAATCACCATAAGGGTTGTCTGGACTGGTGCAAGGTGCCCACTTACATTAGTGAACATCATATACCAAGCCAGCCTATCACATCAACACAATCCTTTGTAACTATTTCTGACACGCGAGCGCTTCACATATCTATCTATAAAAAACCCTCATAAAGTCTTTGTTGAAGGAGACTTTAGGAGCCTGATTCCCAAAAGTTTTACACACCTAGGTCTTTCTTCGGCATGGCAAAAAAGAAATTTTGAATTGTAAATTCCACAATCTCATTAGCAAAAATAGGATTTGTGTGATTTTATGATTGTAAATCTCACTTGTGAGGTTGGAAAATTCACCACTCATTTGGATTTTCCACACTCCTTTTATAATGAGGGTTAGGAGTGGGACGATGATATTCACAAATGTTTTGCAGGTCGTACTACATCCATGAAACTGTAACTGCAGCAAATGATTGATGGAATGCTGAATGATTCAAACATTCTCCCCCAGTGAAGAGATCTGGATTGAATCCATCGTTCTTTTGCCCACTACGCGACCCCAGTTTGGACCCAGCCATATGTAAATCAGTCTTGAACCTGTGCCTTATGGGAGCAGTTCCAGACCGAACTGCCAAGCCAGGTCCTCCCTGGAACGGAAACAAGCATCCTGGGACCGGTTTCGGGGTATGTCACCCTTCATCAGCCAGGCTAGCTTAAATCCAGTGGCACAGTGAGCAAGGGACTCACGTCTGGGCATACCCATCCCACTTAGGGCAAAAAGTGTAACTGCAACAAATGATGGACGGAACGTTGAATGATTCCAACATTCTCCCCCAGTCAAGAGATCTGGGTTGAATCCATTGTTCTTTTACCCACTACGCCACCCCAGTTTGGACCCAACCATATGCAAATCAGTCTTGACCTAGTGCCTCATGGGAACAGTCCATACCAAATCGCCAAGCCAGGTCCTCCCTGGACCGGAAACAAGCATTCTGGGACCGGTTTCGGGGTATGTCACTCTTCATCAGCCAGGCTAGCTTAAATCCAGTGGCACAGTGAGCAAGGGACCCACGTCTAGGCATTCCCATCCCACTTAGGGCGAAAAGTGTAACTGCAACAAATGATGGACGGAATGCTGAATGATTCAAACATTCTCCCCCAGTGAAGAGATCTGGGTTGAATCCATCGTTCTTTTGTATATGTTGCCCTAATTGGGAAGGGAATGCCCAGACGTGGGTCCGGTGCTCACTACACCACTGGATTCAAGCTTGCCTGGCTGATGAAGGGTGATGCCCTGAAACTGGTCCCAGGATGCTTGTGTCCGGTCCAGGGAGGATCTGTCTTGGCAGTTCGGGCTGGACTGTTCCCACAAGGAACAGGGTCAAGACTGATTTGCATAGGGCTGGGTCCAAACTGGGTTGGTATGGTGATCAAAAGAATGATGGATTTAATCCAGATCCTTGTGATGGGGTGAATGTTTGCATTGTCCAGCATTCCGTTCATCAATTGTTTCTTTTGTATACATTCAGGAAACTGGCACTAGTTTACCCCAGTGAACAGCAGAAGTCATTGAGTTTCCAAAGAAGTAAAGGGAAGAGAACACCAACGTGGTTCATCTGGGCTTTACAGAAGGGGTTCTTCACTGGGAGAGATACTGCTCCTATTGAGAGAGAAAAACAAATTACAAGGGGGGCAGATGCACGTTTGCTTTTTTTATTTAATCATATAGATTTTATTACCTAGTAAGACATCTTCATGCAAATATTTTGTTAAATTGGATCGCTCCTGAAAATGTGTAGCTGTTTTAGACTTACGATACAAAAGGGGATGATGGACGGAGCGTTTGAGCAAATCAAACACTCACCCCCAGTCAACTGATCTGGGTTTAATCCATCACCATTCTTTAGCCCACTCAGCCACCCCATTTCAGGCATGGCTATATGCAAATCAGTCTGACCCTGTGCCTCATGGGATCAGCCCAGCCCGAACTGCCAAGCCATGTCTTCCATGGACCGGAAACAGGCATCCTGGGACCGGTTTCGGATTCATAATCCTTATCAGCCAGGCTATCTTGAATCCAGTGGCCAAGTGAGCAAGGAACTCACGTCTGAGCATACCCTGCCACACTTAGGGCGAACAAAGCGATACAAAAGGGGATGATGGACGGAGCGTTTGAGCAAACCAAACACTCACCCCCAGTCAACTGATCTGGGTTAAATCCATCAGCATTCTTTAGCCCACTCAGCCACCCCATTTCAGACATGGCTATATGCAAATTAGTCTGACCCTGTGCCTCATGGGAACAGTCCAGCCCGGACTGCCAAGCCATGTCTTCCATGGACCGGAAACAAGCATCCTGGGACCGGTTTCGGATTCATAATCCTCATCAGCCAGGCTATCTTGAATCCAGTGGCCAAGTGAGCAAGGGACTCACGTCTGAGCATACCCTGCCAAACTTAGGGCGAACAAAGCTATACAAAAGGGGATGATGGACGGAGCGTTTGAGCAAATCAAACACTCACCCCCAGTCAACTGATCTGGGTTTAATCCATCACCATTCTTTAGCCCACTCAGCCACCCCATTTCAGACATGTCTATATGCAAATCAGTCTGACCCTGTGCCTCATGGGAACAGTCCAGCCCGAACTGCCAAGCCATGTCTTCCATGGACCGGAAACAAGCATCCTGGGACCGGTTTCGGATTCATAATCCTCATCAGCCAGGCTATCTTGAATCCAGTGGCCAAGTGAGCAAGGGACTCACGTCTGAGCATACCCTGCCACACTTAGGGCGAACAAAGCGATACAAAAGGGGATGATGGACGGAGCGTTTGAGCAAACCAAACACTCACCCCCAGTCAACTGATCTGGGTTTAATCCATCACCATTCTTTAGCCCGCTCAGCCACCCCATTTCAGACATGGCTATATGCAAATCAGTCTGACCCTGTGCCTCAGGGGAACAGTCCAGCCCGAACTGCCAAGCCATGTCTTCCATGGACCGGAAACAAGCATCCTGGGACCGCTCTCGGATTCATAATCCTCATCAGCCAGGCTATCTTGAATCCAGTGGCCAAGTTCCCATGAGGCACAGGGTCAGAGCTGATTTGCATATAGCCAGTGTCTAACCCAGGGTGGTGTGGAGTGCAAAAAAACGATGGAATTAGGCCCAGACCCTTGTACTGGGATGAATGTATGACATTGTTCTACATTCTGTCCATCAACTGTGTTTTTTGCAATTTTCACCCCGAGTGGGCTGGGTATGCTCAGACGTGAGTCCCAGGCTCTCCACACCACTGGAGTCAAGCTATGCAGGCTGATGAAGGCTGATAGCCAGAAACCGGTCCTTGGATGCTTGATTCCGGTCTGGGAAAGACATGGCTTGGTAGTTCGGACTGGACTGTTCCCATGAGGCACAGGGTCAGAGCTGATTTGCATATAGCCAGTGTCTAACCCAGGGTGGTGTGGAGTGCAAAAAAACGATGGATTTAGGCCCAGATCCTTGTACTGGGATGAATGTATGACATTGTTCTACATTCTGTCCATCAACTGTGTTTTTTGCAATTTTCACCCCGAGTGGACTGGGTATGCTCAGACGTGAGTCCCAGGCTCTCCACACCACTGGAGTCAAGCTATGCAGGCTGATGAAGGCTGATAGCCAGAAACCGGTCCTTGGATGCTTGATTCCGGTCTGGGAAAGACATGGCTTGGTAGTTCGGACTGGACTGTTCCCATGAGGCACAGGGTCAGAGCTGATTTGCATATAGCCAGTGTCTAACCCAGGGTGGTGTGGAGTGCAAAAAACCGATGGATGTAGGCCCAGATCCTTGTACTGGGATGAATATATGACATTGTTCTACATTCTGTCCATCAACTGTGTTTTTTGCAATTTTCACCCCGAGTGGGCTGGGTATGCTCAGACGTGAGTCCCAGGCTCTCCACATCACTGGAGTCAAGCTATCCAGGCTGATGAAGGCTGATAGCCAGAAACCGGTCCTTGGATGTTTGATTCCGGTCTGGGAAAGCATGGCTTGGTAGTTCAGACTGGACTGTTCCCATGAGGCACAGGGTCAGAGCTGATTTGCATATAGCCAGTGTCTAACCCAGGGTGGTGTGGAGTGCAAAAAAACGATGGATTTAGGCCCAGATCCTTGTACTGGGATGAATGTATGACATTGTTCTACATTCTGTCCATCAACTGTGTTTTTTGCAGTTTTAGACTTACAGCAGCTATCCTAGGATTGTTTGTGACTCCCATAAATGTACCTCATCTATAGGAGAAAACCTAATCAAGTCAATTTTATTTAGATTCTGGAAAAATGCCTTTCCCTGTATGGCCAATTGACTGACATGGAATTAGAGACCAAATTATGCAGCAATGTTCACTAAATTATGCAGTAAGAAAAGGCAAATATGGAGACTAATGTAGCACCTTGTGTAGCATTATTATTAATCTATTTTGCCATTTTTACACTTGTTTAATTGTGTATGGGTAAACGTTCCACCTTAGTCATACAGGTTTAATGCTTGAATATAATGAAACAACAACAAGGTGATGGATGGAATGCTTGAATTAATCTCCGCCACTGATAATGGCTCGGGCCACATTCCAGTACATCATTTTTTGCCCACCATGCCACTTGAGTTTGGACGAATTCATATGCACATCAGCCTTGACATTGCCTGAGCAGGAACAGTCCAGCCCAAACTGCCAAGCAAGTTCCTCCCTAAACCAGAGTACAAGCAACCTAGGACCAGTTTTGCCCTTCTTATGGGCTCTTCAGCCAGGTATAGCTTGATTCCAGTGGCACAGTGAGCACAGGACCCCCTGCAAACACATTGGCCCTGATTCACAAAAGTAATCTGTGACAAAATCCTAACTTTACGACTTTTGGTATTCACAAGGTATTTAGGAGTACTAAAGTTAGGATTTTGCATTAGTTAGTCTTACATTTTTGATCTTAAGTTAAACTTAAGACAAATTTACGTTTAACTGAGACAAAATCCTAACTTTACGATTCGGATTTTGTTTCAGTTACACTTAAGGTTGTCTTAAGTTTAATTTAAAACCAAAACTTAAGTTTAACTGAGACAAAATCCTAACTTTAGTTCTCCTAAATGCCTTCTGTGAATACCGAAAGTCATAATGTTAGGATTTTGTCTCAGATTACTTTTGTAAATTGAGCCTATTACATGAATGAGTAACCCCATGAATGTAGAAAAAAATGTAAACTCTTAAAATATTTTTTTTAATTAACATGAAATATATATATATATATATATATAATATATGTATATATATATATATATATGTATATGTATTAAAAAAACTAAAAACAAGGAATCAATTTACTAGGTGTGGGTAATAAATTCCGCTCTGCCAGCGGAGTTGGCAGAGTTTTGATCACTCCACGTTGTGCATGTAACGCAGAGTTTTCGCGTGCGCAAAAGGAAGCTGGCTACAAAGTCTTAATTAGCTACAGCTTAAACATTTTGAAAGGTGAACAATTCAAATAAAGAAAAAAAATCTTCGTTCCCCAGCGCCTGCCTCTGATTTGTCAATGTGTTTTCCAAAAGATATAGATAGGTATAAGAACCCATTAGCTATCAATTCACTGTGGAGAGTTGCAGGCAGGGCATCAGCGGCTGCATGACTGGCTGGAGATAAACAGTTGCCTATTTCCAGTTGTTGCCTGAAAAGCAATTTAATGGCAGGCATCCAGCTCTTTAATATCAGAACAATCTGTTAAACTCATGGCTTGCTTTTCTCTTATTGTGGCTCTTCCTTTTGCTTTTTATGCTCCCACATCTCTCCTCGTAACGTGCTCTCTAACAGTCTTTCTGTTACTTAAACTTATTTTGCCACAGTCCACATCTGTTCTACAGTTCTGTCACACTCTTTGTTTTTGTTTCCGCATTTTTCTTCCCTGAATCCAAACCCAGGCCTCGTCATTGGTGCAACTTCAGGTTTTATTTTGTCAGTAGTGCATTGAATTCTGGGACTTGTAGTCATATTTTTTCTATGATCATTTTGCAGTAGCGGCCAGCATGGCTCCTGGATGGGGGAGGTGGGGGTGGGCACGAGGGGTCACGGGGGTTCTATACGTGGGAGGTGTCGTGGGGAAATTAAAAAAAGGAATACAATTAAAGGTACCTTTCCGCCGGGGTCCTGCGTCTTCTCTGCTCCTGCGCTCCTGCCTCCGACAGAAACAGAAAACAGGCAGCCAGGCTCCCTCCCATAAGCCAATCATTGGTCGGGACAGCGTGTTCTAGATGCAGGCTGCAATGCAATGCAGCCTGCATGGAGAAGGGCAGAGTGCACATGACTGGTTTGGGTGGCCCGAGAAGGCTGGCCAAACAGTCTTTGCGGCCTCAGGAGTGGGCAAATCACTCCGCCCCTGCCATGCTCAAAGAGTAGAGCAGCCCTGCCCACCCGCCCGCCGCAATGCGCAAAGGAAACATAAAATGGTAACAACTGAAAGTTATTAGCATTTTATGTTTTGTCTTTCTCGCACTGCAGAAAACAGTGGGGCGACTCTCCTCCACCGTAGTGGAGGATCCGGCCCAGTCTTTTTGGGAGTTCATAACGCAGAATGGAAAGTAATGTTGGCGCCCTTGGGTGAAGGTTTCAAATATAGGATGAAACTACTAGCCAGATCTGTACTACGGCCTCACTCCTGACCGATGTCGTGATACTGATTCAGGTACAAACGTCTAGCTGCACGTGACTCGGTTTCACAACCAAAGTTCAGTTTAGACGTTCTATGGTATTGACCAGCCCAATTTTGCCAGGTCATAGCTGTCACAAACCAGGCTCCTCTAATACTGCAAATGCTCTATTTGAGCACCTAGGCCCTGATTGCGCATTCCCAGATGTAAGTGTGTGAATAGCTGTATCTGTTCACCTATAGCCGGTGATGATACATTTTTTCCTGGACCTTGGAATAACACAGCCCCAGCTCAGATGAGGGGGAGCATTTGCTGTTTCCCGGATGTAGAGAGGGAGAGCAGGCAGGAATAGATGCAGAAGGCGCCTGCAGCCCCTGCACCTCTACAGACAGGGCCGGACTAGCTGTAGCGGGCACCCGGCATTTCCCCGGTAAGCCAGAGGGGTGGTGGCCTGTTTTGTGCCCCTGGGGGCTGGTTTTGTCACTGGGGTGGTATTGTAGCAGTGCTGCAATATCAGCCCCCTGTATGAAAAGCAGGAGCTGTGCTTCTTGCTAGCATCCCCCCCACTCCCAACTCCCCCAACTTTCCCCCTTTCCCACCCCCCCACCATGGCTGGTCGAGCAGCAATCTGCCGGGGCTGATTGTTATTCCTAGTCCAGCACTGTCTGCAGAGAAGTTTGGGTCTTGGGTTTCTGGGCCAGGAATAATCGGCCCAGAGATTGCAGACCCGATAATTCTAGCATGTATAAGGAAGGAGTCCTTTGAACTCGTTGTATTGAGGAAAATGTATTGGTGTTTTCAGAACTTGTTCATAAAGGGCTTTCCAAAGTGGAAGTACATTTGTTGGGGCATTTGCTACCTTGGTACCTCGTGCCTTTTGAATGAGCTTACCTTAAGCAGGGTCCCTGGAATTATGAGATTGTGCGGTGGCGTAGATTTTTGCATAATTATAGTTTTGCAGCATTTTCCACATAATCCATTTTCTACTGTACAATCTGCAGATTTTAACGAGAAAAAAAAATCAGTTCTAGCTCAAATGGTTCAAACGTTACTAGAAACGCAGCAGCATGTGTTGCCAAATAGTGGATGACATTTTACAAAGGTTGACTGGTCTCCTTTCTGTTACGTATTGCTATATTTGAGTATTAAACTAGTACTAATGAGATGCACCCAATCAGGACTTTAAGTGAGCCGGGTCTCACAAGGTCTGAGCACCAGAAGTTTTTTAAAGGGGGGCCTCGAAACAGGTCCCTATTGGGCTCTATTTTGTGCCCTGGCACAGACGTTCCATTTTTTTATGGGCTGCAGTGACCGCAGGCACATCGATGTGCGCCTGCTCACACTGCTCTTCTCACTAGTGGAGAAGTTATGTCATGAAGTCATGCCAGGTGAATGTTGTAGAAGAAGGGAAATCCTTTAAAGAGAGTCATTTTCTCTCTGGATATCCGTACTCTTTTTGAAACTCAGGTGTAGCAACATCGTCATGGTGTCACCAGGGCTTTAAGTGGAAGCTTTTTTCAATATTATATACAAAAAGCCATAGTTGCTGATTATATATCTTAACAAGAGTATTCCAAAGCAATTAAGGAGACCATCAATATGGAGCAAGAAACGACTTCACTTAAGGCGTTTAGAAGAAAGCCCTCACTCACCACCTAGTGATGACATGCTTCATCATCGGGCCCCACAGAGGGGATCTAGCATCCCCTCTGTGTGCTGCAACGCCAGATCTACTGCGGAGCGGGTGGTGGGTAAGGACAGTGCTGTGCAAAGAATATTAAGTGAGTGATGTGAGGTTTAAAAAAGTCTGTAGTGTATCAAAATTAATTTTATTAGGATCACTAAGGACTTATCAATAAAATGATGTGTAGGAAATACGTCCACAATTATTCAAGTGGTAGTTTCCTAAGTCAGTCGACATGTTTCAGCCACGAAACGGTGTAAATTTACCTGGCATTCTTCAGGACTTGGTGTGAGTAAACCCTGGCGGTATGGACTCTCTAAGGCCCACCCTTACCTAGGGACGTGAAAGTGAAAATGAATAATGAAAAAGTGCAAAAATTAGAAAGAAAAACTGTCTTTCTAATAACTCCTGGTTTAGGAGGCTTCCGATATTACGGTTTCTGCACCTGTTAGGGAAAGAAAGGACAAGGACAAACAAAGAGACAAAACATACAATCAGTTGTATTGATGATCGCCTATTTACAGTCCATTGTGCTCCAGTTGGTGGTATCAGAGACATCATGTGGTTGAATAACAGTATAGTTAACACCACCTTGGTCCCCAGAGTATAGAGCGTTATGGGTAGGTAGTGCTAAGTGCTATACGTGCTATGTACAACGCGTGATATTTACAGGGGTTGTGGGTTTAAAACGCTATCAACCTAAAATTATTGGCGCGATCAAGATCGTGCCGAAAAATTAAAATCAGGGTAATTTCTCACTTTGATAGTGTGATGATTTCACACCATGGGTCACAGGAGGGGGGTGGAGGCGTAATCGGCACACCCTACGGTCATCAGAGATAGAATAAAATGAAATAAGGCAATTGCGTGACTCAGATCGGTACTTAGCTCAGTAGAAGGCAGAAGGTTTGTGGCTTTTTTGTACTCACGCCCTCGACGCTCGGCACCCGCGGTATACCTGTAGCGACCCTCTGCTGGACCCCGAAGATGTCCGCTCGAGGCAGCGAGGTCGTTTAAGTAAACACTACGTTATCCTGCTTCCGGGTGGGCGCGGTCAGTCTGCGTCAGTGCGTGATGGCGGACCAATCAGTGCGCTCTGGCGTCAAATGTATTCGGCCAATGGTTGCCGGTAGCGTCGTTGTTAATGGCAACCGGTGGTATGTGCCTTGCCGAATTAAGGCAGCGTGTGTCCGCAGCTATTTTGTACACGGCAGTGGCGTTAATTTCTGATCAAGATGTTATGACAAAGGAAATCCGATGCCAGAGCATTCATTAGGAATACAAGAGACGTTAGCAGAAACCTGACTGGGTTCTGTATTTTTTCAACGGCAAAATGCAGGGACGTCATGTCCATTACTAAGTTGTCTATGAATAGTGTGTAGAAACAAATTTTAACAGTTACAGTTCAGGCATAGTCCATATTGGGGAGACACCCTCAGGATTAATTAAGGACAGAATTCCAAGGAATATCATCGTTCAGCCCCTGGAGGTGGGTCCCAAGTCTGTAGACCCATCTCTGTTCTTTTTCGAACAGACGGCGATTAATGTTGTTACCAGTACCAATGTGTTCTATTATTGTCCATTTCATATCGTTGGTAGTATGGTTGAGTTCCAGGAAGTGTCTACTCATTTTCGTGGTGGATTTTTTGCATCTGATATTTGAGCGATGCTCGCAAATTCTCTGTTTTACTTTCCTCCCAGTCATGCCCACGTATCGCAAATCACAAGGACAAGTGATGAGATAGACCACATTGTTAGTGTTACAATTCGTGTGAACGCGTTGGGTCCAGGTCCTGCCTGGTTCCAGTTCCAAGGTTTTTGTATGTGTGGTAAGATGGCAGACACTACAATTGGAGCAGGGGTAATGACCCACCACTTGAGGAAGACCCCAGGCGTCAGTTATTGACCTTGGCGTATCAATGATCGTTGATATCGGTCTAGTGTGGACCAAGGCGTCTTTGACGCTTCTACCTTTCTTAAAAGAAAACAAAGGTTTTTCCCAGGTTTTATTGGTACTTGTTAGAATTCGCCAGTTCTTATTGATGGATTTTTTCATTAAGTTAGATAAGATACTGTATGTTGTCACACACGTCAAAAACATACAGTACCTTATCTAACTTAATGAAAAAATCCATCAATAAGAACTGGCGAATTCTAACAAGTACCAATAAAACCTGGGAAAAACCTTTGTTTTCTTTTAAGAAAGGTAGAAGCGTCAAAGACGGCTTGGTCCACACTAGACCGATATCAACGATCATTGATACGCCAAGGTCAATAACTGACGCCTGGGGTCTTCCTCAAGTGGTGGGTCATTACCCCTGCTCCAATTGTAGTGTCTGCCATCTTACAACACATACAAAAACCTTGGAACTGGAACCAGGCAGGACCTGGACCCAACGCGTTCACACGAATTGTAACACTAACAATGTGGTCTATCTCATCACTTGTCCTTGTGATTTGCGATACGTGGGCATGACTGGGAGGAAAGTAAAACAGAGAATTTGCGAGCATCGCTCAAATATCAGATGCAAAAAATCCACCACGAAAATGAGTAGACACTTCCTGGAACTCAACCATACTACCAACGATATGAAATGGACAATAATAGAACACATTGGTACTGGTAACAACATTAATCGCCGTCTGTTCGAAAAAGAACAGAGATGGGTCTACAGACTTGGGACCCACCTCCAGGGGCTGAACGATGATATTCCTTGGAATTCTGTCCTTAATTAATCCTGAGGGTGTCTCCCCAATATGGACTATGCCTGAACTGTAACTGTTAAAATTTGTTTCTACACACTATTCATAGACAACTTAGTAATGGACATGACGTCCCTGCATTTTGCCGTTGAAAAAATACAGAACCCAGTCAGGTTTCTGCTAACGTCTCTTGTATTCCTAATGAATGCTCTGGCATAGGATTTCCTTTGTCATAACATCTTGATCAGAAATTAACGCCACTGCCGTGTACAAAGTAGCTGCGGACACACGCTGCCTTAATTCGGCAAGGCACATACCACCGGTTGCCATTAACAACGACGCTACCGGCAACCATTGGCCGAATACATTTGACGCCAGAGCGCACTGATTGGTCCGCCATCACGCACTGACGCAGACTGACCGCGCCCACCCGGAAGCAGGATAACGTAGTGTTTACTTAAACGACCTCGCTGCCTCGAGCGGACATCTTCGGGGTCCAGCAGAGGGTCGCTACAGGTATACCGCGGGTGCCGAGCGTCGAGGGCGTGAGTACAAAAAAGCCACAAACCTTCTGCCTTCTACTGAGCTAAGTACCGATCTGAGTCACGCAATTGCCTTATTTCATTTTATTCTATCTCTGATGACCGTAGGGTGTGCCGATTACGCCTCCACCCCCCTCCTGTGACCCATGGTGTGAAATCATCACACTATCAAAGTGAGAAATTACCCTGATTTAAATTTTTCGGCACGATCTTGATCGCGCCAATAATTTTAGGTTGATAGCGTTTTAAACCCACAACCCCTGTAAATATCACGCGTTGTACATAGCACGTATAGCACTTAGCACTACCTACCCATAACGCTCTATACTCTGGGGACCAAGGTGGTGTTAACTATACTGTTATTCAACCACATGATGTCTCTGATACCACCAACTGGAGCACAATGGACTGTAAATAGGCGATCATCAATACAACTGATTGTATGTTTTGTCTCTTTGTTTGTCCTTGTCCTTTCTTTCCCTAACAGGTGCAGAAACCGTAATATCGGAAGCCTCCTAAACCAGGAGTTATTAGAAAGACAGTTTTTCTTTCTAATTTTTGCACTTTTTCATTATTCATTTTCACTTTCACGTCCCTAGGTAAGGGTGGGCCTTAGAGAGTCCATACCGCCAGGGTTTACTCACACCAAGTCCTGAAGAATGCCAGGTAAATTTACACCGTTTCGTGGCTGAAACATGTCGACTGACTTAGGAAACTACCACTTGAATAATTGTGGACGTATTTCCTACACATCATTTTATTGATAAGTCCTTAGTGATCCTAATAAAATTAATTTTGATACACTACAGACTTTTTTAAACCTCACATCACTCACTTAATATTCTTTGCACAGCACTGTCCTTACCCACCACCCGCTCCGCAGTAGATCTGGCGTTGCAGCACACAGAGGGGATGCTAGATCCCCTCTGTGGGGCCCGATGATGAAGCATGTCATCACTAGGTGGTGAGTGAGGGCTTTCTTCTAAACGCCTTAAGTGAAGTCGTTTCTTGCTCCATATTGATGGTCTCCTTAATTGCTTTGGAATACTCTTGTTTTGTTTATTAGACTGATATTGGGGTGTGAGAGTATCCCACTACCCTACCTCTCCTTTTGTTTTGATAGATTATATATCTTATGCAACTAACAACCATTGACTAAGCCAATAGTCCTGCCTTGTTGTAGGTATGATGGTAATTGATGTATCATATATCTGGATGTAATGACAGAAACAGCAAAATACAAGTTGGGCGGCACACAATACAAAACACAGATTTTTAGCTTATGTGTTTTTAAGCCACACCCCTAATTACACTGGCCACGCCCCTTTGACAGACACCCTTTTTTTATCCCACTTAAAGGCCTGCACCCAATGTCCAGACAGTGTTAACAAGTGTACAAAGTACAGAATAATGAATTAATACGATTTAAAAATGTGCCGCAATATGCTGCATTATTTGGCTGTTCTTGCCGCATAACCATAAGAGATTCAATCCTGAAATGGCCGTTGAATCATGAGCTGTCTTTATTCGATAAGTGCACTATTCAAGGCCTCGCTTTTTTTAAGGTGTTCTGAACACAGGAACAGTGTAATTGGGAGAACACGAGAGACTGTCATTGATGTCTGTATTCCTCTGTGCTTATTTTTGCAGAAGGCAATTGGCCCTTCCAATTTATGTAATGGTAATTTTTTCATGAATTTTAAATTTGAAGATTTGCAAGATATAATTTTTTAAGTCCTAAAGAAGGTGGTTTCAAGCATTCGTACCCACTGAAAAGCATCAACAAGCATACAGGGTCATTTTTTGCTACATTTGGACTTTGAAATATGAATACATTACAAATTCATTACCACATGATTTGTAATTGAAAGAGACAGTGTTTTTACTTGTGTGTTTTATGAAATCTTCTTTGTTCTTTTCTGTTTGTAATTGTATTTATATAGCGCTTACCATCCCTGATGAGGAGTTAAAGCGCTTTTCGGCGAGTAGCATGGTAATCTGGAACCAAAAAGTATTAGTGGTGCATTAGTATAGGGAAATATGAGTCAATTTGAGCAGCGGAAATGTGAGTGTGTTAGTTGGATTTAATAGTATAAAGGAAGGATAGAAAGTGTTATTTGGGAGATCATAGTAGTAAGATGAGGTTTTGGATGAGTCAAAGGAGTGATCCATGAAAGGAAGATTTTGATTGTCTTTATAAACTTCTGAGTTATGTGATTCAATTTTAATAAATAATATATTCTTGTAGGACTGTGGTCCTTTTGTTTATGATTTTTTTTGGCGCAGTTTGTATATGATCTGTGAGGGTAGGAAGTTTTTTTCCTAGGGGAATTCTTAGCGTGTTGTGACAAGAAAGGAATCAAACCCAGATTGCTCATCTGGTAAATACCAAACCCTGCACAATTGGCATTTGTCAGGTATCCAATTTTCACCTGAGGGGCAGCAAAGGACCGAATGAACAAAATTTCAAACTATGTGGACACCTGGGGTGAGGGATAATAAATCATGTTTTTGTTGCCATTGCCAAGCTGTCTGTAGCTCAAGCTAAAGGTGCCTGCTCCTCTCTGTCCCTCTCTAACACCTACTTGTTTACAGTGAAGAGCCACATCACAAAGCATGGCCCCCCATAACAGTAGGTCCCCCTTTAGTTGATAGTGATGAGTGCCTTACTGCTCACCATGCGTAGCTGTTAGTTATCTTCCCATATAACGAAAGCAGGACGACTACTTTGGGCTTTCTTGAACAGTATACAGTTCTTGGCAGAGGTGTCTCTAAACTTAAATTAAACCTTAGGAGTCAACACTGTGTAGTTATAGTTAGTCAGGAATTTCCATATGAAGAGCATTTTTGTTTTGCTAATATATTTCAAACCGTTTGATGAATCATCACAAATCTTTCCATAAAAAAGTTTATTCACCTCTGCTTCTTCCTGGAAAGTTTTGGGGTTATCCGTCAAGGGGATCAAGTTAAATGGGGGTTTCAAAACACATTTTTCCCATCAAATTTCTCATAAGAATTTTGGGATGCAATACAGAAAAAAAACAGCTTAGCAGAATTACACCAAATGTAGCAGAAAACTAGATAAATAGTCAATAATTGTGCTGTTGTGATTTGGTGTAAATCTGTTCAGCCATTTTCGGGTAATTAAACTTCATAATATAGTTATATCTGGATGGTTGGTCCCGCAGGAGTAAAGGGGTACTCTCGCAGTACTGCAAATGTAAAACAAATCTAGCCTTCTGATTGCCCGAGAGGGCATTTTACCTATTGGCCCATTCAGTACAGCAGGACCGGTACCAGTCCCATTGTACAGAGCATTCTGATTGGCTGACTGCAACATCAACAGATATGTTGCAGCCCCTATTTTAGGACTTGGGGACTCGATCACTCATCCTGAGTTAAAAAAACATGAAAGGTACAATAGGTCCGTGAAAGGGCACCCTGCCCCATGGCCCTTGTGAGGGTATCCCAGAGGAACGCCCCTGCGGGCAAAATAAAAAATAAACTAGTGTTGCAGATCCTGCT
The DNA here is from genome assembly GCF_964261635.1 of Lissotriton helveticus. NCBI lineage: Eukaryota > Metazoa > Chordata > Amphibia > Caudata > Salamandridae > Lissotriton > Lissotriton helveticus. The sequence goes on from NC_136067.1 coordinate 1,380,712,540, forward strand.
GTACTTTAGCTGGACCAAGCGAGGCCTCAGGTGAGAACCTGCGGGAGGTACTGCAGGACTCTGAGCGCCCCCATGAAGTTCTGCTGGAGTACCGAGGAGCATCGCAGGACCATATAATTTTTAAAAGGTAAAACTTGCACTATCTTCTATACGTTGGTGTCCCGCTTGTGTGATGGTTCTGAAGGAGTACTGCAGTACCACCAATTGTTTTTTTTTTAACGCGGAACATGTGGGGGGTTGCACAACTCAGGTATGGCGCTTGGGTTGCATTGGGGGTGAGATGCCCATGGAAGGGTTGAACACCGGACCTGGCTGCAGGCCAGGTGCTGTGGCCAACCCTTGCTGTGTATGGCCTTTCACTGCTTGTGGATGCCACACATGACTTTCAGCTGTGCATGTCTGGAGTTGGCCACTCACTTGGGGTTTAGCACAGTGTCCAACTGCTAGTGCGCAAGATCAAAAGCTATGTTCAGTGAAGGACTTGGGTGATTATTATCAAAAACGCCAGGCATTTACTGAAAAAAACAAAGATTAAATTGATGGTATAGTTAGGTATGGTAATAATATTGTACTAAAAAACACCAGAAATTTGCTCAGAAAAACAAAGGTTAAAGTGATGTTATAGGTATGTAAAGCTGTATGATTTTAGCTTACATTAAAAAACCTAGAAATGAATTGGAAAAAACAATTGTAATTTGTAATAAAAACTATTGCTGTAAAACAAAAAGAAGCACAGAAAATTCAACAATTATAGTTTACTGAGCTAACTATAACTTTCACACCCGCGATGCACCTCTTATGACCTCACATGTTGCATCACTCATGACATGTTAAATGACATTATTGATGACATCAGTGTTTTATTTGTTTTGAAAGATAGTTTTTACATTATTACATGGCCGAACTATAAGATCACTTTAACCTTTGTTATTTTTCAGTGAATAGTAATATCCCTTCGCTTGTTATTTTAGTTGTGGCTTTTATTTGGTAGCTTCTGCATTCATTCTACCTAATCTCCTGTGAAGCGCTCTGTTTCCTGTGGATTTGATATGTGCAGTGTAAATGTTATGAATAAATAAGAAGTAGGTTTAAGAAATGTGCAAGCAGAGCATGCTGTATTGCTCCTCTCAGCTACTTTGCTGTGTTCAGCAATGCCAAGTTATCACAGGAGAGGGAATGCATCATCTCTCCAAAAAGCATATTCTGCACGGCCTGCAGTCTAATGGCGAGCTATAATAGGATAGATGTTTCCCAAGGTGGTTTGATTCAGATAAAGCATGCATGAGATGTTCCTAGTGTGACTTAGGTATTTGGTGTTTTGGACTGAGAATGTAATTGTAGGAGGAGGTACCAGGTCCACAATAAAATAAACAAGCATTTACAATGCAATGGTCTCGGCATTATTAACCCCTTCCATGCTGGCCCGTTTCCGCCGCTGTGCGGTAAACAAAAGAACAGGGCGGGCCGTGACGAACCCCAGCCGTCATCAGCACACGAGCGCCGCGGAGCGTGACGGCTGGGGTTCGTCACCAGCATGGAAGGGGTTAATGTTAGAGCTATTGGCATTGCTCATGACATTTTTTTTTTTTAAATCATAAATAAATGGCATTGCTATTTACATTGCCAATAGCTTAATCGCTTGCATATGCGAGACCTATTGCATTAGCACCCAAACACAGAGTAAGTAGTAGAGTAGTAGAGTGAGTAGTTGATAGTGAGTAGGAGAGAGTTATTAGTAAAGAGAGTATTAGAGAGCGAGTAATAAAATGTGAGAGTGAGTATTACATAGTGAGAGAGTTGTAAAAAGTCCTAGAGCCACACACATTTACATGCACAGCCACACCCTTACATATACAAAGTGTATTTTTAGTTTCAGTACTAAAGAGTGAGCAGTATAGAGTGACTAATTATGAGTGAGTAATGTTTAGTAGAGTGTAGCAGAGTGTGTAGTACAGTATTACAGTAAGTGCTATACTTTAGATGCTATTTAGTAGAGTGAGTAGTAGTGAGTAGTTGATATTGAGTATTACAGTGAGTAGAGAGTGTTTTGGAGTTGTATAGTAAGTATTCGAGTGAGTATTGATAATATTTGATAGTGAGTAGTATAGCGTGACTATTTGAGTGAGTATTTGTGAGTAGTAGAGAGTGTAGTAAAGGGTGTGTAGTTGAGTGTGTAATAGAGTGTTATAGTGAGTACTGTAGAGTATTTATGTGTGTACTAAAGTGAGTAGGGAGTATTAGAGAGTTGTTGAATAAGTACTTTAGTAGTAGAGTGAGTAGTAGTGAGTAGTTGATATTGAGTAGCACAGTGAGTATAGAGTATTAGATATTTGTCGTGTAACTAGTAGAGTGAGTAGTGAGAGTATTAGAGAGTGAGTAGTAAAGAGTGAGTAGTAGTGTGTAGTAAGTTGTGTGTAGTAGACATTTTTTTGTAGAGTATTAGTCAGTACCTCACAGCATTTTTTCTCATTACTAAATCTAGTAGGCAGTATTAGAGAGTTGTAGAGTAAGTAGTACAGTGTGAGAGTGAGTAGTAGAGAGTATTAGTAGAGAGTTATGAGCGGTACTGTGATGTATTCAGAAAGGAGATGGATACTTCAAGATAGTTTATTCAAGTTACTTTATTTAATTTAAGATGTTAAGTTAAAAGATAGAAAAACCCCATCAGGAGCAGCTGTCCTGCTGCTCAGCCTTCACCCAACTGACATTCACAAACCTCTAACATTCCATTCAACCAACATTCCACATCACAAGCATTCTAGCTGAGCAGCAGGAAGACATAGGATACAACATACTGCCAAGTGAATATAAACAATACGGTTAACCGATGCGACGGAGGCTAATGTGTATTAAACAGCCGAATAAAAAAAAAACATAAGCAAAGATAATCAATTTGTTCTAGGGTATTGTTCTTAAAAATAAACAGCTCACACAGCTCTCACAGCTCCAACAGCCCTCACAGTTCTCATTCTTCACACGGCTCTCACAGCTTACACAGCTCTCGCAGTTCAAATTTCTTACCCAGCTCACACAATTCTCACAGCTCGCATAGCTCACACAGCTTTGATAGCTCTCACAGCCCACACAGCTCTCACAGCCCACACAGCTCTCACAGGTCACACAGCCCTCACAGGTCACACAGCCCTCACAGGTCACACAGCCCTCACAGGTCACACAGCCCTCACAGCTCACACAGCCCTCACAGCTCACACAGCCCTCACAGCTCACACAGCCCACACAGCCCACACAGCTCACACAGCCCACACAGCCCACACAGCCCTCACAGCCCTCACAGCCCTCACAGCCCTCACAGCCCACACAGCCCTCACAGCCCACACAGCCCACACAGCCCACACAGCCCACACAGCTCTCACAGCCCACACAGCTCTCACAGCCCACACAGCTCTCACAGCCCACACAGCCCACACAGCTCACACAGCTCTCACAGCCCTCACAGCTCTCACAGCCCACACAGCCCACACAGCCCACACAACTTTCCCTAAGGCCCACAGCTCAAGCGTAAACTGTATGAAGCAGACGTATAGCGCATCCTAAATATTGCAATACAATTAGTCAAGGATGCATAGGACTGCCTTCAAGCAGCCTTTCGTAAGGAAGAAAACAATGCCTGATCACGGAGCTATCTTGAAGAAGGTTTATTCCAAAGGACAGTAAAGTATAAGAACAACAATATTGTAGAGTAATAACATTTAAGGAAGCGAGGCCGAAGGCCCCGTCCGAGTTCCCCTCTTTGTTCGCCCCAACTGCCTCTTCAAAATATAAAATTTCCTGCACATTCCAACTCTCATCCCATTGCATCTTCACAGCGCCTACATTTCACGCAGGCTGCAGATACCGAAAGCACATCACGCTGCCCCTGGCAGCACATCAGACCCTTATACCTTCCATCCGAGGCTTCAGCAACAAACCATCATCATGCATTGTGTTACAGTAGAATTGGTTCACTGAAAGCAAGTACGAAACTACATCTCCCGTAGGTATCAAATAAAGCTCTATGACTGGAAACAAACACGGTGTGCCTACAACACGGTGCTAAGTGTCCGAACCCCGAGGCAAAACAAAGTGGAGCTTTTCACGCATTTTAACCTGCCGTTGGTGAAATGGGGCTCTCACTAGGTACATGTACCTCTAACAAAATAAATACTTCAGCTCGAGCTGCCTGCACCAAGCGCTTCTTCTCGGTGCATCCAAGCAACTGCGTGTAAATAACAGCATAACAAAACAAGAAGGAGAAGAAAAAAAAAATACCGGACTGACAAAAGGAGACATGGACAGCGGGAGGGGGGGGGGCGGGAAAGGAGACACGTACAGCGGGAGGGGGGGGGAAAGGAGACACGGACAGCGGATGGGGGGCGGGAAAGGAGACACGGACAGCGGGAGGGGGGGCGGGAAAGGAGACACGGTTAGCGGGAGGGGGGGCGGGAAAGGAGACACGGTTAGCGGGAGGGGGGGCGGGAAAGGAGACACGGTCAGCGGGAGGGGGGCGGGAAAGGAGACACGGACTGTGGGAGGGGGGGCGGGAAAGGAGACACGGACAGCGGGAGGGGGGCGGGAACGGACACAATCAGAAGGCACCAAGCACTCACCTGGACTTCTTCCGGCGGCGACGGCCTGAAATGGCTGCCACTCTTCACAGCGCCTACATTTGGCTGCAGATACCAAAAGCACATCACGCTGCCCCTGGCAGCATATCAGACCCTTATACCTTCCATCCGAGGCTTCAGCAACAAACCATCATCATGCATTGTGAGGTGTATTCTGTAAAGTTTTGAATTGTTTCAGTTCAGCATATTATATAATCGCACTAAAAGCCCTTTTATACAACTGATAGTAAAACATCCCCTTGTGCGGTGAGGATTTTTTTTTTTATTGGTGGCTAAATGTAAATGTAAATGTAAATGTAGTATACTTGTAAAGCGCACAGCTGCCCCAGCAACGGGGCGTCCCGGCGCTGTATAACTCTGGGGAACCCGTCCTGGCTTTCCCTGTGGGATGGTCCCTTGCTGGGACTCCCCAAGGTGGAGCCAGGCATCCCCGGAATTGGTGGGGCCGTTGTGGAGACTAGGCAAGCTAATGCCCAGAGTTGCCGAGTGGAACCCCTGATTAGAGTAAGCACCGAAGCGAGAATTATCGAGTCCGCTGACCAAGGTCCACGACCCTGCCGCGTCGGGAATTGAACCCTGGTCCCAGGCTGACTTCTGCTCTCAGGCCTGCCGCCTCTAACCAGTGAGCCACACTACTCCACCACTAAAGAAGCGGGTCGGTAGTTCTGTAATTCCTATACGAGCCTTCAATGTTGTTAATGAAAGAGCATTGTAAAGGCTTGTTTTTAGGTCGAGCTGACGTTAGCATTCATGCGAAGCATGAATGCTGTCAGCTCGACAACTAATGTGATCCGTTTTTAGGAGAGTGGACACCAAAGTGTTACGAGCGTTTTCAGTGCCGGATTTCACCTCGGGAGCGCGCAGCATTGTCTGCAGTGGCAGTGTCAGTTTCGCTTTTTTATTACTTTCGTTTTTCCCGAGGCTGGCTGAGGCTGGCTTGGAATGAACAGGCTTGCCCCCGCGCATGCGCAGAGTAACTCACAGCCCTTGCTTTTACAGACGCAGGCAGGCAGCCCCCACCCCTCTGCATGCACGCACGCACGCACACACAGGCGAGCGCATGCACACGCAGGCACACACATACAGGCACACAGACACTCGCTCACACACACACACCCCCCTCCCCCACAGTCACACGCACGCACACATACATACAAAGCCCGCCCGCCCGCACATGCTTTCCCCGCGCCCCCCCCTTCCCCGCGCCCCCCGCCTCCCCCTTCCCCGCGCCCCCCGCCTCCCCCTTCCCCGCTCAGCAACGCACTCACCGGCTTCCTTCGTGCGGCGGCTCTCCTCAGCTGCAGGGTCCGGCAGCAGGACTCTTCTTACCTCCTTCTGCACCGGGGCGCAGGGTAGGCTCCTGCCTGCTCCGGTGCTCCAAACACGGCGGCTCCGTCCAATCGCGGCTCTTCCGTGGGAGGCGGGGTAGGCTCCCGCCCTCCTACTTCCTGTTTCCTGTTGACGCGCCGGCCTGCCTGACTTCCTGGTCGCAGGCCGGCAGAGTGACGGCAGTGATTTGCGGTATGTATTTAGTTAGTTATTTATGCATTTTTATATAGCGCGGACTTTACCCGAAGGCGCTATTTATTTTTTTATTTTTTTGGGACGCTACCTTTTTATTTAGTTTTAAACATTGATGGCTGAATTTTATGGCACTGTACTTCTGAAGTCCCCTCGAGTTTGGTTACAATACTTTCTATCCAAGCCGATAGCGTAAGGCGTTTGGATATGTACTGATCCTGGACCCCATATCTGAACCGAGTCATCACATAATTCATAAACCGATCGAGCACTCGAAATCAAGACACGGCCCTTTTTTACACCCTTTTTAGTTGAAGTCATTTACTTTGTCCATTACCTCATAAACCGGCTTTAATAATGTTACCGCTCTTTAGGGGCTAACATGCAGAAACCCTGCAGCCTTTCGGGGGGATCCTATTCAGCCCAAGCTCATTACATATCTGCGAGGCATGCTTTATACTCAAGAGCCTCGGGGCCTCTTCGCATTCTGCAGGGGGGGCATCATTTTGCGCTCCGCCACAGCAGGCTGCCTCTCTGTGCCCGTTCTGCATTGGCGAAGGCTTGTACCCCAGCTCTCAGGCAATTCACGGGTGCTCGGACAACGGCTTTTTAACTAATTTAAATGATAAGGTTTGCGGCTATCACTTGTTTGTTTAATATTACGGGCATGTGGGTTGTGTGATGCTGCATAAACAGATGCGTTTGGAGTTTATTTACCGATCCGCTATGGAGGGGCTTTTCTTTAATCTGTTGGTGGCTGTTTTTTTTTTTTAATTTATATTGCGTCTTCATGTACACATGATGTTTGACTTTTTTGAGCAATTCGTTACGTTGGGCTTTTGTATAATTTGATACTAGCTGTTATTTTATTTATATTGCGTCTCCCGATGGTTGTGTGATGCTGCATAAACAGATGCGTTTGGAGTTTATTTACCGATCCGCTATGGAGGGGCTTTTCTTTAATCTGTTGGTGGCTGTTTTTTTTTTTTAATTTATATTGCGTCTTCATGTACACATGATGTTTGACTTTTTTGAGCAATTCGTTACGTTGGGCTTTTGTATAATTTGATACTAGCTGTTATTTTATTTATATTGCGTCTCCCGATGCTGTGTTTGCCTGCCCCGCCAGCTCTCCAAGGTTGCTATTTGTTTCTTTCCCATCTGCGTACATCACTTGCGGGATACAGGTAAATCTGCATTCTAGAGTTGCCTTTATTGTTTTGAGGCCGGGCGCAGGGGCTGCTCCGATGTTATCAAGGCTGCTATCCCACTGCTAAGGCGGTGCTGCACTCACTGCCTTGTTTATATTTGTTTTAGTTCCGTGATGCTCCGATCTTTGTCCCTTCCGAGTGGAGCTTCCGAGTGGAGCTTCCGAGTGGAGCTTCCGAGTGGAGCTTCCGAGTGGAGCTTCCGAGTGGAGCTTCAGAGTGGAGCTTCCGAGTGGAGCTTCAGAGTGCAGAGTGGAGCTTCAGAGTGGAGCTGCAGAGTGGAGCTTCAGAGTGGAGCTTCAGAGTGGAGCTTCAGAGTGGAGCTTCAGAGTGGAGCTTCAGAGTGGAGCTTCAGAGTGCAGAGTGGAGCTTCAGAGTGGAGCTTCAGAGTGGAGCTTCAGAGTGGAGCTTCAGAGTGGAGCTTCAGAGTGCAGAGTGGAGCTTCAGAGTGGAGCTTCAGAGTGGAGCTTCAGAGTGGAGCTTCAGAGTGGAGCTTCAGAGTGCAGAGTGGAGCTTCAGAGTGGAGCTTCAGAGTGGAGCTTCAGAGTGGAGCTTCAGAGTGGAGCTTCAGAGTGGAGCTTCAGAGTGGAGCTTCAGAGTGGAGCTTCAGAGTGGAGCTTCAGAGTGGAGCTTCAGAGTGCAGAGTGGAGCTTCAGAGTGGAGCTTCAGAGTGGAGCTTCAGAGTGGAGCTTCAGAGTGGAGCTTCAGAGTGGAGCTTCAGAGTGGAGCTTCAGAGTGGAGCTTCAGAGTGGAGCTTCAGAGTGCAGAGTGGAGCTTCAGAGTGGAGCTTCAGAGTGGAGCTTCAGAGTGGAGCTTCAGAGTGGAGCTTCAGAGTGCAGAGTGGAGCTTCAGAGTGCAGAGTGGAGCTTCAGAGTGCAGAGTGGAGCTTCAGAGTGGAGCTTCAGAGTGGAGCTTCAGAGTGGAGCTTCGGAGTGGAGCTTCGGAGTGGAGCTTCAGAGTGCAGAGTGGAGCTTCAGAGTGGAGCTTCAGAGTGCAGAGTGGAGCTTCAGAGTGGAGCTTCAGAGTGGAGCTTCAGAGTGGAGCTTCAGAGTGGAGCTTCAGAGTGGAGCTTCAGAGTGGAGCTTCAGAGTGGAGCTTCGGAGTGGAGCTTCAGAGTGGAGTGGAGCTTCAGAGTGGAGCTTCAGAGTGGAGCTTCAGAGTGGAGCTTCAGAGTGGAGCTTCAGAGTGGAGCTTCAGAGTGCAGAGTGGAGCTTCAGAGTGCAGAGTGGAGCTTCAGAGTGGAGCTTCAGAGTGCAGCTTCAGAGTGGAGCTTCAGAGTGGAGCTTCAGAGTGGAGCTTCGGAGTGGAGCTTCGGAGTGGAGCTTCGGAGTGGAGCTTCGGAGTGGAGCTTCAGAGTGCAGAGTGGAGCTTCAGAGTGGAGCTTCAGAGTGCAGAGTGGAGCTTCAGAGTGCAGAGTGGAGCTTCAGAGTGGAGCTTCAGAGTGCAGAGTGGAGCTTCAGAGTGGAGCTTCAGAGTGCAGAGTGGAGCTTCAGAGTGGAGCTTCAGAGTGGAGCTTCAGAGTGGAGCTTCAGAGTGGAGCTTCAGAGTGGAGCTTCGGAGTGGAGCTTCGGAGTGGAGCTTCGGAGTGCAGAGTGCAGATTCAGAGTGCAGATTCGGAGTGGAGCTTCAGAGTGGAGCTTCAGAGTGGAGAGTGGAGATTCAGAGTGGAGAGTGGAGATTCAGAGTGGAGATTCAGAGTGGAGCTTCAGAGTGGAGCTTCAGAGTGGAGCTTCAGAGTGGAGCTTCAGAGTGCAGAGTGGAGCTTCAGAGTGCAGAGTGGAGCTTCAGAGTGTCAAGAGCAATGCCAATAGCTCTAACTTTAACAAAGGCAAAACCATTGCATTGTAAATGCTTGTTATTTTACCGAATCACATGCTCATGCTGCTGCCTGGTTTGTCTACATGCACACAGGCAGAATCACTCGGTACAAAATGGCTCCTGTTCACTCGTCAGTACGGTCTTGCGCCGCCCCACCTTCTCCCTGCCAAATACATTCATTCCAAATACTGCTTATTTTCATATCAGACTGACTTCTCACATCTGGGATAGCAGGGGCACCTTCCACAGTGATTAGTGCTTCACAAAAAATAATTCTCGGCTAGCGCTCAGAAGCCTTGAAGCTTTGATTGAATGACACTGCAGTTTGATGCCCCGCTCGTTTTTTGATGCTATGCGTTCCAGACACTGATTTTATTAAGACTCACTTGGAGCTCTAAACTGTCACTTGATCTTTCTTTGGGTCATTTCGTTTGCCCGGAAGGACTAACATATCTGTGAAACCCTCTTCTTTTATAGTTTGAGCATCGTCTTCGTTTAGCAGGATAACATTATACATTTGAAAATACAAATATCCGGGAAGAGCAGAGAGCAAATCTCCGCGATGTTGGGCATTCTCCTATCATAAAGGAAGCGTGTTGGTGGGACCTGTGGCATCTAACGCATCATTTAACCCTATATGCGTGGGCACCTACCACAATAATGTATAGGATGAGTTTGTTCCGTTCCCGTTTTTAATTTGATGTAAAACTCAAATCACTGCACACTCTCTACTACACACTCTCTACTACACACTCTCTACTACAGTCACTACTCTCTACTACACACTCCCTACTACAGTCACTACTCTCTACTACACATTCTGCTACACACTCTCTACTACAGTCACTACTCTCTGCTACGCACTCTACTCTCTACTACACTCTACTACACACTCTCTACTACACACTCTACTACACACTCTCTACTACAGTCACTACTCTCTGCTACGCACTCTACTCTCTACTACACACTCTACTACACACTCTCTACTACACACTCTACTACACACTCTCTACTACAGTCGCTACTCTCTACTACACACTCTACTACACACTCTACTACAGTCACTACTCTCTACTACACACTACTACCCACTCTCTACTACAGTCACTACTCTCTACTACACACTCACTACACACTCACTACTACAGCCACTACTCTCTTCGACACACTCTATACTAGACACTCTCTACTACACACTCTACTACAGTCACTACTCTCTACTACACACTACTACACACTCTCTACTACAGTCACTACTCTCTACTACACACTCTACTACACACTCACTACTACAGCCACTACTCTCTTTGACACACTCTATACTAGACACTCTCTACTACACACTATCTACTACAGTCACTACTTACTACACTCTCTACTACACACTCTACTACACACTCTACTACACACTCTACTACACACTCTACTACACACTCTACTACACACTCTACATTACACACTCTACATTACACACTCTACATTACACACTCTACATTACATACTCTACATTACACACTCTCTACTACACACTCTCTACTACACACTCTACACTACACACTCTACTACACTCTACTACACACTCTGCTACACACACGCTCTACTACACACTCTACTACACACCCTCTACTACTCTCTACTACTCTACTACACATTCTCTACTACTCTACTACACACTCACTACTTTCTACTACACTCTACTACAGACTCTCCACTCTCTACTCCACACTCTCTACTCCACACTCTCTACTTCAATCTCTCTACCTCAATCTCTCTAATTCAATCTCTCTACCTCAATCTCTCTACTTCAATCTCTCTACTTCAATCTCTCTACTTCAATCTCTCTACTTCAATCTCTCTACTTCACATTCTGTATTACACACTCTCTACTACACACTCACTACTCTCTACTACACACTCTCTACTACACACTCTACTACACTCCCTACTACACATTCTCCTACACACTCTACTACACACTCTACTACACACTCACCACTCTACTACACACTCACCACTCTACTACACACTCACTAGTCTCTACTGCTCACTCTCTACTACACACTCTCTACTACACACTCTCTACTACACACTCTCTACTACACACTCTCTACTACACACTCTCTACTACACACTCTCTACTACACACTCACTAGTCTCTACTACACACTCACTACTCTCTACTACACACTCACTACTCTCTACTACACACTCTACTACTCACTTACTACTCTCTACTCACTCTCTACTACTCACTACTACTCTCTCTACTACTCACTATTACTCTCTACTACTCTCTCTACTACTCACTCTCTACTACTCACTCTCTACTGCTCATGACAATGCCATTTATTTATCTGTTTCCAAAACCAACACATAAATAAAACATTTGTCATTTACAATGCCAAAAGCGCTAACTTTTGCAAAGGCGAGACCGTTGCATTGTAAATGCTTGTTTATTGGTGGCTAAAGAAGCGGGTCGGTAGTTCTGTAATTCCTATACGAGCCTTCAATGTTGTCAATGAAAGAGCACCATTAAGGTCTCCTAAACCATATATGTGAGAAGTTTTTGTACACTGCACATCTTTAACTTAATTAGTTTCATGTGCTCTCAGATGTGATAAGCATCGAAAAGGAGTCAAGGAAAAGATAACGAACTGCCCATGTTCATACAGTTCGTCAAACGGGATTGAAACCAGATTATGTGGGGCAGGGCCTCCCAACTCGTTTTTGCCCCGGCCCCCAAGAAAGCTTCTCGCTGGCCGCAAGCATTGGCCGCCGCAGAGGGATGAATAATTGGTCTATGTTGGGCCCTTTTCATGTCACCCTAGACATGAGCAGGTGAAACCCACTTCTGGCCCAGTGACTGCAGCCCATTCCCCGTTAACTAGCAGCGCTCGACGGATGCTTGTGCTCGGGGCTCACCGCCGCGGTCCCTCAGCTCTGAAACGCGATGCTGATATTCCATTCTCTGCTTCCCGGGCCGCAGGCGAGCCGTTCACTTCCATATTCTGCAATTTTCAACCCTGGGAGCTAGTGTTATTCTTTATCGCAGCAATCACACACCCCGCTGCTCCCCGGCGTGGATGGAGCAGACGGGCCTGAGAATAAGCGAAGTTCCGCCCTGTTCCTCAGATGAGCTGTTAGAACCGGAGGCCCAGAGAACGTAGACCAGGGGAAGGTGGACCCCGAGCAACGCCACTGTCGGCCGCATCAGAAGGTAATTTGTCTGGGGGTCTGGGCGGCCTTGCGTGCGGGGGGGATACTGCCTCGCTGCCTCTCACTGATCCCTCACTCTGCCCGCTCTAACTGGCGGCGGTGCCGGTGTTGTTAAGACCGGTGGAGCCCTTCTCCTTAGACCTGCTGTGCTGGTCCCGGGGCGGCTGGCTGAGGCCCTGGGGTCGGGCGGCGGGGCGCTGGCACTGCGGGCGTGAGGTGCTGCTACGGGCGGTGCCGTGGCAGGGAGAGGCCGTGGGGGGGGGGCGGCGAGGCCGGTGTGGAGGCCCCTCTCCCCGTAGCTTCGCTTTATGCTCATCTCACCTCTCTCCGGGGGGCTCGGGCTGAAGTCCATGGCGGTGGCAGCTGTTGCGGTGCTCCAGCACAATGCCCGCTGCTGCTGCCGCCAGAGTGAAGCTCCGGCTCCCAGTCCAGGCTCTCGCGCACAGCTTGCGATGGCAGAAGGGGCTTCGGAAGATGGGGGGGGCGCTGGTATCCTTGGCAGGACGGTGGGGGTCTTTCCTTTGTGAAGGAAAGAAAGCATCTCACTTCATGCAGGAATCAACGGGCGCTGCAATCAAAAATGATTATAAAGTCACAAATAGGGGGAAAAAAATGGCGGCCGCAAGCTCCTGAATTTTTGGGAATCGGGGGCGTGGTTTTGCGGTTCTGAGTGACAGACAACGTCACTGTCTAAAGAACGATTCAGAAAAGGGGGTGGTGATGGACAGAGCATCTGAGTTAAACAGAACACTCATACCCAGTCAAAAGATCAGGGCTTGATCCATCACCGTTTTTTAGCTCACTGCACCATCCCAGCTCAGAATCTGGCTATATGCAAATTAGTCTGACCCTGGCCCAGTGCATCATGGGAACAGGGCAGACCAAACTACCAAGCCAATTCTTTACTGGAAAGGAAACAAGCTTCCGGGGACCGGTTTCTAGCATTACAGCCGTCTTCGGCCTGGCTTGCTTGAATCCTGATGGTGCAGTGAGCAAGGGACTCACATCTGAGCATACCCTGCCACTCCTATAGTGGCCAAAACGATTCAGAAAAGGGGGTGGTGATGGACAGAGCATCTGAGTTAAACAGAACACTCATACCCAGTCAAAAGATCAGGGCTTGATCCATCACAGTTTTTTAGCTCACTGCACCATCCCAGCTCAGAACCTGGCTATATGCAAATTAGTCTGACCCTGGCCCAGTGCATCATGGGAACAGGGCAGACCAAACTACCAAGCCAATTCTTTACTGGAAAGGAAACAAGCTTCCGGGGACCGGTTTCTGGCATTACAGCCGTCTTCGGCCCGGCTTGCTTGAATCCTGATGGTGCAGTGAGCAAGGGACTCACATCTGAGCATACCCTGCCACTCCTATAGTGGCCAAAACGATTCAGAAAAGGGGGTGGTGATGGACAGAGCATCTGAGTTAAACAGAACACTCATACCCAGTCAAAAGATCAGGGCTTGATCCATCACCGTTTTTTAGCTCACTGCACCATCCCAGCTCAGAACCTGGCTATATGCAAATTAGTCTGACCCTGGCCCAGTGCATCATGGGAACAGGGCAGACCAAACTACCAAGCCAATTCTTTACTGGAAAGGAAACAAGCTTCCAGGGACCGGTTTCTGGCATTGCAGCCGTCTTCGGCCCGGCTTGCATAAATCCTGATGGTGCAGTGAGCAAGGGACTCATGTCTGAGCATACCCTGCCACTCCTATAGTGGCCAAAACGATTCAGAAAAGGGTAAACACCGCAGCAGGAAAGCCCTTCAACGGCAAGTGTTGGCTGTTGAGTGCCTAAATATCAATGTCCTTGACAATGTCAATGTCCTCAAGAGTCGAAGGAGGCATGGTGTAGCTCTCAATACCCACACATGTTTTATTAATTGACACGTAGAGGATCAGGTTAATGTGAAATCAAAGCGGGCTTTTTCATTAACATTTCTTCATTGTGATTGGCTAAGATTCCTTCTGTGTTTTATAAATAGCTATATAAATTGAACTAGCATTGATAATGAATGGGATAAGATATTGTATCAGTTTTAAAAGTTAGTCATGCCCATGTATCAAATTTGGTATAACATTTGAATACTTTGAATTTTAGTCTTTGGCAATTCTTCTCCCAGTGACGACTCAGTAGTGACCCTATAAAGAAAATGCAAACCTGCATGCTGCCTCCAGTGGTTGTTGTACATCACCAACCAGATCAATGACCTACCATTAAATTCGTCAGAAGAAATCCTCAGCATTTTCTAAAAGATACACACTCAAAGCACCACTTAACAGAATTTACAAGGATGTCATCATCTTTTTGGAATATAAAATAGTGAAGGTCAATGAGGATTTGCCAAATCTGCTATTTATCCCACTAGCCTTAGTCCATCCTCTTTCAGTCCAAAGATAATGGAAGAGATTAGAAAATTAACCAGCAAAACCAAAACCTATAGGGTTCTATCAGAACCTCCAACATCATAAATTCAGACCAATATTGAAGCATTCATGAACAAGTAAATTATTGGAGAGGTAAGGCACAACACAACTTCAGGAATGTGTGGTGAGATCTACCCTACTACTTAAACGTCTGATAGGCTTCAAAGCTGCAAGAGAAATGGAAGCCACTATTGCAAGCATATAAGAGGTCATCCTCACTGTATTGGATTAAGAACACTGCAGTGTTAATTCTTCTTAACCTATTTGGTGGTTTATGACACACTATAAACCATGGCATCCCAATTTAAGGGCTAAAGGAATGAGTGGGTCTCTTAGGGTCCACAATTTAATGAAATTAATCATTCCTCCTGATTTGCAGGTAGAGGATCTTGATGGACACCGGAGGGTAAGGGCTAACTACTACCCCCTGTTCAAGATCTACAAACTTCCTGTGGCCCAGTCAATTGTTTATGAACAGCTGCAATTTCTGATGTATTTGGATGACAAGTAAATTCATCTTCTTAAAAAGGAAGGTATCAGGCAAACATCAGACAGTGTCAGGATCACATCTATTGTTAGATGAAAAAGTTGTGGCCCACACAAAAATATGAACTGGCCCTATAAATTGAACTCCCTCATGCCAGCCAATTTGTTTACACATACTATCTGAAATCTGGGCAGTTTTCCAATTGATAATTGTGTCCTCGAATCATAACATTGGCCAAAATTCTCCCGTATCCAGTTGTCTATGCTCTTAATATTCCTAGGCTACCATGAGCAAGCCATTGGGTGGAACTGACCAGGTCCTTTGAGATGACATACCCGGAGCACTGAAATGTGTATGCAGGCCGCTCAAAAATTGGTTGCAGAGAGTGAAAAACTAGGGAGAAAAATAATCTGAAACTGAAAATGAGACTGCATCAAGTCCACAGTTTAATCACACCTCTGGCTCCTAGTGGATTCTAAGAATATGATCCAGATCTTATGCAGCATGATCTATGGATTTTGAAATTAGCGCAGGTTTCTCAATATGCTTGGACTCTGTGATCGATCAAGTCTTAGTCAGATGCAACAAACACATTAGATAACAAAGACACGAAGGCCCTTACCCTGTGTGTGCAAGCCCTCCATTCTAAAACATCAACAGTCTCTTAACAAGAGACCAACCAAATTGCCTCATTTTTAAATCTCACCCATTATTTACCATTGGTTCTCTTTGTGGTCACTCTCATTTCCTTGCTTCTCATTGGTTAGCGCCTGGCGTGTTCACTTAGAGTTGACATCCTCTTTGTGCGTTTGTTCCTTCAATGGCACTTGGACCAAGAACTGATTAATTACTGTATTGTATCTGAAGTGAGGTGGCAAAGTGAGCTAAAGAATGATGATGGATTCAACCCTGATTTGTGACTGGGGGTGAGTATCTGAAAAGTTTCAGCGCTCCGTCCATCATCTCCTTGTGTTTGCGTAGTTCTTTTCTTACCCCATTGTTGTTCCTGAATGAGAAACTTCACCTTTGCAGTAATCTACTTTCTTCCTTGCTTTCCCAAATGTAACAAACTTTACGTTGCCAGCAATCCATTTTACAATGTTCTTTTTTAAGCCTTCTAACAATCACCTTTTTAATGTAAGCATGTTGCAGTATGCTTCCTTTGTTTTTTTTTTTATTAAAACTTTATTTTCAAGAAGGCAAAGAAGACATTGACAGTAATATCATTGAGTGGCAATTTCCCATTGTTACATACAGGTGTCAAAGTTACGGATGATCCCCCGTGTGTTCCGATGTCAAAGTCCTGTTTACTAATACTGATATGAAGGAAATAAACGCTATCGTATTGCACACATCCTTACTCGTCAATACATCATTCCCTGTTCCAGTTCGTAATTTGCCCACTGATAACATAGCAATTGGTGTTCGGCAAGGTCAACTAATAAAACAAAAATCACATCTACAAAAAAAAAACCAACTAATGTCATCATCACACTAGAATGGTACATCTCTGCACAGAACTTGTCCATATACTGCATTTAGTCCGTACACTCTTTCAAGACATCATCGTGTTCCCACTCCAACCCACCACAACTCAAAGTTTCATATACTAGGTCATCCCTCACAATCCTCTTCTTCTTCCGACTCTAAGTCCTCGTCTTCTGGCAAGGGCGCACATGGTTCCCCCCTGTATGTATTCCATGGCAACCACACTTTATTCCATTTACGGGGACAAGCCCGTAGCACATACACCGCCCTCTCTTTTACCATTAGAAGGTCCATATTTCTAATCCAGCCATGTACTGTAGGAACTTCTGGAGCACCCCATTTCTGTGCAATGTCTCTTTTGGCCACTGTCACAGCCAACGTGACCCACAATTGTCCATATCTGCTCAGGTCAGTAGGGTCCCAAATGTTTAACAGGCATTTACGGGGCTCAGGAAGGAGTGACACCCCAAGGACTTGAGACACTGTGCGCATAATTTGCCTCCAGACTTCCTGGATCAATGGGCAGTCCCATAGTGTGTGGAGTAAAGTTCCCTCCTCCCCGCATCCTCTCAGACAGAAGGGGTGTGGTGCTCTGTGTATCCTGTGTAGAAGTGTCCTGGTGTAATAGGTGCGGTGTAGGATCTTGAGCTGGACTAATCTGAACCTAGCCGAGATGCCCACCTCCCTCGGTGATGCCAGCGCCTCATTCCATTCTGTGTCATCCATATCCCCTATGTCTCCATCCCACCGCTCTCTAAGTTTCTGTGTGGGGTTAGTCAAGTTGTTAACCAGTTTTTTGTACGTAAGAGAGGTCGCCTTCTGTTCCATAAATTCCGTTAACAACCTGTCCTCTAGTGGGGACGATTCCGGGAGTATGGTGTCGGGTGGAATGGCGTGTAGTAGGGCGTGACGGATTTGCACATACCGGAACGTTTCAGTGGGGCCCATACCATACTGCCGCTGTAGCTGTGAGAACGCCACCACCGAGCCCTTATCCCATAGGTCCCCCACCACCGAAATCCCAATTTGGTCCCAGCTAGTGAAGCCCTTACTGGACCTCAAGTTTCCTAACGATTTCGCGTCCCACAACGGCGTCATTCTAGTGATCTTCCCCTTCCACCCCAGCCAAGCTTGTGCTGTGTGCCATAAGGTAGCCGTATGCAACGTTGGTCCAATCAACTTGCGGACCTGGGAGTGGTTATACAAGACTGATAGCATGCCGTCCGTCCCCAACTGTGACCAGTCCGCTTTGTATGCGGGGTCATCCCGCGGGACATGGATCCAGCAATTAATTACCTTAAGTTGGGACGCCCAATAATACAGTTGAAGGTTGGGCAGTGCAATCCCTCCGTCGTACCAGCTTTGAACTAGTTTGTCATGTGAAATGCGGGCTGGGCCATTGCCCCACAACAGGGCAGACACCAGCGCAGCGACTTGTTGGAAGTACCGTGGAGCCACTACATGCGGGGTGTTTTCCAACACATAGAGAAATCTAGGGAGAGCCATCATTTTATATAACGCTGCTCGCCCAAGGAGGGTCAGCGGAAGGGTAGCCCAATATTTAACGTCCGCACGTAGACGCGTCAGAGGAGGCACCAAGTTCGCTGTATAGAAGTCCGCCGCATTGGTGGTGACAAAGATGCCCAAGTATTTAAACGAGCCAGCCGCAATTTGCAGGGGGCAGTCATTCCGCAATGACGGCTCCGGGCCCTTAAGGACGAATAGTATGGATTCGGACCAATTTAAGGTGTAACCGGACGCTTTCCCGTGCTCATCGCATAGAGCCAAAAGGGCAGGAACACCCTCATTGGGATTGGTCATGTAAATCAGCATGTCGTCCGCTTACAAGGACACTTTATCTTCCCACCCGTCCTCCCAAGCGATGCCCCGAAACAGTGGTGTCGCTCTTAGCAGAATAGCCAGCGGCTCCAGCACCAGCGCAAAGAGTAGGGGGGATAGCGGGCACCCCTGTCGGGTCCCACGACCCAGGGGGAAGGCCTGTGAAATGTGGCCATTCGCCACCACCTGTGCCATGGGTGACCTATATAGCAGCCGTATCCACGCTATAAATTTCTGGCCGAAGCCCATACGAGCAAGGACCGCGAACAGATACTCCCATTCCACCAGATCGAAGGCCATTTTGGCGTCTAGAGATAAAATGACTGCCTGTTCCGAGAGGAGATGTGCTCGTGCCAGGACTCCATGTACTCTCCGCAAATTCAGTGCCGTGCTTCTGTGCGGCATGAAACCTGACTGGTCGGGGTGGATTAGCGCCTGTAGATGCTTAATCAGGCGACCAGCCAGGAGTTTCGCTAGGACCTTTGCTTCCACGTTGAGCAAGGAAATAGGCCGGTACGAGGAGCACGCCGTCTGCGGCTTGTCTGGCTTAGGGATGGCGACTATCGTGGCTGTACGTTGGTCCAGAGGTAGTTCAGCCTTGTCTAAACTCTCTACATACATATCTAGCAGGGGTTTGCTCAACAGGGGAGCCGACGCTTTGTACCATTCCACGGGTATCCCGTTAGGGCCCAGTGCCTTCCCGGGCCGCAACGACTGTATTGCCACTTGGATTTCATCTTCGGTTAAATCAGTGTCTAGTTCCTGTTGTGCGTCGTGTGAAAGCTCGGGGACAGCAATATGATCAAGCGACGCTATCGCCTCCCGTTCTGTGACAGCCCGAACCGGTGTGTATATTTCCTGATAATGACGTGCCAGGGTGCTAACTATTTGCTCTGGGTGTGTCTGCAGCTGGCCATCCTGTGCGTATATTCTCGGAATACCCCTGTGGCATCCACTCCTTTTGTCTAACCACGCCAGCATCTTCCCTGCCTTATCGCCCAAGTCATATACCCTGTGTGCGGTGTTCGCCAAGTGTCCCTTGGTAACCGTTGTGAGATGGGCCAAGTGTTGTTGTTGACTGAGGTGTAGCGCATGCGCAGTGGCAGGGGTGGGGTCGTCCATGTGCGCCACGTTCGCCGCCTGTAGTGCCAATTCCAATTGTGCGAGGTCACTTTGCTTCCTTTGTTTTTTAGTGTCCGTCCGCTCTGTGTGCTTTTTGTCTTGTATCTTGTACTTGTAGCATTCACTACCACTGCCTGTGTTTGTAGCTTTTCTTTATTTTGGTTGCGTTCCCTGTTGTTGCTTTCACCCATCTCCACCCCTTCTTTGCTTTCCTGAATGTTACAAACGTTATTTTGCCAGCAATTTGTTTTATAATGTTAATTTTTGCGCAACTTTTTTGTTAACTTAACGTAGCATGTTGCAGGATTCACTTACTGTAGCTTTTTTATGTGTTTGTCGCATTCCCATCACTCTATACAAGACTGCACATAGGGCTTGGATATGTGCTCAGGTTACTGCTAGATAATAACAAGCAATGGCGAAATCAATAGGTCTTGCCTATACAAGTGCTATTGGCTTTGCCAATGTGTTTGAGCCAGATTGTACACCAGCATGGCTGCTTTTCAGCATGGATAAAAGTTAGTGGAGTGTGGTATAGTGCCGTAAAGTTGAGTAGAGAGAAATGTCGTGTACTGGGGAGTGGCTTAGAGAGGAGGAGCATAGAGTGAAATAGAGTGTCGTGGAGTACAATGGAGTGGCATAAAGTGTTATAGATTGGAGTAGCGTAGAGTGGAGTAAACTGGTGTGGAGTTGCGTGGAGGGAGTTGTGTACGGTGGAGTTTTTGTTATAGTGGGCTTCTTGCTTTCCACTCTTCTAAATACCATGGAGTGCGAGGTTCTTCTCTGATGGTTTCATTTTGACTTCAGTACGCAAATGAATTCTTTGCCCTAATAGCCAATTCAGTGCAAACATTCAGTAGCACATCTATGGTTTCCAAAACATAAATGTTTAACACCTTTAGCTTTTACTCCTTATTGTACATTTAAACATCCATTTCTTTGATGTTTTTGCTACACAATATGCGTTTATAGCAATAAATATTTCCTGTGGTTCCACATTTATTTTTTGTAGTTTACTGTTTTATATTTGGTAGGATAAAGAAGCCCAAAAATATAGCATAAAACCGAAATTTGACTCCCAGCAGGGTCGAGTCAATCTTCCTTCATTCCCATGTCGACAATTACTTAAAAAGAAAACTATCACTCTTAAAACAAAGAAAATGAAAAAGCAAACTGAAGCAACAAAAAGCAAACAAGCAAATGCAGTTAGGTAGACATTTCATTCCGGATTGACCCTTGAAATTAGTGATGTACATTAAAACATGATTTTCAGTTTTATCGTCTATAAATAATGGCGGCGCCAGGTGTCGTGTTTAGAATATCTCAAGGAAGCAGTCCCTGTAATAAACTGAATGGAGCATGTAAGATGGAAACGTAGAAACAACTAAGAAATCGCATGACACAGCAGCAAACCATGGGATTAGCTATCTTTTGTGCAGCAGGTGCAGTGGCACCATAAACTATTATGCTCAATGGAATCCTGTGGAAGCTTGAAATAAATTGCTGGATTTTCCCTGGTGTTGCTGAGTGGCAGTCAGATTTTCCTGGTAGCTTGTGCATTCTACTTTGGCCAACAGCTGCAAAGTATTACTCACAATATCTGCTGTTGAAAGCTTAGACTTACAGCAGGAATACATCTGCTCTATGCGTTATAGAAACAGAGGTTCATAGCTTATTTGGAATCATCACAATGAAGTATAGAACACAATAGGCCGCTATACGTGGGAAATTCCTTGCCCAGCCGGACAAGGATTTTATTTTCAAAACAATGTCAATTATAATTACAGTATATTTTCACACAATTAGAATGGCACACGCCTGTGCTGTACTAAGAAGAAAGGAAAAATAGAACAAGGTGAAAAGGGTGTTTTCAGGCAAGAAAGAGGAGCAAAGCAGGGCACTGTAAGTAAATTAAACAAATAATAACAGTGTCGCCTGGAATGGAACATACACAATTACATTTACAATCTGCTGTATGTATGCCCACTCATTGGTGTCGACGGACGTTTCGATCCCTATTGCTCAATTACATTACTGGGATCATCATCAGGACTTAAAATTAGATTTGCCTGAATATAACCAAGCCTTTAATTGAGAGGTTTGGAGTTCTCAAAGGAGAGCAACCAGTGCGGAAGTTCTCGGGTGTTCCAGCATGTGCACCGATAGCGCTGGATCTATTTTGATTTGTTTTGTTACGGCATTAAGCCGGGAAATTATATGCTATGGTTAGCATTTCTATTGCAATTCATTGGGAGTATGGAGAAGGTATCCTGTTTCTTTCTTTCCGGTACGCCTAGTGCGGCGGGCTTGATTAATTCTAGGAGAATGCCTAGATGTTCGAGAGGGGCTGAGTGACCTTTCACTCGTTACACGGTCGATGCCTGGATGGGACGCACGTCAGATAGACGCTTGCGTGTGTACAGGATACTCGGTCCGGCATTGGGACCGAGTATCGGAAAGAAAGAAACAGGATACCTTCTCCATACTCCCAATGGATTGCAATAGAAATGCTAACCATAGCATATAATTGCCCGGCTTAATGCCGTAACAAACCAAATCAAAATAGATCCAGCGCTATTGGTGCACATGCTGGAACACCCGAGAACTTCCGCACTGGTTGCTCTCCTTTGAGAACTCCAAACCTCTCAATTAAAGGCTTGGTTATATTCAGGCAAATCTAATTTTAAGTCCTGATGATGATCCCAGTAATGTAATTGAGCAATAGGGATCGAAACGTCCGTCGACACCAATGAGTGGGCATACATACAGCAGATTGTAAATGTAATTGTGTATGTTCCATTCCAGGCGACACTGTTATTATTTCTTTAATTTACTTACAGTGCCCTGCTTTGCTCCTCTTTCTTGCCTGAAAACACCCTTTTCACCTTGTTCTATTTTTCCTTTCTTCTTAGTACAGCAC
Organism: Lissotriton helveticus; assembly: GCF_964261635.1. Classification (NCBI taxonomy): domain Eukaryota; kingdom Metazoa; phylum Chordata; class Amphibia; order Caudata; family Salamandridae; genus Lissotriton; species Lissotriton helveticus. The sequence continues at coordinate 1,380,735,217 of NC_136067.1, forward strand.
AGGCGTGTGCCATTCTAATTGTGTGAAAATATACTGTAATTATAATTGACATTGTTTTGGAAATAAAATCCTTGTCCGGCTGGGCAAGGAATTTCCCACGTATAGCGGCCTATTGTGTTCTATACTTCATTGTGATGATTCCAAATAAGCTATGAACCTCTGTTTCTATAACGTAGTTATACCCATGGTTCCTAGCTACCCTCTGGGTTTCCCTTGTCTTTTGAAAATATCTGCTCTATGCGTGGCACAAGTCGTAAAAAAGGAAGTGGGGGACGCTGTCGCCGGAAGTGACGTCACAACAGGAAGTGACTTCACGCAAGGTGCCAAGCTCCTCGTCCCAGAGAGGCCAAAGAGTGAAGTCCAGCAGTTTGGCAGGGGGGATGGCATCCCCCCTGTAAAATAAGTGGGGGGACGCCGTCCACCCGCGTGGTACCCCGACTCGAGGCCTGGCTCTATGGGGAGGGAGAAAGGGGCGATATTATAAGCAACGAAAACATAAATAAATGTTACACTGAGGCAAAAATTAATATTGAAAATACTGTTTGGCAACAGTAATACAAGATTCCCAGGGACAGCTTGGTGATGCTTCTGCCAGCACCATGTCATAAAGGTTATCATGGTCCTCTGCCCAATGCATCACCAGACGACCGAGCTTAGTAGTTACCGGGAACGTGGCACCGCGTGGAGTGAGAGGGTTGGGGGTCACAAACATTCAAACAAATGAAACATTAACATATGCAGAAGCTGTGCTTGCCAGGTCAACTCCTCACTCAGTCTAACTCACCCATAACGCCACAGAGGACTTTGTAGATGATAGAACTGACATCATTGATGGCATGGCTTGGTTTTGGAAAAACAGTACTACGTCCTTACGTCAGTGCATGGTCTCGGGCTCCTCATACACGATCAATGAAAAACGCTAATGGTTCCCATTTTTCAAGATACAGAGAGTGAAAGGTAAAACCACAGACGAGACGCATTTGGCCAGTGGAAAAATAAATGCAAAGGTAAGGCATTGATTGGCTGGAGTCCCTCTAGCTGCTGAATTCTATCTGAATCCTTACCAGAAGTATGGTATTGTAAGCACAATGAATGGCTGAACCCAAAGAGCCAAGGTGCAGATGCGGAGCACGGTTTCTAGTCAGTGCCTTAAATGGGATAAAATAAGTGCAGGTTCTCATTTAAATAAGTTAGAGGTGTGGCAAATGGGCGGGGCTAGGGGCGGGGCTAAGGGCAAGATATGATGATACATAATGACTTCTGTACCAGTTGCAGCACACATCAAAACGCATGAGAAATGCGTTTATGTAAACCAATCAGGCTAACTCATTACACAAACTGAAAGCCAAACAGGATGATATGTTCACATTTCCTTGTTTTGCCATATTTGCCGCTTCTTAATGCCATATGTTATTTGTTGTTGTTAGGCACCATACTATACATTCACAAGCGTGCACACACACTGAGAGCGAAACAAGCTGAGATGAATACAAAAGCATTCCACCCATTCCCTTTAAAATAGCTCCTGAGAGTGTCCTGATTCTCTCCCCTTTTCTCTCACACATGACAGGTAAGAAGAATGTTGTGGGCTTTTGATATTTGATAGCCCCTGAACTTTCCCACCCATATTTAGACACTCGTTCTTCAGATCCCCAGGAGACCCGATCTGTCTATCTCTCAATGGTGGAACTCCTGTCATCACCACATGTGGGCAGGCTGCTGGTGGTGAATGAGTTATTGGCAGGTTTTTAGTTTCTTTTTTGTGGTGCCTCCCTCCCCGTTTTCTTGGACTCCTATGGCAGCTGAGATTCCCTGTGATGAGATTAGATTCGTATTTGGCAGAACTTTAGTCTCCCAACCATTCATTTTCATTGGCAAATTGTAATATGGACCGAAGTTTTTATCGGTGGTACTGTTCCCCTGCTCCTTCTGCCCATCCTGCATGGACGTCCAATCAGCCATGGGCCCCTGGGACGTGGCTGCTGAATTTGTAAAAGGGGGTGGTGATGAACAGAGTGTCTGAATTAAGCAGACCACTCTTACCCAGTCCAAAGATCAGGGCTTGATCCATCACCGTTATTTAGCTCACTGCCCCATCCCAGCTCAGAACCTGGCTATATGCAAATTAGTCTGTCCCTGGCCCAGTGCATCATGGGAACAGGGCAGACCAAACTACCAAGCCAATTCTTCACCAGAAAGGAGACAAGCTTCCGGGGACCGGTTTCTGCCATTTCAGGCGTCGTCGGCCCAGCTTGCTTGAATCCTGATGGAGCAGTGAGCAAGGGACTCATGTCTGAGTATACCCTTCCACGCTTATGGTGGACAAAATGATTCAGAAAAGGGGGTGGTGATGAACAGAGTGTCTGAATTAAGCAGACCACTCTTACCCAGTCCAAAGATCAGGGCTTGATCCATCACCGTTATTTAGCTCACTGCCCCATCCCAGCTCAGAACCTGGCTATATGCAAATTAGTCTGTCCCTGGCCCAGTGCATCATGGGAACAGGGCAGACCAAACTACCAAGCCAATTCTTCACCAGAAAGGAGACAAGCTTCCGGGGACCGGTTTCTGCCATTTCAGGCGTCGTCGGCCCAGCTTGCTTGAATCCTGATGGAGCAGTGAGCAAGGGACTCATGTCTGAGTATACCCTTCCACGCTTATGGTGGACAAAATGATTCAGAAAAGGGGGTGGTGATGAACAGAGTGTCTGAATTAAGCAGACCACTCTTACCCAGTCCAAAGATCAGGGCTTGATCCATCACCGTTATTTAGCTCACTGCCCCATCCCAGCTCAGAACCTGGCTATATGCAAATTAGTCTGTCCCTGGCCCAGTGCATCATGGGAACAGGGCAGACCAAACTACCAAGCCAATTCTTCACCAGAAAGGAGACAAGCTTCCGGGGACCGGTTTCTGCCATTTCAGGCGTCGTCGGCCCAGCTTGCTTGAATCCTGATGGAGCAGTGAGCAAGGGACTCATGTCTGAGTATACCCTTCCACGCTTATGGTGGACAAAATGATTCAGAAAAGGGGGTGGTGATGAACAGAGTGTCTGAATTAAGCAGACCACTCTTACCCAGTCCAAAGATCAGGGCTTGATCCATCACCGTTATTTAGCTCACTGCCCCATCCCAGCTCAGAACCTGGCTATATGCAAATTAGTCTGTCCCTGGCCCAGTGCATCATGGGAACAGGGCAGACCAAACTACCAAGCCAATTCTTCACCAGAAAGGAGACAAGCTTCCGGGGACCGGTTTCTGCCATTTCAGGCGTCGTCGGCCCAGCTTGCTTGAATCCTGATGGAGCAGTGAGCAAGGGACTCATGTCTGAGTATACCCTTCCACGCTTATGGTGGACAAAATGATTCAGAAAAGGGGGTGGTGATGAACAGAGTGTCTGAATTAAGCAGACCACTCTTACCCAGTCCAAAGATCAGGGCTTGATCCATCACCGTTATTTAGCTCACTGCCCCATCCCAGCTCAGAACCTGGCTATATGCAAATTAGTCTGTCCCTGGCCCAGTGCATCATGGGAACAGGGCAGACCAAACTACCAAGCCAATTCTTCACCAGAAAGGAGACAAGCTTCCGGGGACCGGTTTCTGCCATTTCAGGCGTCGTCGGCCCAGCTTGCTTGAATCCTGATGGAGCAGTGAGCAAGGGACTCATGTCTGAGTATACCCTTCCACGCTTATGGTGGACAAAATGATTCAGAAAAGGGGGTGGTGATGAACAGAGTGTCTGAATTAAGCAGACCACTCTTACCCAGTCCAAAGATCAGGGCTTGATCCATCACCGTTATTTAGCTCACTGCCCCATCCCAGCTCAGAACCTGGCTATATGCAAATTAGTCTGTCCCTGGCCCAGTGCATCATGGGAACAGGGCAGACCAAACTACCAAGCCAATTCTTCACCAGAAAGGAGACAAGCTTCCGGGGACCGGTTTCTGCCATTTCAGGCGTCGTCGGCCCAGCTTGCTTGAATCCTGATGGAGCAGTGAGCAAGGGACTCATGTCTGAGTATACCCTTCCACGCTTATGGTGGACAAAATGATTCAGAAAAGGGGGTGGTGATGAACAGAGTGTCTGAATTAAGCAGACCACTCTTACCCAGTCCAAAGATCAGGGCTTGATCCATCACCGTTATTTAGCTCACTGCCCCATCCCAGCTCAGAACCTGGCTATATGCAAATTAGTCTGTCCCTGGCCCAGTGCATCATGGGAACAGGGCAGACCAAACTACCAAGCCAATTCTTCACCAGAAAGGAGACAAGCTTCCGGGGACCGGTTTCTGCCATTTCAGGCGTCGTCGGCCCAGCTTGCTTGAATCCTGATGGAGCAGTGAGCAAGGGACTCATGTCTGAGTATACCCTTCCACGCTTATGGTGGACAAAATGATTCAGAAAAGGGGGTGGTGATGAACAGAGTGTCTGAATTAAGCAGACCACTCTTACCCAGTCCAAAGATCAGGGCTTGATCCATCACCGTTATTTAGCTCACTGCCCCATCCCAGCTCAGAACCTGGCTATATGCAAATTAGTCTGTCCCTGGCCCAGTGCATCATGGGAACAGGGCAGACCAAACTACCAAGCCAATTCTTCACCAGAAAGGAGACAAGCTTCCGGGGACCGGTTTCTGCCATTTCAGGCGTCGTCGGCCCAGCTTGCTTGAATCCTGATGGAGCAGTGAGCAAGGGACTCATGTCTGAGTATACCCTTCCACGCTTATGGTGGACAAAATGATTCAGAAAAGGGGGTGGTGATGAACAGAGTGTCTGAATTAAGCAGACCACTCTTACCCAGTCCAAAGATCAGGGCTTGATCCATCACCGTTATTTAGCTCACTGCCCCATCCCAGCTCAGAACCTGGCTATATGCAAATTAGTCTGTCCCTGGCCCAGTGCATCATGGGAACAGGGCAGACCAAACTACCAAGCCAATTCTTCACCAGAAAGGAGACAAGCTTCCGGGGACCGGTTTCTGCCATTTCAGGCGTCGTCGGCCCAGCTTGCTTGAATCCTGATGGAGCAGTGAGCAAGGGACTCATGTCTGAGTATACCCTTCCACGCTTATGGTGGACAAAATGATTCAGAAAAGGGGGTGGTGATGAACAGAGTGTCTGAATTAAGCAGACCACTCTTACCCAGTCCAAAGATCAGGGCTTGATCCATCACCGTTATTTAGCTCACTGCCCCATCCCAGCTCAGAACCTGGCTATATGCAAATTAGTCTGTCCCTGGCCCAGTGCATCATGGGAACAGGGCAGACCAAACTACCAAGCCAATTCTTCACCAGAAAGGAGACAAGCTTCCGGGGACCGGTTTCTGCCATTTCAGGCGTCGTCGGCCCAGCTTGCTTGAATCCTGATGGAGCAGTGAGCAAGGGACTCATGTCTGAGTATACCCTTCCACGCTTATGGTGGACAAAATGATTCAGAAAAGGGGGTGGTGATGAACAGAGTGTCTGAATTAAGCAGACCACTCTTACCCAGTCCAAAGATCAGGGCTTGATCCATCACCGTTATTTAGCTCACTGCCCCATCCCAGCTCAGAACCTGGCTATATGCAAATTAGTCTGTCCCTGGCCCAGTGCATCATGGGAACAGGGCAGACCAAACTACCAAGCCAATTCTTCACCAGAAAGGAGACAAGCTTCCGGGGACCGGTTTCTGCCATTTCAGGCGTCGTCGGCCCAGCTTGCTTGAATCCTGATGGAGCAGTGAGCAAGGGACTCATGTCTGAGTATACCCTTCCACGCTTATGGTGGACAAAATGATTCAGAAAAGGGGGTGGTGATGAACAGAGTGTCTGAATTAAGCAGACCACTCTTACCCAGTCCAAAGATCAGGGCTTGATCCATCACCGTTATTTAGCTCACTGCCCCATCCCAGCTCAGAACCTGGCTATATGCAAATTAGTCTGTCCCTGGCCCAGTGCATCATGGGAACAGGGCAGACCAAACTACCAAGCCAATTCTTCACCAGAAAGGAGACAAGCTTCCGGGGACCGGTTTCTGCCATTTCAGGCGTCGTCGGCCCAGCTTGCTTGAATCCTGATGGAGCAGTGAGCAAGGGACTCATGTCTGAGTATACCCTTCCACGCTTATGGTGGACAAAATGATTCAGAAAAGGGGGTGGTGATGAACAGAGTGTCTGAATTAAGCAGACCACTCTTACCCAGTCCAAAGATCAGGGCTTGATCCATCACCGTTATTTAGCTCACTGCCCCATCCCAGCTCAGAACCTGGCTATATGCAAATTAGTCTGTCCCTGGCCCAGTGCATCATGGGAACAGGGCAGACCAAACTACCAAGCCAATTCTTCACCAGAAAGGAGACAAGCTTCCGGGGACCGGTTTCTGCCATTTCAGGCGTCGTCGGCCCAGCTTGCTTGAATCCTGATGGAGCAGTGAGCAAGGGACTCATGTCTGAGTATACCCTTCCACGCTTATGGTGGACAAAATGATTCAGAAAAGGGGGTGGTGATGAACAGAGTGTCTGAATTAAGCAGACCACTCTTACCCAGTCCAAAGATCAGGGCTTGATCCATCACCGTTATTTAGCTCACTGCCCCATCCCAGCTCAGAACCTGGCTATATGCAAATTAGTCTGTCCCTGGCCCAGTGCATCATGGGAACAGGGCAGACCAAACTACCAAGCCAATTCTTCACCAGAAAGGAGACAAGCTTCCGGGGACCGGTTTCTGCCATTTCAGGCGTCGTCGGCCCAGCTTGCTTGAATCCTGATGGAGCAGTGAGCAAGGGACTCATGTCTGAGTATACCCTTCCACGCTTATGGTGGACAAAATGATTCAGAAAAGGGGGTGGTGATGAACAGAGTGTCTGAATTAAGCAGACCACTCTTATCCAGTCCAAAGATCAGGGCTTGATCCATCACCGTTATTTAGCTCACTGCCCCATCCCAGCTCAGAACCTGGCTATATGCAAATTAGTCTGTCCCTGGCCCAGTGCATCATGGGAACAGGGCAGACCAAACTACCAAGCCAATTCTTCACCAGAAAGGAGACAAGCTTCCGGGGACCGGTTTCTGCCATTTCAGGCGTCGTCGGCCCAGCTTGCTTGAATCCTGATGGAGCAGTGAGCAAGGGACTCATGTCTGAGTATACCCTTCCACGCTTATGGTGGACAAAATGATTCAGAAAAGGGGGTGGTGATGAACAGAGTGTCTGAATTAAGCAGACCACTCTTACCCAGTCCAAAGATCAGGGCTTGATCCATCACCGTTATTTAGCTCACTGCCCCATCCCAGCTCAGAACCTGGCTATATGCAAATTAGTCTGTCCCTGGCCCAGTGCATCATGGGAACAGGGCAGACCAAACTACCAAGCCAATTCTTCACCAGAAAGGAGACAAGCTTCCGGGGACCGGTTTCTGCCATTTCAGGCGTCGTCGGCCCAGCTTGCTTGAATCCTGATGGAGCAGTGAGCAAGGGACTCATGTCTGAGTATACCCTTCCACGCTTATGGTGGACAAAATGATTCAGAAAAGGGGGTGGTGATGAACAGAGTGTCTGAATTAAGCAGACCACTCTTACCCAGTCCAAAGATCAGGGCTTGATCCATCACCGTTATTTAGCTCACTGCCCCATCCCAGCTCAGAACCTGGCTATATGCAAATTAGTCTGTCCCTGGCCCAGTGCATCATGGGAACAGGGCAGACCAAACTACCAAGCCAATTCTTCACCAGAAAGGAGACAAGCTTCCGGGGACCGGTTTCTGCCATTTCAGGCGTCGTCGGCCCAGCTTGCTTGAATCCTGATGGAGCAGTGAGCAAGGGACTCATGTCTGAGTATACCCTTCCACGCTTATGGTGGACAAAATGATTCAGAAAAGGGGGTGGTGATGAACAGAGTGTCTGAATTAAGCAGACCACTCTTACCCAGTCCAAAGATCAGGGCTTGATCCATCACCGTTATTTAGCTCACTGCCCCATCCCAGCTCAGAACCTGGCTATATGCAAATTAGTCTGTCCCTGGCCCAGTGCATCATGGGAACAGGGCAGACCAAACTACCAAGCCAATTCTTCACCAGAAAGGAGACAAGCTTCCGGGGACCGGTTTCTGCCATTTCAGGCGTCGTCGGCCCAGCTTGCTTGAATCCTGATGGAGCAGTGAGCAAGGGACTCATGTCTGAGTATACCCTTCCACGCTTATGGTGGACAAAATGATTCAGAAAAGGGGGTGGTGATGAACAGAGTGTCTGAATTAAGCAGACCACTCTTACCCAGTCCAAAGATCAGGGCTTGATCCATCACCGTTATTTAGCTCACTGCCCCATCCCAGCTCAGAACCTGGCTATATGCAAATTAGTCTGTCCCTGGCCCAGTGCATCATGGGAACAGGGCAGACCAAACTACCAAGCCAATTCTTCACCAGAAAGGAGACAAGCTTCCGGGGACCGGTTTCTGCCATTTCAGGCGTCGTCGGCCCAGCTTGCTTGAATCCTGATGGAGCAGTGAGCAAGGGACTCATGTCTGAGTATACCCTTCCACGCTTATGGTGGACAAAATGATTCAGAAAAGGGGGTGGTGATGAACAGAGTGTCTGAATTAAGCAGACCACTCTTACCCAGTCCAAAGATCAGGGCTTGATCCATCACCGTTATTTAGCTCACTGCCCCATCCCAGCTCAGAACCTGGCTATATGCAAATTAGTCTGTCCCTGGCCCAGTGCATCATGGGAACAGGGCAGACCAAACTACCAAGCCAATTCTTCACCAGAAAGGAGACAAGCTTCCGGGGACCGGTTTCTGCCATTTCAGGCGTCGTCGGCCCAGCTTGCTTGAATCCTGATGGAGCAGTGAGCAAGGGACTCATGTCTGAGTATACCCTTCCATGCTTATGGTGGACAAAATGATTCAGAAAAGGGGGTGGTGATGAACAGAGTGTCTGAATTAAGCAGACCACTCTTACCCAGTCCAAAGATCAGGGCTTGATCCATCACCGTTATTTAGCTCACTGCCCCATCCCAGCTCAGAACCTGGCTATATGCAAATTAGTCTGTCCCTGGCCCAGTGCATCATGGGAACAGGGCAGACCAAACTACCAAGCCAATTCTTCACCAGAAAGGAGACAAGCTTCCGGGGACCGGTTTCTGCCATTTCAGGCGTCGTCGGCCCAGCTTGCTTGAATCCTGATGGAGCAGTGAGCAAGGGACTCATGTCTGAGTATACCCTTCCACGCTTATGGTGGACAAAATGATTCAGAAAAGGGGGTGGTGATGAACAGAGTGTCTGAATTAAGCAGACCACTCTTACCCAGTCCAAAGATCAGGGCTTGATCCATCACCGTTATTTAGCTCACTGCCCCATCCCAGCTCAGAACCTGGCTATATGCAAATTAGTCTGTCCCTGGCCCAGTGCATCATGGGAACAGGGCAGACCAAACTACCAAGCCAATTCTTCACCAGAAAGGAGACAAGCTTCCGGGGACCGGTTTCTGCCATTTCAGGCGTCGTCGGCCCAGCTTGCTTGAATCCTGATGGAGCAGTGAGCAAGGGACTCATGTCTGAGTATACCCTTCCACGCTTATGGTGGACAAAATGATTCAGAAAAGGGGGTGGTGATGAACAGAGTGTCTGAATTAAGCAGACCACTCTTACCCAGTCCAAAGATCAGGGCTTGATCCATCACCGTTATTTAGCTCACTGCCCCATCCCAGCTCAGAACCTGGCTATATGCAAATTAGTCTGTCCCTGGCCCAGTGCATCATGGGAACAGGGCAGACCAAACTACCAAGCCAATTCTTCACCAGAAAGGAGACAAGCTTCCGGGGACCGGTTTCTGCCATTTCAGGCGTCGTCGGCCCAGCTTGCTTGAATCCTGATGGAGCAGTGAGCAAGGGACTCATGTCTGAGTATACCCTTCCACGCTTATGGTGGACAAAATGATTCAGAAAAGGGGGTGGTGATGAACAGAGTGTCTGAATTAAGCAGACCACTCTTACCCAGTCCAAAGATCAGGGCTTGATCCATCACCGTTATTTAGCTCACTGCCCCATCCCAGCTCAGAACCTGGCTATATGCAAATTAGTCTGTCCCTGGCCCAGTGCATCATGGGAACAGGGCAGACCAAACTACCAAGCCAATTCTTCACCAGAAAGGAGACAAGCTTCCGGGGACCGGTTTCTGCCATTTCAGGCGTCGTCGGCCCAGCTTGCTTGAATCCTGATGGAGCAGTGAGCAAGGGACTCATGTCTGAGTATACCCTTCCACGCTTATGGTGGACAAAATGATTCAGAAAAGGGGGTGGTGATGAACAGAGTGTCTGAATTAAGCAGACCACTCTTACCCAGTCCAAAGATCAGGGCTTGATCCATCACCGTTATTTAGCTCACTGCCCCATCCCAGCTCAGAACCTGGCTATATGCAAATTAGTCTGTCCCTGGCCCAGTGCATCATGGGAACAGGGCAGACCAAACTACCAAGCCAATTCTTCACCAGAAAGGAGACAAGCTTCCGGGGACCGGTTTCTGCCATTTCAGGCGTCGTCGGCCCAGCTTGCTTGAATCCTGATGGAGCAGTGAGCAAGGGACTCATGTCTGAGTATACCCTTCCACGCTTATGGTGGACAAAATGATTCAGAAAAGGGGGTGGTGATGAACAGAGTGTCTGAATTAAGCAGACCACTCTTACCCAGTCCAAAGATCAGGGCTTGATCCATCACCGTTATTTAGCTCACTGCCCCATCCCAGCTCAGAACCTGGCTATATGCAAATTAGTCTGTCCCTGGCCCAGTGCATCATGGGAACAGGGCAGACCAAACTACCAAGCCAATTCTTCACCAGAAAGGAGACAAGCTTCCGGGGACCGGTTTCTGCCATTTCAGGCGTCGTCGGCCCAGCTTGCTTGAATCCTGATGGAGCAGTGAGCAAGGGACTCATGTCTGAGTATACCCTTCCACGCTTATGGTGGACAAAATGATTCAGAAAAGGGGGTGGTGATGAACAGAGTGTCTGAATTAAGCAGACCACTCTTACCCAGTCCAAAGATCAGGGCTTGATCCATCACCGTTATTTAGCTCACTGCCCCATCCCAGCTCAGAACCTGGCTATATGCAAATTAGTCTGTCCCTGGCCCAGTGCATCATGGGAACAGGGCAGACCAAACTACCAAGCCAATTCTTCACCAGAAAGGAGACAAGCTTCCGGGGACCGGTTTCTGCCATTTCAGGCGTCGTCGGCCCAGCTTGCTTGAATCCTGATGGAGCAGTGAGCAAGGGACTCATGTCTGAGTATACCCTTCCACGCTTATGGTGGACAAAATGATTCAGAAAAGGGGGTGGTGATGAACAGAGTGTCTGAATTAATCGTTGTCCATCACCACCCCCTTTATGAATCGTAGTCCATCACCACCCCCTTTATGAATCGTTGTCCATCACCACCCCCTTTATGAATCGTTAGTCCATCACCACCCCCTTTATGAATCGTTGCAGTGAGCTAAAAAACGGTGATGGATCAAGCCCTGATCTTTTGACTGGGTAGGAGTGTTCTGCTTAATTCAGATACTCTGTCCATCACCACCCCCTTTATGAATCGTTTGCAGTGAGCTAAAAAACGGTGATGGATCAAGCCCTGATCTTTTGACTGGGTAGGAGTGTTCTGCTTAATTCAGATACTCTGTCCATCACCACCCCCTTTATGAATTGCTGAATTTGTAGGCATCAAAGCCTTGCTAGGGCACTGTTTGGAGCTATTTTGATAAATGTATCGATCTTCTTCAGTTTGGCAGTTGTAGGGAAGACAGCAATTAGTGATAAAAAAAATGGCTTTGGCGAAGGTAGAGGATTTCTTGACACTGCCGCACACTTTAGTACAGCCAGTGCATTTCCCTAAATGGTAGAGGAATACAGACTAGCAGCCCCTGCCCATTTCACACACTTGATAAAGGAAGTACCCCCCTGCCCCAACCCCCCTTCCAACCGGGCCTTAACACTGTAAGCATAATAGCCATTGTGCACCCGATCGACAGTGCAGGGTCTTTCTAGACCCTGTACTGTTGATCACAGCATGAAGGAAGACAAGCCTTCTCAGACCCCTGCAGTCAGGGGCCATTCAAGTGAGAGCTGCTGTAATCACCAGCAGTGATTGTGCAAAAGGCCACTGGAGGGCTCAGTCGGAAGCAGAGCGGCATCTGCCCCGAGCTCGAGGAGATAAGTAACCTGAGCCTGCTCTGCTCTCAATCAGTGTACCGATACTCTCCCTGACCTAAGAAAAGTGCCGGTACTGAGGGCCAGAAATTTCGGAAGTGCCGGTACTCAGTACCGGTGAGTACTGGCCCATTTAAAGCACTGTTTGTAGTAACCCAACGCAAGACACACCAAGGTACTTGCCTCTTGTGAAGGCTGCCCTTCAGCAGGCTTTGTTTGGACATGAGAAAGAAGCAGGAGGCAAATTGCATGCTCATGTCTCACAACATCACTCTCGTGCAGTGTGGGTATGAGGTGTAGCGGCTAGTGCTGTGGGCGTTGGAACAGGGTAACCTACATTCGAATCCCTGCTTCAGCAGCAACATCTTGTGGTTACACTCAAATCGCTTAATTACCCTGTGCTTAAAAAAAAAAGTTTTGTCTGGGGAGCTGAATTTTCTTGTGCAGAGTCCTCAGGCCAAGTTTGTGCACTAAAAATCTGCTAAAAAAAAGCATTGGCAGAGGAAACGGGGTTGGGTGGGAGGGTAGAGATGGGTAAAAGAAAAACCGGACGAGGGTGGGAGCGAGCGAAGAAAGTGATAAGAAACCAGGTGGCAACAAAGAACGAAATAGTGCCTGAATCACAGTACGAGCAGTGGAAGGGCACTAATTGCGTTTACTTAATTGGTTCTTTGTCGATGCTCCACTGAAGGAACGGGATGGATGCATGGCTTTGTGATGACCATTTCAAAGGCAAAAAAACAGATGATAGATGAAATGCTAAACAATGCAAACATTCATCCCCAGTCACAAAGATCCACATCTAGGCATACCCGTCCCACTCAGGCTGACAAATGCTCCAAACTGAATTGGCATGGTGAGTAAAAAGTGATGGATTTAGGCTCAGATATCTGGACTGGGGTGAATGGTTGACATTGTTTAGCATTCCATCCATTAATTGTTCTTATTGCATTTGTCACCCCGAGTGGGATGGGTAAACCCATACATGGGTCCCATGCTTGCCATACCATTGGAGTCAAGCTAGCCTGGCTGATGAGGGGTGATACCCCAAAACCTGTCTCAGCTTGCTTGTTTCCGGTCCCAGGAGGTCTTGGCCTGGCAGTTCGGGCCGGACTGATCCCATGGGGAGCAGGGTCAAGACTGAATTGTATATGGCTGGGTCCAAACTGGAATGGCGTGGTGAGCAAATAACCGATGGATTTAAGCCCAGATATCTGTACTGGGGTGAATGTATGACTTTGGTCTGCATTCCGTCCAATGGTAAGTAATGGGCGGGTACCAACCCTTTTCTGTACACAATACCCTTTGGAGGAACAGCACATGCACGCTATTATGCGAGACCTAAAAATAAATTGTTATAGTATACAAAACACTTTTAAGATATGCATCTGAGAAAAGGGGGTTTGGGAAATTACTCTGTTTTCATGAGAGGTTGCTTCAGCTATTTCTGCGTGCCAATCAATCTTTCAGTGCTGAAACAGCGTTGTATCTCAACACTGCAGGTCTGTGAGCCCAGCAGATTATATGTGGGAAACAAGGGAATACGCATTCCCTTCGTTTCCTCACTTCAGAACCCTCCCAGCTAGTGTACCTAACGGTGGCCACTTCATGGCCAAGCGTTGGAAGGAGTGCAGTGAGTTTGCCTGGATTAATATAAAAAACACCAGCTGCTTCCAATGTGCAGGACGGGGAAACGCAACATTAAGAGGATTCAAATATTTCATAGAAACCTTAAATGCGTGACCAAGCCAGAGAAACTGTGAATGTAAGCTACTCCAACAATCCTTACCTGCTTTGAAGCACTTATTTGTGCTATAGGAGCTATACAAAGAAGCAATGGCAAGACCCATGCTGTTGCCAGTCCTTTTAGAGCTGAGAAACTGCTCGTAATTATGCAAAAATTCACTTTGCCAATATTTCTCTTCTCTCAGGATGTTCTTTTTTGAGCCATATACTAACCCCCTTTTTAATCTAAGTAACATGTTCTACAAGACATTGATTCCGTGTTGTGGCTCGAAATTGAGTACAGAATTGCACACCTATTCCGTGGGTACTGGAGTAGCGTGCTACTCACCACAAAGCCCTTCAAAGCCTTGCCAGAGGTAGTAAGTGCTATATATTGCAATTCCAATACATAAGTGAGTGGTACAGTGCTACATATCACATGAAGTTTAACGGAGCCCCTTAGATGGATTGAAAGGATCCCCTGTGTTAAGCAGCGTATCAAACCTCGAAAAGAGAATATAAAACAAATAAATAATGCTTCTCAATGACACCATTGAGGAGGATGTGCTTAAAGGCATTCCGGGAGGGGCATGATCCCCGTAATGTTTTTCCCCCCATCTTTATATAGCAAGGAGGCTGGCATCGGATTGCTGGGTGCATACAAAGGCTTGACTCTGTGCTTAATAATGTTGTTTTTTTTATTCGTCACAGCCAGCTTAACTCAAACCAAGTGTGTCTGGTGCCACAATAAATTAATCAATAAACAATCATATGAAATGTGCCTTTAATAGCCTGTTACACTCCATTATAGTAAATTCCCAAAAGACAAAGTTTAGTGGGCTTTGTCAATGTTTTTTTTTTTGCCATGTTCTACAGTAGCGTGACTTACCGTGCCGCATGATTGAAATTAAGAAAAACAGCACTACATCGTGGTTAGTGTTAGCCTTGTCATCGTGCTCTTTCTAAAATATTTTTTTAACTTCCAGCCATTCTACGCAGCAACAGCATTATTGTACAACTAAAAAAATTGACAAAGACAATAGATCGCCCATAGCCATAGGCAGGCTTTGCCAATGCTTGTTTTGAAAGATGGTGAAACAAAACTTAAGGGAACATTGAATTGAACTATGACTATATGCTGTAATTGTTTTAACATACCTGGAGGGTCGAAGAGGAAGGCTGACCAAGAATACTTATGGCTAGATTTAGAGCTACTTGCCGAAAAAGCGCTTCGACGCCTCATCAGGGTTAGTAAGCGCTATATAAACTCAGTTACAATACAATACAATGTAATACCCATCAGCCAAGTCAACAAGGAGCCCACAAAAGTGAATGAAGCCTTTGTATGAACAGTGCCGGTGATCTTTTTGCAACAGCACAAACTAACATGGCAGATGGTTAGGAAAACAAATGTGAACTACACATTGTCTAGATCAATATAACAACTAGTTTTAATACTAAAAGGGACACTAGATGTTCTGTCCTACAAGAAGAGACGTATTGTAATCTTCTGATAAAATAAAAAATGCTGATATCAGCACAAAGAGTGGTGTCTACTTGTATGATGAGTCTGTCTGGCAGAGCGCGTCAACATCTTATTGAGTGGGATGCATTCTCGTAGAAGATCTTGCAGACATCAGTGGGGCTTGCATTAGGGCGAGTTACCTGATCTCTTATTTGCCAGAAGTGTTCACTCCAGGAGTCGGGCAGAAGGTGTCCACCAGCTGATGGACTTGTAGTGGCCTTGGTAGGTTGTGGCTGCTCCTCCTGGCAGATGAGTTGTTGAAGCTCCAGGCATGGAGAGCAACTTGCTGATGTCTTAAGCAATTGATTCGTGACGATAGAATTTCTATCCATGCAAGAACACTGGACTATTTACTCACTCCAACTGCACGCCTGCAAAGCATCTCTTGCTACATAGAACTCTATCCCTGCTATAATTATTAAGCCTTCATTAATTTACAAATATTATGAAGTTTATTTTTGTGTACTTATGAGACCAGTCCAACATGAGGAAGGCCTAGATCATCATGTCTGGTTTAATAGGATGGAGATATTTTTGGCAGCATATTTTCAGGGTATTATTACATTCTGCGCTTACATATTCATAACCCCTTTAGTGCTAAGGCAATTTCAGATATTTACCTTCATTTCCATTGAAATGAATGGGCACTTCATGACGAGTTACCCTTGTCATTAGCATCCAAGAGGAACTAGTTTAGCTAAACAGCTATTTGTAGTTCTAACCTTATTGTTGCAGAACTTATCATTGAAAACAAAGCTTTCTGGAGGCTGGGGAAAGGAAGATGGCGGACTGACACTGCCGCTGGGAAGCAGATTCAGAGCGGTCTCGGAATACATGCGGAATCAAGGCATGTAGATGGTACAGACGGTGCCGAGGGACACATTGAAGAACAGCGGAAAGGCGGAAACAGGCAAAGGATGCTGAAGTAATTGCTATGAGGGAGAACGGAAAGGAAGTTGAGCGGCGTTCTTCCTTCCTGCCACGGCTGTGCTCCGTTGTTCTGCTGCGGCTCGGATCGACCGTGTGGAGCTGGCTGGTCACGCTGCCTGCTCTCCACGCTGCGCTGGAAGCGCTGGGAGCTACTGGGAGCCGTTTCACTGCGGGGACAAACGGACTGCCGGCAAAGCGGAAAGGCTTAATCGCTATCAGCTGCTCGCTAATAATGTGAACGCAGCTTGCTGAATATAATTGAAAATATACCCAAAAATCGGGGATTACTTTATTTTTTTTTCTTTTGAGGATACTACGAGTGTGGTTAGCCCGTATGATTCTCTTGGCTGAGAAAGTGCCACTACGGGTTTTACTATTGGCAGCTGACTATTCTGGGCATCCCTGACGGCTTTCCTCTCAGCTGCTGGAAATCTTGATTACTGGATTATCCTACATCGAACCAAAGAGAATGGCACCACCAAAGGCAAACTTTTCAAAAGGGGGCCGCACTGGAGCTCGGACGGCAGCAATAACGGCAAGTGCTGGGGTTAGTTCGATCCTTAATTAGGAGGGAGAGGAGAAGGGGGAAGAGACTGAGATGGTGCACGCTGTATGAAGGGTAGGTCGCCCTGTGTTAAGAGTGTTACAATCTGGGAAGGCCTCTTTGGTTATCAACCTGAAGGGCACAACTATTTATCCTTTAGTCAGAAATGGTGAGTGCACTGATGGAGGCAGCGTCACCGAAAGTAGTGGTGCCAACTGTGGAGGAGGTGACGCAGTCGGATACAAGTGGGCTAAGAACTACAGAAGCTGCAGATCTAAAGGATTCAAAAGCTCTAATGGAGAATCTGACCTCGTCAATTGCACACTCCTCCAACATAAAGGCAAATCTTCCGCAAACACCTCACCCTTTGCAGCCTACATATAAACAGCCAACGGGGGTATCTACTCCCAGAGGCCATTGTACAGACTCTGAGAAAACGGAGGAAAAGACCAAGCGAGGAGACTCTGACACTGGGGCTGATAAAAACTGCAAGGGCAACAAGTCCACCCCACTCCAAAATCTGTGTCAAAGTGTCGGCTCTGCAAGCGATGTAGGCGTGGAGACTTCAGAAAATAATCTCGGCAGTCAGAAAACTTCCCAAGATATAAATCTTGTTAGTAATGATTGGGCCACAGTTAGTTGTGATGAATCCATGAAGGATGGTGAGGATGGGACTCCAGCTAACAAACAGAGCAAGGGGAGTGGCAAAACTAGAGCCCAGAGATACAATAAAAAGAACATTTTGGATAAACAGGGTGACACGCAGAGTGACACTGCGCCTAATTCTGCTAAGTCTGCTAAATCTGGTAAATTGACAGTAACTAGTAGCCCACTGCGAAAATGGGTTACGAAGAAGAGTGAGGTGAAGTGAATGATTTCACGCCTCTTTGGTTCTAGCCCGAGCTGCTTACTCAAACCACTCAGGTTCTTCCAGCCTCTTTAGTGGCAGGGGAGGGGCAAGGTAAAGATGATATTGGAGTTAATAGCATGGACTCTGGAGGTATTAATAATCAGAAGTTTTCAACCAGTCTACCTCCTGTGACGCCAATATTGGCCACCATGGCGAGCATAAGAAGCCAAGAGGGATCAACGGATCAGATGGCTGAACTTAGCCAGATATCGGAGCTGATCTCATTGCAGGAGATTCTCAGGGCACTACAGACACAGAGACTTGAAGCTCAAACATATTATGCCGAGGCTAGAGCTGATAGCTCTGCTATTAAATCTACTTTGTCAGACTTGAAACAGCAAATAGTCGCTATTACGTCTGATGTTAGGGAATTGCAACACAGGGTAGCTAAAATTGAAGATTATATGAGCCAGACATTAAAGCGTACAGATACACATGATGCTCTGATAAGATCTATGCAAATGAGAGTCAAAGATTTAGAAAACCGACAGTGACGGAATAATCTGCAAGTATTTGGGGTGCCAGAGGTAACGGAAGGAACGGACTGCCGATCCTATATGGTCAACTTGCTCCAGAGATCCTTCCTAGACCTGGCGGACCGGGACTGGGATAGTCAAATTCAGCTGGCTCATAGACTACTACTGGTAACTAACAAACCTCCTAGTCACTTTCCTAGACCTATTTTAAAATTTACTTGTGGAATTTTCTACAATGACAAGCAGTTTCTATTAAAGCTAGGCCTACTACTCGAGTTCTAACAGAATCCTTCTCAAAGTTTGTGAGATCTGATTTCTGCAAAGACACTATGGATAGTCGGTGGAGACTACAACAAATGATTGACCCTTTGAAGGCGGCTGGGGCACAGGTCTATCTTCAGGATCCTGGGCATCTAAAAATAATAAACAACGGTTACATCAAGATGGTATTCTCAGAGCAGGAGGCTCAGGAAGTACTGAAATCTTAGCGATAGGCGTCTGGGAAATACACTGAACAATCCTCTGTTTTTCATACAGATTGTATAGATTTCTTTTTTTCGTGGTTTTCTTCTTCTCGCTCCCTTACAGTCACCCAGGTCCGTTGCTCGACGGGTTTCTGCCCCCTGGTTCACGGAGGAATTAGCCCATGCCCGTAGGCAATGTAAAGTGGCGGAGCGGGCTTGGAGAGTCCAGTATGAGCCCGAGGCCAAACAACGGTATAAAACCATGATGAAGTCATACCATGAACTAGTCCTTCAGAGCAAGAAACGGTATCTTGCCAAAAGGATTGACGATGCTGCCAATTCCTGCAAGGAGATCTTCTCAATCGTGCGCGAATTTACTAGCCCCCGGTCCCTCTCCACTCAGGGTGCCCCAGCGGAGACCTGGGCTAACACTATTGCCAATTTCTTTACCACCAAAATTAGGCAAATCCAGGTTTCCTTTTCGCCGAGAGCCCCAGATGATGTGTCTGCGACGCTGATCGAGACATCGTCTCTGTCTCCCTCAGGCCCAGCTCTGCTTGAGTTTCCTCCCCTCTCGGCTGCCACATCTTTAGCCTTGATGAGGAACCTCAAGTCTGACTCACCATTAGATCCGTGCCCGGCAAAATTTCTGGCAAAAATGGCAGATGCCATCAACCCCATAGCCAATCCCATTCTTAATTTATCCCTGAGCGAGGGCTTTCTGCCCCAGACCTGGAAGCAAGCCATGGTCATCCCTCTGATTAAGAAGCCTAATCTTGACCCAGAGGTACCCTGCAACTACAGGCCAATCTCGCTCCTTCCAGCACTGACCAAGATCTTGGAGAAACACGTGCACAACGTGCTTTCCAACTTCCTGGAGTCCAATGATTTACTTCATGAATCCCAATCGGGCTTTCGCTCCAACTTAAGCACCGAGACGGCGCTCTTGGAAGTCTCAGAGATCGTAAAAGAGGTGCTGGACATGGGAGGCAGGGTGATGTTAGTTATGTTAGACCTGTCGGCGGCGTTTGACACCGTCCCCCATGAGGATCTCCTCACCAGGCTCCGTGACATCGGGCTAGGGGGGACGGTGCTCAATTGGTTTTCTTCCTTTCTGGCCAACCGCCGCCAGACGGTCTGGGTCCCACCCGGATCCGCCGAGATGCCGCCATTGGGAGTCGGAGTGCCTCAGGGCTCCATTTTGAGCCCCACTCTATTTAACATCCTTATGACCCCTCTGGCGACATTGGCGGAGTCCTATGGGGCCCGGATTGTCTCTTATGCTGACGACACTCAGCTCCTTTTTACCTGTCGTAAGAGCGAAGAGTTCGATGGAGAAAGGATCCGTGAGTGCCTTGGGGCTGTTTTTAGCTGGTTTTCACATAACAGCCTCAAGTGCAACTCGGACAAATCCGAAATACTATTCTTCGGATGCCCATCAGAACCAGATTGGCAAGGATGGTGGCCAGCCGACATGTTCCCTCCCACACAGTCCTCTAAGTGGGCCAAGAACCTGGGAGTTAAAATTGACAACGAGCTTTCGCTCAAATCCCAGGTTTCCACTCTTACGGGAACATGTTTTGGGATTCTCAGAATGTTGCGCAAGTTTTTTCCCCTTCTTTCGGAGCAACATCGGAGGATCACTGTTCAGGCCCTTATAGGGTCCAGATTGGACTATGCCAATGTCCTATATCTGGGCCTGCCTGAATATCTCCTCCAACGTCTGCAGGTCACCCAGAACGCTGCTGCGCGTGCCATTTTTGGCCTTCATCGCCGCACTAGCGCCTCTAATCTCCTTGTATCCCTCCACTGGCTTCCGGTGCGGAAGAGGATACTGTTTAAGGCTATGACTCTTGCCCATAAGGCCTTGCATGGCAATGGCGCCAAGTATCTCCAGAGGAGGCTGGACTTCTATCGACCTGCACGTTCCCTCAGGTCAGAAGCCTTGGCTTTGGCTCGGGTACCACGCATTAAAAAGGCTCGGCTAGGTGGCCGGTCTTTTAGCTTCCTTGCTCCTCAGCTATGGAACTCGTTACCGTTGTCCCTGCGAAACACCTCAAATCTGCTTGTCTTCAGGAAAGACTTGAAAACCTGGTTGTTTGCTGGATAATTTCTCCCCTTCTTTGGGCCTCTTTCTGTTATTGTTATGTCTCTTGCTCTTTTCCATGGTCTGGAGCTCAAAGCGCCGGGACACTCCTTTGGAGTAGCCGTTGCGCTATAAAAGTCCCATTTTAACATTAACATTAACATTAACATTCTTTGATACATAGCTGTCTACATGCCTTGGAAGCAGTTTTTTTTTCTCTTGTTTATGTATGGCTGGAGGGACACTCTCCATCTGAACTTCCTAAGAAAGCTGTTTCTTAGACCGTATTAAGGGGGGTGATTATTTTCTCAAGGCACGGGGTGGGAGAGAACGGAGGAATGGTGGAGTGGGATACTGGGGGAAGGGTTAAAGCAGATGATTCAACCAAGATCTTTTTTCGTAGAGGTGGGATGATTTTTATAGGAAAAACTTTACACTAATTGAGATATTGGTTATTACATATGGCAATGATTAATGTTAAATGTCGTATACTTGTAAAGTGCACAGCTGCCCCAGCAAAGGGGTGTCCCGGCGCTGTATACCGCTGGGGAACCCATCCTGGCTTTCCCTGTGAAATGGTCCCTCCTGGGCATCTCCAAGGTGAAGACAAGCATCCCCGGCACTGATGGGGCCGTTAGTAGAGATTAAGCAAGCTGTTGCCCAGAGTTGCTGAGTGGGACCCATGGTTGGAGTAGGCACCGAGGCGAGAATTATCGAGTCCGCTGACCATGGCCCAAGACCCTGCCGCGTCGGGAATCGAACCCTGGTCCCGGGCCGACCTCTGCTTCGGGGTCTGCCGCCTCTAACCAGTGAGCCACACCACTCCATTAACTTGTTGGAATGTTGCTGGGCTAAACACTACTCGTAAAATACAACTTGTTAGAGAGGAGTTAAAGATGTATCGTCCTCACTTTGTTTTGGTTACAGAAACACATATCGCGTTTAAAGACAGAGCATTAGTCAATCAACTAGGATATAATACTGTGAGCTGTTCTACTCAAAGTGTTTCAATAGGGGAGTGGCCATATTAGCCAGTAAATGTTTGGGATATAAAATCAAACGGACTATGGCAGACGGGAGAGGAAGGTGGGCTATCGCCCAATTAGTTATTTATGATACTAAATATGTTTTAGCAGTGATTTACGGGCCTAATGCTGATGATCCTTCGGTCTTTAATACACTAATGCTAAATCGACTTGAATTTCAGGGAATCTTAATAGTTATGGGAAACTTTAACTGCGTTATGAATCAGACCGTAGATACATACAACCTCCTGTTGCTTGGTTGCAAAAATGGGGAAAGAAAGGAAGTCAATGTTAGAACTTGCAAGGGTACATGATCTCCAAGATGCTTGATGAACCCTATATCCAGACTCCCCGGGGTTTACATTCTACTGTTGCCCACATAGGCAATATTCGAGACTGCATATGGCCTGGGCCAGTCATACAGCTTTGAGCACAGCAAAGATGGAGATCTGTCCAAAATTGCCTCAGAGCACAATCCAATTATATTAATTATTCGATCAACAGGGATTGCTAAAATAGGTCACCCCTTTTCTTTTCCACGATATTTGGTATCTAACAAGGAGTATACATTCTACATGGTGAAACTTTTGGCTGAATACTTGAGTTTTAATATTGGTACTGCCTCTTCTCATATGATTTGGGACTCTATGAAAGTGTTCATTAGAGGCAGCACTCAGCAATTTATATTATCTACATTTAAAGCCAAGGAGGCTGCTGCTAAGGAGACTTTGAGGACTTTAGTTGGGCTGGAACATTCCCATGAACAATCAGTCAGAAGACAAGATGATTATCAACTATTAATCTACTTCAAACTAGTTGGGGCAAAAGAGAAGCTTTCAGAGATTATTAAGGAAATAGTTGCAGTGGTCTTCAATAAATTTTGTTCCGAACAGTATTAATATTAGGGGTGGGCGGAATTTGCGGAATCGACTATCGCAGAAAGGCACGGAAATTGACCAAATCCCCGTGCCTCTCCGCGATATTTCCGTTTCGCAGAGCCCATCCGCCCGCCTCCCGCCAGCCTCTCGCTTCCGGCCGGCCTTCCCGCCCGGCTTATTAATTATATTTTAAAGCTGGAAAAAAAGTTAAAGGAAAACTTACCTTATTCATTTGCCGCAAACTTCCTGGTCTGGCTTCTTCTTTGAAACTGCGCATTCGCGGGAGCCTGCAAATGCGCATTCCTGCCGAGGAATGCACATGCGCAGGCTCCCGCGAATGCACCGTTTTTCCGCCTTCTTTGCGGAAGGCGGAAAGTGCAAATTATCGCACATTCCATGGGCGGAACGGAAATGTCCGCCCACCCCTAATGAGTATAGTGAACAAATTAGGAGAGTTCTAGCTCACAAAATTGCTGAGAAAAAAAATCTAAAAACAGGATAGCTGAGATTAAAGGAGCAGATAATATCATTTACATGGAAGCGAGAGCGATTTTGGAACAATTTACTATCTTTTAGGAAGATTTATACGCCCCTTCAAAATCGGTTGAACTAAGAGAGGTGACTCAATATCTAGATAATGCACGGATCTCATCCTTAACAGATCAGGAGGCAGCTCAATTGGAACAGGAGATACTAATAGAAGAAGCATGTTTAGCTTTAACTTCCCTTGCCACGGGTAAGGCCACCAGCGAGGATCAGATCCCGATCAAATTCTTTAAAACATTTAAGAACATCTTAACCCCATTGTTCATAGGAGTGATTAAGGAAATAGAAGATACAGGGACTATTCCTCCTTCATGGGACAATACGAACATGATATTCTTTTTAAAAAACAATAAACCGACAGCGGCTTATGGGTCGTACCGCCCGATCTCACTTATTAACACGGGCGCTAAATAGTTTGCTAAGATTCTGGCCAATCGTCTATCTTCAGTTATGGTAAAGCTGCTTTCAGGGCAACAACATGGTTTTATTAAAGGAAGAGATACGACCACTCATATTAACACTGCTATTATGGCATTCGATATGGCTGAGCAAGTTAAGAGTAAACTGGGGATGATATTACTAGACGTGGAAAAAGCGTTCGACCGGGTCACTTGGGCTTATTTGTGGCCTGACCTGTCGGCAATGGGAATTCCAGATCGATATTTAATATGGGTAAAGTCTCTGTATCGTCTACCCCAGGCTAAATTAAGTTAAGAGGGGTTACAGTCTAGGGGGTTTCGGAAAAATAAGGGCACACAACAGGGTTTCCTTTATCCCCCCTGCTGCTCGCCTTATACCTTGAACCTTTTATCCGAACTCTTATGATGAACGAAAGTATCCAGCCATTAAGTAGTGGAACTCATGAGCTAAAACTTAACGCTTATGCGGATGATATTGCAATTTTAATGACAGACCCAATCCAGCTGTTAGAAGTGCTTAATCAAGAGGCAATCAGATTTGGTACTTTCTCCGCTTATAAGCTACATTTCGATAAGACTCACATTTTGCTGAATTATACACCAGAGATACCCATATATCTTGGAGTTTACATCACTCCATTCATTAATAATTTTATTAAATTAAACTATGAAGCCCTTTTTTATTGATACTACTAGGAAACTGAAGTACTGGCATAAGCTTGCCATTAGTATCATTGGACGAGGTAATATTGTGAAAATGACAATTCTCCCTACGTTTCTTTGTTTAATTAAATCTATTCCTTTGAAGCTGCCAAATGAATTTTTTTAAAAGCTAGACGGGATAATGGGTAGCTTTATTTGGGGGTATAGGCGGGCACGTCGGGCTATTAAGTTTTTAAAATATCCTTTTTGTCAAGGTGGTCTAGTATTGCCTGACTTTAAATTATATTACTGGGCTTCATTTACGGGCAGATTTCGGAGCCTGCTCGCCAGTAGTGAGCAAGATTTTAGCCATAAATTTTTGCTAAATCAGGACAGTAATAGATTCCTTTACCACATACACAACCCTAACTACTACAAAAGGGTACGTTTTAAGACTTTAAAGAATAGCTACAATTTGGCGAGAAATATCTAATATATACTCTTTGCCAATTTATTTTAACAAGTTCCCTTTGTGGGATAATCCACTTCTCCCGGACATTTTTCAGGACGGTATAGCCAAACAATGGGCTATCCTGGGAGTAGATAGGCATGGAGATTTATATGATACAGAGGGCTTTCGAACTTTTCAAGACTTGAAAGATTCCTTTTTTTCACCACGACAGCATTACTATAAATATTTCCAATTAAGGGATTACTTTTTGAGATCGCAAGGGCTTAAATTAGTGGAGCCCTATCAATTATTGACTTTTTTCATGCCCCTACCCAAGTTAAATCCATTGTTACTGCGTGTTAATTACTTAGGGGCATATGTATCAAAGCATTTTTTTGTCGCAAACGCTGCAAATCGCTAAAAAGCAGCGTTTGCAACAAAAAAATCTCAAAATGTAATGTATCATGTAAAAAGCATCGCAATATTAAGGAATCTCACATTTTTTCGATTCCTTAATATTGCGTGAGCATTTAAGGAATCTTGCGATTCCTTAAATGCTATGTATGAAGCATTTAAGTATTGCGAATTTCAACTAAGAAATCGCAAATTACCACCAACTTGTAGTTGGTGGTAATTTGCGGATTCTTTTACAAATGCACTTTTTGGCATTTGTAAAGGTGCCATGTGGTGCTCATACATGCCCTTAGGGCATGTATGTGCGCCATATGAGCACACATGTAAATTTCAGGGGTGCAGCAGGGTGTCCTTAAGACACCCTTGCACCCTTGAAATTATTCTCAATTTGCGATTGGCAAATTGTGAATCGCAAATTGAGAATAACTTCCCATTCCTTCCTATGGGCCTCCTGGCCCATAGAAATGAATGGGAAAGTATTCCTTAATTGCGATTAGCAATTTGCTAATCGCAATTAGGGAATTTTAAGAAATCGCTAAAAAATAGCGAATTTCTAGATACATACCATTTTGCTAATCTCAAATAGCGATTCTCAAAAAATCGCTATTTGAGAATCGCAAATGGGTATCTTGATACATCTGCCACTTAGTCAGGAAAGACTGCATCCTACTGGTCTTTTAGCTGAGAAATGGAGTGCAACGCTGGGGGAGGAAATCTCGGGTACAACAATAGAAGGTGCACTTATTACATTAAAAAATGCTGTATGGTCTATGAATTTGAAACTTCAGCAATTTAAAACTATTTGTATGCTGTACTACATGCCCGGTAAAATTGTAAGATGGGGACAAGCAACTACGCAGCATTTTAGTAATAAGAGGTGTTGTCCTAAATGTGGGGTATATGGAGTAAATGTTGTTCACATGTTTGCTATGTGCCCTATGCTTACGTCCTTTTGGCAAGGAGTTCGGAATGTATTAAAAAATCAGCTTGGCCTAGATGAGGTTTTCTCTACAATTGAGATAATGCTGGGCTATAGAGAGGATGCTAATAGAGTGAAAAAGCCCGGGCATGGATTTCCCCGAAACCGTGTAATTTAATGGCGTGGTGTAGTAGCCCGGGCATGGATTTCCCTGAAACTGTGTAATGTAATGGAGTGGTGGAGTATCTTTGGTGAAATTGTTGCACGAGAAAAAGCTTTGGCTAAAATCAGAGGTGTTAAGGCAATCCAAAAATGTAATACTGTCTGGCAGGGTATAATTTGGCATCAAGGTGTTAATTAATTTTCCTGCTATAAAAATAAAAAAATAAAAAAATGAAAACAAAGCTTTCTGAATGAAACACGACAATCCAAAATTGTTTCTAAAAACAGCAAACGGAGACCCATAGCATTGTGGAACTACATACTGAAACTCTCCTTCCATTACATAAAACGTTCTTGCTTGTCTCATCCAAAATTAAGGTCCTCATTCACAATAGGAAGTGTACAATTACTGCACTATTCCAATACTTTCCCAGAGGAATCGGGAATTACAGTGGAAATCATTATTTCTTCAATAATATATGCAGCTATTGCACACATCCTATTTTTTTTTTGGGCAGGCATTTTCTGTCAGGTATTACTTGGTGAAATATGCCTTCCTCAAATCTAGAAGATGCATAATTGTTGCCCTTTTTGAAAGCTCAAATCGGGACAGTAACTTTGGGTTACTGGCGGAAACATGATTTTTGAGATTCTCAGAGAAATTATAGGGAGCATTTTGTCCCTCAGAGCCCTTATAAGGTCTGAATGGAAGAACCTCCATGCAAGGGAGAAATCCTTCAAAGCCCCTGAAGGGCCACTGAAGTATTCTTTACCAAATACTTGTTGTGTCGCTTACTAGCCTAGAACCAGGGCAAGTGCCGACACACTTGAGGGGCAATTAGTGGCACGCTTGGGGGCTTTGAAAGAACGACGCGGAGCCAGTTCAAGTTTCTACTGGTCTAGCCGCCGTAGCCCAACTGGCGTACGTGCGTGCAAGACCCTTTTATTAAGTTAAGGTCACATGACCTTTACGCACTACGCCTGTGACCGCACAGGCAGAACACTACCTTCCTCCCCATAAACATCAAAACAACATTAGAAGGTAGGTCTTCTGCTCCACTGCTAACTTATCAATTTCAACTGAACACAATGTTCGACGGGCACATTTAAGAACAGTCTTACGTGAAATGGTCCCTCAGTCGGCAGGATGGCGCTGGGTTTCCCCGCAGTTGGTGTTGTGACAGGCCCCGGCCCTGGGTCTCCCGGACTCTGGCGGCAGGTGTAGTTTCGCCTGGCCTGGGCTCTGGGTGACAGCAACTACTCTCCAGCTCTTCACCGACTGCTCCTTCATGCTGAGTCAACATGGGGTCAGGTGACCCCCGACCATCCACGGGGGAGAACAGGTACATCGAGCCGCTTGAATTGACATCTTCAATCGACGTGGAGTTATGGCCCCTCTCAAGCCTGTTCGGGGAGGACACAGACCCCTCTGACTGGTACTTCTTCAAATGGGATACATTGAGGGTCACAGTTTCTCTTCCTCGAGTGGCAATAACCCTGGTTCCTTTAACACTGACCACAGTCCATGGGTCCTTTTCATATGGCAGCCGAAACTTGCCGCTGGTAATGCGATTCTTGAGCAACACTGCATCCCCTCGTGTGAGCTGGGGAGTTTTGGCCCTCTGCCAATGACTGATTTGAGCATGCGCCTTGTGGCATCTGGCGTCAATTTGACTCTCATCAGGTGCCTCCAGCCGCCACTGGGGTGGTGAGATATCGAGTCCGTGACCACCCGGCCCATGAGGAGGTGCACTGGGGCTACGTCCGTCGTGGTGTGAGGTGTTTTGATGGTAGCTTCTCAGAAAAGTGAAGATGGCTAATTCTATGGACTGTCCTTTGTCGTGGGCGATTCGAATCACCTTATTCAATGTTCGCATGAGTCTCTCCACTTCGTCGTTCGCTTTTGGCCATCTGAGTGTGATTTGGCGATGATTAATGCCAAGAGCGCTCAGGTAGGTAGCTAGTTCTTGCCCTTGAAATGGAGGTCCGTTGTCAGTCCTCAGGTCATGCATGAGACCGTGAGCCGCCATAATCTTTTCAAGTTTGGGGATCACCTTCGTGGCACTCAGTGCCGATATGATTTCCACCTCGGGGTACTTGGAGGGATCATCAATGGCCACAAACGTGTGTCAGCCATCAGGAAGGCTGCAGAAGTCGAGACTGACGCATGACCACAGAGATTTCGGCCTGGGTTCCACAATGATCAGAGCCGGTCGGGGTGCTTCTCCGGTTACTTGGCAGGCAGTGCAGGATCGGACAGTGGCCTCCACACGTTCGTCCATTAGTGGGAACCACACCTTGGTTCTGAGTCGTGACTTGGTCTTAACCATGCCTTGATGCCCAATGTGAGCGAGCTGAACAACTTGAGCGGTTAATGATGTGGGGATCACCAGCCGGTGTCCTCTTAGCAGGCATCCTGTGTCATCTTCAGTAAGCTCGTCTCTTGACGTGGTATAAGCTGTCCATGACACGCTGCGCCTCGATAGTTAAGATCCTCCATTCTTCTTTGGCCTTATGCCAGTTTCCACTCTGCAGAGCTGCCTTGGCCCGTTGTAGGGAGTCATCTTTACTCGTGGCCTCTGCCAGGCTCTCCATGGATATTGGCAGGGGGTATGACCGAGCGGTAATGCCCTGGACCTTTTCTTCGGTATCGGCCGCGTCTTTCATCTCCTCGATGGTAGCTGCTTAGGGATGTCGCGACAGGTAGTCAGCAGGGTTCTGGGAGCCAGGCTGGTACTCTACTTTGCAATTGTAGTTTTGGAGTTGCAACATCCATTTCTCGATCCAAGACGGTGGCTTTGTTGAGGTCACTGAGAATAGAGCGACAAGTGGCTTGTGATCCGTTGCTACCACAAAGGGTTTTCCATAGACGTATGGGTGAAAGTGACGGCACCCCCAATGTAAGGCAATAGCCACCTTCTCGATTTGGGAGTATCTCTGCTCCGTCTCAGTGAGGGACCGGCTGGCAAATGCCATGGGGGCCCAATCTTCATCCTGGTCTCATTTTTGCAGCAGCACAGCCCCTAGTCCCATGGGACCAGCATCCACGGCCACTAATGTCAGCTTTCTTGGGTCGAAGAATGCAAGCGTGGTGGCCTCTGAGAGTGCCTCTTTAATCTCCATGAAGGATTTGGCTTGTTCTGGGCCCCATTTTCAGGGAGTGGAGTCCTTGGTGAGTTCCCTCAATGATAGGGTCAGGTTGGCAAGATCACAGATGAACCTCCCACAGTAGTTCACCATACCGAGGAAACAGCGTCTTTAATGTCTTTCACCTTTTCCGGGTCAGGGTTGATTCCATCGGTGGAGAACGTGTATCCGAAGAACTGTAACTTCCGTTTTAAGAATTCACATTTTTTCCGATGAAGGGTGAGTCCCGCATCTCGCCGGCCCCGAAGTACTTGAGTTAGGCGATTGTTATGCTCTGGGATCGTCTTGGCGTGTATCATGATGTTGTCGCTAACATTAATTACGCCAGGAATGTCCGTGATGAGTTCCTGTATGATATTCTGAAATACTTCAGCGGCACTTGATACCCCGAAGCTCACCCTGCTATACCTCTGGAGCCCCACATGTGTTGAGAAAGTTGTGATGCTGCGGGATGCCTCATCTAGCACCAGCTGATGGTAGCTGGACTGCAGATCTAACTTGGAGAACCAGCACGCTCCAGCCATCTACCCAATGAGGTAATCTATGGTGGGGGTGATGTGGCGCTCCCTCTTGATAGTGGCGTTGGGCAGCCGCATGTCCACACAGATTCTCACCGCGCCAGGCTGTTTAGGCTTCCGGGTAACCACAATTGGATAGACCCAGGGAGTGGGACCAGTCACTTTCTCGATTATGCCAGTGGCCTCCAGCTTCTTGAGCTCCTTCTCGACCAGGGGGCGCAGGTGGTGCACCCCGAAGGCAAATGTCACTACACCTAGATCTTCAGCTGCTCGGCAGCCTAGCAGCATGCCTTGTCCGTCTTCGGTGACAAAGACGTTGGTGGTTATGGACTGAGCACCATGTGATATGGACGTTCTGAACTTGCCTCGTATCTTCAGGGGTGTGTCTTGACCATAAGCGAACACGGTGATAGCTGATGGGTAAAGCACCGGCGTTGGGCTCATGGTTTGGTGGAGGTGCACAGGCCATGATGTTGATGGTAGCGCCCGTGTCAACTACTGCCATGACGTCTTGGGAGCCCACATGAATACAGCACTGGGGTAGGTGTTGCGCCTTTCGAGTGGTGGTGCAGATCATGTGCACTTTGTGCACTACCCTCTCTTCCTCCTCGTCATCGTCCATGTCGCTTTGCCCTCTGTCTCCTTCTGGTACGGCATTAACCACTTGCCTGGGCTTGCGGTACTTCCTGGACCTACAGACTTTCTCAAAGTGGTTAAATTGTCCGCACCTTGAACATCTCTTGCCTTTTGCAGCACACTCAGCTGCCTGTTGGGGTGGCCCTCCGCAGTATCTACAGGACTTAGGTTGTCCTGAGGTTGATGTTCTGGGTCCCTTCTTGACCCATCTCATCTGGGGTTTTGTTGTCACGGCATTTACCGGTTCGGCCTTTACAGGCGCCTGGAGGGCTGCTTCCATGTGCACGGCCCGTGCTTTCGACAACTCCTTGGTGCGCCCCAGGGTCAGTATGTCAGCGAGGGGCTTTCCAGACTCCTCCAATATCCGCTCACGGAGCTTGGCAGACGTGAAGCCCTGAATTACTTGTCCCCTGATCTCCTCCGTTATGTCTGCAAACCCACACGTGGACGCCAGGTTTTTGAGACGGGCGTGGTAGGTATCCAGCGACTCTTCAGGTAGTTGCCTCGCCCGCCTGAATATGAACCTTTTGTAGTCTTGGTTGGCCATTAGTTCTAAATATCCATTGAGGGCATTTATTAATGTGTGATGATTCTTAGGCGTAACCTCCACCAGAGTCTTTGCGATGTTATGGATGTCCTTGCCCCCTAAATTGAGTAACATGGTTCTTTTTTGTTCCTTGTGGACTTTTGTGGCTTCAAAGAATATGAGTAGGCGATCCACCCAGTCTTTCTACTTGGGTGCAAGTCACCCCTCCACTATAAAGGGCTCTATTGGGGGTATCGTGGACCTGGTTGGCGCCTTGACTGGTGTGCCTGCTACCTCTGATGATTCCCTTGCCGTCCCTCTGAATCTTCCTGCACACCGGCTCACTAGGGCCTCACCCGTTCCGGGCTTGAGGGTGGTTGTGCCCTGCCGTGTATGTAGAATGATTGTCCTTCCTGCCCCCTGTGTTGTGCTGTCTGGGGGATGTCTTTATTATTATTTATGTTTTTTCTCTTGTCTGTGCCAGTGCTTGCTGACTTTTTGTGTCAATGCTTGTTGATTTTTCAGTTCCGTGGCTGGCTGGTGGCTGAGGCCTTTTCACCTCTTGAAGTGGCAGGGTGGATGCTTTCTCCGTGGTAAGCTCCTCCACTCACGCACTGTGCACCACTAGGCCTGTGATTTAGGCCTTCCTCTTCTCTTCACCACACACACTGTGTGGTGGGCCTGTGACCCCAGCAGGGCACTCTAACACACTCTTTGGGGCATGGGCAGGGGGACTGGCAACAGGAGCTCCTCCAGCCTCCCAGCTTTCAGGGGCCAGCAGCGGGAGTTTGCACACCTCCCAGGGCGGGGCACCACGTGGCCTGCAGGCCGAGATGAAGCAGATGGCAGACAGTGGAGCGGGGAGCCGTTGCGTGTCTCCCCTCGTGGTCCTGCAATGACACAGCAGGGCCTCCACAGTACTCCCGCCAGCCTCCAGCCACTCCGACTGAGACGCCGCTGTTCCAGGGCGCAGCGCGCGCGCACGCCGCGGCACAAGCGCCGCGAGCCAATGACAGTGCTGGTGGCCGCCTCACCGCAGCTCCACACACGGCGAGGGCACGCCCACCCTCATTGCCAGCTGTTGTGTCGTGTACTAGCCCAGAACCAGGGCAAGTGCCGACACACTTGAGGGGCAATTAGTGGCATGCTTGGGGGCTTTGAAAGAACGACGCGGAGCCATTTCGAGTGTCTACTGGTCTAACCGCCGTAGCCCAACTGGCGTACGTGCGTGCAAGACCCTTTTATTAACTTAGGGTCACATGACCTTTACGCACTACGCCTGTGACGGCACAGGCAGAACACTACAGATACTCAATGACTAGATTCCAAGTATTCACTTACGGTAACAAGGTAATCAACAAGACAACAGTATTCCTGTAAAGCTTGAAATCGTCAATGAGACAACTGCCATCTACTGATTACTTTTACACATATTAGCAAGAAACAATTGCCACAACAATTTTATTAGGTTTGCTACCATTAATTCTGTTATTTTGGAAGGAAACACCCCCATACCCTCTCCCACCCTACCAACAGATATGTCTGTGGGGTATATTTGGTCCCTCCCCCATAAATATATTATGATTATTGTTTTCTTGGAAATGTTCCTGAGACTAGGGATGTTTCGGTTGTGGGTAGGGATTTTCAAAGAATGCCCTAATCATGTGCACTTCCGTATTATTCCTGTTGATTTTATGTTTGGTGTTAACATCAGCTTAAAACTGGTGTAAAACAAGCACATATCTTGCATAACAAGTGCTTAAAAACCTTTTGTGCATCATGACATTTGTTTGGGGCCCCAGAGCAGTCAAGGGTTACTGGGCACCAATGGTGACTATTTAGAACTAGTGTCCAAGGCTACAGTATGTTTGATTCCAGACGGAATGACCTATTACTCCCTTTTAGCACTTGACTTTCAAGATAGTGTGGGCAGCAGGGCAGGGCGTCCAAAGCTTACTCAAAAAGGTGATGTAGGTTCAGACATTCAAATATAGTTCATGCAGTAATATCAGTTAGTTACTTTAGAAAAGAGGCGTACTTTAAACTATATAAAAATAACAAACCACAGGATGCTGCAAAGAAAACTAAACCTCTTTATCCCCTACCTAGCCGGCGTTATGAACCCAAATCCTATTACACAGTTGGAGTGGGAAGCACTATAAAAATACTTAACAATGGGGCATTCAGTTATTCAGTGGATGTTGTTTGAGAGGTTTAACACTAAGAATCCTTGCTAAATGATTGCGGAGAGAATAACAGTCTTCTGGGTTATGGTTAAGAACGCAATCCATAACTTGCACACAGAAATGCAAATCATAACCCGCACACCAAATGCAATGCATGTGACCTCATCTTTCATGTGATAAATGCAATTTCAAATGCCGTAAATAATCTTATAGAGGAAATCACATATCATATTACTATTAACACTATAGAATATATTAGCATGAATGTAGTATTACTTATTGGTTTGACTATGTATTATTTAATTGTTTGCTTTTAGGTGTTGTTACTTATTATGAAAAATATTGCGAGGTCATAAGCATTGCATTTGGTGTGTGAGTTATGGTTTGCATATCTGTTGAACGAGTTAAACATTGTGCTATTACTAGCAACTTGCGAATTCCACTCCACTTTAGCTGTGGTTTTCTTGAATTAATTTCTAAACTTTTTTTTTTGCATTTATAAATATGGTATAACCAAAGCTAACCAAAACTTCATTGTTTTGTCCGTAAAGTTTGGGGTTCCGTTTCGTCATATACTACATGAAATAGTTACCTGCGACCAACCTGTGCACACGTGAGGTTGACTGCAGGGCATTGGCGTTGATTCACCAAAATGCTAGGGGTAGCGAAAGTGGCATCACACATTCTTTGACCTCAGTGAATTCATAGAAAGTGTCATCATATGACCTTTGCCGCTGAAGTTAAAAACCCCATAATAAGTGCACACTTAGTATAACACAGCAGTTACTAATACAAATACATGTCAAATATATATATATATATATATATATATATATATATATATTGCACCAACTCCTTCGTGGACTTCTTCATACAAAGAACGAAAGAACCGAGCCCAAACTCCGTTAGCGTGTGAAAAGGGTTTATTCATCATAAATCGGCAATCCTGCCCGACGTGTTTCGGAGCCCAGCTCCTTGATCACTGGTCATTATTTCCTTGTTTCAATAAAGTATATATAAAAAAACAACGTGAGTGTGGACATCACAAAAAATCAACATAAACATAGGACTACCGCACCACATCAATAGGTAAGGAAACATGGGCGCCATTTTGTAGTATTTCATTACTCATGCAAAAGCAATATTTGTTCCTTTCTAATGGTCGGTTTTACATTATTACAACTCATGATATGAATTCAATTCAAACAAATAATGTAACAAATGTAAAGATTCATAATATTTACACCTGTGATTAAGTTTTAAGGACAATTACATTCATTTCCAATTAATCAACTGATGGTCCAGTGTTATTGCACCTTATATTGTCAATTCTGCCCAAGTGGGCTTAATTCATTAACCATTTGTGCTCTGCAACTGAATATGAATATTTTGTACAATTCTGCCCCAGTGGGCTGTTGTATATGGCGATACGGGCTTCCTCAATAATTTCCATTTTACAGATGCTGGTGTCACCGTCTCCTATGATAAAATATACATATACGTATAATGAGTTCATAGTTTTCTTAAAAGTTTCATACCAAACAAAACAAATAAAATCACTTCAGGCTACTTTTGTGATATATATATATATATATATATATATATATATATATATATATATATATATATATATATTCACTGAAAAAACCATAGGTTATAGACCATATATAGTTAGGAATTAGCATTTACAAAACCTTGAAAATTCACTGAAAAAAACATAGGTTATAGACCATGTATAGTTAGGAATTAGCATTTACAAAACCTTATTTTACTCACACAAAACCATTGAAATTCGCATATATAGTTCGTTGCACTAACTATATATCGCGCACCCGCAATCCACTGCTGATCATGTCACATATTACATCATTCATGACATGGTCAGTGACATCACTGATGACATCACTGATGACATCTCAAATGACATCACTGATGACATCACTGATGACATCTCAAATGACATCACTGATGACATCACTGATGACATCTCAAATGACATCACTGATGACATCACTGATGACATCACTGATGACATCTCAAATGACATCACTGATGACATCACTGATGACATCTCATTTGACATTACTGATCACATCACTGATGACATCATTCATGTGATAATACGATGAACCTCTTCAGACTCTAATATAACCTTAGATACACTCAGTGTAAACAGACACTCACAGACTGTCACTCATCCATGGAGTTACTCACACACCTAGTCAGTCATGCAAAGAATCAATCACACCTCCATTTCCTCAACTATACAGTTATACACACCTTACTTATTCAAACATATACTAACACATATTTACTCTCTTATACAATCCCTGATACAAGTTCACAATGATCCATACAGCCACTCACACATTCACTGGCTCTTATGCACAGTTATTTATATATGTCAACTCTCACATGTACTGTGTTTTACATTTGTACTTACTTTGACATGTAGCACTGAGATATCCATTCACTCACCAATACACTCATGCACACAGTCAACCGCCCATACAGCTGTTTCCACATGCACTTTTGAACCCATACATCTAGTGAATCAACTGCTCACACATCTATGCACAGAGTCATACACCTCCCAGCCACCCACACACACACTCAGTCTCCCATACAAATACTTGGGCAACCAATCAATAACCCATATAGTTACTCATATAACTACAGATCAACACATGCAGCAGTTTACAGAACAATAGACATAATGATGCACAAATTAAGACAGTTTAGTCACTAACCCATGCACTCAGTGAGACACATTTAATCACTCACTCATACAGTCAGTCATGCACCTACTAAATCCTTCATCCAGACACTTATACATCCACTCATTCTTGAATATGTAAGACATATTTTAACTTTACAGAAACATACAGTCACTGGATGTTGTCATCAGTGATGTCATCAGTGATGTCA
Source organism: Lissotriton helveticus (assembly GCF_964261635.1). Taxonomy (NCBI): domain Eukaryota; kingdom Metazoa; phylum Chordata; class Amphibia; order Caudata; family Salamandridae; genus Lissotriton; species Lissotriton helveticus. The sequence goes on from NC_136067.1 coordinate 1,380,771,430, forward strand.
TTTGAGATGTCATCAGTGATGTCATCAGTGATGTCACTGACCATGTCATGAATGATGTAATATGTGACATGATCAGCAGTGGATTGCGGGTGCGCAATATATAGTTAGTGCAACTAACTATATATGCGAATTTCAATGGTTTTGTGTGAGTAAAATAAGGTTTTGTAAATGCTAATTCCTAACTATATATGGTCTATAACCTATGGTTTTTTCAGTGAATTTTCAAGGTTTTGTAAATGCTAATTCCTAACTATATATGGTCTATAACCTATGGTTTTTTCAGTGAATTTCAATGGTTTTTTTAATAGCAAATATCAAAAGCTGTAAAATGTATTCTTCTTTTAAAGGAAAAATATATTTTATATGTATTTAATATAATTTTTTTATGTATATAAATTTTTTGAGGGAACGAATTTATCAACTATCATGCTGAAGAAGAGTGTGGGGAGAAAAAAACAAAGAGGAGGACTAAGAGGAAAGAAAAAACAGTTCAAAAATACAATTGCTTTAAAGCATGAAGTGCTTTTCCACACATTTACATTTAAATAACCCATATTAGAACATACAAAATATCTACAGAGGAGACGGTGTACATTGAATTTTAGACTCTTCATTGGTACCTACATGTTGGTACTTACATCACCCACACAACACAACAGCTCTATTCAGAGCTACCCTACCTCAAAGCACTCTAAAATATTATTTTAATACTTCCCTTGGTTTTCCCCTTGTTACGCTTTCTGGAACGCTACCCGGTGCGCGGACCGGGCGCTAACCGTGCGAAAATTTGGAAAAAAAAGTTTTTGTTTTTTTACATATATGAGCCTCCTCAGTCACCCTCAGAAAACCTAGGGGGTCAGGATATGTCTCCCGTGCCCCCTTATACCCATTCCCAACATTGTTTATCCTCCATCTTGTGACTAAATTCGTCCGAAACACAAGATGGCGGACTCCCGTTACGCTACCGGTGAGCTACCCGGTTCGCGTACCGGGTAGCGCTTCCACCTTCAAAAATCGAAAAAAAAATTATTTTATTTTTTTGCCCCGCGGGGCCCTTTAATAGCCCCCACATCAATCCTAGGGGGTCAGGAGGGGTCTACCTTGCCCCATTTCATTCATTTCCCCCTTCGTTTATTTCCACCTCTTGTCTCTCGATCCTACCGAGAGACAAGATGGCGGCCGCTCCGGACTGTTTAGAATGTTGACAGTCACCGGAGAGCCAATCCGCTTCTCCTCGTGAAGTTCCGTTACGCGTCTGGTACGCGAACCAAGGGCGCTAACCGGGACGCTGTCATAGATATATATATATTTTTTGAACGTTAATTTCTCAAAATCCACTGGAGCACATATCTTGAGACCTAGCAAAGGCACATCGGGCAAACAGTCTCTACAATTTTGCCAAGTTTCATAGAAATCCATTCAGCCGTTCGAGCTAAAAGTGAGTCCAACCGCCCTATGGAAAACTCAATGTTAAAAACACGTTTTGGGACCCCCCCTTTTTCTCGGCTCCCACTTGACGAAACCCCCCCAAACTTTCAGGGGACGCTCAGAAACATAATGTGCCATTTTCCTGAAAATTTCAGCCAATTCCGTTCATCAACGCCAAAGTTATTCAACATAGAATTTTCAGAAATCCCTATTCAAAAAAATCCTAACTATATATACCTACTGGCGACTGCCAGTAGGTAATATATGTATATATATATATATATATATATATATATATATATATATATATATATATATATATATATATATATATATATATATACATATATACATATATACATATATATATATATATATATATATATATATATATATATATATATATATATATATATATATATAACATTTCTATGGCAAAATGAAACCCCTCATTTTGTTCCTTTTCAAATTAAATGTATTAAGTGTTACCACTTTATTCCAATCAAGATGACTTCAGGTGTGCCATACTTTTGTCATAAGTAAGACTGTTAGCGTTCTAGTTGTTCTTTAGAACACTCTGGGACATTCTGTCATTGGGCTATAGTTGGGCTACATCTGGCTGATATTTGGGCTACATTTGGGCTCTTTTGTCTCTGGTGGCCATCTTGGGAGACTGCATATCAGAATTTTTTTAATGAAATATAAGAGGATTTGAGAAGTCACTCAAAATGTGCCCTAATTTTTCTTTCTTCAGCACTAATCATAATTTCTATGGCAAAATGAACCCCCTCATTGTGTTCCTTTGCAAATTAAATGTTTTAAGTGTTAACACTTTATTCCAATCAAGATGACTTCAGGTGTGCCATACTTTTGTCATAAGTAAGACTGTTAGAGCTCTAGTTGTTCTTTAGAACACTCTGGGACATTCTGTCACTGGGCTATAGTTGGGCTACATCTGGCTGATATTTGGGCTACATTTGTTTTTTTTTGTCTCTGGTGGCCATCGTTGGGCTACATTGGGCTACATTGGGCTACATTGGGCTACATTGGGCTACATTTGGGCTCTAACATATATATAGCCCAATGTAGCCCAATATATATTTTTCAAAGTTAGTTTTCGTAAAAACCACTGGAGCATATATCTTGAGACATAGCAAAGGCACATCGGGCTACCAGTCCCTACAATTTTGCCAAGTTTTGTGGAAATCCATTCAGCCATTCGAGCTAAAAGTGAGTCCAACCGCCCTATGGAAAACTCAATGTTAAAAACACGTTTTGGGACCCCCCTTTTTTCTCAGCCCCCGCTTGGTGAAACCCCCCCAAACTTTCAGGGAACGCTCAGAAACAAGATGTGCCATTTTCCTGAAAATTTCAGCCAATTCCGTCCATCAACGCCAAAGTTATTCAATATAGAATTTTCAGAAATCCCTATTCAAAAAAATCCTAACTATATATACCTACTGGCGACTGCCAGTAGGTAATATATATATATATATATATATAACATTTCTATGGCAAAATGAAACCCCTCATTTTGTTCCTTTTCAAATTAAATGTATTAAGTGTTACCACTTCATTCCAATCAAGATGACTTCAGGTGTGCCATACTTTTGTCATAAGTAAGACTGTTAGCGTTCTAGTTGTTCTTTAGAGCACTCTGGGACATTCTGTCATTGGGCTATAGTTGGGCTACATCTGGCTGATATTTGGGCTACATTTGGGCTCTTTTGTCTCTGGTGGCCATCTTGGGAGACTGCATATCAGAATTTTTTTAATGAAATATAAGAGGATTTGAGAAGTCACTCAAAATGTGCCCTAATTTTTCTTTCTTCAGCACTAATCATAATTTCTATGGCAAAATGAACCCCCTCATTTTGTTCCTTTGCAAATTAAATGTTTCAAGTGTTAACACTTTATTCCAATCAAGATGACTTCAGGTGTGCCATACTTTTGTCATAAGTAAGACTGTTAGCGCTCTAGTTGTTCTTTAGAACACTCTAGGACATTCTGTCACTGGGCTATAGTTGGGCTACATCTGGCTGATATTTGGGCTACATTTGTTTTTTTTTGTCTCTGGTGGCCATCTTTGGGCTACATTGGGCTACATTTGGGCTCTAACATATATATAGCCCAATGTAGCCCAATATATATTTTCAAAGTTAATTTTCGTAAAAACCACTGGAGCATATATCTTGAGACATAGCAAAGGCACATCGGGCTACCAGTCCCTACAATTTTGCCAAGTTTTGTGGAAATCCATTCAGCCGTTCGAGCTAAAAGTGAGTCCAACCGCCCTATGGAAAACTCAATGTTAAAAACACGTTTTGGGACCCCCTTTATTCTCGGCCCCCGCTTGACGAAACCCCCCCAAACTTTCAGGGGACGCTCAGAAACAAAATGTGCCATTTTCCTGACAATTTCAGCCAATTCCGTCCATCAACGCCAAAGTTATTCCACATAGAATTTTCAGAAATCCCTATTCAAAAAAATCCTAACTATATATACCTACTGGCGACTGGCAGCAGGTAATATATATATATATATATATATATATATATATATATACACATACATACATATATATATATTCACAAATACCTGGTGTAATTCTTTAGAAAATACCAGAATCGAGGCCCAGTTTGCTTAATCAGTGCTCAAGGTTTATTTAGCGAAAATAAACAGCCCCTACGCGTTTCGAGGTAATCCTACCTCTTGATCACGGGTGGAGTGTAAACAAAAGCGCCATACTTTTAAAGTTGGAAGTGAATTACATTACGTCATGCATCACGTGATAATAGACATCGAAAACACATTAAGGTGTTTGCAACAAAGTTTCAGTTCCACTTAAATCATAGCTTTACACGTCATTTTAAATAATACAGTTGTATTGCATGTCCGCTGTGTAATACATAATATGAATTTACAATCGTATATCCTGCGATCAGTGTCTCAGTAACTTAATGCCCAAATCCGACAAAAAGTAACACGCCCCAGTGGGCTCAATTCTTCGTGATAGTGTCCAAAATAAAGAACAGTAATTCACAATAATAAAAGTCATAAAAGTCAGCTTTTAAAGTAACATGATTTTAACTGGCACTTAATTTTTTATAACACATTGTTTTCTATGGATAAACATAGGCTTAATAACACATTACTTTTTGTTTCAGGTCCTGGACTACATGCCCACTTGGGCGGAATTGAAATCATGGCTTTGAACTTGCAACATTGTTGCAACAGTACGAGCCCACTTGGGCGTGAATCATTTTCTTTCACTTTTCATGTTGTACGCATGCCGCAATTAAGAATTGTTTGACTTTTATTATTGTGAATTACTGTTCTTTATTTTGGACACTATCACGAAGAATTGAGCCCACTGGGGCGTGTTACTTTTTGTCGGATTTGGGCATTAAGTTACTGAGACACTGATCGCAGGATATACGATTGTAAATTCATATTATGTATTACACAGCGGACATGCAATACAACTGTATTATTTAAAATGACGTGTAAAGCTATGATTTAAGTGGCACTGAAACTTTGTTGCAAACACCTTAATGTGTTTTCGATGTCTATTATCACGTGATGCATGACGTAATGTAATTCACTTCCAACTTTAAAAGTATGGCGCTTTTGTTTACACTCCACCCGTGATCAAGAGGTAGGATTACCTCGAAACGCGTAGGGGCTGTTTATTTTCGCTAAATAAACCTTGAGCACTGATTGAGCAAACTGGGCCTCGACTCTGGTATTTTCTAAAGAATTACACCAGGTATTTCTGAATTGAACGGTTTGGCGACCCTGTCGAGTGCCCGCCGTGCAAGCGGCAGAAGCACGCCACTTTTTAAGGAGAACATATATATATATATATATATATATATATATATATATATTACCTACTGGCGGTCGCCAGTAGGTATATATAGTTAGGATTTTTTCTCTATGGGTTTTTTGAAAATTCTATGTCTAATAACTTTGGCGTTTGTGGACGGAATTGGCTGAAATTTTCAGGAAAATGGCACATTTTGTTTCTGAGCAGCCCTTGAAAATTTGGGGGGGGTTCGTCCAGTGGGGGCCGAGAAAAAAGGGGGGTCCCAAAACGTGTTTTTAACATTGAGTTTTCCATAGGGCGGTTGGCCTCACTTTTAGCCCGAACGGCTGAATGGATTTGCACGAAACTTGGCAAAATTGTAGGGACTGGTAGCCCGATGTGCCTTTTGTAGGTCTCAATATATGTGCTCCAGTGGATTTTGAGAAATTAACGTTTAAAAAAAGATATATATCTGTAACAGCGGACCGGGCAGCGCACTGGTTCGCGGACTTTTCGCGCAACGGAGCTTTGTGAAGCGAAGCTGATTGGTTCTCCGGCGTCTGTCAACATTCCAAACAGTCCGTAGCGGCCGCCATCTTGTCTCTCGGTAGGATCGAGAGACAAGAGGAGGTCAAAACAAAGGGGGAAATAACTATAAGGGGGCATAGTAGATCCTCGCTGACCCCCTAGGTTTGATGTGGAGGTTTTAAAAGGGCCCCGCGGGGCAAAAAAAAAAAATAATAATAATAATTGAACGGCTGAATGGATTTGCACGAAACTTGGCAAAATATTAGGGACTGGTAGCCCGATGTGCCTTTGCTAGGTCTCAATATATGTGCTCCAGTGGATTTTGAGAAATTAACGTTCAAAAAAAGATATATATCTGTAACAGCGCTCCGCTTCGCGTAACGGAGGTTTGCGAAGCTGATTGGTCATTCTGTCACTGGGCTATAGTTGGGCTACATCTGGCTGATATTTGGGCTACATTTGTTTTTTTGTGTGTCTGGCGGCCATCTTTGGGCTACATTGGGCTACATTGGGCTTCATTGGGCTACATTCGGCTAATTAGCAAATAGCTCATCGCAAACTAGGAATGGTAAAGAATCGCTATTTATTCCTTAAAGTTCGCTATTTAGGAAATGCAAATAACTTTGATGATACATATGGCGGTTCATCTCTAACAAGATAAGAAGCATAGGGATACATTTATGATGACTGGCGCATCACCAGGGATGTGTTAGTCATTTTGTGCCGCTGTTCCGTCACCTATGGTGTGCTGCATTTACAATGCGGCGCATCATGGGGCAAAAACAGCACAGATGCGTGATGTATCTGTGCCGTAAAGGTGGCGCATTGCTGGAGTTGTATCGCAAGTGTGATGAAGCTCCAGCAAGGGTCGGGGGTGCCCCTGTCGCAGGGTTTCTGTTCTCACACAGAACTGTGGACAGAGGATTGGAACCTCGGCGAATTAGGGTGTCCCAAAACTCACGTTAGTAATCAAAAACTCCTTAGCAAGCTAGGTACAGTGTCACATTGGATATAACAAACTCTCAATGTTTAGACAATCCAGAATATGAACTTATAGTACCTCAGGATACGTGGAACTCATGAACAGTCGGTCGTTATAGATTTCTTAGAAACCAGAACATGGAGTTAAGAAGAACACATGTGTATTTGAAATGTTTATTTACTAATGCCGTCTTCTCAGGCGTAGTATCTTAGATAATACAAGTACACATATTATCAGTAGCAAAATTACCAGCATAGTTACTAGTACATAAAAAGTGAATGGTGATAGTATGTTAACATGCTGTAAATGAATAAGAGTTAGCAACACTTATAAGCAGCCGCGGGCCGTGGAGGGAGTTACGGTGAGGCAGGGAGGCGGGGAGGGGGAGAAGCAGGGTGGAGAATACAAGTACACATATTATCAGTAGCAAAATTACCAGCATAGTTACTAGTACATAAAAAGCGAATGGTGACAGTATGTTAACATGCTGTAAATGAATAAGAGTTAGCAACACTTATAAGCAGCCGCGGGCCGTGGAGGGAGTTACGGTGGGGCAGGGAGGCGGGGAGGGGGAGGGGCAAGGTAGAGAGGGCTCCACCCTGCTTCTCCCCCTCCCCGCCTCCCTGCCCCATCGTAACTCCCTCCACGGCCCGCGGCTGCTTATATCTCACCCTCCCTAATACACATATTATATTATTTGCTAAGAAGGTCTCTTTGTGTTGGTTTAGGGCGTGCCCATACTTTAGTGTCTTAGATTTGAAGGAATCACATCAGCATACACCAGCTCTCTCTTCATGTGAACCGCATCAACTGTTGTGTATGTGTGTTCGGCAAAGCAATATAAAACCCGCCTCATGCCCAGAATTGGCAGAAGTTGCACTTATGTTATGAGTATGAAGTCGTGGAGATCAGACCTCATAACAATTCTGTATCGTGTTGTTCTTGAAACTTTAGCACTCGCTGTACAGATATAGTTTAACAAGTAAAGCAGATAGTAGACCAATAACATATTATTCTCATGTAAACCACGATGAACTACTAGGTGGAAAGCTAAAGCAACAACTAAGTGTCGTGTGCAGAAGTTGCAAAAAAGGAAAAATGGCGTTTAAACCGGTAATGAGCCCATGCTAACTTAACACGGTGTAAAGATATCCAGGACCTAGATGACACCTCCTCATGATCCGGAAACGAACTGAATAAGATAATAGAAGTGCCATCTCATGAGAGCAGATTGCAAGTTTATATGTGGACGGTCCGCAAGGTAAAGCATTAAAAACTAGGAAAATTTAATGCTAAAGAAAAATAAAACAGCCAAGTACTTTATCGAGTCTTAAGCCAATAGGCAAGGTAAATAATAAAAACTTGACAAATAAGTCAATGAATTGTCAATGAAATGCTAGTACTCAGCATATCAAACATGAAAAAGGTCTATGACATAACTGTGTATGCAAAATAAGCTGCAACAGCCTCCAATAGGAAGTCACCGTCTTCATCCGAAAACAGTTCAGCCATCCAATTTAAAAGCGGAAAAGAACATACGTGCTCTCCCAGCACCGGATCCTCTATCACCATCAGAGGACAGCTCGGTGGGTTTTCAAGAAAGCTCTGTTCCAAGAAAGACTGTGCTGCCGCCAGTAAATTCCAGGGACCAAGTAGTCCATGCATCAATGCCACAGCCATAATCCTTTCGCCAGGACAAACCAACTCGTGAGTAATGATAGGAGTCATCAGCTGATTAAAGTCGACGTCAGGAGAAACCGGTCCGCAGAGACACAAATCAATGGCCCAATCGAAATCACAGGTCAGGCAGTGAAATACAGGCTGGACACAGGTGAAGTAGGAGAACCGAAAAGATAATCCATATGCCGTGCTTAATATCGCCAACGGCATTGTGCCATAATATTCTAGCATGCGATTGTGGAACAGTGTCAGCAGCTGCAGGGTCGGAGGTTGCATAGGAGGGACATCCATATTTAAAAATGTAAAAAAGCACAAGAGCGTCCGCTGGTAATGCAAGTAAAAATGCCAATCTACGAACCAGAGTGCAGAAAATACAATGAAAGGAAGCAGGGATGACTCCAAAGATTTTCTCAAATGAAGTCACGAGACCACTGGTAACAACTTTAAAAAAGTGTGCCAGGGACTTTGTGGAGGATGCGTTAAAGATAGTCGGAAACATGTTGCTGAAATTGAAAGGCAAATCTTAATTGAAAAGGGTGTGCACCTCTGTATGGGTGTTCGCTATGTGAAGTACGAAAGTTTCACGGGCCGAACTCAAGGCCACCTCTCTCTGAGACAAAAGAGCTCTTATTCTTGCCATGCCGTTGAAACGTGTCCCAAGGTTGGTATTTGTGGCCAGATTGAAAACTCCCTATGTTCATGTGTGGGAGGAAATAGAACATTTCTGCAGCAAATAACCCGTTCACTTACTGTTACGATAAAAGGAATACTTTTAATTAACTCAGAACAATCTTCATTATTGAGCATCAAATAACTACCATTTTCCAACAACTTGAACGTGGGGATGATAGCAGGAACTGGCGTGCCTTGCAACACGCAAGCCATATTTGGTCGGTGTTTGTTGCATGAACCGTGTAACTGTATGTGCCTACACATTAGTGAATGATCTGGCGTCTCAGTGCATTCCTCTCCATTCAGATAAACTTCTTGATCATCTTTGAAACATCTGTATGTGTATGGAAGCGACCAGACCTCATGAAGAAAAGCACTACCTAAAGGTTCATAACGACCTATTGGTATATATTTCATACAATTTGAAAACTTATATAAAGCAAAAGGCAGCGTTATTAAACCGTGGATAAGGCATGTTGCCAAAAAACCCGCAATCCTCTGCTGATGATGTCACTGAGCATGTCATGAATGATGTAATATGTGACATCATCAGCAGTGGATTACGGGTAATGGTATCTCTAGTTTACTCCCTTATAGCTGTGTTTCTTTTAACATAAGTGTCTGTTTCCTTCCCTTATACTTACTGTTTTTGGTTCGCTTCCGGTTCGCGTACCAGCGAGCGAACTAGGAAGCGAACTAAGAGAAATAGAGGTTGGCACAGTTCCAAATATTGTACCAATTTTTTAATAACGGGGAGGTAGTTCTGAAAAGAACTTTTTTTTTTATTTTTCTGAACATTTTTTTACTGTTTTTGAATTTTTCGGAACAGTTTTATATTTTTTTGGGTTTTTCTTGGAGGGGGCAATGAAAACGATTCATTGTAAAGGGCTCAACAGGAGCAACAAAACAAAAAAAAGAAGTATTTATTATTTTGGGCGTTTCGGACAAACTTGCATATGATAGTCAATAGCTCTGTTGATCAGAGTGATGCTTTTTTCTCCGTAGGAAATGAATCCATCGCAAAATGCGCAGATGTGTTTTACATCACCAAATCTCATTTGTATATTTGGCACCATCTCCCTGCCCTCTGGTCCCGTTACTTCCGGTACAACAGATCTTCTGGCCATAATAGGGAGATTATCTAGGTCGTTCCGAAACTGTGCAGCACTGTAGTTGTTAGGATGCCACCTAGTCATATGGCGATGCATTGTGTAGTTTCCGAAACTGTATTTTTTGTCGGTCCCTCTGGACAGTCTATCTTGACATATAAGGCAAGTTACGTATCTTGCATTTACTTTTTTCTGACCTTTGGGAATTTTAAAAAATTGCCAAATGAAGTTTTCTTTCCGGTGAGACGTCCTGGGCTGCTCAGGCAAAAACTGCCTCTCTTCGTGCTCGTCCTCCTGTTCCTCTTCTTCTTCTTCTTGTTGAATTACAACTTGAGCAGGTGGTCCACTCTTCCTTGGATGTGGTGGAGGTGGTGGGGAAGCACCAGCTGAAGCTACTAAAGAAGCCATTGCTCAGTGATCACAAAGGGTCTTTCTCTCACAATGATGAAAGTCAGAGTGAGGAAAGAAGGAGGGATTTTCATCATTTGGGAAAAACAAGAGTTCTCAACCAATCAAAAGTGTTCATTTTAGATTATATGACCTAGTCTTACATCATTAGGAAACCAAAAGTGAAATGAACCAATGAAAAGTGTTATTACCAAGTCACATGACTTGCTGTGTTTACGTTAAGCGCTTTGCAGGGCCTCCCGGTTTGCTTCCAGAAACCTGCGCTTTGCGACTCGCTTCGCGTACCAGTTCGCTAACGTAGCACGTCATATGACGTATCACGCGACAACGTGAAACGTCATGCGGACGGGAGGCGTCACGATGTTGTTTTCTAACGCGGCACTTGCGGTAAAGAAACGTTTACCGGCTCGCGGTCTATTTCGCGGCATCAAGGTCAGCTAACGGGAAGCTTCCCGATTCGCGAAGCGGGAACGAAGAAAAAAAAATATTAAAAAAAAAAATTATTCATAAACATATAAAATATATTTTTGGATTTAAAGAAGAATACATTTTACAGCTACAGATATTAGCTGTTAAAAAACCAATGAAATTCACAGAAAAAACCATAGGTTATAGACCATATATAGTTAGGAATTAGCATTTACAAAACCTTGAAAATTCACTGAAAAAACCATAGGTTATAGACCATATATAGTTAGGAATTAGCATTTAGAAAACCTTATTTTACTCACACAAAACCATTGAAATTCCATATATAGTTAGTTGCACTAACTATATATCGCGCACCCGCAATCCACTGCTGATGATGTCACATATTACATCATTCATGACATGGTCAGTGACATCACTGATGACATCACTGATGACATCTCAAATGACATCACTGATGACATCACTGATGACGTCTCATTTGGCATCATTCTTGTGCTAATACGATAAACCTCTTCAGACTCTAATATAACCTTAGATACACTCAGTGTATACAGACACTCACACACTGCCACTCATCCATGGAGTTACTCACACACCCAGTCAGTCATGCAAAGAAACAATCTCACCTCCATTTCTTCAACTATACAGTTATACACACCTTACTTATTGAAACATATACTAACACATATTTACTCTCTTATACAATCCCTGATACAAGTTCACAATGATCGATACAACCACTCACTCAGTGGCTCTCATGCACAGTTATTTATATATGCCAACTCTCACATGTACTGTGTTTTACATATGTACTTACTATGACATGTAGCATTGAGATATCCATTCACTCATCAATACACTCATGCACACAGTCAACTGCCCATGTAGCTGTTTCCACATGCACTCTTGAACTCATACACCTAGTGAATAAACTGCTCACACATCTATGCACAGAGTCACACACCTTCCAGCCACCCCCACACAAACTCAATCTCCCATAGAAATACTTGGGCAACCAATTAATAACACATATAGCCTCTCGTATAGCTAATGATCAACACATGCAGCAGTTTACATCACAACAGACATAATGATGCACAAATTAAGACAGTTTAGTCACTAACCCATGCATTCAGTGAGACACATTTAATCACTCACTCATACAGTCAGTCACGCACCTACTAAATCCTTCATCCAGACACTTATACATCCACTCATTCTTCAATATCTAAGACATATTTTAACTTTACAGAAACATACAGTCACTGGATGTTGTCATCAGTGATGTCATTTGAGATGTCATCAGTGATGTCATCAGTGATGTCACTGACCATGTCATGAATGATGTAATATGTGACATCATCAGCAGTGGATTGCGGGTGCGCGATATATAGTTAGTGCAACTAACTATATATGGAATTTCAATGGTTTTGTGTGAGTAAAATAAGGTTTTCTAAATGCTAATTCCTAACTATATATGGTCTATAACCTATGGTTTTTTCAGTGAATTTTCAAGGTTTTGTAAATGCTAATTCCTAACTATATATGGTCTATAACCTATGGTTTTTTCTGTGAATAAATATATATATATATATATATATATATATATATATATATATATATATATATATATATATATATAGCTGTATTCTAAATAGAATGCTAACATGATATGCCAGAGAAACATAACACATTTCTATATAACTGGAAGATATTGTGCTACAAAAAACATTGGGTTATTGTATTCCTAGAATGCTCACTCTTTCTAACCACAAAGGTGAAGATATGGTTCTAACAATATTTGTCATGTAATCACAGAAGGCAAATATGGTAAGTTGTTCAACATTTGTGTTTTTATTTAACTTTTTTGTCTGGTCTATTCAGGTGAGTGGCATTCCTCTGTTGAATTTACTTCTTTTTAAGAGTTAGATCCCATCTTCTTTTATGGGACTGCTTTTGTGACCTTTGAGGCCAGGAGTCGTAAAAGAAGTGCCAGGGGTAGCAGGGAGCAAGTCAGGGGTTGCAGCTGCGGTCCCTGGTGACCACTAATTGACGTTCGTGCTGCAGAGGCATGCCTGCAGCCAGGCCCTGTGTTTGACCCACTGTGGGTAGTCATACCCGCTGGGCATGGCCCTTGGTCGTGCTCAGCAGGGGCTGGCCACAACTCTCTGTAGGAGGCAAACTCCCTCTGCACATGGACTTTGCCATCTCTGGCAGCATCTAGCCATCCTCCGCTGTGCAAGGGCATCAACTATGCACAGCAGCAGTTGACCTCAGAGCACAATCCGTCTGGAGGCAGCCAATAGCCGCTGCGCAGGGGGTTGGAACATGTGCATTGGGGCCTTCCCTCAGGGCCTTGCCAAAGTACATCCAACCATCCATCCATGGCAAATCCCACCTGGACATGGATTTTGATTATGCTGAGTCGGGGTTGACACAGAGCCCGAACTACAGCCAGACCCTGCTTCCAAATAACTGCGTGTGGCCAACTCCTCTTGCAGCCATTTGCCACATGCACCATAGTGCACTAAATTATATTTTTTCATGGTTCAGGAATCCTATGGCAGATGCCTGAATCCCGAGGCCCAGTAGGGTCTAACTGGCAACTCACATTTCTGTGGCAGTTGTTCCCTGAATGAAACCGACAATCAACTGCATGTCATTCAGTTGCTGAGAAATATCTCAGGTGTTCTTACTGTTCAATAACAAGGTCCAAACATATTGTATTCATATTTAACTTTTAAACAACTTCCACAAAATCACTTCAGGAACATCGTACACTCACTATAAAAAGTAGATTCACAAAACACTCACAACACAAGCTCCCACACATACCTCTTACCCAGCCTAACCACAAGTATCACTCTCACACCCAGCCACATATTCTGCATGCACACCTTGCGCATACACCTCCACCTAACCTGCTCCCTACACACACTCCAACCTCACATATTCCTCACTCGCATACACCACTCACAGAGACACGGACATGCACACACACTCGTCCACAAACATTACCCTTCTTACTTCTCGATTAAATCTGTAGTTACCTCACATACACCTCCACACAACTTCCATTCATCCACCAGCCAATTGCACACTTTGCACATTCACCAACAGATACCTCTCACAACCCTCTTGTGCCTTTCCCTCAAATATCAGTATTGGCCCCCATGCTATTTAACTCACATCTTCAGTCTCTTTGGGACTTCCTAGGTACAATGGACCTCCTTTACCATCAACATGCAAAACACACAGTGTGTCATATCTGAATTAATAAACAATACAGCAAAAAGATAACATGTAGACAACAAAGAAGGAGGTCTTTGCTTTGAGCACTGCTTTTCTTGAGTATGGGATAAGGGATCTGTCATCTCACCAGCCCCAGCTATTCAGACAGCACTGCGAGAATGATTATATACATGAAAAGATTATGCCAAATTACAGTTGCATTATTGAACTCAAATCGCTTCCCCTCTACTCCAACCCAGTGCTGGACTAGGACCCAAAAGCAGTCCTGAGAAGATTGTTCAAAACCCCACTGCTCCCTTCCTCCTCTCTCTTCTGTCTCCCTCCTTTGTCTCTCCTGAAGCTCCCCCTTACTACCCCACCCACCTGCTGTGATTACCTGGGGAAGGTGGGAAAAGTGAAGGAGCTGCAAGCCGAGGCGCCGCCCTAAAAACCCTCAGGCAAAGGCTCCCGCACACAGATAAATGCCTGGTAGGGAAAAGCACCACTCCGGGTGTATGTACTGCATGCATCACATTAAAAGCTCTGAAACAAAACTCTCCCTTATAAATGCAAAATACATTTGAAATCTTGTACAGCAGAAAACACCTTTATCGTGTAACAAATCTCCAATTGGAAACATTGCATTGCAGCAAATCTTCCACACAAACCAGATCCCTTTTTGAACTTTGACCTGACCAATCTTTGACATCCTTCAAAATCTGCCTTGAAAATCACCTAGTCTTGGCACTGCTGGCCACCTCCTGTCGAACATTTTCTTATTCATCAGTTTAAACCTGTACATTTTGGCGAGTCCTTCTTGGAATCTGTGTGAGTCATACCTTTCTTTGAGCTCGTTAAGCAATCCATGAATGACAGGAACTTGCTCGACATGTAGATGCAAGCAGTTCTTCATTTTTAACAATAAATATATAACTTAGAGAGCTGAAAATATTTTTTAGGAGCCTGACGTGGTGCTGCTGGATATCGGGTTTGTCACCACGCATGTTTGTTTTCATCCCTGCTTTCTTCTGTTGTCACTGTTTTCCTACCTTTCTCTTCACCATTCTTTCTCTCTTGTATACCTTTCTCTCTCTTGCTCTGGTGATGGAAAATCAGGGACTCATTACGATGGCGTAACGATTGCCATATTATGATAGCAGGGGGTATCGTGGCGGACGCAAAGTCCACCGTTTTTCCACCGGTCGGCAATCGGTCAGATTGCCGGCCGGGCGGTGCTGGGCCAGGAACATGGTGGCGGTCCCGAGCAGGCACCGCCAGCCATATTACAACGTGGCTTGCTGACAGGGGTGGTGGGGTGGTGCACTTGGGGGGTGCCCATGTTACCGCCTAGTAGTTCCCTGCACCAAGCCAGGCATGCGATTTGACATCGCGGCGGGTGCTGCTTTAAGCAGCGCCCGCCGCATTGTTAAAATGCGGAAGGCGACTGCCAGGGTGGCGGTCGCATACTAATTCGTGGTGCAGGATCGCCGCATGTCTGCCAGCCGGCCCCAACACCGCGGGAATGGCGGGCGGACTCAGGTCCGCCTGCCATCCTATTAGGCCCCTATGTCGCTAAAAAAGTATATGTTGCAAACCACCGGCAACCACTGGCAAAATAGTAAGCACTGGAAGACTTCATCAGTACATTGCTGACTATTAGTAAGGATCTTTTGTCAATCAGATCTTGAGGTGGTACTTAACATTTTAAATTTTCAACATTCTCTTTTTGGAATAAGACATACTTTTTCTTGGAAATAAAGTAAAAAACGGATCATCAAATGAGCCTCATAGTGTTTTGCCCTCTAAGATATATATATATATATATATATATATATATATATATATATATATATATATATATATATATATATATATATATATATATATATATGGGCCTTACACACTTTTATTGATGGCTCAATGAAGTTCAGTCGATTGTTTACAAAATTATCGAACAAATTATAAACCAAACTTGATTTTAGATATTTATGATGTAATAAGTATTTATTAAGGTTTTAGGATTCTATTTATAGAACTTCTTTAAGATTTCTATGGTAATATCAAATACTTTGCACGCTCAACATGATTTCAGATATTTATGACGTAATAAATATAAAGGTTTTTTGCATTTTTGGCAGCTTTTTTTTTTTTAGAAAAATCTATTTTTCAAGCTGAGTTTGTTCGATAGCCAAGTGTATTAGTCGATCCATAGTTGGTGTAATTCCCCCCATTGGATCAAACCATTTATTTGTTCAAATTTATATATTCAATAATGTTTGATTTTATTTGAAATGCCATAATGCTTCTAATATATTTTTTGTAGTATCATTTCTTTAACATTATCAATAGGATTACCATATTATATGGAAGTGCAACAGGTGCAGACCCACTAGGGTGTTATTTGTGGCATTATACGCATATATGCAACATACTATGGGAAGGCCATCATGCAGAAAAGGAGATTTCTCTGTTTAGCTCAGTGGGATTCTACCGCATTCAATTGAATATATTCATGATTCATTAAGACTGGCTTATTTGCACCTTACTATGCAGCACAGAAAGCTAATTTGCACAAATCATTACTGCCTGTGAGGCCACTCATTGTCTTAAAAATATGCGTAAATATATGAATTTTTCCTCAGTTTTGAATCGTTTAAATTAGGTTCAGTGACATCTGCGTATTTGCACATTTCCATTCAGCACTGTTTGCTTATTTGCACAATTGTCTCAATGTATTTCAATGTTTGGTACTGTGATGTTTCTGAACATATGTTTAGAAGTGATATTACTTCTATGTCTATCTGCCTTACTTGCACGTGGCATTGCACTGTCACTTTAAATATTTGGGTGTCTTCTCACAACGTCATGTGATCAGGGCCTCCTGAAGGCCGAAACGCGTCATGGCGGTGGTTCTGGGTGTTTTGATGAAATAAAGAACCCTGCACAAAGCTTTTGGGTCCGTGTTTGTCTTTCCAGATCTATTTGGAAGTATCAGGCGGAGTTCTCTGTATCAATTTCACTGATTTGCTTCTTCGGTGTTTCATGGACCTCTCCTTCAATTCAGGGCCCAGCCGCAGGAAGCTACCTTCTGCTGAGCTGGAAGTAATCGTTGTTCCTGAACGGTTCAGCCGCAGTGGCCCCCGGACAGCCGGATACCTTTCTACCGACAGCCGTAGGCAATTGTGCTCGTATCCAAGGAATCGAGGCTTGCCAGGAAGTCTGCGAAGGTAGGAGCATTGGCTTATTAGTCCGGTGAAGGAGAGTGCGTGTTGCGCAGTTAGTGCTATCCAGCTAACCATCTGTTTGCGACACCCAACTTTACATCATACAAAACGCACCATGGCCGCTGATGCTGTGAGGAGCCACGAGGAGGCAGCAGCTGAAATGTTCAATGACTCACCGGTCATTGAGTCTTTTTTAAATGTGCATCCTGGTGTATCCAAAACTGGGAGATCAGATTTAAAAGAGCTTTTTAAAAAAAACTGGAGAAAGCGATGCGCGCAGAACAATCAAAATGGTGGGAGCATTGTTCCCTTTCCCGCTATCTGGAGGTGGGGCGCATTCCACGGGGGTTGCGCATCATGTTGGCGCCGAGTTATGAGAACACAGACCCCAACATGCTGGCTGAGCGGGCAGAGTGCAATCTAGAGTCATCCTGCAAATTAGTGAGGATTTTGGTGAAGTTTGCAGATAGTGATTGTGTCACCTTGCAAATTAAAATAGATGAATTAAATGATGAAATCACCAAAATGGGGGCTTCTGAAATGGAGAAGAAATACTGTGAGGAAATGCTTGCACCCTCATTGAAAGAAGAAGATATAATCAAAAAGCGTAAGGCGTTTACATTTCAGAGGGACAAACTGGACTACCAGAACGGGCAAATTTTCACCTTTGCAAAGAAATTTGATTCCCTCAAGAAAACCAACAAATCCGCACAAACACTGTAAGTTCTAACAGACACTGGTGATATTGCCCAATCATCGACTTCAATGTCTGATTTAAGCTCGGTGCCAGGCAGTAAGTCGGAAATGAACAGGCTTCAACGAGCTCCAGGTTGGGGTTTACAAAACTTTCACTGGCACAGGAAGTAGATTGCCTGCGCCAGGACAAAAGGCAAACCGTAAGGCCCCAATCGCAAAACCAATAACAACTGAGAGGGAAAAACTTGAGCGCTAGCGAAGACAATGCCGCAAATGCAAACAGCGGAGGAAAACCAAAATAAAAAAAAACAGAAAAAATGGAACTGCAAATGAATTTCTCCACTAATAACCCCTTTCAATAATTAACCTCACTGACATGCAGCTCACTAACACGGAGGAAAAGATCTTAGCACTAGGACTATCATACTGTACAGTCAATTATTTTAATTATGCACAAACCTGCATTGATTTGTACAAATATACGCGTAAACTCAAATTACGCAAGTTTCACGCATTGCACTAAACTGAGCACAAAACAAGCCATGGCACATTCAGGAATTTTCAGCCCCCAGTCATAACAGTCAATGGCTACGATTTGATGTGTAACCTACGTGGGTTGCACGAGGAAAGTACGGATGTCGGATTTGCAGATGCCGAGTTCTTTCCAAAATTGTATATGCCTGGTCTAACACAATTCAAACCAAGATCCACCTTTAATCCTATTATGTTGCATGACAATATTGACATCTACAATGAACTTGTAACTAATCAACTTAAAAAACTAAATATGTCAAAATTTCATGCGCGGCGGAGGTATTCATATCAAAACAGCTGTTATGGGCAACTAATGAAGAAATTGCAGGGCAACGATAATGTGATCATTCGCCAATCTGATAAGGGCGTAAATGTCATCCTTTGGCCTCGGAAAATGTATCTGGAGGAAGCACACTCCCACCTGAACGATCGCCAATGTTACAGACGCAGTGACTGGAAAACTGTCAGTGTAGCATGGAGCGACTTCCATACAAAGCTACTATCATGGAAGAGTGGTGGATTGCTGAGTATGGATGAATTCAAGTTTTCAAGGTGAACCATCCAGTAATCCCAGTTATTTATTTAATCCCCAAGATACATAAGGATCCAACCAAGGCTCCCGGGAGGCCGATAATATCAACAAGGAACAGTATCATGGAGAACACCTCGAGATATATCGACTATTTCTTGCAGGAGCACGTTAAACATTTACCATCATACCTGCTTGAGTAAGATTAACAATCTAATATAGCAAGATGATTACCTGTTAATTACTCTTGATGTCACTGCTTTATACACAAGTATACCCCATTTGCATGGCATCAAAGCAGTTGAAAATTTTCTGAGGACTAAACCTCTGTGCATGTTGAACCATAACAAAATGCTTTTAGAGATTATTTCAGTTTGTTTAAACAATAATTACTTTTTGTTTCAGAGCCAGGTTTTTCAACAGATGAGAGGTGTGGCTATGGGGCTTGCTTCTCCCCCAGTTATGCCTGTTTGCATATGGGGATGTGGGAGGAGCAAGTCCTCAGGACCAGATTTGAGCAAGTTCTTACTGATAATATAGGTTCTTTGGTATTGCTATATAGACAATCTATTTCTCATCTGGAAAGGCTCAGAGGCAGCAGCTGATTTGTTTATCCATGAAATCAATGACAACAATTTCAACTTACGGTTCACAGCACAAATTAGCCAGGAATCAATGAATTTCTTGGATGTGGAAGTGTACATCCAAAACTGTCGGCTGGAGATCAGCTTGCATCGCAAGCCAACGGCGGGCAACCTGGTGCTCCATGCCACCAGCCATCATCCTGATCATCTGATACGCAGCATCCACTATGGTAAGATGCTGCGTATCAGACGTATTTGCAGTGTAGATGAGGACTGTTTTAAAGCTCAGAATGACAGTAAGGAAAGATTTCTGGCCAGGGGCTACACTGTTGAAATGATTGACAAGGCGATTATGAACACTAAGTCCATTTCCAGATTTGTAGCTTTAGGTCTTAGACCTAGATCAGGTGACACGCACAGTGCACCTATCTCAACTGCTGAACCTCCAAGATTAAACATTACGCCAACACCGCACTTTACATAAACTCAGCACAGTGATCCACATGGGTCACGCTGTTTGGAACGGGGGAGTCCGCGATTGAGGACTTGCTGAAGCGGGAAGATGTAGCTTTCACCCCATGCCAACCCCACTCGGGTATTACATTTTATTTCACCTTCAGAACTGGAAGCACTCTCTAGAAGAGGATCGAGGTTTTAAGGACTGCAAGTACCAGCGGCACTTGCTTGCCGACGCCCACTGGGGTGAGACTAACTTGGAGGCAGATATTTAAAACACACGGCTGCCGGCTGCAGATTGAAATGCCTCTGAACAAGAATGATCTACGTTTGAAACGCGTCAGGCTTTATACTTGCGTGTGAGGTGCATTAGAGACTTTTCTTGTGATCCTCAATAAAAGAAGGAGAATCCTCCCCCATGTGTGGCCTCTTCATAAGGCTAAACCTTGCTTGTCGGATATATATATGCTTGTTTTTTTAATCACCATATTCCCATACCAGGAATTCACGGAGCATTCTGCGGTTCACAGTCTTCACTTTAATTTGGCAGACTCGTTTCAGCAATTATGCCTTTCTCAATGCCATAGTGTTATAGTAATGTCAACCTTGTGTCAAAGAACACAATACACTGGGGATAGCAGCGGTTCTGGCTGGCATCCACTAAACTTTCCACCAACAGAGGCACCCGCCCGCAAGTTGTTCGGTAGAGTTTGTGGCATTTGTTGGGAAAAAAACTAAACATATATATATATATATATATATATATATATATATATATATATATATATATATATATATATATATATATTTTTTTTTTTTTTTATATATATATATATATATATATATATTAGGTAGTTATAGTTAGGATCTATTTTCCATAGGAAATCCGCAACATTCTATTTGAAATAACTTTGGCGCCAGTCGACGAATCTTCGCGAAATTTTCATAACTGGTGGGGTGCTCCTGTCTGCTCATATCCTGAAAGCTTCAGGGTGATTCGTCAAGCGGGGCCGAGAAAAAAGGGGGGCCCAAAACATGTTTTACCCATGCAATTTACCATAGGAACCTTTAATCGCAGCTACAGTCCGAACTGCTGAACACAGAATTACACCAAATTTGGCAAAGAGGTAGCCCTTGGTTCACAGTTGTGCCTTTTGGTTAAATGGTGTAAATCTGTTCAGTAGTTTTTTTAGATATTATAGGAAAAAAATACAATACATATATATCTGGGCGGAGCCTAATGACACATCTCTTTGTGAGATCTGATTGGATGTCAGCACTTCATCCAAGAAGTGTTGGCAGCCATCTTGGGACCAATATACATGATAGCCCCTCATTAAAAAACATTTCAGTTAATAGAAGGTTTTAAGACTTTAGTTACATTATAAATCATTTGTTGATGGTACCATACTCATTTTAGGAATTTTGGTGTGTTCTAAGGTGATTTTACCGTGTGAAAAAGCATTCTGCTGGGATATCATGAATACTGTTTGAGAGAAAACTATTTTCTCATGCTTTTCCCACAGAGGTTTGGAAAGTGATCTATAAGCTAAACTGAGAGCATATTTTCTGTAAATTCACATTATCTTTCCCAGTCATGTGAGAATGAAGTCTGACATTCTCAGTAAAACATGTACATCCAACAAAAGCAGAGACTTTCAGTTGATTCCATTGTGTTCTACTGCAGATTCCCAGAGTGTTCTAAAGAACAACTAGAGTGCTAACAGCCTTACTTATGACAAAAGTATAGCACACCTGAAGCCATCTTGATTGGAATAAAGTGGTAACTCTTAAAACATTTAATTTAAAAAGGAACAAAATGAGGGGGTACAATTTTGCCATAGAAAGTATGATTAGTGCTGCAGAAAGAAACATTAGGGCACATTTTGAGTGACTTCTCAAATCCGATTCTATTTCATTAAAATAAAATTCTGACATGCAGACTGAAACATGTACTTTCAATACCAGCAGCATACTTCCCTGGTGAGCAGTAGCTTTACTACAGTGATCTAATGAGCAACTAGAGTGCTAACATTCCGAATTTATGGCAAATGTTTGACACATCTGAATGCCTTCTTGATGGAACCAAAGTAAAACACTGAAAGTATTTCCTACTGAGGAGACTGTAGTAAATGAGGAAATTAGGAAACTTCATAACAAATAAGTCTCCCGAGATGGCCTCCAGAGACAAAAGAGCCCAAATGTAGCACAAATATCACCCAGATGTAGCCCAAGTACAGCCCAATAAAGAACAACTAGAGCGCTAACAGTCTTACTTATGACAAAAGTATGGAACACCTGAAGCCATCTTGATTGGAACAAAGTGGTAACACTTAAAAAATGTAATTTGCAAAGGAACAAAATGAGGGGCTTAATTTTGCCACAGAAATTATGATTAGTGCTGCAGAAAGAAAAATTAGGGCACATTTTGACTTCTCAAATGCTCTTCTATTTCCTAAAAAAATTCTAACATGCAGACTGAAACATGCACTTTGAATACCAGCAGCAGACTTCCCTGATGAGCAGTAGCTTGAAGAGTTCCTAAACTGACTGAACCTGGGTGATCCTAATCTAAGATTTACGTCATATCATAGCAAATCAAAAGGTAGATTTCCTCGACATTTCCAATAAGGACACAAATGGAGTTTTGGAGGTGGAGCTCTTCACAAAACCTATGGCCAAAAATACTCTCCTCATTTTCACCCTAAGTCGCAGAGGGACAGTATCCATTTTAGCCAGTTTCTCCGGATTAGGAGGAATTGTTCGGATCTGAATAATTTCTACAAACATGCTGATGTATTGAAACGGAAGTTCAGAGATAGGGGCTACCCTAAGAAACCCCTAACACACTCCCTAAAAAGAGCTAGATTTTACGACCGGGATTCCTTGATTACCAAACCTGAATGTAACAAAGAACCACTCGACAAGGTGGTTTTAGTTAGCACATTTTTCAACCTCAGTAATCAGATAAAAAATGTAGTGAATAAGAACTGGCACATACTCAACCACGATGAGGAAGTGAAACTAGAGAGGCCACTGTAGGCTTTCAAGAAAAACAAAAATGTAAGAGATATGCTAGTGCATACCTATAGAGAGAACAGTTAAGCTAGTCAGAGAACTATCCTAAACACCCCGGCAATTGGGAATGTCAGATGTGGCACATGCAACATCTGCCCATTATGTTTACAGATGAAAGAGATCACACATAATGGCTGCCTGATTAAATCAAACACCCTTCACAATTGCAGGAGTAGAAATGTGATCTACCTCCTACTGTGCCCATATGGCCTCGGCTACGTGGGAGAGACTGGTAGGGAGGCTCGGATTAGATTTCAAGAACACAGGTCTGCCATCACTGCGCCGTTAGTGGCACATTTATTAGGACAGGGACATGGGGAAAATGGCTTGATTTTGGTTTATTTTGGAGAAAGTCAAAATTGGAAAAAGAGGGGGTAATGTCCACTCCAAACGGAAAGCACGCAAACAGTGGTATATCTCTCATCTTAACACTACGCAAAGGTCTGAACTCCAAGGAGGAGTCTGAGCGACTTCTAGGGGCTATATAGAGTATAGCCTTTTTCCACTGCAACAGGGGACAACTATATATTGGAGCCCTTTTCTTGAGTTAGCATTGTGATTACAAATGAGCAAGAACTGTATATTAGTCATCTGTATTTTAGCCATTGAATCTGTATGTGGTTCTCTAGGAATCTTCTAATATAGTCAAGGAATAAGGTAAATGTCTGAAACACCAGTTTATGTAGTCACTACACTGGATGTGTATTTTGAGAATATCCAAAGAGATCATAAACAGAAAACTCTAGCCAAGGTTAACTAACTATGAGATTTAACAGCTTTATTTTGATGCGTGCACAGAGATCATATACAGAAAATTCTAGCCATGGTTAAATAACTATGAGATTAAACAGCTTTATTTTTATGCGTGCACTACTATCTCTATATGGTTTAGCAATGGTGAAATAGCTTCAATTATGAAATATAATAGTTATATTCTGATGCGTGTGTATTCTTATTTTCATATGCTTCTATCATTATCTAGTTCTAACTATGAGGTAAAACAACTATATTTTGATGCGTGTGCATTACGTTATATCTTTCTAGTGTTATGATTTACACTTGCAGGACATAATTGGTGTTCTCGCTCTTTGGGCATTTTCAGAAATGCTATTTGGTTTTACGAACCTTTGACAATGAGCGGCACCTTAGATAGAGATAGGATCTGTCTGTGTTGTGGCTTTTTCTCCAATATGGCAGATTCATTCGTCTATTTTGCACTAGGTGCTTTAGTTCACCTTGTGACCGGAAGAAGAAGGCGGTCTTCCAGGTTATTTACCACAACATGGACGTATTTAAGAGCCTGTGTCAGGTGGCAGCGTTAATTCCACGTATTTACGGAGGTGTAGGCCCCGTGATTTCTGACTACAAAAAACAGGTATGTGGCAGTGGGTGTTTATCAATAGTAAGAGAAACATTTTGGTTTTGAGTCCCCGTTGTTGGTGCTTACTATTAAGTTTTCTTTTTTTATGTTATCTTTAGATCCCTGTTCGGAGTGTACTTATTCCAACACAGGACTTCTATTAACCGCGTATTTTTATGCTGATAAAACAAGATTCAGGGGTGCAATTAACCGCTGTGGTTTTTGCCAACAAAACATTCAAAGGTAATCCCTTTCATTCCTGGGCTGGGACATTAGGGACATAAGATTTGATTGTGCCGTCTATAAATTATGGGCTATGACGTGATAAATATCTTTCGCTCGAGTTGTCCATTTTTAGCGGGGGAGATGCAGGCAGTTTGGCACTGAGCTATTTTAGCGCCCAGATGGCATATCTTGAGGAAGGAGACCCCCTACATTATCTTATAACCCTAGCTTTCCTGCCGTGATATGGGGACGGTGTTCCATCGCCCCCGGTTCCGTATCTGTTGATTACGTAGCGTAATGCCGCTAGCGCCTATATGCAGCTTTCCGGTTTCAGATTTAAATTTCTCCAAGAGGGAATCGACACGCCGGACTCGTGGTATCCCAAAATTATAAATAGTGCAAAGACAGTGCCGCCAGTGGATTTTATTAGAGGTATGATGTTAGAATTTATTACTTCAATAATACTTGACAGGATGATTTAATGTACATCCTGAGTAATCAGTACTTTGTTCTCTCTTTTATGGATGTAGATATTGGCCATCCAAGTATCAGTCCACAGCTATTTCTGGAGGCCTTTTCTGCCCTGGATTTTCAGGTATTTGATTGAGACCTAATAAAGATAATATGTAGATATGGTGGTATAATTACTTATTCTGTATGGAGGTTTTTGTCCCCCATTGCCTCTGCTTAAAGGACTGTTGAGGTCACTGCTTTAGGGCATGGAGAAAATATATGTGTGACATGTAGTGCCTATGTGAGACACACAAGAAAGCCTGATAGACTTCGGTACTGCAATAGCAATTGCTCTTGTAATTACGAATGGAGGCTTTTATGCCCCTTTGACCTTCATTCTGTCTATTGTATCAGTGTGCTCTATGGCTGTTTGTTGAGTATGGATGTAATGTTGCCATTTAGATGGCATTTTTCTTACCACCAGTGATTTGGATTTGTTGAACAATGAGGCTATGTATCTATATTGTGGTTTATGCCATTAAGTGTTGTTCTTTTAATAAAACATTGTTTTACTGTTTTCATTTGTTACAGATTTTAACACTGCTATTGGGAATATATATTGTTTTCCTGAAGAAGGGGATGGCTGTATATTAATTGCCCACCGAAACGCATTGATGCTTCTTAAAAGAGGAAACTATGTTAAGTCTGAGGAGACAATTGTATTGAATGAAAAAGTTGAAATAATAACCTCATTAATTATAATTGATCTATGTCCGACTGATGCATTGCCTCTTCAAAAATAGGAATCGCTTTTTCCTTGTTGTATTCCCAATTGTGTTTATCAATTTAGTTTGTTTTTAATTGGAGTTTTTCTTTTTGAATTATATGTAATGTGATTTTTTTGTCTGGTTACAATTGCCATTGTTTTTAATATAATTGCATATGTTAGGGAAGGAGTACAAAAATTAGATAGAACACATTGTATGCTGTGCTCCCATCTGTTTTAATGAATTTCTGAATAAATCTGTACTTTTTTACTTATGTTTTTATTTATTTGTTTGATTATATTTCGTCTCTGTTCATTTTCATCTGACTGGTATGTAAAGGGTTTATGAGGCAAATTGGTGTATATTGTGTATGACATTTACCCGAAGGGGACTTTTTTCAAGACTTTTAACAGTAGCTTTACTACAGTGATCTAATGAGCAACTAGAGTGCTAACCTTCAGAATTGATGGCAAATGTGTGACACATCTGAATGCCGTCTTGATGGAACCAAAGTAAAACACTGAAAGTATTTCCTACTGAGGCGACTGTAGTAAATGAGGAAATTAGGAAACTTCATAACAAATAAGTCTCCCAAGATGGCCACCACAGACAATGGAGCCCAAATGCAGCACAAATATCACCCAGATGTAGCCCAAGTATACCCCAATGACAGAATGTCCCAGAGTGTTCTATAGAACAACTAGAGCGCTAACAGTCTTACTTATGACAAAAGTATGGAACACCTGAAGCCATCTTGATTGGAATAAAGTGGTAACACTTAAAACATTTAATTTGCAAAGGAACAAAATGAGGGGATTCATTTTGCCATAGAAATTGTGATTAGTAGAGAGTGAGTAGTCGAGAGTGAGTAGTAGAGAGTAGTAGAGAAGTAGAGAGTGAGTAGTAGAGAAGTAGAGAGTGAGTAGTAGAGAGTAGTAGAGAAGTAGAGAGTGAGTAGTAGAGAGTGTTCAGTTCAGTTTAAAATCACGTTTATTTGGACCGTTGGTCCACAAACAATACATATATTGTTAGAAGAGAGTGAGTAGTAGAGAGTGAGTACTAGAGAGAGAGTAGTAGAGGGTAGTCAGTGTGAAACAAAAGCGCTTCTAAACTTATCCTGCTGTCAACTACTAGCACTCTAGGAACCCAGTCACTGTCTATGCAGTTGCACAATGACTCAATGACTCAGGCATTGAGACAAGCCGTGGTATGTCAAATGTGCACAATGTATGCGGTTCCTTAACCCCTTGCAGACTACTGAGTCAGTCCTGCAAAAGTCCAGGTAATAGTTATGCTTGTCTGGAATCACACTGTGAGTCTGTGGCCACTCCTACAATCATCCTGACAGAAGCATGTCCTTATCTAATCACTCTGCTGAAACATAAGTGCTTATAAACGTATCCTGCTGTCAACTACTAGCACTCTAGGAACCCAGTCACTGTCTATGCACTTGCAGAATGACTTAGGCCTTGAGACAATACCTAAGCACTTATACATTAACTGAGCACTCTGTTTGCAGCACTGTTATCATTCTAGTTCCTAGTGATGTTCTTATAGAATGACATAAGCACCAACACAAGTACACGTACAATATTCTGTGCACAATCCCAACAAACTTCTAAGCAGATACATACTATTGGTACACTCCACTAGATACTGAAGTCGTACTCATGTAGCCTAGGATACCTCCTGTCAGTCTCATGCAGTTTGTCAAACAGCCATCCAGCACTATGTTCCTATTGTATCACTCTGCCAATACTTAAGCACTTATGGGGCAGATTTACAAGCCCCCTGCGCCACCAGTACGTCACTTTTTGTAACCGTGCGTGGCTTTTCCTCTCCTTGAAAATACAACCCATTCAAACGCAGCACTTTGCGTTGAAGGGGCGTTCCATGGGTGTTGCTGTGTCTGTTCCCACATAACACCCATGGAACAACACATCTCAAGACTTACGAGAAAGTGTAAATCTGTAGATACGTGTGAATGGTGCGCCACCCTAGAGGTGGTGTAGCGAGGCACAACAAGGAGAAATGTTTTCATTTATCCTCGTTTTTTCCTCTTTCAATGCATGCTGCATTCCACAGCACACATTGAAGGAGGAAAATGCCT
This sequence comes from Lissotriton helveticus, assembly GCF_964261635.1. Classification (NCBI taxonomy): domain Eukaryota; kingdom Metazoa; phylum Chordata; class Amphibia; order Caudata; family Salamandridae; genus Lissotriton; species Lissotriton helveticus. The sequence goes on from NC_136067.1 coordinate 1,380,799,724, forward strand.
TTAGTGAATGTTTTTGTGCCGGAAGTAGTCCCTTCCTGCACAAAAACAATCTCCCCAGGACACAGATATCCTTGCAACATGGTGCAAGGGTGCCTGCGTCACTGCATGACTGCAGTTTGTGTGCTAGTGCAGCGGGAGCATAGAATAGTGACATATTTATGTAAATATGTCACATCCCTGTGCTTCAGAAGTGCCGCAGTGCGGTGCAGCTAAAGGGCTTGCAGTGTCACGCTGCAGCACTTCCTCATAGATCTGCCCCTATAAATTCACCATACAGTACTAATGCATTCTTTCAATCATGCTCTACACATTCAACCAAACTTTCAGACATTACCATGCAATTATAGTTATTTTTTTTAAACCAGATAAGGTAGTTCTGAAATTTTGTTTTCTTCTATTTTTTGTTTTCTATTTTTTTTGTAGTTTTTTAACAATTTTGTACTTTTTTTGCTGTTTCTTTTTCCAAATTGAACAAAAAAGGAACTAAGTAAACCGTTAGCTTTTCGAATTCAACATCATTCCAAAAACAAAAAAATAAAAAAAAATGCATTTGTGGTTCAGTTGAGCTTCTCAAATAGCATCCACTGACTGTTCACCATAACAGATGATGGTTTTACACTATGGGGCCGATTAGGATTGCGGTTTTTCCGCATCCTCCGGGCCGGCGGAAGTGTCCGCCGGCCCGGAGGATGCGGAAAAACTGCTGCGGATCCTTCAAAGACCCCCCCGCCAGATTAGGATGGCTGGGGGGTCAGGAAGACCGTCCGCAGCTTTTCCGCCGCGGTCGCCTTCCGACCGCGGCGGAAAAGCTCTAACATGTCTGCCGGTGTCTATCAGACACTGCCAGGCATATTAGGATGTCTGCATTTCTATGCCTTTCCACGGCGGCATTTCCGCCGTGGAAATGCATACGGACTTTTGTTTGGGGGCCTGTTGCGGGCCCCCAGGGGTGAAGGGGGGTGGGGGGGTGCACATGGGGGGTACCTATGGTACCCCCCTCCCTTTGCGTGCACGAAGCGGCAGGCACCGCGCGGTGCCTTGCGGTTCCGTGAATTCTGAACCCGTTTCATAAAGGTCATGGTTTCGTTACGAATTTGATATTAGCGAACCGTAACTAGTTAGTGCGGCATGTATGAGTGTTTTCGTCATGTTAGACCGATGGATTCACTACGTATTTAGGGATTTCGTTCTGAACCCTTGGGTTCCATTTTGTGTATGGCAGCCATTTTGTGGTTGCCCTCACATAGGCCGATGACTGTGGCTGAACTAGTCTATTAAGGACATGTACACCTTAGTTCGAGTTCGTGCTGACTCCTGTTTGACCTGAGTGATCTGACCCTGTTGCCTGAAGCTGACCTTGTTAAACCAGTTCCTGCCCTTTAGCTGATCAAGATTAAGGATCAGAGCACAGGACATCATAAAGTTTTACTGCACACAAATATGCCTTATCCTACTCGCACCTGTTTCTGCTCCTTTCTTTATGGTCTATTAATGATTGGGTTGTGCCCCTTTTTATTATGGGTTCGTTCGACCTGTCTAAAGAAGAATGTTGGGTTTGACCGATGATTGATCATGGGCTGGGCAACTGAAAAGTGGGTTTTACTGTCATGCGATACCTCTGGTGTAGATACATGTGATTGGACAGTTTGTAAATGTTAGGTATTTGTCTGGAATGTGATTTTTGGCATAAAAAGGGATGATTTGCTTTGTAAAATTGAGCAGTCTCCTGAGAACTTATACCGTGATGATTTCTAGGACTTCTGTTACTGGCTGCAGCCAATAAATGTGATCTTTGACGCCACTCAGAAGTATCTCTGTATTCTAAGACAGGTGAACCCGAAGACTTTGGGCGTGCCCCTGGCGCCGCTGGGTTCTAAAACCCGGTTCTTCAGTTGGGGCTTCCAACGTGGGGTGACTTCAGCGGTATCGGTCCAAGCCTGAAGATCGTGAGGAGCTTCGTGAGGAAATTGTGGAGGACGGCCACCACTTCATCGACCCCGGCATGTCGAACGTGGACTGAAGGTCTTTTCTGCGAGGCTTCTCGCTTTCCTGACGGCTACTAAGGACTGCTGCCCTGACTGTAGCCCAGTCTTGTACCCATTTGTGATGCTTTGTACGGCGAGACGATAGACGGGTCTTCTGGTGGCGTGACTGATACCTCAGTTAAGTATAAGTGGGTCGCTCCCAGTCCTTAGTTTTTGGTTCTTTGGTTCTTAGTTTGTTTGGTCCTTAGTTTTGATTTGAAAATTGCAATTTACAAAGCCGAGGGACTCGTATATTTGCGAGACTATCGTTGTAGATAATCCCTTGAAGTTTGAAGCTAGATTAGTGAGGGAAGATGCCTGGTCTTAGCAAAATTGGGAGAATATTCTGTTGTGGTTGTAACAGGGATTCCCGATTGGAGGATTCATGTCCGATACCTCCAGTTGGAACTCCGACTTATGAGCTCCATTCTAAACACATATATAACAACAACAATTGCCAATACTGCGACCTGTTAATTCTGATCCCAATTGCCTACCACTAATTGAAATGAAACAAAAAGGGTGGTGGAAGGACTATTATTTGGTCCGATTAAATCTAAACACGGCATGGGCCCCATTTCGTTTAATGAAGTATGGGTCCGTTACACTAGGAAAGATGGGGTTTTACGATGGCCCCAACATGGTAGTTTTGATACTGAGATTTTAGATAATCTAGAAACAAAATTGTTTAGGAAGAAAGCCCGGCCGGCAATGTTTGACTCCTTTCGCCTTTGGCGTAAAGAAGCCAAACAGAGAGAATCAAACAAGCTAAACGAGATAGGAAAGATAGGAATATGTCGGTACTACAAGCTGCTAGGCAGTATAGGGATGATGGAGTAGAGCGAGCGAGTGAAGTTTCAGATAGGCAGCGTTGTATGGCCATAGATAAATGTTATCCGGCCTTGCCGTCTCCTCCTCCGAAAGCGATTGAAGATCTTGAAAAAGATCCTTGGATGTCTCATTTACTAAGATTACCACCTCCTTATGTGCAGGGTGCTACTGCACCTCTATTGCTTCCGGTTGTTCCACCCTTTGTGGTTCAACCTCCTGCTGTTGCTCAGCCACCCGGTACTCCACAGATGGCTTTACCTCCTCCTGCGCAACCCGCTCTAGGGTCGCAAGCTTCGCTACCAGCTTTGCCTCAAACTCCTTTGCCTTCCGCTTCTGCATCTGAGACTCCTACTGTTCTTATTCCTACACCTTCTTTGCCTCAAAATACTTATTCTCCTGTTCTTATGTCTGCTTCTTCTCCTTCTGTTCGAAAACGAATGACAGAGACTGTTTCTAGTTTATTGTCTCCATTGTTTGGGTCATTGAATATGACCCCTGTTTCGGAACATAGGCAGAGTCATAGTCAGCTTCCTGGTTCCGAGGAACGGGCTGTGTTGGATTTGTTGGCTCGTAAATGGATTATAAATGCCTCAAGGTATAGTTTGCCAGCGGTTATGGATGTTTTCTTTCAGTGGGAACCGCCCAAGCAAAGGTATGTTTTTAATGTAATGTGTATGTTTCTGCATCAGGAATGGGAAGATAATGATTTGGGTTTGATCCCGCAGGAACTACTTGATGTTCAGTCGGATTTTGCTAAAGGGATGATAGTGGAATCTGATATTACAGATGCCGTAGAGACGATACTGGCTTTTAGATCTAGCCTTCCGCCTCAGACATTGTACTAACCTGATTCATCTGTTAGAAGAAAAGTGAGACAGTATCCCATGAGAGAAGTTCCTCCTGTATGGAAGGAAGCAGTTCAGGCTAATGTAAATCAGGGTATTGTTGCCGCACCGGCTCATTTTCAGCGAGTATGGGTACATGTCCCTTGGAAGAGAGCAGAGGTCTTGGCTCTTAAGCAGACCTTACCTGATCCTCATAAGAGTCCTGCTGGTTATTACAAAGAATTGTCTCAGACAGTAGATGCGTGTATTATGAATTTAGCCGATATCGACATGTTGATGGGTAATGTAGTTCCGCAACCTTTGTGGGCGAAGATTCGTCATGAGAATCATGCGGCAGAATTAGGAGATACTTGGGCGAATATTATTGCTGCAGATGGTAAACCTGAACCTTTGGTTACGGAATTGCCAGGTAGAATTATTAATTTAATGAAGACGATGATGCCTGCTTTATGAGTGAATTGGGATAAGTTAGCAGCATGTAAGCAGAAGAAAGATGAAAGTGTATCTGATTTCTTCACTAGGTTTGAAGAAACATTTATAGATCATAGTGGTCAGGACATGAGTACGGAAGGTGGGCAAAGATTATTTGTGGACAAATTTGTCTTTAATTTGCCCCCTGAACTTTCTAATAAGTTGAAAGATTCTGAAAGTTCTTGGGCTGTTTCATCGTCGGCCCAGATATTGGCGACTGCACAGTACTATGAGAATAGGGATAAGGACGAGAAAGAAATAGCAGAGAAAAAGACAAAAGACTTAAAGACAAAGGTTCTTTTACAGCAGGCGTATCCGCCTCGCTCGAATCAGCAAGAGTCACAGCAACGCCCACAGTGTCAGCAACCTCCACAGTTTCAGAGACCGCAACAGAACGCTGGGTATTTTCCTCCAAGACCCCCCTTGGGTTTGAATCAGTGTGCGTACTGTAGGGAGGAAGGTCATTATAAAAATGAGTGCCCTGTTTTACGACAACGCGCGAGTGGTATGCCGGCCCCGAGAGGCCGTGGTGGTTTTCAGCAAGTGTCTAGGGGTTGAGGACGTGGTGCGTTTCCTCAGAACGAACGTTCCTTTCCCCCGCAGAATTCTATGAATTGCATTGATCAACAGAAAATTGCATCTGGTCAGTCGACTCAGATGACTATTATGTTGAGAGTGAGAATGCTGATTATAATGATTGTTAGGACAGCCTTGGACAAAGAGAGGGAGTAGTGTCGGTTCCAGTAGATCAGAGTGGGCCTTATGTTGCAGTAGCCACATTGGGTGTGGTAGAGCCTTTTCTTTTGGATACTGGTGCAGCGAAGAGTTCTATCATGCACTGTAAACTCCCTGGCGCACCTTTGTCTGGCTTAACTAATGTTTCAGTAGGATTCTCTGGCGCCCCAGTTCGTAACCCAGTTTCTAGTCCCTTGTCTCTTTCTATAGGGCCTTGTGAGTTGGAAGCACCTCTCATTTTAACGACAGGTTGTGGTGAGAATTTGTTGGGTTTGGATTTGTTGAAAAGTTTGCATGCAACAATACGTTGTTCTCCTTCGGGAGTACAGCTTACATTGGGTAAGAAAGTGATCTCTCCGATGTATTTGTCTAAAGATCGGCTTCCACCGGAATTGCGTTCTCTCCCTGATACTCTTTGGGCTACTGGTCCTAATGATGTGGGTCTTTTGGAGATTCCACCCTATGTTGTTACGCTCAAATCGAATGTTAAATTGCCACGTATTTCCCAATATCGAATTTCGAGTGATGGTGAAAGAGCGCTTTTAGCGATTATCTATGATTTGATTGAGAAAGATGTGATTGAAGGAACGAGAGGTAATGTGTGTAACAGTCCCGTTTTGCCTGTCCTGAAGCGCACTAACTCTACTCAGCCACCTGTTTATAGGTTTGTGATTGATCTTAGAGAGGTTAACAAGATTGTCGTGCCACAGTTTCCAGTTGTTCCGGATATTACTGCTTTGTTGACTTTGATTCCTGCTTCAGCTGCCTGGTTTTCGGTTATAGATCTGAAGAATGCTTTCTTCAGCATTCCAATTGCCGAGGAAAGTAGAGATATTTTTGGCTTCTCTTTAGGAGGCCGAAGCTTCCGGTTTAAGAGAGCTCCCCAAGGCTATTGCGAAAGTCCTTCTATTTATAGCCAGGCTTTGAAGACTCAGCTTGATACTCTTGCGTTGCCTGCTGGTACTGCTCTTATTCAGTATGTTGACGATTTATTAGTGGCTGCTGATGATGAGGAAACTTGTAAAGAAGCTACTATTTCTTTGTTGCGACATTTGTCGGACTTGCATCATAAAGTGTCACCTGCTAAGTTGCAGTATTGTCGCCAAGAAGTGACCTACTTAGGTCATCTCTTGTCGAAGGAGGGAAGAAGGTTGACCCCAGAACGAATTCAAGCGATTGCTCGAATGACTGTGCCAAGTACACAGAGAGAAGTGCGTGCTTTCTTGGGTATCACGTCGTATTGTAGACAGTGGATTCCGAACTTTTCTTTATTGGCAAAACCTCTATTGGCATTGACTTGTAAGGATATACCGAACCCTCTACCTTGGTCCGACGATTGTCAGAAAAGTTTTTCTGAATTGCGTGATGCCTTGTGTTCTGCTCCAGTGTTGGGTACTCCTGACTACAGTAAGCCTTTTACACTCTATGTCCACGAGAGAGAGGGTTGTGCATTTTCAGTTTTGACTCAACAATGTGGTGATAAGCAACGTCCATGTGCGTATTTCTCGTCGACTTTAGATCCGGTAGCTAGAGCGTTGCCAAGTTGCTTAAGAGCTACAGCGGCAGCGGCTGTTTCCATCCGACAGTCTGCTGGATTGGTGATGGATAATACATTGGTCGTGATGGTTCCACATGCAGTGGATACTCTGTTAAATAGAACAAAGACTCAGCACCTTACTAGTGCGAGGTTGTCGGGTTATGAGTTGACGCTTTTGGCTAGTCATGTGCACATCAAGCGGTGTAATGTATTGAATCCAGCAACATTTTTGCCGGTTTCTGTGGATACAGATGGTCAGGAACAGCATGATTGTTTTTGAGGACGGAAGAGGAGACGAAGGGTAGAGTCGACCTGAAAGACACTCCTCTTTCGGATCCTGATGGTACTCTATGGGTTGATGGGTCATGCTACAAGCTCCCGAATGGTGATACGACTGCAGCATATGCTGTGACGACATTGTGTACGATCGTTGAAGCTGCACGTATCCCACAAAATTCAGCCCAAGCAGCAGAGTTGATTGCACTGACGAGAGCGTGTGTGTTGTCGAAAGGAAAGAGAGTGACTGTGTATACCGATAGCCAGTATGCGTTTGGTGTTGCTCATAGTTTTGGGCGTTTGTGGAAAGAACGTGGATTTCTTACTTCGCATGGTACGAAGATTCAGCATGGTCAGTTGGTGAATGAGCTTCTCGAGTCACTTACGTTGCCGATGCAAGTTGCGATCGTGAAATGCAGTGCACATAAGAAGGTTACCGATAATGTTTCTCGTGGTAATGCGTTTGTGGATGAAGTTGCGAAAGAAGTGGCGAAAGATGTGACGAGTCGAATGTATGTTGTGGGCCCAGCAAGATGGGTTCTGGATAGAGAAATATGTGAAGATACGATAGTGTGAAGTCAATTCAGGCTGAAGCTACGGAGAAAGAATTGAGTGTGTGGAGAGAGAGTAAGGGAAAATTGGATTCGACTGGTTGTTGGACTGAGTTGTCAGAACATCAGCGATGGTTGTTACCTGATGCGTATGTGCTTGCAGTGGTCACGATGGCGCATGGAATGGCTCACATTAGTGCGAAAGGGATTTGTAAGTTGTTGGCTCCAGTATGGCAGAATGCTGGAATTCCTAAGTGTGCGGAGAATCTGGTCAAGAACTGCATGGTTTGTCTGATAATCCTGGCAAGGGAACTCCAACTCCAGCTGGTCACTTTGCGCCTCCTACATATCCGTTCGAGGTGCTACAATTGGATTTCATACACATGGAAAGGTGTAATAATCTAAAATACGTCCTTGTAGTTGTTTGTGCCTTTTCGAGATGGGTAGAGGCATACCCCCTAAAAGATAACACTGCCTTGTCCACAGCTAAAGTCTTGGTCAAAGAATATTTCCCTAGGTTTGGATTGCCAAGGATAGTGTGGAGTGATAATGGAAGTGAGTTTGTGGGCCAGATCATGAAGAAAGTGTGTGAGGGTTTGGGCATCCGTCAGAAATTTCATGCTGCAAATCACCCCCAATCCGCTGGCCTAGTCGAGTGCTATAATGGCACTCTGAAGCTGAAACTAGCCAAGATTCAGGCAAGCTCTGGTCTTCAATGGCCCGATGCTTTGCCTTTGGCACATTTGTCAACAAGGACTACAGTGCATTCCCGAATTGGTCTTAGTCCCTATGAGATCGTGTTTGGCCGCCCGGCAAATGTATGGGGAGTGCCGAGGCCAACAAAGTTTGGCGAGATTGAACATCCCGTGCTGGTTGACTACTTGTATGATTTGACGGCTAAATTGCGTGTCTTACACCAACAGGTTTACGATACACTTCCTCAAGCATCTGAAGATTCAGGACACGCCATTGACCCTGGTTCCTGGGTGTTGGTGCGCAACTTTCAGCGGACAAAGAATGATCAGCCCCGCTGGATTGGACCATTTCAAGTCCTTTTATCGACGCGTACCGCAGTGAGAGTTCAGGGCAAGAAGAACTGGATCCACGGTGTAAGAGGGTATCATTGCCTCTGCCGTACGACCAGTGGGTCCAGGAGGGTGTTGGTGATTCAGAGACTGATACAGTGCCACGTTACGTTCCATTCAGTGACGCACGTTTGGTTGGGACAAGTTCTGAGCGCGAGGAAAACGATATTTTGCTAGAAGCTGTGTCTCCACCTGTACGATTGGACACTACTGAGTTGTTGTTCCGAGATCAGATAGTGCCTGGTAAAAGCCGCTATAATCTACGACAGAGAGCCGATGGACTAATAAACAATTAATTCCTTTTTGCTTTTGAAAAAAAAAAACGCTCTCTCATCCGAAAAACTGTTTTGATCTATTTTTCTTTTTTCGAACAGCCATCCGGGTTCAGCTGTAGGGTCGAGGTATGAAGCCTTGGAGTGTACAGCCGTGTAGACATAAGGTCGACGGTTCTGGTTTGTTCAAGGGCGTTCCCTGGACTTACAGACGTACCTTTGAGCCGAAGAGAACCACCTGCCGCGAACAGCACGGTTAGAGGATGGAGTTTTTTGAGATCGAGAGAGCTGTTGTAGAAATGAACTTTAAGACGAGACTGTGTAGACTAATGAGTAGCAAATGTTTTTTGATAACATGTCTTTTAATGTTACTTAGCATAACGATGTTCTTAGTGGGATATCTTGTTTTTTCTTTCAAAGTGACTTTTGCACCAACCATACAACCTATGTCTTTTCCTACTACTACTTCTTCGCATTCTTTTCATCCTTTGCCTGAACATGAATCTATCAGAAGATTGGAATTCGTTAATAATTCCTTTGTGCAGCTTCTGCATCACCATCAGTTAGTAGTAAACACCACTAATTGCTGGGTGTGTGATCTTATGCCTCATACCACGGATAAGTGTATTCCTTACCTGGTTCTGCCATTCAGCTATAATGCATCTGTATGGGCATATAGGACGATGTTTATTTATGCCCATGAAGTTTACCCCCTGCGTTCTATGAAAGATAATCTAAGTAATAGTGCTCTAGTGAAAGGAATAGTAGATATGATTAGAGGTATCGATTCCTATGAGACTATCCCTAAAGATGAGACACTAGCCTATATTGGTTGGAACGTGACTGGATATGGTGTTAGTCTGAGTGAAAAGCAGCGAAGGGAAAAATCATCCCCGATTTGGATCATGACCCATCATGGTCATTTTTGTCTGCAAGGTAATGGCAAGAATCCAAGAGCTCAGTTAGGGAAGAGTGTTTGTACTGAGACGTATGTTTTTGCATCCCAGACTTCCCCACCGTTTTTAGCAGCTAAGGGTACGTATTTTGTGTGCTATGATAGAGCATATACATGGTTGCCCCCTGATTTTTTGGGAACATGTTATGTTTCGTATCTGTAGCCCCCTACGTATACTGCAGCAGCAGATTATCACAGAACTAGAGTAGTTAGAGGTGTCTTCATTAAGGAAGATACTTCAGGACAAGAATTGGGAGATTTTCTTAAGGGTTTCCTGCCGTTTTGGGGACCTATGGTTAATAGTAGGAACATACGGCAATTGACGAGAGTGGTTGAGTCCACCTTAGTTGAGACTGCCGGTGCCCTTAGTAATTTGACTGCTGAGCTCCAATCGGATCGTCTTATGACGTTGCAGAATCGAATTGCGTTAGACGTCATACTTGCAGACAGAGGAGGGGTATGTAAATTGATTCAATCGAGCTGCTGCATTTTCATTCCAGACAATGCTCCTACAGTGTACAAGGCCATTTCCAAGCTACATAAGATCTCCGAGTCTGTACACATGGACGAAGAAGATGGGTCGTTGATGGGATGGTTTTGGGGATTGTTATCCACTTGGGGATGGAAGATTCTAATGATCATTGGGATGGCTTTAGCGATTCTTTTTCTGTTCTGTCTTTGTGTGCAGTGCGCTCCTGCTATATGTGGCCTCTGTGCTACTACGTGTGCAAGGAGACCTGTCCCAAGAGAGGTACTAAGTAATAGGATTATGCTCCAGCAACATCTTGATGAATATAGACCTGGACTCAGATTGACGTGAGTTTAGGTTATTGCCCATGTAAGGGCAAAAGGAGGGCCTGAGGTTCCGTGAATTCTGAACCCGTTTCATAAAGGTCATGGTTTCGTTACGAATTTGATATTAGCGAACCGTAACTAGTTAGTGCGGCAAGTATGAGTGTTTTCGTCATGTTAGACCGATGGATTCACTACGTATTTAGGGATTTCGTTCTGAACCCTTGGGTTCGATTTTGTGTATGGCAACCATTTTGTGGTTGCCCTCACATAGGCCGATGACTGTGGCTGAACTAGTCTTTTAAGGACATGTACACCTTAGCTCGAGTTCGTGCTGACTCCTGTTTGACCTGAGTGAACTGACCCTGTTGCCTGAAGCTGACCTTGTTAAACCAGTTCCTGCCTGTTGGACCTGTCAGCCTTAGGGTGGTCTTCCCCTACCTTTTTGCCCTTTTGCCTCCCATTTTTACCTTACCTTTTGTTGGACTTAGGACTCTGGGCGCCTCACCACTGCTAAACAGTGCTGAGGTGCAGGTGCTCTCCCCTAAAACCTTGTGAGGCTGGCATATCTGCCACAAGCCACTGGTACCACAGTAAGGCTTAATCCTCCATAGGCTAACATTGGGAACCTCCCCTTATGGAATAACTTCTGACAGGGACCTAATAAATCTATCATGTTTGGTCTTGTTGGACTCGGGGCGGGGAACCCTTTCCAACGATATATAGGGTTTGGGCATTACTACGCTAGGGATCCCACTTTTATAAAGGGGACCTTTTCCTGCCTACACTTAGATTAGGCTCTGCAGACTCCCCCCTCCCCTCTGTATACTGATAGCTTGCTTGGGTTGGGAGGTGGGAGTGGTGATTCACACCTTCTTTCCTGGGATGAGCTGTGATGGGCTGCCCACTGTAGCCTCAACGGCCTGTCTCTCGTCACTGTGGCAGCTAGGTCAGGGAAGGCCGGGAACATACCAGAACTCCCTGGACTCTTCCAGAAGCCCCTGCCCCCAGACCCTTCCAGAGACTTCCACCACTTTCTAGCCCCTGGACTGTAGAATATATAAGGGAGGGTCCTGGCCTCACTCTTTGTTACACTGCTGGACCTGGAAGAATCCCTGCTGGAGTGAGGACTGCTGCGCAAGAGGATTGCCACTGGGAAGGAGGCTGACTGCTCCAAGGAACTGCTGCCCCACAACCTGCTGAGCTGCCCTACTGTCTGCTGATCCTGCCCTGCATGGGAGACTGCAACATCACCACCAGAGTGTCTCCACAACATCCCAAAGGAACTACTTTTCTTTGAACAGCATTTTAAAGAGTCTTCAACCTTTTAAAGATTGCCTTTTTGGGACTGCACCCTTTTTAAGCTAAAGGAAACTACCTGTCCTTGGACCACAGCGTTTTAAAGACTGCCCTTTGGAACAGCAACAACACTCTCAAGATTTGCCCTGCAACGCTGTGCCTGCCCTCAGCACTGCTTGCCCCGTGATCCTCCCAGGGCTCTGTGATTGCCTCTGCTTCTGGCGCAAGCCCACTGAAACTGGCCCTGAGGTCACCGTCACTGGGACCGGAGCGCGCTGTGTAGCGCTGAGAAGCGAAGCGCTGTGTGACAGAAGGCTCCGTCGTTGCCCAGGACTTGGAGGCACTGTTAAGCGCTGTGCTAAAGGAGCGCTGTGTGACTGTGACCCCCACCCGTGCAGTGCCTGCTGAGCCCAAGGCCCCAGGGGGAGAGGAGCCTTGCACCTGCGTTCGCAACCACCACCCCAGGTAACGCCTCAGTGCAACCAGGCTGCTGCGAAGGGGCGGGGTGCGGGTTGGCCGGGTACCTGGAGTGTGAGCTTTGTGCTTGGCTGGGAACCGTCCTTCACTGACTGGCCTACGGGGGCATAATTACTTGGTAATTGACACTGGGGCATTATTTAGCATTACCAGCAGCGCCTGGGCAGCAGCACTTCCTACGCTGGGAGCATCATTTCTATGAGAGGTACACTTATTACGCTACAAGGGAACTTTGGCCTAAGAACCTTCCCCCAGTGAATTTTGACCATAAGAACCTACCTCAAGTGAACTTTTGCCATCCAAGGACACTGGGAGAAAGACATTACCAGCAGGAGCCCTTGGCACACATGAGCTTTTGGTGATTTGATCAGGCCTGGGAACTGGATTCATTCTTATTAGTTATTGATCTTGCTTGGAAACTGGAATCCTTTTTATTATTGATCAGGCCTGGGAACTGGATTCATTTTTATTGATTATTGATCTCGCTTGGAAACTGGAATCCTTTTTATTATTGATCTTGCCTGGAGCTGGATTTACCTGCTTTTGGTTCTCGCATCATTTTTAGATAAAGAAATTCTTATTCTTATACAAAACTGGTGTGGTGTTCCTCTTGTGAGTGTTTTTACTGTGTCATCGCCGTTGTGTGTTGCACAAACACTTTACACATTGCCTCTGAAGTTACGCCTTTGCTGCTCTGCGCCAAGCTACCAGGTCGGAAGCGGTGGTCCCTACTTGGACTAGGGTACATACCCTGGCCAACTAGATATCCAGGTTCTAACATTGGTGATCGAGCGGTGGGATAGGACTTGTGCTTGTGTAACACCACGCAGCGACGCAGTGTACACGGCAACCCTACACCTGACTCTACTGAATTTTTGTCTACCCTCTCCAATTGGCATTTTTGAATTTTTTTTAAATTCTCCCTGACTGGCTGCTCTTTTTAAAAGTCCTTTTGCCTAAGTCTCATTTGGTTTTCTCTACAAACGTCTGAGGCCCCACCTAGCAACATGGAATTCGAGCTGGCCAATCTGGAAGTTTACACAGTGGCGCAACTCAAAGAGTTCTGCGAGGAGAAAGGGGTGCCCTTCAAGCGAAGCGCCAAGAAGGCAGAGCTTCAGAAAGCTTTGAGAGCATGGGTAACAGCCCACTCAGAAGGAGATGGGGATGAGCAAGGACCAGAGCATGACGCCACAGGAAACCTTGACCTACTGCACTTGGCGGGAAATGGTAATTTGTTACCAGGTACAAGGGTACCTTCCAGGGCAGGCAGTAGTGTGTCAGTGAAGAGCCTGTCCGTAGAGGACCTGGAGGACAGGAGGGAGGAGAGACAGCTCAAGTTGGAGCTTGCCAAGCTGGAGAAAGAGCGGGAAAGAGAAAGGTGGGCCATGGAGCAGGATCGCGAGAACAAGCGACTGGCTATGCGAGAAAAAGAACTTGTCCATGAGCTCAGCCTGAAGGAACTGGAAATCCGGGCCCTAGAAGTAGGGGCCAACAGCAACAAGAATGGTGGCAGCGTACCTATGGAAGCTTCACGTGAGTCCAGGGTCTTTATGCCTAAAGATGTGATGGCCAGTTTTAAGGTGGGGGATAATATTGATAAGTGGTTAGCCGCCTATGAGGTGTCTTTAAGAGCCCATGGGGTCCCAGAGAGTTATTGGGGGGGGGTGGTTTGTATAAGTACCTACCTCCAGATGTTAGGGACACCCTCCTTTACCTAGAGAAGGATATCCAGACTAACTATTTTGTCATGAAAGCCGCATTGCTTAAGAGGTTCGGTCTTACCCCTGAGAGGTATAGGCAGAGGTTTAGGAATAGCCACAAACTTCCCACACAGAACTGGGTAGACTTCCTGGACTACGCTAGTAAAGCTTTAGATGGTTGGGTGCGGGGCAGCAATGTGCATGACTATGAAGGGTTGTATGACTTGTTTTTAAGAGAGCACCTTCTAGAGAAATGTTTTCCAGAGCTGCGCCAACACCTGGTTGACCGCAAGTTGACCAATCCTAGGAAGCTTGCGGAGGAGGCGGACACCTGGGTCAGTACCAGGGTGTCCAACAAGGGTTCTGGGGGGGACTCCCAAAGGGGTGGTCAGGGTTCCCACCAGAGGAAAGAGGGGGGAGACAAAAAGAAAGAGTTCTCCCAAGGCCCCCAAAATAATTCACAAGGGAAAGGGTCTGGGTCCCAGCCCCAATCTGGCCACCAGAAGCCCACTTATCCTGACAAAGGTCAGCAGCCCAGAATTGTCCGGTGCTACGAGTGTGGTGAACTTGGACACTACAAGGGGGATCCCAAGTGTCGCAAGAGAGCACCACAGCCCACTGGAGGTACAAACCCCGGGGTGGCTAGTGTAGCACTTGGGGAGGAGCTGTCCCTAGATGATGGGAGTGAGGGGGCAGGGCTTGTCCTAGTGTCTCTGGGAGACAGTGAGATGGTCCCTAAGGTTCATGTGCCCTTCAATACTACTAAGTATAGGCAGTGGGTCACCCTCAATGGTCAGGGGGTGGAGGCCCTGAGGGACACAGGTGCCAGCATGACTATGGTAAGGAGTCAGCTGGTGTCCCCAGAGCAAATAATTCCCGATGCATTCCATCCGGTTGTGATGGCTGACAACCGGGGGGGTCACTATCCCATAGCACAGGTTCCATTTGAGTGGGGAGGGGTTTCAGGCCTTTTAAGAGTTGCTGTGAGCCCTGCCATGCCAGTGGACTGTCTGTTAGGGAATGACCTAGAGCATACTGCCTGGAAGGAGGTAGAGCTCAAAGCGCATGTGGAGATGCTGGAGTTGCCGGAGTGGATTTGTGCTACCACACGGTCTATGGCTGCCCGGAAAGGGAGTCAGCCAGGGCTGGAGCCTGGAAAAATAGCCCAGCCAGCTGCTAAGAAGGGAGGAGCCCGAGGGCGTGGGAAGCCCGCCCCGGGGCAGTCACCCCGTGAGATGGATGGGGCACCTGAGGAGGTCGCACCGGAGTCCACGGAGGGGTACGTTGCTCCCTTGGGGGACCTACCTACCCCTGCAGGGTGGCAGGTGGAAGGAGGGCCCACCAGGGAGGAGTTTTGCCGGGCACAGAAGGAGTGTCCTACCCTTGAGGGCATGAGGCGACAGGCCGAAGCCAAAGCAGCAGGCAATGCCTCCGCAAAGTATCATATTTACTGGGAGGATGGGCTCCTTTACAGTGAGCCCAAGGCTCCTGTGCATGGGTCATCAAGGGCCTTAGTGGTCCCCCAGTGCTACAGGGCCTTTCTTTTGGAACTGGCCCATGAGATCCCTTTGGCAGGACACTTGGGCCAAGACAAGACCTTTGCTAGGCTTGTCCCACATTTTTATTGGCCGCAGATGAGGGTCTCCTCAGATACCTTCTGCAGGACCTGTCTGACCTGCCAAGCCAGTGGGAAAACAGGGACTAAGCTGAAGGCTCCCCTGAAACCGCTGCCTGTCGTTAGCACCCCCTTTGAGAGGGTGGGCATCGACATTGTTGGGCCTGTGGATGAAATGAAATGAAATGAAAAATTGCATTTGTATAGCGCATAACTGCCCTAGGGCCTCGCAGCGCTTGAAGATAAAATGGTTTAGCGCAGGCTCGGGGCAGATCAGCAGGATTTAGCAAACAAATGCGTTTTCAAGGCCTTTCTGAATGAGAGGAGGTTGCTATTTCCTCGGATGGCAAAGGGGAGGGCATTCCAAAGTCTGGTCGCCGAATGGGAAAAAGAGCGGCCACCCCAACGGGCTTTGTTAATTTTAGAGGAGGTGGCCAGCTGCAAGGTACCAGACCGAAGGGGGCGTGCTGGGACATAAGGCGTGACCAAAGGGTGCAGAATCGCTGGGCCTACACGGTGAAAGGATTTGTGCATAATGCACAAAGCTTTAAACTGCACTCTGGCAGCCATTGGGAGCCAGTGGAGGTCTTTCAGAGCCTTCCTCGCCGACTGCCGACGGGAGAGATTGAACAGTAGGCGGGCCGCACTGTTTTGTGTGACCTGAAGCCTCTGCAGTACCGAAGCCGGTGCTCCTAGGTAGAGAGCATTCCCATAATCCAGGCGAGAGAGAATCAGGGCCTGGACCATGGTCCTCCTCGCCTGGAAAGGGAGCAAAGGGAGCACCCGCCGGAGCATCCTCATTAGTCCAAAGCAAGTGGCGGCAGTCTTAGTAGCCTGGACCGAGAAATCAAGGGCGGTGTCAAGCCAGATCCCGAGGCTCTTTATCTGGGACTTGGGGGCAGGAGGAGCGCCAAGACATGGTGGCCAGACGGGTGCAAGAGCAGACGGGGAGGGATTTCCGAGTAGAATGATGTCTGTCTTCTCCCCGTTAAGCTTCAAACAGGAGGCTTGCATCCATCTGGCAACAGCCTCTAGACAGGGGCCTAAGGTGTCGGATGATCCATCTGCGTGGTCTAACGAGACCACAAGCTGCGTGTCATCCGCGTAGGTGACTATACGCACACCAAAGGGATGGACTATCCTGTCCAGAGGTTCCATGTAGGCGTTAAAGAGGGTCGGGCTCAGGGAGGAGCCCTGAGGGACCCCACACCTGAGAGGGTGTTTGGGAGAGACTATCTCACCCTCGAAGACCTGGAAAAAGCGCTCACTCAGAAAGGAGGTAAGCCAGTCTAGAGCCGCGCCCGACACGCCCATGCCCGCCAGTCGGTGTAATAGCGTGGCATGGTTCACCGTGTCGAACGCGGCGCTAAGGTCTAACAGGATAATGGCCACCTTTCCTCCCCGATCCAAAGTCGTTCTTGCTTCCTCTGTAACCGCTAACATAGCGGTTTCTGTGCCATGTTGAGGGCGAAAACCTGTCTGGGAGGCACGCAACAGACAGTTGGACTCCAAATAGTCTGTTAAGATATTGTTGGCGTGCCTCTCCAGCAGTTTACTCAGCCAGGGGAGCAACGAAATGGGGCGATAGTTGGACAAGTTGCTCTGGTCCAGGGAGGGCTTCTTGAGAAGCGCCCTCACCATGGCGCACTTCCAGGGGAGTGGGACCGACCTGGCCACGATGGAGGTGTTTAAGGCTTCCAGGATGACAGGACGAATAACGTCCAGTGCCTTGACAAGGATCCGGGGGGGTGCCGGGTCATTGGGAGACCCGGAAGAAACTTTAGAAATTAATCTATCCAGGCTGCCGGCATCAAGAAGCGGAATTATATCCAGTTTGCAGAGAGCCGGAGAATCAGCTGGCTTAGATGGGACGGAGGGGGCGTTGACCGTAGGATTACTAAAAGAAGAGTATATGGTCGAAATTTTCTTGGAGAAGAAGGCAGCTAGCTCATTACAGCGGTCTTGTGCCCCTTCAGCAGTAGGACGCTCAGCCGGGGGTGAAATAAGGGACTTGGCTATCCTAAAGATTTCCCTAGGCGCGTTGGCTGCAGCACTAATTTTCCCTTCGTAGAAGGAGGTTTGCGCCAATTTAATCTCTGATTTATAGAGCCTTATTGCGGACCTATAATCATCTTTCCTAGACAGAGAATGGTCCTTCCTCCACGCTCTCTCTAGTTTGCGGCAGTCAAGCTTTAATAACCTCAGAGCAGGAGTGTACCAGGGTGCAACTTTAGGTCTTCTGATGAGTTTACAGGGGCGTTTGGGAAGAACTCGGTCTAGGGTGCTGGAGATCCAGTGATCAAAGTTGCTAGAAGCAGAGGCAGGGGTCAAGGCCCTTCTCGGGGGGTCTTGAGTGAGAGCCAATGTCCAGTCGGTGAGGGGAAGTGAGGACCATTTCCTGCCCATGTACTTGGTAGAGGCCTCACGGGGGGAACAGGAGTTAGAAAGCCAGGTGAACGGTATCAAAAAATGATCAGTCCAAGGCAGTGGAACAGGGGACTCTACATTAAGGTTGGTATTACTGTATATGTGATCAAGGAGATGTCCCTTCTTGTGGGTCGCCTGATGGCCTCTCTGGCAGAGGTCTAACGCTTGCATGTTGGCACGCAAGTTATTAGCTGCCATATCCTGGGGGTCATCTGAATGGATGTTAAAATCCCCAAGCAGGGTGAGGTTAGATGAGGTCAAGACTGCGTTGGCAGTGAGATCAGTAATTTGAGTGATAAAATTATTCAGGGAACCGGGTGGGCGGTAGAGTAAAATACCAGAAAAAGTGGTGGTAGGGGAGAGATCAAGTGCAAAGTGTAAGCTCTCGCAAGTCAGCAGGGAATTAGGAGTGACCCGACACTTAAAGCTGTCCCTGTATATAATTGCTAGGCCTCCGCCTCTCCCCGATTGGCGGTCGAGGCGCTTAAGTGTGTAGCCTGGAGGTGTGGCCCATATTAAGGACGGATCCACCGACTTCTTCTGGTCACAGGTTTATCCTGGTTCTGGTGGACCACGCCACCCGGTACCCAGAGGCTATTCCTCTGAGAACCATCACTGCACCTGCAGTGGCCCGGGCCCTGATGGGGATTTTTACCAGAGTGGGTTTCCCCAAAGAGGTGGTGTACGACAGGGGTACCAATTTTATGTCTGCCTACATGCAAGCCATGTGGAAGGAGTGTGGGATTACTTATAAATTCTCCACCCCTTACTACCCACAGACCAATGGTCTCGTGGAGAGATTTAACAAGACCCTAAAGGGCATGATCAGGAGTCTGCCTGAGGAAAAAGTGGGACATCCTCTTGCCCTGTTTGCTGTTTTCCTACAGGGAGGTCCCGCAGAAGGGGGTGGGTTTCAGCCCCTTCGAGCTCTTGTACGGTCACCCTGTTAGGGGACCTCTCAGTTTAGTGAAGGATGGGTGGGAGAACACTCCAAGGAGGCTTCCCCAGGATGTAGTGAGCTACATGCTGGCCTTCCGTAGCCAAATGGCTAAGTTGTGGAAACAAGCTTCTGACAACTTAGAGGCCAGCCAGGCGGTAATGAAGGAATGGTACGACCAGAATTATCAACCTGTGGAGCTAAAACCTGGACAGAAGGTGTGGGTCATGGAGCCTAGAGAGCTTAGTGCCCTCCAGGATCGCTGGACAGGCCTGTATGAGATATTGGAGAAGAAGGGCAAGGCCAATTACCTAGTGGACCTTAAGACCCCCAGGCAGCCCCACAGGGTGCTACATGCCAACCGCCTCAAACCCCACCATGAGAGGTCTGAGCTTACCTTACTGATGGTAACTGATGGGGCCGAGGAAGAGGAAAGTGAACCTCTCCCGGACCTCTTTGCTTCCAAAGAGAAGGATGGATCGGTGGAGGGAGTGGTCCTCTCCCCATCCTTGACTCCTGAGCAACAGAGGGACTGCCGCCAGGTCCTGGGGCAGTTCTCCTCAGTGTTCTCCCTTATCCCTGGGATTACCCACCTGGATACCCATGATGTGGACACAGGAGACAGCCCCCCTGTCAAGTCTAAATCTTACAGGCTGTCAGATAAGGTGAAGGCCAGCATCCAGAGTGAGGTCACTAAGCTGCTGGAGTTGGGGGTGATAGAGCCCTCCAACAGCCCTGGGTCCAGTCTGGTGGTTCTGGTACCAAAAGCTGCCCCACCGGGCACCACACCAGAACTTAGGTTCTGTGTGGATTACAGGGGACTGAACTCTGTGACCAAGACTGACGCTCATCCTATCCCGAGGGCGGATGAGCTCATTGACAGGCTGGGGGCTGCCCGATACCTGAGCACCTTTGACCTCACGTCGGGGTACTGGCAGATCGCCCTAACAGATGGAGCTAAAGAGAGGTCCGCCTTTTCCACCCCAGAGGGCCACTACCAGTTTGGAGTGATGCCCTTTGGAATGAAAAACGCTCCTGCCACCTTCCAGCGGCTGGTGAACCGGGTCCTCTCCGGTTTAGAGGCCTTCTCTGCTGCCTACCTGGACGACATAGCTGTCTTCAGTAGCAGCTGGGAGGACCATTTGGGTCACCTCCAGGAAGTGCTTCAGGCTCTGCAGCAGGCAGGCCTGACTATCAAAGCTAGCAAATGCCAGATAGGGCATGGGTCGGTAGTCTACCTAGGACACTTGGTGGGCGGGGGCAAGGTGCAGCCCCTACAGGCCAAGATAGAAACCATCCTGGCCTGGGAGCCTCCCAAAACACAGACTGAGGTCAGGGCATTCCTGGGCCTCACAGGATACTACCGCAGATTTGTCAAGGGTTATGGCACTATTGTGGCCCCCTTGACTGAGCTAACCTCTAAGAAACAACCTAGAAAAGTGATCTGGACAGAGGCTTGCCAAAAAGCCTTTGACTCTCTAAAGCAGGCCATGTGCACCGATCCTGTGCTCAGGGCCCCTGACTTCTCCAAAGAGTTCATTGTCCAAACGGACGCCTCAGAGCATGGCATAGGGGCGGTACTTTCGCAACTCAATGAGGAGGGAAGGGACCAACCAGTAGCCTTCATCTCCAGGAGGCTGCTCCCCCCGAGAACAGCGGTGGAGTGCGATAGAGAGAGAAACCTTCGCGGTGGTCTGGGCTGTGAAGAAGCTGAGGCCATACTTGTTTGGCTCCCACTTCCTGATTCAGACTGACCACCGGCCCCTCAGGTGGCTCATGCAAATGAGGGGCGAGAATCCCAAATTGTTGAGGTGGTCCATTTCCCTACAGGGCATGGACTTTAGGGTGGAACACAGACCCGGAGTAGACCACGCCAATGCTGACGGTCTCTCTAGGTTTTTCCGCCTTAGTGATGAGAACTCCCTAGAGGTTGGGTAGTTCTCCCAACTTTCAGCTGGGGGAGACACGTGTTGGACCTGTCAGCCTCAGGGTGGTCTTCCCTTACCTTTTTGCCCTTTTGCCTCCCATTTTTACCTTACCATTTGTTGGACTTAGGACTCTGGGCGCCTCACCACTGCTAAACAGTGCTGAGGTGCAGGGGCTCTCCCCTAAAACATTGTGAGGCTGGCATATCTGCCACAAGCCACTGGTACCACAGTAAGGCTTAATCCTCCATAGGCTAACATTGGGAACCTCCCCTTATGGAATAACTTCTGACAGGGCCCTAATAAATCTATCATGTTTGGTCTTGTTGGACTCGGGGCGGGGAACCCTTTCCAATGATATATAGGGTTTGGGCATTACTACGCTAGGGATCCCACTTTTATAAAGGGGACCTTTTCCTGCCTACACTTAGATTAGGCTCTGCAGACTCCCCCCTCCCCTCTGTATACTGATAGCCTGCCTGGGTTGGGAGGTGGGAGTGGTGATTCACACCTTCTTCCCTGGGATGAGCTGTGATGGGCTGCCCACTGTAGCCTCAACGGCCTGTCTCTCGTCACTGTGACAGCTAGGTCAGGGAAGGCCGGGAACATACCAGAACTCCCTGGACTCTTCCAGAAGCCCCTGCCCCCAGACCCTTCCAGAGACTTCCACCACTTTCTAGCCCCTGGACTGTAGAATATATAAGGGAGGGTCCTGGCCTCACTCTTTGTTACACTGCTGGACCTGGAAGAATCCCTGCTGGAGTGAGGACTGCTGCGCAAGAGGATTGCCACTGGGAAGGAGGCTGACTGCTCCAAGGAACTGCTGCCCCACAACCTGCTGAGCTGCCCTACTGTCTGCTGATCCTGCCCTGCATGGGAGACTGCAACATCACCACCAGAGTGTCTCCACAACATCCCAAAGGAACTACTTTTCTTTGAACAACATTTGAAAGAGTCTTCAACCTTTTAAAGATTGCCTTTTTTGGGACTGCACCCTTTTTAAGCTAAAGGAAACTACCTGTCCTTGGACCACAGCGTTTTAAAGACTGCCCTTTGGAACAGCAACAACACTCTCAAGATTTGCCCTGCAACGCTGTGCCTGCCCTCAGCACTGCTTGCCCCGTGATCCTCCCAGGGCTCTGTGATTGCCTCTGCTTCTGGCGCAAGCCCACTGAAACTGGCCCTGAGGTCACCGTCACTGGGACCGGAGCGTGCTGTGTAGCGCTGAGAAGCGAAGCGCTGTGTGGCAGAAGGCTCCGTCGTTGCCTAGGACTTGGAGGCACTGTTAAGCGCTGTGCTAAAGGAGCGCTGTGTGGCTGTGACCCCCACCCGTGCAGCGCCTGCTGAGCCCAAGGCCCCAGGGGGAGAGGAGCCTCGCACCTGCGTCCGCAACCACCACCCCAGGTAACGCCTCAGTGCAACCAGGCTGCTGCGAAGGGGCGGGGTGCGGGTTGGCCGGGTACCTGGAGTGTGAGCTTTGTGCTTGGCTGGGAACCGTCCTTCACTGACTGGCCTACGGGGGCATAATTACTTGGTAATTGACACTGGGGCATTATTTAGCATTACCAGCAGCGCCTGGGCAGCCGCACTTCCTACGCTGGGAGCATCATTTCTATGAGAGGTACACTTATTACGCTACAAGGGAACTTTGGCCTAAGAACCTTCCCCCAGTGAATTTTGACCATAAGAACCTACCTCAAGTGAACTTTTGCCATCCAAGGACACTGGGAGAAAGACATTACCAGCAGGAGCCCTTGGCACACATGAGCTTTTGGTGATTTGATCAGGCCTGGGAACTGGATTCATTCTTATTAGTTATTGATCTTGCTTGGAAACTGGAATCCTTTTTATTATTGATCAGGCCTGGGAACTGGATTCATTTTTATTGGTTATTGATCTCGCTTGGAAACTGGAATCCTTTTTATTATTGATCTTGCCTGGAGCTGGATTTACCTGCTTTTGGTTCTCCATAATTTTTAGATAAAGAAATTCTTATTCTTATACAAAACTGGTGTGGTGTTCCTCTTGTGAGTGTTTTTACTGTGTCATCGCCGTTGTGTGTTGCACAAACACTTTACACATTGCCTCTGAAGTTACGCCTTTGCTGCTCTACGCCAAGCTACCAGGTCGGAAGCGGTGGTCCCTACTTGGACTAGGGTACATACCCTGGCCAACTAGAGACCCCGGTTCTAACACTGCCCTTTAGCTGATCAAGATTAAGGATCAGAGCACAGGACATCATAAAGTTTTACTGCACACAAATATGCCTTATACTGCTCTCACCTGTTTCTGCTCCTTTCTTTATGGTCCATTTATGTTTGGGTTGTGCCCTTTTTTATTATGGGTTCGTTCGACCTGTCTAAAGAAGAATGTTGGGTTTGACCGATGATTGATCATGAACTGGGCAACTGAAAAGTGGGTTTTACCGTCATGCGATACCTCTGGTGTAGATACATGTGATTGGACAGTTTGTAAATGTTAGGTATTTGTCTGGAATGTGATTTTTGGCATAAAAAGGGATGACTTGCTTTGTAAAATTGAGCAGTCTCCTGAGAACTCATACCGTGATGATTTCTAGGACTTCTGTTACTGGCTGCAGCCAATAAATGTGATCTTTGAAGCCACTCAGAAGTATCCCGTGTCTCTGTATTCTAAGACAGGTGAACCCGAAGACTTTGGGCGTGCCCCTGGCGCCGCTGGGTTCTAAAACCCGGTTCTTCAGCCTGCCGCTTTGTGCATGCAAATGGCTGCTTTCATTTTTAACATTGCGGCGGGTGCTGCTTCAAGCAGCACCCGCCGCAATGTTAAAAATACAGGATGTGACCGCCAGGGTGGCGGTCACATCCTAATTTGCATGGAGGGACCGCCGCTGCGGACGGTCCCTCCTACTCTGGGGTGGCAGACGGACGCGGGTACGTCCGCCATCCTAATCGACCCCTTGGTGCGGTGCTGCTGCAGAAAAGCAAATTCTGGCCGAATGTCTACTGGTGGTCCTGAAGTGGATGCTTCGCAGGTGCTAGCAATGCCTGGTGGTGGATTTTTTGCTGCACGCCTCATCTCTTCTTGTGCCAGATTCTTCGGGTGAATGGTTCGCAGATGTTTATACATACTTGCTGCTCCACAGGAGTATTTCTTGTCACTGCCTTGTGACAGGACCCTATCACACAGCAAGCATGTGACTTTTCTTGCGTTGGCCTTTTTTTCTCTGGCAAGAAAGGTGAAAAATGTCCATACCACTGATTCAGGCCTCTGATTGGGTGGATCTTCCTCCAAAATGTCTTCATCTGAAGAATGATGAGGAGCTTGCGAACCAGATGCCATTTCTCCAATGCAATTTTTTAAAAACACCAAAAAAATTCCAAAACCGGCTCTGGAAGAAGAAGAGATGTCTCTCATCAACTGCTCCAAACAGAATAATTAAAATGGGTGGGGTCCTTCAATAGTTACAGTGGGAAATGTTATGAACCAATCAAATCTTTTTTTTTAGGTCACATGGGATCTGCGCACCGTGCGCTCACAAAGCGCACACCCTACGTGACTTCGCGAAAATATATTTTAAAATAATATACGTTTATTACAAGTAGAAATATATTATTTTTATGAATACCTTAGATAATCTTTTGCTCTAATATGTACATTAAAGACACGTACATATCATTTTAAAACATACAAAATTTCAGGGAATTCGCGCACCCAGTGCGCCCCAGCACGTATATGATGAAACATGGGGCCCGCCACCGTGCAAGCGTCGCGTATCGTAAAACACATGTGTCGCGAATGCGTGGGAGCAGGAGTGGCGGACCGGTTGCATACCGGTCACGCACACCACGTAACATTGTACACATATGACGTAACTGAAAAAAACATTTAACTTGTCGCTCAACATACGCGGATCCTTCACAACTTTTTCAAAATGGCAGCTAGAATACGCGGACCCGCAGAGGTAGGTACACTTAAGGTGTGCAACTCCCCCAAAAATTTGAAAAAAAAAGAAAAAAGAAAATTATATCAATATATTAAAATACAAAAAAAACTAAATAATTAAAAACATTTCAGTTTTAAATGTATTTATTTTTTGTTGCAATTTTCTGAAAAATATATAATGTTGTTTAATAAATAAAATATTTATAGATAAACAGTTAAAAAACTGTAGAACTTCAGTACCAAAAAATAGGTATAACTACTATTGCACTTAAAAATTAGCATTTAAAAAACCTTTGAAATTCAGTGAAAAAACCATAGGTTTCAGAGACGTTATAGTTAGAAATTAGTATTTAAAAAAACCTTTGAAATTCTCTGAAAAAACCATAGGTTTCATGAGTGTTATAGTTAACTGGACATTTCACTCGTACAAAACCATAGCAATTCCTCCGTTATAGTTAGTTGTGCTAACTATAAATTGCGCGCCCGCAATGCACTGCTGATGATGTCACATATTAGATCATTCATGACATGGTCAGTGACATCACTGATGACATCTCAAATGACATCACTGATGACATCATCCACGTGTCAACTCATCACACACTAGTATAACCCTTGATCACTCACTGTAAAATACCATATTTGGAAGCCTTGACACACATGCCAGTTACTACATACACACTCACTGATTCCTAAGTCTACACACACAACTGTCCATTCACCCACAGAATCACTTATACATGCAGTCACTGATCAATGGTAACACTATCAAATGTACTCATACACCTATATAGACATTGACACATCAGCAGTCATCCTAGTCGGTTATGTAGTGATGCTACTCACTCATGAAAAGAATCAATCACACTTACATTTACTCACCTACACAGTTATATATACAACACCTGATTTATATATACACATAGTAAATCATAGTTACTATGTTAACAAATCAGTATCACAATTATACACTCATTCATACAGTTACTCTCACAATCACTGACTCTTACGTATAATTATTTATATACAACAACTCTCATATATAATGCCTTTTATTTTTCTACTTTAATGGAGATGTACCACTGACACATATATTCACTTACCAACACACAAATAAACACACTCAGACACCCAAACAACTGTTTCCATAAACACTCCTAAACCCATATGCCTAGACAACCAACCACTCACACATCTATGCATAGAGTTACAACTCCCCCACCCAACCACAGATACACTCAGTCTCCCTTACAAATACTCAGCCAACTAATCAATAACTAATATATTGACTCATGTAGTTAATGACCAATTGATGCAGCATGTTATACAACAACAGAGACAGTGATACACACATATATTTAGTGAGGCACATTTAATTACTCACTTAAACAAACAGTCTGACAGCTACTAAATCCTCCATCCAGATAATTATACATCCACTCAATCTTCAATACAGATTGGTATATCTATATATATATATATATATATATATATATACATATATATATAATAGATATTTAAATTTCAAACAAAACCACATTCACTGGATGATGTCATCAGTGATGTAATTTGAGATGTCATCAGTGATGTCATCAGTGCTGTCACTGTCCATGTCATGAATGATCTAATATGTGACATCATCAGCAGTGCGTTGCAGGCACGGGAGTTATAGTTAGCACAACTAACTATAACAGAGGAATTTCTATGGTTTTGTACAAGTGAAATGTCCAGCTAACTATAGCACTTAGTAATATGGGTTATATTTGTAAAAAGCTAATACCTCTGACCAATTTAAAAGAATATATATTGATGATGACCTAATGCCATGTCATCTTTAGTGGTGTTCTGTTTATTTGTCTCTTGTGTAGTCAGTCATTTTGTTTAAGTTACTTTGAGATTCTATGATTTTACTGCCATTTTCCTGGCAGATTATATACTTAACTATTGTGTATGTAACAGTGAATGTGTTCTGTTTTGCCTGAATATCATCCTAGAATGAAGAAACACCACTCTGTAGCTTGAGCATGATTCTGGTTTTTTTTTTTATTATTAATAAACGTTATTGATTTTTTAGTCAATGGTGTATAAACAGTACAAACTAGGATTTTCATTTGAACATTGAGTGTCTCATTCCATAGCCCAGGTAAAATTAGCATAAAAGTAAACAGAAATTCCAAGTGCAATAGAGGTGAAACAATCAGACTGCAGGATGTATTGGAATTGAGTGTAAATAAACGGACAGGTAACATGGTTCACAGGCTCTAATTTGCTAATTCAAAATTAATAGGATCTCAAGGTAACATCAGTATTAGGCTAAGCATAATATCATTAAAACCTATGTGATAACTGATCCTTTATAGAACAACTCCCACAAAACAAGAGGTAAACTTACTAGCAAACACACATTCCCCCTCCCCTCCCCCATTCTTATGCTGAAACCCTGCTCTCCATATCAGATAACATCACAATAAAGGAAAAGGTTTGTTTTTTTAGTGCTCGTGGCGCAACAGTCCATCAACCAGAGTGTTCCCAGTATTCATCACAACCATGTGGGACTGTATGTGGTGCCTTAAGTGGCCCGCCTTCCGAAGCTGTTGGATCCTGTGACACCTTCAAATCATGTAACATGGAGGGCCAAGCTCTCAGTTCATCCTCAAGTCTGTCATCTTTACATACATGTCTTATGCTCACCTCCTCAGTAATTGGCCATTTGGAGCAGAATCGATAGGGACTTTTCCCCATGTGCCTTTTAAAAGGTGTTTCTCCCAGGTGTCATCCAGGTTAAGCCAGTGGATCGCATGCTGGAGGTGTGCTGCCATATAATATAGTTCTAAATTTGGGAACTCGAGGCCCCCATGGTCCATAGTTTCTAGAGCATGGTTAATTTGACACGCTTACAATTAGGGCCCCGGAGGAGGTCCAAGTTGAGACTATTTAATGTAAGGAAATAATGTCTGGGAATAGCATATAAGGTGCTTTGCAGTGTATAGAGGTATTGGAGTAAAATGATCATCTTAATAATTGCTACTCATGAGGGAAAGCGATCAGTTCCTCCAGAGGCGCACTGATGCTCTAAGCCACACAATCACATTGCGTATATTTAGAGCTAGATAAGTTGGGGCCGAATTTATTATATAAATGCCCAAGTATTGAATGGCATCTGGTGTCCAAGCAATCCTATTGTCGGTAGCTCATCCAGTTGGATCTCAATCACCATCCCTAGTGGAAACAGTTTGGATTTCTCCGGATTGACGCGGAGTCCAGATAATTCCCCCGAATTCATACATCATGTGTAGTAACACAAGTGCTGACTCTGCTGGACGTCCTGGGTACGCCAGAGTGTTGTCAGCAAAAAGGGAGACAACAGGATTGGTTTCCCCAATCGCAATCCCCCAGAGGCCCAAGGTACACTGCAGGTCCAGCGCCAAGGGCTCCATGGCCAGGGTAAACAGCAGGGGGTAAAGAGGACACCCCTGTCTGGTGCCCTTTCTCAGTCGGAAGGACTCCGGCGCTATATCACTTGAGTGTACACGAGCATAGGGATCAGAATAAAGAAGATGGATCCATTGTATAAATCTGAGGCCCAATCATCACATGCCAAAGATAGGTCCAATTGAGGGAATCAAATGCCTGCTCAATGTCCAAGAGAGCTAAGGCATAAGATGATTCTGGTCATGTTGATGAGTTTACAATAAATCGCCTGTAAACAAACATTTTTGACTCAGGTTCATCCTGTTCTGAATCAATAATATTAAGAAGTCCAACAAGATTCATGAAGTCAGTGTAACCATAGCTGCTCCCATACCTCTCAAAATGGTGAGTTCCTCTCTAAGTTTAGAAAGACTTCCCTCTTCAGTGAAGGAGGGACAATTCACCCCCAGATTAATGGGAAATTTACATTTTACCATTGTCTGAGTTACATTCAAGACTGGTTATACCTCAATCCTTTTATAGTTATCTTAAACTGTCAGATTAAAAAAGGGCTTCCTCAGTACTAAGAGACGGTTCCAACTTTGCTTAGACCTCCCTCTAAAATGACAAGGTTTCTCAAACATTTCCTTCACCGGTCATGCATCTGGAATGGAACTTTCCCCCTTAACACTACCTCCTTTAGTTCCTGCATTTTGAGAGGTGCAAAAGACTTCATTTATCACCATCTCAGCTGAGCTCTGTATTCCACTCCTGATTTCTTCCACTGCATCATGGATGGTTCCTTGTTATCTCAGATTATGTTTGCTCACTGCCCACTGCCCTTCGGTCAACTGCTACAGTATTAAAGTACTTTCATAGCAAATAGACAAAAAAGTTACTTTCCACCTCAATATCATATTCAGTTTTTCAGACATTTTCTGCATTCATGGGGACATTTTCACTATCTTTTTCTCTAGCCCTGATAAAAAAAAGGTACTGATTTACTAAAAATGTGTGCAGCGTTTGTGTTCCGTTTGTAATGTGACGCCGATGCAATGTTAGGCAGGGATTTACTGTCCAATGCAAATTGGGATTTGCATTGGATAGTTTCCCAAAGTAATGCAAGTTGCACTATACGCTGCTTTGTGTTACTTTGTGTAAAGGTGGCATTCCATGAGTGGCAAATGGGTATTCCCATGCAATCACTCATGGGTTTTGATGCAAATTCCTATTTACAAATATTCTGAAAGAAGGTATTTGCATCACAATCTTATGCCTCTTTGGTGCAGGCACAAGGAGGAGATATGTTTGCATTTGTTGCTGAAAGAGAAGCAAACTATTATTTAGGCAAAAAGTGGACACATTTACAAGCTTACAAGAACAATTTTGCAAGACAAGGATTAAAAAAGGAGTAAGGATGCTACGCTGCTGAATTGGAGGCAAACATGCTGTTTTCAGTTCTATACTAAGAGAAATTAACACAGTAGTTTATAAATAGAAGCCAAATTCTACTAGGTGTACATGGATTAAAATTAGAGTGTAAAATAGGTGTAGGGATAGGAATAGTTGAGAATGGAAACTATATAAGATTTTAATTTCGAAGACTAGAATGAAAGGTTGATACTAGGTAATGAAGTGTAGTACTGAAGAATGTAGAGGCAAAGTGACTAGATTAATGGAATAGGTATGGGCAGCTGATGCCTACCGTTTATTCTCTTAAGTAAGTAATAGCGGGACTTTTGCAGAGATCCAATGGTAGGGACCTAAGACTTGGAGCACAGCCCGCGAAGAATTGTCCCAGTGTCTTCTGCTTCTTGAACATAGCCTTACTAGACGGAGAGATCCTCTACTGCGAAGGAAGTGTTGCCCACTGGAGATCCGGATTTTAAAGGGAACGTACCTAGGGGTGTTTAGAAGTAATGCATTATAGGTCAGGCAATTATGAAAGTATTTTGAAAGTGTATCTAGCTCTAAAGGAGCCATTACCACTGGTTGGATTGCTCATCATTTTGCAACTTCATTGGTCCGCACATTCAGGCGTTACTGTTTGTGTATTTTCCTGTTCATGGAGCATAGCCCAAGCACTGATCATCTCCTTATTGGTGCCCTTCCGCTTCATGCGCTTACATTGAGGTACTTTTTAGGGTTATTCTCCCTCGCGGATGCGTTTTCCGTTGTCATCTTACTCTGTTGCTGCTTTGCTTGTTATTCTTGACCCTCTGTCACACTTGGTTTGTTACTTCCCACCCCCCTATTTTGCATTGATTATTGCTTGCTCCTTACATGTTTTATTGCTTGTACCCAGTTAATTGCTGCTTACCGCAGCATCCCACATTCTATTTTTCAGCGGTCGCTATAATGACTGCCATCTCACACTGATGATCAAATGGGGTACTGTCAAGAGCACAATTATTTCCTGCAGTAGGGAATCTCACACAGGGGTAATGACCAGGACAGTACCATGTGGTTGAGTGTATTATTATCACAGCATCTCTTTGAAGCAGTTTCTGTCTCACAGGCTGAATCACTGGCTCTGTGGCTAAGAATACTTCACAGCACATCTCAAAACACAATGACACACATTACTAGTGAGAGAGCCCGGGGGTCCATGACCCAGCTGCAGAGATCGGTATGCACTCAGTGAAAGAGAGCGGCAGCTCAGCGGGTCCATGACCCTGTTGCAGAGGAAGAGGATGTGGTGTAACGGAGATGTCGACTTTGGAACTAGGGAGCCAGGTTTGAGTGTCGGTGTCTGCTCAACATCCTGTGATTCTGGACAAATCACTTATCTCCCTGTGCCTAACAAAAAATGAATGTGTCCTTGTGTGATGTAACTGATGCTTATTGAAAGCGCTTCAATATCTTTGGGTCTAGTTTGTTGCTATATAAAACCGCATTTAAAAAAAAAATTAAGAATTTTGCAAATCATTATCAGCAATACGACTTTCCTTTTAAGGAGAGTTACAGATCTATTCCCCTAGATCATTGATAACCGCAGCTGTGCCCAAACACCAGGGGCCAGTTTGCATTAAACTGTCCCAGCCCTGGCACCAAATGATATACATTAAGGGTGTATTTGCACCATTTCCTTTTATGATGGACAGTCCTGTTTTTCCATGGACACCATCAAAACATTGGACCCTGCCATCCGTCCTTAAATTTTAGTGCCGCTAACAAGCCAATCAATTTTCTGGGACTAGGTACTCTATAGGCAAAATAGCTGCTTCAAACCCCTGCCGACCTCTGGGCCATAGATTTGTTGCACATCCTGATTTCTGTGCCCTATTGTAGTCTTCCCTCGGGATGAAAACAAGGCAGTGGAGTTACTGCTGCCATAACACGCCACTCAGAAAACTTCCAATCTCATTTGGTGCCACACGTCTTCTCTATGGTTTATAAGTGGCACTGGTGCCAGTTGGACAATTTCCTCATTTGTAAAACATCCATTTGTTGAGTAAAGACCGCTTTAGCAAAGCTATTGAAGCTGGCGAGCTGATGTGATGACTAACTTTTTGCTGTGCTTTTTTTTCATCGCAAGCATATGCTGAAAATATAACAAGCATTGACAAAGCCAATAAGTCTCACCTGTGTGAACTATTGGCAAAGTTTTGTAGCCATGCTGTACAGCAGTGCAAATGCTTTGCAGTGTGGCTAAAACTAACTTAAGAAAGTGCTATGACGCCGCCAGAGCTAATGCACTTTTTTCCTAAAATGAACATTATCACTGCATACATCATAGTCTTTCTTTAAATTATTTTTGGCCATGATGAAAGGTAGCTTCGCTTTTACAGCATGGCTATGAATCATTTCCAAAGTTGGCAATACCCATGCTTTACAGCATGAACAACAAGCATTGGCATAGCCAATAGGTCTCGCCTTTGGGAGTTAAACAGATACTAAGGAGGTGCACCCAATGCACAAACAGTGTTAGCAAGTTTAAAAATGACGAACTAATGAAGTAATACTATTACAAAATATGCTGCAGGATTTGCTTTTTCTTATGGCATAATTTACTCAACCTTGCCACATAATTTGTCCCTCTCCTGCTGCATAATTTCAGTGGACATGATCATAGGGTATATTAATCTTGTCATCTTATCCACTGTACCAAAGCGTAGCAACAAAGTGAATCTGCTTCGGGTTTGTTGGAATAAAAGTCAGAGCCTTCCAGAAAATAAGTGAGCATTTGCCGCAAACACACATAACAGAACAAGCATTTGCAAAGCAATAGGTCTTGCATTTGCGAGAGTTTGAGCTTTTGGCATTTGAAAATGATATTATTTTATACTTATGATTTTTGTTTGGAGTAGAGTGGGTGTATGTTGTTTAAAGTGGAATTGTGTGGTATGAATTGTTAGTTGTGAAATTCTGTGGGGTGGAATTGTGTGGTGTGTAGTGTCTTTGTGTAGTGGAATTATGTGGTATGGTGAATATATAGAGGTGAGAGCTGTAAAGTAAAATTGAGAAGGATAGGTAGTTTGTGTATTAAGTGGTGAATGAAGTCTAGATAGAATAGTAGAGTGTGTGAGAAAGAGAATGAAGGGGGAGAGAAGGTTGTAGACGCATAAAGAGTCTGCTTAGTCATCAATGGAGCGCACACCGCTAGCCCCTCCTCCGGATCGCCCCTCGGGACTCTGGTACTTGTAGTTCTGTAGTGAATCACCCAGGTGGGTGCAAGTCGGTACTTGTTGGACTGATGAATCTCTAGACCCGATACATGTCCCGGGTTTTAGGATATCGCCCGAGACATGTCTCGGGTTTCGGGATAACTTCCCTCATCAGTAGAGAAAGATCGTTAGGAGTGGAAGAGAAGGCCGCCACACAACCGTCAAAGGCCTCGATGCCAGAACCGGCACGCAGGTGCGTCGTCCAAGAGCCCGTCGGCCCAAAGCTCAAGGGAGCCATATTGTGTTTAGTCATCAATGGAGCGCACACCGCTAGCCCCTCCTCCGGATCGCCCCTCGGGACTCTGGTACTTGCAGTTCTGTAGTGGATCACCCAGGTGGGTGCAAGTCGGTACTTGTTGGACTGATGAATCTCTAGACCCGATACATGTCCCGGGTTTTAGGATATCGCCCGAGACATGTCTCGGGTTTCGGGATAACTTCCCTCATCAGTAGAGAAAGATCGTTAGGAGTGGAAGAGAAGGCCGCCACACAACCGTCAAAGGCCTCGATGCCAGAACCGGCACGCAGGTGCGTCGTCCAAGAGCCCGTCGGCCCAAAGCTCAAGGGAGCCATATTGTGTTTAGTCATCAATGGAGCGCACACCGCTAGCCCCTCCTCCGGATCGCCCCTCGGGACTCTGGTTCTTGTAGTTCTGTAGTGGATCACCCAGGTGGGTGCAAGTCGGTACTTGTTGGACTGATGAATCTCTAGACCCGATACATGTCCCGGGTTTTAGGATATCGCCCGAGACATGTCTCGGGTTTCGGGATAACTTCCCTCATCAGTAGAGAAAGATCGTTAGGAGTAGAAGAGAAGGCCGCCACACAACCGTCAAAGGCCTCGATGCCAGAACCGGCACGCAAGTGTGTCGTCCAAGAGCCCGTCGGCCCAAAGCTCAAGGGAGCCATATTGTGTTTAGTCATCAATGGAGCGCACACCGCTAGCCCCTCCTCCGGATCGCCCCTCGGGACTCTGGTACTTGTAGTTCTGTAGTGGATCACCCAGGTGGGTGCAAGTCGGTACTTGTTGGACTGATGAATCTCTAGACCCGATACATGTCCCGGGTTTTAGGATATCGCCCGAGACATGTCTCGGGTTTCGGTATAACTTCCCTCATCAGTAGAGAAAGATCGTTAGGAGTGGGAGAGAAGGCCGCCACACAACCGTCAAAGGCCTCGATGCCAGAACCGGCACGCAGGTGCGTCGTCCAAGAGCCCGTCGGCCCAAAGCTCAAGGGAGCCATATTGTGTTTAGTCATCAATGGAGCGCACACCGCTAGCCCCTCCTCCGGATCGCCCCTCGGGACTCTGGTACTTGTAGTTCTGTAGTGGATCACCCAGGTGGGTGCAAGTCGGTACTTGTTGGACTGATGAATCTCTAGACCCGATACATGTCCCGGGTTTTAGGATATCGCCCGAGACATGTCTCGGGTTTTGGGATAACTTCCCTCATCAGTAGAGAAAGATCGTTAGGAGTGGAAGAGAAGGCCGCCACACAACCGTCAAAGGCCTCGATGCCAGAACCGGCACGCAGGTGCGTCGTCCAAGAGCCCGTCGGCCCAAAGCTCAAGGGAGCCATATTGTGTTTAGTCATCAATGGAGCGCACACCGCTAGCCCCTCCTCCGATCGCCCCTCGGGACTCTGGTACTTGTAGTTCTGTAGTGGATCACCCAGGTGGGTGCAAGTCGGTACTTGTTGGACTGATGAATCTCTAGACCCGATACATGTCCCGGGTTTTAGGATATCGCCAGAGACATGTCTCGGGTTTCGGGATAACTTCCCTCATCAGTAGAGAAAGATCGTTAGGAGTGGAAGAGAAGGCCGCCACACAACCGTCAAAGGCCTCGATGCCAGAACCGGCACGCAGGTGCGTCGTCCAAGAGCCCGTCGGCCCAAAGCTCAAGGGAGCCATATTGTGTTTAGTCATCAATGGAGCGCACACCGCTAGCCCCTCCTCCGGATCGCCCCTCGGGACTCTGGTACTTGTAGTTCTGTAGTGGATCACCCAGGTCGGTGCAAGTCGGTACTTGTTGGACTGATGAATCTCTAGACCCGATACATGTCCCGGGTTTTAGGATATCGCCCGAGACATGTCTCGGGTTTCGGGATAACTTCCCTCATCAGTAGAGAAAGATCGTTAGGAGTGGAAGAGAAGGCCGCCACACAACCGTCAAAGGCCTCGATGCCAGAACCGGCACGCAGGTGCGTCGTCCAAGAGCCCGTCGGCCCAAAGCTCAAGGGAGCCATATTGTGTTTAGTCATCAATGGAGCGCACACCGCTAGCCCCTCCTCCGGATCGCCCCTCGGGACTCTGGTACTTGTAGTTCTGTAGTGGATCACCCAGGTGGGTGCAAGTCGGTACTTGTTGGACTGATGAATCTCTAGACCCGATACATGTAGCGGGTTTTAGGATATCGCCCGAGACATGTCTCGGGTTTCGGGATAACTTCCCTCATCAGTAGAGAAAGATCGTTAGGAGTGGAAGAGAAGGCCGCCACACAACCGTCAAAGGCCTCGATGCCAGAACCGGCACGCAGGTGCGTCGTCCAAGAGCCCGTCGGCCCAAAGCTCAAGGGAGCCATATTGTGTTTAGTCATCAATGGAGCGCACACCGCTAGCCCCTCCTCCAGATCGCCCCTCGAGACTCTGGTACTTGTAGTTCTGTAGTGGATCACCCAGGTGGGTGCAAGTCGGTACTTGTTGGACTGATGAATCTCTAGACCCGATACATGTCCCGGGTTTTAGGATATCGCCCGAGACATGTCTCGGGTTTCGGGATAACTTCCCTCATCAGCAGAGAAAGATCGTTAGGAGTGGAAGAGAAGGCCGCCACACAACCGTCAAAGGCCTCGATGCCAGAACCGGCACGCAGGTGCATCGTCCAAGAGCCCGTCGGCCCAAAGCTCAAGGGAGCCATATTGTGTTTAGTCATCAATGGAGCGCACACCGCTAGCCCCTCCTCCGGATTGCCCCTCGGGACTCTGGTACTTGTAGTTCTGTAGTGGATCACCCAGGTGGGTGCAAGTCGGTACTTGTTGGACTGATGAATCTCTAGACCCGATACATGTCCCGGGTTTTAGGATATCGCCCGAGACATGTCTCGGGTTTTGGGATAACTTCCCTCATCAGTAGAGAAAGATCGTTGGGAGTGGAAGAGAAGGCCGCCACACAACCGTCAAAGGCCTCGATGCCA
The DNA here is from genome assembly GCF_964261635.1 of Lissotriton helveticus. Classification (NCBI taxonomy): domain Eukaryota; kingdom Metazoa; phylum Chordata; class Amphibia; order Caudata; family Salamandridae; genus Lissotriton; species Lissotriton helveticus. Next base: position 1,380,835,673 of record NC_136067.1, read on the forward strand.
GAACCGGCACGCAGGTGCGTCGTCCAAGAGCCCGTCGGCCCAAAGCTCAAGGGAGCCATATTGTGTTTAGTCATCAATGGAGCGCACACCGCTAGCCCCTCCTCCGGATCGCCCCTCGGGACTCTGGTACTTGTAGTTCTGTAGTGGATCACCCAGGTGGGTGCAAGTCGGTACTTGTTGGACTGATGAATCTCTAGACCCGATACATGTCCCGGGTTTTAGGATATCGCCCGAGACATGTCTCGGGTTTCGGGATAACTTCCCTCATCAGTAGAGAAAGATCGTTAGGAGTGGAAGAGAAGGCCGCCACACAACCGTCAAAGGCCTCGATGCCAGAACCGGCACGCAGGTGCGTCGTCCAAGAGCCCGTCGGCCCAAAGCTCAAGGGAGCCATATTGTGTTTAGTCATCAATGGAGCGCACACCGCTAGCCCCTCCTCCGGATCGCCCCTCGGGACTCTGGTACTTGTAGTTCTGTAGTGGATCACCCAGGTGGGTGCAAGTCGGTACTTGTTGGACTGATGAATCTCTAGACCCGATACATGTCCCGGGTTTTAGGATATCGCCCGAGACATGTCTCGGGTTTCGGGATAACTTCCCTCATCAGTAGAGAAAGATCGTTAGGAGTGGAAGAGAAGGCCGCCACACAACCGTCAAAGGCCTCGATGCCAGAACCGGCACACAGGTGCGTCGTCCAAGAGCCCGTCGGCCCAAAGCTCAAGGGAGCCATATTGTGTTTAGTCATCAATGGAGCGCACACCGCTAGCCCCTCCTCCGGATCGTCGGGCGATATCCTAAAACTCGGGACATGTATCGGGTCTAGAGATCATCAGTTCTACAAGTACCTACTTGCACCCACTGGGGTGAACCACTCAAGAACTCCATGTACCAGATTCCAGAGTGGCGACCAGGAGGAGGGGCTAGCGGTGTGCACTCCATTGCGATTGCTTATACAAATTGGCTCCCTTGAGCTTTGAGCCGACGGGCTCCTGGACGACGCACCTGCGTGCCGGTTCTGGCATCGAGGCCTTTGACGGTTGTTTGGCGGCCTTCTCTTCCACCCCTAACTATTTTCTCTACTGATGAGGGAAGTTATCCCAAAACCCAAGCCATGTCTCGGGCGATATCCTAAAACCCGGGACATGTATCGGGTCTAGAGATCATCAGTTCTACAAGTACCTACTTGCACCCACTGGGGTGAACCACTCAAGAACTCCATGTACCAGATTCCAGAGGGGCGATCCGGAGGAGGGGCTAGCGGTATGCGCTCCATTGCGATTGCTTATACAAATTGGCTCCCTTGAGCTTTGAGCCGACGGGCTCCTGGACGACGCACCTGCGTGCCGGTTCTGGCATCGAGGCCTTTGGCGGTTGTTTGGCGGCCTTCTCTTCCACCCTTAACTATTTTCTCTACTGATGAGGGAAGTTATCCCGAAACCCGAGCCATGTCTCGGGCGATATCCTAAAACCCAGAACATGTATCGGGTCTAGAGATCATCAGTTCTACAAGTACCTACTTGCACCCACTGGGGTGAACCACTCAAGAACTCCATGTACCAGATTCCAGAGGGGCGATACGGAGGAGGGGCTAGCGGTGTGCGCTCCATTGCGATTGCTTATACAAATTGGCTCCCTTGAGCTTTGAGCCGACGGGCTCCTGGACGACGCACCTGCGTGCCGGTTCTTGCATCGAGGCCTTTGACGGTTGTTTGGCGGCCTTCTCTTCCACCCCTAACTATTTTCTCTACTGATGAGGGAAGTTATCCCGAAACCCGAGCCATGTCTCGGGCGATATCCTAAAACCCGGGACATGTATCGGGTCTAGAGATCATCAGTTCTACAAGTACCTACTTGCACCCACTGGGGTGAACCTCTCAAGAACTCCATGTACCAGATTCCAGAGGGGCGATCCGGAGGAGGGGCTAGCGGTGTGCGCTCCATTGCGATTGCTTATACAAATTGGCTCCCTTGAGCTTTAAGCCGACGGGCTCCTGGACGACGCACCTGCGTGCCGGTTCTGGCATCGAGGCCTTTGACGGTTGTTTGGCGGACTTCTCTTCCACCCCTAACTATTTTCTCTACTGATGAGGGAAGTTATCCCGAAACCCGAGCCATGTCTCGGGCGATATCCTAAAACCCGGGACATGTATCGGGTCTAGAGATCATCAGTTCTACAAGTACCTACTTGCTCCCACTGGGGTGAACCACTCAAGAACTCCATGTACCAGATTCCAGAGGGGCGGTCCGGAGGAGGGGCTAGCAGTGTGCGCTCCATTGCGATTGCTTATACAAATTGGCTCCCTTGAGCTTTGAGCCGACGGGCTCCTGGACGACGCACCTGCGTGCCGGTTCTGGCATGGAGGCCTTTGACGGTTGTTTGGCGGCCTTCTCTTCCACCCCTAACTATTTTCTCTACTGATGAGGGAAGTTATCCCGAAACCCGAGCCATCTCTCGGGCGATATCCTAAAACCCGGGACATGTATCGGGTCTAGAGATGATCAGTTCTACAAGTACCTACTTGCACCCACTGGGGTGAACCACTCAAGAACTCCATGTACCAGATTCCAGAGGGGCGATCCGGAGGAGGGTCTAGCGGTGTGCGCTCCATTGCGATTGCTTATACAAATTGGCTCCCTTGAGCTTTGAGCCGACGGGCTCCTGGACGACGCACCTGCGTGCCGTTTCTGGCATCGAGGCCTTTGACGGTTGTTTGGCGGCCTTCTCTTCCACTCCTAACTATTTTCTCTACTGATGAGGGAAGTTATCCCGAAACCCGAGCCATGTCTCGGGCGATATCCTAAAACCCGGGACATGTATCGGGTCTAGAGATCATCAGTTCTACAAGTACCTACTTGCACCCACTGGGGTGAACCACTCAAGAACTCCATGTACCAGATTCCAGAGGGGCGATCCGGAGGAGGGGCTAGCGGTGTGCGCTCCATTGCGATTGCTTATACAAATTGGCTCCCTTGAGCTTTGAGCCGACGGGCTCCTGGACGACGCACCTGCGTGCCGGTTCTGGCATCGAGGCCTTTCACGGTTGTTTGGCGGCCTTCTCTTCCACCCCTAACTATTTTCTCTACTGATGAGGGAAGTTATCCCGAAACCCGAGCCATGTCTCGGGCGATTATCCTAAAACCCGGGACATGTATCGGGTCTAGAGATCATCAGTTCTACAAGTACCTACTTGCACCCACTGGGGTGAACCACTCAAGAACACCATGTACCAGATTCCAGAGGGTCGATCCGGAGGAGGGGCTAGCGGTGTGCGCTCCATTGCGATTGCTTATACAAATTGGCTCCCTTGAGCTTTGAGCCGACGGGCTCCTGGACGACGCACCTGCGTGCCGGTTCTGGCATCGAGGCCTTTGACGGTTGTTTGGCGGCCTTCTCTTCCACCCCTAACTATTTTCTCTACTGATGAGGGAAGTTATCCCGAAACCCGAGCCATGTCTCGGGCGATATCCTAAAAACCGGGACATGTATCGGGTCTAGAGATCATCAGTTCTACAAGTACCTACTTGCACCCACTGGGGTGAACCACTCAAGAACTCCATGTACCAGATTCCAGAGGGGCGATCCGGAGGAGGGGCTAGCGGTGTGCGCTCCATTGCGATTGCTTATACAAATTGGCTCCCTTGAGCCGACGCGCTCCTGGACGACGCACCTGCGTGCCGGTTCTGGCATCGAGGCCTTTGACGGTTGTTTGGCGGCCTTCTCTTCCACCCTAACTATTTTCTCTACTGATGAGGGAAGTTATCCCGAAACCCGAGCCATGTCTCGGGCGATATCCTAAAACCCGGGACATGTATCGGGTCTAGAGATCATCAGTTCTACAAGTACCTACTTGCACCCACTGGGGTGAACCACTCAAGAACTCCATGTACCAGATTCCAGAGGGGCGAGCCGGAGGAGGGGCTAGTGGTGTGCGCTCCATTGCGATTGCTTATACAAATTGGCTCCCTTGAGCTTTGAGCCGACGGGCTCCTGGACGACGCACCTGCGTGCCGGTTCTGGCATCGAGGCCTTTGACGGTTGTTTGGCGGCCTTCTCTTCCACCCATAACTATTTTCTCTACTGATGAGGGAAGTTATCCCGAAACCCGAGCCATGTCTCGGGCGATATCCTAAAACCCGGGACATGTATCGGGTCTAGAGATCATCAGTTCTACAAGTACCTACTTGCACCCACTGGGGTGAACCACTCAAGAACTCCATGTACCAGATTCCAGAGGGGCGATCCGGAGGAGGGGCTAGCGGTGTGCGCTCCATTGCGATTGGTTATGCATAAAGAGTCTGCGTTTGTGTACGCACAAGACACTTGAAAGAAGTGGAGGAGAGTGTTTGTTTGCGGTTTAGATTTTTCGAAAGGTTATTGTAAAGAAACTGTGCTGAAATACCTGAAGTGAATCAATATGAGAAATGCTGATTCAGTGCGTGCTTGTGCAATGGAATTATGTCCAGTGTAGGGATGTGGTATTAAGTGTAGTGGACTTATGTTTAGTGGTTTTGTGGAGTGCCATGTATTGAGCGGAATTATGTGGCATGGTGCTGAAATATGTGGCATGATGTGGAATTCTGTGGTGTGGATTGGACGTGTGTGGTGTGTAGTGGGATTATGTGTTGTGGAGTGCAATTTTGTGCCGTAAAACTGAATTATGTGGATTTGAATTGTGTGGCACTAAGTGAAATTAAAGTAAAGTGGGATTATGTCTCATGGTGTGGAGTGTATTTATGTGGAGTGTTGCTACGTGGCATGGAGAGGATTTATGTGGAGTGTGATTATGTGCTATGGAGTGGAGTGTAGCTTTACTGTGTGGTATAGAAGAATGTGGTGTTGAATTGTGTGGTGTGGCATTTTTGGGAAATATGTGGCATGGTGTGGAATTATGTGAAGTGTAAATATGGGTCATGTTGCGGAGTTGAATTTTGTTTAGTGTAATTATGTGTTTTGGAGCTGAGTGGATATATGTGGAGTGTAGTTATGTAGGTTGGAGTGTAATTATGTGTAGAGGAATTCTCTGGAGTTTAAATATGTTGTGTGGCGTGTAATGGAATTATGTTGCATGGAGTGGTAATATGTGAAGTGGAATAGTGGCATGCAGTGGAGTGCAAATATGTGGAGTTGAATTTGATGGGTTGTGATTATGGGGCATGTAGTGGAATGATATGGAGTTGAATTGTGTGGTGAGATATTACGAGATGTTGAAATGTGTTGTGAACTGGAATTATGTGGTGTGCATTTATGAAGAATTACATGGCACTTAATTGTGTGGTGCTGCAGGGAGAGAGCTCTGTGACCGGACCAAGCTCTTCACAAAAACAGTGGCAACCTTCAGAAAACTTACAGGAACAAAGCTGTCCAAAACATTGCACATAAGTGTCACAAAAACAAAGGCAAGCTTCACAAAACTTATTAAAACAAAGCCGTATAAAACATTGTGTAATGTGCATGCAAAATGAATTGGATGCAATTTGTTGCATCAAAAGCAGTACCTTACCTGGAAGGGAGGACACCTTCTGGGCATGTCGAGCATATGTTGGAATTGTATTTAATTGACTCATTACATAAATTAAGCATTCGTTTTTAGAGCACACAAAGACTTGTGTAACAAAAACAGCTGAGACATACTCCGGGAAAGGCCCTTTCAGCTGAATTTCCGTATTTTTGTGTGGGGAACCAGATTCTAATTAAGTATGTAGTGCCATCAGTGAAGAGGATTGGAGAAAAGCGGTTACTGAAGATGCAGTGTTAATTAAAATCAAAGGAGTTTTAGGAAGTGAACAAGGATGGAGATTGCACAAGGAATTGGAGTCTTTTAAGCTAATTTGGTCTGATGTAAATGTGGATGGTTTGCTGAGGAGAGGATGTTGGTTAGTGGTTCCTGAGGTGTTGAGGGAAAGATTATTGAATATCATGCATGAAGTACAAGTTGGTATGTATGCAATGAAAAAGAGAATTAGTGAGGATTTCTGGTGGCCTGGGATGGATATCCAAATTGAAAGATATGTTCGTGACTACATGTAGTGACAAGACTCGCTCTTCTCAAGAAACTACCATTGTTTGGGATAAACTTGCTATTGATATTCATGGACCGTTTGATAGTTTAAATGTGAGTGAAAGGTTTGCCATAGTCATGGTCGACTATTTTTCTAAGTGGCCGGAGGTAGCTTTTGTGAGGGAGGTCGAATCCAGGTGAGTCATTTCTTTTTGTGAGGACATTTTCAGGAGAGTAGGTTGCCCTGCCAAAATTGTTACAGAATATGGTCCCCAATTTGTTTCAGAGTAGTTTGAAAGATTTTTAGTCAGATGGGGTATCAAACAGACTAGAACTTCTGTCTATCATCCATGGGGAAACGGCCTAGTTGAGCGCTTTAATAGAGTTTTGGTGGAGTGTGTTCAACGAGCGTGCATGAGTGGTGAGTGCTGGAAGCGACAGGTCAAAGATATGTTATAGTGCTATCGCACCACACCTCATTCTGTGACTAAGGAGACACCTTTTTCAGTGCTTAAGGGCAGGATACCTTGCTCTGTAGCGGTACCTGCTTGGATGAACAGAGAAGGAAAATGTGACATTGATGTGAAGGATGTAAAATGTAGAGTGGAGAAGTACCAGAAAGCTTATTGTCAAAGACACAATAAGAATGTTGTGAAACCCAAGCGTCTTTTCACTGAGGGCATGTTTGTTAGAGTGTTTTTGGGTGACAATGCAAGAAAAGGTTGTTCGAAATGGTCATGTCCCAAAAGAGTTGTTCTGGTGAAGGGTAATTGTGTGAAAGTGTCTGACGGCAAATGGTGGAATAGCAGAAAAGTGACGCCATGCACTAGTACTGAAGTGGCGGTGTCATTAGAGGTCCAGCGCAATGCTGATGCACATGAAGCTGATTCTTGCTCTGGGGATTTGTCCTCATCTAGAATCAGAAATGGTTCTGGACGTGTCAGAGTGTTGGCAAAAAAATATGATGATTTCATATTTTCATTATGTGCCATATTTTGTTTGGAATTTTTCTTAAGAGGGGAGATGTGTTATATTCTTCTCATGTGTTTTATGTCATCTTGTATTTCTATGTCATCCCTATGGAATGCCTTCTGCTCCCTAGCAACCTATCCTCTCTGATGCTGCTGACGAATGTAAGGCCAGTGAGAGAGAAAAGCAGTTGCTGTGGAGAGTGGCTGGTGCTTTCAGAGGTCGTTCCTGTTTACTCAATAAACTCATCTTTAATCCATCTCTAATGTGTCTAGCCTCTCCAAAAGTCACCACAACCCCTAATGGGAGTGCTGGCCCAATATACACCATTTTACCCGTTACGTATCGTATCCATGTAACACTTTTTTTTGCAAAAAAAACCATAACTTCAAAAAAGCAGCTTTCAACATTTACAGGACTGTTTAACTACACAAAAAAATTGAGGTCGCCATTGATGGAGTCCAGGCCACATCTTGCAGTTATTTATAGCGCGGAACCTACTAGGCTTGAAGGCCCCATCCCACATGCATAAAACATTAGGTAATTGTGATTTGCCCTTAGATTGACTTACTACTTACCTACTGGCAGAACCAAGGCAGTCTCGGTGACTTCTTACTGCTCATCCTTCAAAAAAAAAGGGATCCCCCCCTTAGCCCCACTTGCCTTTCTGATTTAAGGGTATGGTTTGAGCCTATATTCTCATTTGGATGTCACTTAATTTATTCTGCATCTAGACGGTGACCCTAATCTAAGCATATCCGTTTTCAGGATTGCATGCATACTATTACCACATGAATGATTGATTATTCCCTCTGTTTAAACTCGAATAAAACGGAGATACTTCTGTTTGGAAAGAGATCCTTCTTGGTGACCTACCTCATAATCTGACTATTATTTTTAATCGTCTACTATTCTGCTCGCAGCAAGTTAAACAAAAATAATATATCACCTCTGTGTGCTTTTTTTATGGTTTGGATTCTAATGCAAGTTCTCCCTGTTTATTCTACCTTCTCGCCATTGTGTCTCGGTAGCTCAGTCTCCAATGTCGTGATGAGATTTTGTAATTCCTTATATTTGAGCGCACCAGGATACCTCTTGACTGGACTCCTTTGTGTCATAGATGCCATACTCTTCTCCTCTAATAAGCCCACTCGAACACTACATTCAGCCAATGCCACTGCACTCTTGGTCCCCAGATTTTGTTGCTCCTGATCTTGATGTTGTGTGCTGTCTGAGACTGCTACCAAAAGCTTGAACTCATTTTCTCTCTCTCTCTCTACGTCGTCTTAAGACTTACCTGTTTTTGAAAATCACTGAAAACCCATCATTTCTTTTTACATTGCTCCTCCTATTCTTTTCCTGAAAACTAGCGCTTGATGCCTCCCCCCCCCACCCCTCTCCACCCCCTGTCCCAGGTCACAGTGCACATTTATACCTATAGAATTAATTTATTTTTGTATAAACTTTAATTTATATATATATTTTTTAAATTAAGATCTGAATTATTACTACTCTCAAACACACATATTTGGGGTGCCAGTTCTGACAAACTCTCCCAAGATGCCCCTTCCTGGACCAGATTTCCACCTCCCTTTCGCCCCATTGTCCTTCCACTTTGAAGATATAGATGTCAGATAGTTGAGGCACGCGTCTTGTATCCAAAAACTACAGGCCTCCTCCTTGGCCCACACTGGAGACAAACATTGTTTATGCAGGACCTTAACTTCTTAACCTGCGAGATGTTTCCCAAAAGCATAAATAATGAGTTGGGCACCACCAAACCAACTACTAGAGAAACCATATTGGCTGTCATTCATTTGATCCACATCCACCACTGAAGAAAACCACAACAGTTTCATAATGAATACCCGGGTCCTCAAATAAAAAAAAATAAACACATCTCATGAAACTATGTACTTGACATGTAGGAACTTGTGGGGAGTTCATTTTGCTCTTAGGTTGACCTATCAAGACAGCGAAGTGAGAATGTAGCCTCCTCACCAATCCAATCTTTGCCCTCAGGCATACTTCATCCCCCAACACTTGCTTGGTGTACAAAGGAAGGGGAAAAAAGATTGTTGAGAGCACCAGCGGCTGTTTCAAAATGTAATTTACAAAGTCCTCCCTGTTAACTGGAAGATTACCACATCTGGCAGCATGGGCTCTTGATGTGATGGGATATCTGCTTCACATCTGAAATGGGTTGGAGACATCCATGCCAAACCACTGGACCTGCAAGCTTGGTATGTTCTTTTTCGTTTTCCTCATTGTGAGACCTGTGCATTAGAATAACCGAATATACATGAATTCTGCACCATGGAAAAAAAAGGCAGAAGAGATTAAAGAAATTGTTCAGCAGGTAAACAGAACTATGGGCACTGTATCTTTTGTAACCTCAAACTTCTATCTCATTATGTCACTGGCTCTGATCCTGCCCTTGCAGCTGTAGTTGCCATCTGTAAAAGTGGGTAGGAGTGCACTACTTGCATGTAACAGCGCAATTACCCCATAGCGTCTTGGTAGTTGTAGTTCAGTTTTTCACACAAAATTCATATTATTTTTCAGCTAATGCTGTCTTTCAAAATCGTATCTCTAGACACCATTGTTTCGGGATTCCTCCCTCCTCAGTAGAGAATATTTATGGGTTGCTAGACATGCTGGCAGTTTTCTAAGGTATGATACCACTCATAGCGTACAGGTGTCCAAAGCTTGTCAGCTTCAGAACGGCTCACAAGGGCCTTTTATCAGTGAAAGTGGGTAGGAGCGCACTGCTTGCATGTAACAGTTGCTGTCCCTATCTCAACAACATAGTGGGTGACCTGTTTCAGTCCATGTCCTCTCCAGGTTTAGTGAGTGCACCCTTGCAAATTAAAAAAAGCCATTTGCTTTGCTAATGGTATTGTACAGCAAAGCAAATGGCTTTAACTTATTAAAATGTGAGACCTGCTTATAGGTAGCATGACATGGGGTCATACGGAGGGCCGGTGGGAGTGCCTTCCAAAGTAGGACTGGCTCATGAATTGCGCTCATTTAAAAGTGGGGTCCAGAAAAAGGCAAGGAACCTGTTTTTGTGCCCGGAATTTGTAATGCAGGTATGCCTGGGAAGAGCAGGTGGTGCAGGCAGTTTAAAATTGAGCTCTCGGCTCTGCAGGCAGCCACTGGAGTGGCGGCAGAAGGGAGTGACGCAGTCAAACTTCTTGACACTGGTAACAAAGTAGGAAGCAACCTTTAGAACTGCTCTGAGCAGGCCTAAGTGAACTTTGGGGATGCCTATAAGAGTCAGGTCCCGTTGCCAAGTCTAGGAAGAACCAGCACCTGTACAACTGATTTTGGGTCCTGTTCAGGGTGAGCTGCCGCATTAATTACAGCAGCTTTAGTTGGACCCGCGCTGTGGGCCAAGGCTCTGATAGGACTTTAGAGGTTGGACCGGCTCTCGAGGATGAAGGCATGGGACTTCAGTTTCTGAACCATGGAGAGTTGGCTCTTTACGGTGGGGAGGTGATTCCATTCAATCTTGTGCAGATAGATTGGCTACCCTCGGAACTATAAGAAGGACTTCCGTTTTCGAAGGGTTCATGGTAAGGTGGTGACTTGACATCCATTACTGAATACTTGGGGTGCCTGATAGAAGGGCGATGCTGTCGTGGGATGTGAGCCTCAAATAGAGTTGGGCATCCCTAGTATACAGGTGGGCGAGGGCCCCAGAGTTCCTGAGGGTCAAACAGACAGGCGCAAGAGAGAAATTGAATAGGATAGAGGGACTCCCTTGTTGCAGGCTAACTGGCTTCTGACCCCAGGACTGACCCGAGAGAGCATATGTGTTAGTGGGTGGTCCCTATCAATGCGCCTGGAAGCCACAGAGTAGCTGGAACACATCACTTCTGGTACTGTGCCGGTCTTTAATCCGCAGCTGAGGTGTGCTGGCCTCACATTTAAGAATTCGCTGAGACAGCGCCCTCCGCCGACCGATCCCACAGTATACTCAGGTGCCAGGAGGCTGCCCACAGAAGCTTACACCATCGCTAGGGTGGCAGGCGCAGGTGCCAGCTCCCACTGGGAAGGCTCCAATTCAATACCCTGTGCCCCTCGATGCACATCACAGCAGCAGACGCCACCACCTGCTTGTAACACGTAGCACCCTCGGCTCCAGAGTTTGGAGCTATAATGAGCTGTTGAATAGCCCCTCAAACCTCGCCACCGCTGCGCTAGAGGCGAGAATGACTCCGAATTATAAATAATCAAACGTGAGAAATACCCTATAATAAGCAACCGCTTGCTCTCAGGAGCATTCCGCTACCGAGAACAAGGTGGGTGAGTGAGCCTTTCCTTTCATTGCAGAGGCTCATGTGTGTGTGACGGGTCTAACACTTTGCCGTGTTTACGCGAGGGGCTTTACACCATGCCGAGATCCGTACAGTCACCACGCCATGGTGGTTTCAAAACATAAACAAGAGGACAGAGGAACGTACGTCGGGACAAGAGGCAGTGAAAGCGATTGCTTTTTCTGTGCTATGACAACGAAAGCACCGCAAGATGGCGTCGGGCTGTCCACAGTCCGATGGGTACGCGCAGGTTGTGTGCTATGGACTCATGGCGAGAGCAGCCATGTTTGTCCATGCGTGCGCGTGCATGCAAGCTCTCCGCAGAATTGATTACAAAAGGTACTCGCAATAGCTTGAGCAGCGCATGAGCTGCTTTTGCTAGGCAAGACCTAAAAAGGTAATGGCAGAACTTATAGTCTCAAAGGCGAGGCCTATATGCTTTACCAATGTTTGTTTGTTTTGGGGAACATAACAGGAGGGAATTTCGAAAGTCGATTCATTGTAAGAAAAGAGACAGAGACACGTTTTTAAAGTTTAAATTATGTACCAAAGTTGGTAACTATAAACTGGATTGCATAGTAAAGTACTGTACTGTTTATTAAGTGATTTCTCACCTCTTATTGGGGTTTGGATGGTGCCCTATATTATAAATTCAAAACAAGCTACAGGCTAACTCAATTAAACAGCTTATGTGCTCCCCAGCCATATTGGAAGTAGTTCCGAATAGTTTCAAAAAATATGTTCCTGCACTATTTTATAAGGCAGCAAATTTGACAACTCATTATTTGTGAACACAACTCTTTTGGTGCCAGCTTCATACAATCGCTCTGTTTTGTAAGGCAAACCTAGATGAATTATTAGCCCTATTTGGATTGGCCTAGCTGTATTTATGCTACAGCTGTTTAAAGTTTGCTGTTTCTCACCAAGAATTGGGAATGAAAGATGATTTTGGTGTAAAACTGTTATCGCCTGATGTAACCCAAGCACTCTTAATTCAATATTATTATGATTAATCTGCACCTACTTTTACCATCTCACCTTCAAACATTATATTACTTCAAATGGTTGTTCCAGAGCGTCTCAGTACAACTTGGAGAGGGTATAAAGAAAGTATATTCGGTGTATAATATCCAGGGTCACTGAAATTATGCGATTCTGCAGCTGCTACTTTTCTCACATAATTATGGATTGGCCACACTTGTCACATAATTAATTGCCTGCTGCATAATCTGCAGATTTTACTCAAAAATTGTGTTTCCTGCTCAAACAGATCAAAAGTTACGAAAAATGTGACGGCGTGAATGTGCGCGGTGGAAGACCCTTTGCAAAGGTTAACTGGTCGTCTTTCAGTTGCTTATTTCTGTATTTGGTTATTAAACTATTACTAATGAGATGAAATCTTTGCCCAGACATTATTGATATGTATAAAAAGTACAAACTAGTGAAGTAATACTATCAACATATGTGTTACATTATGCCGCATAATTTGCCTTTTAATGCCACATAATTTTGTAAATTCTGCAGCAAAATGTGGTGCTCCCCTGTTGCAAAATTCTAGTGGACCTGTTATTATGCTAAGAAACCAGAAGTTTCATGTTATTTAAAACTGGTACAAGACTTAGTGTTAGGAACACCTTTTGTAGTAAAAGTACCTCAAATATGTACCTGAGCAGTATCCCAAACTGTCTTCACAACAACACGACACAAGCCGAAGTTTCAGTTGTTGAAAGCAGTCAAAATCTCTGAGTGAAACAACAGGTGAACACATGCAGGAAAAAGCAGGGAAACATCTATTCCTGCATGTTAATCCCCAAAAACCTATAATCCCATTATATCTCGTAAACGTAGCAATATGATTGAGTGGCAGTAAGAGCCCATTGTTGTATGTGGGGCAGATTCCTAAGGAATCTTGTAAAATTCCAAAACCTACACCTGTGGGTTTCTTGTACAGTTCCAATTTTAATAGATTTACAATAATGTCCAGAAATACATATTGCAATCCATAGAAATGATAGATTCCAAGCATATTCATACTGCCATACAATTAACCCTCGGGTTTACTCACAGGGCAGGCAACTTGCTAGTATCTCTGCCACACACATTAGCACATAAAAAGCTTCTTTATTCTTTCAACCTGTAAATTAATTTTCCAGGTGGAGAAATCTCTTCCACTACACAACAACTAAATATGATTGTATTTGGGTGTTTTCGTATCCAATTTACTTACTCGTTCCTGCTTATGTTGGCACTTAGGGGCATATTTATAAGAACTGAGGCATCCGGGTTGATGCGTCAGATTTCTTGCACCGCCTGCAAATGACCTCATGGATACATCAGAAATTCTGACACATCTTTTGCCGCTAAAGTGACACATTGCTGGAGTTGGTCATAATATTGACGCAACTCCAGCAATGCCTCAGAACACAGAGGCAAGTCCCAAGTTAAAAGTCCTGCGTCAATCCTTAAGCCTAGTTTGAGAAGGCATAGGAATTTTGACGCAGTCAAGTCGTAGAATGACGCACTGAAAAGTTGTACATTTTACTGCGCCAATTCTACGTGGCTTTTAATGAGGGAACGCCTATATTATACCTGGCGCAGGTATAATGTGACGCAGCTCTTTGCAAACTGGGCCCAATGCTTCAATTTGTAAATATGAAGCAGTGTGGAGCACTCATTGCGCCTCCGCTGAGTCAAAAAAAATAACGCTGCGATGGCGCTGGCTCCTTATAAATATGCCCCATAATGTAGGCACAAAAACTAAGGGGCATATTTACAAGGCCCCTGCGCCACTGAGAGCGTCACTTTTACTGACGCTCCAGTAGCGCACAATGCTGAGCCATATTTACAAGGCCACGCAAAGCCACCCTGCGTGGCTTTTCATGGCCTTGTAAATATGGCCCCCTGTCATGCATTACTCTGCGTGAAAGAGGTGTTCCATGGGTGTTGCTGTGGGTGTTCCCACACAAAACCCATGGATTCGGATGCATTCCCAGATTTACAAGGTTTCGTACACCTGGGAATGCCCCAGATTCTAACGCCTCTCCAGGGAAGGCGGTAAAGTGGTGCAACGTGGAGAAATACCTTTATTTCTCCTTGTTTGTTGCTCTTTTTATGTGTGCTGTATTCTGCAGCACACATAGAAGGAGCGAACCACCATCAATGATTGCTTTTGTGCAGGATGGTGCCTCTTCCTGCACAAAAACAATTATCTCTGCAACGCAGGCACCCTTGTACCGCAAGGGTGCCTGCATTGGAGCTAGTCAGCCTTTTGTGTGCCAGCACAGAGGAAAGCACAGGGTGCATCATATTGCTGTAAATACGACTCATCCTTGCACTTTTCCAATGACACGGCTTTGCACAGCAAGATGGCTTGCAGCCCAGCACCATTTTTGCAAGTAAATATGTGAATTCCTGCAAAGTTAAGTTTTTGTTGCTGTTTCTATGCAAAGGTCTCCTCTGGGAACACACATTTTATCACCCCTAACCCTAAATTAATAGATGTATACAATATGTAATATCCAGTATTTCGGAGTTGTATATTCCATTTGTGGCTGTCAGTATGTTCAGATCCTGGCTTTGTGTATCAGGTTCTCTTATTTACCTTCCCAGATGGCATTTGTGTGCACTTAAGTGCGACATTGATGCACAAAATGTGTTTTGAACCGGGCCCAAACAGTTTTCCTGATTTTCAGATTTAATGATTGAAGGCAAATGGATTCATATTTACGTAAATGAATGAGAAGAAGATATTTAGATAAAAGTAGTCCAAATTATCTTCAAAAGGGTAAGCGGGACCAATTCTCCCTGTCACTACCAATAATGCTAATTGGGGTGGATGTACATGTGCCTTTCATTATATCTATATTCTAAACAAATAGCTCTGGTTTCGTCCCCATTACAATGTTCTACATCTTTGAGTTTTAAGGGTAGCGTTATAGAACATTAATATCAATAAATATTCAATGAATACACAGTTCAAGCAGACCCAACGTGGACAGAGTCATGGTGACCACCAGACATCAAAATGACCACGCTAACAGGTGCAACATGGCCTTAAAGAAATAAGACTGCAATGTACCCGAACAACTTTCGAGACTTAGAAATCTAAAATGACAATAAGCCTTGAAAATGACCGACGCTTGCATGACATTGAGGGGCGAAACATGAGGGCTGTATTCAGAACACAATTGAAGGGAAAAAACTGTATGTCTCCAACTATGACAAAGGGTCAAATAATTGCCATTGGAAGAATAAAAAAATTCCTCAACTGGAATCATTGTGTTCTAATGAGCAGTTCATTTAATGCATTTATAGTTTTGGTTGTTGCTGTTCTCTGAATTTAGTGCCCTTTGTCAAAATTTTGTCAAATATCCTCTGACAATTAATGAATGGATGATTGCTAACTATTCAAGTCTCTTGAGAGGCCTTCATCAGGAAAAGTTGTTTTATATACTCACAATGATTGTTGTAAACAAACTGTATGTATTTTTTGTAGGATTGGCATTTGCCTGCCGTTTCATCTTCTGCTTCTGCACATCATATGGTACGTACTATCAAATTACTTACACTGTAAACGGGGGCACATCTTATTCAATTAAATTAATGGGGTATGCTTCTAAGATTTCCCACCAAGCACTGCAATGTAGCCAATTTAGAGACTATGTTTCAGAGAGGTGTGGCTCCCAGACTGCACTGTGGCCAATCCTGACGCTGCATCAGAGCAGCGTCGGGATTGGCATAAGGCTGGCAACTTGCGCTCCCAAGCAGACTAGGAGCCTCTGTCTGTTCTGTCAAGGCCCAGCAAAACAGCTGGGGCTGGAGAGAGCTTCACTGCGGATGAGGATTTTGTCGACCTGAGACAGCCGGCCAAACCCTCATGCGCAGTGATGGGAGTGCACTACCACTCCTCCACCAGCAGTGTCATCCTGAGACCTGGGGGCGGGTCTAGGGAATTAAAATAAAACAATAATAAAACGTGTTCAAAGCCTGTTTTATTACAGGTTTATTTTGAGGGTTATGGCGGGGGGAGGGGGTCGGCCCTAAAGGAGTGGCCGCTGCTGCAACTGAATTGTTTAACGTGCACACCACAAGTCTCATCGGCTGCACACGTGTGTGTGTTCATGTTTGTGTCCTCAGTATTACTTGTTTTTATGTAATCTATTTTATGTAGCATGAACCTAACTCCAATAAAGGGCCTTAGAGAGGACAGTTCTATGTGCGTAGCGACATCTGAAATTAGAGGTGTTGTACACGGATACATATTGTGTTCATCAGGATCAGATTAAATCGCATTAAATAACAATCTGATTAGCAACTTGGGTGTGTAATATCCAAAATACATAATGCATTGCACCCCATCAATTAAACCTTAATAATCTTGAGGTGCAGTGCCCCCATTGCATTGGGAACTTTGTAGCTATATGTGTTGCAGTTAAATCTGCTACTTCACACCAGCATGCAGTCCGCACCTTAATTTCCAACATGCTCAAGTACCAAAAGCACCATGGTGGTTGTAGTTGTTCAAGTGATATGGCAGTTCCCCAAACTTTGTCTCAGTTCAACAATTGACTGTCAGTGTATTTGTTCACGTGGTAACAGTCCCTTAAATGTTGCTACAATGGAAGAGTGGAATTTACACAATGCTGTTAGGGACCAGAGGAGGGCTATTGACTAACGAAAAGAAATAAACTGGAAGGTTAGTAAGTGACTGCACTGCAGAGATGGTCTAGTGGCTATGCTTACGATGTTGGAATGTGTCGACATCTGTTCTAGCACTGGCACTTGGAAATCAGGCATGTCTGGTCAATTCTCTTCATCTCCCTGTGCTTAAAAGCAGAAGCTGCCGGTGTATGGATAGAGTGGAATGGTGGTGGCGGGGAGGGGTGAACGGTTGAAACATATAAAAAAAATGAAAAAGACTTACCTGCATCGCTCCCTCTCTTCTGCAGGCACAGGCTCCCAGAGTGCACTGCGGCCAACCCTCATGTTGCTGAAAGCAGCGTCAGGATTGGCCTGACCGTCGAAGACTTGCGCTCCCAGTTAGACTGGGAGCCTGTGCCTGTTCTTTCCTACCCAGCAGCGCAGCTCGGGTTGGAGAGAGCTTCAGTGTGCATGGCGGTTTGGCTGGCCCGAGATGGCTGGCCATATGGTCATGCGCACTGAGTAGCAGTGCAAAACACTCCACCAGCCTGTCATCCACCTAGCCCCGCCCCAAGCCTCGACTCCAGAGCAAAAATAAAACAATAATATACAAGGGTTTATTATCTTTTTTTTTTTGACAGCTGGCAGGTGAGGGGACGCTCCTCCGCCATAGCGGGGGAGCCGCTGCTGCCTAAAAGGTAATTCTGTGAAATGTAACTGTGCGACTCAAAGATGTAAATCCACACTTGATGTACATGATCCTAAATCATCTCTCTACAACCCCTTTTATACACAGTCCTCTGTAACTTCCCAGCTGGGCTTGTCCTATCTTAATACAAGAATAAACATGGAGGCAGTATACTTTTAGTATTTATACTACTACAGGACTTTACAGTTTGAAGTGCAGCCTTGAAGCGCCTGCGGTTATTGTACTGTCAGTCTCAGCGATTGCATCCCTTATGCTGCAGTTGTGGAAGGATGGAGAAATATACTCTGTATTTCAGGGATCTAAGTCCATCCCCAGGATTAGCAGCTCCTCGGCCTTGGCTCGAGCGGGTGAAGTCACTCATCTGAACACAAATATAACTCAACATGGTGGGAGCATTTGGATGCTGGAAGGAATGCTGTGCTGATCCCAGAATCCTGCTGCTAATACTCCTCAGCTCAGTGAAAGAATAAGTGCTGGGGCCCAAAGTTTTGCTTAGAAGCCCACCACTGACTGGCGCTACACTTTAGTGTGTCGCTATCAAGGCGGCGTAAACTTGAATCCACCTCATACCTCTTTTGTCCACCATCAGACACTCTCTGTGCCTTTATTTTACAGTTTCAGGTTTTTGTTCAACCCTGCCTTCTTTCTTTGTCTGTGTTTTTATGCCTTTCTCTTCCTACTTATTCCTACTTCTTTCCCTCCTCTGTGTTTTTGTCTCTCTTACTTTCACTCAAAATCTGAAGAAAATAAATAAGTGTGGTCCCTAATATAAGCGCCTGAGAGCTCAACCTGCATCCACCGCCTCAAATTAAGTACTGCCTCAACTGTAAAATTGCATTCCCGATCTCCTGCCAGACCAACAAACTTGTGGAAAAAAGCGTCAACTTCATCCTCTGGTGCTACAATTACAAGTAGAATGACAGATCTAGATGGGGTGACCAGACGTCCCAGATTTCTCCCGACAGTCTCGATGTTCAGAGTTCTGTCCCAGTGTCCTGACGCTTTTCCTAATTTTAATTACATGACTCGGTTTTTGGGACAAAGGTCAGGTAATCCTGCAAAGCATATTTAAAAGGTATGCTCTCCTTTTAGAGTTGCATCCAAAGTCTGAAACAATGTAAGTAATTTATTTGTTTATGTCAAGCAGCATAGAAGCAATCTGCTGCCCGCTCCCAGCAGAAAGGGAGAGGGGTACGAGGGCAGGGGGTGCAGGGTGGAGGAACTGCAGTAGCTAATATTATGGAAACATACTTTTATAAATGTGTGCCTTTATTTATATATGTAGGCACATGTTTACAAAAATACATTCACACAGCGTAAAACCTTATAGTTACAAGACGCCTAGCATATATATATATATCACTGAAAAAACCATAGGTTTCAGGAGTTATATAGTTAGGAATTAGTTCTTAAAAAACCTTTGAAATTCACTCAAAAAACTATAAGTTTTAGTGGTGTTATAGTTAGCTGGACATTTTACTCATACAAAACCAATGAAATTGCTCCTATATAGTTAGTTGTACTAACTATATTTCGCGCACCCGCAATCCACTGCTGATGATGTCACATATTAGATCATTCATGACATGGTCAGTGACATCACTGATGACATCTCAAATGACATCACTGATGACATCATCCAGTGAATGTGGTTTGCTTCGTTATTTAAATATGCATTATATATATAGCAATTTACATTGAAGAATGAGTGGATATATATAAATAAATATTTGGATGGAGGATTTAGTAGCAGTGTAATTGACTGTTTACTTGACCAATTTATAATGTCTCACTAAATATAGTGGATAGTGACTAAACTGTGTGAATATCTGTATCACTTTGTCAGTTGTTGTGTAAACTGATTCTACAGTTGGTTACTAGCTATGTGAAAGTCTATATTAGTTATTGATTAGTTAACTGAGTATTTGTATGGGAGTGTGAAAGTGTGTGTGGTTCGGTGGGGGGGGTGTGACTGTCCAAAGATGTGTGAATAGTTGATTCAGTAGATATATGAAGTTAAAACTACATGTTCCAACAGTTTGGGTGAGGGAATCTCTTTAAGGGTGTGGTGATGAGCAAATATATTTCTCAAAGGTACAGGTCCAACAAACTAGAAAAATAAAAGGCAGTGTATGTGTCAGTTGTTGTATATAAATAAGTATACATAAGACACAATGATTGTGTGAGTGACTGTATGGATAACTGTATACTTGTAATAATGATTTTATAATTCACTAAGTATGACTTACTATCTATATGAATAGAAGAAGTGGTGTTTGTATAAGTGTTTTGCTAAGTAAATATGTAAGTATGATCCATTGTTTGCATAAGTGAGTAGGATGACTTCATATGTGAATAGGATGCGTGCTGTTGTTTAATGTCGATATAGATGTATAAGTATTTTTGATAGTGTTCTATTGTTCATTGACAGCATGTATGAGTGAATCCATAGGTAAGTGATTAGATGTGTGTATACATCTATGAATCACTGAGTGGATTTTTAGATACTTGTATTGCTGTGACAATGGATTTAAATATGATACTCTGTATTTTACAAACAGTGATGAAAAATTATAATAGTGTATGAAAAGGTGTATGTGATTGTCACGTGGATGATGTTATCAGTGATGTCATCAGTGATGTCATTTGAGATGTCATCAGTGATGTCACTGAGCATGTCATGAATGATCTAATATGTGACATCATCAGCAGTGGATTGCGGGTGCGCGAAATATAGTTAGTACAACTAACTATATAGGAGCAATTTCATTGGTTTTGTATGAGTAAAATGTCCAGCTAACTATAACACCACTAAAACCTATGGTTTTTTCAGTGAATTTCAAAGGTTTTTTTAAATGCTAATTCCTAACTATATAAGGCCTGAAACCTATGGTTTTTTTCAGTGAATTTCAAAGGTTTTTTAAATGCTGATTCCTAACTATATAAGGCCTGAAAGCTATGGTTTTTTCAGTGAATTTCAAAGGTTTTTTAAATGCTAATTCCTAACTATATAAGGCCTGAAACCTATGGTTTTTCTCAGTGAATTTCAAAGGTTTTTTAAATGCTAATTCCTAACTATATAAGGCCTAAAACCTATGGTTTTTTCAGTGTTTTAAAAAAAAAAATTGATTGGTTAACTGGCTTATTAAGTGTATCTTAGTGAATACATATATTAGCGAGTAATGTTTAAATATTTAAATATATGCATGAGTGATGTAATATGTGACGTCATCAGCAGTGCATTGCAGACGTGCAAGTTATAGTGAGTCCAACTAACTATAACGTGGGAATTTCAATGGTTTTATGCGAGTAAAATTTCCAGCTAACTATAACTGGTGTGAAACCTATGGTTTTTTCAGTGAATTTCAAAGGTTTTTTAAATGCTAATTCCTAACTATAACTGGTGTGTAACCTATGGTTTTTTTCAGTGAATATATATACATATAAAATTTCTATGGCAAAATGAAACCCCTCATTTTGTTCCTTTTCAAATTAAATGTATTAAGTGTTACCACTTTATTCCAATCAAGATGACTTCAGGTGTGCCATACTTTTGTCATAAGTAAGACTGTTAGCGTTCTAGTTGTTCTTTAGAACACTCTGGGACATTCTGTCATTGGGCTATAGTTGGGCTACATCTGGCTGATATTTGGGCTACATTTGGGCTCTTTTGTCTCTGGTGGCCATCTTGGGAGACTGCATATCAGAATTTTTTTAATGAAATATAAGAGGATTTGAGAAGTCACTCAAAATGTGCCCTAATTTTTCTTTCTTCACCACTAATCATAATTTCTATGGCAAAATGAACCCCCTCATTTTGTTCCTTTACAAATTAAATGTTTTAAGTGTTAACACTTTATTCCAATCAAGATGACTTCAGGTGTGCCATACTTTTGTCATAAGTAAGACTGTTAGCGCTCTAGTTGTTCTTTAGAACACTCTGGGACATTCTGTCATTGGGCTATAGTTGGGCTATATCTGGCTGATATTTGGGCTACATTTGTTTTTTTTTTGTCTCTGGTGGCCATCTTTGGGCTACATTGGGCTACATTTGGGCTCTAACATATATATAGCCCAATGTAGCCCAATATATATTTTTTCAAAGTTAATTTTCGTAAAAACCACTGGAGCACTTATCTTGAGACATAGCAAAGGCACATCGGGCTACCAGTCCCTACAATTTTGCCACGTTTGGTGGAAAACCATTCAGCCGTTCGGGCTAAAAGTGAGTCCAACCGCCCTAAGGAAATTAACATGGGAAAAACACGTTTTGGGACCCCCCTTTTATCTCGGCCCCCTCTTGACGAATCCCCCCCAAACTTTCAGGGAAGGAACGGAGCACAGCGAGGCAAAGGTAAGGAACATTTCAGGAAGATTCCTCAACCGGCGCCAAAGTTATTCCCAATAGAATGTTGCGATTTCCCTATGGAAAACAGTCCTAACTATATATACCTACTGGCTATCGCCAGTAGGTAATATATATATATATATATATATATATTTTTTTTAGTCACCAAAATGCTCCGTTACCAAGGGCACACTTTTAGACAGCCGGTGCAAGTTCCAGGGACGGGCTTTCCCTGCAATTTCAATTCTTCAGCAAGAAAATACTCGCAC
This sequence comes from Lissotriton helveticus, assembly GCF_964261635.1. Classification (NCBI taxonomy): domain Eukaryota; kingdom Metazoa; phylum Chordata; class Amphibia; order Caudata; family Salamandridae; genus Lissotriton; species Lissotriton helveticus. The sequence continues at coordinate 1,380,857,928 of NC_136067.1, forward strand.
TCCACCAGAAATATAAATATGCAGGTTTAATTTTTGTTGCCTTTACAGCAACAGCTTCACCAACGCGTTTCACAGCATCCGCTGCTTGATCACGGTTACAAACATTGGTCCCTTTTCAGTTTCTCCTTTTTATACCAGTTATTCACAATGGCCTTATTATGAGGCATTGTGGTACTCGTAGTTCCATGTTTACATTTTTTTACATTTTCAACAAAACAAATGACGTGTTTTACTTGCATATATTTACACATATTTACACATGATGTTACTGATGTCTAGTCAGTATGCAGATGGAATAAATTGGGTTCAAATCCTCATGTAATTTGTTTCTTATTATAATGAAGGAGATCATAGTCTCAGCAATATGTTCTTTGTTAAACACTGGTTGGCCGTTGGCTCCACCTCTCTGTATCTTTGTTTTTATATGTATATATGGGCTTAGTGCCCTTGTTTTATAAAGATATAGGCTCCATTCACCTACCAATCTTTGCTGATGAGTATACTATTAATCCTTACTGTATAGTTTCAATTGTTCATTTGAGGGCTCAGTGCCCTATATTTGCCCAAACTATGCATACTGTTCATATTTACTTGTGTAAGTCAATTTTCAGTCTTTAGCCTTTTACAGGTGCACATGAAGTTCCTCGTCTCCATTGAGACCCCCAGGTATCTTTGTTTTGAAACGAATGATCAGCCTTGATTCCATACGCCGTAGCATCATCAGTCTATTTCCCCCTCTTTCCTTTATTGGAACTGTAGCCAAACCGCTGTATGTCATATCTCTCCAGTTCTTTTTTTCTTTTTCATGAGTTAGCATGTGTTTTGCCATAGCATAGCTCAGATCATGGTTTTCTATGGCTCGGATGTGTTCTAAAATCCGTTTCTGGAGGGGGCAGATGGTACTCCCAATGTATCTTTGACCACAAAAACACTGTAGCAGATAAACCACATGGGTAGTTTTGCAGTTGATTGTATTTTCTATTGTAAAAGTTTTTCCTTTTGGATCCTTTAGTTTAGTGAGATTGCGTCCAACTTGACAAGCTTTGCATTGGCTGCATTTGATAAAGCCGTTTCGTTTTTTCTCTAGCCAGTTTTTAGATTTTCTTATTCTTTCAAAGTGGCTGTTGACTAATTTGTCAGATAGAGATGGAGCTTTCCTGTATGTTATTTGTGGGAACTTGCCAATCTCCTTCCCTATGTCGGCATCCTTTTCTAGGACATGCCAGTATTTTTGTAGGACTTTGCGTATTTTGTGGCTTTCTTTTGTATAGTTTTGGTTTAGTTTGGTGGTATTGTACTAGGATGCGGCGCCTCAGGGGACTGTGCACTTCTATATATTTGTTTACTCTCTTTGGGGAACGGTGCTGTAAGGAGAAGAGAACCACACTAGCTCTTCTAATATAGGCTAAGCCTAAACAACATTTGAACACTCCTTAGCACACGTTACAATATTAGCGCTGATTTGCATATGTGTATTCCACTCATACATAGGTTATGCAAGCAAAACAAATACATTTTGAGGTCCTTGTCAGTCAGGTTGTTCCACAGGTGTTGTTTTTATTTTGATCGATGTTACAGCCAACACGTGTTTCGTCAATAGGGAATGTAACCCTTGACTTTTTCAAGGCTATTCTCCTCGAGTGTTCCTTTTTCTTCCTTGAGGTGATAATTCCAACCCTCGAAGGGGTATCTGTTAGGGGACTTCGGTATCTTTATTGAGTTGTTCTTAGGTCATTTGCCAAGTGTCGGTATGTTGTGAGGCAGCTTTCGCCGTTGTTGTTATCGTGTCCTTCTGTGTCCCCTCTGCTCCTGACACTATTAATCCTTACTGTATAATTGAAACTATACAGTAAGGATTAATAGTATACTCATCAGCAAAGATTGGTAGGTGAATGGAGCCTATATCTTTATAAAACAAGGGCACTAAGCCCATATATATATATACATATAAAAACAAAGATACAGAGAGGTGGAGCCAACGGCCAACCAGTGTTTAACAAAGAACATATTGCTGAGACTATGATCTCCTTCATTATAATAAGAAACAAATTACATGAGGATTTGAACCCAATTTATTCCATCTGCATACTGACTAGACATCAGTAACATCATGTGTAAATATGTGTAAATATATGCAAGTAAAACACGTCATTTGTTTTGTTGAAAATGTAAAAAAATGTAAACATGGAACTACGAGTACCACAATGCCTCATAATAAGGCCATTGTGAATAACTGGTATAAAAAGGAGAAACTGAAAAGGGACCAATGTTTGTAACCGTGATCAAGCAGCGGATGCTGTGAAACGCGTTGGTGAAGCTGTTGCTGTAAAGGCAACAAAAATTAAACCTGCATATTTATATTTCTGGTGGAGTGCGAGTATTTTCTTGGTGAAGAATTGAAATTGCAGGGAAAGCCCGTCCCTGGAACTTGCACCGGCTGTCTAAAAGTGTGCCCTTGGTAACGGAGCATTTTGGTGACTAATTTAAATATACCGAGGAGCACCCGACCCGCTTATCGTCCATCTAACAACTGGGATCTATCGAGGAGCTGCAGGAGTATTGGAAACCGCGTAGGCGCTAGTACATGAAACCGCGAGCTCATAACAAAAGGATATCATCTCAGACTGAAAAATCTTTGGACAATACGAAAGTGTTTGAAAGCGCCCTGGGATTGAAACGGAGGCACGAGAGACACAGCGGAGCTCTTATCTGAAAACGAGGTAAGAGCATAATGCGCGATGTGCACCGTCCTTGTATTGCTTTCACACTAGAGCCGCAGCAAGTGTTTGAGGCATTGTACAGCGGTAGTGTTTAGATACCAATACCGCGCTTTTGCCTCTTAAATTAAACTCGCCAGAAACGAGCAGGATTGTTTGTGAAAATCCATTCACAGACAGAAACAAACAGCGCTTAATTGGTATATCCAGTTACCCTTTGTTGACGTGATTAAAATACTTGCAATTTAAGATGGAAGAAAGAGCACTGAAACGGGTGCAAAGAGCGGAGGCAATGTTTCAGAAAGTGGTCTCCAATGAACCAGAAAAATCTAATGATGCAATGCCAAGTAGTAAAGGAGAAGCGACTGTTAAACAACTATTTTTACAGTTGGAGAGACTCCTGAAAAAAGACATCACCAAAAGCTGGGAAATCATAACAATGGAAAAATATCTGGAACAAAAAATGGTTACTAGAGGATTGAGAATTTTTACTCTTCCGAATCATCCGGATACTAGACCAGATATGTTAATGGACTGGGGGAGTAACAACATGCAGTGTTCATACAATAGCATGATGATTATAATAAAATATGCGAAAGTAGACATTGATGAAATTAAAATCAAAGTGGAAGAAATTGAAGCGAAAATACAGGAAATCAATAAAGAAGAAGAGGCAAAGAAACTACGCAAATCAATGGAAGGCAATTTGGACAAACATGAGAAAGAAGTGGAGGAAAGAAAAGAAAGAAAGTATAGAAGAGACCAACATGATTATGCGTCAGGAACCATCCTAACTTTCGCAAAACGCCTCACAAACTTGAGACAACAGTTGAAAACTAACAAAATGTCTATGAATCAACCTGCAAATACAACCCCGAGTGAATCCGATACAGACTTCAGTGACACCGAAGATTTGTCAGCACAAGGAAAAAAAACGTCTTTTTTAGAAGAAATGCAACTGGTATACTGCGACCAACAGCAACCAAAGGGAAGAGGCAGGGGCCGAAGCAGGCGCTATTCAAGAGGACGGGGGAGAGGAAGTGGAGTAACAACACCGGGAGGACAAAACGCAAAACAAGACGAGGCAAAAGGAGGAAACAAGGGGTACAATCTGAGGAACAGAGTAACAACCATGTAGAAGAGCTTGATGAGAAAAATGGAGAAAAAGAACCGTATTTGATAATTAATCTTTCCAAACACACGTTAACACGAGCAGAGGAGTCACTTCTAAACAAAGGATTGACATTTTGCCCCGAAAAACATTGGGATTTAGTAGAAACTAAAATTGACCTCTATAAATATGTCAGGAAGATTAAACTATCGAAATACTTCAAAAAACAAGGAAAACGAAAAAAAGAACCCTCAACCACGGATAATGTGGAAAATCAAACATTGACCATCCAAGATATACCAGCTCTGAGAACGGCACACGAGTTGTTAAATGAAATGAATAACGATGCAATCACAGATACCCAAGTCTTGTTAGAAATGGGACAGGAAACTTCCAAACATTTAAAGACAGACTTTAAGAAACAATCTAGATTTTGTCCGGTACTATATCCTGGTAACAAAATTGATTTATTTTATGATTTGGTAGATGCGGAACTGGATAAGTTAAGTAACATCAAAACAAAGAAAAGAGAAAACCTGACAATCGAAGAACGCAAAGCTCTGGATTCCTTAATGGCGAATAACAACCTGGAAATAAAACCCGCAGACAAGGGCGGGAACATAGTACTCCAAAATAAGGAAGATTATATGAAAGAAGCAATGCGGCAGCTGAGTGACACTAAAAGCTACAGGAAACTGGATAAAAATCCAATCAACAAAATGATATTGGATCTAGAAACACGCCTAAAAAAATGGCAAGACCTAAAGTTACTCAGCGAAGATGAAGTACAATTTCTAAACAACCAGAATCCAATCACCCCCACACTTTACTTTCTCCCGAAAGTGCACAAAACTTTAAATAAACCCCCCGGAAGACCTATAATCTCGAGTTGTGGTTCACTTTACGAGAATGTGGCAAACTATGTAGACCATTTTTTAGCCCCCATTGTACCCTTGTTACCATCATACATAAGGGACACTGGGGACTTCTTGAGACATCTAATGAATATAGAATGGTTAGAGGGATACCGGCTGGTAACCATTGATGTAGTCTCTCTCTACACCTCAATCAATCACCAACTTGGACTGAAAGCAACAGAATATTTCCTGAAGCAGAAACCCGTAGAACAACTGAAGCATTGCAAAATGATCATGGAAATGGTGGAAATGTGCCTTAATAACAATGTCTTTCTTTTTGACAAGGTATATTACACCCAATCGTGTGGGACAGCTATGGGAGTTTCCTTCTCTCCAAGCTACGCCAACCTAGTGATGGGTTGGTGGGAGAAAATGGTGGCTTGGAGAGAAGAAAACGACCAATACACAGCCAGAGTGATTCTCTGGCTGCGTTTTATAGACGACCTTTTCATAATCTGGAATGGCTCAAATGAGGAGTTTTTGGAATATTTAAAAATTCTAAATGAAAATGAAGAAGGGTTGACATTCACCCATAACATCAGCAAGAAAGAAATAATATTCCTGGACACCAGAGTATATGTTGAGAATGGTCATCTGTAGACTACAGTCCACAGAAAAACAACAGCCACGAATAGTGTCTTACATGGTCAACGCTTCCATCCAGCAACTTTGAAAAAGAATATACCCTATGGGGAATTCGTAAGAATGAGGAGAAATTGTTCCAATCAGGAAGAAATGAACAAAAAATTCAAAGAAACTGCAACCAGATTCAAGACAAGAGGATACAAACAGTGTGATATTGATCAAGGTGAAAAACGAGCTAGAGAAAAAAGTAGACTTGAAACATTAATTCCAAAAAGAGATCAAGAAAAAGGAAAAGAAACACAGGACACGACCAGGGAGCCAATTAGAATGATACTAACCTATACAAAAGAAAGCCACAAAATACGCAAAGTCCTACAAAAATACTGGCATGTCGTAGAAAAGGATCCCGACATAGGGAAGGAGATTGGCAAGTTCCCACAAATAACATACAGGAAAGCTCCATCTCTATCTGACAAATTAGTCAACAGCCACTTTGAAAGAATAAGAAAATCTAAAAACTGGCTAGAGAAAAAACGAAACGGCTTTACCAAATGCAGCCAATGCAAAGCTTGTCAAGTTGGACGCAATCTCACTAAACTAAAGGATCCAAAAGGAAAAACTTTTACAATAGAAAATACAATCAACTGCAAAACTACCCATGTGGTTTATCTGCTACAGTGTTTTTGTGGTCAAAGATACATTGGGAGTACCATCTGCCCCCTCCAGAAACGGATTTTAGAACACATCCGAGCCATAGAAAACCATGATCTGAGCTATGCTATGGCAAAACACATGCTAACTCATGAAAAAGAAAAAAAGAACTGGAGTGATATGACATACAGCGGTTTGGCTACAGTTCCAATAAAGGAAAGAGGGGGAAATAGACTGATGATGCTACGGCGTATGGAATCAAGGCTGATCATTCGTTTCAAAACAAAGATACCTGGGGGTCTCAATGGAGACGAGGAACTTCATGTGCACCTGTAAAAGGCTAAAGACTGAAAATTGACTTACACAAGTAAATATGAACAGTATGCATAGTTTGGGCAAATATAGGGCACTGAGCCCTCAAATGAACAATTGAAACTATACAGTAAGGATTAATAGTATACTCATCAGCAAAGATTGGTAGGTGAATGGAGCCTATATCTTTATAAAACAAGGGCACTAAGCCCATATATATATACATATAAAAACAAAGATACAGAGAGGTGGAGCCAACGGCAAACCAGTGTTTAACAAAGAACATATTGCTGAGACTATGATCTCCTTCATTATAATAAGAAACAAATTACATGAGGATTTGAACCCAATTTATTCCATCTGCATACTGACTAGACATCAGTAACATCATGTGTAAATATGTGTAAATATATGCAAGTAAAACACGTAATTTGTTTTGTTGAAAATGTAAAAAAATGTAAACATGGAACTACGAGTACCACAATGCCTCATAATAAGGCCATTGTGAATAACTGGTATAAAAAGGAGAAACTGAAAAGGGACCAATGTTTGTAACCCCGATCAAGCAGAGGATGCTGTGAAACGCGTTGGTGAAGCTGTTGCTGTAAAGGCAACAAAAATTAAACCTGCATATTTATATTTCTGGTGGAGTGCGAGTATTTTCTTGGTGAAGAAAAAAAAAAAAAAAAATATATATATATATATATATATATATATGTTACAAATGGGGGTGGGGTCGCACACTACTCACACACCGGCGGTGCCGCCCCTAAGGACTCTGGTCAATGTAGTAAAGTGTTCGCGATGCATCATCTTTCGATCTTCTGCTATCTTCGCTGTCTTAGCCATCCCTGGACACGTGTTTCGGGGTATCACCCCTCGTCAGCAGGGATAGGCCGTGTACTGGGGTTGCCGATGGATGCCAATATCTGCCAGGTATAGTACCACTCAGGCGCGTAGGTGCGGGATCCCAGGCTCGTCAGCCCAATGCTCACGGGAACTTTAAAGTTACAAATGGGGGTGGGGTCGCACACTACTCACACACCGGCGGTGTCGCCCCTAAGGACTCTGGTCAATGTAGTAAAGTGTTCGCGATGCATCATCTTTCGATCTTCTGCTATCTTCGCTGTCTTCGCCATCCCTGGACACGTGTTTCGGGGTATCACCCCTCGTCAGCAGGGATAGGCCGTGTACTGGGGTTGCCGATGGCTGCCAATATCTGCCAGGTATAGTACCACTCAGGCGCGTAGGTGCGGGATCCCAGGCTCGTCAGCCCACTGCTCACGGGAGCTTTAAAGTTACAAATGGGGGTGGGGTCGCACACTACTCACACACAGGCGGTGTCGCCCCTAAGGACTCTGGTCAATGTAGTAAAGTGTTCGCGATGCATCATCTTTCGATCTTCTGCTATCTTCGCTGTCTTCGCCATCCCTGGACACCTGTTTCGGGGTATCACCCCTCGTCAGCAGGGATAGGCCGTGTACTGGGGTTGCCGATGGCTGCCAATATCTGCCAGGTATAGTACCACTCAGGCGCGTAGGTGCGGGATCCCAGGCTCGTCAGCCCACTGCTCACGGGAGCTTTAAAGTTACAAATGGGGGTGGGGTCGCACACTACTCACACACCGGCGGTGTCGCCCCTAAGGACTCTGGTCAATGTAGTAAAGTGTTCGCGATGCATCATCTTTCGATCTTCTGCTATCTTCGCTGTCTTCACCATCCCTGGACACGTGTTTCGGGGTATCACCCCTCGTCAGCAGGGATAGGCTGTGTACTGGGGTTGCCGATGGCTGCCAATATCTGCCAGGTATAGTACCACTCAGGCGCGTAGGTGCGGGATCCCAGGCTCGTCAGCCCACTGCTCACGGGAGCTTTAAAGTTACAAATGGGGGTGGGGTCGCACACTACTCACACAACGGCGGTGTCGCCCCTAAGGACTCTGGTCAATGTAGTAAAGTGTTCGCGATGCATCATCTTTCGATCTTCTGCTATCTTCGCTGTCTTCACCATCCCTGGACACGTGTTTCGGGGTATCACCCCTCGTCAGCAGGGATAGGCTGTGTACTGGGGTTGCCGATGGCTGCCAATATCTGCCAGGTATAGTACCACTCAGGCGCGTAGGTGCGGGATCCCAGGCTCGTCAGCCCACTGCTCACGGGAGCTTTAAAGTTACAAATGGGGGTGGGGTCGCACACTACTCACACACCGGCGGTGTCGCCCCTAAGGACTCTGGTCAATGTAGTAAAGTGTTCGCGATGCATCATCTTTCGATCTTCTGCTATCTTCGCTGTCTTCGCCATCCCTGGACACGTGTTTCGGGGTATCACCCCTCATCAGCAGGGATAGGCCGTGTACTGGGGTTGCCGATGGCTGCCAATATCTGCCAGGTATAGTACCACTCAGGCGCGTAGGTGCGGGATCCCAGGCTCGTCAGCCCACTTCTCACGGGATCTTTAAAGTTACAAATGGGGGTGGGGTCGCACACTACTCACACACCGGCGGTGTCGCCCCTAAGGACTCTGGTCAATGTAGTAAAGTGTTCGCGATGCATCATCTTTCGATCTTCTGCTATCTTCCCTGTCTTCGCCATCCCTGGACACGTGTTTCGGGGTATCACCCCTCGTCAGCAGGGATAGGCCGTGTACTGGGTTGCCGATGGCTGCCAATATCTGCCAGGTATAGTACCACTCAGGCGCGTAGGTGTCACTGATGACATCACTGATGACATCATCCAGTGAATGTGGTTTGCTTCGTTATTTAAATATGCATTATATATATAGCAATTTGCATTGAAGAATGAGTGGATATATAAAAATAAATATTTGGATGGAGGATTTAGTAGCAGTGTAATTGACTGTTTACTTGACCAATTTATAGTGTCTCACTAAATATAGTGGATAGTGACTAAACTGTTTGAATATCTGTATCACTTTGTCAGTTGTTGTGTAAACTGGTTCTCCAGTTGGTTACTAGCTATGTGAAAGTCTGTATTAGTTATTGATTAGTTAACTGAGTATTTATATGGGAGAGTGAATGTGTGTGTGGTTCGGTGGGGGGTGTGTGACTGCCCAAAGATGTGTGAATAGTTGATTCACTAGATATATGAAGTTAAAACTACATGTTCTAACAGTTGTTTGGGTGAGTGAATATCTTTATGGGTGTGGTGATGAGCAAATATATTTCTCAATGGTACATGTCCAACAAACTAGAAAAATAAAAGGCAGTGTATGTGTCATTTGTTGTATATTAATAAGTATACATAAGACTCAATGATTGTGTGAGTGACTGTATGGATAACTTTATACTTGTAATAATGATTTTATAATTCACTTAGTATGACTTACTATCTAAATGAATAGATAAAGTTGTGTTTGTATAAGTGTGTAGCTAAGTAAATATGTAAGTATGATCCATTGTTTGCATAAGTGACTAGGATGACTTCATATGTGAATAGGATGTGTGCTGGTGTGTAATGTCGATTTAGGTGTGTAAGTATTTTTGATAGTGTTCTATTGTTCATTGACAGCATGTATGAGTGAATCTACAGGTAAGTGATTAGATGTGTGTATACATCTAAAATCACTGAGTGGGTTTTTAGATACTTGTATTGCAGTAACAATGGTTTCAAATATGATACTCTTTATTTTACAAAGAGTGATGAAAGATTTTACTAGTGTATGAAAAGGTGTATGTGATTGTCACATGGATGATGTCATCAGTGATGTCATCAGTGATGTCATTTGAGATATCATCAGTGATGTCACTGACCATGTCATGAATGATGTAATATGTGACATCATCAGCAGTGGATTGCGGGTGTGCGAAATATAGTTAGTACAACTAACTATATAGGAGCAATTTCAATAGTTTTGTATGAGTGAAATGTCCAGCTAACTATAACACCCCTAAAACTCATAGTGTTTTTGAGTGAATTTTAAAGGTTTTTTAAATGCTAATTCCTAAGTATATAAGGCCTGAAACCTATGGTTTTTTCAGTGAATTTCAAAGGTTTTTTAAATGCTAATTCCTAACTATATAAGGCCTGAAACCTATGGTTTTTTCAGTGAATTTGCAAGGTTTTTTAAATGATAATTCCTAACTATATAAGGCCTGAAACCTATGTTTTTTTCAGTGAATTTAAAAGGTTTTTTAATGCTAATTCCTAACTATATAAGACCTGAAAGCCCACCAGGAATCTCCAGTATGCTCCAGGGGGCTGCATTGCAGAGGTGTAATGAGGCTATGCCCCTTGTTACACCTCTCTGCAACGCACCCCCCTGGCGCGTTTGCAGAGGGGGAACTAATTCCCCTTGCATACTGGGGGTCCCTGGGGGCCAACTAGCCCACCAGGAGCCTCCAGTATGTGCCAGGGGGCTGCATTGCAGAGAGGTGTAATGAGGCCACATCCTTTTTTACACCTCTCTGCAACGCAGCCCCCGTGCATGTTTGAAGAGGGGGAACTAATTCCCCTTGCATACTGGGGGTCCCTGGGGGCCAACTAGCCCACCTGGAACCACCAGTATGCGCCAGGGGGCTGCATTGCACAGAGGTGTAATGAGGCTATGCCTTTTTTTACACCTCTCTGCAACGCAGGCCACTGGCGCGTTTGCAGAGGGGGGACTAATTCCCCTTGCATACTGGGGGTCCCTGGGTCATATCTGCCCAAACGCCGAAATCCCGAACGATTGAAAATGACTTTTCTTGAGAAACATTTGGATTTGGATTATCATGTCCTATACTTTGGAATTTTTGAAAGACTGACTTTGAGGATGCTATAAATTACTCAAGTCTGCCCGAATTGTGTGGGTAAAATTGATACCTACTCACTTTGAATAAGAATGTACTTACGTCTCGTCTAACATTTGGAAGAAATATCTAGGTATATGACAACAGGATACCGACATAACTTGTAGGAAATAAGAACGCCCTGAAGAAGTTCTGTTGTACAGAACGAAACGCGTCAGCTGGCTGTGGTACATAAACTTAAGGAAAATAAAAGCATTTGAATATACACCAAGATTCAGCGCTTCAATAAGGACTCTAAGTGATATGATTTGATTGGACTTATTGTTCAAGTGGTGCTGTGCCAAACTTTGGAATATTCTCCACTACTCTCTACTACTTACTCACTACTACTACTCCACTACTCTCTAATACTCACTCTCTACTACTCATTCTCTACTACTCTACTACTCTCTACTACTCTCTCTCTACTACTCACTCCCTACTACTCACTATCTACTACTCTCTACTACTCACTCTCTACTACTCTCTACTCTCTACTACTCACTCTCTACTACTCTCTCTCTACTACTCACTCTTTACTACTTACTATCTACTACTCTCTACTACTCACTCTCTACTTCTCACTCTCTACTACTCTCTACTACTCACTCTCTACCACTCTCTCTCTACTACTCTCTACTGCTCACTCTCTACTACTCTCTACTACTCACTCTCTACTACTCTCTCTCTACTACTCTCTACTACTCACTCTCTACTACTCTCTACTATTCTCTCTCTGCTACTCACTCTCTACTACTCTCTACTAATCACTCTTTACTACTCTCTACTACTCACTTTCTCCTGCTCTCTACTACTAACTCTACTACTTACTCTCTACTACTCTCTACTACTCACTCTCTACTACTCTCTAATACTCACTCTACTATTCACTCTACTACTCTCTACTACTCACTCTCTGCTACTCTCTCTACTGCTCTCTACTACTCTCTACTACTCACTCTCTACTCTATTACTCACTCTTCTCTCTACCTCTCTACCTCTCTCTACTTCTCTCTCTACTAGTCTCTACCTCTCTACCTCTACCTCTCTACCTCTACACCTCTACCTCTCTCTACACGCACACATATACACATATATATATGCATATGCATTTATGTATGTGTATATATATATATACATACATATATAAACATATATAATCTGCATATCTATATAAATACAAATATAAATGCATGCATACATATACATATATGCATACATATGCATGTTATTTACATGAACGTTTTAAAAACACTAATAAAAGCAAAGCTAAAAAGCCACCTCATTACAAACAGAATGGCTTTAACTTAAACAAGGGCGAGATCTATTGCATTTTCAATGCTTGTTTACTTTGGTTCCATCAAGAAGGCATTCAGATGTGTCACACATTTGCCATACATTCTGAATGTTAGCACTCTAGTTGCTCATTAGATCACTGTAGTAAAGCTACTGCTCACCAGGGAAGTCTGCTGCTAATCATACTTTCTATGGCAAAATGAAACCCCTCATTTTGTTCCTTTTTAAATTAAATGTTTTCAGACTTACCACTTCATTCCAATCAAGATGGCTTCTGGTGTGCCATACTTTTGTCATAAGTAAGACTGTTAGCGCTCTAGTTGTTCTTTAGAACACTCTGGGACATTCTGTCATTGGGCTATACTTGGGCTACATCTGGGTGATATTTGGGCTACATTTGGGCTCTTTATGTCTCTGGTGGCCATCTTGGGAGACCGCATGTCAGAATTTTTTAATGAAATAGAAGAGGATTTGGCAAGTCACTCAAAATGTGCCCTAATTTTTCTTTCTGCAGCACTAATCATACTTTCTATGGTAAAATATACCCCCTCATTTTGTTCCTTTTTAAATTAAATGTTTTAAGAGTTACCACTTTATTCCAATCAAGATGGCTTCAGGTGTGCCATACCTTTGTAATAAGTAGGACTGTTAGCGCTCTAGTTGTTCTTTAGAACACTCTAGGAGGCTGCAGTAGAACACAAAGGAATCAACTGACAGTCTCTGTCCTTGTTGGATGTACATGTTTTACTGAGAATGTCAGACTTCATGCTCACATGACTGAGAAAGATAATGTGAATTTACAGAAAATATGCTTTCAGTTTAGCTTATAGATCCCCTTCCAAACCACTGTGGGAAAAGCATGAGATAATAGTTTTCTTTCAAACATGATTCATGATATCCCAGCAGAAGGCTTTTTCACATGGTAAAATCACCTTAGAACACACCACAATTTCTAAAATGAGTATGGTACCATCAACACATGATTTATAATGTAACTAAAGTCCTAAAACCCTCTATTAACTACAATGCTTTTTAATGAGGTGCTATCATGTATATTGGTCCCAAGATGGCTGCCAACACTTCTTGGATGAAGTGCTGACAGCCAATCAGATCTCACGATGAGATGTGTGGTTAGGCTCTGCCCAGATATATATGTGTTTTTGAAGTTAATTTTCATAAAACCCACTGGAGCAATTTTCACCAAATATAGCAAAGGTGCTTCTGCGTACCAGTCCCTACAGTTTTGCCAAGTTTGGTGTAATTCCGTTCAGCGGTTCGGGCTGTAGCCTTGTCAGAACGTCCTATGGAAATTAACATGGGGAAAACACGTTTTGGGACCCCCCTTTTTTCTCAGCCCCCACTTCACGAATCCCCCCGAAACTTTCAGGGAAGGAGAGCAGCGGAGCTGGACAAAATTTTGGAAAATTACACGCAAATTCCTCAACCGGCGCCAAAGTTATTCCCAATAGAATGTTGCGGATTTCCTATGGTAGCTAGGTCCTAACTATATATACCTACTGGCTATCGCCAGTAGGTAATATATATATATGCGCAAAGACACTCCCTAAGCCACCTCCAAATCTGTTAGATCGGCGAAGCTAGTAACAGGAGACGGACCACAGGATCTGGCCATAAGATGATTTACCACGCGTTTCGGGCTACGTGAGCCCTTGATCACATGTTTATATATCCATACTAATATAATAAAGAGAGAGCCCAAACCTTTGAGGTGGGTAATCTCAGGAACCACAGCATCAATCACAACACCCAATACAGCATTGGAAAGGGCAGTTGCAGCAGAAGGACATAGGCTATGCAGACGCCCACCATATACATTTAAAAGGTAAAAGAACCGTGCCAGCAAAGTGGTCCTTGTGGGCGTGTCAGCGTTTTGCTGTGGGCGTGTGCTGGGGGCTATACAAACGCTGGGGGCGTGTGGTACGTTCAGTCCTTCATGCCATGTCTCATATCGTGTGCTAATCCCACCCTGCTCCCTTTAAATACCCCTGCACCCAATAATCATAACCCACCCTTACTCCTTAAAATACCCCAACACCCTTAAACACTAACCCATCTTAACCCTATAAATATACCCTGTACCCCAAAACCCAAACCATTCCCTAAACCCTAAAAATACCCCTGTACCCTAAAACCCAAACCTAGCCCTGAACCCTATAAATACCCCTGTACTTCAAACCCAAACCTACCCCTGAACCCTAAAAATACCCCTGTACCCCAAAACCTAGCCCTGAACCCTAAAAATACCACTGTGCCCCAAAACCCAAACCTACCCCTGAACCCTAAAATACCCCTGTACCCCAAAACCCAAACCTAGCCCTGAACCCTAAAATACCCTCGTACCCCAAAACCCAAACCTAGCCCTGAACCCTAAAAATACCCCTGTACCCCAAAACCCAAATCTAGCCCTGAACCCTTAAAATACCCCTGTACCCCAAAACCCAAACCTACCCCATAACCCTAAAAATACCCCTATACCCCAAAACCCAAACCTAGCCCTGAACCCTAAAAATACCCATGTACCCCAAAACCCATACCTATCCCTAAACCCTAAAACTACTCTGTACCCCATAACCCAAAACTATATATGAACCCTTAAAATACCCAAACACCCCAAAACATATACCTCAGTACCCTAAAACATATACCCCTATACCCATACTTACCTTATCCAAACATAAAAAAACCTGCTTTTACCATTCATGCATTTACAACGAATTTCATTGTAAATGTATGCCTGGTAAAAGCATATAAAATGTAATGCCATGCGTAATAATGGCATTGCGGAGTCATGGTACTTTCGTAATGAAAGTATGCGGAGTGATGGTATGCGGAAAGAAAGTTGCGGAATAATGTGTGTTTACCCTCCCCCGGTAAGTACATTGGTGGCACGGCGGCCCACATCTCCAGCCACATACTCATATTTTTTCACCACCCATTTGAAAAATGCACAGGCCTCTCTCATTGATGGCCAGCACCGACATACACTTTTAGACACACCTCCCACCACAAGTTCTAGAATTGCGAACTTTAGAGCTGGGGAGCTATGTTCGAATCTCGGCATCAGCTCAACATCCTGTGATTCCAGGCAAATCGCTTTGTCTCCCCGTGCCTACCACAAATGAATGTGTTCTTCTGTAATGTAAATTGTGCTCCTGCCATGTTGTCGAGTTCGCGCTATATAATATTGCAAGGAAAAATAAAATAGGGAAACTCGGGTTCACACACTACTGAACGCGCACTCTTAAGTGCATCAGCAGTGCACTGTGAATCGGAGCGTTTCACAGGCCTGTCACAGATAAGAAATGCTATCTAAACGAAATCCTACAAAACAATATACTACTGGCCAGCAGCAATTCATACCCGGACAACGTTGGGACAGACTGCTAGTATATATATATATATATATATATATATATATATATATATATATATATATATATATATATATGTCCAACGCTGAAGGAGCCCAATTCAAGGTGAGGCCACACGAGTTTGAGTAATATCCACTTTAATAGATCGAGTGCTTGCCAGCAAGCACCTTGTCAGAAAACACGACATCAAATTGTTTCTCGGGCCAGACGTGTTTCAGGAAAAGTCCTTTCATCAGTGGCTTTGGAATGATTGACAGCGCTGTTGCTCACGCTCATTTTCAACACCTGCCGCAGTGTGCATTGTCCCATAGACTTCTGAGTGTTGCAGTGCGTTTAATTTAACCAAGTGGGTGCGCTGTCATCAGAAATTAAATTTAAATGTTTGCTGATGTACACAGTCCTGCAAGGGTCCTGCCCCGCTTTGTAGCAGTCGATCGGGATAAAGCACACACCAACCTGCCCTGGTAGTAACTTCACTCGTTCCGTTGCTGGCGCCACAGTGCACCCCGGATCCGCTATTGCCGCAGCGGGCCTCTCCTTACGACCGGGACCGGCCGTTTAAACATCCAACGCTGCAGGAGCCCAATTCAAGGTGAGGCCACACGAGTTTGAGTAATATCCACTTTAATAGATCGAGTGCTTGCCAGCAAGCACCTTGTCAGAAAACACAACATCAAATTGTTTCTCGAGCCAGACGCGCTTCAGGAAAAATCCTTTCATCAGTGGCTTTGGAATGATTGACAGCGCTGTTGCTCACGCTCATTTTCAACACCTGCAGCAGTGTGCATTGTCCCATGGACTTCTAGGTGTTGTAGTGCGTTTAATTTAACCAAGTGGGTGCGCTGTCATCAGAAATGAAATTTAAATGTTTGCTGATGTACACCGTCCTGCAAGGGTCCTGCCCCACTTTGTAGCAGTCGATCGGGATAAAGCACACACCAACCTGCCCTGGTAGTAACTTTACTCGTTCCGTTTCTGGCGCCACAGTGTGCACCCCGGATCCGCTATTGCCGCATTTTACAGACAACACGTGTTTCACCCCCATACACCGATCATCTGGCCTGGGGCTTCCTCAGGGCGTTAAGAATAGAAAACTGGTTTAGGAATAATATACAATCCTTTCCCTGTGAGCCGTAAAGGGCAAATCTTGTGGTGCAGTAGAAAAAGCGTCTGCTATCTGTTACGATCCATCGGCATGGGCCCAACACAAATGGTATTTAAATTCCAAGCCAAGGGTACACCTTGATCCGCATACTTAAGAACTCACCACTCCACATGTTGGAACCAATGGCAGGCAGACCTCCCAGGTCGCACCCCTCTTTGAGGCTTTATCACCTTGGACGCTCATGACGAGCTGAGCTCATCATGAGCCACGGCGCTCCGGTGCTCATGAAGAGCTCAGCTCACCGTGGAACGCTCAGGTGCGGGGAGAATTCCCCCGCTGTGCTGAGCGTTCCACGGGAGGCAATACACCTGTGACAAGCTGAGCTCGTCATGAGCACAGGAGCGCCGTAGCTCATGATAAGCTGAGGTCGTTATGAGCATGGGGGCGCTGTGAGCACCCCTCTCCCCCAGCACAGCGGGGGAATAACCCCCGTAGCGAAGGGGTTAAAGAAACAATGGTACCACGCATTGATCAGGGTTCTCCGGCGCCCCAAGAAGATTCTCCCAGCCCTCCTGTAGGCATTCAGGGGGTAGGACCACCAGGTGCAGCTCCACGACGAGCACCTGCCATTGCCAGCCAGCCAGCCAGCCGCGGCCCTTGCGGGTAAGAGCGGTGGGCCAGGTGAGGGGGATTTTGAGGGACTATGACGAGAGAAAATTAAATATTTATCCCTCCACCCAGCCCCACCGCTGATACCTGCACGGGCCGTGGCTGCAGTCAGCAGCACCTCCACTGGCATTTCATATAGTGGTGTAGAGGGGGCCCTTTCAACCCCCAGAGCTCTCAGCCCAAGGGCCCAGGCATCCAGATCTTCAATACTGCCGAAGTCCTCTCCTCTCTGGGCGGGAGGGCCAAGTTCCTCCAGCTTTGGTCACCAGAGTTCTTCCTGCCTCTTATCCATCCTGGCCCCCCAGGGAGGCCCCACCCCCCAGGCGGGGTCACAGGCCAATCACAGCAGGCAGTCCCACACTTCGCAACTCCAGCTGCAGACTAATCGCTCCCTGGGGGCACTGCCTCCATCCACCGCTGACGGCCACCGATGCTCTCCACTCCACAGAGCACCACCTGGAGACCACCACGTAGCTCAAGTAGACCAATCCAGGCCTCCAGGGGGAGACATCTTCCCGCCACCAAGTAGCACCACTCTGCAGGGGCCGGCGGAACACTAGCTGACGCCACTCTTCCCCTGGGATGACCAGCAGCCCGGAATGCCAATCTCCGCCAAACCGCCAGGGCAACGTTCTAGTTACAGCAGCAATCCAGGTGTAGGCGCGGTGCAGGCCGATCCCCTCAGTCGCCGCACACAAAATGGCTTCTAGGGTACTTCATCATCAGGCCTTGGGGCAGCCAGCGCAGCTCTTCCAAGCAGCCACAGTGCCCAACAGATCCTTAAGGAAGAGCCAAGCCCTTTCCTCAACTTAATGCAGTCCAGACAGGTAGTGGGGCTGCTTTTGCCTGCAGGATACCTTCAGATTTCACCTGGGGCCAGCAGAGCTCCAGCGCTCTACGTCAAGTCAGACATGTTGCTTGGCAACAAGTTCCTTTTAAATTAAACATACTGAAAAATGGTCTGATGGTCTATTTTTTAACTTGTGGGATGTCAAAGATTATTGGTTAAAAAATTGACTTTGTGGAGTACACATTCAAGAAGTTGTTTTCAAAATTTTGATTAGGTGGTAAAATGAAGGGATCTTTTTAATTGTGGGTGTGAGAGAACTTGGCATTAAAGGTAGAGGGCTGAAGCCTTAGATGTGAGTAGGGAGGTTCCCTTTTGAGCAGATTTATTCAGGGCTGGATGTGTACATCCTCACAGTAACAGCCGCATGCCAGATGTAATGTGGAATATGCAAAAGATAAGCATGGTATTCCATTCTATTATAAATGAATTACCATAACTTATGGAATGGTAGCATTTATGGCTAATGTGAAAGTATGGAACTGAAATCTTAATTTTATGGAGTCTAATAGTAAAAGACACTTGACATCTATGTATTTGAATCTCTACCAGGCATTGGGTATTTATGCATTTGAATCGCTCTCCCGCAGAGAGTAACTATGTATTTCCATCTCCCCATGCAGATATAATCATGCCCGAGGAGACTCGTCAATCACCAGGAAACGTTCCAAGAATTGGCATGACAGGAATTGAAAAATAGATGACAGTCTTTTATTCCACTATCTTCTTTATCTAAAATGATTACAAGATTAAATACAGGTTAATGGCCAAATGCACATAGCCACAGGAGGTGAACCGCCCATTAAATGTAATACCCCTGAGCCTGGAGTAGCGTTAATAGCCCCTGCCAGTCTAGTAGTACGTGCCTATCTCCATCCTCGTGTTCTGCATGGAGGGCCACTTCCAACAAATACTATCAATGATACGGAAGAACTTAACAGTATAGAGGAAGTAGGTACTAGTTGCCCAAAATCAGGTACGATTTTATCTTTCTGGAACATTGCAGGGCTCGCATCAAAAGCTACGTCCACAGAATGGTCATCATTTATTGAGGAATCTGATGTTTGGTTATTTCAGGAGACGTGGGCCATTGACAGTGTTTTCCATCTAGGCTATATAAACTTTTCAAAAGCTGCACTAAGAGGCCAGAGGGGTAGACCAGTAGGTGGGTTGACCTGTTGGGTGAGGCAAGTTGAGGGGTTAAGGGTCGATGAGCTATTTATAGATAGTCCTGACATCATGGCCTTATGGGTTAGCTCCCCAAAAGGTCTCGACCTCATGATATTTAATGTTTATTCCCGGCGTCATTTGGGTGGTAGGGGTTCTAGTGTTGTCACAATCCTCGAAAGTCATCTGGCCACTGTTGCAGTCACCAGTAACGTGGTCATTGCGGGTGACTTCAACTGTTGCTTTGAACCCCTGGATCACGAGGACGGTAGGCTCAGCGAGGACGAGGACGCACAATGGGGTATCCCCCATCTAGACTTACCACCTATAAGAAAGTGGACTGAGGCCGCACTACAAATGAAGGGCCTCTGTCTACAAAGGGTTTTGAGGGCGGCAAATGGGAGGTTCTAGTCTGATAGAATGGGGGCAAATACCTTCGACAATGGTAGAAATAGTAGTCGTATAGACTACATTCCTATCAATGTTGAATTCTGGCCCACCATTTTAGACATGGAGGTCCGGAGGAGGCCGGAAAGCGACCACAATCCGCTGATTTGAAAAACTAATGATAGAAGCTTCTGCTGCCCAACCCAAAGGGAAGGTGGTTCCGTAATCAATGCAGTCACTGTCACCAATGACCTAAGAAGAGTCCGGTGGACAGGGATTGTCAATAACGAGGAGGATCTAGTGCAGATGAGGGATTTGGTTTCGGGGTCATTGTCCAAACTCACCGACTGTAAATCTCAGGAGGAGATAAAAGACATGTTACCGGGTGTGCATGAAGAACTGTTCAAGAGCCTGAAAAAGTTCTTCATTAAAAAAAGCCCCTGTAGAAAGGTTAGACCTTTGAAACCAAGCACCCGGTACAATAATGCTTGTAGGAAGGCCTATAAAGACCTGCTTAAGGCAATTAGACTAAGAGATAAGGGTAATATTAAAGAGGCACGAGTACAATATAAAGCAGCACAGAAAAAGGCAAAGAGCGAGTGGGACGAAGAAAGATGGTATAACTTGTTGTTGGCTTGTAATGGGAGTAACATGACCCAATTTTGGTCCCTGGTAAAATGGGGTAATAGTATGCAGTCACAGATACCAATTAACCACGTTGAACGAAATAAGTGGGTGACGTACTTTGAGGCTCAGTTCAGGCCTTCTGATAGTAGCGAGGAGCTCCCCCAGATCACCTTGAACAACGAACCACTAAACTTTACGATTAGGGAGGTTGAGTCTGTGCTAGGATCAGCCCCGAATGGAAGGGACTGCATTCCTACAGACTTATTCATAAAAGATAAAGACCTATGGGTTCCATATCTAAAGTTTTTAGCAAACGCTATATCAAATGGCGCCCCGCTACCCGAAACCTGGTCTGGTGCTGAAATATTGCCGATCTACAAGAAGGGGGATCGTTCTGAACCAGCAAATTATAGACCCATTAGTCTCATTGATGCTGTTCAGAAGATCGTAGCAAGGCTAGTACCTGGGAGAATACAGGGTTGGTTAGCGGATTCCGACATCTTAACTCCACTACAGGCAGGGTTTTGGTCGCACACAAGCACCCTCAACCAGGCCTTTAGGTTTTTCCTAATTTCTCTGTTAGCAGATATGACCACTTTTGGTCTCTACCCTCTGGTTAAATCCCCCACGCATGACGGTGGCCACACCTTGGACGCCATATTCACTAATGCATCGGGCTTACAAGTCACCCAAATACTTCCCCTGACCTGGACGGACCACCATCTCATTCTGGCGTCATTATCAGTACAG
Source organism: Lissotriton helveticus (assembly GCF_964261635.1). Lineage (NCBI taxonomy): Eukaryota > Metazoa > Chordata > Amphibia > Caudata > Salamandridae > Lissotriton > Lissotriton helveticus. The sequence continues at coordinate 1,380,879,245 of NC_136067.1, forward strand.
GACTCTCTTGTGGGCAAATCATGCCCTAATCCTCGCCAACCCTATTTGGCATGGGACGACTTAGACATCTCGAGGTTAGAATCAAATCTTATCGATACCACCCCGTTATTATCCGCTGATCCTAACATGGCAACATCCCAATTCTATGACTGGGTAAGCTCGGTAGCTTCCGAATTAGTGCCGACTAAACAACGATCGCGTAATAGATCGGCCCCGTCTGCCCCTTGGTATTCAGCTGAGATACGTATTCAGAAGCAACTGTGCAGGAACAGCGAGAGGCACTGGCGGAAAGATTACTCAGACGAGGCCAAATCGAAGTACAAAGAGGCAATGGCCAAATATAAAATCTTAATCCATGAGGCAAAGAAAACATTTTATTGCGAAAAAATAGAATTAGCCAAAAACTCGAGTAAATTACTATATGAAACTACCAAACAACTAGCCGGGTCCTCTTCTGATTTAACCCCCCCTCCCTCCCAATCACTCTGCGACGACTTAGCGAGTTTTTTCTTTTGTAAAGTTGATGATATTTACCGAGTCTTCGCAAATATTGCTATCACCCCCCCCCCCCACTGTCCCCCCTTCACATCTTGGCCCCAACTTCCTGCAGTTCACAGAAGTAGGTCCCTCTCAGGTACGGAATATTATTTCTTCCATTAAATCGGGCTCTGCCTCAGATCCATGTCCTTTGAAAATCCTACGCCCGATTATCGATACAATTCTCCCGTCCATTACCACGATCTGTAATACCATGTTCTGTACAGGGATCTATCCAGAGATTCTAAAAAAGACCTTCGTAAAACCTCTCCTTAAAAAACCTAACCTAGCCAAGGATGAACCAAAAAGTTATCGTCCTATCGCTAGTCTTCCAACACTAGCGAAAGTTGTCGAAAAAATTATGAATCTTCAATTATCCTCCTTTGTCGAGGAACATAAGTTACTGGATGATTCACAGTTTGGCTTCCGCCAATTCCACGGAACAGAGACTGCCCTGGTTAAGGCAGCGGATGATATCAGATCTATCCGGGATGCAGGAGGCACAGCAGTTCTTATTCTGTTGGACCTCTCAGCAGCCTTCGACACGGTCGACCATGTCACTCTGGTCGATCGTGTCGGAGGCTTGGGCATCCGAGGGAGTGCCAAAGAACTTATTGCTTCATTTCTGGCAGGAAGGTCACAGGTGGTTACTATCGGACCTTTCAAGTCATCTCCCCTGTCACTGCCATGTGGAGTACCTCAAGGCTCATCCCTTAGTCCGACACTATTTAACATTTATGTGTCGGACCTTGCTAGAGTCATCAAGGTATATGGGATGAGCCTTACCTCCTATGCAGATGACACCCAGCTGGTCCTAGCAGTCAAGAATGATGGGCTTAAGATAGCCAGCAGTTTCAACCAAGGCATGCAGGCAATTGGGAGCTGGATGGCCGCCAATTGTTTGAAGCTGAATTCCGACAAATCGGAAGTTGTCATTTTTGGCAAACTATCCCCGGAATGGCCCTCACTTTGGTGGCCCTCATCTATGGGGCAGCCCCCGAATCCGATTGACAAGGTAAGGAATTTAGGGGTGGTGTTTGATAGCCGCCTAAACTTCCTACCCCATGCAAATCAAATTTCCTCCTCAGCTTTTTATAAATTACGGCTCATAAAAAAAAATTTGCCCTTCCTACCTGAAAAGGCGGGGAAAACCCTGGTTACTTCCCTGGTTTTATCCACCTTAGATTACTGCAACGCTTTATTCTTAGGCGCCCAAGAGCAGGTGCTTCAAAAAATGCAGCTCATCCAGAATGCCGCTGCCAGGTTACTTGGACGCATTCCTAAATACCAGTCAGTGTCAGCCACTATAAGACAGCTGCACTGGTTACCGGTGAGAAAGAGGATCGAATTCAAGTCCCTCTGCTTAGTTTACAAAGCTTTACATAACATCGGACCTGCGTTCTTTACCCAAAATATCATCCCATACCGCCCTGCAAGAACATTACGCTCATCCTCTTTACAGGAACTACTGGTGCCACGCACCAAATCGGTAGCGTGGGGAGATAGAAGATTCCTGGTAGCTGCCCCGAAACTGTGGAATACTCTCCCACTTGCAATCAAATCGAGTACATCCCTCTGGACGTTCCGCAAATAGCTTAAGACCTGGCTTTTTAAACAATAAAACTTCAGTCCACCTTGAAGGTCACACAACACAGAATCTTCAGCGCCGAGATGCCCTAGGGCCGTTGTTCGCGCTTTATAAATATTTTAAATAAATAAATAAATAAATAAATAAATTGGAAGGAGGTGGTCATGGGCGGGGTATGTTTTTCGCGGCATTTGTGGACTTAAAATCCGCATTCGATCTTGTTCCTCGGGTGAAACTTTGGAAGGCGCTTCTGACAATGGGGATTGACTTACGCCCAAGTTCGTTGGGGTAAACCGGGCGAGACCACAGAGAGATTTAATGTGTCCAAGGGGGTTCGACAAGGGTGCGTACTGGCCCCTACCTTGTTTTCACTATTTATAAACAAGGTAGTCCAGTACTTCTCAAATCACACGACTGATGCACCAATGCTAGCAGGTATGAAAGTACCTTTGCTCATGTTCGCGGATGACACACGGCTTCTATCCAAGATGAGACAGGGGCTGCAGGCGGCACTGTCTCGTTTTGAGGTGTATTGCCGTGAACATGAGTTAGTGGTCAACGTAGGGAAAACAAAATGTATGGCGCTCCATAAAACTAAAACCATACATGCAAGTGTCTACATGGGTGGGGCTTTGTTGGAGCAGACCGAAGCGTTTTCAAACCTGGGTGTCACATTTAGCAGCAAATTAAGTTGGAAGCCCCAAATCGAGTTGCTGGCACTAAAACATGCGCAACTAGCCGGCGCCCTCATTAAAGAACACAGGCTTTCCCAGACTATGCCCATCGCCCCCATACTAAGAATGTATACCACCAAAGTTAGTCCAGAAATATTGTATGGAGCCGAACTATGGGGGTTTGGTAATTTATCCCCATTAACTTTAGCCCAAAATAAGTTTGTAAGAGCGATAGTCGGTCTCCCGCAGTCTTCGCTCCTGCTACCACTCTTCCTTGACCTGGGTTGTCACACCATTGAGGATGCAGCACGCTATAGACCCCTGGCATTCTGGAGGCGTCTCTGGATAACCCCGGAATTCTCCTTGTATGCCAAGGCTTTACTGGAAGTGAGGAGTATGAATCGATCATATATGATCCCATGGCTGAACAGTATCAGGACCCTTCTGGCTGAAATGGGGATGAGCAATCTGTGGGACTATCCGGAGGAAGCGGAATTCCCATCGAAAAAGACCTATAGATCAGCATATTGGGAAATGGTCAAAACTAAGAGATACTCTTCCAACATAAGGCAGTCATTGTCAAGGAACTTCCTCGAAATCAAGGATGAGGTTGCAATGGAAGACTATTGGGATCTTATAACTAAGCCATATAATCGAAAGCTCTACCACCAGTTCAGAATAGGCACGCTGCCTTTAAGATGCTTCACATGTAAATGGAATCTACCCAGGTGCGACAAGTGTATATTTTGTCAGGACCACATTGAGAGCATAGAAAATGTTCTATTTGTCTGTCCTGCGTATCACCTGCCTAGGTCAAAATGGCTTAAGCCACTATGCAAGACTATGAACACTAGATCGGCATTGGTTGCGAGCAGAATTTTAAAATCAGACACCACTGCCCTTATAGTGATTGGTGTGACTAGGGGCCCGATGTAGGAGCCCTAATACCGGTCGGAAACGGCCGAATTTGGCCGTTTCCGACCGGTATTACAGTTTTCTTATGTAGGGGGCTACATAAGTACAGAATCGGTAATTTTACCGATTCTGTACATTTACCGATTCGGTAAAATACCGAATCGGTAAATGTAAAGAATCGGTAAATAGAGATGTAGGTGGCACTCTGAAGAGTGCCACAGGCCTTCAAAAGTCGGCATTTTACCACCCAATCCAATTGGGTGGTAAAATACCGAATCCAGGTGTGCATGCACATCTGTGCATGCACACCTGTGCCATGTGACACACAGACATGCCCTTAGGGCATGTCTGTGTGCCACATGGCACACAAGCCTGTAATTGGGGTGCTAGAGGGTGTCAAAGTGACACCCCCTGCACCCTTGCAAGAATAGGTAATTACCGAATCGGTAAATACCGATTCGGTATTCCACATTGATTCCTATGGGCTTCAAGGCCCATAGGAATCAATGGGGGATACCGATTCGGTATTTACAGAATCGGTAAATACCGAATCTTACAGATTCGGTATTTACCGAATCAGAATTACCTACATTTCCCCCCCTCTAATTTACCACTTCTTAAATACCGAATCGGTATGATTCGGTATTTTAGAAGTGGTAAATTAGATTTACCTACATCGGGCCCTAAGTTTCTGAGTTGGGTATGGGCAATTCGTAGTAATAAGGGGGAGGGTAAACTAGTATAAAAAGCTCAGTTGGGCTTCGGCCTATAAGTGCCTGAGCTTTGACCCACCCTGTAACTGAAGGTAGATAATCTATTCCCTTTTATGTACTCGTTATTTGATAATTAAGTCAGCACAAAGTTATTAAACTATTTAAATTATCCATATCATATTTTAAGATGTTGTTTTATTATGTATATACATTTATTTAATAATACATGGTGATACTTGGTGTAAGAATTTTGTACAATATTTCTCAATCAATTCATGATGTATGTTTATGTTAATTTTAAATTTGGATGTACCTGTCTTTTATGATGAAAAATTGAATAAAGACTTTTTGAACTGAACTGATTACAAGATCTTGTAGACTTATCTGGTAGATGGGAGACTGTGTCAGCCTACCATGAGAACTAGATGCTACTATTGCCAGTTTTCGTGACATCAGTGTAGATGAACATATGCAACACTTTCAGTTTTCCACATTGTTGGCCTGTTTCCCAGAACTATTTACTTTTACCTTATAGCCCGCTGTTAGAACTGGGGTCTCTAGTTGGCAGAGGTAGGTACCTTTGTCCAAATAGGGGGCCCCTGCTTCTAGTCAGGGTAAGGATCTACACTTCTAAAATAACCCCTGCACACCCCCTTGGTAGCTTGGCACGAGCAGACAGGCTTATCTCAGAGGCAGTGTGTAAAGCGTTTGCGAACACATACAGTAATACAGTGAAAACACTACAAATGGACACCACACCAGTTTAGAAAAATAAGTAATCTTTACTAGACTTAACATGAGACCAAACAACAAAAATCCACAATACTGTAATCAAAAATAGACTTTAAAATGGTGGAAATAGCTTAGTTCAATGTAGATGATAAATGCAACACTATACTCTCAAAGTACCATGGTTGGGTCACACAAAAGGATTGCAGGGAAGGTGATGCATCGGTTCCTTCCTTCGGGGGAGGTGATGCGTTGGTTCCTTACTGCAGCGCAGGGGAGGTGATGCGTCAGTTCCATACCAGAGGAGGAGATGCTTCGGTTTCTTACTGCGTTCCTGTTACGATGCGACAAGATGGCACCTCGATGTGATGATCCTGTGTGATGCGACAAAATGGCATCTTTGATGCACTGTGACAACGTTGAATGTGATGCGTGCTACCCGACAGCCGTGTGGCGAACTCGGTAACTTCTGAGACAGGCCCTGCAAAACGCTTCTCCAGTGATGCGATGGCGACCTCTGCAGCGGTGAAACGCTTCTCCGGAGTGCGACAAGCTTCGACGGTGATGCGACGGCGGCACGCTTCTTCAGCGATGCAACTGCTGCAGTGGCGACACGCTTCTCCTCGTTGCGTCGTGCTTCCAGCTCCCAGTGACACGCAGTTTTCTCAGATGGCCCAAACAACAGTGGGCACCTCTCTACAGGTAGAATTCATAGCAAGGGAATTCAGGGGAGCTGGAGGTGAAGGCTTGTATCCCTGAGACTTCAGGCAGGAGGCAAGAACACCTCAAGCCCTTGGAGATTCTTCTTCAAGGTTGTTGTGAAAAGTTCACTAAAGTCCTTTTCCCCTTTCCTTGGCAAGAAAGTAACCACTGCAACCCAACCCCAGAAGTAGCAAAACAACACAGGGGCTGTCTCCTCCTTCAGCTTCCTTGATTCGTCTCCTTCGCAAAGTTTGTCTTGATTCCCAGAAGTGATCAAAAGTTCTGGGGTCTGGGCCCCAATATTTTTACCAGTAAAAATCCCCCCTGAATTGTCCCCTGAAGGCAGAGGGTGCCGGTGCCCAGCCAAAACCTTTTCTGTGCAGCTTCCTGGCAGGAGGTGGAGACAACATTGTCTGAGAGCAGACCTAGCCCAGGTAGCTGAAAGGAAATCTCCTCCCCCTATTCTCTATTCTATGAGGGCTCACGTTAGTGAAAGGAAATCTCCGCCCCCCATTCTCTATTTAATGCAGGTTCTATTCAGCCCAGCCCTGACCCATCAGACTGCTGGAGCCAAGGCCCTCTCCAGTCCCCTGTAACTCACAAACCAGACATGGAATACACAAACCTAGCAGAGGCATGCTGGATAGTTATGCAAGAAAATACCTACTTTCTAAAGGTGGTAGTTTCAAACACAGAATGTAAACATCACTCACACTAAAAGATGTATTTTAACATTTTGAGTTCAGGCATACTAAACTAGAATTTCTACTTAGTTCCCTGAGTCAGTTAAGATTATGAGATGTTAAATTCAAACTACCCATTCTGGCCTATGGGAACAGGTAGCCTTGCAATAGTGAAAAACAAATGGTCTAATTCACTATCAGGACATGCCACACACATCAGGGCATGTGATACCTATTACACACAATGCACCTTGCCAATGGGGGTACCTTGGGCCTACCTTAGGGGTGACTAATATGTAGAAAAGAGAAGGTTTAGGGACTGGCAAGTGGGTGCACTTGCCAAGTCGACATGGCAGCCCCAGGCTGCACACAGGCTCTGGAATGGCAGGCCTGAGCCACATTTACAAGCTGCTTCTGTGGGTGGCACAACCAGTGCTGAAAGCCAACCAGCAGCATGTGATTCACAGGCCCTGGGCACACATTGTGCATGATACTAGGGTCTGACACGTAAATCAAATAAGCCAATCATGGAGTCACTAATCCAATACCACAATTTACAATAGTGAGCACTTGCACTTTGTCACTGAATAGCAGTGTGGAAATGTACCTTTTTAGGGGTACACTGGTGCAGGGTCACCCTTTTGTCCACAGGTTCAAAGACCAACAAAATAGAGATCAGCACTGGAGTTAGAAGAAATAACAAGTTTATTAATCACTCATGAGTGCGACCACATCCACAGAGCACTCTCAAGTGCTGCATGAGGTAGTACACTGACTTCACAAACCATTGTCCCTTTTATAATAGTTTCCTGCACTGTAAGCATGTGAATAGAAATAGGAAGAACAAGTTTTGGAAATAGTTATCAGCAGATGAATAACTACATGGTCAGCAAAGTGGGAGGGAAGCAGAAATGCTTATGGCAGCAGTACATGATTGACAGTTAACAGGTGTACTGGCAGCTACAAACTCTCAGTACGTACATTGCTTTTAGCCGAGTCAGGAAGTTAACTAAAATAGATAACACAGGCACAGTAAAAAGACGAGCAGCAGAGGACGGGAGAATTACGAAGGAAAGAAAATGGACACTACAGCCAAAATTACTGCAGCTTACGCTAAGTAAAATATTACACATTTCCACAGACGACCCTTTTAGCATAAGCTAAGACATTTTCTTATGCTTTAAAAGGGGTATGATAAACATCATAGATGTCAATTAGCATCATATCGCTGACTTCTCGGTCTATTGCTAAATGGGCATTTACATTCTGGACATTCTTTTTAGATGGTAGACAAGTAGTGCAAGTGGAAATACAGAGGGAACAAAGCATTGCCCCTCATTAGATACATAAACAACAAGAGAAGAGAATTTGAGATATGACACTTGGTGCTTTTTTTCATGATAGGGAAGAGTAAAATAATAATGTTCGGTGGGGACAGGAGTAGTAGCAGTCAATAAGTTTCGAGCCGGAGCTACTTCCTCTACAACCCACATTATTACAGCAATGATTACAACAGTCAAAGTTAGTCAAATAGCGAACATCATATTTTTACTACAGACTTTTGCAGCATTCGATTTCCTCTCCTCCGGCATGTTCATTTCGTCAGTAAACAACAAAACAGATGGTTCCCTAAGGTCTTGGGCAGGCGTTGGTTTCTTCACTAACGTTGAGACGAGTAGTCACTAATAGGCTACCCCCCTTTGTAATCAGTCTTTAACCACCCAGGACAGGGGCTCAAGCAGTCTCTTTCTGCAATGAAATGTCTTTCTTCCTTGATTGAAGCAGATATCTAGATGTACCAGGGATCGTGTGGTCCGGGAAGACTTCCTCAGGTCTTTCAGGTGACACAGCTCGTCCTTTCTCAGTGGCCAGGATGTTGCAGTGATCTGTCAATGCAGCTGGGCTCAAGAGGGTAGGCAGGACTTTTTGATAATGGGTGGCATACACCTAATTCTTCCGGTTGGCACTGCAGTTCTGGTACCCAGGAGCACTTCTTCCGGTCCGCGCCAACGAGGTGCCAAAGAACTGGATCGTTGAAATGACTTTGTCAAAACAAAATCACCAGGCTGCAGGTCATGGCCATCACCCTGTGACCAGTCTGGAAGGGCTTCCCATACCTGCTGATAAATAGAAGACAAGCTGTCAGTTAACTGGGACAAATAGTCACTCATCAACACATGGGGTACATCATGTATAGGGCGAGGCTTAGGGATTCCCCAAATATTCATGGTCCTGCCAAACACAACCTCAGATGGCGTAAGGTCAGATCGTGTATGTGGTATTGATCTGATAGAAAGTAGTGCTAGGGGCTGGGCATCAGGCCATTTCAAAGACTTGGAGGCCTGTATTTTAGGCAATGTCAATTTCACGGTGGAGTTGTAACGTTCCACCAAGCCTGCAGATTGTGGATGAAAAGCGGCATGACATTTCTGCTTAATCCCGAACCCTTTCATGACATATTCGACAACTTGTCCAATGAAATGAGATCCATTGTCACTCCATAAGACCAGACAAATGCTGAATCGAGGAAAGAGCCCCTTTAAGAGTACTTTCGCTGTCTTGAGGGCTGTATTATCTTTCATATCATACGCCTCCACCCATTTACTGAAGGCACCAACCACTACTAGGACATATTTCAGGTTATTACAGCGCTCAAACTCAATGTTCAAAAGGTGCAGTTGGTGTCGCAAACCCTCCTGTTGGAGTTCGCGTTCCCTATCCAGGATTATACTGGAGACAGACCAGTAAAGACTGGACTATCTTTTTAGCAGTGCCGGCAATATCAGGGAGATCCCAAACTTGCATAAGTTGTTTTGCCATTGAGGATGTACCAACACGTGCCAGCCCATGCGCCATCTGAATCAAGGGCTATAAGTAGGCTGTGGGTAACTTCCATTTGGTCATATCTTTATTCCTCCAGCAGCCCTTATCATCCAGGGCTCCCTCCTTAGACCATTGGTCTAGTTCATCAGTGGAGGCAGATTGTTGCATGCCCAGCACCTCTTGCCTGGCATTATGTCAATGTTCAGCTTGTGACTTCACCACATACATGGCGGTGGTACTTCGCTGCATTGTGGTTTCACGTGCTGTGTGATCTGCAAAGTTATTACCTGCTCCTATTTTATCAGTCACTTTCTTGTGTGCACTACACTTAACAATTGCCACTTTCTTAGGATATGTTAGGGCAGTAAGAAGATTATGTACTAATTCTCCATGCCCTATATGTGTCCCATGTGAGGTGTGAAAGCCCCTTTCTCACCTCACATTGCAATTTCTTTTGCGAGACTTTGTGATGATAAGAGGCGAGAAAGGATAACAATAACAGTGTTCCTTCTTCACACTGCTCAGGGGTATCTGCAGCCAACAAGATATTGTTGACGTATTGGATAAGGGCCACCCCTGTAGGTACAGGAAAAGAATCAAGCTGCCGTTTTAATGCCTGACTGTAAATGCTAGGACTCTCTTTATAGCCCTGTGAAGCTCTACAGAACCGAAATGATCTATTTTTCAGGGTGAACCCAACAAATAATGGCTGTCAGGGTGAATGAGTATCAAGAAGAAAGCATTCTTCAAATCGATCACTGAAAATGTAGTGGCAGTAGGAGGAACAATAGTGAGAAGTGTAGTGATATCAGAAACTACCGGATATTGGGGCACTACAATTGTATTAACTTCTCGCAAATCAGTAATGAATCTGTAGATTTTAGTGTCAGTGTCTTTTTTCAAATTAGGAAGGATAGGGCTATTGCAAGTGTTATAACGGACTTCTTCCACTACCCCTACTTTAATAAAATCCTGACCAATATGTGCTAATGCTTCTTCACATTGTCGGGATATTTTGTATTGGGGCAGTCGAGGCAATGATACACTCTCCTTTACTTGAATATGTACAGGTGGAATAACCATTTGACCCACATCAGTATCTGATTTAGCCCACAAAGTACTGGGTAAGGATGCCAGAGTGACATCCTCATTGATGAGACAAGATCTCTCAACCATTGGATAGTTGTCATTCAAAATAACACGCACACCTTCCGGAGAATAACATATTGTGGCACGAAAATATTTAAGCATATCAATACCCACAATGTTGTCCGTTGTGGTAGGGGAAAGCAAAAATGGACATGCTGCAGTGAATTTATCAAGTCTGAATTCAAGTGGCTGTGAAAGTGAACTAGGTGTAGGTGTCCCATTGAATCCTGTCGATATTATCATTGTGCCGGACAGGGGAGCCCTAGGAACCAATTTTTCAGACAGAGCACTACGGGTAGCCCCTGTATCAACCAGAAACCGATCAGTAGATCCCAAGACGTTTGCATCAACATAGGGACCCATTTGATCTACTGGCACCTCAACCGGTTCCTTACCCCATCCTAGGCATCCCTATGCATGATCGGAATACGCAAGGGCATCAGCAGAATAATCAGACTTTGCTATTGATTTTATCTATCAAAAGTATTAGAGTAATTTGGTCCTTGATCAACTGCTTCAAATCTGGGGCGAGCTCCTGTACCTCAGCTGCTTCCTGAATTCCCTGGGCGTCCTCTTATACTGCACCTTCCCCGCTGATACTGCTGACCTCGCAAAAGAGGGCACTCAGAATGCCAGTGCCCAGTCTCTTTACAATAAGCACACTGATCAGGGGACAAGTTTGCTCGAGGAAGAGGGGGCACTCCAGGTGAATACATTACACGTCCGCCTCTTCCACCTCCCCTAAATGGTGGACCATATACTTGAGACAACATAACTTTTGTCTTTAATTCTTTAACCTTCTTAGCCTCCCTGCCTTTCACTTCCTGTTCCTGTCACTCATAATATTGGGCCATAGTCAAAAGGGAAACTGGGGAAGAAGTGGTCCAAGAACTCTCGCTGGCCTTTAAGCGGCTAACTATTTCCAGTAACATATTAGTGACAAATTTGTCAACAAACAAATGCTTACCCGTATAATCGGCCAATGTCTGACCACGAAAATCATGGAATGTCTCTTCAAATCTTGAAAAGAAATCAAAAAACGAACTCATCCTTTTTCTGTTTATAGGACGCTAACATGGTCCAATCTATTTTCTTAGGGGGTATGAGAGTCTTTAAGTTAGTCACAATAGCTTTAGGAAGATCTAATATCTCCTTCAGAGGTTTCTGCGCAGGCTCCCATTCCACATCTATTTGCTCTGAATGTTCCCAGGTATCACCATATGCTACATTATCATCTATTTTATGTATCGTTCTCCACATATCAGGGGGCAAAATAAGCCCAATAAACATATCGATATCTGGCAAGGTCATAGTGCAGGAGCTGATGGCTCCTTCCACCTCCTCATAAAAGGCGGCAGGGTTTTTCCGGGGTCAGGCAAAGCAGCTTTAAGAGCCATCACGTCAGCTCTACTCCAAGGAGTGTAAACCCAATTATATATAAAATATCCCTTTGCATCATCCAAAGTTTTATCATCATTGGTTCCCGCACCCTTCGGAGGAACATACAGGGGTGCAGCTTCACGCATAGGTTTCACAGTAACTATAGTACTACTGGGTGCAACCTCAACCACCTGTGCTCGAGTTTGAACTACTTCTACACCTCTCTGTTTTTGAGCTAATTATTGCTCCTTTCATAAACGTAATGTTACGTCTAGGAAAAGTCCCCTCTGTTAATCGTTTATGATCAGTATTTATATCAGCTAGCTCTAGTTCCTGAGAAATTTGTCTACAATCAAATATTACCTCCCAAACAAATTGTTCTACAAAATAAAATTGCTCCAGTATTTTTCCACTGTTGAACCATAGTTACAATGAGCGACGCAGCCTGAGGCTGATGAGCCTCCTACCTGGCAGCGGTTTTTAATTTATCTTTTTCTGCTCTAGTCAAAGTAGAGCGAGTCTGTCGCCCATCTTGCTTATCTTTATTTTTTTCGTCTGAGGACAAATGTTCCTCATCAGAAACCTCATCCTGAGTGCGACTTGGAGTGGGAAGTTTATACGGGGGCGGGGGTCATTCTAATAGGATGCAATCATCCTGAGGCGTATTAAGTAGTGGATAGATAGGGCGCCTAATAGGGTACTGGCCATTTACCTCTAATCAACGTTCTCTATCTTCTTTTTCTACTTTTTCGTTCTTTTCTTTATTTTTTAATTCTAGCGCTTTTTGATATATCGTTTTTCGTTGTTCTTTTTCTGCTATAGCTTCTGCTCTCTTTGCTCTCTCTCGTACTTCTTTCTCCCACATACGCACACAATCAAACATATCATGTCTACTTTTTCTTTTAAATAAACACTCCCATACATATAGAAGCTTTTCAAAATCGAATTACCCATTCACTGGCCATTGCCGATCAGAAACTTTCTTTGTGTATTTGTTCCATAGTGGACCGTACATTATGGAAGAAATACCATATTTGACATACATGTCTCTATGAGGTGTCCGCTCTAGGGGAAACGGCTGACTTTTTTCTAAACTAACTTTGGTACCACCAGAGCAGCAACACCACCTACGGAGTGTGCTGAGAACAAGCATGTTTCATAAATATGTGTAAAATATTACTAATCCAAACAAATATTCTAAAAGAAGAAAAATCTCCACATTACCTGCCTTAAAACTTTGCAAAGAAAGAATTACAAATCTAAACAAACACCTAAGCCAAACAAATCGAGAGTGCCTCTTCGGCGACCTTACCAATAGAAGTCTCCAACTCCCACCTGCCGATCTCTGGTCGACCTAATGGTCACTGCAAAATTGGGCCAAAGAAAACCTGAGTCGAGACCGGCTGCCACCTGGAGGGTCAAATCGGGAAAACTTGAAAAGTCACGCCGGCCTGCAAAGACAAAGGTCTCCTCGTGCAGTGCGCTTCCTCAGTAAGAATTCGATCCTCTGTCAAGACCACTCCTTCGGACGCCCGCGTCTCCGATGGGGTCCCAGGATGGGCCCCAACTGTGGAAATGTATTTTTTTAGGGGTACACTGGTGCAGGGTCACCCTTTTGTCCACGGGATCAAAGACCAACAAAATAGAGATCGGCACTGGAGTTTGAAGAAGTAACAAGTTTATTAATCACTAATGAGTTGGACCACATCCACACAGCACTCTCAAGTGCTGCATGAGGTAGTACACTGACTTCACAAACCATTGTCCCTTTTAGACTAGTTTCTTGCTCTGTAAGCATGTGAACAGAAATAGGAAGAGCAAGTTTTAGAAATAGTTATCAGCAAACAAGGGCAGATGAATAACTACATGGTCAGCAAAGTGGAAGGGGGAGCAGAAATACTTATGGTAGCAATAAATGATTGACAGTTAACAGGTGTACTGGCAGCTACAAACTCTCAGCACGTACATTGCTTTTAGCTGAGTGAGGAAGTTAACTAAAATAGATGATAACACAAGCACAGTAAAAAGACGAGCAGCAGAGGACGGGAGAATTAGGAAGGAAACGAAATGGACACCACAGCCAAAATGGCTGCATCTTATGCTAAATACAATATTACACATTTCCACAGCAGTGGCAAAGTGCCCAAAGCACCTAGACCATCAAAAACACAGCAAAAACACAGGAGGCAACAGCAACAAATGGAAGGGAGACCTACGCCAATGGTGCCAGGCCTAACACCCGCCATACTGGGCTATACTGGCCATTTAAGGCCTGCTCCAGTGTTAAAGGCCCAACCTGAAGGCGAGGGCCTTTAACAAGGGAGCAGGACTTTAATGCCTGTATAGCCCAGCTACAAAAGGCTAGAAGGCTATTAGTACACTAGAAGGCAGAAGGTTCTAACAAATAAAATAAAGGCATCACGAAGCCGAGGGGATTGAAATCCCCCTCAGGTTCTGTGAGGCCTTTGTTCACAGCAACAGCTGTAAACGACAACATTGGAATGTTGGAGCTCCTGGCTTTTACCAGCCATTAGAAGCCCGGACCACGCCATTGTTTTCAACGAGCTCCCAACATTCTCATGTTCTTATATAGAATGGGATATTAATATTGTTGTAGATCAGGCATTAGACAGTTCTTCCCATTCCCCAAGGAGTGTTAAATAACTAGGGAGCATGAATAAATCTTGACAGTTAGTGCACAATGTTATGTCCACGTATCTTCAGCAGGACATGAGGCAGTTTGAACATGAAAAAGAAAAAGCCTTTTATCCTACTCACAAAGGCACGTCACCGACGTCTGACTCCGTCTATTATTAGGATCAAATAAGGGAAATGCCATCTTAAAAGTCAGGTTAGATTCTGTGTGTATCTCAGATCATGAAATGGTGTTCGTTGTGTATACAACTGACAAAGCCATTCCGTCTTGCAGGTGGACCCTAGACTGACATATTTTCCAGATAAGCCCTTGCCAAATTAAAGTTTCAATCTTCATCAAAACATTGTTGACAAGTAAGCCTCTAGCCCATGGGTACTCACAAACTTTCTCTGGGGGGGCCAAATTTACAGTATGGTTTATGTCTGAGGGCCGCACCGGTGGGGGCGGGGTCAGTGGGGAAGGGGGCGGGGCTAGAGCAAAAAAATCCTGTGACCATGAGGTTGATCACAGGTCCCTGCAGCGGACGCCTTCGTCCACTGAGCCACCAGACCCGGCATACACACATCTCTCTCTCTCTCTCTCTCTCTCTCTCTCTCTCTCTCTCTCTCTTTCTCTCTCTCTCTCTCCCTCCCTCTCTTTCTCCCTCTCCCTCCCTCTCTCTCCCGCCCTCACTGACTCTGACTCTCTCACTCCCTCTCTCCATCTCTCCCTCTGTCTCATTCACTCTGACTGTCTCACTCCCTCTCTTTCTCTGTCTCACTCACTCTGACTGTCTCTCTGTTTCCTTCTCCCTCACTCTATTTCCCTCTCCCTCACTCTATTTCCCTCCCCCTCACTCTATTTCCCTCTCTCTCCTTCCCTCTCCCTCCTTCCCTCTGTCTCCCTCTCTCCTTCCCTCTCCCTCATTCCCTCTGTCTTCCTCTCTCGCCTTCCCTCTCCCTCACTTTGAGGTCACCCTCACTCTGAGGTCTCCCTTACTCTGAGGTCACCCTCACTCTGTGGTCTCCCTCTCTCTCCTTCCCTCCCCCTCACTCTGAGGTCTCCCTCTCTCTCCTTCCCTCTCCCTCACTCTGAGGTCTCCCTCCCTCTGTCTCCCTCCCTCTGTCTCCCTCCCTCTGTCCCCCTCACTCTGCGGTCTCCCTCTCTCTGAGGTCTCCCTCTCTCTCCTTCTGTCTCCCTCCCTCTGTCTCCCTCGCTTGCTCTCCCTCGCTCTGTCTCCCTCGCTCTGTCTCCCTCGCTTGCTCTTCCTCGCTTGCTCTCCCTCGCTCTCCCTTGCTTGCGCTCCCTCCCTCCCTATCTCGCTCTCACCGCACTTGCTCTCCCTTGCTCCCTCGCTCTCCCTCGCTCCCTCGCTCTCCCTCCCTCCCACTCCCTCCCTCTCCCTCTCTCCCTCGCTCTCCCTCGCTCCCTCCCTCTCACTCTTCCTCACTTGCTCTCCCTCCCTCGCGCTCCCTCTCCCGCCCTCGCTCTCCCTCCCTCACTCTCCCTCACTTGTTCTCCCTCCCTCCCTCGCTCTCCCTCCCTTGCTTTCCCTCCCTCCCTCCCTCGCTCTCCCTCCCTCGCTCTCCCTCACTCCCCCTCCCTCGATCTCCCTCGCTTGCTCTCCCTCCCTCCCTCCCTCACTCTCCCTCGCTCTCCCTCCCTTGCTTGCTCTCCCTCGCTTGCTCTCCCTCCCTCCCTCGCTCCCTCTCCCTCGCTTTCCCTCCCTCCCTTGCACCCTCGCTTGCTCTCCCTCCCCCTACCCCACTCTCCCTCCCTCACTTTCCCTCTATCCCTCGCTCTCCCTCCCTCGCTCTCCCTCGCTCCCTCGCTTGCTCTCCCTCCCTCCCTCGCTCCCTCGATTGCTCTCCCTCCCTCCCTTGCTCTCCCTCCCTCGCTCTCCCTCGCCCGCTTGCTTGCTCTCCCTCCCTCCCTCGTGCTCCCTCTCCCTCCCTCGCGCTCCCTCTCCCTTCCTCCCTCTCCCTCCCTCGCTCTCCCTCCCTTGCTCTCCCTCCCTCGCTCTCCCTCCCTCCCTCGCTCTCCATCCCTCGCTCTCCCTCGCTCCCTTGCTCTCCCTCCCTCGCTTGCTCTCCCTCCCTCCCTCGCTCTCCCTCCCTCGCTCTCCCTCCCTTGATTGCTCTCCCTCGCTTGCTCTCCCTCCCTCCCTCACTCTCCCTTCCTCGCTTGCTCTCCCTCCCTCGCTCTCCCTCGCTCCCTCGCTTGCTCTCCCTCCCTCTCCCTCCCTCCCTCTCCCTCGCTCCCTCGCTTGCTCTCCCTCCCTTGCTCGCTCTCCCTCCCTCCCTCGCTCTCCCTTCTCACCCTGCCTGTGTGTGCCCGGGCTGTGACAGCGCACACACGGCGCACCCAAGCACTTCACAGGTCTTTAAAAGACAATTGGCATGTTAATGAGGCTTTTTTCACCTCTCAGCACCCCTGCAGTCCCACTCTGACTATGGCGGGAATCGCCCGGCCGCCACAGAGCAGCAGAGTCTGAGTCACGCTCTGGTTGCAGAAACTCTTAAAAAAAAATAAAAAAATAATAAAACTCGGGTACGATGTCTACAAGGTCCGCTGGCCGCAGGGAAGGCTTGCCGGGCCGCCAGCGGCCCGCGGGCCGTACTATGAGTACCCCTGCTCTAGCCAATAATCAGTTGTTGGTTGTGTACAAGGCTTATACATGGAGGCAGGTTACCTCTTACTCTTGGTCTGAGGTAAAATTAATTAAAACTGGGAAGTGTTGAAAGATAAACAATCTACAAATTATACATAGCAGTTAAGAATGGGGATATAGTAGCCTCTCCAACAAGCTAGCAAACAAATATTAAAACTTAAGTTACAAAAGTGGGCAAAAGAGGAGGCTACGATTGTTAAGGCAAGGATGAAGACCCAAGCGAATCGGTTTGCGACTGGCAATAATGGTAGTGTAGGCTGCCTTGGTGTGTAGAAAAAAATGCCTCTACATTAGATTACTATGTGATATTGTGGGTGCGGAACCACTGAGTTTTTACACCCTGAAACATTACCTCAACTGCACGCTCACAGTGGGTGAATTGGATGTGGTGTTCAACCTCAGTTTCATGAGACAATATGTCCCAGAGAAGAGGCAATTTACAGCATATAACAAAATACAGTCAACTCAGTAAGGACAGACTCAATAATTGAATTCTAGGGCAGGAATGTATTTATTACAAAAATTCAAAGTTGTGGTACAGAAATCATAAATTCAAATGCATAGAATCATTGATATAAATGCTCTCAGCAAATACAACAAAACAGGATAAGGGGCGAAACCAGAAATATTCTAAGTCCCAAATGAGAAGCAAAATCAATAAGAATTTGGGTCGCATCCATACAAGCATCAGAAAGTCTTCTGGCTCACGCCCAAATTTAAAGGTTTATATACAAATAAAGCATACATTTCTGCAAACTCATCATGATGTGAGCAAAATAATTATATTTTTAGTAAATCAGAGCACACATCTATTAAACATCCTATTGCCTTACCATCTAAGCACTATCCTATTACACAAATATTGATTCTGCCCTCTCTTTGTTGTCAACCAGAGATGGCAAAACAAACTTGTTACAAGAACAACAGCAAACTATTGTAAATAAATACAGTTCAGGTAGCTTGCAAAAATGCAACATTACTGTGTCTGTATTGGAAAGTTTTCTTTGAGAACAGCAAGAACAACGTGAATTCAAAAAAAACAAGACTCAGCTTGGCTGCAAGAGGAAACATCCATTTTGAACAAGATGGCGTTGATGCCTAGTTAACTAAAGCAAGAAAAACACACTTTAACAAGTCACTGGAAATTTGCGACAAATGCAATAGTACCGTGTCAGTGTGTACATGTAAATCTGAAAGTAAATCCATGTTGTGCAAGTTTTTACAAATGTACTAAAATATAAAATGCACAAACACTTCCACAAGAGGGAGTTGGGAGAGGGAATGAAATAGAATGATGAAATATATCTGGAATTTTACAGCATCTGTAAACATTTGAAATGGGGGAAATGTCTGAGCATCTGAATGAAGACCAGCTGCAATCTGTTAGATTTCACTTCATGATGGCATATTAGAATGAATGATGATACTGAATAGTGGTGTGTCCTCTGGGAAAACTGAGACGGTAATTTAGAATAGTTGCAATAGGAAAACAATTTGCTTAGAATGCCCATTTAGCAGATTATATGCAAGCCCTATTGAATTATTTATTTTCAACCGTGGAAGTCCCACTCTCATGGGCAGAAGCCACATTTGCAGAGTTACTGAAGAATGGGAAACATCCACAAAAGTTGAACTTTATAAAACGGCATCTTTGGTTAATGCAGACAGCAAATTATATTCTAAATGTCTTTGAATCATTATTTTTGGTGACTCCTTCTGTAGTGCAGACGATCAATGAGCATTGTCTCTGAGAGACCCACTGGATACACCAACTTATTACATCAATAGACTGAGCAGTTACAGAGGGAGCCCCACACTTTATCATCAGCCAAATGAAAGCTTTTATTTGCATAGAACGGAACTTTCTTTGTGCTGTAATCTGTAAATTGGTCCAAATTTGATTAGATCACTCCAAGTTCTTTATCAAACCCTCTTGCACAGATATTTCTAAATCGTTATATACTTAGTTTAAAAATGTATGTAGCACCAGGCAAGTGTGTCTTCTCTTGTAATATTATTCACATTGCTTATGGATTCCTTGATTCATATAATTAATTCAGTACATTCGTGGGTTGACCTTTAGATCTGTCCCTACGAAAGTATTGGCATACACAAATGACTTGATACTCTTTACTCCATGTTGTGACATAGACTAACCTGTGTACATTTGTATTTTAGAATGTTTTTGCACTATTCTATAAGAGAAAAGAAATCCAATGTGAGAATTTAAAATTTGGAAAGTGGAAATCCTGATATCTCAGCAAATTAAGCAAATATTGACCCAGAACTAAACCTTTATAAGTCAATTAAGCAAAGACCTAATATGTTGGAACCAGGTTGAATTTCCTTTACTCTGGTGTACAAACCTGATTATAGCTATCGATTTTGCTCAAACCTTTGTTCCTATTCCAGGCAATACAATTTGAGCTAGCTGCGAAGGATATTCAGCCCATGTAGGTTAAAATCCACTGGTTTAGATGCTGTATAAAGCACCTCATTTTGCTTGAAGGAAATAGACAAGCCAAAAAATAATGGTGATGAGTGATTCTGGTGTAATATTTGGCTGTAGTATCCAATATTATGAGGCTTAATATGTTATCATCCAGCATAGGCCACAATGTGTGTTCTTTATGATGCACTGTTATTTCCATAAATAGGAGCATTTTAAAAAAAAATAAGTTTAAATACAATCTCATTTTATTATTATATTTAGCATCAAGTGAAGTTTGATTTCACAAATTAAGATATTTTCCCCACTCCGTAACAACCTCAACATCCAGACTTTGGAATTTAGCACAGGATGCAGTCATAATAACAAGGCCGACGCACAGGTTTTGAGTTATTTGATGTCATCAGCTGCGCGTACACCTAGCAAAGAAATTTCCAGGTTGTGTTGTTTGTTTTATTACACTACAAGTCCTGGTGGATGCTATCAATTGGAATTTGGTCATTTATCACACTGCTTAAGAAAACACCCAGTTTGCGCAATAGATATCTCAAAGCTAAGGGGCATTTGAAGATCTCAACCAGTTATCCTTGGCTGTTGGGTAGCACACTTGCAAGGGTAGGATGCTTATGCAATAAGTGGTTTCAAGACCTACGAATAGACAGGGCTACCTTATATAGCACATCGTACTAAAATTATGTATAACAATCTTATGCCTTGTAGGTTGATACAATCTCAATATTTATATATATATATATTTTTTTGTAATACTTTATTCGATGGAAATACATCATAAAAGTACAAAACATGCAAACATATAAAAACAAATAATCCATAGTCTCCTCACCCACGCGCACAAAGCCCTACACGACCAAGGCCCGAGCTACCTCAACAACCGGATCAACTTCTACACTCCCAAGCGCCTCCTCAGATCAACCAACCACGCCCTCGCCGCCGTCCCCCGCATCCGAAGAGAGACAACAGGAGGAAGGTCCTTCTCCTACCTGGCCGCCAAGACCTGGAACTCACTTCCCATCAATCTGCGCCTGACCCAAGACCACCTCTCCTTCAGGAAGAAGCTCAAGACTTGGCTGTTCGAGCAGTAGCGGCACCCCCCCCTCCCAGCGCCTTGAGACCCTACGGGTGAGTAGTGCGCTTTACAAATGACCTGATTGATTGATTGATTGATTGACTACAATTGCATCTCATAAAATCCAGTAAAACAATATTTAAGGAATGTCTTCCCCTATCCCCATGTTTACACATTGTCCAACAGTCTGGAGCGTAATAACCAGGCACCCCCCAAATATTTGGCCACCCCACAAACAATGTACATAGAAACCGTGTTGGTTGTTGTTGGACTTGGCCCTTAGGGCAGGTTCACCCCTAATCTTTTTGTTTTTATTTGTGACCCTGTGTAGTGATTTTTGGGTCTCTTCGCACTTTTTCCCTGTGCCCCAGAGTAAAGTGCGTGCGTGTAGTATGCCTGGCCTGCTCTCCCATAGGAATGCATGGAGAATGTGTGTGTCCATGTTAGTTCCTGATGTGTGGGGAGTGCAGGCTCGAGTTTGGTATGTATGAACTCGTGAGAATGAATGCTGCGCAATGGTATGTGCGGCTTGTATGTGTCTAGAAGGGAAGTGCTACTTCTGGACATTGATGTATGTGTGCAGTGAGGATACTGGAGCGTGATTGGCTGGACCTGGCTGGCATGCCAGGCTCCAGGAAGTCTGGATGGGTCTGCCCGGTGGTGAGTGTGAGATCAGCATGAGTGATGTGTGGGAGGAGTGCACCTGGGTCCTGGATGGGCTGGGGTTTTCCCCACACAATGCTGGCTCCGCCCCCCTGTGGTTTGTCTAACGACCCAAGCCTCCCCAGTGAATGAAAGGGGTGGTTGGGCCATCAAGGGTACTCCCAAGCCAGCTGCAACTGGTTTCCCCCCACCCTGCACCCTGGAAACAAAGGATTTCTTAGTATAAAAATGGGGCTGTGTCCCCACAGAAATTGTTCACTGTTCTACTTGTGGATCCTGCCAGAGGGGGCTGTTGCTGTTGCTGGGGCCAGGAGGACCGCCACTTGGCTTGTCTCCCTGCCTGGAGACCCAGTGTGCTGGCTCTGGCCCTGCCTTGCCCCCCTGCCTGCCTAAAAGGACTTTGCTTGTGGCCAGAGCGCCTGGAAGCGCTTTATTTTCCCCCTTAGCGCTGAGCGCGCTTCTCTGTGCCTTGGGAGCGCTGTCTTTCATTGTTAGCGCTGGGAGCGCTTTGCTTTTGCTCCTAGCGCTTGAGAGCGCTCTATTCGTCCCCTAAGCGCTTGGGAGCGCTTTTTGCACCGCCGGAGCCCAACAGGCATTAGGCCGTCTACTTTTGCCGATTTTCAGAGCCCCTGGCGAGTGCCCACCTCGCCAGGGACCTTGCTGATATTTTTATAATTGGACTCGAGGGAGCCCACCCCTCGGTCAAGTCTCCCCCAGCCTACGAGTGCCTGAGACGGGCCGCCGCGCTGCCCGCGGCAACCCGGAAGTGATTGGTGACCTGGCCAATCGCAGCGCGGCCCCTTCGAGGCCAACCGGAAGTCCCGCCCTCAGCCGAGCAGCGAGGAGAGGAACAACGGAGGGGGCAGGCAGGGCTCCGCGGTCAGGAGGAGAGCCCCGCCGCCCCAAGGAGAAGTGCCGGCGCCCGCCTGGACCCCAGAGTACCAGGAGAACCCAGCAGAGAAGCCAGACCGGACGAGATACCGGTGAGTGCGGGGGCGTTTCTCGTTGTGTTCCGAGCGGCCCCAGTTGGCAGAGGGCCGCTCCAACATCGCCCCGAGTGGAGCAGAGCCTGCAGAGAGGCTCTGGGGGGCATCCCATGTTATTGAGCCCAGCGAGGCTCCAACGAGTGGGCCATTCTTGTGTGGAGCCCTGAGAGGGCTCCGGGGGCATTTCCGTTTTCGAGTCCCCCGGGAGGGACCCCCACGTCCCGCCCACGCCAGTGACGAGCCCCGAGAGGCTCTTGGGCATTTCCTTGTGTTTCGAGCCAGAGAGGCTCCCGCCCCTTGTTGATTTAGAGCGCTGAAGCTCTTTATCCCAGCCCACATTTGTTTTGCGAGCCAGAGAGGCTCTTGGGGGGGACACAGGTAGATAGTTGGTCAGAGCCCCGTGGCTACCACGCTGTGTTGCCCTCCCCCATTGTGTTCTTGAGCCCCAGAGGCTCCAACGTTGCCCAGCTGTATTTACAACTGTCCAGCACTTAGTGGACAGTTGCTACGTTTAGGTTTTGTGTCTGTGCTGCCTGCGCAGCCTCCCCTGACATTGAGACTCAGGGCATTTAAGCCCCTTGCGAGGCCAGTTGGCCTGAGGGACAATTCTAGTGTTGTGCTATATGCACCCTGCGCAATTTATGAGTTACTGCTTATATGATTCCTGTGCAAATGTTCTGCCTGCACCTCTGAAGGTGTTTTAATGTTTCATGTGCAATTGTTTGTTATTACCTTTGCTAAAAGTGACCTGCTTAGGTAATTGTTTGTTTCATCCCCTTTGCTAAAAGTGACCTGCTTAGAGGATTGTTTGATATTACCTTTGCTAAAAGTGACCTGCTTAGGTAATTGTTTATGGTTTATTCCCCTTTGCTAAAAGTGACCTGCTTAGAGGAATGTTGATGTTTTATTGCCTTTGCTAAATGTGACTTGCTTAGGTGATTATTTTAGGTTTCCTTCCCTTTGCTAAATGTGACTTGCTTAGGTGATAGGTTTTCCTTCCATAGGTCCTGATGATAAGGTCCTAGTTCCCTGCGTGATTTCCCTACAGTGTTTAGGGTGGCGTAGGAGGTATTTACCCTTTACCAGTAGTTACTGGTTGTATGCTACATTAACTATTTTCTGTGTTACAGTCATTATATGTTTATGTGCTAAGTGTTATACCTACAAGTGTTATTTCTAAAAAGTGCATACCCCTGACAGTGGTCCAGGTGGCCCTGTCCTGTACATAATCCCTTGTAAATCTTGCCCGTGCCTATTGGCACATTGTAAAGTGTGTGTGTGTTATCTAATGTGTTTTTATTATTATAATACAAAGGCTATTTTTGATATAACCTTGTGTGGAGTTTCCTTTGTAGTGGGCCTAGGGTGTTGTCGCTGGGGTGCGCGTGCAAACGCTTTACACATCGCCTCTGAGATTAGCCTTGCTGCTCGCGTCACGTTACCTAGAGGGTGAGCGGGGGTTATCTTGGTGTGTGACTCCCTTGCCCTGACCTTAGAAATGGTGATCCCTGACTGACCTTGGCGTGAGCCGTGGCCGGCCGGGGGTCCCGTTTCTAACATTGGTGGCTAGCGGTGCGGATTGTACTTGCGTTTGCGCTGTACCACAGTGGCGACAGGCCACATTACAAAACTCTACAATTTTAGATAACCACATTTTGGGGATTATTGTTTTTTAGGGAAGATCAGTATTGCTTCTCCAGAAAGGTGTCATTTTGTAATTTCTGTCCAGTACATTTGTTCACCGCCCTGCTTCCAGAGTTTGGTACCTGTGTCTTTATGGTCAGGTTGAGAAATCAGGGGTGGTAGAAACTGCCTTACCGGTCCGAGGGGAGGGTGTGTGTGAATGAGTGGTGTGTTACACTGGACAGAGGAGTGCAAGTTCTCTGAGATAGGAATCTTGCTGAATTTTGTGATTGTGTACTCCTGTGTAAGCTCAGACCCCCAGGTTCCCTGTGTCAAACTCTTCTTGAGAACGTCCGCCAAAATGGAGCTTGTCTTTGATCTCTGTTGTCTTTTTAGGTACAGTAGGTCAGAGCTGGTCAGATTCTGTGAAGAGGGAGGCATGGAGGTGAGTGAGTCGGATACTCAGTCCCAGCTTAGGGACAGCCTGATCCAATGGCAAAAGGGTCAGTGGGATCTTGAGCACAGTGAGAGAGATAGGGCCCGGGCCGCACGTCATGAGGATGGTGAGTCTGTGGAGAGCCCTGAAGAATGTGAGTTGTATGATGATGACAGTGGATGGATATCAGCAGATAGTGAGGACCCCATAGATAGGGAGTCCCTTGCTGGGTCCAGTGTCAGTACCAGCGTCCCATCCCTTTCCCTGTCCCCAGAGGAGTGGTTGGATAGGAGGGAAGAGCGGGAGCATCAGCTAGCGATGGAACAGCTCAGGTTGGAGCACGCCAAGCTAGAGGCTGAAAGGGCCTTGTTCAAGGAGAAGGTAGCCCTAGAGGATAGGTTATCCCCTGAGTGCAGTTGTGGTTTTCTGGATTCCCCAGGGAGGGTTGAATCCAGTGGTGGCAGCTATTTAAGTGTTAGTGTAGACAGTCCCACTCCCAGTTTCCCGAGTCTGGTACCTGTTCCCCCAGAGGAGGAGTGTCGGTTGAAGTTCAGGAACCTTAGGAAACTGCCTCACCAGGATTGGGAGGATTATGCAGATGATTGTCATGATGCAGTGATTGATTGGTTAAAGGTTCACGGGGAATCTGAGTTAGATGACTGCTCAACGTAGTTATCAGGGAGCAACTGCTCAGTGTTGTGTGTCCAGAGTTGCGCCAGCACCTGCTGGAGTTGAAATGTTTTTGTCCTTGGGACCTTGCAGAGGAAGCAGATCGCTGGGACAGTGCGAGAGGTTCTTTAGAGTCACTAGTGAGTGATTCCAACAATAGTGGGTCAGGTGTCCTCCAGCCCAGCGTGGTGGAGGAGGGTGCGAGTAGCCCAGCTAGGTCCCAGGTTAGTGAGGAGGGTGTAGGGGCTGACGGCCTGTCTCAGTGGAGCAGGAGTGAGTGTGTGACCGAGAGTCCCCAGACGCCCGAAGCCCTGTCACAGAGCCTGGATGGTTTCTTTAGGGAACACCAGGATGGGAACCTAGGCTTGCCTGTTAGTTCACTTGAGGGAGATCTCCTAGTGTGTGGAGGACCTGGAGCATCTGTAAGCGGAGCTTCTATGGTTCTAGAGTCTGGCAGTACCACTCCAGTGGGGAGGGTACAGGAGTCCAGCGAGAAGAGTAATTGGGGGATAGTATGTGAGTCCCCAGAAGTCCTGGAGTGCCAGGCATTGGTTCCACCAAAGGTTCTAGACCAGAGGTTGGAAGGCCAGGTTCAGGATCCGCCTGACCTGAAGGGTGGGACTACTGTAATCAGTGTCCTGACCAGTTCTTTTTCCAGAGGTACCGCCCCGGTTGGGAGGGAGCAGGACTCTGGAAGGGGGTGCAGAGGGTGGGAGAGCCCACCTCTGACCCCGGTGCAACCTGAGGGGTTAAACCCTAGGTTGGGAGGATGGTGTTTAGAGGGTACCCCTCGCAGGAGGAGGAGGAACCCGAGAAGAAGAGGTAGGGGGAGGAGAGCCTTCCCTGAGACTCCTGGTCCACCTAAGGTTGTAGACCCTAGGCTGGAGAACCAGTGGCAGTCTAGCCCTGTCTTGCAGACAGGAAGGGTGGAGATTGGCTATTATGTGCCAGGGGTTACTACCCCCCACTTTGTGAGTAGGCAGGATCCAGTG
Source organism: Lissotriton helveticus (assembly GCF_964261635.1). Classification (NCBI taxonomy): domain Eukaryota; kingdom Metazoa; phylum Chordata; class Amphibia; order Caudata; family Salamandridae; genus Lissotriton; species Lissotriton helveticus. Next base: position 1,380,905,349 of record NC_136067.1, read on the forward strand.
GCACCTGGGTGGCCTAGGGCCTGGTCCTGGCCGAGGGCAGCTGGAGAGTACCAGTGGGGTACCCCAGTTAGTCCCTACAGTAGTTTTAGAAGGAACCCTAGGGGTTCACCGTGGCGTAAAACCGGAGGGTGTCCCTGCAGTTGTGGGCCCGCATCCTTGTTTTATCGCCCCAAGCAGGGAAGCCCATCACGGTGGTGATTGGTCTGCCCTGCGTTTTGGCTGGAAGGGGGTCGTGTTGGACTTGGCCCTTAGGGCAGGTTCACCCCTAATCTTTTTGTTTTTATTTGTGACCCTGTGTAGTGATTTTTGGGTCTCTGCGCACTTTTTCCCTGTGCCCCAGAGTAAAGTGCGTGCGTGTAGTATGCCTGGCCTGCTCTCCCATAGGAATGCATGGAGAATGTGTGTGTCCATGTTAGTTCCTGATGTGTGGGGAGTGCAGGCTCGAGTTTGGTATGTATGAACTCGTGAGAATGAATGCTGCGCAATGGTATGTGCGGCTTGTATGTGTCTAGAAGGGAAGTGCTACTTCTGGACATTGATGTATGTGTGCAGTGAGGATACTGGAGCGTGATTGGCTGGAGCTGGCTGGCATGCCAGGCTCCAGGAAGTCTGGATGGGTCTGCCCTGTGGTGAGTGTGAGATCAGCATGAGTGATGTGTGGGAGGAGTGCACCTGGGTCCTGGATGGGCTGGGGTTTTCCCCACACAATGCTGGCTCCGCCCCCCTGTGGTTTGTCTAACGACCCAAGCCTCCCCAGTGAATGAAAGGGGTGGTTGGGCCATCAAGGGTACTCCCAAGCCAGCTGCAACTGGTTTCCCCCCACCCTGCACCCTGGAAACAAAGGATTTCTTAGTATAAAAATGGGGCTGTGTCCCCACAGAAATTGTTCACTGTTCTACTTGTGGATCCTGCCAGAGGGGGCTGTTGCTGGGGCCAGGAGGACCGCCACTTGGCGTGTCTCCCTGCCTGGAGACCCAGTGTGCTGGCTCTGGCCCTGCCTTGCCCCCCTGCCTGCCTAAAAGGACTTTGCTTGTGGCCAGAGCGCCTGGAAGCGCTTTATTTTCCCCCTTAGCGCTGAGCGCGCTTCTCTGTGCCTTGGGAGCGCTGCCTTTCATTGTTAGCGCTGGGAGCGCTTTGCTTTTGCTCCTAGCGCTTGAGAGCGCTCTATTCGTCCCCTAAGCGCTTGGGAGCGCTTTTTGCACCGCCGGAGCCCACCCGGCATTAGGCCGTCTACTTTTGCCGATTTTCAGAGCCCCTGGCGAGTGCCCACCTCGCCAGGGACCTTGCTGATATTTTTATAATTGGACTCGAGGGAGCCCACCCCTCGGTCAAGTCTCCCCCAGCCTACGAGTGCCTGAGACGGGCCGCTGCGCTGCCCGCGGCAACCCGGAAGTGATTGGTGACCTGGCCAATCGCAGCGCGGCCCCTTCGAGGCCAACCGGAAGTCCCGCCCTCAGCTGAGCAGCGAGGAGAGGAACAACGGAGGGGGCAGGCAGGGCTCCGCGGTCAGGAGGAGAGCCCCGCCGCCCCAAGGAGAAGTGCCGGCGCCCGCCTGGCCCCCCGAGTGCCAGGAGAACCCAGCAGAGAAGCCAGACCGGACGAGATACCGGTGAGTGCGGGGGCGTTTCTCGTTGTGTTCCGAGCGGCCCCAGTTGGCAGAGGGCCGCTCCAACGTCGCCCCGAGTGGAGCAGAGCCTGCAGAGAGGCTTTGGGGGGCATCCCATGTTATTGAGCCCAGCGAGGCTCCAACGAGTGGGCCATTCTTGTGTGGAGCCCTGAGAGGGCTCCGGGGGCATTTCCGTTTTCGAGTCCCCCGGGAGGGACCCCCACGTCCCGCCCACGCCAGTGACGAGCCCCGAGAGGCTCTTGGGCATTTCCTTGTGTTTCGAGCCAGAGAGGCTCCCGCCTCTTGTTGATTTAGAGCGCTGAAGCTCTTTATCCCAGCCCACATTTGTTTTGCGAGCCAGAGAGGCTCTTGGGGGGGACACAGGTAGATAGTTGGTCAGAGCCCCGTGGCTACCACGCTGTGTTGCCCTCCCCCATTGTGTTCTTGAGCCCCAGAGGCTCCAACGTTGCCCAGCTGTATTTACAACTGTCCAGCACTTAGTGGACAGTTGCTACGTTTAGGTTTTGTGTCTGTGCTGCCTGCGCAGCCTCCCCTGACATTGAGACTCAGGGCATTTAAGCCCCTTGCGAGGCCAGTTGGCCTGAGGGACAATTCTAGTGTTGTGCTATATGCACCCTGCGCAATTTATGAGTTACTGCTTATATGATTCCTGTGCAAATGTTCTGCCTGCACCTCTGAAGGTGTTTTAATGTTTCATGTGCAATTGTTTGTTATTACCTTTGCTAAAAGTGACCTGCTTAGGTAATTGTTTGTTTTATCCCCTTTGCTAAAAGTGACCTGCTTAGAGGATTGTTTGATATTACCTTTGCTAAAAGTGACCTGCTTAGGTAATTGTTTGTTTTATCCCCTTTGCTAAAAGTGACCTGCTTAGAGGATTGTTTGATATTACCTTTGCTAAAAGTGACCTGCTTAGGTAATTGTTTATGGTTTATTCCCCTTTGCTAAAAGTGACCTGCTTAGAGGAATGTTGATGTTTTATTGCCTTTGCTAAATGTGACTTGCTTAGGTGATTATTTTAGGTTTCCTTCCCTTTGCTAAATGTGACTTGCTTAGGTGATAGGTTTTCCTTCCATACGTCCTGATGATAAGGTCCTAGTTCCCTGCGTGATTTCCCTACAGTGTTTAGGGTGGCGTAGGAGGTATTTACCCTTTACCAGTAGTTACTGGTTGTATGCTACATTAACTATTTTCTGTGTTACAGTCATTATATGTTTATGTGCTAAGTGTTATACCTACAAGTGTTATTTCTAAAAAGTGCATACCCCTGACAGTGGTCCAGGTGGCCCTGTCCTGTACATAATCCCATGTAAATCTTGCCCGTGCCTATTGGCACATTGTAAAGTGTGTGTGTGTTATCTAATGTGTTTTTATTATTATAATACAAAGGCTATTTTTGATATAACCTTGTGTGGAGTTTCCTTTGTAGTGGGCCTAGGGTGTTGTCGCTGGGGTGCGCGCGCAAACGCTTTACACATCGCCTCTGAGATTAGCCTTGCTGCTCGCGTCACGTTACCTAGAGGGTGAGCGGGGGTTATCTTGGTGTGTGACTCCCTTGCCCTGACCTTAGAAATGGTGATCCCTGACTGACCTTGGCGTGAGCCGTGGCCGGCCGGGGGTCCCGTTTCTAACAGTTGTAATAATACGTAGGGCTGACATATGATCTTTTACACCCAACTCCCTACATACAGGTTTCAGCCATTTAGCTCTAACAAATTTATATGTTGGACAGGCAAATAGAAAATGGGGAAGGGTTTCCTCAGGACAATGACACCCTGGACATTTTAATTCAGTTCCCCCTTAGATTTCCATCTTCCCAAAAAACCATTAAGAGGCAGGGTGCCGTACCTTAATTTCAAGAATAGAGTTCTATGACTGGCTACTTGGATAAAATTCAAGAACGGTTCCAACTTCATGGATGGTTTATGAACAAGGAAGTTCATTGTTAGGGTACCCAAGTTTGAGCTGCTGTTAATCTTGGTCTCAACCCAGTCCCAATACAATTTCTTTACAATTTCTTTTGGGGGAGGATCTTGTGACTCCCAAGACTCCCCGAGACCTAATGACACTACTAGTTTCTTGAGGTTGTTAAGCCATTTTATTTGATTAGAAACATTAAGAGTTATTAGCTCATCCAACACTCGAGCATACCCCATTAGTTCCTCGGTTCTTCTAAGGCGAACCCAAAATAACAATGGCCTTAGCCGAACTTTATCCGCGATAGATTTTTTCCCCATATCAAAAAATAGGGGTAACAAGGGGGAAGAAATCGGGAGTGAGACTAAGTCTCTAATAAACTTATTTTCAGCAGTTACCAATGGCCTAGTATTTTCTGCCCCCCATAATTCGGCGCCATAAACTGCCGAAGATAAAGCCTTCCCCTCATAGACTATTAAAGCAGGGGCTACCGGTCTACTTATGTAGAGTCGCTGGTTCTTTAATATTGCACCGGACACCCTTTTTAGATTCAGTACCATCTTGGAAATATGAGAATCCCAGATCATACGGTTAGACAGTCTCACCCCGAGGTAGTCAAATTCATTCATAACCTCTAAGGGTGATCCACGCAAGGTAACATAAACCTTCCTGATCTTTCTGTTGGGGGTTAAGACCATTAGTTTTGTCTTCAGGGTGTTAACTGTTAACCCACGGTCATCACAAAATAGGGAAAAACGGTCAAGGAGCGTTTGTAGACCCTTGGGGGTTTTAGACATCAAGAGGGTATCGTCAGCAAAGAGGAGTGTTGGGGTTTTCTCCCCGGCAAGGACGGGGGCATCTGCCGGAACCTCCCTCAAATGGTCCACCACCCCATTTATGAAGAGGGAGAATAATGTTGGCGCCATCACGCATCCCTGCCGTACCCTCCTGCTGACTGGTACCCTCTCTGTCAGTTGACCCTGCCTTCCCCAGCGTATTCTCGCATAGGTGTTCTCATGCATTTTAATAACTAGTTGGAGAAGTAGGCATGGGAACCCCATAGCTTGCAAAATCTCCCATAGCTTGGCGCGAGGGATAACATCGAATGCCGTTTTCAAATCAATGAAAGCCAGATACAAGCAACCCTTAGTGATCGATACTGACTTCCAATATACGGCACAGAACCGGAAAACTTGGTCCATAGCCCCAACATTCCGCCTAAAACCAGCCTGGAAGTGCGTAAGAATGTCATTGTCCATTAACCAGGTCTCCACTCGGTTTATGATGACCCTGCCAACTACCTTTTGGATGGTATCAATCAGACTAATTGGTCTGTAGTTGGCAGGGTCCTCTCTGTCTCCTTTTTTGAAAATTGTAATCACCTCTGCCCCTTTCCATGATTCAGGGACAGGGTGGCCTAACTGAATAAGAGTCATTAAAGTAGCTATATAGTTAGCCCAGATTGGGGGGTCATGTAATAAAAGATCTCCCAGGAGGCCATCTGGACCGGCCGCTTTTCCTGGTAGTATCTTTAGGATCGCAGCCTTAACTTCTAGCACGGAAAATATTATTCCATTAGCCATCATTTCCGGGCCAGAGACAGTTTTACTAATCTCTATCGAAGGAGGGATGGGTGTTTGATTGGCAACATTACAATATAATTTTAAAAAATGGGCATGCCATTGCTGGTCGGTGATATGATTTAAAATAGGGTCACCGGCCCTCCTGTCTAGCTTGTTGATCAATTTCCAAAATATGATTGAATTTTTACCGCTAGCAGCAGTTTTGAGCTGTTGCCAATGCTCTTCCTCCCAGTTTTTTTTTGCCAAAGCAATGGAGCCACGATAGTCTTTCCTTGCTAATTTAACTGCCAGTGGATCCTTTAGTTTTATTGCTAGGCCAATGGCTTTCCTCTTGGCTCTACACTCAACAGTAAACCACGGATTCTCTTTAGGCAGTCCATTGGCCACTGCAGATTTTCTTTGGGGGGTTTTAAGGAAGTTTGTGCCTATTTTATCAGTAAAGGTTTGGTACTGGCCCAGTAGTTTTTGGCCCATAAGGGGAATCTCTCCTCTTACCACCTCTGCGAGGCTGGAAATTTCCGTTTTGACTAGTTCCCTAATATTATCAATTTTCCCCTCTTCAAGTTTTACCACGTCCCACCTCAGTTTCCGATTACAATTAGATGGTTGGACATCCTTTGTAGCCATCTCAGGGCCACCTTTGTTGGTAAGCCCGTGACCCCAGCTGATTTCCATGCAGAGAGGATTATGGTCACTGTCGAAAGACTGTTTGACTTCCATGTCTTTTAGACTAGCCCAAGAGTGTACATCTAAAAAGATATAATCAATACGTGATGGGCAACTTATCCTATTAAAGGTCATTGCTCCATCACGATCAGAAGTAGTCCGACCGTTTAATGCCCGTAAGTTATGGTCCAGGGCTAATGCATTCAACTGTACTGCTCTTGCAGTCCACTTTTTAATAGGCGCCAACGTTAAAAGTGGAATGGCCTGTCTCCAGTCTTCAGAATTTGAACCCATAACATCCTCATCATCTAAAGGTTCAAATGTACAGTTAAAATCACCCCCAGCAAAATTTTAGACCTAGGTGGAATCTCAGTCAATTTAACATCTAAAAGCTCAATCGTTGGAGAGATTGAACCACCCGGGGTCCCTCTTGCATATACACAAAACAGGTGAACACAACTCCCATTAGGACTTTTCAGGGAAATATGCAGGATATCACTTGATGGTATGTTATGTAAGGTAACAGAATAATTCAAGCTCACCTTCACCCAGATAAGCAAACCACCAGAGGGGCGCCCTTTTCCTATAGAAACTGCTGGGACAAAGTAAGGGGAGAACCCATTTTTGTATTGAGGGGTCATACACCATGTTTCCTGAAACATACAAATATGGAACTTATCAACAAAGTCATTCCATTCTGGTATTTCAAGGTTTTTCCTTAGTCCCGCTATATTCCAAGAAATAATATTGATGGAAGGAGAGACAGTGGCTATTACGGGAGTTGAGGGCGGGGGGGTGCAGGCAGTTTCTATCGTTCTAGTGGGCATGTTGTTCACAAACTCCTCTATATTTTCTCCACCTGTGGGGATTGTCTGTGATAACCCAACATTCTCAGATGGAACCTTGGGAGCAGGAGTGTGGGTTAGATGTCAATCTACTGCCTCTAGACTACTGAAGCGATTGAAACAGGGAAGAGGGGGGGGGGGTAATGTTGCTGACCAAACCAATCTCCCTGTAACTGGGTAACCCCCTGTGGGTATCTGCCTGCTCTCCTTCGCACTGTACTCCATCCTCTATCTTCCCCCCCATTCCAATAGTTAGCTTCGTGATCACGGAAAGATTCTTCTCTCAACCCCTTCTTATATTGTTTGGAGCTCTTAACCAACTCCATCTATTACTTTGTTGATCTGGAAGCATATAGAAATGGGAGAGTGATTTGACTTGAATAGAAGAACTGATGTCACATGGGGATGCGGCACAGATGTACTCCACTGTGCACGGGTCCTCAAATGTCACAACAATACAATCACCCTGAATATTTTTGGTCTTCTCGCCCACCCAGGGTGCTCTCTCTAACATAAGCATGTTACTGCGAGTATTTGGCGGTAGTGGATAGTTTCTATCAAGCCAGTAACATACTTTGTTTTTAAGAGCCCAAAATGGTTCAGATGATGAAGGAGGGAGCTCTGGTACTCCTGTTAGTACAATTACATAAGGGTGAGCATCAGGGGGTAGATTAATATTCCGGCGTAATTTAATACTTACTGAAGGGGCTGAGGGTGGTTTGGGATTAGTTGTATTGGGAGGTTTAGGGGCAGCAATGGTGGAACCATTCACTTTCGAAAGTAAACTGTTTGTCGTGGAGGGCAAAATGTTACAGCTATTTTTAATAACCTCGATAGAGGTAGTTTTAGCAGAGCGCACATTTGGGGCAGGGGTCTTCCCTACAACTTGTGGGTTGGACATAGATGGTGTATCACCAACCGAAGCTTGCCCTCCATTAGTCTTTTTAGCAAAGGGTTTTGGTATAGCTTTTAATTCTAGATTTAAGGCTTTCAGGTTGTCTTCAATGCCTTTTAGTCTAGTTTCCAAAGGGGACAAGAGGGAAGTAATCAGTGCGGCTATAGAACTCATAAAAATACCTTTCTCGTCTTCCTCCCCAACAGAATGTTCAACCTGAGTACAATCCTCAAGGAAATTTTCCAGACTTTGGGTTGAGGCTGTATCATCGGGGATGCCCAGAGGTAGGGGGTGAGAAACACGACGCTCCTCAGCTTTGTCTTCACTGATTGCTGAGGTGCCCACTATATCCTTCTCTGCCTCTAACCCACGGGACAAACCGCCTGGATCTCTAAGAGTTCCCCCCTCATCCGTTGTGAACAATAAGACAGTGTTATCCTGATTGGAAATATGGGAGGATTTGGGAATAGCACCCTCCCTAAGGCCTCTAAGTTCTATTAGTCCAACATGTTCATTTGTGATGTTTGGGGGTACTACTAGGGAGGTCAAAGGGGCAACTTGGGGGGATAGTAAAGGGGTATGATCCTCAAATGCAGTTTGGCTGGTAAACACGAGTGGGTTTCCAGAAATGGGTTGGGAAGGGTCTAGGAGGCGAATACATTGGGAGCTGCTTGGTGAGGGTACAAGGGCTAAAGGGCCTAAAGATGATCTCCTAGCAGCTTCGAGGTCCCTAGACACTCTTCTTTCCATGAGGGCAATTCCCTCATCGATTAAGGTGTTAGTGCGCACAATGAAATTGTCCAGTGTGCCCGTCAGTTTGGCGGCACTAGCTGCAGCCTTACTTCGGGTTTCCCGAGTGCACATCCCTGAAGGCAAAGGACAAGAATATAATAAATAGTAATAGTCACACTTGCTAGATCCAAAGGTACAAACCGTTAATAATCAATCAAATAAAACCAGGAGCTGTGGCCCAGACCAGACTCTACAGGCCACAGAGGGCCCGCCCTTTGCCCGGGCTTAGCCCCGGGCGCTCCCGCGCGCTCCCGCGCAGCGTTGGACTCTAATACTTATAGGCTAAGGACGTGACAACGTCAGAGTGGAGGTGGGGCGGGGCGGTCAGGGAGAGCGGGGCCAGGTGACTCGGCCACTGGAACACCGGGACTCCTGGGAAAGCGAGTCCCGGTTCCTCGCTCGCAGCCCTGCAGCCAGAAGCACACCCCACAGAGACAACTGGAGCCGGAGGGTCAAGGAAACAAAACGAAGCGGGACCCGCAAAGCGGGTACTGCAAGGCGTAGGTCTTTAGTCCCTGGACCTTGTAAATGGCAACAACAGCAGTTAGATACAAACGAAGGGCGTCCCACGCAGCAACACAGTCCTGGTCCTTATAAATGAGTGGAGGTGGGGCGGTCAGGGAGAGCGGGGCCAGGTGACTCGGCCACTGGAACACCGGGACTCCTGGGAAAGCGAGTCCCGGTTCCTCGCTCGCAGCCCTGCAGCCAGAAGCACACCCCACAGAGACAACTGGAGCCGGAGGGTCAAGGAAACAAAACGAAGCGGGACCCGCGAAGCGGGTACCGCAAGGCGTAGGTCTTTAGTCCCTGGACCTTGTAAATGGCAACAACAGCAGTTAGATACAAACGAAGGACGTTATATGGTAAAGGGTTAATTGTATACCTTTAAGCTAAAAAAATATATATAGGGTTGGTGGGTGTATTGAGCTTAAGCAGCCAAGAGACTAGGCTCCTGATCAGTGACATAACATAAAATGATGCCTCCTCCCACAGAATTCGAAGAGGGGCCCCAGAAACTTCTATATCTTGCAGATGTTCTTTGCCCTTGGTCGAAATGTAGCTCCTCTGAAGAGTTTGGGGTGTCCCTAAAGAGTTGGGGTTCACCCCCTGCACCGCAGGGACTGCAGGAGTCTGTGTTATGCCCCGGCTTCTGTTTCCAGGGTGCCCTGCTTGATCCCTATTCTTGTAAGGGGATACTAAGTAAAATCTCAGCGGTCATTAGTAAAACAGCTGCAAAATACGATAAAGTTCCTTGCTTTTGGAGCACCTCTGAATTTAGAAGAGGCGGTTGTGGCTTCCTGTGCCGCTAGACACCTTATTATGAAGTATTGCTGCTTATGACCACAGCATTGCGCAAATTAATGTGAAACTACATGGGCTCTAGGCGACATACCCATTGGTATAATGATAGGTTTTGACACACCTTTACATAAAATGCTTGTTAAATATGTAAATGTATAAGTGAAATCCATTTATTCTATGAACATTAATAGCTTTTCATTGCTATGTATTTTTGTAAAGCACTGCTTTTGTAACTTGATGGTGATTGCATAAAAAAACAAATTTGCAATACAGAGAGTCAAGTTATATACCTGCATTCACCTGTTTTTTTCGTCTCCTAGCAAAACTGGAACTGGAACTCGGATTTGCCGGTTCCAAGGTAAACATTTGAACGTAAGACTATGGTAATAAAAAAGCGGTTTCTTTAATTGAGGAATAAGATGCAGGAGCTCGCGACCAATTAATAAGCTACCCGTTTTACCTCTCTTCATTTTAAACACAAGAAAAATGTGTAGTTAAACCTTTGATAGACTTGATTTTTAAGAAGTTTATATAAGTAAAATATCTAAACATTTTCCTAATGTAGGCCCCTAAACTCGAAGTGTGTAGTTAAAGAGGGATATATGGTCAATATGAACATGTATAGAGACGGCTCTAAACATATTACTTATTTCCTATTATTAAAACTTGAAAATACCTGCAGGGATGTGCTGTATTTTTGTCCTGCTCTGGCACTCCACCGTCCACCAGTTGGCCTACCTCCCCAGTCCCATAAAAACAGAAGAGACTCCGACCAAGGATCTTTGGTGTTTTCCTTCACACCCCTCTCATCACAGAAAAGGTACTTTGACATTTTGTCTCTGAGCCTTCCTTGATGGAGCCCATTAAAAGAATACTAGAGAAAACGACTTCTTTATTACAGGAAGGTCAAGAAGCATATTTTAAAAATGTAAAAGGTTTCTGCACTTCAGCTTTTTATCGAGATCTTAATTACTCCCTTTGTTTTTCCTGCCCGGTGGTGTGTGGGCGGCTGTGGGCTAAATTAAACTTGAAAGGTTGAGAGGAATGCTTGTGTCTGCTATGAGTGCTGCTGAGGCAGACACTGCACATCCTACTCCGTGGGAGGGTCCAGAACAAGCAGTAAAGTAACTCGGGATTGCATATATTAGTGGGTGGGATACCCCACATACCCAGTGGCTGCCGCCACAAAGCTCAAATGGCGGGAGCAAGGGATTATGACCATAATATATTTTTTTAAAGTACCATTTCCCTGTCGCCGATGCTGCCGGCCACCTCGGTGCTCCTCTTCTCTCCTGCTCTTGATGGTGTCTTGATGGTGTCCCAGCAGTTCCTGGGACACCAGTACAGGCTCCCCACCCAATCTTGGCGCTGCTCTCATGCTATACCTAGCCAGGATTGCTCTGAGCAGCCTGGTTTGCTGCTCAGACAGTGACTGGGAGTCTGTGCTTTTTCTCCAACACGCCTGTGCAACACAGCTGGGTTGAAGAAACCTTAGTGTGCAAGACAACCGGCCAAACCGATATGCACACTTTACAGTGCACCTACCACTCCTCCTCCCTGCCACGGCCTAGCCCGACCCTGCCCCAGAATCCCTGGCTCAGTCAGTCAGTGGGAAAAAAATGATTATATGTTTTATTATCATTTAATTTTTTTGCTAACTGACTCAGTAGGGCGATGCTCCTCCACTATTACCAAGGCGCCGCCCATGCACATACCCCCAGAAGAATCGCAACTGTAAATAAATGGGAAGAAGGGGTTTTGGCCCAGGGGTCATCTGCTTAGTATGACTAGATATCTGCTGCAGCCTGTACTCTACGAGTTTTGAGTATGAATGGAACTTCCAGAAATACTCCGTGCTCAGCCTGGTATTTTTCTGGGTTTGGAAATGTGAATTGCTGTGCCATAATCTATAGGCAAATCTTCAAATGATTATATACATTTGTACAAAATGTTACTAAAAAATGTTTTACTTCTGCCTTAGCTGGGCTATTCTATTGAAAGACAGTGGCCATGATCATTTAGTATTAAAGGTTTTTGAAGATGGATATACATACCCAATTTATAGTTTACTTGGAGTCTTTTTTTTTTTGCTTTTACATGTATTTCTTAGTGTGTTATAGGAGGAGAACAGTTGCATTTTGTCAAGATTTTGTTTGTTGATTTAAAAATCTTGCCATCCTTAACTATGCACCACAACCCGGTCTTCCAATAGTTATTTACAACATCAATCCATTAGGCCTAGGTATTTTCCCAGATTAGCGTCATGAAGGACATATCTGTGATTTTGGTGTAATTTAACAGATTGATTTGCTGTCAATACAATGTCTAAAGGAATTTTCTTTTTTTTTAATTGATTACTTTGCTCTCAGTGCCCAAGCCTTTAAGAACTGTGTTACTGAGGGGCAGATCTGTACTTTCATGCTGTAGTATATGAGTAACCTCAGAACGGTGTACAGTCATAATATCGAGTCAATTATTTCGACTGGACAGAATATCGAGTAAAAAATATAGAATGGACATAATATCGACTAGACATAATATAGACAACAAAAATATCGACTAGAGAAAATTAATATCGAATAGAATGGACATAATATCGAATCAAAAATATAGAATGGACATAATATCGACTAGACATAATATAGACAACAAAAATATCGAATTTAAGGTAAGTTAATAATAATTTTTATTTTTTGTGTAATATAAGTCTGTAGCGGGTTGTGGGTTTATAGGGGAATAGGGTGGGAAGTAATTTAATTCTAATTAATTAAATATGTTAATTTATTTATTGATATATATTTAGAATTAATTGTTAATTAATTATTAATTGGTAATTAATTAAAATATAATTGGTAATTAATTATAATTGATTAATTGATAAATATTTTAATTTTAGTAATTTATTTTCTGTAGCGGGTTGTGGGTTTATAGGGGAATAGGGTGGGAAGTAATTTAATTATAATTAATTAAATATGTTAATTTATTTATTGATAATAATTTAGAATTAATTGTTAATTAATTATTAATTGGTAATTAATTAAAATATAATTGGTAATTAATTATAATTGATTAATTGATAAATATTTTAATTTTAGTAATTTATTTTCTGTAGCGGGTTGTGGGTTTATAGGGGAATAGGGTGGGAAGTAATTTAATTATAATTAATTAAATATGTTAATTTATTTATTGATATTTTTTAAAAATTAATTGTTAATTAATTATTAATTGGTAATTAATTAAAATATAATTGGTAATTAATTATAATTGATTAATTGATAAATATTTTAATTTTAGGGTTCAGGGTCAGTTTTCAGTTTTTGGGTAAAGGGGTATTTTTAGGGTTCAGGGTCAGTTTTCAGTTTTTGGGTAAAGGGGTATTTTTAGGGTTCAGGGTCAGTTTTCAGTTTTTGGGGTAAAGGGGTATTTTTAGGGTTCAGGGTCAGTTTTCAGTTTGTAGGTAAAGGGGTATTTTTAGGGTTCAGGGTCAGTTTTCAGTTTTTGGGTAAAGGGGTATTTTTAGGGTTCAGGGTCAGTTTTCAGTTTTTGGGTAAAGGGGTATTTTTAGGGTTCAGGGTCAGTTTTCAGTTTTTGGGGTAAAGGGGTATTTTTAGGGTTCAGGGTCAGTTTTCAGTTTGTAGGTAAAGGGGTATTTTTAAGGTTCAGGGTCAGTTTTCAGTTTTTGGGTAAAGGGGTATTTTTAGGGTTCAGGGTCAGTTTTCAGTTTTTGGGGTAAAGGGGTATTTTTAGGGTTCAGGGTCAGTTTTCAGTTTGTAGGTAAAGGGGTATTTTTAGGGTTCAGGGTCAGTTTTCAGTTTTTGGGTAAAGGGGTATTTTTAGGGTTCAGGGTCAGTTTTCAGTTTTCGGGTAAAGGGGTATTTTTAGGGTTCAGGGTCAGTTTTCAGTTTATGGGTAAAGGGGTATTTTTAGGGTTCAGGGTCAGTTTTGGGTTTTTGGGGTACAGGGGTACTTTGTAAAAATAAAGTAAAATTACATTTAAATTACATTTATTTAATAAAATTAAATTATATTAAATTATATTATAATATTTTTTATTAATTTATATTAAAAAAATTATTATATACTTACCAATACTTATGTTGTAATGGTATGCGTTGTAAAGGTATATGCGTTGTAAAATCTTGCGTTGTAAATGTATGCGTTGTAAAAGTTTTTGCGTTGTAAAAGTTTTGTTGTAATGGTAGGCGTTGTAAAAGTATGCGTTGTAACGTCATACATCCCTGGAGTGGGAATAGTAATTTTAACCTCTACGCTATCCAGCGCTTTCCCTACTGTTGCACCCACTGGAGTGGGAGTAGTAAATTTTACCTCTACGCTATCCAACACTTTTGCTAATGTTGAACTCACTATAGTTGTAACAATAAATTTTAAACATTTTCTAAAATGTTATATATGTTTATTTAATAATATGTTTAAATATATATATATATATATATATATATATATATATATATATATATATATATATATATATATATATATATATATGTGTGTGTGTAATTTTTGGTGATGTAATTTTTTTAATTAGATAAATTATTTATTAAAATTATATTTTTTTAATAATTATTTCTAAGTTTATATTAAATATATTTATTACTATATTAGTTTTAACTTACTTTTAAGACATTTTAAAAAATCGATATTTTGACAGTCTATATTTTTGTAAGTCGATATTTTGGAGTCGATATTTTGGTACTTACCTGTTTGAAGATAGGGAGTCGATATTTTGTCAATCGATATTTTTGACTCGATATTTGTGTATCTCGATATTTGTGTCGTCGATATTATGTCAGTGATCCCCTCAGAACAACTTGACTGTTAGATGCCCGACTTATTTAACTTGTGTGAAACTATTGCTGCCTGAAACTTGGGGTGTTTGTATCCTGATGTATACTTCTTCTGCCCAAGCCATTAGCCTGTAAGATATGTGTTATAGAAGTAAGCAACAACTAGGGGCTGTTTGGATGACAAGTGGAAACAACGGTGAGAGTGATAGGGAATACGATAGTCCTTCAGAAGGAAGACTCGTCTCAGTAGAGCCAACAACAAACAAGACAGAAGAGTTGCCTTCATGCGAGAGAGTTGTGCTTAACTTGACTGATATCTCTAGGGTATGCCATCTAATCCTGTACACTATCGATGTATAGCTCTGAAGGGCAGAGGATACACAGTCTCTGTACCTTGAAAGATTCCTGTCTAAATCTCTAAAATATTAGATTGCAAAATGGCTCTTTTAGTTAAGTATCATTTTTATCTGCCCACTTTGTGCCTCATGAGGTTCATAAAGGGATTTGCTTAAAAGTGGGCTATAATTAAGCCTGGTGTTTACATCACGTAGATATGGCAAAACAGATGTACAGAATATTATAACAAATATTTGTATTAATTTTATTGTTCTTTACTTATAACCAAAAATTTAAATATGCTTTCCAATGTCTGAGCCTGTAAGATCTGTGCAACATTGTATTGCTTTGTAGTCCGAAGATTGCGCCCTCGCTATAAGCCTGAATTTATAAACTCACTGTCACTTGATGGATTATTGTCTGAGCTTCTAAGATGTGTGCAAACAGGAGGATAGGCTTCTGCGTGGCGTTTGAGCCATATCAGGATCAATGTAACCCGATAGACTGCTTAAATTGGTATAATATGTAAGCTGAGCACAGCTATGTTCTCCAATGTCCTAGTCTACAACATATCTAACACCAACTAAAATGATATTCCCTACTTAGGGTTGGTAACTGATGTCTGGCATTAGGCCACTGTTAGACTGTCGAAATGTATATCTCCAGTCAATGTACATGTTACAACACAAACAGCCTTATTCATCAACGGGCCGTTTTGCGAGCCCCTAATAGCGATTCATAGCGAATCGCTATTAACTACTTGCAGTGCTTCCATGTAATTTCCATTGAAATCAATGGAAACTCCATGACGAGTTACCCTTGTCATTAGCATCCAAGTGGTTAAGGACTCGCAAAACGGTATTCATGTAGGAATTGCTAAATAAATAGCGATTCCTACACATTCCTTATTTGCGAGTAGCAAATTGCTAATCGCAAATAAGGAATAACTCCCCATTCATTCGTATGGGCCAAAAGGCCCATAGGAATGAATGGGGAGTATTCCTTATTTGCGATTAGCAATTAGCTATTCGCAAATAAGATAGCGATTTAAAGGGTGCCAGTTGTGTCCAAAGGACACCCTGTAGCACCCCTTAAATGCAAATTGAAACAGGTGTTGCGCACACACATGTCCAAAGGACATGTGTGTGTGCAACATGCAACTTAGAAAAATGCATTTAAATGCATTTTTCTAAATTTTTGCTATTTACCGAGAGGTCTGACCTCTCGGTAAATAGCGGCCCAAAATTGCATTTTCGCAATTTTAAAATGATTCATGAATTGCATTTAAGGAATCTCAAATAGAGATTCCTTAAATGCAATTATTCGCAAATGTGCGAATTCTTTAAAAGCGAATTTTGCATTTGGGATGATGAATCCCAAATGCAAAAATTGCACTCGCAAAAGGCAAGATTCTGAGAATCTTGCCCTTTGCGAGTGCAATTTAGCTTCATGAATCAGGCGGTTAGTCTTTGTATTTATTTGCACACTCTAACTGAAAGATTCATGCCTACATGATATACACAAAAAAATACGTAGCGGGATAATAGAATTTACTCCTGTGTAATTGTATGCCACAATTGCAGAAACAGTATGCACGGGTTATGACTGTGCAAGGGGTAGCTAGTGTGCAGATTCCTTCCAGAATGGGATGTGGAACAGAACACACCTAGACTTTGTAGGGGTGTAGGGGAAAGGCGTTCAAAACACGGAAACAAATTTCCTTGTAGGAAATAAATAAATAAAAATGCAATTTCTGTTAGGGACCGACTTGTAGTGTTTCTACAATTTCGTGTGGTGAGAATACCAATGTCCAACTCTGTCACATGACATTCCCTGTAGCTGTGACCGGTGCATCTTTCCAGTGGTGCTATTAGAAATGTTTGTGGATTGCAATGAGCACTAAAAGTGTACTTGATCGCAGAAGGAAGAAAACCATTCTGAAAAATACCTTTTTGTTGTATGGTATTGGTGCCATTTATTGTAGGGCTTCCTCATCGATAATGAAACCAGCGCACTTAACGTTTATTTTTTCTAAAGTAATACGTTTGGTATGATTATTCCAAGTTGTTTATGAATTATAATGAGATAAGAACAGACTTTGGAAGTTTAAACCTGCATAACGTTTGCCCTAATATGGGCGTTGAATCCCCAAATCTTTTCTCCTCTTTCTCTATCCTTGAAACAAATTTGATCACACTGAATCATTCACTGTTTGAATATTTGTTATTTTAGTTCAACAAACATTGAAATAGAGGCTTTATGATCATGGTACAGAAATTTCACTGTGCCTCCTTTTTCTTAATTACTGCATTTACGAGCATGTTGAAATGCATGAGTTCAGGATGAGCGCTGTACACAACACTCTCTTGTTTTTGATTTTGATAGGACCATCTATAATCAGAATCTAGCTCGCATACCGGGTGCATCTGACAACTGACGTGTCTCATCTCACTAATAGCGGGCAGCGCACATTGACGTTTCTAAGTTTGTGATTAAAAACTATCACTTTTAATAAATACCTCTCAATGCTGATTTACGCTTCCACATTTCAAAGAAATACTTTTGGGAAATTAGAAAGGACTTATTTTTATGTCAGTGGGATGTTTGTTGCACAATTTATTTGCCAAATTTTCTCATGGCTCAGCTCATGTACCAGCTCTTACAGCCAAGGCAGAGCCCTGGCTCAGCTCTGACTTAGCTCTACCTTTTAATGTGTTGCCTTGTCCACATCTGGTGATGATACCCACTTTAATATCCAGAACTCTGTAACTCATGCTATGTGGATAAATAATATAGACTTGTTGTTCTAATGATTACCTTGTCAAAGAAAGTCTGATAGCAAGACCCAAGAGAAACATAAGCATTGAATACAAAATGTATCAATCTTAAACCATAGATAAAATCATAGAAGCCAATACATCTCTTCAATTAATATAAATATGTCTACAGTTCCACTTGAATTTTGAACTAAGTAAAATAGCTAGGGCTTACAGATGAAACCACAGAACTAGCCATATTAAATTCCTCAACCAACCAACTCTCTTGCAATCATGTAATGGGCTAGTCACAAATTGAACTTAAACCACCAAGGATTAGTTATTAGATTACCTGTTAGGAACATAACCAATTCCCTGGGCAATACAATGCACACCCTCTACACATCTAAAACGTTTAGTGTACTGCCAGTATTTTTAATTTCTTCTGATAATTTAAATGTTGTTGTGGGCAAAATCATTCTATTAGGCTACCTTACCTCACTTCACTTACCAATATTATCTTAAGGCACCAGCTTTAATTGACTATATTGTTGCACCAGGAGTGCGACATTATCAATCACCTGGATGCACAGTTTGTCATCTCACTGCCAAATCAATGAAGACACTTGCGACAAGGTAATATAATAATTTCCTGGGATACATGCAAGAAATAAGACCAGTGTGTGATAACAGCAATGATTACATTAAGGTCCACATGCATCAAAGCAAAAACTGATCGCAAACGGGCAGAATCTGCCCCTTTGCGACCGGTATTTTTGCATTTGGGATGCATCATCCTAAATGCAAAAATCGCAATTTAAGTAATCTCTAAATTGCGATTACTTAAATTGCCATTGCATGTAAGGAATCGCAAATTGAGATTCCTTACATTCAATGCATTAAAGTAAAAAAACTAGCGATTTCCCTAATAGAGGGAGCAAATTTCCATTTTACACACACACATGCCCATGGGGCATGTGTGTGTGCAAGATGTACTCATATGCAGATTTCAGGGGTGCAACAGGGTGTCCTTTTGACACCCTGGCACCCTTGAAATTGCATTCTCAATATGCGATTCTCTAATTGAGAATTGTAAATTGAGAATGTGTTCCCATTCATTCCTATGGGCCTCTAGGCCCAAAGGAATGAATGTGGAGGTATTCCTTAATTGCGACTCACAATTTGCGAGTTGCAATTAAGGAATGTTTAGAAATCGCTATTTTTTTTGCGATTTTCTACATGCATAGCCTTTTGCTATTCATTATTAGTGAATCCTTATTTTTCGCTAATAAGGCATCACAAATGGCATTGTTGATGCATGTGCCAGATAGATGTTTTACTGCCTGGTGTGCAGAAAATCTGGATTTTATTAAAGACATGGTGGCTATTGTGCAGATCTCCTTTATTGCGCACCTCACAGCAGCAACAATTGAAGAGATCTAGAACTTCAAAAACTTTCTAACAGTGTATAAAGTCCCACCACACGTAGTCTTCTCCATTCCTTGGTGCAGCAAATAAGATAACTTTCTTTTTTCTTAACTTCAGCGTAATGATCAGTTATTTATTTGAAATTTCTAATCTGAAAGTCAAAAAGATCCACTTTAGTTATTTTACCCAAGGGTGGCTATTTAGTGGAGGGATAATCTTAGCGTCCATGTCTTTAATAAAATCCAGATTTTCTGCCCACCAGGCTGTGAGAAATCTAAATTGTATGGCATGACACGGAGGCTAATATTATGCAATTTTAAAGTGTGTTCAACACAATATCAATTGCACTTGTTACAGGTTTAAAGTAACAGCTTTTGAAGATACTTTCATTGGACAAGTCCGCAGCTCTAAGGATGCCAAGTAGACCGCAACTCAAAATAAAAGCTTTTGAAGCTGAGGCCCCTCTAAGTGAGTGTGCACCAAATATGGATATATCTATTCCTGCTTCTTTCATAACATCTTTCACCCATCTTGCTAAGGTGGATGAGGAGACTGTTCAACATTTCTTCTTACTCTTGCAGTCTGAGGTTCTGTAATTCTCGAGTCTGACTACATTTTGTTCTGTGCCACCATTTTGTGTTGCCCTCACGTAGGCCTGTAAAGGTAACCTGGCGAACGAAGTGGCCTGGCCTTCTTAGTTCATGTATACATTAACTAGGTTTCTTTTTGGCTCTGAAATGAACTGTAAGAAACTGACCTCTTCACCTGAAACTGACCTCGCAAAGCCAATTTCCCTGATCGATCTTTATCTGAGATTGCCAATCAATGTTCAGGACATCGTTAACTTTTTAGTTTCCTTGCACGTGCTTTATCTTGTTCAGCATCTGTTACTGTTTCTTTTTTTATGTTTCTTCATTACATGGGTTATGCTTTCAATTATAGGTTTGTCCGGCTTGTGGAGATTGAATTTGGGACATTCCTAATAATTAACTTTTGGGTTGGGATACTGTAAATTGAGTTTTTGCTATGTGATACTTTGTTTGAAAATGTATCTTATTGGCTAGAATTGTGTGCAGTGGGTGTACATTTATAATGTGAATATTGACTATAAAAGGAAACGTCTCGCCTTAGTAAAATGAGCAGTCTCCTGAGAATTTACACCGTGATGTATTTCTAGGATCACTGTTACTAGCTGCAGCTAATAAACTTGGTCTCTGACGCCATCCAGAAGTATTCCGTGTCTTTGAATACCAAGACAGGTGAACTCGAAAATCTTAGGCGTGTCCCTGTCGCCGCTGTTTAAACCCCGGTTCTTCAACTGGCGACCAACGTTGGGCGACTTCAGCGGTACTGGTCCAAGCCCGAAGATTGTGAGGAGCCCCGTGAGGAAATTCTGGAGGACGGCCGCCACTTCATTGACCCCTGCATGTCGACGTGGACCGAAGGTTTTTTCTGCGAGGCTTCCCCTTTCCGACGGCTGCGAAGGACTGCTGCCCTGACTGTCGCCCTGTCTTGGACCCTCTTGTGATGATTTGTAAGGCGAGACTTTAGACGGTCTTCTGGTGGCGTGACAGACATTTTGGTTAAGTATAAGTGGGTCGCTCACACGACTTTGTTTTGTTTCTTGGTTTTGATTCGGCCATTGCAATAGTCGAAGCCGAGGGGTTCGTATATTTACGAATGTATCATTTTTTATAACCCCTTGAAGTTTGAAGCAAGACTAGCGAGCTCAAGATGCCTGGTTTTGGCAAAATTAGGAAATGGTTTTGTTGTAGTTGTAATATGGATTCCCGATTGGAGGACTTGTGTCCGATACCTCCGGTTGGAACTCCAACCTATGAGCTCTATTCAAAGTATGGTGTGGGTCCCATTACCTTTAATGAAGTATGGGTCCGTTATACAAGGAAAGATGGTGTTTTACGATGGCCCCCACATGGTAGTTTTGAATCAGATGTTTTAGATAACCTAGAAGTTGCACTATTTAAGAAGAAAGCCCGGCCGGCGATGTTTGACTCTTTCGCCTTTGGCGTAAGGAAGCCAAACAGCGAGAAATTAAGCAAGCTAAGAGAGACAGGAAGGAAAGGAATATGTAGGTAATGCAAGCTGCTAGGCAGTTTAAGGAAGATGAAGAAGATCGTGCGATTGAAGTGACAGATAGACAACATTGCATGGCCATTGACAAATGTTACCCGGCTTTGCCACCTCCCCTTTCAAATGTGACTGAAGACCCTGAAAAGGATCCTTTGATGTCGCATTTACTGAGATTACCACCCCCTTATGTGCAGGGTGTTACTGCACCTCCGTTACCTCCAGTTGTTGCACCCCTTGTTGTCGTTCAACTCCCTGTTGTTGTTCCGCCACCTGTTGCTTCAGAGGTGGTTCTTCCTTCCGCAACGCAGCCCCCTCCAGGGCCGCCAGCTTTGTCACCAGCCTTGCCTCAAACTCCTTTGCCTTACACTCCTTTATCTTCGACTTCTCTTATTTCTGTCCCTACGTCTCTTTTGCCTCAAAACACTTTGTCTCCTGTCTTCATGTCAACTTCTTCTCCTTCTGCTCGGCAACGAATGACTGAGACTGTCACTAGTCTTTTGTCTCCTCTCTTTGGGTCACTAAATATGACACCTGTTTCTGAACGTAAGCAGAGACGTAGTCAGCTTCCTGGTCCCGAAGAGCGGGCAGTGTTAGATCTCCTTGCTCGTAGATGGGTTTGAATGCCTCCAAGTACGGTCCACAAGTGGTTATGGATATCTTCCTACAGTGGGAGGCACCAAAACAAAGGTATGTTTTTGATGTCATGTGTACCTTCCTTCGTCATGAGTGGGAAGATAATGAGTTGGGTTCAATTCCACTGGAATTGATTAATGTTCAGTCTGAATTTGCTAAAGGAACTAAAGTGGGTTCCGATGTTGAGGAAGCGGTAGAGACACTACTCACTTTTAGGTCTAGACTTCCACCTCAGTTATTGTTCGAACCTGACCCTTCTGTTAGGAGAAAAGTGAAGCAGTATCCTATGAGAGAGGTCCCCCCTGTATGGAGAGAGGCAGTTGTGGCTGATGCTGCTCATGGTATTGTGGCTGCACCGGCTCATTTTCAGCGAGTGTGGGTGCTTGTCCATTGGAAGAGAGCTGAGGTCCTGGCTCTTAAGCAGACCTTGCCTGACCCCCGTAAAAATCCTGCTGGTTATTACAAGGAGTTGTCTCAGACAGTTGATGCATGTGTTATGAATTTAGCTGACATAGATATGTTGATGGGTAATGTAGTTCCTCAACCCTTGTGGGCGAAGATCCGTCATGAGGATCACGCGCCAGAGTTAGGAGATACATGGGTTAATATTACTGCTGCAGATGGTCGGCAGGTAGGAGGTGCCAAACCTGAACCCTTAGTTGCAGAACTACCTGGTAGGATTATTAATTTAATGAAAACTATGATGCCTCCTTTGCGGGTGAACTGGAACAAGTTATCAGCATGCAAACAAAAGAAAGATGAGAGTGTGTCTGATTTCTTCACTAGGTTCGAGGAAACATTCATTGATCATAGTGGTCAGGACATGAGTACAGAAGGTGGTCAGAGGTTGTTTGTAGATACGTTTGTTTTTAATTTACTTCCTGAACTTTCTACTAAGTTAAAAGATTCTGAGAGTTCATGGGCTGTTTCTTCTTCAGCCCAGATATTGGCTACTGCACAATACTATGAGAATAGAGATAAAGATGAGAAGGACAAAGTAGAGAAGAAGACTAGAGAATTAAAAACGAAAGTTCTTCTGCAGCAGGCTTATCCGCCTCGCCCTAATCAGCGTCAGTTTCAGCAACCCCCACAGTTTCAGAAACTGTTGCAGAAGCCTGAGTCTTTTGCTTCGCGACTCCCGCTAGGCCCTAATCAGCGTGCTTATTGTAAAGAGGAAGGTCACTTCAAGAATAGTTGCCCGATCTTGCTACAGTGTGCGAATGATATGTCTGGTCTGAGAGGTCGCGGTGGTTTCCAACACGTACCTAGGGGTAGGGGACGTGGTACGTTTCCCCAGAATGAACGTTCCTTTTCCCCTCAGAATGCTATAAATTATTTTGACCAACAGAATGTTCCGACCGTTCAGCCCGCTCAGTACTACACTGATGATTATTATGTTGGAAGTGAGAGTGCTGGTTTCAATGATAGTTAGGACAGCCATGGACAAAGGGAGGGAGTAGGTGCAGTTCCAGTAGACCAGAGTGGACCTTATGTTGAAGTAATTACATCAGGTGTGGCAGAAACTTTTCTTTTGGATACTGGTGCAGCAAAGAGTTCTATCATGCACTCTAAACTCCCTGGCGCACCCTTGTCTGGCTTGACTAATGTTTCGGTAGGATTTTCTGGCGCCCCAGTTCGTAACCCGGTTTCTTGTCCTTTGCCCCTTTCTATTGGTCCTTGTGAATTGGAGGCTACCCTTATTCTAACGACTGGCTGTGGCGAGAATTTGTTGGGTTTGGACTTATTGAAAAGATTGCATGGTACATTACATTGTTCTCCTTTGGGAGTACATCTTACTGTGGGTAAGAAAGTGATTTCCCCGATGTATCTGTCTAAGGATCACCTTCCACTGGAACTGCATTTTCTCCCTGATACACTTTGGGCTACAGGTCCAAATGATGTTGGTCTCTTGCAGATTCCACCTTACGTTGTTACCCTTAAGTCGAATGCTAAATTACCTCGCATTCCTCAGTACAAAATTTCCAGTGATGGCGAAAGAGCTCTTTTAGCGATTATCTATGATTTGGTTGAGAAAGGTGTGGCTGAAGAAACGAGAGGCAACGTGTGTAATAGTCCTGTTCTGCCTGTCCTTAAGCGTACTGACTCTTCTCAGCCACCTGTGTATCGGTTTGTGATTGACCTTCGAGAGGTCAATAAGATTGTTGTGCCACAGTTTCCTGTTGTTCCAGACATTACTGCTTTATTGACTATGATTCCTGCCTCAGCTGCTTGGTTTTCTGTTATTGATCTGAAGAACGCTTTCTTCAGTATTCCGATTGCTGAGGAAAGTAGGGATATTTTTGGCTTCTCTTTAGGAGGTCGCAGTTTTCGGTTTAAACGCGCTCCTCAAGGTTATTGTGAGAGTCCCTCCATTTATAGTCAGGCTTTGAAAACTCAGCTTGATACTTTTGCATTGCCTTCTGGTGCTACTCTTATCCAGTATGTTGATGATCTGTTGGTTGCTGCTGCTGATGAAGAGATTTGTAAAGAGGTTACTCTTTCTTTGTTGCGACACCTGTCTGACCTTCATCATAAAGTGTCACCTTCGAATTGCAGTATTGCCGACAAGAAGTGACCTACTTAGGTCATCTCTTGTCGAAGGAGGGAAGACGATTGACCCCAGAGCGTATTCAAGTGATTGCCCAAATGACTGTGCCATGCACAAAGAGAGAGGTGCGTGCCTTCTTAGGTATCACCTCGTATTGTAGACAATGGATTCCGAATTTTTCTTTGTTAGCAAAACCTTTGTTGGCACTTACTCTTAAGGACACACCACAACCTCTTCCTTGGTCTGACGAATGTCAGAAGAGTTTTTCTGAATTGCGTGATGCATTGTGTTCTGCTCTGGTGTTGGGTACCCCCGACTATAGTAAACCTTTTACACTTTATGTACACGAGAGAGAAGGTTGTGCGTTGTCAGTGTTGACGCAACAATTTGGAGACAAACAGCGCCCATGTGCGTATTTTTCAGCCACTTTAGATCCGGTGGCTAGGGCATTGCCTAGTTGTCTAAGAGCTACAGCAGCAGCGGCTGTTTCTATTCGACAGTCTGCTGGTTTGGTATTGGATAATACATTGATTGTGATGGTTCCACATGCAGTGGATACCCTATTGAACAGAACAAAGACTCAACATCTTACCAGTGCACGTTTGTCAGGTTATGAGTTGACGCTTTTGGCTAGTCATGTGCACATCAAGCAGTGCAACGCATTGAATCCAGCTACATTGTTGCCAATTTTTGTAGAGACAGATGTTCAGGAACAGCATGACTGTTTTCTCCGGACAGAGGAGGAAACGAAGGGGGGAGTTGATCTGAAAGATACTCCTCTTTCGAATCCTGATGGTACCCTATGGGTGGATGGTACGTGCTTTAAGCTTCCGAATGGAGAGACGACTGCAGCATATGCTGTCACAACTTTGCACACGATTGTTGAAACAGCACGTATTGCACAGAATTCAGCACAGGCAGCGGAGTTGATAGCATTGACTAGAGCGTGTGTGTTGTCAAAAGGAAAGAGAGTGAATGTTTTTACTGATAGCCAATATGCATTTGGCGTGGCTCACAGTTTTGGTCGTTTGTGGAAAGAGAGAGGATTTCTTACTTCCCATGGTACGAAAATTCAGCATGGACAATTAGTGAGTGAACTTCTTGAATCACTTACTTTGCCGACCCAAATTGCGATAGTAAAATGTAGTGCGCATAAGAAGGTTACGGATGATGTAGGTCGAGGGAATGCGTTTGCAGATGAAGTAGCGAGAGAAACAGCGAAAGATGTGACGAGTTGGATGTATGTTGCAGGTCCTGCCAGATGGGTTGTGGAAGGAGGAATGTGTGAAGATACAACAGAAAGTGTGAAGATGATTCAGGAAGAAGCTACTGAGCAAGAACTGAGTATGTGGAGAGAGAGTACGGGAATGTTGGATTCAACAGGCTGTTGGGTTGAGTTGTCAGAGCACCGGCGATGGTTGTTGCCTGATGCATATGTGCTCCCGGTGGTTACTATGGCTCATGGGCTGGCTCATATTAGTTCAAAAGGGATATGTAAGTTGTTGGCTCCGGTATGACAGAATGGTGGAATTCCTAAGTGTGCTGAGAATTTGGTTAAACAGTGCATGATTTGCTTGATGCATAATCCTGGAAAGGGAACCCCAACTCCAGCGGGTCATTTTGCTCCTCCAACGTATCCGTTCGTGGTGCTGCAGATAGACTACATTCATATGGAAAGATGCAATAACTTGAAGTATGTCCTTGTGGTTGTTTGTGCCTTTTCCAGATGGATAGAGGCCTACCCCCTAAAGGATAATACTGCCTTGTCTACAGCCAAGGTTTTGCTCAAAGAATTTTTTCCCAGATATGGCTTGCCGAGGATGGTATGGAGTGATAATGGAAGTGAATTTGTGGGTCAGATTATGAAGAAAGTATGTGCGAGTCTGGGTATTAAACAGAAATTTCACGCTGCAAATCACCCCCAGTCAGCAGGCCTGGTCGAGTGCTATAATGGCACTCTGAAGCTGAAGTTGGCCAAGGTGCAAGCGAGCTCTGGTCTTACATGGTCCGATGCCTTACCATTGGCACTTTTGTCCACAAGAACGACAGTACATTCTCGCGTGGGATTTAGCCCGTACGAGATTGTTTTTGGAGGCCCGGCGAATGTCTGGGGTGTGCCGAGGCCTAAGAAGTACAGTGATATCGAGTACCCTATGTTGGTTAACTACTTACATGATTTGACTGCTAAATTGCGTGTTCTTCACCAACAGGTCCATGACACTTTGCCTTCAGTTTCTGTAGACGCAGGCCACACGATTCAACCTGGTGACTGGATTCTAACCAGGAATTTCCAGAGGTCAAAGAACTTGGAACCAAGATGGACCGGTCCGTACCAAGTCCTGTTATCAACTCAGACTGCTGTTAAGGTGTTCGGCAAGAAAAACTGGGTACATGGTACCCATTGCAAGAAGATACCTTTGCCCTTACCGTACGATAAGTGGGTCCGGGAAGGTGTTGCCGATTCCGAGAGTGAAAGGGTTCCAAGATTTGTACCTTTTAGCGATGCACATCTGGAATGGACTCAGTCAGAACGTGCGGATAATGAAGTCTTGCAAGAAGCTGTGCCGCCGTGTTTGAGATTTGATACTACGCATCCAGAGACACTCTTTCAGGATCAAACTGTGCCTGGTAAAGAACGATACAACTTAAGGTCTAAAAAGGACAAATAAAATTTGATTTTTTTTGTGAATTACACTCTTTCAGACAAGAGACTATTTTTCTTTTTCTTTTTTGAGCCACCATCCGGGCTCAGCTGCAGGGTCGCGGTATAAGTCTTAAGGGGTGGCACGCGTATTGACGAAAGGTCTGCGGTTCTAGCGACGTCTAGGACGCCTGGACGCACACTTGAGTGAAGAAGGAAGATTGCCGCGAGCAGCACGTTAGAGGATGGAGTCTGTTGTAACTGAAAGAGATGTTGAGAGAATAGATCTTAAGACAAGATTTTGTACATTGATATGTAGCAAATGTTTTATAATATTGTGCTTTTTGATGTTTTTAATTATCACATTAGCTTGTGTGGGTTGGATTGTCTATGTTACACAACAGACCTCTGTACCCACCTCCCAACCTATGCTTTCTTTCACTACTGTTTCTTTGCATCAGTTTTATACGTTACCTGAACATGAGCAAACAAGGAGATCAAAATTTGTCAACAACTCGTTCATACAGTTGTTGCATCAGCATCAGTTAGTAGTAAATACCACTAATTGTTGGGTTTGTGGTCTTATGCCTCATATGACAGATAAAGGTATGCCATATTTGGTTTTGCCTTTTTCTTTTAATGGGTCTGTGTGGGCTTTACAGACCATGTTTATCTATGCAAATGAGGTACGCCCCTTACGTTCCCTTAAAGATAACTCCAGCAATAATGCCTTGATAAGGGGAATAGTAGCTATGATCCGAGCTATTGATGCATATAATGCTATCCCTAAGGATGAGGTGCAGGCTTATGTTGGTTGGAACGTGACTGGATATAGTACCAGCTTGACAGAGAAGGAGAGACGAAAAAGGTCTCCCCCTATTTGGATTGTACCCCACAGAGGCCATTTTTGTTTGCAAGGTACTGGTCGGAATCCAAAAGCTCAGCTAGGTAAGAGTGTGTGTGCTCAAACCTATGTCTATTCATCCCGGACTTCTCCACCGTTTGTGCCAGCTAAAGGCACATATTTTGTTTGTCATGACAGAGCCTACACATGGTTGCCACCTGATTTTTCAGGAACATGTTATGTGGCGTTTTTGCTTCCCCCTACATACACTACTGCTTCAGACTATCATAGAACGAGATATGGTAGAGGTGTCTTCAATCAGGAAGATACTGCAGCACATGAAGTAGGAGATTTCTTCAAGGGCTTCCTGCCCTTTTGGGGTCCTATGATCAATGGTAGGCATATTCGACAGCTTGTCCGCGTTGTTGAAGCTACTATTAATGAGACAGCAGGTGCTCTTAGTAATGTTACAGCTGAGCTTCAAGCGGTCCGCCTTATGACTTTGCAGAATCGTATGGTATTAGACATCATACTTGCAGATCGAGGAGGAGTATGTAAATTGATTGGATCCAGTTGCTGTGTTTACATACCAGATGACGCCCCTACAGTATACCAAGCCATCTCTAGGTTGCATAAGATCTCTGAGTCTATCCATGTAGACGAAGGAGACTGGCCATTGACGGGATGGTTTTGGGGACTGCTGTCTAAGTGGGGATGGAAGATTCTGACATTCCTTGGTATGGTTTTAGCCATCCTTTTCTCTTGTTGTCTTTGCATCCAGTGTGGTCCCGCCATTTGTAGTCTTTGTGCTACTATGTGTGTTGAGAGATCTGTCCCGAGAGAAGTAGAGAATAATAAAATGATGCTACAGCAACACTTTGATGACCTAATGAATATTGATATAGACCTAGATTCAGATTAACATGCGTCTTAGGTTATTGCCTACGTAATGGCAAAAGGAGGGGCTGAGGTTCTGTAATTCTCGAGTCTGACTCCATTTTGTTCTGTGCCACCATTTTGTGTTGCCCTCACGTAGGCCTGTAAAGGTAATCTGGCGAACGAAGTGGCCTGGCCGTCTTAGTTAATGTATACATTAACCAGGTTTCTTTTTGACTCTGAAATGAACTGTAAGAAACTGACCTCTTCACCTGAAACTGACCTCGCAAAGCCAATTTCCCTGATCGATCTTTATCTGAGATTGCCAATCAATGTTCAGGACATCGTTAACTTTTTAGTTTCCTTGCACGTGCTTTATCTTGTTCAGCATCTGTTACTGTTTCTTTTTTTATGTTTCTTCATTACATGGGTTATGCTTTCAATTATAGGTTTGTCCAACTTGTGGAGATTGAATTTAGGACATTCCTAATAATTACCTTTTGGGTTGGGATACTGTAAATTGAGTTTTTGCTATGTGATACTTTGTTTGAAAATGTATCTTATTGGCTAGAATTTTGTGCAGTGGGTGTACATTTATAATGTGAATATTGGGTATAAAAGGAGAAGTCTCGCCTTAGTAAAATGAGCAGTCTCCTGAGAATTTACACCGTGATGTATTTCTAGGATCACTGTTACTAGCTGCAGCTAATAAACTTGGTCTCTGACGCCATCCAGAAGTATTCAGTGTCTTTGAATACCAAGACAGGTGAACTCGAAGATCTTAGGCGTGTCCCTGACGCCGCTGAGTTAAACCCCGGTTCTTAAAGTCCTTTCTTTCGTAGTCTATCAGGCATTTCACCACACACAACATTTCATTCTGTGAAAAGAAGAGGTAGAAAACCAAGGTTGACCTGGTCTTTGTTCATCTTTTTAAGTAAAAGCAGACTCCTTCTGCTTGATAGGCTCTACTAGTGATATCTAAGGCTTTAACGTCTGAAGTTTGCCTGAAGGATACTAGGCACAGTAAAGCAGTGAGTTTGTAATACAATTGTTTTAGGGATAGCCCAGAGTTCTCACCCCAGCTTGTAATCACTCAAAGGACATCCCTAACGTCACATAGGGCAGTGTATTTAGCGGAAGTTGGGTTTAAAACATGCATACATCTCATTAATTTCTTAGTTAGTAGGTTTTGACCCACGGAGGTTCTGTCTACGGGGCAATGGCCTGCTGCAGTTGCTGATCTGTAGACATTAACTCTCCGGTAGGACAGGCCTAATGCAAAAACCTCAGATAAATAGTTAATTATGTGTAATAGATCAGCTTAAACAGGATTGTAGTTCCATCGAAGACACCAATAAACCCATTTCTGCTAAGCCAGTCTATATGCTTTTCTTGTGCCAGTTGCCCATGACGCTGATATGAGTCTGAAAGCATTTGCCGAAAGTCCTGCCATCTACCACTGTCTCCTGAAAATCTCCAGGCCATCAATGACAGAAGACCCTGCTGTACAAGGGGGTGATATTCTCCCTGAGGACCTGTAATTATTTCCTCGAATGTTAGTATTAAGATTGGTAGGTCTATACTCATTTCTATCAGGATTGGGAACCATGCTTGAGACCTCCAGATGGGCGTTAGTACTACGGATGTATGTCAGTACAACGCGATCTTTTAGATCACAGTACTTTACAACGCGGTTATTACAATGCAAGTCGTTACTACGACTTGCGTTGGAGGGCGCGGATTGAGGAATCTTATACTTTTATATTCCAACACCAGTCCATGTAACAGTAGGGAATATAAAATTACAATATTCCTTAACCAACAGCGCCATCCAGCGCAAGTCGTAGTAATGACTTGCGTTGTAATGGCAGAGTGGTAAAGGTCGTGCGGTGTAAACACCGCGTTGTAAACGACGTTTACCAGTACTACTGTTACCTTCCTGTTCCTGCAAACTCAAAGTAGTAGCCTTGGTAGCATGACAAATGGAGGAAAAGCATAAGGTGTTAGCCCTCGCCAATTCAGAAGAAAGGTATCCACCCCCAAGGCTGAGGGTCTGGCCTCAAGCTGAAACATTTCAGGAGTTGACTGTTCAGTCTGTCTGCAAAGAGGTCTACCCCAAAGGGTCCCCATATCGCCTGAATGGTCAAGAAGATTTCCCTGTCTAGTCTCCAGTTGCTGGAATCTCTGAAATTCCTGGAAAACCAGTCTGCAACCACGTTGTTCAGACCCGGGATATGTTTTGCAATCACTGAGTTGCCCTTGCTGAGGCAGTAGGCCCAGAAATTCTTGGCTAGGTCCGATAGCCCTTTGGAGTGGGGTCCCCAAATTTTGTTCAAGTATCTAACTGCAGAGACATTGTCCATACGAAGCATGGACAAACACTTCATTAAGTTCCTGTTAATGCTGCGAATTGCAAAGGAGCCTGCCAATAGTTCTAGGCAGTTGATATGTAACTACTTCTCCTGTTCTGTCCATCCTCCCCCTGTAGATAAGTCGCCACATCTCGCACCCCATCCCTCTAAGCTCGTGTCTGACTCTATTATTATCTCTGAGACCTCTACAAAAATGTCTCTGCCGTTCCATGCCTCTGCATTCCTCAACCAGTAGTTCTTTCATCGAGTCCGAGTCCAGGAACACTGTCTGGGAATAGGATTGGTTCGATCACAATGCCTTGGCATTGAGTCTCCGATGGGCCTGGTAATGCAGGGTGCCTGAGTAAATGACCTGGATCATAGAGGACAAGAGGCCCAGTATGTTTGCTAATGTTCTCTTTTTTTAGTATTTTCCTTAGCTCCTTCTGAACTTTCCTTAATTTTTCCCCAGGTAATTTTAACTCTGCTTGAACTGTATTTATGATAAAACCCAAAAACTGCATCCTGGCTTGGGGTAATTGATGAGTTTTTTATGTTTAAGATAAAACTGAAGTGTTCTAAGAGTTTTATTGCGAGATCTGTGTGTCGTGACGCCACTTCTCTGGATTGGGCCATTATTAGTATGTCATCTGGGTAAATATCAGTCGTATCCCTCTTGCTCTTAGCCATCTGGCTACTGGGCATAGGACCTTGGTGAAACACCAGGGGACGGATAAAAGACCGAAGAGGAGGTTTCAGAACTGCCAGAGTTTGCCCTCCCACATGAACTGGAGAAAGTTGTAATGTGGAGGCCAGATAGGGATAGTGAGTTATGCAACTTTCAGATCTTGACAAATTAACCAGTCCCCTTTTCTCAGTACGTCTCTGAGTAGGTAAATTCCCTCCATTTTGAAGTGGTTGTAAACCACCCATTTGTTCAATTCTTTTAGGTTTATAAGAGGTCTCATCCCTTTGTCTTTCTTCTCAACTAGGAGAACATTGCTGATGAAGCCAAACTCTTTTCCCTCATGTATTGCTCCTTTGGTGTATAAGTCTTTTACCTCCTTTGCCACTAAGATTGAATCTTGTTGTGAGAAGGTTATCTCCCGCGGTAACTTCCTCTGTATTGGTAAGTGTATGAACTCTATCTTGTACCCCTTGACTGTATCCCAGACACAAGGTTCCAGGCTCACCTGATTCCAGTTCCCACAGAATTGGAAAAGTCTTCCTCCCACCTTTATAGGGGTATCTGAAGGGTCTTTCTTAAGTCTTACCTTCTGAAAAGCCTCTTTGTCTCCGCTCGCCTCTGAAGCCTCTGCCTCAAAATCTCTGCTTATGAGGGTCGAAGGATGAGTGACTTGCAAAACCTGCTTTGGAGGATCTTGCTTCCCATCTCTTGTAGGGTCTTGATGAATTCTGGCCATGGCTGAGGAACCGACCCCGTTTTCTCCCAGCCCGGCCAAAATCCTTGTTGTGGAAGACTCTCTTTATGTCCTTTTGGGACTTCTGTATAGAATTAAATACTCCCACATATTTAGCCATTTCCTTCATAAATTACTCCCCAAGGAGAAGGCATTGAGAGGCTGGTCCCCCTTCCTTATTAGCCAGTTCTACCAGCTTGGGGTCAATTTTCAATTGGCCACTTTTTCTTCTCTCATTGGAGAGTGCAGTGTTGGCGTTGTCAAGTAGGCAAATGGCTCTTTGATCTCACTGGCGTATCTCTCTGGGGTTAATGGGGGTATCCTCAAGATAGGCCATTTCAGCTAACTTGAACATCTTAGAGATCTGGTAATATCCAGGAGTCAGTCCTAGCACAGCTTCAGGCCCTTGTCAAGACCTTTCCTAGGGTCTATCCCACTTTTGGCAATGAACGCCACTACCTTGTAGTGGGGTTGAGGCCAGTTTATCTGAGAGGGATGGTCTAGGGCACTCAGGCTTGAGGCGAGACCTCACCTCCTTAGGAATTTATTTACGGAGCCAGAATGAGAGGTATTCGCCAACGTTTTGTGACAGGACCCACTCGGGGGATAGAGGGTGTTTGATGAGGAGTGGGTCGAACATGCACTCCCCAAAAGGGTCTACCCCGAGGCTTTAGATGCCTCATCAGAAATACTCACATTCCTTATCCCTCTCTCTTCCTCAGAGTCAAATACGGAGGAGTAGGAGAGATTAATCTCATCTTCCAGACTATCGTCACTATTGATGGGGATGGGTAGCACTGGCCCTTTGTCCTGCCCATCTGTTGTGCCGAAGGCACTGTCTCTGT
The DNA here is from genome assembly GCF_964261635.1 of Lissotriton helveticus. Taxonomy (NCBI): domain Eukaryota; kingdom Metazoa; phylum Chordata; class Amphibia; order Caudata; family Salamandridae; genus Lissotriton; species Lissotriton helveticus. The sequence goes on from NC_136067.1 coordinate 1,380,938,548, forward strand.
CACTGCCACAGTGTGAAGTCAGTGGGTAAGAAGTCTTGGCCATTTTAGCACCCTTAGGAAGGCTATCAGCTGTAGCTCTCTTCCTTTGGGTTTTATCTGTCTCCGTGACCTCCTCGGGCGTCCAGTAACTAGCCAACCTTTCTTTTGGAGAACCTCCAAGTTCTTGTTAATGGTGTCATCAAGTGACCCTATTACCCTATCTAGGGCCTTATTAATGAGACTTTCCAGCCTATCCTCCATGGAGCTAGTTGAGTGTTCAGTGGTCATAGCGATTAGTATAGATTCTAACACAGGGAACTGGTGATCAAAGGCAGCTGTCCTAGAAGTTAATCAGGTTCCAACTATCAAAATCACAATTTAAGTTGCTCAGTTAACAAAATGGCCACTCTAATTGCTGTAATGCATTTATCCAGTTTTATGAAATGGCTGTCGGGAGTTGCTAAGGACCTTTCCTTAGATTTGGGATTGTTGTCAGTGTCCTTCTATTTTAGTGTTCCATGTGACCTCTTGCCCTTCTCTCTTTTTTTAAATAATTAACTTTGTTAGCTAAACTGGTAACCACTGTCCTCGAGGGTTAACCGGCACTGAGAGGAAGAGGATGACTCACCATATTGCCAAGGAAGGGTGAGTCACCTCTAACACTTGTGTCTACAGTGGAATGTGTTCTCACCTTTAAATCAAACAAGTGCGAGCTCCTCTGTTAGCTGGTCTCTTGATCCGGCTCAGGGGCTTGCTTGTTCCTTTCCCGCTGTCATGACAACTTCACGCGGCCTTGCTAGAGCTCCTACTCAGGCTGTAGTGTTGTCATGGGAGCGGGACGGCGCCTGTCACAAAGGCGCTGCTCAGCACATGATCGGTCTTTAAAAGATGCCGATCCCGTGTAGCAAGCGCTTTCCTCGGCCTTAAGAAGTGAGTAAAGCAGAGAAAGGAGTCTGGTTGGAGGCAGAGAGCTTCTACCCGACTCCACGTGGAGAACAAGTTGAACAAGTTGAAGTACACAATTTAATTGAAAAGACGAAAGGTTCGGAAATAGGAAGTTTCTGCTCCGATTATATGCAGATAGGCATTAATGACGGGAAACTGAGGCAGGAAGCCTCCGTTCAGGAATCTTGAGTATTACCAAGATAGAGAGCCCCCCATAAGGAAAAAATGGAAACAAACAAAATACTTAATATAAAATATGCAGTATACAGTTATAGGTGGGTGGGGTTTAATCACTTAATCAATCAATCATGCTCAAACAGGTATACATCATACATAAAAAGTATGAGAGGCGTACTTATCTTGTGAGCAGCGGCAACAAAGAAGGGAGAAGACTACGTGTGGAGGGACTTTATACACTGTTAGAATGTTTTTGTAGTTCTAGATCTCTTCAATTGTTGCTGCTGTGAGCTGCGCAATAAAGGAGATTTGCATAATGTTAGCCTCTGTGTCATGCCATAAAATTACATCACATCCCCTATGTTGTCCACTGAATATCTTTTAGGGCGCTCTCTTCCATGAACCAGCTGCCAATAAACTCAAATAGGTATTATGCGAAAATGCATACATTCCTATATCATATTTTTAATTGGAAGAGGCGCTCTAATACAACAAAATATATGGAAACAAATGGTCTCAAAGGAACTATATGTTGCCAATATCCAGTCCTGTAACATTATTCATGTAGTGATTCTTTAATTACCATTTTTGTAGTGATATAGTTTATATTTATAATCCAGGAGCAATTAGATAGATGCAATTAGTTATCTCAAATTCATACTGGCTGTGTTCGGTATTGAACCCCATGTTGAGTGCGTAAAGCACATGGTGAGCTGATGCTCCATTGAACACATGGAACACACACACTGCAAAAGATCAGGATGTAAAGAATCTGAAATTTGTTCAACATCTTTGCAGATACAGGCAAGGTGATCCCTTCAATGGTAGAGGCAAGGCTGTCCATATTGCTAAAACAAGACAAGAATCTGGAAGATTGCAGCTCATACCTTCCCATTGCCCTTTACAATGAAGAACTACCATTTTTCTGAAGATCCTGGCTCAGGTGATCTGCCCTAACCAAATGAGCTTAATAATGAAAAGACAAGCGGAAAGCAACATGAAAAAATTAATCCACCTCATAGGTGTAGCGAACAAACAGAAGAAGACCGCCATGCTCTTAACAATAAATGCTAATACACCATTTGATGCAAAGGCTTGGAGCTTTCTCATTTGGATGCTCCGGACAAGGGGTTTTGGCCCTCATTTCCTAAATATGGCAGAGACTCAAAGAGGGTCGACAGAGTATGAAACAAGTCAGAGGTGCCCACTATCTCCTCAACTATTGACACAATAGCTGGAACCCCTTGGAAATAAGGTATGAAAAACAGGAGTCAAACCTTATTCGGCCAACTTTACAGTGTTGATGCAAATAATTAAAAGCGACCTGCAATACTGGCAAAACTATTCCCTTTCATGGTCCAGCCAAATACCAACAGTTAAGATGATGATACTCTCAAAGTTGGATTTGGTTTCAGGTCTTGCTGCATAGAGTTGAGCAAAAATATTAAGAACAGCTTTAAGTGATTTGATCAGTTTTCAAAGAGGCATAGAAGAAAGCCAAAATGATGGCCAGTGTAGGGTACAGACGAATGAAGACAGGAGTCAAGGGAATCCCCAGCATAAAACAATATTACCAAGCAAACACATGAGATTTTTTATAGAGTAGTCCAAAGCAGAGATCGAGAAACACTGGTGTTTCTTAGACCAGACCGCGGTGAACTGGCCCCTTTTGGATGTCATAAATTAAAGATCCTCACCGAGGTCCTTCCAGGATTTGGAGAGTTGAGAGGGCCCTTCACAATTGAAGGGGGCTTGGGGGGATATGTCCTCCCTAGTATATCTGTTTTAACAAACAAGTATCCCACCTAAGACCACAGAGGTGGTCCTTTACAAAACAGAGGGACAGGGTAGGTAACCCCAAATGGGTACAGTAGCTCCGCTTGACTAGTGCAGGGAAGGAAAATATCCTTTTTTATATATATAACCCTCTCACACTTTAGTAGTGTCATGCTTCATCACTGGGTTCACCCTGACTCCTAAAGATCAGGATGGGCTCAACTGTATTCCAGGGAGCATGTCTGAGAAGGGTGACCAGGGGGCTTAACTAGAGATTAAAAGTCCCTCACGTTCTCTAAGTTATCCCTTTATTGGTGGAGACAGTATTTATTTATTTATTTGATTTATATAGCGCATTATAACCCAGGGGTCTCTAAGCGCTTTGTCAGGGTCCACATGGCGATTCAGAAAGATGCAGCTGGTCACAAATCAGAGGCAACCCCACGCTTGCTGAAAGAGCACAGTTTTTAATTTCTTTCGGAAGGGCAGCAGCTTGGTTTCTTTCCGCAGTTCCAGTGGCAATTTATTCCAGAGAGCTGGGAGTGTGTAAGAGAAAGCACGACTTCCCACAGTAGCCAGTCTACAGCGTGGTTGAACAAGGAGAGTAGCTTCTGCCGATCTTAACGCTCTGACCGGACTGTAGAGAGTCAGGCGTGATTTCATGTAGCTTGGTGCCCTACCATAAAGAACTTTATGGACTATGCACAGCCCTTTGAACATTAGCCTTTGCTTGACTGGCAGCCAGTGTAGTTCACGCAAGAGGGGGGATGCATGGGTGTTCCTCGGCTTTTTAAAAATGAGTCTAGCAGCGTCATTCATGACAACTTGCATTTTATTAAGGAGTCTTTGCGGTAATCCTATATACAACGAGTTGCCATAATCCAGCCTGGCTAGAATCATAGCCGAGACCTCACTCCTCAAGGTGGAAAAGGATAACACCAAGGAGACTTTCCTGAGTTGTTGGAGGAGGCCGACACAGGTGCCGACTACAGCCGTAACTTGTTTTTTCATGGACAATTTACCGTCCACATGGATGCCCAGGCTTTTGACCACTGCCGCCGATTCCGGGGGCATACGCAGCTCCCTAGGCCAAAATTGATCATTCCACGGGTTGCCAGCGAAGGTAATAGGCAACACCTCGGTCTTATCCGGATTGATCTTTAGGGAATTCCTGGACATCCAGTTGGCTGTGCTTCTCAGAATATTTTGCAGTCTTGCGAAGGCATCCTGGTCATCATCCAGTTGGATGATGATTTGGGTGTCATCCGCATAGTTATACACCTGGCAGTCCATTTGGTTGAGCATTAGAATCAGAGGCTGTAGGTAGATATTGAACAGAAGGGGTGACAGAGCACACCCTTGCGGTACTCCGCAGGTGATCGATGTTGCGGTGGAAAGCAGGTCACCAAGTTGCACTCTCTGCATCCTCCCTTGAAGAAAGGATGTGAACCATGCAAGTGCTGTGCCCTGAATGCCGAACTCCCTCATCCGTGACAATAGTTGTTTATGACACACGGTGTCAAATGCCGCGGAGAGGTCCAACAGCACCAGGGCACCCGGAGTTTTCTTGTCTGCTCTGTTCCTCAGTTCATCTACAATCGACAGCATGACAAGCTCCGTGCTATGATTCGCACGAAAGCCTGCCTGATTCGGCTCTGACAGGGCATTACTTTCCAGGTGCTCCGACAGAGTAGTGAGAACGTGTTGCTCCAGCACTTTCGCCAGGAATGGTAGCTGGGAGATTGATCTGAAATTTTTCAGACATTTCACGTCCGCCCCCGTTTTTTTCAGCAGGGGGATCAGCCGGGCTTCTTTGAAGGAAAAAGGCACTTGTCCTGCCTGTAAAGATAGGTTTAGGAGGCTCAGCACATCTTCCTCTATACCAGGGAGTGCCAGTTTGAACACTTCAGGTGGGCACGGATCAGACCTGGAGCCCGACTTGACCCGCCTCATAAGAGAAGACAGCCTCTCCCTTGTAATCAAGGGTAAGGCAGTTAATGGGGTTATCACTGGCATTCTAGCTGGCATAACCTGCGGCGGGCAGTCAATCTGGGTGGTCGCCGTGATTTCAGCCACAAGGTCTGTAATTTTGTTAGTAAAAAAGTCCTGGAATTTTTGGCAGTCTTCCTGAATAAACTCCGGAGTCTGTTCCTTGTTTTTCCTAAGCTCCGTGAGGACTCGGAAGACTTCTTTCTGGGGATTCGTGGCAGTTGCAATCCTCTCCTCAAAAAACTCGGACTTCCTAGCTATGATCGCCTGCTTATAGCTAGTGAGTGCTTGTATATATCGACTCCGGGAATCGGAACTGTAGTCCTTGCGCCAGGCTCCTTCCAGTTTCTGTAGCCCCCGTTTCTTCTCTCTAAGTGGTTCATTATACCATGGGGCCCCTAGGCCTCTATCCACTGGGTTCAACCTACGGATTGGTGCCATCCGATCCACGGCTTTCGTAAGTTTATCCATAAATTCCCTACAAAGGACCTCTGGATTATCCGTCCGGTTATTGAAAGGTGGATTATTTCGAAGTAGATTTACCATTTTATCTCCATCAATGTTTTTCCACTTCCTGACCGCCTTCCACCCCCCCCTGGTCGTTGTTGTTTGTTTGTCCACTAGTAACTCACCTCTCACCAAATGGTGATCGGACCATACGCACGGCTGAGCCGTTACCGCACCTTGCGTAGGGACTGTCATCCAGACCAAGTCAAGGGTGTGTCCCTTGATGTGGGTCGGGCCCTTCACTTGTTGGACCAAATCTAATGATATTAGCACCTCCTCAATCTGTAGCGCTTGACCTTCTTTCGGGACTTTTTCCCAGTGGTAGTTAAAGTCGCCCATTATGACTACAGTGGGGAAAGTAAAAATAATATATAGCGGGTAGTGTGGACTGTTATGGTCCTATGACCCTGTTTCAAACCGACAAGTTTCAGCCCTACTCTAAGGCCCATAAAGGTCTGTGCTTTCATCTGGATTACGGAGTGATACCTCCCTGGGTTATTGGTAACCTTGATAAGTGGCTAGTCTGTGCCAAACATGTGAAATCGGGCAGTGATAATACTTTCCCACATGCGGTTTTTGTGAAGAATCATCCACAATTGTTTGGTGTTGTTTATCTCAGGAGTGGAAGAGATGCACCCTGTAGTCACAGTTTCCTCAAGGGTCCTGCCAGGGTTATTATCCTTCTTTCTCTCTGCGTCTCCCAGCTTATGTCCTTTTGGGTGTTTCCTAAGGACACATCGATCAATATGCAAAGATCTCCGGTGACAGGAGATTTGGTACTGAACAAGTGTCGGATATGGACTCCCTAGCTTCCCTTCGCAATATATACCGCTACTGTGAAATCTGAGCCTTAAACCAGGAATTCATAGGGATGTATCCCTGAAACTGCCAAAAAGCACATTGCTTTTTGGAGGCTCATATGATGAAGGCACTATAAAATCTCTTTACACACAAATCAGGCACTGGCTTCTGTACCCAACGATTAAGGCAACTGCAATCTGTCAGCTTACTCTATTTAAGAAATTATTTTTAAATAGATATTACTCCCGCTTCATTTGCAGGATATAGCATCTCCTTGAGGAGAGGGATTCCCTTACAGAGGAAATTTCAGTTTAGATGGTAGAAGAAATTAGACCAGTTGTCCTCAATCAAACAATAGAAGAAAATAATGACCCATGTTTATAAAGGGATCATACACACTCGGGTCGATAATTGGCCAGGAAAAAAACTGCTTCATTGGCATTTACTCAACAGCACCTTCAGGTAATAGATGGGAAGAAGTTGACTTGCTGCCCGATGCACTTTGGTCTGGCAGAAATGACATCCCATGTGTTGTCTGTGTATGCACATTTATGTGGGTATTGGAAAGACGTTGTCAGAGTAATAGAGTCCAGAGTGGACTTGAGGATTCCTGAAACCCTTGGTAGCATCTCAGCTGGATGCCACTGATTTTTTACACGGAACAAGAAGGGTATACGTTCATTGCTTAGTAGGAGGGGATCCAACAACGTGCTTCAGAAGTGCAAAGTTGCTCCCGCAGTGTGGTACATAAATGCTGCCTGGCAGGCCTTGGTGGACTTCATTGCCCACAATCAATTGAGTCCAATGATCCTAGGAGGAGGGGCTCCAACAACGCGCTTCAAAAGCACAAGGTTTCTCCCGCAGCAGAGGACATGCCTGGACGAGGATCAGGCCAATCCATCTGCGCCTATTTAAGACCGGGCCTCCCTCATTCAACAAAGAAAAATCACCTTGGAATTTCCCCGGCATCTGGACAAAATGGGTAAGAGAAAAGCAAAGAGTTATATATGTTCACCTCTGAAGTGTAAAACCAGGAACAGCACGATTGACAAATTTTTTTTTTTTTTTATTGAGAATTGACACAGTAAAAAAGAGACAACAAAATACATCTGTTATACATCAATTAATATCACACACTTCATATATTAAATCAGCCCGACAATACATAAATACAAGATTTCAATTTGATGTTATTATTACCAAGGCATATAGAGAGTATATAAGATAGTCAACCCAAATAAATAGCATTATATCGATATGTACATGTATGTCTTGTAGAAAAAGTTAATAAAATTCACGCTAAGTATTAATAGGTTAAATCAGAGCAGCATTCGTAGAAGTAGAAGTACCCTCCCTCCATACCTTCACTGGAGCCCACATTTCATAACCAAAGTCCCGCACTTTTTTGCCTTTATAAAGGTACAGCGAAGATTCTATGTTATGGATAGCAAGGAATCTAGCCAACCACATTGAGAAGGTCGGGGGAGAGGAGTCCTTCCAAGCAGCTGATATCAGGATCCGTAAAACGGCCACTGCTAGAAAGATTAAAGCCTCTACTTCTCTCCTACTGCTCAGCTCTAGCTTACCATCAATCCCAAGTATCATAACTGTTGGGGATAGACTGATCTTCGAGCCTAGCAGCCCCTCCAGGAATTTCTCGATCTCGGTTTTAATTGTGGCAAGTTTGTCGCAGAAGAAAAACCTATGAACCAGATCAGCCGAATCTTGTTGGCATCTCGGGCATTTGCTATCCTCCCTCATACCCCAGTCATGTAACTTGGAGGGGGTGTAATATAAATTGAAAAGAGTCATGAAGTGTTGAGCCTTCAGGTTAGAGGACCTGAGTACCTGCTTATCTAGTGATAGGGCTTTATCAAGATCTACATCTGGGTCTTGTAGTTTCGCTGCCCAAGCTGCCTCATGCTTCTCCAGGTCGTTAGGTAGCCTGTCTACCAGCTCCTGATCGACTACCCTAATCCTATCGCCATCATTCACTAGATAATCGAGGGTAGGGTTGGGAGCGAGAGAGCAAGCGGCTAATAGGTCTGCGTTGAGTGTTCGTGCAATTTGGATATACTTAAAGCTATGGCCTATAGGAAGATCATATTTCTGTTGAATAGCTTCAAGTGACATCACCTTACTGTTGCACATAACATCCCCTACCGTCTGAATGCCGTGTTGTTCCCAGCATTTCCAAGTCCCATCCATACTTAGGTTCGGGAAGAAACCTGATTTCCATAGGGGTGTATGTCTATTAATTCTGGGAATCTGCAGGGATTTCTGTAGCATTTTCCATAGGTCCCAGGCTCCTAGCGTAACCTTAAGCCTAGTTTTCTTAAAAAATCTACGCCCGTTTTTTCTTAATAGAGCACCCACAGCTTCCTTCCCCATGAGAAGCTCATATATTGAGGGGAGAATATATAGGTTTGAGGTTGGATCCAGAGAATGTCTCTCCCTGCTACCAGCTTTAAATAAAATAGACATCTGGGTTATTAAACAAGCCCAATGGTAGAATCTTATATTTGGAGCGCCCAGACCTCCAAGTTCCTGGGGAAGAGACATATACTTGGCTGCCCTTCTAATCTTGCCATATTGCCACAAAAAGCTATTAAAAATGGATTCAGTTTTTTTTAACATTTGTTCCTCGATTAGAAAAGGGATAGACCTATATAGATATAAAAGCTTGGGCAGCATTGTCATTTTCAAGACATTTGTTCTGCCGATAAGAGACAAATGTAGTGCATCCATACGTTTTAAATCTATTTCTATTTTTTTGAGGAGTGGATTAAAGGTATCTTGTATGATTGACCCTGTATCTGCCTTGATAATAACCCCCAGATAGATAGCAGAGTCAACATACCGTTGATCCATTTTTATTATATTCTTTGAACAGATCACCTGTGTTTTTGCCTCGTTTAACCTATACCCAGAGCAGTCTCCAAATTGCTTGGTGATCTCAACTAGTATTCGCATGGTCTCTGCCGGATCAGGTGTAAGGACCGCCAGGTCGTCAGCATATGCGAGAATTTTGCTCTCGAACCCGTTGGTTATTACTGGTTTAATGCTGTTGTTTACCAATATCTGCCTGATCAGCGGGTCGATATACAGAGCAAATAGAATTGGTGAGCAGGGACACCCCTGACGGGTGCCCCTTTCTATCCTGATCCCATCCGAACACAGACCCATCATCTGTATATGAGCCATCGGATCGCGATACATGGCCCTAATAGCTATCAGTATTTTTGGACCGAAACCTCTCTCCTGTAGTACATCCCAGAGGTACTGCCATCTCACGCGGTCAAATGCCTTTTCGGCATCGAGGAGGATCATGGCGATCCCCTCCCCCCCAGCATGGGCCTCAAATATAGATATGGCTCTTCTCACATGGTCCGATGTGCCACGGCCAGGGATAAACCCATGCTGCCAGGGGGAGACGAGGCCACCGATGACCCTCCCCAACCTCGTGGCAATAATTTTTGCGTACAGCTTATTGTCAGAGTTTATAAGAGAAATCGGTCTGTAAGATCCGGTGCTTTCTTTTGGCTTTCCCTTTTTATGAAATACAACTATATTGGTATCTCTCCATGTATCGGCTATTATACCTGTACAGATAATTCCATTAAAGAGATCTCGCAAAAATGGCGTAATCTCGGTCTTCAGGCATTTATAAAGCTCCAAAGGTATACTGTCGGGGCCAGCAGCCTTACCTGCGGCCAGCTGAGATAATGCTTCCAATACCTCTTCTATAGTTATATTAGACTCCAGGTTTGCCATTTCATCTTGATTTAGCCTGGGGCCTAAGTCTGGGTAATGTCTGCCTGCGGTATTCGGGAGTATATCTCCTACTTCTTCACTGTACAAATTTGTATAAAATTTTTCAAATATCGATACAATATCTTGGGGTTCACTGTAGTCTCGTCCCTCATCATGTATACATGTTATGGCATTTTTAACGCTATCTTGCCTGATTCTTAGAGATAGGGCCCTCCCAGCCTGCTCCCCTGTCTCGTACATTTTTTTCTTATAGGTCCAATACTCTATAGATGCCTTTTCAGCCATTTGCTTCTGTATTTCAGCTTTGATTAGGCAGATTTTGGTTTGGCTCTGAGTACTCTCCTTCCTTAAAGATAGTTCCAGGCAGTGCTGTTCCTCTGCCTTAACCAGGAGTCTGTTCTTATCATCCTGTTGCTTTTTCCTTAGCTGAGCTGTGTAGTTAATTACTTCCCCTCTTAATGCTGCTTTAAACGAATCCCAAACCGAGTTTCTCGAAGCACTGTATTGATTTGCGTCGTAAAACTCGTGGGTCCAGTTTCGTAGGTGTTCTATAAATAAAGCATCAGCTAGTAATTTGCGATTGAATGTCCAAGATCTTCTTTTCCTAACTGGACTAGGCTATTGTGGCTGATTACTAGCGGATTGTGATCCGAGAGGACTTTAGGGAGCTTTTTAATGTTAACCTTCCCAATTTCTCCTGAAGAAATTAAAGCGTAATCTAATTTGCAATATTTCTGGTGGGGGCATGAGAAGTACGTGAAGCCTGGGTCGTCAGGATGTTTTAAGCCCCATATATCAACTAAACCGTGTGATGACATCATAGATAAGAGTGCCCTTGATACTCTTGGTTTCCTGCCAGTATATGGGACATTACTGGTTAAGTCTATCGATATGTTAAAGTCGCCACATACCAAAATTGGTATGGGCCAGCTTGACAGTTTGCTTTCCAGTGCTTCAAACACTGCGGGGTCATCATGGTTTGATCCATAAATCCCGCAGACCGTTAATCCACATCCTAGTTCCGCTATAGCCCATCTTCCCACCGGATCCGATTTAGCCCGTTTAGCCCCCCCCCAGAGTTATTTTTCCCAATATTACAACCCCTCTTATTGTTGAGGTCTGAGAGGAACATGAAAGTATCTCAAAGCCACCAAATCTTAACAGTTTTCTTTTCGCCCATGAGAGATGCGTTTCCTGCATACACAAGATGTCGATGGGTTCAGATTTTACAAATTCTGTCAATCTGGCTCTTTTTCGCCAATCATTCAACCCCCCTATATTAATCATGTAGGTAGTGAGACTAAGCATTATCGATTTTCAGACATCTCATACTTTTTAAGTCCGGGGTTTGATTGCTAACAATGATCATTCTATACAGGCAAAACCACAAAGATCTAAATTTTATAGCGTCAATTCTCAATTTTTTCCTTTTTTCCATGCTTTCCCCCCCCCTCCCTCCACCGCCCTTGAGCCCTTTACCCTCCCTTAGGTCCCCCACCCCCCCACTTCCATCCCACCCTTTCCCCTTAGAAGCGCTCAGACCGAGGTCTGTGCGTTGATGGATGGATGCAGCAGTGTGGTGTGGATGCAATTCTAAATCACCAAAATCATACCTTAAACAGAACATATCCTACCCCTAGAAACCCTCTCCTGACTCCCTGTCCCCTTGAAAAGGGTCAAACACAGCACCATATAGAAAACAGTGAAATTTGATTATTTATCCAACTATACACTTTGTCAAAATTCGTTTAGATATCTCTTCCCCATGTAGGCAAATTATACTGAGTCCAAAAACTCCTTGGCCTTCACCTCAGATGAGAAGAATTGAGTCTTGCCCTCTCTCACAACCTTGAGCTGTGCAGGGTTTACTAAATAGACCTGCATATGTTTATCCTGGAGAGGCTTGATCAATTGCCGAAGTCTCCAGCGCCTCTCGACCGTTGCGTGGCAGAAGTCCGGTCTAACAAAAAAAGATATGCCCTCGCTCGTTCTTTTGGCATCAGGTCGAGCTTTATCAGATATAATTTGTCTGAGGATGAAGTTTCCTAAAAATATTAGCACTGCCCTTGGTCTATCGGTAGTAGTCCCAGCACGGATTTTGAATGGAGTACGGTGGGCTCTCTGAATTTCAGATGACCAATTCCAATCTGCTAGTTCTGGGAATGCATTCTTAAATAGGGTAATGATAAAAGCCCTCGTGTCCGACCCCTCGATCCCTTCCGGGACCCCCAGGACGCGCAGGTTGTTGCGTCTTAATCTGTTTTCCATATCCTCCAGCTGCCACTGGATATCAACAACCTGCGCCGCCTGAGAGTCAACTTTAAGTGATGCAGAGGCAGCCTCTGACTCAGTCGCAACAATCCGTTCTTCAAGATTAGTGACCCTATCCCCCATATTAGCATGAGCTTTCGACAGTTTTCTAACAACAGTTTGTAACTTACGCATTGCTGACTGCGACTTCCTCGTGTCCTGTCTAGCTTCTTCTCTGTGCGTAAGCATGGTCTGGTAGATAACGTCCAAAAGGGGGGGATGGGGGGTCTCGGTCTCCTGGATTCTCTGTAGTGGTGTAGTTGAGGAATGATCCCAACTCAGATCCTTGTGTGATTGAATGTGAGGCTTATCATTACCAGCTGGTCTTTTGGCCGTATTCGGGGGAGTTTGATCCAGGTCACTATCTGTCTCTATATTGCGTTCCTCTTGAGAGGAGCTCCTTTCATCATCAGACCATTCTGCCTCTTCGGTCACAGAGTAGAAGCATTCGCTACTATCCTTCTCCTTCTCCTGCTCGCTTTCCGCTCCTTCTGCCAAGGTCACTGCAGCAGGGGGGAGGCATAGTGTATTGTCCTTTTTCCTGCAATCGGCTTCTTTCACTGCGTCCTGATTGGCAGCGACATCTGTGGGTTCAGTAGCCGTTGGGTCCGCAATATATGGGGATATAGGTGGAATACAGACGTTTGTGTCTTCACCAATTGCTACCCCGTCAGTTTTTTTGTGCTCCTGTTCGGTCGTCTCTGCGCGAGTAGGTTCGGGGGTCAGCTGAGTTACTCCTTCTCCCCTTACTTCAGGCAAAACTGCATTAATCTCTGTTGCAAATTCTTGTAGCGTACTCCCAGTAGCCACCGGTGGAACAGCATGGGTACCTGGATCAGGTATCCCTTCTTTAGCTGATATGAGAGGGGTTGCACTTCCTGTGTTCTTCTGGTTTTGGCCGCTGCGAGCAAAAAGCTCAGGAATTGAGGTGGTCTGCTTCGACCTCAGCGCTATTTGTTTATCTAATTTGGGCTGTTCATAGACCTTCGGGCGCTCTGATGTTACGCCAGCCTCCGACGCCGTTTCCTTCATTCGCGCCGTATTTGTTGACTCAGCTAAATCAGCTGCTGCGTGAGAAGCTGCCCGGGCAGCCTGAGCCTTTTTCTTTGCGGCCGCCGCCGCTGCTGCCTTAGTTGTTATCCCGGAGGCTACCTTCGGGGCCATTTTCGAGTTTGAATGCTCTTGAAACTGTCCACACCGACAAAAACCACTCCAGAGCCCTGCTTTCCGTCGGGTCTCAGACGCTGCCAAAGACCGCGAGACACGCCCGGTATTCCGCCTTCGCCGCGCCCAGGTAGTGAGCGCCGCCGTCAGCAGCCAGAGTAGCGCTTCTGCGGCTCCGGTAATCGCTTTCACCTGCTGAGTCCTCTCGCGGCTAAACCCGTCGTACATCAGTGGACGAGTTGCAGATTGCGGGCTCCGCCACGGTATGGAAACGATTACTGATTTACTGATTCACTGCCATACGGGGAGATTCGAGGGATCCAGGGGTATCCATTGCACCACCACACGCTGCTGCTCCACGGCTCCTTTCACTCAGCCGCCGATTGACAAATTTATACTGCTAGTGGTGGGGGTGTTGAATAAGGAAATTGAATTAGCTGAGCGGAGACTCACAACTGAGGGGCGTAATCAAAAGTAGCCTATCTAATCACCAACCCTTATAAACGTGGTGAGAACACAAGCAGATTCCTTCGTACTCTCCCCCGATCGAAACCCAGTAACCTCAGTCCTCAACTAATCAAGCCAGTGTCAAAGAGAAGGAGAAGGTGGAAAATGTGCCTACCACATAAATATGGAAGGAGAGGACTTGAGTCCTACTCTGATGGAAAGGGGATGGTAGATTTATTGTTGGTAGATTAGGCAACTTTGTGAGTGAACTTCTAAGCCTCTAACAGAAAGACTAGCCCATATAGAAGCTTCCCTTGAAGGGTTGGAAGTCTCAGGGAAACAGGTACCTATGAATCTAATCCTTGTCTTCTAATCTTGTCAGCAGCAATGAGGCCAATGCAAATGAGAGAGGGGAGCATTAGTAGCCTTGGTGAAGCTGTTGCAGAGCTTTTCTCTCCACCTGCACCTCCAAGACTCAAAACTAAGACCACCCATTCACTAACAAACCTGGCAGGTACTACGGGCAATATTCTGTCTGATAGCAGGACTGCTCCTCAACAATTACCCACAGTAAATCTTGCCCAGATGCTTGCCCATATATGGTCACCTTAGTCAATGTCCCCCCACTTAAAGAGGGAGTAACAGAAAAACATATGCTACTTAAGAACAGGGTTTTACACTGGTTCAGCAAATATCTTGGTTACAGTCCTGCGCTATCCAATCAAATATTTTTCGAGAGAGTATTGTGGATTGGGTCAGCTAAAAATCAGTTGAGGGAGATATGGTTTAATAAACTTTAGTGGCTCCCATAGTGTGAGCAGGCTGCTTTCTCGTGTAGGCAATCTCTACTGCACAACTGCTGATATTCTGGTAGTTCCCAATGGGTAACTATTAGAAACCAATATGTATCCGCTCTAAAACATCCTCGAATCCAAAGTACCCAATAATTATAGCCTGATAACAACATCTTATTACAGAATCGCTTTTTACATTTAGAAAATGTTACCGACATTGACTGACAACCACCCCTTGCCCCCTTCATTAGAAATGGCACAGAAATTAACTTTAATGACTGCAAATTGAATTCAAATTGTGGATGCCCTGGTACCAGCAAGATTGTAAGCTGGAATATTGCAGGCTATGCAGCGAGGGCAGAGTGTAGTGTGTGGTCATCCTTTATTGTAAAATAGTGTTGCTACATGAAACATGGTAAGAGTACAATATTGAATGAAATGGATACAGTTGTTATTCTGTTCTTGCCCAACTGCCAAGATTGGGGAGAGCTAAAGGAGGACTTTCAGTCTGGTTGAAGTTATCTCTGAATGCGAGGCTATTTCTGTCCCTGTAGACAGTCGCATGATTCAGGCCATGGTTAGCAAATGTAAATATTTTGTTAAGCTTTATCTAATTCATTTCGATAATGATGAGTTTTCTTACTCAATAATGTTATAATGTTAACTATAAAATGATTTCAGGGTAGTAGATTTTGTAATGAAGCAATGGGGTGGGGGCTGCTTTGTGTAAACATGATTTTATGTGGGAATTTTATCAATGTGATGAATGTTTACAATTAATATCTCATTGTAGTCAAACCATAGGGGCATTGAGTTAGGCAACATGCTTATAGAGAGAGATTTGAAATGCACTTATGGTTTACAGACAAAGTATCTGGTATTCCCACTTTTTTGGCCATAGATTATATTTTTTATTTCCAGATCCCTAATTACGTCTGTCATAAACTGTGAAACAATCAGTTTGGGTATTGGAGACGATAACCCCCCTACCTTTGTCTGTTGATCTACTCATCGCACACTTTGCGTCCCGAGGATAATGACTTATGCTTGGTTGTAAACTGTGGGATCCAATACTTTTACTTGAAAAGTTAATCAATTATTGGGCTTTCCTCACCTGACTCAGAGATGAGGGGACAGTGGTGTAAAAATTAAACCTTCACTGAGATTTGTAGAATGACAAAGTAATTGCTCATGAAACCTGTTCCCAGTTCTGCGTCCCTGAATCCAAAGGGGTTTGAGCCCTTCTGTTCCCCAATTGAACTGTAATCAGCCCTGGGTACAAAATCGAGGAATATTGAACTCATAAGGAGATGTAGGAAGCACTATAAATCGACCCTAAAGATAAAAAAGAATTCATTTAGAAAAGCAAATCTTGAGATTATAATGGAAGCTAACAGTTGGAAAGACTATAGATCTTTTTGGTCAATGATCAGTCACCTAAGAGATAGCAACAGGAAAATGATGCCACTCAGTACACACATTACAGCTGGTCCCTGGATTAAGCATTAGTCCAGTGTGTATAGACTGAGTAGTAGTGAGGCTACTATGATATTTCAGGTGGCTGGTGGAGAACTTACAAGCTGCTTGCTTATTGACCTGGATGAAGTGTTGACTGCCCTTAGGGAATGTCCTTCCAATAAAGCCCCTGGATCAGATGGGGTCCCGAATGATTTATTAAAGTGTAACATAAACATTTGGGTGCCATGCTTAACTAATATTTCTAAATGAATGAACTGCGCCTCCCTCCCAGACTCACAGTCCTCTTCTATAATTGTACCCATTTTTAAGAAGGGCAGCCGATCGGACCTGAGGTGCTACCTACTGATCTCTCTTATTGATTCTACAGCTAAAGTACAGAGGAGAGTGATTTTTAGCTGGATCAGAACATGGGGTAATGACCAGAGCATCCTAATGTTTTGCCTGTATGGGCTTAGGGAGCCCCATGGTACAGAGGTACATTGGTAAATGTGTTGTGGCTAAACACTGCCCATTTTACCTGGCATTTATAGACCAGTCCAGTGCTTTTGACCATGTTAATAGGTCTAAGTTATGCTCAATGGTATCTGCTATGGGTATGGTCTCTGCTTTGATGAACGTTTTGTTTGCTTTCAATCAGAAAACTGCAAGGGTTCGATTTTGACATAACAGGGAATGTAAAAAGCCATTTAGATTAGATGGAGGAGTTCATCAAGGATGAAGTTTATCTCCAATTTTATTTATCCTATACATCAATGATCTCTATCAATATTTGATCTCTTGTGGACAAGCCATTCTGCAGATTGTAAACCTACAGATATCAGTGCTGTTATATGCTGATGATGCTATACTGGTGACTCATACACCAAAGAAACTATTGTACTTTCTCCGAGGTTTCTTAAGATTTATGAAGAAATTGGATATGATATCAATGAGTCCAAATCCCACATGATGGTTTGTGGTCCAAAGAGGTAGAGACTGAGCCCTATATCTGGGAAGAAGCGGACAGGGGCAACCCTCAGGCGCTGTACTCCTTGACCCTTCAGCAGCTTGCACCACGGTTGCCCATGAACTTCTCGTTGACTGTGCCAATGCTGCAGGCCTACAGGGCTTAGCATTAGACTGAATCGCCTCTTTCTCAAAAGACCATTGTCAGTTTATTTGCCTACCACCTTTCAGATCCCCAGGGTCCCACTCTCCTATGGAGTACCCAAGGAGGTCCTCTAAGTCCACCCACCTCTTCAATCTTTTCATACACCCCCCTGGTGCATGCTCTGGTAAAGATGAAGGTAAAGATCTACAACTATGCAGACAATATGCAATTGCTATTTGCTATCGACAACTCGCCGAAATCTAAAGCTACCTTTCAAAATACACTACTATTCATCCTGGATTAGATGAATAGTAATCAGCTTAAACTGAATTCTGACAAGACGGAAATCCTCATTACCAGAACCAAGCCTGACTTGTGGAATCCTAGTTTGTGTCCAGTAGCTATGGACATCCCCACCACAGCCGAAGAGTTCAGTGAAGAGCCTCGAGATCCTCATTGACAATAAGTTGTCGGTGAAACCCCAAGTAGGGGCCGTAATATCATCTTGCTTCCTGTAAGTGCATAAAATATGAAAAATAGGTACATTTCTCACTTTTTAAGCCCGCGTCCAGGTTATCATTGCATTAGTGATCTCCAGGCTAGATTATGCAAACTCTCTTTACTTGGACCTCCCTGAGGGTCTCAGCAATAGGCTACAACTGGCACAAAACCATGCAGACAGGTTGATCTTTCATAAATCTAGGAAATGTCACATCACCCCCTTGATTAGGGATTTGCACTGGCTACCAGTGAAACAGCTCCCATTTTTCAGGACTGGTTGCATAATTTTTAAATCCCTGCATGGCAACAGTCCTGCGTTCATCTTAGCTCATTTCCAAAAATACACATAATAGCTGCAATTTAAGATCCTCCCATTTGAATCTTCTTAGCATCCCCTCCTTTAAAAAGAAGAGACTCAGTGGTTCTAAGTTTTCCATACTCTCCTCCGAATATGGAACTCTCTGCTATTAGAAATTAGGATGACACCTTGTTATATCATATGTAGGCAGCTCTTAAAACATGGCTATTTAAACAAGCATATGACTAAAACTGTCAATAAAAAAATAAGATACATTCTAACATGCTATACACTGTGCTATGTATCCCATATTTGGGGGGGGTTAGATTTGATTCAGCAGGTTTGTGGCATTCCAACACGCTACTAGAAGGATGAAATGTATTCAGTGAACTTGTGCGCTTTACACCTTGATCCCCATTATACGTGATAAGATATTTATAAAGCACAATGTGTTCCAGTAGCCACGTATGTTGCAGGAGTGTAGGGCTTTGCTAGGGTAGATAGTATTCAGATTTAAGAAATTCCCTTCTGTAGTAGACTTTTATCTCAACCTCCAAGTTGTCCCCATTTCGTTTGCCATGAGGAACCTGGACTTACTTATAATCGAAGAACTTATCAAGCTTACACAGCTATTGCTGTGGTTGTCGATATGGAGAAATCCTAGAGCAACCTTTAATCAACAAGTGATTAGGGACTGCCTGAGTGGTGATTGTGGAATTAACATTCCATGGCTTATCTATGCAACAGCCCATGGCTAAAGCATGCCTTTATGAATGCTAGCACCTATAGAGAGACCTCAGGAAAACGTCTAAGATAACAAATAAACAGTGCCTTTTTTACAGACTAATACAGGTGTTGGAACCTATCTGTGCACACCTCAAGCCAGTGGGGGAGGTCTCTATCATTGAGGTTCAGAACTGCCTCCAAGTGTAGCCTGATAAGTTTCCCATTAGGATGTTTTTGGAGGGACAGTCGCCCAGTTTGCCCTTGTGACCAAGCTTTACAACAAACTCTAATGCACTCAACCTTTTTTGTTGTACATTTTACATAAAGTAAACTAGAATGTGTTTGTTACCAATTGTACATGCATACAGTTTAAGGCTATGTAGACCAGCGCTTACTTTCTTACAGTCTCTTAAGGACCAAAGCATTTGTTTTTCAGTTGCAAGCTTTTTAAAAAGTATTGTACGTTGTTGCAAATCTATTCATTTCTAACCATTTTTTATGTTTTTATGTAGTTATTTATTTGTGCTTTTATGATTCCGTTTTTTAATCCAATAAAGTATATTGACTGACGCCTATTGATCAATTCTTTATTACTATCAGCCAACCAAAGCCTTCACATTCACGGCTGGTATAGCAATTTTTTTTTTCATTTTAGCAATGGAAAAAATCACATCATCCATGATGCAGATTTAGCCTATTTTTCCCAAAGGCGACCACTTCTCGAGTATGCAGCAGTTTGCATGGAGCTTATATGGCTTAGACTTTGAGAACCCTACAAATTCTGGGCTACACTCTTAAGGGGTTTCATTACAAGGCCTGCTCTTTGTTTTTCCATACACGTTTATGATCCCATTGAGTTTTCTTCCCCTTTATTTTTTTGTAGAGGTTTATTCAGGAATAGATCAACATGATACATTTTGCTTGGCAGAGGTGTACATTTTCTGGACTTTAGCATAACCCTAATGCTTAACCAGTACCCCAGACGAAGAAGCTGTCTTGGATGTGGTCAAGGCTACTTTACTCCTGACTGTTTTGCCTGTAGGGCATGGTTATTTGCACAAATGCCTCTTCGTGCAAATCCATACATCTGAGATCTGGTCTCACTGACGGGGTCAAGAAGCTTGTCTCCTCTTTATAGTAGTACTACTCCACTTTTCCCTCTTGGGTAAAAGTAGCAGTGCAAGAAGTTGTCTTTCTCAGACATCTTTCAAAAGGGGTCAGAGGAAGCTTTATTTGTAGCCCAGATTAATACCAGGATGGGGTCGTTGAGGCCCAGTTCAACTTCAGTTCTGGGGTCACTGGTGGGAATCCAGGGCCAACCAAAGGTTCTTCTGGGTTCAAAATCTCTCACTTTGGTGAATTAGTGTTGGATACATATTCCGAGACATTTCCACAAAAGAGGGGAAGCAGAAGCCACTGTTTTGGTCAAAGGAGTGTGTGTCTCACAAGAGAGGCCAGCCAGACTACCAAAATGGTGTCTCTCCTTTTTGCTGAGTGACTTCAGCAGAATGAAATATTTGAAGCCACAAATGGTCTCAGGGATGTGTATTAAAAATAATGTTGAGCAGGCAAACAGGTTATATTTCCAGACTACGTGCCATATACTAGGGCAACCCAGCTTCTCCTCCCTCCCACCTCCCATATATGCTGGCCGCTGCGGGGTGAGGAGAGCGACCCTTGACCCACCAGGTAGGTCGCTCCCCTTCACACAGCTCCGCCTATGTGTCCCTGCCCCAGCTGCCGCTGCTGAGGAAGTTCGAGGCCCTCCTCCACCCGCAGGCTACCATCTGCGCCTCATCCCTGGTGGCCAGTGGTAAGCCGTAAGTTTGTTCATCTTCCGCCTTGTTTTACTGTATTGCCTGTATTTTCATTGTTGTGTCTGTGACTGCTGTTGTCTGTCTTCCCCCACTGCCTGTACGTGGTCCTTGCCCATTTTCTTTCCTTCTGTACCCCTCGCTGCCCCAGTGTCTCTGCCCGGTTTTCCATCTGTACCCCTCGCTGCCCCGTGTCCCTCTGCCCGGTTTTCCCTTCTGATTCTTAGGTGCCCCTGTATTTCTGTGCCCTTTTTGCCTTCTGTGCCATTCGTTTTTCATTGATTTTGTGCCCTTTGCCTTCTGTGCCACTTGTTTTTCATTGATTTTGTACCCTTTGCCTACTGTGCCACTTGTTTCCCCCTCGTTTTTGTGCCCTTCTTGCATTCTGTTCCACTCGTTTTTCCCCTCGCTTTTTGTGCTCTTTTTTCCTTCTGTTCCGTCCATCGTCCCTCACCGCCCCTGCCGCTGTGTCCCCTGCAGCCCCGCCCCCTGACTGCCCATTCTCTGCCCCCACCTCCCAGCTGCTCCTCCCTCCCACCTCCCCATATATTCCGGCCACTGCGCGTGAGGAGAGCGACCCTTGACCCACCAGTTAGGTCGCTCCCCCTCCGCACAGCTCCGCCTGAGTGTCCCTGCCCCAGATGTCGCTGCTGAGGAAGTTTGAGGCCCTCCTCCACCCGCAGGCTACCACCTGTGCCTCATCCCTGGTGGCCAGTGGTAGGCTCCTCTTCCGCCTTATTGTATTACTGTATTGCCTATATTTTCATTGTTGTGTCTGTGACTGCTGTTGTCTGTCTTCCCCCGCTGCCTGTACGTGGTCCTTGCCCATTTTCTTTCCTTCTGTATCCCTCGCTGCCCCCGTGTCTCTGCCCGGTTTTCCTTCTGTACCCCTCGCTGCCCCGGGTCCCTCTGTCCGGTTTTCCCTTCTGATTCTTAGCTTCCCCTGTATTTATGTGCCCTTTTTGCCTTCTGTGCCACTATTTATTCATTGATTTTGTGCCCTTTTCCTTTTGTGCCACTCGTTTTTCATTAATTTTGTGCCCTTTGCCTTCTGTGCCACTCGTTTCCCCCTCGTTTTTGTGCCCTTCTTGCATTCTGTTCCACTCGTTTTTTCCTCGTTTTTTGTGCCCTCTTTTCCTTCTGTTCCCTCCGTCGTCCCTCACCACCACCGCCGCTGTGTCCCCTGCGGCCCCGCCCCCTGACTGCCCACTGCCCATTTGCTGTCCCCGCCTCCCGCCTCCCAGCTGCTCCTCCCTCCCACCTCCCCATATATGTCGCACGCTGCGCGGGCGCGCCGCTGGTGCGCCGAGGTTGCACCTAAGGCAAGCCCGTCCGCGCCTGGACCGCACCCAGCGCCAGAACCCCTGGCCCCCGCTCCCGCCACGATGACCGCCGCCGCTACGATGCCAGCACACTCCACGCCCTCAACCCCGGACGGACCCACACCTGTTTCAAGGCTGCTCCGAAACACACACAGGGTCCCTTCACCTGCCAGAACTGCAGCTACACTAGCCTCAAAACCGACGAACCACCCACCAAGAAAGACCGCACCCACCTGCGATGCATACTACTGAACACCCGCTCCGCGCGCAGGCACGCCGTCGAGCTCTGGGACTTGCTCGACACAACATCGCCCGGACGTCGCCTTCCTGACAGAGACCTGGTTGATCGACTCCTCCGCACCCGATATCGCCATAGCCATCCCAGACAGCTACAATATCACCCGCAGAGCCCGCACCAACAGGATCGGAGGAGGAATCGTCCACAAGAACAGCATCGGGGTCTTGACTAGCATCGACGACGCGCTCAGCACCGCCGAACACATGAACTTCCAGATCAACACAGACCCCAACTCCACCCTCAGAGGCACCCTCGTCTACCGACCCCCCCCGGACCCCGCCCCCAGTTCAGCGACTCCATCCCCGACTTCATCAGCACGCATGCCCTGACCTCCACTAACTACATCCTCCTCGGAGACCTGAACTTTCACCTTGAGAACAACAATGACAACAACTCCACAACCCTGATCGATAACCTCGCCAACCTCGGACTAAAGCAACTTGTCACAACATCCACCCACTCCGCCGGCCACACGCTTTACCCCGTCTTCTACTAAAGCCCGCACATCTCCGTCAGCCACACCACCGAACTCCTCTGGACCGACCACCGCTGCATCCACTTCACCTTCCAGAAACTCACCACCGCACCCCACAGATCCCCCGCCGCTGCTGGAGCGAAATCACCGAAGACCAACTGCATGCAAACCTCGCTCTCAGCCCACCCACCGAACCCTCCAAACCGACGACGCTGCCCACAGCCTCAGACGCTGGATCAAAGACTGCGCCAACACCCTCGCCCCGCTGAAGAAACCCCCCAACAGAGACACCAGCAAGAGGGCCAGCTGGTTCACCCCAGAACTCCTAGCCTCCAAGCAAGCCTGCCGGAAACAAGAGAACAAATGGCACAGCGAACAAACTTCGGACAACCGCGCAGCACACAAGGACGCCATCCGCAACCACCACCACCTCATCAGGGCCGCCAAGAGAACCTCGTTCAAAGACCGCCTGAACAACAATGCACACAATAGCAAGGAGCTCTTCAACATCGTGAAGGAACTCTCCCCAGCTCCAACACCAACGACATACCGCCGTCACAAGCCCTGGGTGACTCCCTTGCCACCTTCTTCCACCCCAAGATAGCAGACATCCATGACAGCTCCAACACCCAGACAGACCCAACAGACAGCAACACAACAGACCCTCCGCACACCAACGACCATGACCCCCTGCTAGCCTGGGCCAGCGTGAGCATCGATGACACCATCAAGACCATGAGCACAATCCACTCCGGCTCTCCATCAGATTCCTTCCTGCACCACCTCTATAACAAAGCAAGCAGCTCCATCGCACCCCACCTGTGCAACGTCATCAATCTCTCCCTCGAGACCGCGTCCTTCCCATAGAACTGGAACCACGCCGAGATCAACGCCCTACTGAAAAAACCCAAGGCTGACCCAAGAGACCTCAAGAACTTTCGGCCCATCTCTCTGCTCCCCTTCCCAGCCAAAGTCATCGAGAAAATCGTCAACAGACAGCTAACCCGATAACTCAAAGAAAACAGAATCCTGGACCCTTCCCAGTCAGGGTTCCGCAGCAACCACAGCACCGAGACCGCCCTCATCGCCGCCACCGACGATACCAGGACCCTGCTGGTCAACGGCGAGACCGCAGCACTCATCCTCCTAGACCTCTCTGTCGCCTTCGACACCGTCTGCCACCACACACTATGCGCACGCCTCCACGCCGCAGGGATCCGAGACAAGGCTCTTGAATGGACCATTTCCTTCCTCTCCGGCAGAACCCAGAGCATCCACCACCCCCCATTCCGGTCCGAAGCCTCCGAGATCATCTGCGGCGTACCCCAGGGATCCTCCCTCAGTCCGACACTGTTCAACATTTACATGGCCCCGCTCACACACGTCGCCCGACAGCACGACCTCAACATAATCTCCTACGCCGACGACACTCAACTGATCCTCTCCCTCAATAAGGACCCTATCAACGCCAAAGCCAACCTCCACGAAGAAATGAAGGCCCTCACCGACTGGATAAAGACCAGTCGTCTGAAGCTGAACTCAGGCAAGACGGAGGTCCTCATCCTCAGCTCCACCCCTTCAGCCTGGGACGACTCCTGGTGGCCGACGGCATTGGGAGCAGCCCCGACACCCACCGACCACGCACGCAACCTGAAAATCATATTCGACTCAATGCTCTCGATGACCAAGTGGGTCAACGCCGTCTCCTCCTCCTGCTTCAACACCCTCCACATGCTCCGCAAGATCTACAGATGGATCCCGACCGATACAAGAAAGAAAGTCACCCAGGCCCTCGTCATCAGCAGACTCGACTACGGAAATGCCCTCTATGCAGGAGCCCTGACCAAGCTCATCAAACGACTACAACGCATCAAAAACGCCTCGGCACGACTGATCCTTGATGTACCAACCACGCCCACATCACCTCCCACCAGAGGGACCTGCACTGGCTCCCCGTCAGCAAGAGGATATTCTTCAAGCTCCTTATCCATGCACACAAGGCACTCCACAAGATTGGCCCAGCCTACCTCAACAGACGGCTCTCTTTCTACATCCCCAACTGCCAGCTACGCTCTGCCGACCTCTCATTTGCCACCGTCCCGCGCATCTGAAGAACAACCA
Source organism: Lissotriton helveticus (assembly GCF_964261635.1). Lineage (NCBI taxonomy): Eukaryota > Metazoa > Chordata > Amphibia > Caudata > Salamandridae > Lissotriton > Lissotriton helveticus. The sequence goes on from NC_136067.1 coordinate 1,380,963,335, forward strand.
CCGGCAGGAGATCCGACCCCCACCTCACCGCCAAGATATAGAACAGCCTCCCACTGAGCCTATGACAGACCCAAGACCTGCTGACCTTTAGGAGGATGCTCAAGACCTGCGGCCCCAGCGCCTTGAGACCATCCTGAGTATGTAGTACGCCTTACAAATGACTGATTGATTGATTGATTGATTGCAATCCTCCAGGGAACTGGGTACAGCTATATGTCTACACAAATTTCCCCATGAAGGAGAACATTTTTTTTTTTCTTCATTTAGTTATTCTTTAAAACTATCAAACTGAATCCCTAAGCTTAGTTGTAATGACGGCAGCTGAATTTATTTCCTGGCTCCTAGTGGATTTACTTGATGCAGGTGCTGTTTTCTGGAATGTTCTGTTTTAAAAAATTGATTAATTGTTTTATGGACTTCGTTTGATAACCATTGTGTTGAGTTTGGAAATAACATTCCACTTTCTCTGCCGCTTTTCAGGATTTATTCCTGTATTATTACAAATAAGGGATCTATAATGTATTTATAAGACACGTTGTCCTGAAGATGGTCTCGAGTACTTTTTAGACACAAGGAGGTCGAAAGGTTGATGATTAACCACCCACAATTGCCAACAAATGGGCTTGATAGACAATCCTTCTTCAAAGGAAAGAACGTTAATGGATAATTGATGAGTGGCTGCCCTATCTGTCTCAGATCACTTTTTTCTGATTATGTAATTTCTGTCAACAATGTGTGCCAGATGGCTTGTGATGTCAGTTTGACCCGGAGTATATAGAGAAATATTTGGACTGTAAATTAAAAAGAATTTTGATTACATATAAGAACGTCTGATAATATTATTAGTACATTAATTCAACAATAATGTTGATTCATTTTGTTTTGAACCAATTTGTGGATACATTGGATGCTGCAGAACACAACATCCTCTTAAAGAATAACTAAACTAAGAAAATATTTCTAGACTCAGCCCAGAATTTAAGGGCCCGATTTATGACTGAGTTTTCCAGACTTAAACCTGACTTAAACCAGGTCAGAGGTCCTTATTTATGAAGGGTCTGGAAGTCCTCAATCTGTCTATTGCCAGTAAAACATATTGTAACTATGGCTAACACAGTCCTCAGAATAGTCTTAAAGCAGGGACCGATTCGTATATTAGACCCTCCTACCTGGTGAAAGACAGTCCTAAGGTCTGGTTAACTCCTTCATAAATAGGGCTCTCAGCCTTTACACACATCCATCCATTTTTACCCCAGATGTTTAATATGTGTGTTGTGCATTAATTTGGAATAATTTCATTGTTTAATCTAACAAGAGCATCGCATGATTTTATGGACTGTTATGCAAACCTAAATGATACTCTGATACATTTTCATACTTAAATATTGTGTGTGTTGAAATCAATGTGTCACGTAATGCTGTGTGTGTATTTTGCAGAGTAGAGAATTATTTGTGCTCACCTACGGAGCTCTGGTAGCCCAGCTGTGCAAAGACTACGAAACGGATGACGAAGTCAACAAATCCCTTGACAAAATGCAAGTAGTAGGTTTATTCTCAGTTACTCATTCCTGATACTCTTTTTTGGCACGTTATCATTTTTTCTTTAGCATTCAAATTTTCTGCATGTGTTAGGTTCACCTTATATTGTATGCAGTCGCACGTTTGTAGCACTTCATACTTATGCTGAGGCACTGAAGTGCATTTGCAGATGGAGATGGTTAGCAGGCTATTCCCTAGAAGTACATTGGTGGATGCATTATTGAAAGGATGAAGCGTGAGTCCTGCATGGGGCCTATTTGGCTTGTATTTTCATGTTGTGTGCATGGATGCTGCACCTTGGCGTGTACTAAAGTGAAAGGCGGGAGAGATAGTACTCACGGGCTTATACATTTCTATTGCATAGATCATATTATCAATGTGTGGGTGGAGTGTTGTCTGTGTGGAAAGGGTTCTGATGTTATAAAGTATGACCTTGGCGCATGGTAGTCAAAACATGTAACTGCTATTGTGCATGAGCCAAGTCAGGGTGAATTGTTTCACATTTGGGTTGGTATCATCAAGTTTTGTATTCTCCATGCACCCTAATGGTGGCCTGAAGTTTGGTCAAAATAGAAGTGACCCCCCCATTAGCCATCAGATAACTATAAAAGTGACCCACATTTGTAAATCGGGCATCAGTTTTGAACTTGTAAAGACACGTTGTAAAGGTGTCTTGCAAGGTAAGTGAGACTGCAGGGATTTGTCCTTCTTGCAGGCAATGCTTGTGTACCATCAGGGAAATCAACAGTGAAAATCAACCCACCAGACCATAAAAAGGCCCACAAACAGACTCAAAACAGTCCACAGTTGTTGCCTTGTTGTGGGATCATCTTGTGAAGAGCCAGGTTTTAAATTCTTTGACTGAATTACAGGTGGTCTTCAATGCTTTTGATCTTTACCCAAAGAAAATTCCAACTTTTGTTTTGGTATAATTTATATTGGCATACAGTACAGAATTGTATAAACCTGTAGTTATGCATCAACAACAACAACAACAACCCAGAAACCCCACACCCCTTTGCTCTACCACAGCAATTGCATAAGTTCATTCATAGAGTAGAAAGCAGGGTGAAAGGGAAGGAATTAGTGAGATATATATTTCCGGGGTACCCAGCCCAATTCGGGCATCACATCCACATAGGCACTTGAGGAACATGTGCAATGGCATCCAATTAAAAATAAAACAACAACAAAAAATATAATCTCCTTCTACCCTCTCATAACTCAAAGTCACATCCGACCTAACCAGCCAGCATGCCTAAGGGGAGCTAGCATCATGGGCTCAAGTAGTCCACAAGTCATCAGCTTATTTGTTATCACTCCGTCATTTACGCATACTGATCTCTTCAGCTACTGTTCACTCTCTCATCCATTTTCGCACTTCGGGAGGGGTAGGGCTCAGCCAATAAATAGCCTCTCTGTGTTTGGCAAGGATCAACACCAACAAAAGAAACCTCCAACTAAGGCCTTCCTTTTTACTTGTCGGTATCAGCCCAAACAGGCATTGTCTGGGTTCCCAAGGGACCCCCACGCATGGCTGTGTTTAATCAGTCAACTATGGTCTGCCAATATATATCAAGCTCACGGTATCCCCACAGCATGTGCAGAAAGTCTGCTCCCTCAACTAAACACCGGGGACAGGCAGATGCCCTTCCGGGGTAAATATCATACAGTGTGGCCTGAGTAAGAAATACGTGCTGCATAACATTATAGTGGATTGATTTAAACCTCTAAATTGGCAGTGGTTGACTGTACCCCTGAATGTATGCTCTCCCACTCCTTGTCTTTAATCAAGATGGTTTAATGCAAACTTGCCACCTGCAAATGGATACTAGAAGCAGTTTAATATCAGAGCAGCCCCTGAATCACCCTTCTGCTTTTAAATATTTTTTTAAGAAATATACATTTTACAGAATATACATTCTAATCGAAGCCATAGAAACTAAATATAATCCGAAGAGTTTGACAACAGTTTGCAGTTGTTAGCTGGAAGAAGACAGTTTATGGACAGAAATCTGAGAAATGCTTCTCAGAAGGAAATTAATATTTTATGGTACAGTTGCCCAGAGCCGGTGATTTAGAATGCCAAACTAATCTGACCCTGGTTGGAAATAACTGCTACCCTACCTACCATTTGCATCCCCTGCTACTTTGGAAGAATGTAACATGTCAAACTCTTAGCAAAGGTAAGGCGTTCCTGACCAGACGCCTAAAAGGTGGAACAGCCACAATATATAAGTAGTTACTCAGCTTTTTTTCCTGTTACCCAGCCACGCACGATTCCAAAGAGTTGTGTTAAACCATGTTTTGTAAATCTGTTATAGATTTTAGCAGTGTTTCAGAAACACTTAAAGTGTTGCTTCAGTGTTCCATAGCCATGTCTTGTTATGTGTTCATACTGATATCTCTTTAGGCTTTTTCCGTTTGATAATTTTTATTTAATAAGTATATATGCCATCAACACAAACAAAACAAATTTCAATTGTTATACACGTTAGTTAAGAGTGTAACAAATAAGTAAATGGTGTAAGATAAACTATTTTCCATACAATCAAAGATATGTAAAATAGAGGGTTATCTTTAGCCTGTGTAGGCAAGCTTCCAATTAAAGGAGCCATCCAGTGAGTGCTATCAGAATATATCTCAAAACCCAAACTGACATCATCAAAGAAAGCCACATTCTAGAACGCTCAGTGTTGGTGATTGCTAGAGATGTAGGACTAGGCAAGGAGAATGTTTTTTTTCTCTACTTTGGATGTCCCCATTAAGTCAGTCCTCCAGTGTCCTTTATCTGTATGATTTATGCATCCTACAACTTAACCAATGAGGTTTAGTGTTTTTCACAGAATAGTCAGTGCAGGTAACATATGGTCAACCATTGTTTCACACCTGTTTCTCTATTTTCTCTGCTCCTCACCATGCTAGGTCTCTTCCGGACTATCGCCCTCCCTCAGTCGACACCGTTTGGGGATCATGTCATATCCTTGATCGACACCCCTTCTGGAATTAATACTGTTCCGATGTTACATCTTTCATGTGGCCTCCATTTTACTGTAGTCCACCCCACTTACTGAAACTACAATTTTTGAGAGTGTACACCGCACCATAGAGACCTTCTCTCTTTGCCTAAATCTCCCATTGAATGCCTGTGGGCTGATGAAAAAATATGTAATCCATACTCTGCACAATCGACACGTTGAATATTTAACATCAAGCATTGAAAGCATAATGCTTCCGAGTAAATGAGAAACCGCTCTACATAAACACAGTTTCATCCACTCTATCACATTCATTCCTCTTCATGAACCTATCTGGGGCCTCCCAATTAAAATTTAAACCATGATTCTTAGTATTGTCACTTTTATTTATGCTCATGTACCGTTTACGTCTTCCATTCAGAACCAACTTGTTTTTATTTATAAAGGCAAGTAGCCACAGTCATTCCTTTGAATCACTTTTGTTTGGCATGAGGAACAGCTCAAGTACTTTATGAAGTTCATTGCTTCTTCAGGGTTTGAGCATCAAATCAGTGTCCTTGACAGTATCAAAGTAGTCTTTTTCAGTGGGCAATCACAACACACATAGTCCATGATAAACCAATTTTGCTCTGCCATCAATTAGAATTTTTGTAGCATACGGCAAGCATCGGCTTTTTGATGAATTGCTGCTTGCCGACAGAAATCATTAATATTGACTCAGTGTGGAAATACCTCACTTGCTACATTGCTAGTCGGCTGTGTACAGGAATCCTTAAACGATTTATCAGTGACTGTTAGGTTCTGAATTCCCTCACAGATTATGGCTCTTGACTAAGTTTAGGATTTGCACGCCTGACCTGCTTTACAGATTTGTTGCTGACCCCTGAACCATTATGCACGCCCTTGCTCTTATATTGATTCTCTGGCACTGCAGTGGTTGCTAAAAGTGAGGAAAACCCTCAAGCGTCCATGTATGCTTCAGCCAGTGCTTAAGGTGTGTCAAAGGGGTGGATATCAGTTTAGGACATTTGAATAATGACAGCAAAATCTGAGCCCTAATGTACATCTATAGGCACCAGTGTATTGGTTCTTAAACACAGGTGCAGGACTTCAACATACTACATCTATATATTTCAAATCATTTCCTCTGATCTGCATTTGTGTAGATTTTATCTAAAATGATTCTTTGTCCTTGAAAAGGTAAGGTCTATTAGTAGCATGGATTGTGATGGGCAAAGTCCAGAAGGACTAAGGTCAGCACCAAAGGGTCATCTCTCCCTGAAGAATCTAGCTAAGATCAGAAAGGCGTGGTGGGGGGCTGGGCCTTCTGCCACTTCTGTTGTGATGCCATTTGATGAATATTGTGTCTCCTCTCTATTTCTAGCGGAGCTGTTCTTTAATGCCATTCCCACCACCTAGCTGCCATTTTTTAAATTTCACCTCCCAGTTAAGTATAGCTTAGATAGAGAATTTTTTTCCCTAGAGACATAAGCTGCAATTTTTTATCCCTCTGTTGTGAGATATTTTTTTCTGTCAGGGTTCCTATTTCAATACCTTACCAGACTTTCCGTAGGAGCAATGTTTCTTCTTCACATTGAGCGCCTTCTGATCTGAATGCCTCATTATTCTGTGGCCAATCGCTGTTACTCTAGCTCTAGCTTTTTCAGGGCCATCTCTTCTTATCTTATGTCATTCTGATATCTGGAAGAGGCCAAGCTGTGGAGCTTGGATAGGGCCATCGGGTGGGAAAACGTTATTGCACTAACATTGGGATTTAATTTTCTTATTGCAGACCACATGTGATGATATAACTAAAATGAAAAAAAAGGATATTATTTGTGGATTTCTATGTTGGGATGTTATTATGATCCATATCCCTTTAAGCTACTCTGGTAACTGGCATATGCAGATGGGCTGCAGACCTACTGAGGCTTTCACTCACCAAAGTCATTGCTCCAGTTGTATTTGCAATTGTACAACACTTGCTAGAATAAACGTTAGCATGAAAGTTCCTGGCAGTTGCTGTTGGTTGACGGAGGGACTACATCAGTGGTATAACATCTATGTGTATGACTTCGAGAAAAAATATGTCATTACCCCCAACAACCCTTACAACACCCACATCAAATTTTGGAGGCGGTACATAGACGACGTCCTCGCCATCTGGCAAGGACCGCAAGGAACACTAATGGAGTTCATCAGGTGGCTTAACACGTGTGACCCTAATCTGAGGTTCACACATAATGTGGACAAAGACAAAATGGTCTTCCTTGATATTGAGATCGCAAGAGACAATGACAAGCTCAAGACCAAAACCCACTTTAAACCCACCGCTAAGAACAACCTGCTGAGATTTGAGAGTTTCCATCCTCGCCCCCTGAGGGAAAATTTACCTTATGGCCAGTATCTCAGACTCAGGAGGAACTGCAGCGAGTTGCAGGACTACAAAACACAGGCAGCAGACCTGACGGAGAAACTAACCAACCGAGGATACCCTGATAAAATCACAAGGAGATGTCAGAAAAGGGCCAGAAATCAGCCAAGACAAGCCCTCCTAGAGGACACACCAAGAACAGAGGGAGAGATTCCACTTACATGCGTGACCACATATAATGCGGTGTCCAACCAGGTCAGTAAAAGTATCAGAAAACATTGGCAAATACTGAACACTGGAAATCACAATTGGGACAAACCACTTTTTTCTTATAAAAAAGCACGGAGCCTAAAAGACACCTTGGTCAACACCAGACCTAGAATGGACATGGTTACAACCGACCAAACCATCACCAACGCTTGGGGCCTTCCCCCAGTGACCGGACACTCCAGATGTGGTGACTGTAGTGTCTGCCACCTCACGAACAACACCAAAACTCTTAACCTTGAGGAAGGCAAAGTCTGGCAACAAAGATCACACACTAACTGTAACAGCACTTTTGTGATCTACCTTATCCGATGTAGCTGTGACAAGCCCTATGTGGGCATGACGACAAGAAAGGTCAAGCAACGAATAGCGGAACATCGTAGCACAATTCGATGCAAAAAAACGAACACCAGGCTCACTGATCACTTTCTCACAGCCCATCACACACCCAACGACATGAGATGGACTGTAATTGAGCAAATCAAACCAGGTCCCAATGCACAAGCACGGCTTTTTGAAAAAGAGCAACGATGGATCTATCGTCTTTCCTCCCATAAAATTGGGCTCAACGACAATATTCCATGGAACTCGGTCCTGAAATGAGACTCCATCCCTAGGGCCTCCAAGACCAAGAGTTAACAACAGAGCTCTGCCACCCTATACTCTTAATATATTCCTAAGTTTTGCTCCACTGAGCGTTTAACTTATTGTTCCTCGCTTTACAAAATACCATAGCATGAATCACCTTGGCCCCACTGAACCGCTCAGACGCATCTGCGTTGGGCCTTTTTTCCAACTTGACCCAGCAGGTTTAATTTGTTTATATTAATATATCACCCCCAATAACCTTGTAATAAGGCTCCTTTTGATAGTGAGGCACTTTATTTACCAGTGACCAGACACAGGTCTTTAGTCCAAACGCAGCGCTAATTATAAATGCCCACAACTATTTGCTGCGTGAATATCTGTTCCCACCATATTAGTCCTGGCGTGCACCCCACGCTTCGTTTTCCTTCCAGCACTGCGGCGCTACCCTGTGAGCCAACCGACCCTGCTATGTGTTGTGGTACCACCTAACCTGCTGGCTGTATCCTAAACGGTAGCCTAGCTACCGACAGCACGCCACCGCGTACTGCCAGCCCCGCCCCCTACACGCCCAGGCCGCGCCCAAACCCGGAAGCGGTCGACTCCTCTTTACCGCGTTCAGCTGCCTTCGGCATTACTAGCCGAGCAGTGGACGCGAGGAGTAGGTCGACTCTGATCTTACCTGCCTGATACTGTAAGTAGTTTCATTATACCAAGCCCCGGATATACTTCCACATACCGGGTCCACGAGGGCGCCGCCCACCATCCACATAGCGTCCTGAGCGGCGCAGTGATTTACAACGCTCGCGCACTGTTTGTCTCTTACAGAAAATGTTATTATACAGGCATTGACCCTACGCCCTGCCCGTTGAAGCCTAGAGTACTCATATTGGAGTAAGCATATTCCCTAGTCATTCTGAACCTAAGTGTGTCCTTCAGTGTTACATGTATGTTTGTTCCTGTTTGTTGATTTAATGTTATTCACTTACACGTTTTGAGTCGTTTGCTGACAAATGTATATAGCACTACCGAGTTACATCTATGCCCTAATTCACTTCACCTTACTTTCAACTATAATGAAATAGGTTCCGCCCTGGCATTTAGCATCCAGCGGGCAGCCTAGGCACCACGTGACAGACCTGTTCCGTGTAGCACTAGTATTTTACATCTAATACCCCAAACCCCCCCTGGGTCGTGCTAGCACTACATGCAATTTGCGTGCACCCACCCTTTGCCATAGATGTTGACTAGTATCACCTCACCTCGGTATTACGTATATCTGGAGAACCACCCATCCCATTTGGCACTAGATATCTATTGCACTGAGAGACTGCACGACGTTACAGGAGAGTAAGTCTATCACTCAATACCTGATTGTTCTTTATCCATTCTTCTCTCCTTACAGGTCTCTTGTTTTAACCCGCCAGCTCACTTATTTTATTGAGCGGCACTCACCACTGGCAATTTTTGCCAGTAGGCACACAGGGGATCAAGGCCGGGTGTGCTTTTTAGGGAGCACGCACCCCCTGTCCACCTGTTTTTTCTGGTCCTGACGAATACCGGGCAATAGCCCTTATGGTAGAAACATGTTGACCACTCAACACATATAGAGATCCCAGGGTCGTAACCCTCCCTACCAGGATCTCGCCAGTATTAATTTTAAAACATTGTTCAGTTGCTCTATAAATAAAATTACTTTTTCTGAGTACAACCAGGACAATTTTTAACATTTTTTTGCACCTACAGCCACAACCCGCTCCACTGTAGTCCAGGTGTTGTAGCACACCTTGGTGTCGCTAGGACGCCAAGGTGGACCCCAATGATGAAGCATGTCACCACTAGGTGGTGAGTGAGGGGTTTCTATCAAAAGGATGAATTTCCTTCTTTTTGCCAAGAACCGATCCTCCAGATACGTCTGTTCTTCAAAATCATAGTGGATACTCCTTCCTTTGTTTTTGCCATATTTCCTCCTAGGGGAATAGGAGAAGTCTCTAGTTCACTTTTGGGTGAACGAACTCCCTTACTCTCTCCTCTGTTTGAAACATAACATTAGCTCCCACAACCCCAGCAGTGTAGGGGTGACCCTCGCCTTCCAGGGGGGCCCTTCAGCATTGATCACAGGCGGCGGGGTCGGGGCCCTGGACTGAGAGCTCCTGACTGGGTCCAAGGGGGGGCTTTGTGCACTTTGCAGGGGAGCTCCTTCAAGTTTTGTTACATCACTGGGCTGCACCTTTTGTAGCTACTGCTGAATAAAGTGGCACAATCTCCATCTTTCCTAGAGCAGTTTATAAAATAATCTGGTGACAAGGATGTTATAACACCAACCAGTGTTTTTCCAGTGTTTATCCTGCCATGAAACCTAGGAAGACAGAAACTGATGGCACGCACCACCTTTGCACTTCCACTGTCAATGACGGGGAACACAATAACTTCACAATCTCTGGAAATACTTTAATGGCATCTGCCAAAATGTATCTTTCATCAGTGCTGTCAGTTTCTCTGATCTGATTGTCCTGCTGGTGAGAGTGCTGTATTAGTATTTCTTGTGTAGCTACCAGTTGTGCAGCAGGCGCAGTGGCACTGGGTTTAGGGGTGTCAAGTGCCTGCTGACCTACAATTATGTCTGTTTTTTTACTACCAAAATTTGGTGCAGGAGGGCCAGTTTCTCATGCTTGCAATGGGGCCCATGCATTTCTCTTTCGCAAAGGCTGTTGTTGAATGCCGCCATTGGAACTGACTGTTGCAATGAAAGATGGTTTGCTCTTGGCTGCAAAGAGCTTGCTCTGCCAGTGCTACCTGCCCTCTCTTTATGCCACACGGCCGCACATCTATCAGGAACACTGCAGGAACACCCCTCTTCGAGTAAATATTGTTCCGCCAGAATGCCATTTCAGCCAGAAGAAACAAAACAATGATTCAGTGGCTCTCTTTTGACATACCACCATGAAGTTATCTTAGAATAAACTCTCTCTCAACATTATCAGTTGTAAAGTAGTCCCTCATGCAGTTGAGAGGAGCCAGAATAATACCCTCAAACAGTCAATAGCATTAGGTGAGAGCTGAAGTCTCCTCTCAGCTGATCCAAGATATGATTGACCAAATCTCAATCTAATAAATGTCAAAGGCTGGTTGAATAAAGTCAATGCCTGAAAGTGGCGGACCCCGAAGCCTGCCTTATGTGTATTGTTTGCTGTAGTTCTGTTTGTAAGCTGAACTGTAAATCCCCAGACCTTAACACATTGTTATGTTACATGATAGAGAAAGTAAAGTTGACCATGGCCCACTTAAAATGTGTTTGTCACACTCCTGTAGTTCAATACATAAACTTACAGGGTAGCGGTAGAACAGATGGGGCCTGCCACATAAAATAAAGGAAAATATGTATAGCATGAATCATAAGGCCACATTTTGATAGTTTCATTCCTAAATTACCACCCAGACTTGTTGGTCTGGACAAAAGATACTACAACTTTGGATTATCATCAACAGTGTGAAGTTATGTTATTTGGTTATAAGCATTATCAACATGTAGGTGAATAGCTTGATCATTTTCAGGGCTATACATATAGCATTTCAGATCCAGGGAAAGTACAAACACCTCCTTTTGCTGCAAGCACAAAGCTTAGGGTCATTGATGTGGACTTTGGAAGCATTGCTGGATGCGTTAGAAAAAACTCTGATTTAAATTATTAGTTAGGACATTTGGGATTACTGGACTTTTAAGAACTATTGGAAGAACAGTTTGAAAAAAGTGTTTGGCATTTGGAAACTGTCTGAAGTTTGTAGTGAAACAGGAATCCAGAATTCAGAGTAATTTCCACCTGTAACAATGAGAGTGTAAAGTTATAATTGTAGCTTTTATAAAAGAGAAAAAATTAGTGCTCAATAGAACCTACTTTCTGTCTAGTACAAACAAACCTTTCAAAGAAACGTTTCAGCAGAAGGAAATTCCCCACTCAGTTGAGTGCCCACTGCTTAGATTTGTGTGCAACTTGTGGTGTACAACTTCAAATCTAGGTACAAAAAGTGAGCTGGGGCTTGAGCTGAAACATGTAGACCTCTCTAGTCAACTGATGATAGTTATTTTGACAAACTATCTACACACTGTTTTTAGCTTTGACAATATGATAAGCCTTTAATAAAATGTATCTCTATTATCATGGTAGTCAATTTTAAACTACACATATCTTTTTTCTCACAATTAGTATCACTGCAAAATTAGTTTTTCAGCTCCACAGAGTTTACATTCATGGCTTGATCCATCACTGGTGGTTTTGAGTTAGTGCAACTCACGATTGCACAAAGTGAGATGTGCTACCACATACCAGTCTAAGTTCTGACATTTGGTGGGCTGATGGGATTCCTTTCCAGCATAACACAGGTTTAGCTGCTATAGTTTCTTTGTTTTTTGCCGTATGTCACTGTATTGACAGACCAGTAGTATCCATTTTGTTTAGTTCATCCATGACCTATAGGCTGTGAATACCAAAAATATTTTTATCAAGTGTACCATATGATTTTCAGTTTAGTTATTCCATTTTATTATTTAGTGGTGAATAAGTGCTGTGCATTCCATTCATTTTCTCTGATTACTGTTTATTCAGGGTTATACGCAAATACTATTACTCATTATTGTGATTCAGACACACATGACATGCTCAGCTCTTTTCATCTTTCCGTAAGTTGCCACGTTCCCACCTCCATAAAGGGGTAGGAATATTTAATTGAAAAAAACGTTAGTGTTGGCAAGTATTGTGTCTGTCTCCTACACGCCCAATTTACAAACTTTGCTTTTCACTTAGGTGGTAGGTACGTGCAGGGCCGGACTGGGAACCAAACGCAGCCCTTACCCCACTCTCTACTTGTCTCCTTACTCATTCGCTCTCTTTACATCCATCCATTACCTCTCACTCCTTCTCTCTTCTCCGCCTCTGATTGCTTTCTCTCCACCTCCCCCTCTCACTCTTTCCTGTCTGCTGCAGTTAACCTCTAGGAGTTGGATATGTGACAGATCCATGAAAAGCGTCCCTGGTCTTTCAAAACCGGCCTCCAAGTGCTCCGTCCTACCGGGGTAATGCACGGTAAAATTAAAGGGCTGTCCGGCCCTAGTTAGGGGTGTAAACATACCAGTCGACATCCTGTCTCAAAAGGTCGGGATCTGTGGAATCTCACAATAGTACAGTGCACTTACAATGGTGGAAAATCAAATACTCTGAAACAATTTCCTCCATCATGAATCCAAGGTTAGGGACGGGACATAGACATTTCAGGGCTGGTAACCATGCAAAATAGGTAAACATCCACAAAGCACTTTGTTTATGGGTTTTAACATACTAGGAGTGAATGCCCTTACAGAATGGAAAATGGAAGGGAACATCCAATATGTAACAGCAATGTAGAGGACGGGTTTAAAAAAAGTTAATTGTGCAAGTGCACAATTACTCATAATTTACTGTTGTACATTTTCCTTGGAGTGGTACATTTTGCAATTTGAATTGCTTCTGGAAATCTATGGCTGTTAGTTTGATGAATATCATAAAACTGGAAATCTCCTACATCCACAGAAGTGATCTTATATGAGTAAAGAATTTTACGTTGGCAACCTGGGCTGTGTGAATTGTGCTCCTAGTAAGGTCTTTCACAAGGAAGAGTTGAAAATGGAGTGATGGAGATTATGGGTAAGCGATTAAAGAATTTCTTTCAATTGATGACTGATTTTACATACTCATCCTATACTTAGTAGGTCGTTGTCACTCTGCGCCATGCTCGTACCTTTGCGGTCACGTGAGCAGCATTCAAGTTCTCAGTGTGTGTGTCAGCCCACTGCGTCTCTGCTTGCTGTGTAGCCATCAGGATATGACCCTTGCCACAACTGGTTGCATCTTCCCTCAGCATCCCCTCCCCCAGTATAGGAACAGGTTGGGTCATATAACTTGGCCACATTTCTTTCTTTGACTAGTTATAATAGATGCTACCAGAATTTGTGTGGTAGGTTGTTCGCTTTTCCTTTTTGCTACAGACCATTCAAGACACTTTCGGACCGGGTTACGTATACTGTTGGACTGCTCTTGTACTCTTTAAAGCCTTGAAAAAGTCATGTAGTGACGAAACAGGTGTCAGCTGTTTTCGAAACAAGAATATGTATATAAGTGGAATGTACAGAATTGACATTCAGGTGGGGGAGTCAGGAGGGTGCAGATTGGCATCACACATACAGAGCCTTCTCTTAGACATCAAACGCCATGACCACTAAGATCCCTAACACGGATATAAAAATCGTTACGATAAACGTCAGGGGCTTGCACACAGCACTTTCGGACCGGGTTACGTATACTGTTGGACTGCTCTTGTACTCTTTAAAGCCTTGAAAAAGTCATGTAGTGACAAAACAGGTGTCAGCTGTTTTCGAAACAAGAATATGTATATAAGTGGAATGTACAGAATTGACATTCAGGTGGGGGAGTCAGGAGGGTGCAGATTGGCATCACACATACAGAGCCTTCTCTTAGACACCAAACGCCATGACCACTAAGATCCCTAACACAGATATAAAAATCGTTACGATAAACGTCAGGGGCTTGCACACAGCAAATAAGCGATACGCCGTCTATGCATATATAAAGAGACAGCAGGTACAGATAGCTCTCCTACAGGAGACACACCTGTCAGCGGTCGAGGTGGTTCGCTTGCGTAAGAAGTGGTGGGGTATTATCCGTGCCACAACATACTTGGTATTCGCCAGGGGTGCCCTAATCTGGATCCGGCCTGGGATCCCCTTGAGGGAGCAGTCACGTATCATAGGAAAAGAAGGATGATATTCCCTACTAGAGGGATTGTTCGATGGTCAGTCAATACTGTTAGGTAGCATATACGCTCCTAACGTAGATCAGGACCACTTTTGGAGGTGCCTTATAGGAGTGTTAACCCAATACACCTCTGTAACGTGGCTCTTAGGGGGTGATTACAACTGTGTCTTGGACATCTGACTCGATAGATCCCATACCCCGCCGGCGCACTCACCCGCACACAAGCAAACGGAACAATATCGAACATGGGTGAAACACTGGGCATTGATAGACGCGTGGCGGGAGCGGAACCCAGACACTAAAATATACTCCTTCCACTCCATCCCACATAACCTTCAAGTGTGGCTTGATAGATTTCTCTGCTCCACAACACTGCTCCCGGGAGTACAACATGCAGACTATCTGGGTAGGGTACTATCGGATCATGCGCACATAATGACCCTCAGATGGAAGCCTCCCCACCCCCCAGTGCCCACCTGGAAACTACTGCTGGAATGCCTCACAGACCAGGTGTTTTGCCACGAACACGGGGATCACATCCAAGAGCATTTCACATTCAATGTCAGCGCAGCGACTTCCAGACTAATAGAATGGGATGCATTCAAAGTTGCAGCCAGGGGGCATTGCATACAGCAAATAGTAGGGGTAAGTAGAACACTTAAAAGGTCATTGCAAAGCGCGGAGGTAGCGCTTGCTGCTTTAACGAAACAAACAGATGCCGATGGAGCCACCCCCTACCAAATAGCAGCGGCCAAAATGTCCCATGCAGAAGCAATGAGGGACTTACGCAAATATAACTTTCAAGCTTATGCCTCCAGGGTGCATAGAGAGGGTAATAGAGTGGGGAAACTCCTGGCTTGGCTAGCCAAGCAGGACACTGATGTGAAAACGATCATGGAAATACTCAATAAGGCCGGAACTCCTCAACACTCGCAAATATATATTTTGCAAATTTTTCACAACTATTACTCGGGTGTCTATCGGACCCTTGCACAGGGAGATCAACATGTGATTACAGTGTTTCTCCACCCATTGCCTATACCCCGCATCCCATCCTCAGACGTAAAAGCATTAGAAGCAAAGATCAAATCCCCAGACGTCACCCTTGCAATCAGAACACTGGCACGTAACAAAGCTCCAGGTATGGACGGATTCCTGCTCAAATATTACAGTACATTCTCAGCACAACTGATCCCCTGGGCTGTAGCCATGTACGAAGATGCGCTAGACAGAGCTGAACTCCCAAGCTCACTCAGGGAATCTACTCTGGTTACATTTCCCAAACCACACAGAGACCCAACACTCCCCGCCTCATACAGACCAATAACACTGCTAAATGCAGCCTGTAAAATATTAGGCAAAATCCTAGCGGACGGTATACCCGAATTCTCGCGCCGCTGATCCACCCTGACCAATGTGGATTCGCTCCGAGGCGTAACACCTCGCAGAACCGTCGCAGGTTGTTCCATGTCTAAGACAGAGCGAGAATGCACTTCCCTAGCGCGGCGTGTCTGATTCTAGACCTCGAAAAGGCCTTCGACACTTTGCTATGGCCGTATTTATTTTCTGTCCTCCGTAGAATAAGCGTAGAGCCTACCCTGATGGCGTATACACAACTCCTCTATAAAGGCCTTACCTCGCGGGTAAGAATAGGTAAATACATTTCTGCTTCCTTCCCGGTAGATAGAGGGACTAGGAAGGGTGCCCCTTCTCCCCCCTCCTGGTAATAGAACCCCTGGCAATACGGTTGCGTCAGAGGGGCAAGACCTGGGGTATTCCGATAGCAGACACAATGCATTGCGTATCATTGTACGCAAACGATCTCCTGATATATGTCCGATACATTACAAGTGACCTCACCCTAATTTGGACGACGTTGCAAGACTTTGCGGAGGTCTCTGGCTTCAAAGTCAATTGGGACAAATCCACAATTTACCCACTGAGCCCTCATTTAGCCACGCACAACATATCTGTCGGAGCTCACACACTTGCCTGGAGCACTGCGGCGTCTAGATATCTGTGGGTGAGGCTGTTTCATTCAACAGAGGACCTGTATGAAGGGACCCACCGCAAGGTACTAGTGGGGATATGCACGGCGGTGGGCTTCTGGAAAACACTGCCTCTCGCCCCCATTGGACGAGTAGCCCTCGCAAAAATGATCATGGTTCCCAGACTTCTCTATCATTTCACCAATCTCCCCGGGATACCGCCGCGCCCCTTCTTCCGAGAGCTGGACACACTGCTAACCATCCTGATGTGGGGGGGAAGTAGATATAGGGTAGCCTTAACCACACTGTACTTGCCCAAGAATCAAGAAGGGCTGGGAGCTCCATCCTTCGAAGCATATTTCTTGGAGGCTCAACTCCTGTGGTTGTCACACTGGACAGCGGAGTGTCACATAGGAGAAACAAACACGGATGAGGGTCAGATACCCCTCCCAGCAATCCGGAGACTACTAATGTCAGGTACCAAGCCACTACGCACTTACCCCCTACAAGTAACCGTAGCCCGTATGTGCATGCTGAAAATTCATTGTATGTCCAGCGAGAAACCTCTGTACTCACCTCTGCTCCCATTGGTAGGGTTTCCCCGAAAGAATAAATACTATACCACTGAGCCCTTCAGGTATGGACTGAACTTTCGGTCACAGAGGTAGAATCCCTGTTTGAAGATGGACAGCTAAGGACGTATGCCCAAAGGGCTGCCCACTATGAACTTTTACCGGGCCAGTTCCTACTGCACAGGCAACTATTAGGCAGCAGTCGACCCTACTGGGATCTAAATGAGGGGGACCATCTGACACACCCGGTGATACACACCATTCTGCATATGGGAGCAGGTAGACATTTAGTTACCTGGCTATACAAAGCCGTTCAGGAACTGCTCCTCCAGCCTTTAGACTCGTTACGGCAGACATTGGAAGATGAAGTGGGACGGGTGTTTAATGATAAAGAGTGGGAAATGCCCTAGAATATCCCAAAAAGGTCTCCAGGAATGCGTGTTTCAGGAACATTCAATTCATTATTCTCCATAGGACATACCTAACCCCACACCGCCTCCACCGTTTTTATCCTGACACACACTTCGCCTGCCCCCGCTGCCAGACTCCTGAGGCGGACTTCAAACATATGTTTTGGGACCTCCTCGGTTTAAGTGGGGGGATTAATTCCTCTTCAATCCTGAGGGTCCCTGGGGGCCAACTAGCCCACCAGGTACCTCCAGTAAGCGTCACAGAGCTGCGTTGCAGAGTGTTGTAAAAAGGGGCATGGCCTCTGAACACCTCTCTGCAACACAGCTCTCTGGCGCATACTGGAGGTACTTGGTGGGCTAGTTGGCCCACAGGGACTCTCAGGATTGAGGAGGAATTAATTCTCCAACGTAAAACGCGCCACAGGGTGTGTTTGCAGACATGTCACCTCCGGACACACCCCCTTCATTCACCATTGTGCAAACGCGCCCGTGACGAGTTGTAAGCTGGGGAATTAGTTGGACCCTAGGGACCCTCAGGATTCAAATGAACTTAATCTCCCAAGTTAAAATGGCAGCAGGACTTGTTTACGCAGTAGTAAGTTGGGGAATTAATTCTCTTTGAATACTGAGGGTCCCTGAGGGACAACTAGCCAAAGAGGTATCTCCAGTATGCGCCAGGGAAGTGCGTTGCAGACAGGTGTTCCGAGGCCACGCCCCTTTTTACACCTCTCTGCAACGCAGTTCTATGGCACTTACTGGAGGTACCTAGTGGGCTAGTTTGACCCTAGGGACCCTTAGTATTCAAGGGGACTTAATCTCTCAACTCAGAACGGCCACAGGGCGCGTTTACACAGTGGTGAAGGGAGGGGACGGGCCCTGAGTTGACGTCTGCAAACACGCCCTGTGGCGCGTTTTAAGTTGGAGATAGGTGGTGCAGGCTGTGTCCCTTTTTACACCTCTCTGCAATGGCGCTTACTGGACGTACCTAGTGGACGAATTTGCCCCTAAGGACACTCAGGATTCTTCTAACTTAAAACAGCCACAGGGCGTGTTTACACAGTGGTGAAGGAAGGGGACGGGGCCTAAGGTGACGTGTGTAAACATGCCCTATGGCGCGTTTTAAGTTGGGGAAATAATACCCCTTCAATCCTGAGGGACCCTGGGGGCTAACTAGCCCACCAGGTGCTTGCAGTAAGTGCCACTGCGCTGCGTTGCAGAGAGATGGTCCAGGCCGTTACACTTTTTACACCTCTCTGCAACGCAGCTCTGTGGTGCTTATCGGAGGTACCTAGTGGGCTAGTTGGACCCTAGGGACCCTCAGGATTCAAATGAACTTAATCTCCCAAGTTAAAATGGCAGCAGGACTTGTTTACACAGTAGTAAGTTGGGGAATTAATTCTCTTTCAATACTGAGGGTCCCTGAGGGCCAACTAGCCAAAGAGGTATCTCCAGTATGCGCCAGGGAAGTGCGTTGCAGACAGGTGTTCCGAGGCCACGCCCCTTTTTACACCTCTCTGCAACGCAGTTCTGTGGCACCTACTGGAGGTACCTAGTGGGCTAGTTTGACCCTAGGGACCCTTAGTATTCAAGGGGACTTAATCTCTCAACTCAGAACGGCCACAGGGCGCGTTTACACAGTGGTGAAGGGAGGGGACGGGCCCTGAGTTGACGTCTGCAAACACGCCCTGTGGCGCGTTTTAAGTTGGAAAAATAATTCCCCTTCAATCCTGAGGGACCCTGGGGGCCAACTAGCCCACCAGGTGCTGCCAGTAAGCGTCAATGTGCTGCGTTGCAGAGAGGTGGTGCAGGCTGTGCCCCTTTTTACACCTCTCTGCAATGGCGCTTACTGGACGTACCTAGTGGACGAATTTGTCCCTAAGGACACTCAGGATTCTCCTAACTTAAAACAGCCACAGGGCGTGTTTACACAGTGGTGAAGGGAGGGGACGGGGCCTATGGTGACGTGTGTAAATATGCCCTATGGCGCGTTTTAAGTTGGGGAAATAATACCCCTTAAATCCTGAGGGACCCTGGGGGCTAACTAGCCCACCAGGTGCTTGCAGTAAGTGCCACTGCGCTGCGTTGCAGAGAGATGGTCCAGGCCGTTACACTCTTTACACCTCTCTGCAACGCAGCTCTGTGGCGCTTACCGGAGGTACCTAGTGGGCTAGTTGGACCCTAGGGACCCTCAGCATTCAAATGAACTTAATCTCCCAAGTTAAAATGGCAGCAGGACTTGTTTACACAGTAGTGAAGGAAGGGGACGGGGCCTGAGGTGACATGTGCAAACACGCCCTGTGGCACGTTTAAGTTGGGGAAATAATTCCCCTTCAATCGGGAGGGCTCCGGGGGTCCAACTAGCCCACCAGGTGCTTCCAGTAAGCACCACTGCGTTGCGTTGCAGAGAGGTAGACTAGGACGTGCCCCTTTTTACACCACTCTGCAATGCAGCTATGTGGCGCTTACTGGAGATACCTAGTGGGCTAGTTGGATCACAGGGACCATCAGAATTGAAGGGGACTTTATCCCCCAAATTAAAACGGCACAGGGCGTTTGCACACGTCAGCTCAGCCCCCCTCTCCCTTCAGAAGTGTGCAAACACGCCCTGTGGCGCTTTTTAAGAGGTAGTTTTAATCCCACTGCCCTATTATAAACTAGGGGCTTACAGAGGAGGTCATGCTAATCACAGGGGGACCCCAATGCATAGTGTTCCCTAGTGTATGTAGGTGTTTTCACTGTATTCTAAGTATCTTTTAACATAGCACTGGCTCTAGGACTGGTTAGTCAGACTCCGTTCCCACCTGTATCCGTCTGAAAAAAGTTGGGGGTACAGGATGATTTTGCAACAAGGCTTCTTTCTGATCCTCTGTTTGTTCTTTCTGCACGTTTTCCTTCTTCCTGTACTTTTCTTCGTCTTTGAGGACTTCTGTTGCTTCTTTCTGCATTTCTTTTTTTTCTTACTGTGCGTTTTCTCTACTTTCTTCACTTGTCCTATCTCTGTCGGCATATTTAGAAATTATCATTTAAAAAACCTTTGAAATTCACTGAAAAACCCATAGGTTTCAGGCACGTTATAGTTAGGAATTAGCATTTGAAAAACCTTAGAAATTCACTGAAAAAACCATAGGTTTCAGGGGCGTTATAGTTAGCTGGACATTTCACTCGTACAAAACCATAGAAATTCCCCCGTTATAGTTAGTACCGCTAACAATAACTCGCGCGCCCGCAATGCACTGCTGATGAGGTCACATATTACATCACTCATGACACGAGCGCGCGAGTTTGGAGACAAACGGTGTACAGGATATATATATATATATACACACACACACACACACACACTAAATGGGGGTGCAGGGTCGCTCGCTCCCCATTTTACAGTGAATCACAGATGAGAAATGGACCCTCTCTGATAGGGACAATGGTTCTCTTGTTGGAAATGGGATCACGCATCCACTCCTCAGTGTTAGCCTTCATTTATTGCAGGGGGAAATTCCCAAATTCCTCAGTTTCGAAGTTACTACTAAAGAATTACACCATCCATGTATTTGCAGTTAAGGGCATGACCAACGAGGAGCAACAAATTGTTTGCGTCTTTTGGGAAGTCACTATTGCCCTGATTAAGAATGCTCCAAAGAGGTAAGTGCTATTTACCACACTCAAAATCAGACTCCCAGAGGTTCGAAATGTATTGGGCACTTACTAGTGTCGGCCTGTGGCAATTTAAACAGGTGGGCCAATGGGCACACTACCGGCACTGATAAAAACCAGCAGTGCTCTTAGGCTCAAAGCCAAAGCTCTCAATTGTGGTCCGCTTTAAACAGTGTTCATAATGGGCCGCGATTGAGAGCCCTGGAGTTGAGACTGAAGGCCCTGCGAGTTTCTCACAGTGCCTAGCAGTGAATTAAACTAACATAATATTTTAAAAAAATAAAAAGATTTACTTATTTATTGCCTCATGCTGGGTGCTAGTCTTCATCTCGACAGCACAGGATCCCAGAGCTCCAGCAAGCAACTCCCCTCTACCAACCAAGACGCTTGTCTCATGCTGCTCCGGCTGCATGAGAGAAGACCCAGGATTGGCTCGAGCGTGCTGGTGCAATGCTTCTTAAAGCACTGGATATCAGTGCATTCTTTCCACCCAGCTGTCTAAGACAGCTTGAGTTGGAGTGTTTAAATTGGGCATGTCAGGCTGGCCATTACAAGGCAGTTAGCCAAAGTGACATGCACACTTTAAACTGGAGGGCACACTGTTCCTCCCTGCTGTTGCCCCACCCTCAGACTTGGCTGATGCCAGGTCGAAAAATAAAATGGTAATAAATGTGTTTTATTACCATTTTATTTTTCATGTTTCCTGGTCTCCAGTGGAAGGGTGACACTCCTCCTCTCTCATGGAGGCCCTGCCACTGGAAAATTCTGCTCCCTGAGCAACCAAGAGTTTACACTGTTATCAGATCACGTTGTGACATAATGATCAATTGTGGAGTAGTGTGGCTCACTGGTTAGAGGCGGCAGACCCGGGAGCAGAAGTCGGCCCGGGACCAGGGTTCAATTCCCGACGCGGCAGGGTCGTGGACTTGGGTCAGTGGATTCGATAATTCTCGCTTCGGTGCTTACTTACTCGGTGCTTACTCTAATCAGGGGTCCACTCGGCAACTCTGGGCATTAGCTTGCCTAATCTCCACAACGGCCCCATCAATTCCGGGGATTCCTGGCTCCACCTTGGGGACTCACAGCAGGGACCATCCCACAGGGAAAGCCAGGACGAGTTCTCCAGAGTTATACAGCGCCAGGAAACCTACGGACGGGTAGCAGTGCGCTTTACAAGCTCAAATACATACACATACATACATCAACCTCCAGAGGTTTTCCCTGAAATACAATGCCGCGTACAACCTGCCAATATTTACCAGGGTTTTGTTACACCAAATACTTAGTCCACATGTAATGCCTCAAACTCAGAGCGGAGGTAATTCCTGCAACTGGTACTGGGTATAGGTATTTTGCAAGTGTGGTAAAGACCACATCCTATTTTATTTCACCCATCTTGTAATCGGATCCTAAGGCACATATTTTGTAAGTTTAAGGGCCTTTGTGCATTTTGTGTGGAAAAACTACCTGCAATTGTTTTGTGAGTACCTACAAATTTTGCTTCTAAAGATGTGATGAAAACCTTTGCATGCCCTGCTGTTTTCCTCCTTCTACCCCCTCCCCCCTTTTCCGGCATCCACTGCAACTGAATGGTCTGCCATCCCATACCTGAGTAAATGAGATTCTACACATAAATCCTGATTCTTCACAATTTAAATTGGAAATGCTATTTGTACGCTATTAGCGAATACTTCAGAGGATAAGCACCTTTGTGACTCCTCTGCCTCATTATGATTTCGACAGGATATGGCATGTGATCATTTAGGAGGTTCCTGGAGTCATGGCTACTCTAATATCTAAATTCAGATCTTCTCTATTATTTGCTATTTCTAAACCCCCTACTTTGTGCACAAAACTCTGTATTTCCGCAATAATTACCGCGCTCTTTGCCCTGTTACTGTACAGAAGGTTTGACTATAAAGTAAGATGCAGGCTTTATTGCCCTGATAACTATCCAGAAGGGTAAACTCCAATTGAGCAAACAGCTTTGTGGGGCAAGCACACTTTCGCACTACTCATAATAGGGGCCTTCATTTGCTTCTCTCAATCAGACCACGTTTAGACATTTTGTAACAAAGCCATAGGGTTGAAGATTGAATTGAAACTTTGTTTAAAACCACTGATTTAATTGTTCACAGGGGATACAACATTGGAATACGGCTCGTTGAAGACTTCCTGGCTCACAGTGGCATTAGGAAGTGTCGCAGTTACAATGAAACAGCGGATATCATTGCAAAGGTAAAGCAAACAAACTATTGCTCGCTTCCGAGGATAGCTTAATTGTATTACCTTGGCTATAAAGTTGTCATTTCTATTCCATGGTCAGATTTTATTTTTACCTCAGGCGACGCAGCACGCTTTGACTATCGGTCACACTTCAAAGGAGCCCTGCAGTGAAGTGCGCCAGTGACGCATGGCGGCAGAAATCAGACTCAGTTGTTGGACTTGCCCCTGTGACGTGTAGACCAACGTTTTGTCCGTTGGGTTTGACGCGTTACTGTCTGCTTTTAGCCGCGCGCCATTAATCTATCAACTGGAACGCTAACTTTTTTTCTGTGAAGGAGGCTAAAAACCCGAGGTTAAGTTTCCTTCCTCCAGGTGTTGTGGTTATAAGTATGGAGTTTGTGGTATTTTATAGTGCCTTGTAAAAGCTGCTCTTTACATCATCACTCAGTATCCACTTGAGCAAGAGATTTATTAACAGCATTTCTCTTTTATTAGAAATGTACTTTGATTCTATCAGCTGTACCTAAATACTAAACCAAGGGTGAGAAGTAAAGTTCAAAGTAAGGGGGAGTAAAGGACAGAAACGGAGGATGAAATAAGGAAATGCACGAGAGAGCCGGTGCTGGCTTAACGCCAGGGGCGGCTGGTGACATTTGAAAGTGGTGAGGCTTAAACTAATTTGCATATTGCACCACAGCGATCGAGCGCAGCGAGCGAGCCCGAACCACCTTGCATCCATCCATACATCATTCATGCATCCACCCATCTTTCCACCCACCCACCCTGCATCCATCCATCATGCATCCATCCATCATGCATCCACCCATCATGCATGCATCCATCCATACATCATTCATACATCCACCCATCCATCCACCCACCCATCCTGCATCCATACATCATTCATTCATGCACCCACCAATCCATCCATCCATCCATCATGCATCCACCCATCATGCATGCATCCATCCATACATCATTCATGCATCCATCCATCCATCCATCCACCCATCCATCCATCATGCATCCACCCATCATGCATGCATCCATGCATCCATCCATACATCATTCATACATCCACCCATTCATACATCCACCCATCCATCCACCCACCCATCCTGCATCCATACATCATTCATTCATGCACCCACCAATCCATCCATCATGCATCCACCCATCATGCATGCATCCATCCATACATCATTCATGCATCCATCCATCCATCCATCCATCCATCATGCATCCACCCATCATGCATGCATCCATGCATCCATCCATCCATACATCCATACATCATTCATGAATCCACCCATCTTGCATCCATACATCATTCATTCATGCATCCACCCATCCACCCACCCATCCATCCTGCATCCATCATTCATGCATCCATCCATCCATCCATCATGCATGCATCTATCCATGCACCCAGCCATCCACCCACCCATCCACCGAACAATCATTAATGCACCCACCCTGCATCCATCCATCATTTATGTATTTTTATGACCATATAAAAATAAATTATGGACTCTAACAAGCCTTTAGGATCGATGTTGAAGGATGTGCCAGTTTACATATTACATCACCCCTACCTTTTTATGCTGGAAACCTTCTACCACCCATGTATTTGCCATCCTGTAAGCCTTAGGTATGTACTATACAAATTCACATACAAACATACACCAACATGCATGCAATAATAAATGCATATATCATGCTATTCCGCCTCTACCGTTTGTTAACATTTTGACATTTTATAACCTTAGTTCAAAAAGTACATTATATTTGTGGTGACAAAGTTGTTAACTCATTTTCTGGAAAATGTTTATATAATGAAATCTGTTGAAGGCTGTTGTTGCAACTATCAAAATAGAAATTCTGCCGTGAAATAAACGGGTGACCTGGAATAGACGCACACATTTCTGCAGCAGATGCTTTAACACACTGAACTATCTCAAGTCATTTGGGCAAGCTAGTTTACTGGAACATCGAAAAACACACACTCTTACCTTGCTGCCGGTCCCGGTCCGCGCCACCTCTGGGCTCTGCTCCCCACACGTCACAGGCTCACAGCGCCCCTGGCCAATCCTGGCGCCAGGGGCACAGGTACCCTCTCGCCCGCAGCTCGCCCATTAGGGCTCCTGATGGGCATGCGCAACGCCGCAAAAACACAAGTGCGCATGCGTGGGCACGGGTAAAAATTCACCCTCCGACCCCACGCATGCGTACTTTTGTTGCCGCCTGTACAATCATGTCAATGAATCAACATGACGCCCGCCCGGCGGTCTGAAGTCATGTTGATTCATTGACATGATTGTCATGAGGGAGCTGCGGGCGGCATCGGGCAGGGAGGGCTACGCCCCCACGCCCCAATGGACGAACCGCGCCTGCTTAACGCTTGGGAACGCTAGGCAGTTGCCCAGGGGTCCCACAAGCATAGGAGACACATGCAGACCAGAATTTAACACTAATTTTTCATTAAACATTTTTATTCCTGTGAGTGGTTGTGTAGGGAGGGCCCAGTCTGCTGTTTTGCCCGGGGGCCTATAAGGCTATTAAGGTGGCCCTGGAGAGAGGAGAATGAGAGCCAAGTAGAAGGTCTCTGGGGCTACGGGTGTGGCCTTGTCTGGCCCTGGTCATTGGAATCTGGGCACAGCAAAGCAACCTGCTAGTAGCCACAGTAGCGTCCGGCACCGGTTGGGGTGGCAGGGTGGGGTTGGTGGGTCGGGGGGGGGGGGGTAACAATAAAAAAAAACGAACCTTATCGCCGTCACGTCTCTCCTCTGCGTCAGGACTCCGCTAGCACCAAAATGAAACCAGAAAGCACCCAGGCTCCCCTGACCAATCACAACGCTGCAAATCAAGCATTGTGATTGGTAAGCACCCAGACTCCCCTGACCAATCACAATACTGCAAAGCAGCTTTGTGATTGGTCTGATCCCTGAGGATCAGCCCATTGCAGGGAATGGGGGCCTGGGCATGTTCTTCATGCAGGCTGTAATGCAGCCTGTATGGAGAACATATGAACAGGGGATGGATGTTTTGGCCGGCCCCAGAGGGCCAGCCAAACAGTCATTGCGCACTTTAAGTGGCAAACCACTTCTCCCCTGGGAGCAGAGCAGCCCCCCTGCCCGCAAAGCAGCACGGAAACATAAAATGATAAAACATTTCTTAGTATCATTTTATGTTTCCTTTATTCACACTGCTTAAAAGCAGTAGGGTGATGCTCCTCCTCCTTAGCGGAGGAGCCGCCACTGATTAGCCATATACCAGAAGTTGCTGATGGTGCCACACTTTACATGTGGCCACTTGACAGAGATGCTTAGGTGCTTTCATATAACTTGTTGCATTAATCGGTGCTGAAATTACCACCAAAAATTACAAGACCGCGCTACAAAAGTGTAACTAAATAGCATTACCACTCTTTTGAGACGATGAGAGGTGCTGACTGCCAACAACTAGCATCATTTCAACCCAGATAAAATGGTATTAATTATTGATATTTTGTGGCGTTCCTTGGCATGATGGTGTCCACTGCTGGTATAATATTTACCCTGACGTCTTAGTGGCAATTCATGCCATATTGATGGAATCCAGGGCATCAGATGGGGATGCGTGGGCATGCAAGGCATAATCTATATGTGTGGCAATCTCACAAGTGAATACTTGTAAAACTGATTACTGAGTAAATACAAATGCTGGTATTTGAGGAGTCAATATTTTTCATTAAAATTATCACCTTTTTGTTTTGGGAATTTAATTTCATTTTTTCAAAGTAAAACGTTTTTACTGTTATATGTATGTAAGACATCTGAGTGATAAGCACTATTCCTCTCTGAGAGCAACGCCTGTATGATGTTTTTTTTTTACCTTACCTTACGGGTTCATAATCATCTTCATCTATGCATTAATGTCTTTGTTTTCTTTCTCCCTTTCTTTAATTATCCCAAGTCACCACATTGGATGACTTTGTTGCCCTCTGTCCTTCCTGCAGTGTTTATTTTTAAATTTTTGTATGGATTGTTTTCACCTTCTGCTGCCTGCATGATAAGGACACCGCACACTAGTTTGACCCGTGCTGTCACATATATTTCTTAAACTACCCCCAGTGGCCTTCAGAGTACATTAGGCTCTCTTAGGGGACGCCACAGAGGATGCAGCAGCCATAAGGAATAATGGCTAAATGGCACGTCGTAGACATTAAACAGTAACAACCTCATTAGTTAGGCTGGGATAGCTTCAGTTTTATGAACATACTCCTCAAATGTTTGTTTGTTCCAGACTTCAGCAGCAGCCAAACAGGATGAGGCTAGCATTTAGTATCTAAATTACCTTTCCATTTCGATTTTAATGACCCTGGAACGCTTACAGCAGCCTGCTTTCATGGTATACTCTTCAATTAAGGCAGCTCGCAGTTTTCTTTACATCTCATAATGTTGCATTTCTAATGTGACATAGGACTCGAGACATTTTTAAAGCCTTTGTCTCAGCTGCTGCTGTTGCAAATGATTAAAGTTTGGGTGTTTGTTTACCTTTTTGCACAGAGATAGCACACCCCCCCTCGTGGCTGCTTCAGTGGCCTTTCGGATTTATTTATTTTTGCTTTTTTATATAACGGAAACTTTACCAGAAGGTTTTAGAGCGCTTTACAATACAACCAGTTACATTACATAAGGACTTCAGAGTACATGAATTACATAAAAGATACCAAACACATAAACTCTAAACTCAGATAAGAATGGTAGTAAGTACATACGTCTACTACAGATACTAGTACTTAGAGTTAGTGGCGGCTGGTGAAATTTGAAAGTGGTCAGACGTAAAAGATAATCATACTGCACCGTAGCGAGCGATCCCGAATCCCCTAAGGAGGGTTTGGGGGGATTTCCACCTGAGAGAATTTTGAAAAAAGAGTGGACAAATGGTGCATTTTCAAGCAAATATGTGAAAGCAGGAAGGTTAATAAAGCAATTGTGAAAGTGCAGTTATTACATTAATAAAGTGGTGTCATATAACATAGGTAGCTGCTTATTCAGCATAACCACAGAGCTTCATAACAGACTTTGAAACACAATGCATTGCGGAGTACCTCACAGATGTATTTTAATAACAAACAAATAAACAGGACGCAAACTAGCAGCACTTTTTTATGAGACTAACTACAGATATGACATGTACCTCAGAGACCTCAACAATAAATGTAAAAAGCTATGATTTGAGAGTTACTTGTGCCTCACTTGGCAAATCTGCTGTCCCATAAGTGCCAACCATGATGTCACCTTGACTCTGGCTGGGACATCAGGGAATAAATGCCACGATGGTTTAAGAAGCAGAATGCTCTTTCAAGGCAGCAGAATGTCAATGTTTGACTACAGGCAGAGCACACTCAACCTTTCATACCCCGTAGGTTGGTAAAATGAATATAAAAAAGTGTGTGTTAGTAACGTTTTAATTATAGTGCTTAGATACAGTAGAAGAGACGGATCAAGCACTGTACAATATCAAGTCATTATTGTTATTGTTAATATAGGTCTTAGGCATAGGTTTCATACACCAGACCCAAACAAATTCCTACATACAGGCCTCGTGAGGACCATGTATGCTATGGTCAGCTTCTGGTCAGCACACATGCTGGTCTCAGCCTTCACTTGATATGGTTTCAAAAAGGGGGGTGGGCCGCATTGCAATAGTGGTAAAAACGGAATTCATCTTGTGCTGTGTTCAAGCCAAAACACCAGTCGACATTGCCAAGTATAAAAATAATGTCTTTAAATATTTATCTTAACTGTTCGCGGTCTTAGATGTACTGAATTGTAGTACAGAGTCAGTTTCATCTAAGCTGCAACAGCATATGGATATTATATTTTCCATGCTCGTACGGTGTACTTTTGTCTGATCTGCAAACACTTTTGTTTAAATTAATAATCACTTTACTTCAAATCATGCATGAAATCGAAAGCAATCAGTAATAAGTATCCCGACAGTGAACGATGGAGAGAGACACCCATCAATCAAAATCCCCAAATGTAATTTGGACCCTGGTATACCCGCAGCTTTGTAATTACAATAACTATTGTGCATCTCAGAATGCTCGATGGGCCTACTTGCCTAGAATACCAGTCTGTTCCTCGGATGCCCACTCAAGGCGCCTCAGTAAGCGAGGTTTGAGTAACATGTTCAACTGCCCATTATGGGATGAGTGTGTTATTGTTGTGTTCTCTTGTTGTGGGATACTGTCTAGTACACACATCAGAACAGTGCTAGCTATTCAGGGTTTCTTAGACTCTGCCTTGTCGTGTACCGTGTGCATGACCCGCCTTGGAATGAGGCCCACAAGTGAAGCGGCGTGCAGCCTTGAAGAGACATTCTCACGTTGGCTCTTCTTTTAACACTGCCGAGGGCGGGATGTGAATCTGGCCGCAGGGTGTACAGTTCCCCTCATCCTGAGTATCGCAACCAAAAACCACGGGGACCTTGCATAATGTGACGACGGGCCCTCGGCCTTTACAAATGGATCGGTTACAGGCAGAGGGACACCTTTATATTGAGTCTGTCCGGAGACTCCTAACTCTCACAGATATTCACTAGCATTGGGCATAACGGGAGCCCCATGATGACGGATTACCTCCATGTCACGCCCAGCCCACCCTCGGAAAGGCAGGTAGCGCTCAATTCGCTCGAAGGTTTGCCTACAACTAAACAGACTCAATATAAAGGCGTCCCTCGGCCTGTAACCGATCCGTTAGTAAAGGCGAATAACAATAACCAGCACGTTCGTTTTCATTTTCGTTGTGTCTGTCACTGTACCACCACCCACACCAACACTATAGATCTGACTAAAAAGCACCTCGCTTTACTAAGAGAAATGCAGTTGTGCTACGTCATATTTCGCACTTTTTTGGGACTCCTGAGTTTTGGCTTATTTAACACAGATAACGTGGGTACAGATGTTTAAATATTGCGCATTTCAATAATCATTGCCACTCGGACACAAGTTTCCAATTTTAAATGACTATAATAATAAGAAAGAAGTCCTGGCGCCGCACTGTAGCAAATATCACGCGGAGCTAGGCCCAGACAGCGAACGTATGTCAACGGGGGATTTATTGAAATAATGAATATATATGTACACACCTTGCGTCGCTCGTAGAGGTCAGTAGTCAGTGTGTGTCACACACAGTCACTCACTGTCTGTCACAGTCTCGATGATTCTCGAACCACTATCTCACTCGAGTCGACTCCTCGGACTGCACGTGCTCTCCTGCAGAGAGGAGGATTGAATGTCCAGTCCATCCAATCACTGAATGGCTTAACACACACTAAGCCAACAGTCGTCACAGTGATTGGGCATTGACGCTCGCTCCCACCCCCGCGGTGCAAGACTAGACTGGCAACTGCACACCACTACATGCTTCAGCACTGCAGCAGCCAATCCTGACGCTGCTCTCTTCAGAGGAGAGCTGCTCTCTGAAGAGAGCAGCGTCAGGATTGGAGTGAGCAAGAAAAAAACGACGCTCATTTTCGAACCACTGGGGCCTGTGGCTTCGGACATACCCCGTACTCAGACATGCTTGCTTTTGAAAGGCCATAGGGTTAGTAGCTACAGGAAAGGCAGCCGGTCAAACCCCACATGCGCAGTGCGCACTCACTGTGCCAGGCCAGCCCCGCGCAGCCCATAGTAACGACGGTGAGAGTGAGTCATTGCAAGCCAGGCTGGTTGTCAAGTCATGTGATGTGATGACGTGGCGATCGAGCACAACTTTTTAAAATTAATAAACAGGATTACTTGTATTTTAATTTGCAGCGGCGCGCTCAATTAATTGCCCAATTTTATTAGTGGGGCAATGCCCCACCGTCCAAATGGTGAAACTGCCACTGCTTAGAGTTACATATATACAAGTTGCAAATTCACTCAAGATTACATTTTAAGAAAAGTTGAATCGATTATAGTTGGACAAATATAAAATCCATATTTACAGAGCAAGATCATCTCGCAATTGCAGAGGGTTTTTGCAGTGCTGGTTTAGCCAGTCCTTCATAGTGCTGTTGCACTCATCGGTGGTGATCTAGGGCCTGGAGCGATCTTCAAGATGCTGATGGACATAGGGATAGAAGACCAGGTGGTGGTGGGCAAAGGCGGCATGCTGGAGCCTGGGGCTGTTCTTGAGCTTGTGCTGGAGGCCAACTATGGAAGGGGGGTAGCTCGCCGGTGTAGGGGAGTATGTAAATGGAGTAAAAGCAGTCATTGGTTTAGTGCTCTGGGGGAGAGACTGGAGTAGTGGGAGCCGACCAGTCTGCGTTGTGCCCCGAAGTGACCCCCTGAGCGGGGTCGTCTTCCATAAAGGAACTCACCGCTGTGGCCGCAAGTGTAATCAGGGTGGCCCTGTGATCAAAGGGAGGCCGCCAACATAGTCCTGGTGCTAGGGTTGTAGCCAGGAGTTATTGAGGATGATGGAGCGGGTCAGCTGACCAATCCACAGGTCCCCCCACAGCAGCAGCAAAAGAAGAAGGCACCAGGCCCTTGAAACTCACAGCCACAGCCGCGGGTAGAAGAGGACTGTCCAAGTGCTCTGGGCAGGGCCAAATGGCCATGCTCCATCCGCCGCCACTGTATATATGGCAAGTCATGGGGTTTTCCCAGGTCTATACCCCTCCTCGAAGTAGTCTGCCAGGAAGGGGGCCCCTCCCACGCAAAGATGTACCACCTCCTCGATCAGAGTGGGGCCGCCATCTTGGCTCTCTTCACAAGTGTAGGAACCGGGATAAATCAGCAGCCCCACAGCCCTGCGTCATACTCCCGGGGTACTTTAAGTACACCGTCAGTTTCTCAGATATATCTGCATGCCTCTCTTGTGGAAGAAGGGAGGCGATGGCTGCTGAGTGAGGCCGGGGAGATCAAGGACAGCGAGGCGCTCCATTGCCACCTGCGGTCCTTTGTAACCTGGAATTGGACTACGGTTAATATATTGAATACACAGCACACAATAAAGAAGCACTGGCAATGCCAAGATATATGGCTTATATCTCAGAGTGCATCTTAGTCACATGTGAGGTTAGAGACTTATTAATTCAATACTCATGCACAATGTCACTCATCCTTCATGTATCCATTCCTTCACACACTGACTCATTCTTTGATTCACCCACTCACATATCCACCATAAGACGAACATAAACTGATGGAGAATATGCAAAACAATTTAAAGAAATAAACATACAAAAAAGAAAGAAATGCTCCGGCATAAACATGGCAGGCATTGGCTTGTAATAAAAATAAGTAAACAATTAAGCATAGCAGTGGTTGGCACCTTAGAATGCTAGTCTACATTGTTTATTATTGCTTTGACATTCCAACCTGACCGCCATGGTTAGAAACAAAGTGTAAATCATCTTGGAATAGTATATCAAAGGCACACTATGCACAATACCATTCCAAGAACACTACATAGTAAACATCGTACTAGGCAGCCTTCATGGAACGCACAGGGTATCTTACACCCATAAAGGATGACTGACATGCTGCATCTAAACTTTTTGGCCATCTTGGTGATACACTCTGTCCAATATCATTCTAAGATGGTTGCCAAGTTTAGAAGCAGTGGCTGCTTGAGATATTGTGCTCTGTACATTAAATGAGTAGCAAGTAAGTGTTCAGAAGCTTGTCTGGGATGCTGCTGAGTGTTCCAAAATGAAAGGGGTCTACTAAAGAAGACAACAGAAAAACACCCCAACTGAAGCATACTCAGTTTCAGGTGGATATGCTGAAGTGAAGGTGAAA
Organism: Lissotriton helveticus; assembly: GCF_964261635.1. Taxonomy (NCBI): domain Eukaryota; kingdom Metazoa; phylum Chordata; class Amphibia; order Caudata; family Salamandridae; genus Lissotriton; species Lissotriton helveticus. The sequence goes on from NC_136067.1 coordinate 1,380,996,512, forward strand.
TGCTGTCAATCACAGGGCAATAGTGCCAAAAGGGAATTGGGCTGGCCCATAGCTCCATGTTATTGGTGGAAACCGAATGTGAATGAAACTTGAAAAGCCCATTGGCTGACAAGGGTTGGCCCAAAGCCCCTCTGTGTACCTATATATTGTTGCTGCGTCACCATAACCAGTTCTGGCCTACTTTATTGAGCATTAGCTTTTTCACAAAGCAGTCATCGGGCATGCAGTCATAAAGTTATAAATATGTATGAAATTACTAGTGACAAAACTGTATGCAGCCTCTCCTAAAATGGCCTAACTTGGATTATAGCATTGAAAATCTTGTACCCTGGGGTTTGACAGAGGGGGTAACCAATGCCAAAGCCCTTGCTTTGTTTTCTGTGACATTCCTTGTAACAAAATGCCCATCAATAGTATAATAACAATCTAACCGTAAAGGCGTATTGGCTTTAACAAGCTTTTCACAGAAAATTAGGGGCTTTGCCGCTTTTGTAGTTCCAATAATAAACAGATCAGACCTAGAGCATTTTACATAATGTTTCATAATGAACAAGCCAGACCTATACATGTTATCTCTGGTTTGTCACCATAACCAGTTTAAGCTTACACTATAGACATAGGTAATCAAAAGGCGTACAGTCCTAAGATTACAAGTATGCACAACATTAAAATTTTGCAAAACAATACAACTCCTCCCATAAAGGCTCAATGAGGATGATCATATTGCAAATCATGTATCCCCAGGTTTGTCAGAAGGTGTAACCATTAACAAAACCCTTGCCTATATGGAAATCTCAAGGATTGTAACAAAATACCTATCTATAATCTGTAGCATAACAGTGAAACCCTAAGGCTTTCTGGCTTTAATATATGTTTTTCACAATACATAATACGACTCACTGCATTTTTTGTAGCTTTTCATACTAAACAGAGAAGACCCAGGGAATCTGACATATGGCATCTTTGGCTTACTACAGTTTCCCCTGAAGAAGGGCTTATTGCCCGAAATGCATTGGGTGAACATTTGCACTGTGACCCACGATGAGTCGTGCATTCTAACGTTCCATTGAAAAAAGCCTGGACAGGCATTTCTTCAGCATTAAAAGTTGCAAATCACGCCGCCTCTGTTGCGAACTTTAAGATTTTTGAAAAATAAATATGGAATACAATGGATTACTTGGACTAAATTGGATTCTTGACGTTTGATTCTTCCAGTATGTGCCTTTGTGGCTGGGTGGCTTGAGGCTGGGCGTGACGCGCAACAGTTTAATTTTGAAATTCAATATCCTTGCTACGGAGTCAAGCCTGCAGGCCAAAACGTCGTCTTTGAGCATTTTCAAAATTGTCGAAACTTGACTAAAACTAGGTGTGCATTCTATTATTTACCTAGATCATTGGAGTGTCACCATACCCACCGCGTAAACGTTCCCAAAAGACGTAACTTGCAATACAAGCATTGTTTTCTAACCGAAGCATACACCTTCTTCCAAAGCAAATGCTGTGCTTAGGGCAGTCAACATGTTAGAGGAGCCAACGCCCCTTTCTCAGAATTGCTTCTTAAAGCTATTTTTCTATTGATTGCACAAGTCTGTGGACAGCTCCTCTGCCAAGCCACGCCTAAATGACAGTAGTGGTGGAAAAAAAACAGCTTAGTTCTAAAACAAGAAATAATACGTGCAGGTGTCCAGATTTTTTTTTCTTAGGAGCTCGCCACTAGAACTACAGGGGATGCCTAGCCATGATTACTTTGCTCTCTTCTACCACCCTTTATGTCCTGTTGCTTTATCTCACTATTATTGCAAGTTCCTTTTATCCTTGTTTTGCCCCCATGTCATTTTTTTAACTCATTTTGTCCTTTTTATGCTTTTCTCTCTCCTTTCTTCTGTCAGCCTGAAGATGAAAAATAAGTCAGAGTCCCCAAAATAAATGATCAGGCTAAGCAGTGATAAAGAACAAACTGGAAAGTGCGAATAAAGAAATTGGATGTCGCAACTCAAAAGATGTTACATGGGTGGTTAGCAGTAGACACATATTGTAACGAAATTCTGTGGTCATCCTGATTTACCAACGTTTATGTGGAGTCGATAGCACAAAAGGACCACGGGCCTCTCTCATAACGTAGAGAACAATGCGCTGCTGCCACTAAAAGTCCTCAGTAGGTTTTAACTTTACCCAGGCTGCTTCAAGTTGCTACTGCACTTTATAAGTCAGAAGCTCTGCATATTTGTAGCATATTTGCTCATTTAACACCAGGGTTTCTCCTTCTGCCCTTTGCCAAGGGTGGGGGGGGGCACTCAGAGTGGAAATGCCCCCTCTTGGTCACTGGCTACTTCCACAGTACTGCCAAGAACAGTCAAGACCTCCAAGCATGCCATCTGCTTGGCTGGTACTCTGTGTATGCAAATGTGCTATAAAAGGCCAATGACAGCCCTTTTGTAGTGGGGATAGGAAATATTATTAGATCTAGAGCTAGTGAACACAACCTGCGCCCTTTTTATTTTTAAAGTTATTTTTATTGACATGTTCCATACATTTAACAGCTGCAACATACAAACATTTGCACATAGTTACTTGAGGGTTACAGATAATAAGTCAGAGCCCGAACACAATTACTTTTTGGGGGGGGGAGCGAAGGGACGGAGGCTTAGGTGTCAGAGTCCATAGGTGTATAGAGTTCCACTATGGCAGTTTAAAAAGGGACTCTAGTGTCTGGCCCCTTCATCTTTGGGTGCATAAAGTCATCTCACCCTGTCGCAGTCGGGCTGGGCATAGTTCTCCATTGCAGCACTTCTCATCAGTCGTTCTTCACAAAAGGTAGCGTCAACTAACTATCTATGGACAGTGGGTACAGAGGAATGCCCACTGTGTATAACCACCCACCTCATAGCTAGTAATAGGAGCATCGCGTTAAGCCTGCAGACGCCAACGAGAACATTATTTACCAGTCGTGGCTGCTGGCAATAAAAAGTGGTGGGCGGCGGGGCACCAGCGAAAGGAGAGGGAAATAATAATAAAAAGAGATGTACCTGATGCTGCTGGCCACCTCGGTGCTTCTCTGCTTTCTGCTCCCAGCAGTCCCTGGGACACCACCTGAGACTCCCCTTCCAATCCCTGCTCTGACCTGAGAGGGCTGGTTTAATGCTCGCTCAGGCACAGGGAGTCTGAGCTGTTTCTCCACCCAGCTCTGAAATACAGCTGGTTTGGGGAAACCTAACTGCGCATGTCTGTTTGGCCGGCCTTATTAGGCCGGCCAAACTGACATGTGCACTTATAAGGGCACTGCACTCCTTCTCCCTCCCATGGCCTTGCCCCGTCCCTCCCCGCACACGCTTGGCTCAGCCAGCAGCTGAAAAATAAAACAATAGTAAAAAATTATTTTATTTTCCAGCTCCTTGCTCTGAGCCAGTGGGACAACACTCCTCTGCTGTTGCGAAGGAGCCGCCAGTGTTAAATACCTCAGGAGCGTCACCACAAGCTGTTGTGGAATCACAGTGACCGTCATTTCCTCAATTTCTCTCAATAGTTGATTCTAGTAATTCGCTATGGATGGGCAGTGCCACGCTAAGTACAAGAAGCCAACTTTCTTCTCCCTGACTTGCGTGCATTAAAAGCGCTCTATAAAGCCCATTCTATGTAGTCAGATAGGGGTGATGTAGAGCAGACGATGGAATGTTATGTGTATGAGAGGGAGCCGATAGTTAGGGGAGAGCGGGCTAGTGTGGATGCAGCAATATCGCTGAGATGTCTGCACCAAGCTCGCGCCGCCAGACCACCAACGCCTGGAGGGTGGCGATCGGGGCCATGGTTTGCATGGTGCTGTATAGTCACATATTGAGTTTCTTAGGAGGGAACGATGTCAGGAATAGGTTTAAAGCTGGAAGGCCTGCAGGCCCACAGAGAAAGGAGAGGTGTACCTGTTTACAGGCACCTCCTAGCCAATAATACAGAAAGACATCAAGGGTCGTGCAGTCCACAGCCGCTTGAAGATTGTGTAGCTGAACAAAAGAACCCCCCAGGGTAATGGTCACCCATTTCTGTCAACCATAAGCACTGCGGTTGCTGGCAGGCTTAGCTGTCCTGCGAGGGGGAGATAGATGGTTTTTGTTGTGCTAGCGGCAGCCCATTCGAGTAGAGAAGGGGCTGTGTGGAGCAGTCCATTGTACGGTGTCTGAGGAGCCTCTCTGGCACTTTCGGGTGGGGTGCATAACAGTATTTAGGTGGCGTGGGGTGCGCTATCTGATTTAACAGCTATATGAGTAGTGTGCTGTACTGGTTGGTACCACTGATGTGCAAATTGCACCTAAATAAACACTTAGATATCCATTACTTATGTTCACTGGTTCTTCTCTGCCTGAACTTTAATACACTCAAAATAATTTACATTTGAGCCTTTAGTGTGCACTTTCATCACATGGCTGTCCACAGTATGCCAGGGATTACAACCATTGTTCTGGGCCCAGCATTTTCCGGGAATTACCACCATTGTGCCACCACAAGCTTGTTGTTGGGGATCCCCACCATTGTGTCAAGGTCTGCATTTTACCAGGAATTACCATTACTGTGCTAGTGCCTGCATTTTGCCATGGAATAACATCAATGAACTAAGGCTAGCAGACTGCCGGGAATTATCACCACTATGCAGCGTCCAGCATTTACGCTTCGCCTCAGCGGGCAAACTGGCATCCCCTGCTGATTGTTTCCGGTCCAGGGAGGTTCTGGCTTGGCAGTTTGGTCTGGTATGTTCCCAAGAGGCACAGGGTCAAGACTGTAGTCAGGAGGTAAACACCCCAGAAGGCTAACCACACACCTAGGCTGGGCTACCTCGTTTATTTAGCTAAGAAAGGTTTCTGCCTTTTTTTAAAAGAGGCAGAATAGAGGGTTCTGGGTAGAAAAGGTGGCCCCCCTCTCCTTCACCCTCTGGATGTAGTCACCTCAGGGGCGTATTAGCTGCTGGGACTACTAACCCATTGGCCAATAGCAATCACACCCCTAGCGACATCATATCTAGGATTTAAGGGTACCCCTGGCACCAGAACCTCCGTTCTGCTTTGACTTACAACAAAAGACACAGAAGAGACCCAAAACTTGCGACAACAGGAGTTGCCCAAACTAAAGACATGCTACTCTGCACCTGTGGCTACCATCCGGAAAGTGCACAACTATGACTCGTCCTGGATGAAAGACCGGTTCTCCCAGACAGAGGCAGGGCCGGACTGGCTACCTGGAAGTTAGGAATGCTGCTGAGCTGGGGGGTGATATCGTTAATGGGGACCTGCGTGAGCTAAACGAAATTCGTTTTGCTTTCAGTATTTCGCAGCACACGCAGGTCTCCATGGACGAAATCAGCCTCCACTGCAGTAAAATCAGGCAGCAGCTCGGCAGCATTCCTAACTGCCCGGTAGCCAGTCCGGCCCTGGACAGAGGCATCCCTTTGAGAGCCAAAGGAAACTCCAGACTACCATGGACTAGTGGCACGAGTCCCCTGCAGTCTGCAGGTAAAAACAATGTACCCGAAACAAAGAATCACTGGCCATCGGGCCCTCCAAGGGATTGCCCCGAAAGTAGATGGTCCAGTGGATTGTGGGAATGTAGTCTTGCCCTCCAGCAAGTTTTAGGCAGCTACCGCTTTCCCGAGGACCTCCGGAAAGTAAAATAACTTCTTGTTGACCTTACAGCTACCGAAGCTTGTTGGTGGCTATTCCGGCATCCACTACCTTTACTCAATGCTGCACCTTGAAGGAACTCCGCAACTCCTTCAGCTGACCACAGCAGGGGCCTTTTGCCAACTTTTTGGATCTGTTTTCTCACCAGCACTGTGTAAGCTGTAAAATCAGCTTACAGGTGACTCCCCCTTCAGCACCAAGGTCAGCCAGGACAACTCTGCATCCGGTCTCCTAGAGCAACTGGTAAAATCAAACTGACTGTCGTGGCTTGGTCCTAGGACCCGCATCACTTTAACACCCAGTGGGATACACATGACTCAACCTGCAAGTGACAGAGTGTCAATAGTGCGTTTTACCATTGACTACAATGCTAAAATTCTGTAGTGTTAAATTGCACTGATTTACTTTCTCTCTAAAATCCATAACTCTGTTTGAGCTTATCCGATTGACTTAAAGTTGGTGTCTACATTGATATAAAAATCTGCTTTATTTTCATAAATTGGTGTTGGATTTCTTTTGAGGCATGTCAATTACTTATTGTATATGTTGGTACTCTGACATGCTTAACACATGTTCCTCTAGTAAAGCCTGACTACTCCTTGCCCCTATACCGGTGCTGAGCTAAGGATTTTTTGTTGGGAATCTAAGGACCATCTTTGGGGTATTGGGATAGTATTGCATAGTGAAGCCCAACCAGCACCACTACATAATACTCCACCTTCCTACAGTATGTTTGACTTAATGTTGTGTTTATTTTCTCTTCTATAGGAGAGTAGGTAGATATTTCAATGGCCATATTTACTGCCACTTTGTGAAAATAATACTAAATCACCATTTTAGAATATAACTTAAATGGTCTGCTTGAAGGAAATCCACCACATGCAGACTTATGATGTTTATTTCTCAATCAACACATACTTCTCTATGTAAGTGTGTGAAAAGAAATGTTGAGCATTGGTAATCAAGTCTAAAGTGATTCTGTGATTTAACATTTCATGTGACCATGTGCAGTGATATGAATGTCACAATTCCAAAATCCAGAAAGGTAGACTCAATCTTCAGTCCTTCAAAGATCTGTAAATTGTTCACCATACACTGAGCCAAAATAACATCTAATACTAGCAGTACTAAAAAGCTGTGGAAATTTGACGTGAAGTGCTAACTTAAAAAAAATTGAAAAAAATCCAAAGACTCTGAGTACTGAAATCTCTTATTGAACTGACAAAATAAAAATCCAAGGTAGAACACAGTTGCCAGCTTTAAAATAACATTCACTGTGTGACCGGGGAGAAGGGGCAGCGCCTAGGAGAGTGGGGCTTTGAACACTATGCACTGTCAAAACAGTCACACATAGTCTCGCCCAGGAGCAAGCGTAAAATCATCTGGAGCCAACTCACATAATCTCAAGTAGATTTCATTGTGACCCAGCTATGCAGTGTTCATGCTAGTCTGTGCAAGGGTTTCCTGCTCTGTGTGAGATAGTGGCTTGTTACCCGTTCTCCTTGCGATGAGTGAAGAAACCATGGGCCACTTTTATCATTATTTGAAGCAGTGCAAGACAAGACAATTTGCTTCGCTGTACTGTGACAAGGGGAGAGAACAGGAATGCAGTACACTTAAAAAGTGCGAAAAATAGGGAGAAATACACATATTTCCCCTCGTTGCACATCTATCAGGAAGGCGTACAATTTTGACACATTATCAGGTTTACTTGTCTTGGTAAATCTGGGAACACCCTCACTGCACCTATATAACGCCTTCTCTGTGCAGAGTAATGCAAGGCAACGACTTGCGCTGCCTCGTGTTAATCCAGAATTACCAAGTAAACATAGGGCCACGCAAGGTGGCTTAGCGTGTCTTGGTAAATCTCTCTTAAGGATTGTGTTCTCCTTACGTGACCATGTGTGATGCAAGGGCGACACAAGGGCAATACAATCCTTTGATAAATCTGGGACTGTGTATCATGGCGACACTATGCAGGTTTGCAGGCCTTGGAACAATACATTTACTTTTGAGTTCTCAAAGGCCTATGGATTTCAAATATATTTTGCGGGCCTGATTCATAAAGAAAACTCATAAATCTACACAGATACTCATATGCTAGGGTGTAAATTTATGAGTTTTGTGTATTCAGGTACAATTCCACTACATGTCTGGATAGACGTCCGACGAGATTCACATTTCCAGGCGTACAACTGGAAAGTACTTTCTGTCTGACGAGATTCACATTTCCTGGCGTACAACTGGAATGTACTTTCTGTTTTTCAGAGTTGATATTTCCCGAGTATATTGGGAACAGCCAGGCAGCCCTCTGTGGAGAAACTCCTTCATTGCTCTCGCACCAAATTAAGGGGTCGATTGTGATGGCAGACGGAGGGACCGTCCGCAGGGGCAGCGGCGTTCCCTCCATTGCAATTAGGATGTGACCCCCACCCTGGCGGTCACATCCCGTATCTTTAACATTGCGGCGGGTGCTGCTTTAAGCAGCACCTGCCGCAAAGTTAAAAATGCATGCTGTGCATTTGCGTGCACAAAGCGGCAGGCACCGCGCGGTGCCTGCCGTATTGTGCATGCAGCTGCAGGGGGGTACCATAGGTACCCCCCATGTGCACCCCCCACCCCCCTTCACCCTGGGGGCCCGCAACGGGCCCCCAAAGCAAGGACCGTATGCCTTTTCGTGGCGGCATTGCCGCCATGGAAATGCATAGCCCCCACCACATCCTAATATGGTTGGCGGTGTCTGATAGACACCGCCACCATATTAGAGCTTTTCTGCGGCGACCGCGGCGGAAATGCGGCGGACGGTCTTCACGTCTGCCACGGTCCCCCCCGCCATTGTAATGTGGCGGACGGGAAATAGGTGGCGGACGGACGGATCGCCACCGCCTGCATGGCGGTGGCGATCTGTCTGCCATCCTAATTGACCCCTTGGTAAGGGGTTTTCCATTTCCATTCCTGTTCTTGAAGGGATTTGTGGCAGCTTTTTACTGCAGGAAATTTACAACCGTTTCTGTAGTGGGAAGGGTTGGAAAGTCAATCTGCCCACTTCTCCACCACTGCATGAGAGAGATTTACCACAACATAATTGTATGTAATCAAGGTGTTCAATTATGCAGTAGTAAAAGCATTACGTTTATTAGATATCCGCTAGTGGATTGATGTGTTTGATTAAAAAACAAAAACTTAAAACCCACATTGGAGGAAACCAAATCATGGAAAACCACTTTTAAGGAAATACAATTAACGAAAATATAAAACAAATCAAAAAGTAAAGGAAACATTTTAAAGGAATGATCATTTGAAGGAAAAAGCCAAAATGACATTTTGCTTGAGTTGAGTTTAGAACTACTGAGGGGTTTTTGGGTTCAGGGATGGATAATGTTTATGGGGGTGATTTCTTTTTAGGGATCAGGAATAATTGGAGTTTGGGCATGGAAAAGAGTTTTTAGGGTTCAGAGATGGGTGAAGTGTTTTTTAAGGTTCACGAATGAGTGATGTTTAGGGGTTTGAGGTCTTTTAAGGTTTCAGGGATTGTTGGCGTTGAAGGGATTTAGGGTTCATGGATGTGTGGAGTTTAGGGCTGGTGAGGGGTTTTAAGGTTTAATTATGGGTTGTGACTGGGATGGTGAAGTGTTTTTAGGGTTCATGATGTGGTGGAGTTTAGGGTGGTGGAGGGGTTTTAAAGATTCTGAGAAGGGTAGAGTTTAGATGTAGAAAGGGGTTTTTAGGGTACAGGGATGAGTAGTTTAGGGTGAAGAGGAGTTCTTATGGGTCATGGATGGTTGGTGTTCAAGGGTGGAGAAGGTTTTTTAGGGTTCAGGGATGGGTAGAGTTAGGGGAGAAAAGGCTTTACGGATGAGTGTAGTTTGTGTGGCGAGCGGTTTTAAGGGGCAGGGTTTGATGGTGTTTAGGTGCTGGGAGGGGTCAGCGATACATGGTGTTTACAGGTGGTGATGAATCCACAAATTAAAAGTATCCACAGTAATTGTTTGACAATGTAAATTAAATAAATATATCATGCCTCCTGAAAAAAAGCACTGAAATAAATACCTCCAACAATACTGATCCTGAAAGTAAGTCCTGAAACATTGCATTTACACTTAAAAAATAAGCATTCAAAGGCCATTTTCGACCAAAAATAACATTCTACGAATTGGTTTCTATGAAAAAGTAAATGCCCTTCAGTCTGAAAATTTCCATTAAACAGTTTAGATTAAATTTTTTCTCATTAATGGTATGCAATGAAATCATTTTTCCATGAAATCACATAAAACCCTAGTGGATGCTTGGTTGGTATAAATGGAAGTATGTTGACCATAACGATATGACTAAGTCAGAAAATGAGTTTGTGAATCAGGTCCAGGTTCTTTTCTGAAATTCTTCGATGTTTATCTGCAGATGTATATCTGTGATGGAAGTTTCTACAAGGCATTTAGCTGAAGGAGACCCTGCTAAGGGGACGAGGTGCAGTATTCTTCATTCTGCTGAAACATAGAAGGATACAGAAGGGTTGAAGTTTATTTGACAACATAGACTATATTGACAGAAGTGCCATGGGAGTGCAGTGGTCACTTTTCTATTCCCGAAAAGGCAAGGCTGTCCCAAGGATCTCAAGCAAGGGAAAGCAGTCACAGAATTAATTCCTAAACAAATAGAGCAATCCTTGGACCCTTTCAAAAGCAGGACAGACAGTGCTCAATTTGTGGCGTGATTGCTGTGTTCGCACAAGTACTCTTTTTTGGGGACTGGAACATATTGTTCATCATCCGATTTTGACCCAGAATAAGAGAGAAAGCAGAAAAGGAAGATAGAAGGAGGAAAAGAAAGTTAGGAAACAGTGATAAGGAAATAAAGCAGGAAGAAAAGGAGGTTGCAAGAGTGAGAGAAAGAGACAAACGTTTAGGGTGGTAGAACAAAGAGGGAGGAGGATGAATCAATCGTAGGTAACTTTGGTTTTTGGCAACTCTGGAATTAGGCGGTGGAGGGTGCCTAAACACAATTTGGTCCCATGCACTTTTTTTTGCAATTTAAGTATTTGAGCTGGGTCTGCTCCGGCACAGAAAGTGGCATCACAGCAGGTTTTGTGTTTTAAGTATTTGGCTACAAGCTACTTGCGTCTCTGTCCCTGAGGGGGATAGAAGACCCCAGCAAGGGAGGGTGGATGCTGTGGGGAATGCCCACCTCCCCTTGTTTTTGTGCTGTGCAAGCATTACTCTTTGAAATAGAACATTAATTAAGGACGGATACACTTAAGATCCAATAAAGCACAAATGGACCCAGTCAGATACGAACCAGTTCGGTGGGTGTCATCAACAGTTTAATTGCCACATACCGGTTTCCTATATATAACAGTGAAGTCTGTATTGCAACAACTCAACCATCTCCCTCCTGGTCATTATAAACACTGCCCCCAGTTCTGGACTTCTGTGTGATAGCATATTGCATTGTGGGTACTGTAGTTGTGTTTTGCTTCCACTGAATTAATTAGATTAACACACCTAAAATCAATGATTTGTAGATGAAATGTTCAGGACTGGAAACAATGATCTGGTGTTAGGTAGTCGCCACACACAGAAAAATGTTTTAATAGACAGTTAGCATTCCTTGAAAGTGACCTTGTGCAGGTACCCTTTCATTCGGACTCTCCCAGTAATAAGGATGTGACACAGCATTTAGTGGAGCTCAGAGTGTGACACAGGTGCCAGCCTGTAGAAAGAGAGGAGCTCTTGGATACTTCTAGAGATACCGGTAACAGGCTGAGATGTAAAGCCAGGTTTAGCACTGCTTCTCCACAGGGGTTCATTATTTATGGATGGAAGTGGACTTTTGTTTCCACTGCTGACTCTGCATTCACAAGCATTAGAACTCATGGAAGACATACACACAACACAGTCTTTAAACCCATCCATCATTTTTTCCAATGCCGTAAGACTTTATCACAATTATTTTATAATGGTTGCAACAGTGAAGTGCTGACTGCTGCAGGTCTTTGCTCTAAAGTTGATGTATAGCTTTCTGTTATTTGTTTAACTGGACCGCATGAAAAAAATGCATAGGGTGCGCTTCCCTATGTTGATATATTGACGGGCTTATATGGGTGTTCCTTGGCTTAAGGCTCTTTGCCATCATGGAAATGAATTTTAATAAATTCAACATACTAGACATATTAGACATCCTCCCTGCCACCAAATACCTCAAAACTCAGTAATTAACATGCTTTAGATATGTTTTCAGATTATAGTAGTCCTGGATGGAAGCTGATAGCTAATGAATACATGCAGCACAGAAAAAAGTTTTTCTACTTTATTATCTCTTTTTACCTGCTTTTATATGAGTCTGTGTTCCATTTAGTTATTCAGTGTCCTCACATATTTAATAACCATATAATGTGAGGGTCTATTATATGTTTGGATGAGCAGGATCAGTTTCAGATTTTCAGAATAACCGCCAACTATTTATTTATTTTATTTTATTTGTAGAGCGGTACACTCATCCCAAGGGATATCAAGGCACTAAGAGCAAATGTCCTGGTAAGTCTGCAAGGCTGTAGTTTAGAATTTAGGCAATAGATGTGTCTTTAATCTTTTCCGGAACTGAATATAGTTAGAGGTGAGTCATAGGTCCTGGGGGAGCTCATTCAACCTTTTAGCTGCTAAATAGGAGAATGAACGTCCTCCTGTCCGTACTTTTTTAATACGCCTTGTTCTAGCAAAGGCTAATTGAAGTGACCGCTAACTCCTTGTGGCAACATAAAATTCAATCTTTTCCTGAAGTGTTCTAGGGCCTGTTTTGTGAAGAGCTTTGTGAGTGTGACTAAGTAGTTTAAATGCTGCTCTTTGGCGCATGGGCAACCAATGCAGTTTCTTCAAACACATTGAGGCAGAGTCTAGCTTCCCCTTATTGCAGACAAGTTTTGCAGCAGCGTTCTGCAGCACCTGTAGTCATGTAAATAGGTGCTCATTCATGCCTACAAATAGTGCATTCCCATAGTCCAACAGACTAACTAGCAAGGCTTGCGTCACAGATTGTCTGCAGTCCAACGGTATCTGGAGGAAAAGTCTGGCCAGAAGTTTCAGGATAGAAAAACCTTTACCACAAAGGGACCGCACATGTTCCTTCATGGTCAGGGCCTCATCCATAATGATGCCCAGGTTTTTGGCGTGTTGTTTTGGAATTGGCGCATTGCCTAGAGTGTGTGGCCACCAGGTAGCGTACCACACTAGTTTGGCACCACCAAACGCTATGATTTCGGATTTTCCTGCATTCAGCTTTAAGCAGTGCGTGTGCATCCATTGGGCCATTTCTGTGAGACAGTTGTGCAGCTTTGATTTAGTAATCTCTGGTTTTTCGTCCAAGGCCAACATCAGTTGCGTGTCATCCACATAGGAGCAAATGCCAATGCCCCACTTCCTACCAATTTTAGCCAATGATGCAATATAGACATTAAATAGGGTGGGACTTAGTGAGGCTCCCTGCGGGACACCACAGCCGATGGGGCTGGGTTTGGATTGAAATTGACCGAGATGTACTGATTGTGTTCGGTTACTTAAAAATGAACGTAGCCAGCTCAGTGCATTGAAATAAATTCCTTGTTCATAGAGAATTTCCATCAGGCTGTTATGAGAGATCGTGTAAAGTAATTCTGTTTAGATTTATTGTTTGTAGAAATACCTTATGCGAATATCCTATCATATAATCAGCCTCACAAAATCTGAAGATGTTGCCTTTCATAACCAACACTGGCATTTCAATGTAAAATAAATTAAATATTCGTTGTAACTGTGCCAACTATTGCAGCGTTCACCTGTGGATGGAATGTAACGAAGAGTGTCATGGACCCCAGTTGCTGAGTTTGTTAACAGCGTTGTTCAGGCCTGACTTTATCAAACAGTAACACTTCCATCTAGGAGCCATTTGAAGAACTGGTACTTAAGTGGTATCCATTCCTATGCCTATGATAAGAAGATGGATATGTCTGTGTTTCTTTTCTCCTGCCAATAATGAGTGGCCTGTTATCTTTTTTTCACTCGCAAAGGCATTGTTTAATGATCCATTCAGATGACAAGCGGCTTGCTAGACAACCAAGAGGAGAGAGAGTTTATCTTTGTGGAATCCTGTAGCTACATTTACATGATTTCAAGATCAAAAGACATAACTTTATTTGCAATGTAGAATATAGAAGAAGCCAACAATGCCAGGGCTGTCCTGAGATTTTTGCTTTTATGTTGACGTTGGCATAGTTTTGGTGTTTGACAAGTCTTTACTGTTTGCGTTAGGTTTCTTTAGTAATGGATTGATTATGGCGGTTTGAAGCAGTACTTTTTGGGCAGCACAGAGACAAGGTAATGATGTTTTTCGGTGCTGAGGTGAAGTTGCTTAGTTGTTCTTTGATGCAGCTTGCTGGCCATGGCTATGTTAAGTAAGATGAGGACTGGGTGTTCCAGCCTGATTGGGTCAGTAATGCTATGATAGGTGGTGTGAATGTTCTGAAGACTGAGTAATGTGACAATGGAGGCCATTGTTGGGTGATGGTTATCATTTTTTTAGTTTAATGTTTTAATTTTGATGACAAATAATATGAGTTCACTTTCTCCTAATCTTTGGAAATGGCCACTCACATTCTTCACTCGGACTAGTTCAAGTGATTTAATACATTGTAATAAAATGTTTGCCAGTTTTATGTGTGGTCAGTTAACTGGGTATTACACTGATTTATTTTATCAATTACTACTTTAAGATATCCCTTTATCTTTATCTTGTAGGCGACATTGTTTTGTTCTAGACCTGCTTCCTGCAATTGATGTGCTAACATACTTCCCTTGCTCCTCATAGAAGTCAGTTGTCCATTAAATTACTTATTGACTATTTTATGTTTCAATTTGCCTTTCCTACTTTGTACTGGCCACTGCATCAGGGGATAGTTTTAGATCAGCATCAAATGTATCCAAATTGATATATGAAAGATAGCAAATAAACACTTGTAACTGTAAAGAATACCAATAGCTTCATTCTGAACTAGATTTAAATACCATTCTCATTTTATTTAATACTAGAGTTCACGTTAAACACACGATGTGTAAATAACAAATTCATACCTTATGTGCGATCAATTGCAGTTGAGTTCTGGTACAAGCTTGGTCAAATCAGTGGGGTACTTTAAAGTTAGTGGGGTGCTTTTTGGGGGCACCCAACTGCTTCAAAAACTGCTGGGTTGTCTGTGGATTTTGACACGTGTTGTAATCTTCTAGAGGCTGGGATTTTAATGTAATTTTAAAATTCTGTTGTTGCTAATTTATACAGCACATCATCAATATTGTTTTGGTCTAATGGAGGGATGAAAGTAGATTTCGGCTTAAGGCCAATGTCACATATTTCTGATAAATCAATGGTCGATTGATTAGCTATATCTTTAGTCTGATGTTGTGTGTCTTCTAAGCTTAGAATTTGAGTATCATTTGATGGGCACATTTTAATGCTGTAGTGTTCTAATATAGTTTCTTTTATGTGATTGTCATAGCAATGGGAGTACTTTTCTGATGCATCACCTGACATATTGGATATTGATTAATTTTAATAGAGTCAGAATGCGCTAGGGTATGTGCCACTGATGAGGGAACAGGTTCTAAGAGACTTCTTTGGCCAGTTTCACATCTACAGAGAGGTGGCATAGGATGCTTAGTTACCCAGGGTTCTCTATGATATATTTATATTCACTTAATTGGAATCGTTGGCCTCCTAGGGGAGGGGGACAGTTTCAGGCCTTCTGTTCCCTAGTTCTTGGTGAGGAACGGGAGACTTTTGCATGGACCTTTTATTATAATGTGTCCACAGGAGTTATCAATAATTCTCTCTAAACTTAAGGAGTATTCTGAAACTTTCTCCTCTTAACCCTTAATGCAGTCGAAGTCAATTTGTCAAAGGGAAGTAGGAATGAATGGTTTGTGGTAGAGCAGTCATGGCAGAGTGGTCCTTCTTAGAGAAAATATTTTTGAAAAGTTAAAGTTATCACAATGGGCAAATAACATTAATCCAGAAATAAACAGATTTACTTACAAAGATAGATACATTGTATAAACATTTTCTTTGACACATATAAAAAGTGCAAGTAGTCCTTGGTGATTTGCATGCTAAACTTGTCCATCTACAAAGTCCAGCATTATCTCTTGCTCTCCATTAACATGCTTATCTTTTTTTGCAATACCGTGCTCTTTTTCTGCATCCATACATTTTACGCCGTGTTCCACATATCGATGCATGGTGCTGTAATACTGCTGCTCCCGGCTGAAGGAATACAGAGAGGATACCTCTTCCCAGGCCCTGTTGGATGGCATGTCAAATTCTTCGGGGTCCTTATTCTCAAAAAAACTTGTAAGGTTCCGTTCCGCAAGCTTGCTCGCATAATCTTTCGATAGCTTTTCGAAGTGTTCCTTTTCCTTTTCAATGTAGGTCCTCCAGAAAGTCAACTGGAGGTAGCTCACCTTAGAACGGCAGCTGGCGTAGCAGGTACCCAACAGAGACAGCAAGAGAGTGGTTACAATAAGGCCCCATCCAAGCAACTGTAAAACAAATAAAGGAAGGTATGATCAGAGAAGTTTGGAGTGTTCCATTTCTGCTTTTGAATTTATCTACATTATTATGCAATTATAGGAATCCCTGCAAGTATCTTCAAGTAAGATTTAGGAATCAAGGGTTTGAGATAGTTGGTAGATTTCTATATTATATCATGCACATTTTGTTTTAGGGAATAAGGAACGATATTGTCACAGCTTTAATACCACTAGATCATGCTGTGGATGAGTACCAGAAATGGAATTATGATGTCACGACTCATGATTGTGTAGAACCAGCTTCTTGTGAAAAAAGGTCAAGGGGTACAGCAGTTTCTGCCCAGCATATGACTGGCCACTCCTCAAAAGGCAGTCGTGAGAAATAGGGGATACAACTTAAAGAACCAGGTGAGATAGATAGATGGATGGAACGGGATCAGGTGCAAGCAACAAAGGATTGAGTTTCGAGGTTACCCCCTTGCCTGCGGGGCTAATTCCCCCGCTGAGCTGGGGGGTGGGGGGCCACGCCCATTCCAATGGAACGCCCAGCACAGCAGGGGAATTATCCCCGCGTGGGCGCGGCGCAACGGTCATGACGAGCTCAGCTCATCATGAGCACATGGCCACCGTAGCTCATGACGAGCTGAGCTCATCATGAGCATAGGAGGGGTTAAAGCATTGCTGGAGCAGATGAAGCAGCCATCGGCAACCCCAGTACACGGCCTATCCCTGCTGACGAGGGGTGATACCCCGAAACACGTGTCCAGGGATGGCGAAGACAGCGAAGATAGCAGAAGATCGAAAGATGATGCATCAAACACTTTACTACATTGACCAGAGTCCTTAGGGGCGACACCGCCGGTGTGTGAGTAGTGTGCGACCCCACCCCCATTTGGAGCAGATGAAGCACATGTCGAATGAGCCTGATCAGTGAAGGCCCTTGCTACAAGGCAGAAACAGACAAGATGGATCATGTGCCAGGACCTCGTAGTGGTGCAGACGGGACTGTGAATCATGTAGAGGAAATGAATTATCAGTTGCTATAGTAGCAGGATTAAGGATTCATGTTTTATTTGAGGAGTAGAGGCTATGTGAATCTTTCCCTGTAAAACAGTGCTTAATTTGGAAATGTATGAGTGCTGGTGCCCAAAGCTGAGCTCAGAAGCACGTGGTCAGTGCTATTTGGTGTTGGCACACTGGATACTAAAGCTGCGTAATCTTCAATACACATCAGGCCTCTTTAATTCACTTTAGACACCCTCTTCCCCTTTATCTCACTCTTCCATGTTCCTCCTTTGTCCCCTTTGTGACTTTTTCCTATGTTTCTCGCTCTCGCTCCCTCCTTTCTTTTTCCCCTCTCTGGTCTCTTGCTCTCTGACCTGAAAATAATTGCCAGTCTCCAAAAATAAGTGCGAGTGCCACCACTCGCAACCACCAGCTCAAATTAAGCCCTTCTTATATCTGCTAAGTAACTCAATGAAGGTTATTGACATGGAGAAGTCCTGGGTGCATGGCTATTTCAAATTCTAGACCGAAACATTTTTAGAACTGAGTTATACACATATTCAGGAAATCATGGGATGAGCTTATTAAAGGATGGCCAGTCCTCCATTCCCACTGCACATGTACAGCACATTACCCATAAATATGCTGTCCTACATAAATTCATATTGAACTGGCACCGGTTTGCACAAAACATAAGAGAGTTCACGGCGTATCTTTGGCGAGTTAGGTACCTTCAATAGATGCTCATGACCACTGGAAGATGGATATTTTTCGCAGTAGATGTTGTAAATCCCCCCTCTTTCACTTACATGGTTTTATTGCTGAATTAACTCCGTAAGGGCACCTTTATTGATCACACGAGTCCAGGTGGACTGCTTGTCTGAACACATGCACCTTATAAAAGCTCTATTGCTTTGGGTAGAGTCGTGTAAATCGCATCAGTATGTCACTGAACATATATCCTACTCCAATTTGTTGATATATTTAAAAATAAATCACATTCAGAGGCAATCTTTTGCTGTATTATTTATCGTTCATTCAACTTTCATGGTGTTTCAAAAGTATTTAAGATCGAAATGTTAGTGGAAAATCTGTTAGTGTGCCTACTGCAAGTTAATTCACATATATGAATTACCATTTTGAATCTAATATCTGAAGTTGAATTAAATCTGCGATCACATGCAAACTCTGTCTTTGCCCGATACCAGACAGTGAGGTTTCGGATTATGATGCATCCCGCATCTTTCCCATGTCTACATTCCTCCAGTTCCCTCCCGGAGGAAGTTTTGCCGGGTAAAGAAGCATTCTTTGTCACAAGTATTCTTTCAAACCTTAGAATCCACATGCTACTGCAAGTTCACTGAATGCTAAAAAACGAACAAAGTTTTAGCCTTTGACCCTCAGGGGATAGTAAAGTTGTGGTAGTCATGACTTACTCTTCACCTTAGGGGGAACAACAAGACGCTTTAGTCAGGTGGCCAGCTCCCAGGCAGTCACTTGAAGAAAGATAGGTTCTCAATGATCAGACCATCAGACACATAGAAATGCCATACTCACAGGAACGAAGAGCATCTTGGAAAAGTAGCATGGGTCCAGCAGCGGCTCGAGTCAGGTAAAAGAGCCAGGGCAGGAGGGGGTAGTGTGTGTGGATGAGGTGTGACGGAGACAAATTAAAAAAAAGAAATATAACGTACCTGCCACCCTCCAGCATCGCGCTCTTCTGGTCCTCTCCATTGCAGGCACAGTCTCCCAGACCAGCCTGCGGCCAATCCTGAAGCTGGTCTTATGCATGAGAGCAGCTTTTGGATTGGCCTGAGTGCTGTGACAGACTGGGACCCTGTTCTTGCTCTCTCCAACCCGGCAACACAGCTGGGGTTGGAGAGAGCTTCAGTGGACATGATTGGCCAGCCTGAGACGGCTGGCCAATCTGTCATGCGCACTGACAACAGTGCCCAGCACTCCCCCTCCAGTACTGCCACCCCACTTATTATTATTATATATTATTATTATATAAAATTTATAATGCGCTCAGTTACCCAGGGGCATCCCGGCGCAGTACAGAAACAAGAAAGAAGCACCGAAACAATCACTACACTGGAAACAGATGGGTCTTCAGAAGTTTCCTAAAGAGTAGGATCTTAGGCTCTGAACGGATCTTAAAGGGAAGGGAGTTCCACAGTGCAGCCACTTGCACTGAGAAGCGCCTACCCCCAGAGCGAGCTCTCTTTACTCTAGTTGACTGCAGGAGATGTCTTTGGTCCGAACGCAGTAGGCGTGTGGGCTTATAGGGGCGTGCCATGGGGGGCAAGGATCGGTGGGCTCTTACCATGCAAGATTTTGTGGGCCGTGCACAACGCTTTAAATTTCACCCGTTCCCTAACGGGGAGCCAGTGAAGCGTTTTCAGGGCTGGGGCCGCTGAATGTCTTCTGGGAACGTCCATCAATACTCTAGCGGCTGCATTTTGTACCTGTTGAAGGGTTGTCAAAGTCGCTTCGGGAGCCCCGAGAAACACCGCATTCCCGTAGTCAAGCCTCGACAAGATTAGACCACGAATCAAAAGCTTCCTCGCTGGATCAGGGAGCAGTGGTAAAACCTTGCGAGCTGACCGAAGCAAACCAAAGCACACCCCTGCGGTCTTCCTGGCGTGGGTCCTAAAGGATAGATCTTCCTCCAACCATACTCCCAAGGTCTTAATCTCCTTATTTGGGGACGGAGGGTCACCCAGGGACCGGGGCCAGCAGCTAGCAATGATAGAGGGACTGGATTTTCCCATGAGCATCAGCTCAGTTTTCTCCCCATTTAGCTTGAGGGCAGAGTGGGACATCCAACGATGGACGTTAGCAAGGCAGTCATGAAAGACTTCAGGTTGTTCCACCAACTGGGTGAGCCCTACCACCAGCTGAGTGTCATCAGCATAGCCAATGAGCTTCACTCCTGAAGGGGCGACCACTCTTTCAAGCGGAGTCATACAAGTATTAAATAAGGTAGGGCTCAAAGATGAGCCCTGCGGGACTCCACATTGAAGAGGGAACCAGGCCGACTGCTCTACCCCTTCCCAGACTTGATAGTAACGGTTAGAGAGGAAGGATTCGAGCCATTTCAAGGCCAGCCCTGTCACACCCACCTCTGACAGACGTTGGAGGAGCACCTGATGGCTTACGGTGTCAAAGGCAGCACTCAAGTCCAGGAGGATCACTGCCACTGACCCTCCTGAATCTAGAATGCTCCTAGCTTCCTCCACTACTGCCAGTAAGGCTGTGTCCGTTCCCTGACCAGGGCGGAAGCCCGTCTGGGAGTCTCCCAGCAGATGATGGAACTCAAGATGGTAAGAAAGCTGACGATTGACCAGCTTTTCTGCGACTTTAGAAAAGCCGGGCAGAAGTGAGATAGGCCTAAAGTTGGCCAAATTGGAGGAATCTAATGCTGGTTTCTTCAATAGTGCTTTTACCACCGCTTTTTTCCATCTCTGAGGCACTGTGCCCTGGGAGAGTGAAAGATTGATGAGGTCAGTAAGCGGAGAGGACAAGGTGTCTGCCACTAGTTTAAGATATTTCATGGGCACTGGGTCACTAGGAGACCCACTCTTCATCCCCTTCAAAACCTGTGTGACCTCTTCCTCTGAAAAGGGGCCGAAGGAGGACAACTCAGCGGGGCATATTACCGGGCTAAGGTCCAACTCAGGGAGCTGAGATGTCGCCGGTAATGAGAGTAGGATCTTCTCTATTTTCGAATGAAAGAAGTCCGCGAGTTCTTCGCATTTTTCCTGAGGGTTGTCATGCACAACTGGGGGGATTGGGGCTTTCAGGAGTTCCTTAAAAATTTTAAAGGATTCACCTGGTGAGTTGCTTGCCCTCTCGATCCTATCGCTGAAGAAGCTCCTTTTGGCATCCTTCAGCGCGTTTTTATATTTCCTCATCGCTCTCTTATAGTCTAATCGACAGTCTTCCGTCCGCTTTCTCCTCCATGCACGTTCTAGTCTCTTGCATAGTGTTCTGAGACCCCTAAGTTCGAGAGTATACCATTGAGCGGAACCAACTCTTCTTTCCCTAATGAGCCTTCTCTTTTTAGGAATCAATAAATCCAAGGTATTAGTCAACCAGTTACCTATATGCTGGTCAGCAATAATGGGGTCAGTGGCAGGGGGAGGACAGGTTCTTGCTAACTCTGCCGCCCAATTATCCACTGGCAACCTTGACCAGAGTCGTTCCACTGTATGCTGTCTAGGAGCAGGGTCTCTCCACTTCCCCAGCTGCCATCTAAGAGGGACTAGATAATGGTCCGTCCAGGGGAGCGCCAGCGGCTGGAGGGCTTGCAGGTTCCCAGAGTTGGCAAAGGCAACATCCAGCTGATGACCCCTGTTGTGGGTACTACCAACATTCACAAGATGGAGATCGAGTGCAGCCAGCATACTTTGTAGATCTCTCGCCACTACATCAGAGGGATCATCAAAATGTAGATTGAGGTCCCCGAGGACTACAAAGTTGGAGGACGCGGCAGCCAATGGTATCACTGCCTCAATAAAAGAGTCTACGAAATTACCTAGCGTTGCGGGAGGCCGGTACACGAGAAGGCCAGATAAAGAGATAGTAGGAGATAAGCGTAGGGAAAACTGACAGCCTTCCGAGTTATTAATGCTACAATCTTCCGCTTTGCATACATATTCATCTCTGTACATTATGGCCACTCCTCCCCCCCTCCCGCCCAGCCTGTCCAGATGGTACATAAGGTATCCCGAAGGTAGAGCTTTAACAATATCTGGATCAGAGCAGGGAGCTAGCCAAGTTTCCGTAAGGAACAAGGCATCCAGGTTGTAATCTAACATCAGGGTGTTAATTTCCGTTGCGTGGCAAGGTACAGACCTGCAATTAAGCAAAGCCATGGAAAACAAAGTCCGATCCTTACAGGAGTAACCTACGCCACATACAGAACATTGAGCGTATGGGGTCCCTTCTACCCACTGATAGCTACAGCTGGAATGTCTGGGAGCGCGTAACGACAGCAGGGTATCCCTAGAATACCTGAGTGTAGAGTCCATGTGGGCAACGGTATTGAGCAGAGTAGCGTGCCCTGTGCCCGTCTGGGCCCGGACGGGCCCAGACGGGCTTAACTCTGGCGAAACTCCGGCGATATTCCGGTGAAGACGCTGCGTGATGACGCTGCGCGTCGGCATGGCTGATTTTATGTACGCCGAGCGCCTGGAGACTATCGCGCTAACCGCGCCGCCGGCAGTGTCCCCCCTCCCAAGATGTCCACCACAACAAGGCAATGGGCAGGGACCCGCGAAAAAACGCGGTGATCTACCGATTAGAGTGGGGGTAAGGTGGCAGCAGTGCGAGTCAGCGAGTGGCCTTATTTAAAATCAAGGCAGAAGGTAAAATAATAAAAAACAATATGACAAAAACGGGGCTTTTTAAAAATGAATTAAATTGTGCAGCTTGCAGCAAGGAGGCTGTAATGCGCGGGCTTTCTTAGCGTTCTGCCTTTCAAGACTCGACACAAGAAAAATAAGACAATAATAAAACGGGGTTTAAACCCATTTTATTATCGTTGTATGTTTCACGTTTTTGAGGGTGCTAAAGGGAGGGGGGATGCTCCTCCGCCACAGCAGAGGAGCCGCGGCTGCATGGGTCTTCGGTTTGCCCCACTTGATCTCTTTTTGCTAACTCCAAGCTGCAGCATAGGGAATAACCCCTTTGTAGATGTTGATGAGCGCTCTCCTCATCAGGGGAGGCTCAAAAAACTTGTGGAAGCCAAGCATCTAACTGCACTCCTCTATGGATCTGATGGGTAGAGAATTTCCATAGAATATTATATTTATTTTGGATGAATCCTTACCTCATATGTGTGCTCAGAGTGTCGGGCACCTATATGGCAATTTGTCTGTTGTCCTTACTTAATATATAGACCTCTCCTCGCATTCTAATCATGATTTGATGTGCGATATTGCCTTATCTGGGTCCAGGCTGTCCCCCATAACTACCTTGTATCTTCAGAATGATATAGAGGAAGATATTTCAGGATTCAGTCAAACTGATAGTCCAGTGTATGTCAATGTCTTGTAGTTGCTCTTGGTGTTGCTATTCCAGTATGAAGTATATCCGTGTCTGGCTGTTGCTTTGAACTTCATTTGGGGAAAAAAAGATATCTGAATATATTATTTTCCTTTAGGGGGTGTGTGGAGTGTACTGGTGTAGTCGAATAGAGTTTATATATTTTTTTTTAAATACCTCCAAAGGCAGCACTTTGATGCACTTTCATATGTATTTGTGGTATATGTAATGCTAGAAGCAAATGTTTGCAGTTGAAAGTAGGGGTTAGTGTTATAAGAACAGCTGAATACACCGGTTTGATAGTGCTAACAATGGATTGTGATGAAAAATGTTTGATGTGAGTAGCAGATACATTTGAAAATATTATCATATCCAGCAATTATATTTTGGACCAAACTGTCAATAGCAGGCCTTACCTCCTTCCTTTTTACTTGCTCCTTTCTTGGGGGAAGGGTGTCCTTTCACAAGCCACCATATACTTCGTAAATAGAAATATGAAGTAACGAAAGGACGCAAAGCAAAGTGGCAAAACAAGGAGGGGACGCACGGAAGCCAACGGAGTGGAAGACTGGAGACAACCAAAATGGAGGAAGGCTGAGGTCACCTACATGAAGAAAAATCACAAGGCACAAAAGTCCGGTGAACAGCTTTTACAACGCAACTTTTACACCGAACTACCTTTACCATGCAACTTGTACAACGCAAGTTGTTACAACGACTTGCGCTGGGGGGCGCTCTAGGATAGGGAATAGTTTAATTTACTATCCAACACCTTCCCTACTATCCAAGGGGACTGGAGTTGCAATAGTAAATTAAACTATTCACTATCCAGCGCCCCCCAACGCAAGTCGTTGTAATGACTTGCGTTGTAAAACCTGCGTGGTAAAGGCATGCGTTGTAAAAGCATGCGTGCTGACGACATACATCCCAAAAGTCCTCTTGCAGAACAACCACAATAGAAAATAAAGAGGAATACACCAATACAGAACTTTGAGAAAAGGGAATGTTATGAAAATGGATGCAGATTATGCCAAAGGCAGACTATCCCCAAGCATTGCAAGGGAGGTACAAAGTGCTTTGTGATAATGGTAATTCTTATAGTGTGAGGTATTACTGTATAATATTCTGCATGTGATATTCCACATTCTGGTATGACATGTAAAGGTTCAGAACAGGAGGGTGGAGAGCAGGAGAAGGTGAGGAGTTGCTGTGCAAGGTGTGACCTGTATGTGTGGGTTGCCATGGAATGAAGGAGTTGTTCTACTACCTTCAGTGTAGAGTGATTGCTACATTCTTGCCTAAAATAGTCTTCATTGCTAGTCCTTTCCATGGTCACCCGAAAGTGCTTTTTTGCCACCTTGAATTAGGAAACCATAGATGAATTTTTAAACCCGAGTTGGGACTTCGATAATAACCGGAGCCACAAACAGGTGTTGATGTCTTTCATGTCTACCAAACATAGAAGAATAGAGTCCTTCCTTTTAAAAAAATGTTTGTGGCACATTCTGTGGCACTTTTATTTCACTATTTAGTCATTTTACCATATTAATAAGTAGGGGTGGGCGGAATTTGCGTAATCGTGTTACGCAAATCTCCGCGAAACGGAAAAAATCTCTGCGAACACGCAGAAATTCCACGAACATGCGGAGTTGCTTTTTTACTGTTCCCAATCGCTGTTTGCGTGCTCGGGGGAAAATATCTCACGAACACGCATTTTGTGAACGCGAACAAGCAAAAATGTTTGCGAAGTCGCGGAATGCAGACTTTTGGGCAATTTTGCATTCTCCGCGAAACGCGAAATTACCCAAATTCCGCCAGCGGAACAGAATTTACCGCCCAGGCCTATTAATAAGACCACTAGTCCCAGAGTTCTAAAATAAAGTGAGACTGGGCTAATTAATCACTCATGAACCTAGCAAACTAGTAGGCAGGCATGGAAAGGTGACTGGTTACCCTTTGAAAATGGTGTGCCACTACAAGGCACAACATTTAAAATTGTCTCCATACTCTTCACATGTATTGCCGCATCTTCTTCCATGAATATTTTTTTTCCTTTAAAAAAATATAAATAAATAAATAAATCTGGTACTTTCATTACTTAAAGTCAAAAACACCTTAGCTATACCAGTTTCTGCATCAGTTATTTATGAGCTATCATTATGCACAGTTATTTTGCGATATATTTTACTTAAGTTATTATCCTATTTATTACATTCATCTAGTCGGCAACATCTGGTTCTGAGATGACTTTCCTGCTTAAATACTCGTGACAGAGGGCCCCATATGTCCTTAGGCCTTGAGGTCTCAGGAAGTTCTTCAGGATAGAGTCCCATGTTCTCCCTGCAGTATACCTTCTGGAGACAATTTGTGCGCTTAGGAGCTGACTTTTTCCACCAGTGCATAGCAACTCTCATATTAGCCAATAATAGCGCAACTGCTGTGAAAGTACGTATGCTGCCTTTCAAATTCGAAAGCAAACTCAACAGGCACACGTGTGGGCTACATTGTATTGTTTCTGCTGTCATGTCTCTCAAACTTTGTATTACAGACATCCAGACATCTTTGATCCAAGTACATTCCCGTGCTAAATGCATAAAATCTGTTCCCTTCCACCTACATCCCTACATTCATCATTTTCCCCGAGACCATACCTGTGCAGCCTAGCTGCCAGAGGCGTAGCTAGAGCTTGTGGTGCCCGGGCCTATCCCTCAGATTGCCGCCCCTGGGAGGGGGGGGGGGGGTGATGGACGGCGAGCACTTGAAAGAGGTCCGAGAGACACGTAGTATCGCCGCTAATAGTTACCTCGATCATGCAAGTTACATGCACATACATGACACGGTCCAAGGCTACACAGTTGAATACACCAGTGACTGGCAGTACAAAAGAGAACACACAGACTGCATGATCTATCTGGGGACTCAGAAAAACCACTTGTGGCATCAGAGAGCTGCTTGAACAATTACCTGGTAATCCCCTCAGCACAATGCAAACATGCACATACATGACACTGTTCAGGGATCCCAAATCTACAGCTGACATTAAATGAACATACATCATGGTCCCCCCCATTAAAGCAGTGGGGACCTGCACAAACGTGATGTGCTCTGGGGACCCAAAACCAACTTAACAGTGTCGAAGCCTGTGATTCTTTATCTTTCAAAAACAGCAAATTAAATATTCACAGGGAATGACTCACTGTGTGCCCTTAAAATTAAACGCAGTACAAAGAGGTCAGTCAGCTCCACCTTGCCAACACTGACCGGATACAAAGCCCGCTGTGGTGGCCCAAAGGCAACAACCAGGGGTAGTGCCCGGTCATTACTTCTAAGAAGCAGCAACCAACTCCCTGATAGTTACTGGGCACCTATGCAGCAGATGTCTTAACCCTATAAAAATATTAAGAAATGCAGACTTTGTAACCAATTAAGCATCAAAGATCTACAAACATGCTTCTCCTTGTTGCCAATTTCTTTGTGGCAGGGTTTTAAAAAAATGTAAAATTAGTTGAGGCCCAGATTTTGCTTTGGGATTGTGCCTTTTTTTTAGCACAACCCCAAAGCAAAATCAAATGTGTAAATCTCATAATGGGCTTAAATGCACTCATGATATACCTAATAAAAACAAATGTGTGTGATCATAATAGCCGACTGGCAGGCATTACATTTCCAAACAAGCACACAAGAGGCCACGAGAACCTGCTACAGCAAAGCAACAAATCAAGAAGATGTCAGGAGATTAATAAATAGGCCTTTGACTGTGATACTTGCACTACCTAAATCTGCTGGTCCAGAACAGCTCTGCCTGGTATTGTGCGTATTCTTACTAGCACAAGAAACACATCGTTCCTGTAAAATACGATATGAGAGACAAGTGGAGATGAGAAGAGAACAAAGAGAAAGCTATTAGAAAACAACAAATGTGAGAAAATAATAGGTGGAAGCCAGAGGAAAACAGGAATGTGATAGAATGCAAGTTCTAGTTGCACTCAAGATGTAAAACCAAAGGAGATGGAAGTGAAAGAAAGTGAGAGAAAGAGGATAAAAGTTGCATAGCGCGAGGAAATTGGAAGAAATAGAAATGAGAAAATTAGACTTGTAAAGATGCAGTTGAGATATAGGCAAGAAGAGATTAAGAGTTGGACTGAATGTTGAATTGAGTAGAGCACTGTTAAGCATGAAGGTGACGGTAGAAGATAGGTAGGCGAGCATCTGAGCTGTAACTGGGTGAAATTTTTTGAGAGAATGAAAGAGTGAGATATAGGACACACCGTAATGGGAAACTGGTGCAAAGGGGAAGATTTTAAGGTGAAAGGAAACTCAAAAAGATAGATTTGAGGGAAAGAGTGGTGAATGTAAGATAAAAACAGAGTCAAAAGAGGCTTGGGATTATGTGAAAAGGAAAATGGAATACTAGGTATGAGGTGCAGGTCAAAGAAAGACAATGAATTGTTGCGAGGAGAAACTATATAGAAGTGAAAGAGGGGTGGGTTAGGGTACGTTAGATGGAAGTTCAGCAGGAGACTGTAAATAAATGAAAATAAGGACCTTCAAATGGCTAAAAGACCCCCTAGCCTCAGCTCAACGGGAAATGGTTTGCGCTGCCAGGCAATTCAGTTGGTTGATTTGATCACTTCAGATGTCTAAGTCTGTAGCCGGAGGGTCACTGATTTGAATCCTTGTTGGCACACAGAATAGTGACTTGTATTTATGGTGCTATGAGGGCACAATCTGTGACAGAAAGCAGAGTATGTATGCAATTACTTTAAATATTGTATTACACACAGTATAAAATAGACTGCACGCAGCATAAGATAAGATAGTTTGTTGCCTGGAGGAGGCCAGTGACATGATTGTTTGCAACACTCATGTGAGACGCATTCATTAACACACTTGCACAAAACACTGTTGCTGCATAATGTGTGTGTAATGTAAAGTCATCTGGTGGAAATACAGAGATTTGGCGCAACGTTAAGGGTTAACCGTAACAAATATAATTCGAAAATTAATTACAATAAAAGAAAGCAAACAATGCAATTGAATGTTGAAAGATGCTCCCTGAGAATCAAGCCCTGGGGATTAATGGTTGATAGGTGGTGAAGCATGTTAAACCACAGTGATGTGGAGCAAGAATGGTTAATGTTTCGAAATAAAGAAATGTGCAGGGCAAATAAATAGATACAAGACAAAGACGACATGAAGCACGTTAAGTGTGATTGTCAGCTGCTAAAATACAAGTGAAATACATGCAGATTAAAGGAAGTAGTAGATGTACATGGGTGAGTCTTGAGCAAACCAGGTAGGCTGCATTATGCTAAACTTACATGAGATGCTGTTGGGTGTGTCTATTTAAATATATTGCCAAAATAATACCACACATTATGGGTAAATTAAAGAAGACAATAACAATCAAACTGAAAATGAAGGGATGTAAAGCCAGGGAATCGAACCCTGAATGTACATGAGATAATTAATCATGGAGATTATGGAATGAGCTGTATTGTGCTATACTACTGTGACCCCATGTTAGATGTGCCCATTAAAATATATTACCAACATAAGTTAAAATAAATTGAGTAAGCTACATCTGAATTATATATTAGAGAAGACAATTGTGCCAGGTACATGACTTATATAGGGGTCCTGCCAGAGAGATTCAACACTTGATGTGCATTGACAAGTCACAGATGGTACACAGTAAGAAGCGTTCTACTGTACATTGTTGTTTTGAGTAAAGAGCAGCCTCAAAGTGCATAGCTGCCAAGCTTTCAAATTGCTATGTGTGATATTTTCATAATTTTATTGTAATTAGGAGTACACCGCCGCAGACAATTGCACCAGTTTTGAAGTCTTCTTAGAGTTTCTCATTGCAAAAATGGGTATAATTACTGATATATATATATATATATATATATATATATATATATATATATGTTTCCCTCGTCTTCATTGCTTGAGTTTTGCTCGCAAAAAAGTGTCACTCATAGTCGTTGAAATGTCACTCATAATTACAATTTAATTATGAAAATATCAAACATAGCAATTTGAAACCTTAGCAGCTATGCTCATAGTCGTTGTCATAATTACAGTGAAGTTATGAGAAAATGTCACACATCTGAGACCTTGGCAGCTATGTTGCCACTCTGCCTGCCACTCACTAAAGAGCCCCCCTGAAAACGTTAAGATCTTACCTCCTCACTCAACCTCCAGCATCACTCCACAGTGGTGGCAGCCAGTGCCAGGGTCTCTATGGCAGGGGACCAGGGTTGGTTAACTTCTGCTGCAGCAGCCAGCAAATCGCCCATCACTGCCACTGCAGGCCCAGACAGACCAACAACAAGCAAGCACAAACGCGGGACGTCGCAGCGGCAATTGGCAGCACTGCAGGCGCACAACAAGTAGGTCAGGTTCGCTTGGCCACTTGGCGCTTGCACTTTCAAACGTGGCCGCGCGCGCGGCACTGGTGGACCGTTGCGGCGGCCTTATACCTCCTGGATAAATTGCGAGCACAGCATACATGCGCCTTCACCATGCGGCAGGCAGGACACGGTCTCAGTCAGGCTCGGCAGCACCCGCGCAGCAGGGCGACCTTGGGCCCACAGGCCGCGCCAGGATCTTGGTCTTGGCCTCCGAGCCGGTAATGTAATCTCTGTTGATGCTGCAGTCGGTTTCGGCCTCGGCTGCTGAAACTGGGAGAGCGTTCAAGAATGTCAGGAATGCGCTACATTCAGGCTGCTGCCACACAACGGCAACCTGCGAAGGCACGGTGCATCGTGAGTGAGGCCTTCCCCTAAAGTCCTGGAGAGTGTACTGAGGCTGTGCATTTCTGTCACTCGGGCGGGCACTGTTTGCACCAGCTCTGACCGATGCACCGCAGCAGCAGTGCACGCTGAAGAAACCCCCGAACAACACCCCTTTCCCCCTTATCACTTCCTGGATCACTAGGCTGCGCCGCCACATTACCTGCAAAAGCAATCCGCACAACAGACGCACTTCTTTATTAACAGATGTATTCATGCAAATATCTTCAAGTTGAAGCATTAAATTGATCTTCATATACAAGCATTTTATAGGTACACACCTAGTGCAGTCTACTACATGATTCCTTTATAATTTATTTGGAGACACTGACACTACTGTGACTGACAGTAGTGTCAGTGAGTGTCCCCAAATAATGTATAAAGGTCACCGCAACGGGCCCCCAAATAGTGCTGCCTGAGGCGGACCGGCCCCACCGCCCCGCCCCCCCCCCCGCCTCTCCCCAGCTACGCCGCTGCTAGCTGGTGTGTAGTACATTTGCTGTATATATTTAAAATGAATAATGCTTCAATTGAAACTAGACAGTGTTCCTATTCCTCCTGTGACAAATTAGGTACCAGCCTTTCATTCCAGTGCATAAGGGCTCTGTTGAGTGTGCTCTTTTTCTCCTCCAGGACCATCTTGTATAATTTGGTTACTAATTTACATATTGTGGGGCTTGCAAGAAGCACCTATAATGTGCAGAGTGTTGATGGTTCCCCTGGGAACGGAGGGTACAATTCTCGCATAGCTGCCTGGAGCTTGTGATATACGAATGTGAATAGTGGTGCTTTGTTCTATACATCTCGTAAATGGATGTATGACATTACAACGCATGTTTTTACCACGCATGCCTTTACAACGCGGTTTTTACAATGCAAACCTTTACAACGCATATCGCTTTGGGGTGCTGGATAGTGAATAGTTTAATTTACTATTCCAACTCCAGTCCCCGTGGACACTAGGGAAGGTGTTGGATAGTAAATTAAAGTTATTCCCTATCTTAGAGCGCCCCCGAGCGCAATGCGTTGTAATGGGTTGCGTTGTAAAAGTTGCGTCGTAAAGGCACTGCATGGTAAAAGTTGCGTTGAAAAGGATGTTTCCTCTCGTAAATTGTCAGCACCTACAAATGACCCCACTGGAAATACATAATTCATCCTTTCTATACCTGCCTGTTTTAAAATCGGGAGTGCCCCCTGCTCATGTGTAACTGACAGGACTGGGTGGTATCCTATAGGAAGTGATGGGGAATATAGTGAAAGTTTGTTAGCTCTGACTCCTAGGGCCCACTAGGCAGAAATGGTGCAATGCATTGTATTGATTTCTGTGCACGGTATTCTCCATCTATGATGTAGTAGCACATTCCGAAGCGGTATAGCGTGAGCATCTCTGTCTTCCACCGCCAAGTGTGGTGTATACATGTGAGGGTTATACCAATAATGTGCACAATGTGCATGTGTGCATAGACAATACAAATACAGATCTGGTACGCCAAACCCTCCATCTTTGTAAGGCATAGTAATTACATTTCACTACACCCCGAGTTGTTTTTCCTCCCATATGAGCTTTATCAGATGAGATAGTATATTGGCAAATAAGGAGCTGGGCAAGACAATAGGTATATTTATGAACAGGTAGAGAAAACACGGGAGAACTATCATTTGTAAAAGAGCTATGGTGTCTGCAAGTGATAGTGGATTTCTTATTCATGTATCAACTTGATTCTCCAATTTAGTGAGTGCCCTGCCATACTTTTCCCATATCACCAATTCTGGGTCTCCGTGAACCCACACTCCCAAATACTTCACTGGGTGTGCGGACCATTCAAGGGTATATTGAAGCGCATATGGTGAGGTGCACCTTGTCAGAGGAATAAGCGTCAATTTGTTCCAATTTATACTAAGCCCTGCATGCTGCTCAAAGCGAATGTATTCCCTGAGACTTAGTAAGAGATTTGTCTCCAGGTCCCTGACATATAGAACCATGTTATCTGCATATAATAAAATATTAATTACCATGCCTCTGCTGTATAACACATGCCATTAGTTCTAAAATCAATAAGAACAGCAGCGGGGACAAGTGGCAGCCCGGTCTAGTGCCCGTATGTATAGATAACACTCCCAACATGTGCCCTTCTATGCGTACTCTCGCCAACGGAGAGACGTATAACAGCCCTATCCAGTTCCGGAAGACCCTAGGAAGCCCCACTCTTTAAAATATTCAGAACATGTTACTCCATTCAATGGAATCGAAAGACTTGGCGGCATCTAACAATATTGCCACAGCCTTGAGATCCAGATTGAGCTGGTGATATAGTGCAAATATCGTATGCAGATTGTGTGTGGTAGATCTGGTTGGGATGAATCCCAATTGATCCAGGAGTATCACAGTCATTAGTAAAGGTTGTAGTTTGGTGGCTAGTATTTGTGCTAGTATTTTAGCATCTGTATTGATGCGTCGGTGGCTTATCAGGCTTTAGCAAAGCTATTATTAAGGCTTCACGTAGAGTGGAAGGAAGGATGCCCTTTCCAAATGCTTTTCCTGTATGTTTCCAAGATATATGGTGCCAATAGATCAGCAAATGCTTTGTAAAATTCACTAGTGAGCCCATCTGGACCTAGTGCTTTTCTGTTTAGTAAAAAACTTATGGCCTCACGTATCTCAGCTTCCTCAATAGGTTGACTCAAATATACCATTGGTCCATTCGACAGCAATACGAGTGCAATATACGATAAATAGTTATCTAGCCTCTCTGTATCTGTCTGCTCCAGGAAAGCATAGTTTCCCCTATAATATTGTTCGTTTTCCATTGGAATCATAATGATCGACTCCATCATAGTCTGTGATCTAGATAATGGGAGGTTGACTCTTGTCTGCTGCTATTCCGATGGCCAGGTTATGCCCTGGTCTCCCCCCTCGTCATATGCTCTCGTGACATGTCGCCTAGCCATATATTGTACTTCACTTTTTCCCAAGTCGTTATAGTCCATCACTTGTTTTCTTATATTGGCCAAGGTGTCAGGGCTTGGCATGGTTATGTATTCCTGCTCTAAGGGTTTTATAGTGTCTTCTATAGGATGTATTAAACAGGGGAAACCAGGAGCTATATTTAAACAGGTCCTGCACATGTGCTCGAAGGCAACTATGTAAATCACAACGGAGTGCAGTTCCTTAGGGAAGGGGAAAGATAGGCCTTTTATGGTATGCCCTCACACACCCCGAAGGATGTCATGCTTCATCATCGGGCCTGCTCCTCATTGGGCCGGCGTTGCAATGCCCATCAGGCACCCGCGAAGGGGCTCTTTGGCGGAAATCTTTTGGTGATGAAGCCGTAGGGTGAGTGCGTGTGTGGGCTAGGATAGTGCAGTGAGTGTGAAGGATAGAATAGGTCTACCCTAACGTGTTGTATTTATTATTGAAGGACACTAGCCTAAGTAAAAGACTGGGCCCTAACTGGATATGATGGTCCTTTAGGGCTAATGTGGTGCATAGGTCGACATGTTTCATGACCAGTAGCCCCTAACGGGTCAAGTGGCACTTCATCAGTGCTGAGGAAAGAAGAAAAATGAGTACTCTGGCACTAAGGCAATACTGGTTGGGAATTACCGGTCGGTAACCAGATGCGGTAAAGCGCCCCGGTCAGAGGATCCCGAGGTAAAAGACCTAAGGGAAAGGGGAGGGAGAGATAAAAACAACAAGAAAGGACCATAGTCTGGTTTACACATTGTTATTGCAAACAGAAATATGGGTTAAAGTTCAGCGAGAATATCAGTGCAGAGTGGGACTACCTACAAGTACAAGAGGGGAAGGTGTCTGTAGCACTTGTGATAGTATGTTATTGGTTAGTATCCAGAAACTGTAAATTAATTCATTCAATTGGAGCTCACAGTGCCAATGAGCATGGATATGGCTACGGTGAGTAGAGTAGAACTTAACTAGGAAGCAGCGATGCGTGAAGGCATCTACCAGCAAGTTTATATTCATAAATAGTAGTAACAGCGCATTCATCCGAACGTGCCAAGGCAATCATACAAACACACACTCTGCCAAATGTGCCGTCCATACACTTGGTTCTTAGCTTATTGATCCGTATCTCATAATGTCAAAGAATGGAGCTTCAAGTGTGACCTCCGTTGCGCGTAGACATAACCCAAATGTGGAGTGCACTTAAAATTAAACAGTATCAGAGCCAGTGACAGGACGCCGGCGGCGTTTTGCACCGTCACGAATAAGACAAACTCACCCCAGCTATGTAGGGTAAAAGGCTGGCGGGGATGGCATACTGGTGCATACTCACGGCAGGTCTACAGAGCTACTAGCTTAGATCCTACCCTCTGTCCAGGCTCTGTGCCGGAGAGTTCCGGGTCTGGAATATTTGAAGACCTCGTGTCACGTAAGGATGTGGACCTCTACACTGCTAACTAGGGTGGCCATTTTGGGAGGAATTTTTATTGTTCTCCCAAATTGCACGAGGGATACGGGATGAAGTGATAGACAGACTGGATTTTAAGGCGTCAACGCTGTACTGAATAAGTTACCCCTGTTATAAATATTGTTGGACAGACACACTTGCAATTGCAACATGACTCTATTGTCAATGAATATACACACTGAGCGTACAACGTTCAACTTAAAAGGGTATTAGTAGGAATTGTATATTACGATCGTAATACACGGGCTGCACGTGCATAGTGGGTATTGTCGCTCAGTTAGAAGAGTAGTTAGTTCAGATGCCTGGAATTGGAAGTCCTCCAAATTGCTGCAGTTGCGTCATATACGAGGGCCGCAAGGTAGATTCTTCCTTAGGGCTTTTGGGTGTTCAATTTATTGTGCCTCCGTATGATCTTTAAGTCCAGGAAAGGGAGGTACAAAGTCAGAGGTACTGGCTGTGAACCTCAGAAAGTGGTTGAGGCTGTTGACCCAAGTGAGGAATGCTGGGATCTGATTGGAATCCCCTTTCCAGAACACCAATGTGTCATCTATATATGGCGACGCCACAGGGATACATTATTCACAAAGGGGTTAATGTTGGTATTTATATGTTTTGCCTCAAAGTCTTACACAAACAAATGATAGACGGAATGCTGAATAAATCATACATTCACCCCCAGTCAAGAGATCTGGGTTAAATCCATCGTTCTTTTGCTCACAATGCCACCCCAGTTTAGACACAGCCATATGTAAATCAGTCTTGACCCTTTGCCTCATGGGAACAGTCCAGACCGAACTGCCAAGCCAGGTCCTCCCTGGACCGGAAACAAGTATCCTGGGACCGGCTTCTGGGTATTAGCCTTTATCAGCCAGGCTAGATTGAATCCAGTGGCACAGTGAGCAAGGGACCCACTTCTGGGCATACCCATCCCACATAGGGTGAAAAGTACTACGCAAACAAATGATGGACAGATGATTAAACCCAGATCTGTGTCTGGGGGGGAAGAGTGTCTGAAAAGTTTCAGCGCTCCGTTCATCATCTCCTTGTGTTTGCTTTGTTCACCGTAAGTTGGCAGGGTATGCCCAGACGTGGGTCTCTTGCCCTCTTTGCAACTGGATTCAAGCTACCCTGGCTGATAAAGGGTGTTACCCAGAAACCGGTCCCAGGATGCTTGTTTACGGTTCAGGGAAGACCTGGCTTCGCAGTTCGGGCTGGATTGTTCCCATGAGACACCGGGTCAAGAGTGATTTGCATATAGCTGGTTCTGAACTGAGGTGGCGAAGTGAGCTAAAGAATGATGATGGATTCAACCCAGATCTGTGACTGGGGGTGAGTGTCTGAAAAGTTTCAGCACTCCGTCCCTGATCTCCTTATGTTTCCTTTGTTCGCTCAAAGTCGGACATGTAAAGACATGCCAAACTAGGGGCAAAAGTGCTGCCCCTTGAAGTCCCTTGGGTTTGGTGATAAATCTGGTCCTCGAATTGGAAAAAATTCTCCATTAGGGCAATGTGGGCGCATTCCATGATAAAGCTTATGGGCGTGTGGGAGGTCCACGTTGTGTTCCTCAGAATATCCTCTACTACCTCAAGGGTGGCCAGTTGAGGAATACTAGTATAGGAGGGCTTCCACGTCAAGGGTTATTAGGACGTCATTTGGGAGCCCTCCATATTTGTGGCCTCAACTAGTCTAAGGACATCCCTAGTATCCTGAAGGAAAGTAGGAGTCATTTTAACCAACGGTTGGAAAAAATGGTCAAAAAATGTAGAGAATGGCTCCAAGACAGACCCTATACCCGACACAATTGGTCTTCCTGGAGGCAGCAATACCCCCCTTGTAAATTTTAGGCAGTGTATAAAAATAGGGTAGTCTTGGGTTGTTGTTAATGAGAAATTCTGACTCTTTCTAGAGATCCATCCTTGATTAAGAGCAGATGTGGTTAATGCTTTTATTCGTGTCAAATGGCATGCAGTGGGGTCCTCCGAGAGGGGAGTGTAGTATCTGCCATCATGTAGCTGGCGTAGACATTCAGTCCTGTAGTTAGCGGTGGACATTATGAATATGGAGCTGCCTTTGTCTGCTTCTTTGATGGTTCTGGTAGTGTCGATGGCCAGGGTTTTAATGACCTCAGTTTCCAATCTTGAAGTATTGTGAAATCCTGCGTTGATATGTTTATCTGCAATCTCCTTAAGGACTGCGTTTTCAAAACTGAAGATTTCAGAAGGTACCATACTGGCGTGGGGGTAAAAGTAGAAGGTTTGTATAAACCTGAATCAGTAAGCTGTGAATCAGGTTGGTTGCCAAAGAAAGCCTTTACGCGAACTTTTCTAAAGACATTCTGAAGTTCACAGATGGTGAGAAAGGTGTTAGTAGGGGTAGGTATAAAACCCAATCCTCGTTTTAGGACTGATTTTTCTACATCAGGTAGTGATCTCTTAGATAGATTTACGATTCGTTTTTCTTCTTACATAGTCTTCTGTAGGTTGCAATTGCCTGCTGATATCTTTTAATACTCCTTCACTTGTGCACATGCATATTTCCCATATTGTGGCTCTGAATGCCTCCCAAAGTATACTTGCTTCACTTACTGAGCCGATATTTATGTCAAAGTAATCAATAATGCCATCCCAGACTAGTGTAATAAAGCATCTGCCCTGAAACTCCATGTAAATTGGTGAGGGGTGTATGATGGCAGCTGAATACTCAGTTTGACCAGGTTGTGATTACATAATGTCCTTGCTAGGCACCCAACTTCTGTCACCCAGGCATTTACCCCTGCTGTTGCCATCCATTGATCCAGTAGGGACGAGGTCCCGTGGACCGATGATGCATCAGGGCTCTCTATTCTATCTGGATTGCAGATTCTCCATATGTCCACTAAATCCAGTTCCTCCATCCCTTCTCTCATAATTTGGGCTGAACTTTTGTTTTGTCCGCCTTGAGGGGCCGACTTATCTTTGCTTGGGTCAAGATGCGTGTTTAACACACCACCTCATTTTATTTCAGATTTTGTGAGGGGGCACAGAGCATTCAGTATGTCTACATAAAAGGCAAGATTATCTGTTCGGCTCATAAACTTTTACTATTGTAAGTAGGGTGCTGTGCATGCGGCCCTGAAGAATGGCATAGAGCCCTTGCTCGTCTGCAATGGCATGTGTAACCACAAACGGTGTCCGTTTTTTTTATTACCGTCATTACCCTCCTAGCATACATTGAGTACAAGGATGCAAGCTGGACCTCTGCCCAATAGGTGCCCACCTTCGCCTCTGTGCACTTCGTTAGGTGCGTTTCTTGGAAGAGCGCTATTTGAATGTTATGTCTAGTTATGCATGCAATTGCCTGTTTAATTTTCTTAGGGCTGTTAAGACCTCTTGCATTCCATGTTATGAGAGAGATATTAGTAATCTTAGAGTTTCCATGTGTAGTCATCTAGTTTGTGGAAATCTACAGAAATTGGCCTTAGCATGAGCTAAAGCCATTTTGGCTGTGGCACCCATTTTGTTATCCATGTGATTCTTTTGTCTTCACTGTTGCTTGCCTTTCTATTCTGCTTGAGTCATCAACTGTAGTTAACTCTTTCAGTACTGAGCCAGAGCAATGTATGAGCTCAGAAAGGCCTGTAGCTGCTAGAATGCACCTGTTTTAGAATGTAACGGTCAGGCTATTTCAACAGATGTAAGCAGTTCTGTCTCCCCTCCCACTCTGCTGACTAAGTGACATCTATCTGCCCATGTTAGTCGACAGCTATTCCTGTGTATGCCTGTACCTTCTATTTGAGTCTCCATGCTTACTCAGCAACAAACTGGGTATATAAGCACCATGGTTTCTGTATTCCTTGTACCACCTCCTACAGTGCTCGAGGGTGTTGTATTGCTGTAGTCCCACTCATGAGTGAATAATAAACGTGTTATTTATTTAAGCAATTTGTAAAGCGCGCAAATACCCTTGGGTGTCTCGGCGCTAGTCATTCCATTATGTGAACCAAAGTCACAATAAATAAATATTGTCTTTCTTTTATGCTGACTTCATGTGCTCCTTATAGAGTACTATAAAAATTGCTTTGAGAGCTTTAGTACATTTAGAAAGTTCTCTATTCCCTAGTGTCTCTCTGGTTAGTCTTTTTTTTGAGTCGAGTATTTTTTTCACGCTGCTTCAGAGCGTAGATTAAGATATTTTATTGATTATGAACAGGTCTTCTTGGGATACGTTTCAATGCCTACCTTTGCCTCTAAAAATAGCCTTATGTCATTTCCATTCTTAAAGCATTTCTTTCATCCCTGCACAGGGATCCCGCTCTTTACTGTCTGCAGCAACGCCCTGGGGCCAGGCGGTCACCTGACAGCTGTCCAGGAAGCAGGGTTCATCCCCTGCGCTCCAGCTCTAGCTCCAGCTTCCGTGCCAATCTCTATTTTGTTGGTTAAAGGACCAGTGGACAGATAAGGGTGAATTGCTGCACTGGTGGGCTCCTAAAAAGGCTAATTTCCACAAGTTTCCTGCTTGCATTATGACCAAATATCTATCCAGTGCATCTACTACCGGTGAGCTATTTTGGCCCAAACATGAAACATAACCACTCTTTCCTCCCGCCCCCACCCACTTCAGCATCCCAGTCATAATAAAGACACAGTCCCCAATAACTTTAATTTCTAGCTTCTAACAATATCCTTATTTCTAACAACAACAATATACTTAGCAGCACAATTGGGGTTCACCATCGTGGGGACTGCCAGATACCCAGCATCCCTCCAGTCACGGAGGTGGCTAGGCATACTAGTTCACCAGTTTATTTAAATAATGTCAGGGACCGGAGGCCTCGGTCTTGTCCCCCTTCATTTGTGCCTCCCGTTTTTTGTCCCATTGGTGTCCCTCTGTTCGGTTGAACACTTCCCAGAGGTTGTATTACTGGTCGGATTCTTCAGCTTACCGTGTTTGTTGGTGCCGTTTATGATGTGTAATCGACTTCAGAAAATCCTTGGCAGCTTTCGAAGTTACATATTTTTTTTGCTGACCTTCATAGTCAATGCATATACGGTAGGTCTTCTTTCTGTAGTTGGCGTTTTATAGGTAGGTACTCTCTCCTCGCTGCTTTTACCGTCGTTGTGAAGTCCAGCTAAAACGACACCTGAAACCTCGGATAGCTCAGTTCCTCGTTCTCCAGCGCCAGGTGCAACACTGTCTCGGTCGAGGTAGTTGAGTAGTTTTGAGATGTTAGGGCGCAGAGTGGCCCCCGGCGGAGATCGTGCCGTCAGTGATCTATGTGCATGCTCCACCGCCATTATCCTGGACATATTCTCCTGGTCGAAGAGAGCATTGATCATCTGTTCCACATATATTTCCATCCGCCCTTTATTTGTTGATTCCGGGACACCTACAATGCGCAGATTATTGCGCCTTCAGGGCGCTTCTAATTCTTCATTTTTTGCTTGTATGATGGCTAGGATTTTTTTTCATAGCTGTGCCCTTTCAGGGTATGTATTTCCTCCTCTGCCGTTGAGATCCTTTGCTCTGCATCTATGAAACTGGACGATTGCTTGTCCAGTTTGGCAGATATATGATCAATAGGCTGATTTAAAGAGTCTATTTTGCCATCAATAGAGGGGAAGCTCTGCTGCATGGCTTGCAATGTCAATTTGAGTGTAGAAGCCCCCTGTGTGTCGGTTTCTTGATCAGAGTCCTTCTGCGATCCTGTGCAATGTTTGTAATTCTTTTAGCTTCAAGTGTAAGGCGCAATTGATTTTTTTCTGATTTCCACATGCATAGTTATCCTGTGTGCCCTCACAGCTGTTCTCTAGCCCTAAAAGGAGTGGCTCCAGTGGGTCAGCAGACTTACTTGGTACCTGTTCTGATACGCAGTCAGAGATCCTGGTGTTTGCTCTCAATCCATCCTCACTCAGAGGTGAGCTCGGCTATGCGCTGCCCGGACCGACTCTCGGGCCCGACTCGCCTCCTCCGACTGCCTCACCAGGGGATCCAACTACATGCAGCAACATCCTCACCTGTGCCCTTCAGTTTTGGCCCCGGCCGCCGCCTCTCCCTGCAGCAGCAATCCAGTCTCCAGGATCTGCAGCAAACTGCTCACTCACTGCATCGGGCTCGCACAGCCATGGCTCAATAACTGTCCCTGTCACACAGGGCTCCTCTGTCACCAGCAGTCGCCGCAGCCTCCAGCAGCAAGTCGGTCAGGCTCTTATATCCTTTTCTTCTCTCTGGATGGTTTACTCTTTGCTGTAAGCCTGGGTGCGCAGCAACCATGGCATGGCCCGGTTCTCTGTGCCTTTGCGCCGCTTATGCTTTGGGCCCGGTCGCTGCCTTATGATGGGAAGTCTTACCAAATCTCAGGTCCTAGGGTCATGCCTCACTGCTCCAACATTTCAGGATGTTTTAGTACTGGAGGCCAGGATATTAGACTGATGAGTTTCGCCCGCCCGGCAGAACCGCACTAATGTGCGGCTATCTTGCCTTGGGCTCCCTAGCACCCTTTATTCCATCGCCTTCATTTTTTTATTAAATTGTGTGAAAGTAATCAAAGCCACTCCACCCGCAAAATACCACCTTCAGAAGATTCATGAAGAAGCCCCATGTGCAGCCAAACAGAGAAATTGAAAGGGACTTAAGAAGGTAATCTAGCATTTGCAGAGGCAGCGTGACGCCGTTCACAGCCCTGAGAGGCGGGCAAGGAGCAAGAAGTGTTCATATGAATGTTTACCGGAGTAGGCTGAAAATGAGTGGAGACAGTAAGGTGGCCTAGGGAGAAGACCCATCTGCACAATGAGGTCTCATAATCCGGCAAAGGACAGGCCCCCCCCCTCCTACCCATGTCACTATGGAGAGTCTATAACACAAGAACCCATAGTAAGGGTAATTGCTCAAGCATAGGCACTTGATATACGGGTGCTGCAGCATCCTCAAAATAACCATGCTGGAGTCCAAAAGGTGAATGAGCATTTTATTTATTTGAGAGTTTTATATAGCGCTGGCTAGACTCAAGGGTATCAGAGCGCTTTATAAGACACAGCATTGATAAAGACACAGCATTGATAAAAGGATTCACATTTGACAAAGTATAACGAGAGGGGATAAAAACAGTGTAACATAAAAAAGTATCTCATGAAACCTAGGGTCCTGCTTACAGCTTTTTAAATCAAGAGAGCACCTCCATATTGACAAACTTCGTACTACAAATTGTGTGGTTTTAGGGAAGTCACTTTATCTACTTCTACTTCAGTTCATTACCCTCAAAAATAAGCTAGAAGTGCCTACAGCGGACATAGATGGTACCACGCTGCAATTTTCGTTCCTACTACCTGTTTTTAAACTTAATTTTAATATTTTTAACATTGTTCTGACTCCGCGCAGGTGGTGGGTTTATACTGTACATTATCGTTGTTAAACTCTTTGCGGCCAGAAACGAATAGGCAATCTACAGTCAGAGACTTCTCTAGACATAATGAGAAGCTTTTTGTAAAACTGTTTTGAATATTGATATGCACTAACCTCTCTTTGCACATCTTCGTGCTTTTTGGCTTTTTCCTCACTTCTTCTCTCCTGTTGAAAGCCTCTTTCAGTGGGGTGGAGTTCTTCTTGATTTCACTGAAGGTGTGGCCATTTCCTGTCCTGCTGCATATAGTAGTTGATGGCACTTACACTTCATAATGTGCCTGCCACCGTGGACGAGCCGTGGATGCGCCGCTGGTGCCCCGAAGGTCTGCCAAAGGCAAACCCGTCTGTGCCTGTCCGCGGCTGACCAGCAGCCATCGCCAGCCATGCTGCCCAACTCTCCCCAGGTATGCGACTAACAAGAGACTTGCTACTTAGCCTCAATAATGACTCACGGTAATGCTATAATTACTTGCTCACTGAAATATAGAATGGCCTAATTACATGTAGGAAATGCAAACTTGCACTTAGTCCCCTACCTGAACATTCTAAGAATGTCTTAAGGACCTCTAAATCACTGTTAGGAGGTCTAATAAATGCCTGATCCCTATGTCAGCATAACCAGAACATTCAGGATCTTATCCTTGACTGGAATCTCAATATTCTGTTTGTTACAGAAATGTGGCTCCGGGAGGGGTGAGGTCCAGATATTGCTCAGACACTCCCTCAGGGATATGCCCAGCATAGGCTAGACAGGCTGTAATCACGAGGAGGAGGGCTTGGAATCCTCTATCATAACACACTCCAATGTTCCACTTTTGAGATTCAAGATCTTAAAAGGGGCAGAATCGCTTGATTTCTGCCTCCATTTAGATGGGTCCACCTTTTTCCCTAGAGCCCTGGTCTAGCGCCCCCGGGTAATGGCGCCCAATTTTTAGACACTCTGGGAGACTTCTTAGGCCCTCTAATAGTTAGATACTCCAATTTCACCCTTCTTGGGGACCTTACCCTACACTTAGAATGCAAAAGCAAATCAGGAACTAGAAAATTCTTAGATATCCTGGATACCCTGGGTCTAGAGCAGATGGTATATTCTCCCACTCAGAACGCTGGACACACCCTGATGGAATCTGTTCCAACCACCGCTCCTTAAAAATCAAGGACCCTGTACCCATGCCTTGGACTGATCATTGGTTCATCCCATTCAAGTTAAATCATAAGCACACCACACTACACTAGATCGGACCAATGATGTCCCCGAAACAGTCTGAAAATGGAGTATAATGCTAACCAATCCGGACCTTCACAACAAAGCACAAGACCCTAGACCCAATTTAACTGGTGATCCCATCAGGGATTCACAATATTTTAACTCATGGATGTCCTCACTTTGCAACGCCCTGCCCCCCCCCCGTTAACTTAAAAGGAAAAACCCCACCATTGAAAACTCTTCTCCACGGTTCACTCAAAAGTTGATAGATCTACATCTTCATTGTCAGAGGTACTGGTCCAGTTCAAAAAAGCCCTGAAAGACTATCATCTTCAAATTAGACTAGCGAAGAAAGCATACTACCTCAACTTAATCGAGTCAGTGGACCATGACCAATAAACCATCTTTAAGATCATGAAATCTTTCACAAGTTTGAAA
Source organism: Lissotriton helveticus (assembly GCF_964261635.1). Classification (NCBI taxonomy): domain Eukaryota; kingdom Metazoa; phylum Chordata; class Amphibia; order Caudata; family Salamandridae; genus Lissotriton; species Lissotriton helveticus. The sequence continues at coordinate 1,381,040,027 of NC_136067.1, forward strand.
GCACTCGAACAAGATATTCCACCTTCACAGACTCTCTGCAATCAAATAGCTGACTTTTTTTAAACAAAAACTTCAAAACATTCACAATGATCTTAAGGGGATACCTTCCCCCAGTCTAGAATTAACATCTGAACCCCAAGAAAAGGCACACCATTTGCGTTCGTTCCAGAGGATTGACACGGAACATTATGGTCAGGCCATCCCCTCTTGCAAGTCAGGATCTCCTTTTTCATCCCTGCCACCCCCCCCTGAAGATACTTCACATCATCATTGACACTGTAAGCCAACAGTATAACTCATTCATTACTTTCACTAGCAGAAGTACCCCCTGATTGGAAAATCGCGGCGGTTAAGCCTCTCCAGAAAAAGCAACTATCGGATCCCACCACTCTTAACTTCCGCCCCATCTCCTTATTGCTCTGTCTCAGTAAAATGACTGAAGAATTGGTCAATAGTCAATTAATTACTTTCTCAGAAACCTCTAACACACTGTTTCCTACCCAATCAGGCTTTAGGCCACTACACTCTACAGAATCAGCACTCCTACACACTTCTGAGACCCTCGAATTGCACTTGGTAAAGGAAAAAATGCAGTACTGGTTCTGTTGGATTTGTCAGATGCTTTCGACACCATTTCTCATGAGATCGTGTTCCATCGTCTAAAAGCATGCAGCATTTTCCATTTGGATCTGGACTGGATTAAATCTTTTTTGACAGGCGTCTATCAGTCAGCCGTTGAACACCTACAGGCATACCGCAAGGTTCTACATTAAGTCTAGTGCTGTTCAAGTCTACATAGCATCTCTCATAGATTTGATATCATCATTCAAAATCGAAATCTCCTCATATGCTGACGATACCCAGCTAATTTTAGCCTGAGATAAACACCAAGGCAATGCGGAAGAGAACTTCCAACACTGTCTTACGGATGTTATATATTGGATGAAGCGGAACCACCTGAAGTGTAATGCACAAAAGACAGACATCATGCTCCTAGTCAAGGCAAATAACTTCACCCCAGTCGCTGGTGGCCGCCAAATACCCCCTCCACCCAACACGGTGGAGGCAGTTAACAGTCTTGGGTGAAAATTAGTATCAACTCTATTTTTCCGCCCACAAGCATTATCAGTGGCTAGGAAATGTTTTCAGCTCATTAAATCTTTAAAGACATTTTTCGATCTTCTTCCAGTGACGGCAAGGAAAACTATTACAGCAGCCCTAATCACCTCCAGATTAGATTATTGTAATAGCCTCTATGTGGGTGCTAATAAGATAAAATTCAAGAAGCTCCAGACTGTTCAACATGCAGAAGCCCGCCTGGTGCTGAAACTGCCAAGCTGTTCCTCAGCTTCCGCAGACCCTAAAATGACTGCATTGGCTACCCATCCATAAAAGAGTACTATTTATACTCGTCATCACTTTTAGATCTTTAAGGACCTCAGGACCTAAATACCTAACATCTAAATTCACACCTTGTGTTACTACACGTCCTCTTAGATCCTCCTCAGCTAATCTTCTAACACCCACACTGTTTAGATACAAAGCTAAGGGTGGAAGATCAGTAACTGCACTGGGAGTAAAATCATGGAATACACTCCGCCGCCATCTCCGCCTCATCCAATCAGAAGCCAATTTCAGGAAATCCTTGGAAACGTGGATTTTTGGACTTTGTTTCCATTCTGTTTCTTCTTTATCTATCTCTCCATTTTCTATGTTAGTGGCGCCTCTCCTGGGCCTCCTATCTAGCTCTGTACAGCGCCAAGATACTCCCTCAGAATGATAGCCGCGCTTTAGAAATAACACTTACAATACAGTACAGACTTTTCAGTTTAGAAAGCATATACTACAGTAAGAGTGAACAACAGACGGTATTCTTTTAAAAAGTAGCGGAAAGACATCCAACTGAAGAGCATGTAAAAGAAATCTACACATTGAATTTCGGTGAAAAAATGATCAGAGAAAGAATTTCATTTGAAGTAATTGCCAGTGTTAAGAAGAAGCCAAACAGATGTCAACCACATTGCATCAATACCTACAGACTGCATCTAAAACAAGGTTGCATGTTTTACTATCTTGTCACATTTGCTGTGTGTTCAAAGACCAAGATTGATGTCAGGCTATGTCATATGGCAAATTGCTGCTTCTTCTTTTAAAAGGGAGGTTCTTTCTCTGTTTGCAAACTTAGAGGATTTTGAAAAGTGAACTATGTTTGGTACAGTGAGTGTGCAAGGAAAGGCTGTAGGATGTCATTTTTTTCTAACACACATCAAAATTGAAAGACTTGTAAATAACATACACATATTTCAGGATATATCAGCAGTTAGGAAATCACAAATGAAGCACATTTTTTGTAAGTGTAATGGATACAAAAATTGTAATAGGATCAAAACAAATAAATACACGTGATGGTGCACATTTCAAATATTCGCTCAAAGCAGATGGCCTCACATTATCATTTGTGTGTTGTACAGTTATAACAATAAAACTATATCTCTGTGCATATTTAGTGGTCATTTCAGTGAAATATATGTATCTGTAAATGATTGTGCATTACCAGACTTTGCTTTAGTAGATTCAGATAAGCTTTATTCGATTTTAGTTTAAAAATCATAAAAGCATCAACAATACATAAATAAAAACCGTAAACATTTCATAGGCACAGTAAAAGATCATTACAGGATTATTAAAACAAGATTAAATAAATATAACGAATCAGCTAATCAATATGTAAGGGTTTCGTTATCAATGAAACAACTATAAAACAATATACTTATCAGTTACATCCTACCCTGTCAGTTTAGCTCAAACTTATGAGTGGCCTCTTAATAGTGGAGTCTTAAAAATACAATTTTTTGGACAAAAGTTCAAAAACCATTAAAGGCTAAAAAGTTGGTTCTATGTAATATGTGGGGAGCTCGGGTAGAAATCGTACAGATCCCAAATGCGAATGGTGCCATGTCTTTCTTTGGGGGGGCAAAATCGTAAAAAGGGGACAACATTCCTGTTTTTGAATTTGATTAGTACCAGGTCCCCAGCGATGTCTTTGGGCAGCGTGCCTAACCATCCCACCCTCCTGACACTCAAGATACCACCATCTAACTCAGGTGGCAAAGGTCTATTGTTTTGTAGCCAGAAAATGGCCTTATTTAGCAGGTCCTGCTGGGATTCGCGTGTTCCCTGGGTGAGGGCAGGGACCCCAGAGAGGACAGACACATATGGGGCGGCTTCAGGGGGCAGGTTGATACGTAGCATTCTTACCAGAGCGGGTCTAGCCACTGTATGAGTTTTTAATGCAGGTTTTAAGATTACTTTGGGGCCTGTTGGAGTAGGTGTACAGGGAGGCTGTATTTGAGTGACACCGTTCTTACAAGTACCAGACTTATACTTTTCGGGGGCGATGGGAGGGTTAGGGCAGACGGATGTGGCCATTGTATTAGTTGAAAGAGGATACTTTCTGATTACTGTCTCAATGTTAATCAGCCTTTCCCCTAAATCGTTGATTTTTATGACCAAGGGAGAGATGACAGCTAACAACAGTTGCTCAATTTGAGCCAATAAAGTCAATTGGGGAGACAAGAGAGGGTCCTCTAATTTGTCCGTGGCCGGGTCCTCCATAAATGCTGTTGGGTTAGCGGAAGATAATATTGCGCTGGTGCACAGATTTTGTGTACTTGCATAGTTCCCATTGTTAATTTCGCTGTCGTGCTTCCCTCTAATGTTGAAACCCAGGGGCGCAGCATTTACTTGGTTGTAGTCTTTATTTACGGGAGGAGCAAGGACCCGTGGGGAGCCATTAGAATTTACACAAAATGTGCCCACAGTAGGGGAGGTTATAGCATCAGGGACGTACTTTGTGCCACACAGGGCGTTGAGCTCTTCCCAAATGGACATAGTGTTTATGATAGTAATGAATACGCCAGAACGGTCAATAAAATTGAAGCAGCACAATACCTCCTCCTGTGATGAGATCAAGTGGGGTGGCCTGTCCCGTCCTCCTCGTGCCTCTGAGGGCCTCAGAGGGCCCGCCCTTTGCCCGGGCTTAGCCCCAGGCGCCAACCCGCGCGCGATCCCGCGATGCGGGGGATCGCGCTGACCTTAAGCGCACCTCCGGGGGCGGGACAGGATGCACGCCTTCCTAGGCGCAAGCGGTGCTGGGGGATGTAGTCCCCGGTCTGCCGCCTCGCCGCGGTGGTTGAGAAGCGGCAGGCAGTAGGGAAGTAGAGAGCCTGGTGAGTGTTGCAGCAATGCAGCGCTGGGGCTGCGGTGGTCGAGGAGCCCAAATGAAGACCTCCCAGGTCAGTGTCAGCCCAGGTCCCCCGCTCCCCCGGGGCTCGCGCTGACCTTAAGCACACCTCCGGGGGCGGGACAGGATGCACGCCTTCCTAGGCGCAAGCGGTGCTGGGGGATGTAGTCCCCGGTCTGCCGCCTCGCCGCGGTGGTTGAGAAGCGGCAGGCAGCAGGGAAGTAGAGAGCCTGGTGAGTGTTGCAGCAATGCAGCGCTGGGGCTGCGGTGGTCGAGGAGCCCAAATGAAGACCTCCCAGGTCAGTGTCTGCCCAGGTGCCCCGCTCCCCCGGGGCTCGCGCTGACCTTAAGCGCACCTCCGGGGGTGGGACAGGATGCACGCCTTCCTAGGCGCAAGCCGTGCTGGGGGATGTAGTCCCCGGTCTGCCGCCTCGCCGCGATGGTTGAGAAGCGGCAGGCAGCAGGGAAGTAGAGAGCCTGGTGAGTGTTGCAGCAATGCAGCGCTGGGGCTGCGGTGGTCGAGGAGCCCAAATGAAGACCTCCCAGGTCAGTGTCTGCCCAGGTGCCCCGCTCCCCCGGGGCTCGCGCTGACCTTAAGCGCACCTCCGGGGGCGGGACAAGATGCACGCCTTCCTAGGCGCAAGCGGTGCTGGGGGATGTAGTCCCCGGTCTGCCGCCTCGCCGCGGTGGTTGAGAAGCGGCAGGCAGCAGGGAAGTAGAGAGCCTGGTGAGTGTTGCAGCAATGCAGCGCTGGGGCTGCGGTGGTCGAGGAGCCCAAATGAAGACCTCCCAGGTCAGTGTCAGCCCAGGTCCCCTGCTTTAGTAATATATTGATGACAGTGTGCTCCAAAATATACCACCAGCTACGTACTACATCCTTACCACTCTTCTGCTAAATACATTTGCTGCACTTGTTGTTTGTGTGACAATTGCAATTTTCATAATATTTAAGACTGCAGTGATGTAACATTGATGGAACTCCCCCCATCTTTGAAAATTGTTTTAGCACCACTATACTTAAGTCAGACTATGAAATACATCATCTTCTTTTGAGCAGACTGTGTTCAGGAAGGTAACTTGTGGATACACCATGGGTTTTCACCCACTATGTGCATGCCAAAAATCGTTTTTCTCACTTAATTAAAACTTTATAAAGAGCAAAATTTGCTTGGATGCTGAGGGACAATGCACACCCGGAGACAAAATTCCGAACACACAACACTGAATATAAACGTAGTTCAAAGACAAATACATCTGTACAAATATAGTCCTAAGAAAAGCACAAACAGACACTGAAGTTCATAAGAACTTTGTCCATCCACCAGTAATTCCTTTTAGGCCTCCTCAGGGCATCAGAATTGTATCCAAAGAATTCATACTAACAGGAGCCTCTTGAGCGGGAGAGGTGTGGCGCCGCGGCCAGGGCGACTGACGCTGGAATCTGGGGATCAGGGTTCGATCCCCGGCTCCGGCGGCAGGTTAGCCCAGCACCATGTGACTCTGGGCAATAGCTCGCTTAATCTTCCCGACGGCCCCCAGCGCCTAGAGACCCTTACGGGTGATTGTGCGCTTTACAAATGTGGATTATTATTATTATTATTATTATTGGCTCTAGGGTGGGGCTACCCCAAAGGTTTGTCATCAAAACAGCCCCAAGCTTTTTCTTTTGCCACTCAGATGTCCTATAGCAGTAGGACATTTCATGCCATTTGTTGCACTTTGGCATCATCTTGTGGACAATTGTGGGGGTACAGTGAGGCAGCTGCCTGCTGCGGCCAGTTTGGAATTAGTCATGAGACTTCATCTCCAGCAACCCACAGTCAGACTCTCCCTTCTTCTCACACACTCTCTTGTAGCCTCTCCACAGTGTTCCTTCCATCAGCCTGGTTAATAGTCATCTCTTTCCCGTACGGTGAGCAGCTCACTCCGCTGCATAACTGTCCCTATTGGTCCTCAAAAAGCCAACCGAGCCAGCATGGCAAGTCCTAGCCTATCCACTACGGGGGCAAATTCTTACACTCTGGTCTACCTCCCCCAACCTCTCCAAAACTGCCACTAAATCCTTCAAGCACTCCACCCTGAAAAGGCACCCCGAGTCACTGATCTCTGACCTTCATTACAGCTCGGACAACGGCACAGTCATTAATGACCTCATTTTCTACTCTAGAAGAACCAAGGCCTGGCACAAAACCTTTGCCCACCTCCTCAATGTACGTGCAACAAAGAACATTCCATACAGCACTAAGCTATCAATAGCACCCTCTCCAACCCTGCGAGCTGACCTCACAATCACTCTTTACAAAAATGGCATTGTCTTGATCTAGGCTTCAAACAAAAACTTGGATAAATTTGCAGACCTTTTCACCCTCCTCACAAACCACATGCATGACTCTGGTAGGGTAACCAACTCCCTCCCCGATGAGTCCTCATCCAGCCTACCCAGCGTAGCTAGCCATTCACAAACCCCTCTAAGGTCTTCCAACAGAGACCCACCTATCCACCCCATCACGGATCCTGGGCGGAAGTCCCATCTCCGGGCCTAAATCTCCGCCTCCAGGCCGGAATCTCCGGCCCGAGTGCGGACGTAAAGTTAGTAGTCGTAAATCCATTCTGTGAATAGCAAAAGTAATAAGTGCATTCAGTGAATACCAAAAGTAGTAAGTGGATTCTGTGAATACCAAAAGTAGTAAGTTTAGGATTTTGTCTTAAGTTAATTCTGTGAATCGGGCCCAAGATTCCCACCAATGTCAAAGATTTTTTCCTAGGTGATTTTAACATACACTGGAACGATCCCAAGGATCCACATCTCAACGCCGTCAAAGACCTCCTGGCAGATCAAACCCAGACCCAAGCCTGCTCGCTACCAACTCACTCAAAAGGGGCCACCCTTGACTGGATCATCTCCAAATAATCAATTGTCAAGCTTATCTAAATTGACCCATGAGACTGGTCTGACCATCATGCCATTTACCTTCCATGTAGATGGGGCCCACAAGACAAAAGCACCGCAACTGACGATTCCTAAACGCTGGATCAGAGACACCAAGAACTTGGACCGCAGTGAACTTGAGGCCCGCTGCAAATCCGACCTCCCCCCCTTCGCATATCACAACAGTCAGTGGCCTCAATGATCACTACTCTACGACTATCTCAAACATCCTGGACGATCTAGCCCCACTAAAACTGAAAACAACCCAAATCAAAGACAGACACCTCTGGTTCACGGGATCCCTTAATAATGAGAGGAGAGCCCTCCGGCAAGCTGAAATATCCTGGACGATTCAAAAGGGGGTGGTGATGGACAGAGTATCTGAATTAAGCAGAACACTCCTACCCAGTCAAAAGATCAGGGCTTGATCCATCACCGTTTTTTAGCTCACTGCACCATCCCAGTTCAGAACCTGGCTACATGCAAATTAGTCTGACCCTGGCCCAGTGCATCATGGGAACAGGGGAGACCAAACTACCAAGCCAATTCTTTACTGGAAAGGAAACAAGCTTCCGGGGACCTGTTTCTGGCATTACAGCCGTCTTCGGCCCGGCTTGCTTGAATCCTGATGATGCAGTGAGCAAGGGACTCACATCTGAGCATACCCTTCCACACTTGTGGTAGCCAAAACGATTCAAAAGGGGGTGGTGATGGACAGAGTATCTGAATTAAGCAGAACACTCCTACCCAGTCAAAAGATCAGGGCTTGATCCATCACCGTTTTCTAGCTCACTGCACCATCCCAGTTCAGAACCTGGCTACATGCAAATTAGTCTGACCCTGGCCCAGTGCATCATGGGAACAGGGCAGACCAAACTACCAAGCCAATTCTTTACTGGAAAGGAAACAAGCTTCCGGGGACCGGTTTCTGGCATTACAGCCGTCTTCGGCCCGGCTTGCTTGAATCCTGATGATGCAGTGAGCAAGGGACTCACATCTGAGCATACCCTTCCACACTTGTGGTGGCCAAAACAATTCAAAAGGGGGTGGTGATGGACAGAGTATCTGAATTAAGCAGAACACTCCTACCCAGTCAAAAGATCAGGGCTTGATCCATCACCGTTTTTTAGCTCACTGCACCATCCCAGTTCAGAACCTGGCTACATGCAAATTAGTCTGACCCTGGCCCAGTGCATCATGGGAACAGGGCAGACCAAACTACCAAGCCAATTCTTTACTGGAAAGGAAACAAGCTTCCGGGGACCGGTTTCTGGCATTACAGCCGTCTTCGGCCCGATTTGCTTAAATCCTGATGATGCAGTGAGCAAGGGACTCACATCTGAGCATACCCTTCCACACTTGTGGTTGCCAAAACGATTCAAAAGGGGGTGGTGATGGACAGAGTATCTGAATTAAGCAGAACACTCCTACCCAGTCAAAAGATCAGGGCTTGATCCATCACCGACAGACTAATTTGCATATAGCCAGGTTCTGAACTGGGATGGTGCAGTGAGCTAAAAAACGGTGATGGATCAAGCCCTGATCTTTTGACTGGGTATGAGTGTTCTGTTTAATTCAGATGCTCTGTCCATCACCACCCCCTTTTCTGAATCGAAATATCCTGGAGGCAGCACCCCTCTACCGCGCATCTAAAACTCCTCTGCCAGGCCAAAAATGTCTACAACAGAACATACTCAATTAAAAAAAAAAACTTCTTCGGAACTGAACTAGAGAAAGCCAAGAACAGACCCCACAAGCTCTTCGAACTGGTCAAACACCAATCTAATAAACTGGCCAAAACATCGAAAGAAACCCCCAAGTCTCTCATATACTCAGAGGAATTCTCCTCTTTCTTCGCTGAAAAAATCTTAGCACTTGGGAACGAACTCAGCTCCATCACACACCCTCAACCCCTTCCTGACCCGCCTCCTCCAACCGCAATGCACCCACAGGCTCCTCCCAAAAATCATGCTCACTGGTCTGTCTTCAAAGACTATGACAAAGACTCCATCTCTAAAATCCTATCTACCTTAAACCCGAACAACCATTTTAATGACCCGCTCCCTGCCAACTGCCTAGCTGCCGTCGCCCAATCCATTATTCCTAGCTGGACTACAATAATGAACGCCTCCCTCCAGCAGGGAATGATGCCTAACTCTCTAAAAGCCGGCCAAGTCCTGCCCATTTAGAAAAAGTGGTCGCTGGATCCAGCCTCCCCCGATAACTTCAGACCCATCTCCAAAATCCCCCTCTTACCCTAAGTGCTGGAGAAATGTGTGCAACATCAGCTAAGTCACCACATCAACAACTTCCACCTGCTTGATGACTTCCAATCCGGATTTAGACCAGGGCACAGCACCGAAACCACCATACTCCACATCATGGATGATGCCCTCCAAGCCCTTGACCAAGGCAAAACTTGTCTCCTAATCCTCCTGGACCTATCCTCGGCCTTCGACACGGTCAACCACGAAAAACTACTTGAACGCTTCAAACTCAGGATGGGATTGGATGGCACTGTTCTAGAGTGGTTTAGGTCCTTCCTCCACAACCGGTCACAGAGATTCCTAATCAAAGGCAACCTATCGTCACCATCCCCGGTCACGGTTGGAGTCCCTCAAGGATCAACCCTGTCCCCCACCCTTTTCAACCTTTACCTAGAACCGCTTACCGAAGTATTATGCACAGCTAATATCTCCTATCAAATGTACGCTGATGACAACCAGATCTACATCAAAACCTCATCTCTCAAAGGGATTCTCTCCCTAAACGAAGCCCTGAAACTCACAGTCCAATGGCTTGCATCCAATCAACTTAAACTCAATGCAAAGAAAACATAATCTCTCCTGATCTCCCCTCCCAATACCAACCTCGAGATTCAATCATGGATTAAGGCTATCACAGCCTTAAATTCCCCACTGATGATTGTGAACTCGGCTAAATCCCTGGGAATTACCATTGACAGCAACCTGAACATGCTGGACCGCACCAACTTGATGGCTAAAACAGCCAGATTCCACATGAGCTACCGTAGGAAATTGAAACCCTTCCTCGATGCTCCCGACCTAAAAATGGCAGTCCAAGCACTCGCCATCTCTAGACTGGAATACGGCTGCTCAACCCTCTCGGGATTACCCAAGATCTCCCTGGCACCTCCTAAAGCCTGCCTCAATGCGGCCGCCAGAATACTTACCGGCACAAGGAAATATGATCATATTTCCCCACACCTGAAAGCTCTCAACTGGCTTGCCCTGGAGGCAAGACTACAGCTCAAACTAGCATGCATCATGCACAAAGCTTTATACTCTAACTCCCCTGCATATCTGACACAGAAACTTGTGATCTCTGGAGGAACCAGAAACCCCCAATCTGCCAGAGAACTCTTGCTCCAACCTGCACGCTTTTGGGGAAAAAAAAACCTTACAATCGGGCCTTCTCAGGGGCTGCTCCAAGAATATGGAACTCTCTCCCACCCAACATCAGAAGAATCCCCTCTCTGACTCGCTTTCAAAAGGATGCCAAAACCTTCCTTATGGGCAAGTTTCTTGGCTAAATATTGCCTCAACCACCACTATGGCCCGATCTATGGCCGTCCACTACCTCCCTTCGGACTACCTTGTCACCCCATCAGAAACTTGGGGCCTGTCTTGAATAATTGTAATCGTAATCTGTAAATATGGTATCCTGTCTTGAGTAATTGGTTATGTAAACTGTAAATATGTGCTCCTCTTTCCCTTATGTATCAGGCACCCCTCCCCGTTACTACTCGAGCTGTTACTGGTTGATTCTGTATATTGCTTTGCTCTCCTGTAAAGTGCTCTGATACCCTAACGGGTCAAGTTTGTGCTCTATAAAACACATAAATAAAATAATCTCTGATCTGTCCCGAGTCTCCCTCTTGCTCTTCGCCCTATCAAGTTCACTGCCCCCATACAATCATGTCCCTACTCAGAAGTGTACCTGAGTAGAAATACTGTGCATTTACATGACATCAGGCCCCTCATCACCTAAGATTCCTCTACACCCTTCATCATACCTACTGGGCATGTAGAAGTTGGTTATGTCTTTTAATGACTATGTGGAAGCTGCCTATGCATTTTCTGCTGGGCATATGGAACCTGGGAGTATCTACTACTGCGCATGTAGGAGGCAAGCTATCTTTTTGGCTGGGGAAGTCAAAACTGATGTATGTGACCAGTGGAAATAACTCAAATAAATGCACCATTTACCATGCATTTTCAGACCATGGGGAAATGCACCTTCCCACCCCTGTAATTTAGTCTCGAACGGATTGAGAAATATTATTGGCCCACTAGAAAATCTTACACAAATAAGGATTTATAATAAAACATTAATAAGGGCATTCATTCTGGTAAAAGCATTCAATGCATGTGTTAATCCATTTCTGTATTCTTCATGTATAAATGTTTCTCCCACATTGTATTCCAAAGTTTTTTTCAAATAAGTCATCTCACTCAGTTATCCAGTTCACCATGTTTCGTGTATCACACATTATCCTTCACCAGGAGTCAAATATTGATTGATTCCTACAAACAAGAGTAACATAACAATACATTTCAGTAATGCTAGTAATAATTCTGGTTGTCGCGAAACTTACCGTTCCACATTTCAGTCACACAGTTTATTCATAATGTTCATTTTAGTCATCCTTGGCGGACAGCGTTCCTCGATTCTCCTATTTTGCCACAGGGCGAATCTTTTGACTCCATACTTCAGGCATTTCAGTTTGCTTCACCTCTACTCACCAGCTGCGAATTACCTCTTTGATCTTAATTGTGTCCTCCCTGAATGTCATGTTTACGTTACGAACAGCATTGTGTTTCGAGTAACTATTTATTATAATGGAATGTGTTATTCTAATAGTCACAACTCTTTTGAATCAGCATTTTATTGTATTTTAATTCTCAATTTGTAATTATCAATGCTTGTTTTGTAATTGAAAACAGCCACTGCCTTAGCATCTACCTTTTGTTTCTTCTCCGAAGTCCTCAATGGCATGATGCTCAAGCTCTAATCTACTCCTACCCATGTCCTACGTCTTCTCTATAGTACGCAAGCTTGCAACATATAAATACAAATGACAAAAATATTGACATTTTCAATGCTTGTTCAAATGTGTAAGGATGGGTGGACTTCACGTGATAAACAAAATGTATTTCAAGTGAAAGAATAAAATGATATTTGCGGGCGGTCATAAATATTTTAACCTTACTAAGGCATATTTGCTGCAGGGCTATCAATACCATTGCATGCCATGGAAGTTCACAAATTGCTAACATTCCTTGTTTAGGTCTAGTGCTTCTATGGATCAAGTTTATTGTTGTAAGACTCAGCAATGTATAGGCCTCTGACTTTGGTTCTGGGGATTAAGAAGAGCCCTTTAACTGTTTTTATAATTTCTGGTCCTTGCTTTCCCTTGTTCTCCTCAGAAGCAAGAGACATGTTAGGGATTAAGGATGGGTCAAGGTGACAAACATTTGATGTCATCAGGGCTCTGTGTGTGGGGAATTCCAGGTCTGCTATCACATGCATTTTGGTGAATCACTGCGCCAGCGTGTCCAGTTGCCAAAAAAGTACACTTGAGCAAATGCATTTTCCATAGGGGAACTTCTTCAGGGATAAACTCATGGGATACTAGTAACTTCTCAATACTTGTGTATACGTTGAGTGGCTTTTCGCAAAGAATTGTTATCGGCTCATGTGGTTCCACAGTAAAGAAAAGCTTATTTGTAAGAAAGGAGTAAAATGTGTTTTGTTGCAAATACGATGTAATGAAGAATAAGAAGTTTCAAAATCTAATTCGGAGTCAAACATTGAACTTTTGTATACTACATTTCTATCAAGTGCAATCCTCCTCCTAAATACAATTGTGTTTCTGCGTGGATGGCAGCAGTTCCCTTTGCAGCTGGACACTGATTTGGAAGTTCAAAATGCACCATGAACTGCTGGCTAGGGAGTGAGGTTGTTAATGTTTAGCTACAGCAGCTATAGTTGTTTACATGGAAGGTTTAATCAGCCAGTATGCCATTCATTCAGGGCCAGATAGGGACTTAAAATAGGCTTGGGCACCACAATAAAAGTGGGACCCATTAGGGAGCCAGATAGCTAAAAGGTTGCCCACATTTGCATATCGGAGCAGTTTTGAACTTTCAAAGACACACTGTATACGTATTTACCAAGGTATGGGAGAATGCACACATTTGAGCTTGCTGCAGTCAATATCTGTGGTAATATCAGAGAAAATAATGGTAAAAACCGGCCTGCCAGACCCTAAAATAGGCCCACACACTAATTTACAAGACCCCTCCAGGCACTGCCAGATTGACCTATGGGCAAGTCCGACTCTGCATTGATTTCCCTTTCACCATGGTGTTTGGTTGATCTCGTTTTGCAAATCACGACACACTGCATAACTATACACACAAATGGGTAGCACACGTGTTTTTTCAAAAGAACCCTTGCTAAACAAGCACTGGTCCATCTTGGTAAATAAAGGTGCGGCTGCAGTCTTACGTACCTGTGACTGGGCTTGCAGCATCAGCAGAATGTCTTCTGTTTCAGACCCGGGCATGGTTGTTTTCCCGCACACCACTCTGTGGAGTTCATCCGGGCACTTCCCCGACTTCCCTGCACACATGCTGTCCACGTAGCTCGCCACCTGACAGCCACTCATGGCGCACTGATAAAACGTCGCGTTGAGCAGCGCCATGGCGAGCCAAATCACCGGTGCAAACAACGCTTTTGACGTAATCTGACAAAACACGTGAAGGCCCCGGCAGCGGTTGCCCCTGGGGAATATTTTCGATGGATTCAGACAGCAGCCTGTAAAGAGTTTCCAAGTTTGGCTGTTCAGGAAGTACCCCGCGATGAGCAGCACCAGGGCAGGGACGAAAAGAAACACCGCTCCGTAGGTGAGATTCTGGTGGCTACACGGACATTTAAAGGCAACTAGAGAAAATATCTGTTGGCCCCCAATCGTCATCAGCCCCATGATGCCATAACCAATTGCGGTTTTTCTCTCAACGACGAATTCAAACACGTTTTTAAGACCATCCATGATTTAAGCTGCAAAAACCGTGAACCAACTCCAAGTGAAACCAGGGAAACAGAAAGAAAGTGCGTGCCGGACTGCTGGCTGACTACTTTCAGTAAAAGTAAGGCGTGGAGGCTGCAGAAATACCGCACGCAAAGTAGTATTTCCGGTTTTATTTAAAGCAGTACAGCGCAAGGTTACTATCAACACAAAGCACATGCCTGCATGTCCCATATCTCCAGGGGTCGAAGTGCATTAAACATTTAAGGAAACTGGGATTCTTCGTGCAGTGGGGGTGGGGTCAAAGGCATGGCTCAAAAAACATATATTTTTTAAAATCTTTCACCTTCAAGTAACTATATATGTCATAATGGACTGCCGTATATTATGAATGCTCCATTAGTTAATGCACAGCACAACCGGAGAGCCACAGGATTGAAACCTGGTTAGTGTGCAGTCCGGCCTATCTGAGAGCAAGATTCACCTTATACGCTCTTGCTAGGCAGCTACGTTCCTCTACCAAGCTTATGGCATGCGTCCCCAGCCGGCCTTAGGCATCATGTGCAAGATGTGCACCTGCACAGGGCCTCCAAACCCCAGGGGCCGCCACGCCAATATATATCCTATGTATAATAATCCTCTGAGGATGAATACATATTTGCGTGGCGGCCCCAGTGGCAGGGATTTGGCGGCCTCCGGCTCTGTTCCACTTCGAAACACCCTGACCCCCCCCTCTTCACTGGCCTCCGTGCCTCTTCCGGGGCCCCCTACCTACGCTCCCTGCCCAGGGCCCCCATGAGCCCAGGTTTCGCAAGCAGAGCACCGGTGGCAGCCCCCAAGGTCGGATTGGGATCACAATTCGGCCCGGCACTCCTAAAAAAGTGGCCCATATTCCCGGAATGTGCCTTTTCATTAAACACCAATTGATTAGTCTCCTTGGGCACGTTTATAGAAATGTTTGGTAATGTTCAGATTTTATAGCGTATGGAGACAGTAGCGTGGGTAAAAACTAGGAGCATTGATTTTGGGCTTGGCGGGCAAGGTGAAATATAGTTGTCCAAGGGCCACAACACCTGCTCTGATTGGAATTTTAAAATCTCGGCCTGTACAAAAATGACAAATATCACCAAAGTCTGGTATTTTCCCCCTAATCAGTATGTATTTTAAACATTTAACGTGAGGCAAATGCACTTTATATTGATTTCTAAATCTGAATTAATGACCCGTGACTGATCGTCAAATTAACAAAGGCAGAAAAGCCATGTTAAAAATGAATAAGGTTTTTAGTCTATATAAACATTCATCTTTGATTATCATGCTCTGGCGTTTGCAACATTTGAAAACATGAACAATGGCCTGTCATTTAAAAAAAATGTTTTTTGTAGTTTTACATAGTGTGAACTGGCCCCAAGGGCACTGGATCTAGTTCAATGAGCACCAGCTGCGCTAGAGGAGATCAAATTAGTTTTTATTTTTAGCCTCAGGACAAGAAGTGATTTGCCCAGAATCACAGGATGTTGAGCTAAAGCGGGGATTCCAACATAGTTCCAAAGTTGGCAGCTCTGGTCATGGTAGCCTCACAGCTAGGCCTATATGCAAACAACCCCTCCACGCACACCACCTTACACTCAGCACAGAAAGACACTGGGGCTGACAAGACAACACCTGGCACCCAGCAAAGCCCCTGAATAACTCTCTCCCTCCCCGTCTGCCAAGGCCTGGTCGAACCCAAGGGAGTGAGGTGAAAAAACAGCCAGAAGAACAACTGGCCCCCAGGGAGGCCTCTGGCCGCTTCACACTCACATCCTTCCCAGCACACTATAGCGTTGGGCTTTGGCCTGGCAAAGATGGAAGAAAGCACAGAACAAGGCTTCTGGGCCGGCCTCAGAGGTGGGGGCAATGGGTGCTGAGGTGAAGATGGGCCATCGGTCGTTATCACCTGACACTGAACCCCTAGTGAGGCTGCTTTACTCTTCCCACCTGCTTCTGTTTGACAGCCCAGCCGGGGAGAATGAGCACTGCTTTTGGGTGTGTGTGCAGCCCCCCAGGGGCTAAGTTGAAGTATAGTGCACAAAGACCCTGCACTGATAGCCAGCTTGCCTTACAATACAGCAGCCCTGGGGGGCTGCCAAAGATTGCAAGGTTCTGTGGGCCGGCTGAGAGAGGGCTTAAAAAAACGGCCCACGGGTGACACTTAAGCTTCGGCCTATCGGCCAATGCCTGACTGCCCGCCTTCCCAATCCGACCCTGCAGCCCCCTCTCATGGATGGGGCCATAGCCTGGAACTAACTTCCAGTGGAGTTGCGTGCTCTGAGTGACCATAAGGCTTTCAGAAAGAGACCGAATACCCTTCTTTTTAAATAGTTCTCTGTGTCTCATCTAATCACCAGCAGGGCATGTGAAGGGACACTCCTTGGAGTAGCTGAGCGCAATAAAGGCTACATAACATAACAGTAATTTGAGATGTCATCACTGATGTCACAGACCATGTTATGAGTGATGGAATATGTGAGGTCATATGTAGTGCATTGCAGGGCCGCAAGTTATAGTTAGCTCAGCTAACTATAGCTGCTGAATTTCTCTGGCTTTGTATGAGTGAAACTTGAGCCTAACTATGACGTCTCTGTAACCTTTGTTTTTTGCAGTTCATTTCTAAGTTTTTTTTAACTAGTAGTCATGTTTGCAGAGTGGTGGAGAAAGGGGGCTGGGCCTTCGACCAGCTCTCAGGAATCCCACTCTGTAGGACTTACAGGAGGTTCCAGGCGGGCTTCTTGGGCCCCAAGGTCCCTCAGAGGTAAAGTGGACTTCATCCCCTAACCAGTAGTTCACCACAAGCTGCGTTTGCAGAGTGTTGTCGAAAGTGGGTGTGGCTTCTGAAGACCTCTTAGCAATCACACTGGGTGGGATTTATTGAACATGAAAGGAGGAGTAGTTGGCCCCCAAAGACGTCCTTGGGAGCCAACTAGCCCTCCTATTACCTCCAGTAGGTCCCAGACAGCAGGATTGCTGAGACCTGATAAGCCCATTTTCTCCCCTACTCTGCAAAATGCCTCCTGGTGCACTACTATTAGGGGTATGAAGTCCCCTTGGCTATTGAGGGTCCTTGGGGGCCAATTACTCCTCCTGTTACCTTCAGCAAGTCCCAACAGAAGGTTTTCTGAAGGATTTTAGTGGCCACGCCCCTTTTTTCCACCACTCTGCAAATGTGCCTCTTGGCATACTAAATGTTGGGGGATGAAGGCCCCTTGGCTCGTGAGGGTCCTTGGGGACCAACTAGCCCTGCTGTTACCTCCAGTAAGGCCCACACAGGTAGACTGCTGAGAGGTCGTCAGAGGCCACGTCCCCATTCTTCATCACTCTGCAAACGTGCCTCCTGATAGACTACTCATTGGGGAAGAAGTCCACTTTGGTCCTGAGATCTCAGGAGGCACCACCAGCAGTGCGCTTAGAGGCACGTTTGCAGTGTGGTGGAGAAAGAGGGCATGACCTCCGACCACCTCTCAGCGATCCCGCTGTGCGGGGCTTACTGGAGGTAACGGGTCTTGTTGGCCCCTAAGGACCCCCAGCAGCAAAGGGGACTTCATTCCCCAACCAGGAGGCGTATTTGCAGATTAGTGTAAAAAGGGGATGGAGCCTCTGGCGAATTGCTAGCTTTAAATAAAAATAAAAAATTTAGGGAGGGAGTCTGCATGCCCCCCTTACCTGGACCATTTTGGGCCCCAGGGACCCCTCCCCTGGGGCCAGACCCTTTTTTTATTTTGTAATGTTAAAAAATGGGAAGGGAGCTGCACGGCCCCCCTGCGGGCCGATTTCGGCCCCAGGAACCCCATCCCCGGCCTTTATTTACTTTTTTTGTAATAGAAAGGGAGGGGGCCCGAGCACCTCCACCCCCCTCTCTCCTGGGATATTTTGTGGCCCTAGGATCCCATCTGCGGGGCCTGCCCCTTTAACACTTTAAAAAAAAAAAAAGCAAGAGGGACTGTTCAATCCCCTCCCACGGCTGATTTCGGTCAGGTAGCCCATCCCCCGGGGCCAGGCCTTCATGATTTTGTTTTATAATAGAAAAGGAGAGGGGCCCACACGGCTCCCCTCCCTGTGCCAACTTTGGCCCTGGGAGGACAGGACCCCATCCCTCAGGGCCTGTCCTCTCCTTTGGGGACCACAGAGGGAACCTGAGGACCCCTGCGATCCCTGCCAGGTTCCCACCTCCTGCGGGAGCCGGCATTGCTTTGGGATCCTGGGAGCTGCTGACATCCATTGGGTCTCCCCGCATTGCTTTAAAAAAAATATTTATTTTGAGTGCCCCGGGTATGTGGCGGTCCCCAGGGTAGCATGGGAGCCGCAAGGCCACCAATAACATGCATGATAAGACTGCTCACCTGTGATCAAGGCTGATTGGAACAGCCGAAGCGCGTAAGGGAAATGAAGAGTAAATGCGGCCACTTTGATTGCAATATAACGCTCGTTCATGTAATTGGGCTTCGATATTCTTTTTGTGCGTTATTTGAATTGACAGGCTGCTCCATGCCTGTCAGAACAAAGCCACCCTGCAGATGTGAAGTTTCAATTTGGGGAGCATGTCCTGCTTACCTCTTTTGCAATATTATGGAAATTTTCCGATTACACTGGCATCGAAGTGAGGAAAGGAGACAGAAGGAGAAGTGCCTCCTTTTGCCTTTTCTGTGAAACCTGCATTTTTCAAGTTAGGAATGACCTTGGCAGCAATTACACCGAGCATGAACGGCAAACATTAAAATATTTAAATAGGCCTCCTTTTAACTGGTGACTATTTATATTAATGGAATAAGTACACTGGTGTTTCAATTTGGAGAGAGACCCCCTTACAACCAGGGGAATAGGGTACTTCAACAGTAGAGAAAATTTCTTCCCTTGGTCAATTGTGAACAAGAGGGTTACCCCAGACTAGGTACCTGAGCCCACCCAATCCTAAATAAGTTGGATTAACTCACTAACTAATGCACTTAAGCAACTGTAGTATAATTCATTGTTTATTATATAAAAAAGTATATTTGTACAAATACAATCAATTAAAAACAATTAATATCAAATCAAATTTCTTTAAAATCTCACAAAATGAAACATACAGTCTGTGATACACATCAATTCAAAAAATGCAATACAATCAAATCAAATTATAACATTTATAGGCTAAAAGATAAGAAAAAAGAGAAGAGAGACATACAGAAGACATGAAACTTTTCAATAGATCTTGCACATTTTTGGAGTTTTAAATGAACACAATCCTGCGAGACTATGATTGTTTATCTACAGGCTAGGTCTTTTACTCCCTTGTTCGTGCAGTGGGGCGTTGACGCGTTTCGATGGTTTTATTATTCTATTACCATCTTTATCAAGACTATAATGATACGTCTCTCTTATTTGTTTGGCACTGGTTGGTTGCCCGTAGTCTATATTCTCCTGTGGATAAACATATTGCCATCAGAATCTTACATGTAGTACATTCTACAATTTATCATACAGTTTGGTACAGTCCCTATTACCAATACTAGTATCTTGGTATACACATGTCTTTATAAACATATTTGTATCTCTTCTATCATACTAAATACAAATTGTCAAAACAATGGCCTAATTCATACATGCATACAATTGACTGATGAGAGCCCTAAACTTCTAATTGGGCTGCCTATTTATCACTCACTGGTGAGACTATACTCATCTAAACAGATATAAGAGTTACTCTTATATCTGTTTAGATGAGTTTAGATGAGTATTTATAAAGACATGTGTATACCAAGATACTAGTATTGGTAATAGGGACTGTACCAAACTGTATGATAAATTGTAGAATGTACTACATGTAAGATTCTGATGGCAATATGTTTATCCACAGGAGAATATAGACTACGGGCAACCAACCAGTGCCAAACAAATAAGAGAGACGTATCATTATAGTCTTGATAAAGATGGTAATAGAATAATAAAACCATCGAAACGCGTCAACGCCCCACTGCACGAACAAGGGAGTAAAAGACCTAGCCTGTAGATAAACAATCATAGTCTCGCAGGATTGTGTTCATTTAAAACTCCAAAAATGTGCAAGATCTATTGAAAAGTTTCATGTCTTCTGTATGTCTCTCTTCTCTTTTTTCTTCTCTTTTAGCCTATAAATGTTATAATTTGATTTGATTGTATTGCATTTTTTGAATTGATGTGTATCACAGACTGTATGTTTCATTTTGTGAGATTTTAAAGAAATTTGATTTGATATTAATTGTTTTTAATTGATTGTATTTGTACAAATATACTTTTTTATATAATAAATAATGAATTATAAGTACACTGGGACAAAAATTGACTTAGTGATGTTATTTAACGCTATTGAGCAGGATTTACACTACATTTGAGTCTAAAGACACATATTAACATTACAAGTCCACTTTGGGAAATATATGCTTTTACTCAGGTCACGTGGTACAATTGGATTTAAGGACTCCAATAACATGCATGATAAGGCTGCTTACTTGTGATCAAGGCTGATTGGAACAGCCAAAGCACGTAAGAGAAATGAAGAGTAAATGCTGCAACTTTGATTGCAATAAAACGCTGGTTCATGGAGTTGGGCTTCGATATTCTTTGTGTGCGTGATTTGAATTGACAGGCTGCTCCATGCCTGTCAGAACGAAGCCTCTCTACATGGATGGGGCTCCTAGCAAAATGGAAAATTTGGATGTATATATATATATATATATATATATATATATATATATATATATATATATATATACACACACCACCCCCCCCCCCAATAATGCCCTGCAAAGGCCATGGGCTTTTCTGCCATGCATTTTGATGTAGGTAGTGCCCCTTGTGGGGCAGGGACACCACCAAGCATTTTGTAATATTCTGATGTGATACAGGGAGCACAACAGCCCTCCAGCAATTTAAAAAAGCACAATAAGTCTCCTGGGTCATTAAATCTATGTTCCCACAAGAGTTTACCATATTTTTTAAAGCACTCCGAGTGAGAGTTGTATGCTCTCTAGCTGGAGTGCAGGGTTTCTGTGTTTTGTTCTATGGCTGCACTTCATGGCCTGAAAAATGTTTTTAAAAAAGACAAACATATGTTAAATTTTTTTAATTTAAAAATGCTTTATTGAAAACATGTTGTGATGATCACTATTAATAAACATTGCAATGTATAAGTTTATAAAATGTACATTTGATTATAGTTATTGATGACTTTTTGACAAAGCCATTAGGTCTGCTTTGCATATGTTGATGTGCTGTCCCTTTGCCTAAAATGTCTCAGTTTAAGGCAGTTTGGGGTTGGGTGCATGGCCTGGTTGCAGACCAGGCCCTATGCCCAACATCAGGCCGTGCACTGCGGGTGGTTGGACTCCTGCGGGGGAAAGGGTACAGGGCTTGCCCAATCCCATGCCAATAGACCTCTTACTTTACTTTAAAAAAACTATAGAGAGATTTACAGAAAAAAAAACAAAGGTTAAAGTGAAGTTATAGTTAAGAATTGTAATAATAACTTTCTACTCATTAAAAAAACCTTAGAAATTCACAAAAACACAAAGGTTAAATGAATGTTATAGTTAGGTGAACATGTCATTATAGCATACCTTTTTAAACACAAAACACTGAAATTTACCAGTTATAGTTATCTCAAGTAACTACAACTCCTGCCCTAAAGTAACTATAACTTGTACCCTTGTCATGCACTGCTAATTACATCATATATTACATCACTTATGGCATAATCTATGAAATCAGTGAAGTGGCATGGTAAGCAAAAGATGCTATCCTGAGCAATTACCAGTGGTTAGACAAATTGCAAGCATTCCTCCCATCAACTGTTGTGTGTTTAATGCAATGCCCTATGTTGCAAGGGTATGCCCAGACGTGGGTCCCTTGCTCACTGTGCCACTAGAACAAGCTATAGCCAACTGAAAAGCTGAAAAGCCCTAAGCAGAGCAAATCTGGTCTTCGGTTCCATGTGTTCTGGTTTAGGGAGGCCTGGCCTGGCAGTTTGTGCTAAACTATTCCAATTGGAGCAGAGTCAATATTGATTTCATATGGTGGGGTCCAAACTGAGGTGCCAGGGTGAGCAAAAGAACAATGGGTTGGAATGCTACCCCAAGTGATTGTTAGTGGTTGGGCAAATTGCAAGCATTCCTCCCATCACCTTTTGTGTGTGTGATCATTTATAACACCACTGCAACACGTGAAATGACATCATTAATGACAACACTGCATGGCAGGTGCACAAATTATAGTTACTTTAGAGCACGATTTACTTGAAATAACTATAACTGGTGCATTTCTGTGCTTTTGTTAGTTTAAAATGGTGTGTTTGAATTGACAGTTTCACCTAACTAGAACGCCCATTCAAACTCTGATATATACATACATACATACATACATACATATATATATATATATATTCACTGAAAAAACCATAGGTTTCAGGAGTTATATAGTTAGGAATTAGTTTTTAAAAAAACCTTTCAAATTCACTCAAAAAACTATAAGTTTTAGTGGTGTTATAGTTAGCTGGACATTTTACTCATACAAAACCAATGAAATTGCTCCTATATAGTTAGTTGTACTAACTATATTTCGCGCACCCGCAATCCACTGCTGATGATGTCACATATTAGATCATTCATGACATGGTCAGTGACATCACTGATGACCTCTCAAATGACATCACTGATGACATCACTTATGAAATCATCCAGTGAATGTGGTTTGCTTCGTTAATTAAATATGCGTTATATATATATAGCAATTTACATTGAAGAATGAGTGGATATATATAAATAAATATTTGGATGGAGGATTTAGTAGCAGTGTAATTGACTGTTTACTTGACCAATTTATAATGTCTCACTAAATATAGTGGATAGTGCCTAAACTGTGTGAATATCTGTATCACTTTGTCAGTTGTTGTATAAACTGATTCTACAGTTCGTTACTAGCTTTGTGAAAGTCTATATTAGTTATTGATTAGTTAACTGAGTATTTGTATGGGAGTGTGAAAGTGTGTGTGGTTCGGTGGGGGTGTCTGACTGTCCAAAGATGTGTGAATAGTTGATTCAGTAGATATATGAAGTTAAAACTACATGTTCTAACAGTTTGGGTGAGGGAATCTCTTTATGGGTGTGGTGATGAGCAAATATATTTCTCAAAGGTACAGGTCCAACAAACTAGAAAAATAAAAGGCAGTGTATGTGTCAGTTCTTGTATATAAATAAGTATACATAAGACACAATGATTGTGTGAGTGACTGTATGGATAACTGTATACTTGTAATAATGATTTTATAATTCACTAAGTATGACTTACTATCTAAATGAATAGAAGAAGTGGTGTTTGTATAAGTGTTTTGCTAAGTAAATATGTAAGTATGATCCATTGTTTGCATAAGTGAGTAGGATGACTTCATATGCGAATAGGATGCGTGCTGTTGTTTAATGTCGATATAGATGTATAGGTATTTTTGATAGTGTTCTATTGTTCATTGACAGCATGTATGAGTGAATCCATAGGTAAGTGATTAGATGTGTGTATACATCTATGAATCACTGAGTGGATTTTTAGATACTTGTATTGCTGTGACAATGGATTTAAATATGATACTCTGTATTTTACAAACAGTGATGAAAAATTGTAATAGTGTATAAAAAGGTGTATGTGATTGTCACGTGGATGATGTCATCAGTGATGTCATTTGAGATGTCATGAATGATGTCACTGACCATGTCATGAATGATCTAATATGTGACATCATCAGCAGTGGATTGCGGGTGCGCGAAATATAGTTAGTACAACTAACTATATAGGAGCAATTTCATTGGTTTTGTATGAGTAAAATGTCCAGCTAACTATAACACCACTAAAACTTATAGTTTTTTGAGTGAATTTCAAAGGTTTTTTAAAAACAAATTCCTAACTATATAACTCCTGAAACCTATGTTTTTTTCAGTGAATTTCAAAGGTTTTTTTAAATGCTAATTCCTAACTATATAAGGCCTGAAACCTATGTTTTTTTCAGTGAATTTCAAAGGTTTTTTAAATGCTGATTCCTAACTATATAAGGCCTGAAACCTATGGTTTTTTCAGTGAATTTCAAAGGTTTTTTAAATGCTAATTCCTAACTATATAAGGCCTGAAACCTATGGTTTTTTCAGTGTTTTAAAAAAAAAAAAATGATTGGTTAACTGGCTTATTAAGTGTATCTTAGTGAATACATATATTAGCGAGTAATGTTTAAATATTTAAATATATGCATGAGTGATGTAATATGTGACGTCATCAGCAGTGCATTGCAGACGTGCAAGTTATAGTGAGTCCAACTAACTATAACGTGGGAATTTCAATGGTTTTATGCGAGTACAATTTCCAGCTAACTATAACTGGTGTGAAACCTATGGTTTTTTCAGTGAATTTCAAAGGTTTTTTAAATACTAATTCCTAACTATAACTGGTGTGTAACCTATGTTTTTTTCAGTGAATATATATATATATATATATTACCTACTGGCGGTCGCCAGTAGGTATATATAGTTAGGATTTTTTCTCTATGGGTTTTTTGAAAATTCTATGTCTAATAACTTTGGCGTTTGTGGACGGAATTGGCTGAAATTTTCAGGAAAATGGCACATTTTGTTTCTGAGCAGCCCTTGAAAATTTGGGGGGGGTTCGTCAAGGGGGGGCCGAGAAAAAAGGGGGGTCCCAAAACGCGTTTTTCCCATGTTAATTTCCATAGGGCGGTTGGCCTCACTTTTAGCCCGAACGGCTGAATGGATTTGCACGAAACTTGGCAAATATGTAGGGACTGGTAGCCCGATGTGCCTTTTGTAGGTCTCAATATATGTGCTCCAGTGGATTTTGAGAAATTAACGTTTAAAAAAAGATATATATCTGTAACAGCGGACCGGGCAGCGCTCTGGTTCGCGGACTTTTCGCGCAACGGAGCTTTGTGAAGCGAAGCTGATTGGTTCTCCGGCGTCTGTCAACATTCCAAACAGTCCGTAGCGGCCGCCATCTTGTCTCTCGGTAGGATCGAGAGACAAGAGGAGGCCAAAGCGAAGGGGCAAATGACCATAAGGGGGCATAGTACATTGTCGCTCACCCCCTAGGTTTGATGTGGAGGTTTTAAAAGGGCCCCGCGGGGCAAAAAAAAATAAAAATAATAATAATCGAACAGCTGAATGGATTTGCACGAAACTTGGCAAAATTGTAGGGACTGGTAGCCCGATGTGCCTTTGCTAGATCTCAATATATGTGCTCCAGTGGATTTTGAGAAATTAACGTTCAAAAAAAGGTATATATCTGTAACAGCGCACCGCTTCGCGTACTTTTCGCGTTACGGAGCTTTGCGAAGCGAAGCTGATTGGCTCTCCGGTGTCTGTAAACATTCCAAACAGTCCGTAGCGGCCGCCATCTTGTCTCTCGGTAGGATCGAACAGCTGAATGGATTTGCACGAAACTTGGCAAAATTGTAGGGACTGGTAGCCCGATGTGCCTTTGCTAGGTCTCAATATATGTGCTTCAGTGCATTTTGAGAAATTAACGTTCAGAAACAAGATATATATCTGTAACAGCGCTCCGCTTCGCGGAGATAAAATTATATGTGTATTACCTAGCTGTTGCTAACACCAGTTAGCGACGGCTAGTAGAAGATAGCGACCATCTTGGGCCCCACTTTGCATGTGAGTGATATTTATCACTAATGACATGCAAAGTGGGCATGCCAAGATGTTAGCGACTGGAAACAGTCGCTAACATCGCTATCTCCTATTATCAACTTTTGGAAATATTTGAGATAAGGGCGAATATCTCTAAAAGCTACCACCTGCCCTGAGCAGTTCTTAGCCATGTTATCCAATGGGAGGTGGATAACATGGCTAAGAGCATTAGCTCGGTAATGCATGAATATCGCTGAGTTTTCAGCGATATTAATGCATTGCGGTCGTTTTTTATCGTATTTCCGATAAACCTTGATAATAGCAAGGTTTATCTGCGATAATTTCTGACGGTAAAAAAATCGTTGCTAAGCATCGTTAGGGATAAATATCGCTTAACTTTGGTAATATGCCCCAACGTCTGTTAACGTTCGATTCGAAGGAAATCAGGAAGTGTTGAAAAACATTGTCTGCGCCATCTTGTCTTTTTTCAAATGCCACACTTTTGTCGTGCACGGCAGCCATTTTAGATGCCTTGACCAGACCCACTCTGTGCACGCTGTCGATCCTTAGCATGGCTCCCCACCCTCGCAAGCATCTCCCCCAGGCAGTGGTCACCCCCGCTCTCTGTCTTATGCATGGGTAATAAACCTCCCCCATCTGCGCTGCTGTTCCCTGAGAATCACACCCTGTGCCCGCCCGACACCTCCCTTTCGCCCTATTCACTACCGCACCCTCTGACACTCCTTTTCCTCTGTGTCCGATTGTCCAGGCTGGTCCTAGGGTATCAGCTAGCCCTGCAGATGTAGTTTATGGCCACAGCTGTAAAGAATCACCCCTCTTCAAAGGAGTTATAGTAGATCAAGGCCCACACTCGATGAGATCCGTCACAGCAGAAGCGTTGCTATTATCTGAAAACCATCCTGTATTGTGATTGGGGAGGGGACCGAGCCTGAAGCGGAAGATTCCAGGGATGACTCTTTGTACATCAAAGTTTTTACAATTATGTGTCACATTAAAAATATATAGCACTCCGACAAAGTAGTAAGATTATAAAACTTTAATAATTTATAAATATATACAAGAAAACAAAAATAGTAATAACATATAAACATTTTTAGGGAAAAACAACGAAGTAGCGGTCGGCTGTGCGAATAGTCCCAACGCAGCACAACGTCCATATTTCCGGCGTGGGGCGTCGCGGGGGGTGGGTCATCAGTAGCAAACTGTTGTGCGAATAGTTCCAAGGCAGCAGAACGCGCCGAAATCTAGATGACACGAAAGTGATGTCTAGTAAGTTGCCACCCAGCAAATAACGGCATGGGGCGTCGCGGGGGGTGGGTCATCAGTAGCAAACTGTTGCGCGAATAGTTCCAAGGCAGCAGAACGATGGCACCAAGGTGATGTCCAGTAAGTTGCTGCACTGGTTTTGGTATCCTACAATGCTGCTCCGAATAACGGCGTGGAGCGCCCCGGGGGAGGCGGCGTGAACGGGCCTCTCCAGGTGGAGTCTCGTCTGTTGTAGTGGGGCGCCCCTTTACCGTTTCAGTTGCCATTCCGTCCGTTTTTGGTCCACTGTGTCAAAAGCCGCAATTCAGCTGAGTTGCGCCCACTCTTGCGGTGCAGCGATAGGCGGCTGTCACAGGACTCTCAAAATGGCGGCAGGCTGTTTCCTTTTTGGGCCTGGTCCACTGAAATGGCCCTGGGACACCTTGGAAATCGGACGCTTGTCTGCTAGGTCTTGGACCTCATTCTCGAAAGCGTCCCCTCCGCCTTGAGAATTCATCAAAAGTTTTGGGGGCTCCGACTCCTGCAGGCTTCTGGTGGGGAGCGGCTGCCATGATTGCTCGCGGAATGACCACGACTGAGCTACGAGATGGTGGTGCTTTCATGCTGACGCCAGCTTCAGTCTGAAACATCCAGAAACAAGGTGGGGCTTTCATCGTTTGGGGAAAAAAAAAAGTTTTCATCCTATGAAAAGTGTTGTTTTTAGGTCACATGATCAAGCCTTCCATCATTAGGAAACCAAAAGTAAAATGAACCAATGAAAAGTTTTATAAACAAGTCACATGACCTGTTATGCGGCATAGGGTGTAAAATTAGGAGAAAATACGTTGGCACGTGAGGCGGCGTCAGTAGCGGACCGATGTGCGAATAGGCCGAAGGCAACACAACGCGCCAAGATCCGGATGGCACCGAGGTGGTGTCCAGCAAGTTGCAGCACTGGTGTGGCCATCCTACAATGCTGAAAGTCGGCGTGGGGCGCCCCGTTGGCTTGTGAGTTTGCGTCAGTAGCGGA
The DNA here is from genome assembly GCF_964261635.1 of Lissotriton helveticus. Taxonomy (NCBI): domain Eukaryota; kingdom Metazoa; phylum Chordata; class Amphibia; order Caudata; family Salamandridae; genus Lissotriton; species Lissotriton helveticus. The sequence continues at coordinate 1,381,068,233 of NC_136067.1, forward strand.
CCGATGTGCGAATAGGCCGAAGGCAGCACAACGCGCCAAGATCCGGATGGCACCGAGGTGGTGTCTAGTAAGTTGCCGCACTGGTGTGGCTATCCAACAATGCTGAAAGTCGGCGTGGGGCGCCCCGTTGGCCTGTGAGTTTGCGTCAGTAGCGGACCGATGTGCGAATAGGCCGAAGGCAGCACAACGCGCCAAGATCCGGATGGCACCGAGGTGGTGTCTAGTAAGTTGCCGCACTGGTGTGGCCATCCAACAATGCTGAAAGTCGGCGTGGGGCGCCCCGTTGGCCTGTGAGTTTGCGTCAGTAGCGGACCGATGTGCGAATAGGCCGAAGGCAGCACAACGCGCCAAGATCTGGATGGCACCGAGGTGGTGTCTAGTAAGTTGCCGCACTGGTGTGGCCATCCTACAATGCTGAAAGTCGGCGTGGGGCGCCCCGTTGGCCTGTGAGTTTGCGTCAGTAGCGGACCGATGTGCGAATAGGCCGAAGGCAGCACAACGCGCCAAGATCCGGATGGCACCGAGGTGGTGTCTAGTAAGTTGCCGCACTGGTGTGGCCATCCTACAATGCTGAAAGTCGGCGTGGGGCGCCCCGTTGGCCTGTGAGATGGCGTCAGTAGCGGACCGATGTGCGAATGGGGCCAAAGGCAGCGCAACAATATTTTCTGATTTGAAGACACCACAAGGCGCTGAGATGCCAAGATCCGGATGGCACCGAGGTGGTGTCTAGAAAGTTGTGGCACTGGTGTGGCCATCGTACAATGGTAAAAGTCGGCGTGGGGCGCCCTGTTGGCCTGTGAGATGGTGTCAGTAGCGGACTGATGTGTGAATGGGGCCAAAGGCAGCGCAACAATATTTTCTACTATATTTTCGGAGTAGAAGACACCACAAGGCGCTGAGATGCCAAGATCCGGATGGCACCGAGGTGATGTGTAAGTTGCGGACCGATGTGCGAATGGGGCCAAAGGCAGCTCAACAATATTTTCTGAAGAGAATACACCACAAGGCGCTGAGATGCCAAGATCCGGATGGCACCGAGGTGATGTCTAAGTTGCGGACCGATGTGCGAATGGGGCCAAAGGTAGCATAACAAGATTTTCTGTATGGAAGATACCACTAGGCGTTGAGCTGCCAAGATTCGGATGGCACCGAGGTGATGTCTAGCAAGTTGTGCCACTGGTGTGGCCATCGTACAATGGTAAAAGTCGGCGTGGGGCGCCCTATTGGCCTGTGAGATGGTGTCAGTAGCGGACTGATGTGCGAATGGGGCCAAAGGCAGCGCAACAATATTTTCTGACTGACACCACAAGGCGCTGAGATGCCAAGATCCGGATGGCATCGAGGTGATGTCTAAGTTGCGGACTGATGTGCGAATGGGGCCAAAGGCAGCGTAACAATATTTTCTGTATGGAAGATACCACTAGGCGTTGAGATGCCAAGATTCGGATGGCACCGAGGTGATGTCTAGCAAGTTGGTGTGGTCATCCTACAATGCTGAAACTCGGCGTGGGTCACCCCATTAGCCTGTGAGATGGCGTCAGTAGCGGACCGATGTGCGAATAGGCCGAAGGCAGCACAACGCGCCAAGATCCGGATGTCACCGTGGTGGTTTCATAGTTGAGAGGCACTTCATCTGCAGTGGGGCGCCGAGATCCGGATGGCACCGAGGTGATGTCTAGCAAGTTGCTGTACTGGTGTGGTCATCCTACAATGCTGAAATGTAGTGGGGCGCCCCTTTACCGTTTCAGTTGCCATTCAGCTGAGTTTCGGCCGCTCTTGATGCTACAGCGACAGGCGGCTGCAAGAGGACTCTCAAAATGGCGGCCTGTTCTTTGGATTTGGGCCTGGTCCACTAAAATGGCCCTGGGACACCTTAGAACTCGGACGCTCGATTTTTTTTTCCTTTCCTGTACATGCAAAAAAAGGTAAATGCCCGGTATGTTACACGCTTCATCTGCCACGATGAACTCTCCAGAGGAACCGAAAAAAAATATAGTTGTGGTAACTATACCATGCATCGTCATATGGAGAGGTGGCACCAATTAATTATAGTGCTGCATAAAAGAGAGATTTGGAGGAGAACCCCTGACCTGCTAGTACATTCATCAAAGAAGTGGCACTGAGAGCTTCAGAGGCAAGGGAAACGGTCCCAAATATTTAGAAGAACTTTGGAAAGATTAAAATGACATGTTTAGATTGTGGTAAATTAATTTCATGTGGGCAGATGAGTGTTACTCTAATAAATACAGCATATGAACATCATCATAGTCGATGGTTGGTAGAGACATTTTGACTATATCCTGGACCTGCCCGTCCTCGCCCAAAATGGCGCCGGAATAAATGGGACTCGTAACTCCTTGTTGTGTACTGGTTGCAGAACCTTGAAATCACGAGATACGTATGCAGTTTTGAAGCACATGGCGGGCGGGGACGAGAATTGATTGAATATTTCGACATCCCTATTGATATTAAGTTCTGATGTGTTATTGATTACTGTACTGTTGAAAATTCGAATTAACGTCACCCATGGTACTTGCCCGCAAATGTATATCTAGATAATTTTATTGTAACTGGCCCTGTCGTATTTTAATTATAAAATGTACGTCCACCGATTCCGTAACTGTTAGACACCTTAGTTTTTGCAACCTAATGGCCCGCAGTTACGTTCCTCTACAGTGTAAATGTCTATTCATCATATACGATTACAGTTTGCTCCGTGGCAGGCCCACGTGGTTATAGGCTCGTATTTGTATAATGAAATTTTCACAATAAAGGTTTTTAAAAGAAAACATGGTAGTAGTGTATACATTGGTAAAGTTTTTAATAATAGTCACTGTTTTAGAATCATTAAAAGGCAAGTGAAATAAAGCAGACCAATTACATGAAGGGTAAAAGGTATAATACGAAGGAACGCAGTAAAGATAAATGGTCAAGGGCTGTTGTGTTTTCTATTCCTGCAACATAAAGTGATCGATAAGAATCTCATATTCAGGCGTATCGGCGACTAAGACAGCAGGTCGACCCTCTTTTGCTCAACGGCTCCGTCATGGGACGAAGAAGCGCTCTTTTTCTCGAAAAAAGAATATATTTTACTTGCAGGACAGTTGTAAAATTTCCGGGAAAGTACATTAGCCTGGAACATTATAACATATATTTAAGAGAAAATAATGTTCGGAAGTAATTAAAAGCGTAATTTTTAGGTGATATGACCAAGGCTTTCATCATTAGAATAAGAAAAGTAAAATGAACCAATGAAAAGTTTTATTAACAAGTCACATGACTTGTTATGCTTACGTTACGCGCTGCGCGCCCCGGATGACTTCCGGATGCGCTAACGCGGCGCGTCATATGACGCATTACGCGACAACGCAGGTCCAGAATATAGTCAAAATGTCTCCACCAACCAGCGGTCGAAACACAACCCCTTTCAGCAGGCTAAATAGTTCTGTTAAATGACAACAGAAGGGACAGGCAACAAGAACCATCAGTCAAAGAGGGGAGGGCTAGTTCTTCTCTACCGGGTTACATTGGGGCGCTACCGGAACTGATCGAATTGGTAGTCTACAGTGTTTCTGGATGTTTCAGACCGAAGCTGGGGTTAGCATGAGAGCAGCACCATTTCGTAGCTCCGTTGTGGCCATTCCGCAACCAATCATGGCAGCCGCTCTTTATCGTTATTTTGGGCGGGGTGGGTGGCGGAGCCGAGCTGTTTTGCAGCCATCATTGTGTGGAGTTCAGTTCATCTCACTAGTTTTGTATTTGTCATGAGGGGTTGTTCCTAATGTTTCTATTTTAGCGAGGTCAAAAAGAGATCCCATTAGTGGCCTACTGATTTTGCTCGATTCCTTTTCTTTTTTTTTACACGATTTTTCGTTATCTGCAAAGACTAAACAGAGTATTGCGACTCTGTGTTTGTTTGTAAATAGAGAATGAACCAAAGAGAACTAATTCTAAAACAGTAAATACTTGGATAACAATCAATCAAATGGAGAGAGAAGCAGGCACGACGTATTACAACAGGGGCAAAGGCCTGCGTTAACTACCTTTCACTATCTGCAAAGAGAGAGTACTCCTAATAGAAATGAGGGGGGGGGGGGCACCATTCAAAGCAGATCAGTGTGCATAAACACGAAAATGTTTTCACTTACCACGTACTTGACATTCGACAGCTTATGATATTTGCTATTAAAAAACCATTGAAATTCACTGAAAAAACCATAGGTTATAGACCATATATAGTTAGGAATTAGCATTTACAAAACCTTGAAAATTCACTGAAAAAACCATAGGTTATAGACCATATATAGTTAGGAATTAGCATTTAAAAAACCTTATTTTACTCACACAAAACCATTGAAATTCCATATATAGTTAGTTGCACTAACTATATATCGCGCACTTGCAATCCACTGCTGATCATGTCACATATTACATCATTCATGACATGGTCAGTGACATCACTGATGACATCACTGATGACATCTCAAATGACATCACTGATGACATCACTGATGACATCTCATTTGACATCAATGACCACATCACTGATGATATCATTCATGTGACAATACAATGCATCTCCTCACATTTTAATATAACCTCTGTTTCACCCAGTGTTAAATACAGAGTATAATTTTTGAAACCATTGACACACCAATACTAGTTACTACATACGTACTCACTGATTCCTACGTCTACACACACATTCACTCATTCACCCATACAATCATTCATACATACAATCACTCATCTTTACAACACTATCATATGCACTCATACACCTATACAGACACTCACACTCTGCCACTCATCCATGGAGTTACTCACACACCTAGTCAGTCCTGTAAAGAATCAATCACACTTCCATTTTCTTGTCTATACAGTTAAACATAGAGCACCTTACATTTTCAAACATATAGTAACACATACTTACTTTCTTATACAATCATTGATACAAGTACACATTGATCTGCACAGAGTCACACACCTCCCAGCCAGCCACACACACACTCAGTCTCCCATACAAATACTTGGACAATCAATCAATAACCCATATAGTTAATCATATAGCTACTGATCAACACATGCAGTAGTTTACAGAACAACAGACATAATGATGCACAAATTAAGACAGTTTAGTCACTAACCCATGCACTCAGTGAGACACATTTAATCACTCACTCATACATTCAGTCATGCACCTACTAAATCCTTCGTCCAGACAGTTATACATCTACTCATTCTTCAATATCTAAAACATATTTAAACTTTACAGAAACACACAGTCACTGGATGATGTCATCAGTGATGTCATCAGTGATGTCATTTGAGATGTCATCAGTGATGTCATCAGTGATGTCACTGACCATGTCATGAATGATGTAATATGTGACATGATCAGCAGTGGATTGCAAGTGCGCGATATATAGTTAGTGCAACTAACTATATATGGAATTTCAATGGTTTTGTGTGAGTAAAATAAGGTTTTTTAAATGCTAATTCCTAACTATATATGGTCTATAACCTATGGTTTTTTCAGTGAATTTTCAAGGTTTTGTAAATGCTAATTCCTAACTATATATGGTCTATAACCTATGGTTTTTTCAGTGAATATATATATATATATAAAATTTCTATGGCAAAATGAAACCCCTCATTTTGTTCCTTTTCAAATTAAATGTATTAAGTGTTACCACTTTATTCCAATCAAGATGACTTCAGGGGTGCCATACTTTTGTCATAAGTAAGACTGTTAGCGTTCTAGTTGTTTTTTAGAACACTCTGGGACATTCTGTCAGTGGGCTATAGTTGGGCTACATCTGGCTGATATTTGGGCTACATTTGGGCTCTTTTGTCTCTGGTGGCCATCTTGGGAGACTGCATATCAGAATTTTTTTAATGAAATATAAGAGGATTTGAGAAGTCACTCAAAATGTGCCCTAATTTTTCTTTCTTCAGCACTAATCATAATTTCTATGACAAAATGAACCCCCTCATTTTGTTCCTTTGCAAATTTAGGGGTCGATTAGGATGGCGGTTTTTCCGCATCCTCCGGGCCGGCGGAAGTGTCCGCCGGCCTGGAGGATGCGGAAAAACCGCGGCGGAGACTCCAAAGACCCACCGCCAAATTAGGATGGCTGGTGGGTCTGATAATCTGTCCGCCGCTTTTCCGCCGCGGTCGGAAGGCGACCGCGGCGGAAAAGCACTAACATGTCTGGCGGTGTCTATCAGACACCGCCAGGCATATTAGGATGTCTGAAAATATATGCTTTTCCGCGGCGACTTTACCGCCGTGGAAAAGCATACGGACCTTCACTTCGGGGGCCCGTTGCGGGCCCCCTGGGTGAAGGTGGGGTGGGGGGTGCACATGGGGGGTACCTATGGTACCCCCCTGCATTTGCGTGCACAATGCAGCAGGCACCGCGCGGTGCCTGCCGCTTTGTGCACGCAAATGCTGTGCATGGATTTTTTACATTGCGGCGGATGCAGCTTGAAGCTGCACCCGCCGCAATGTTAGACATGGAGGATGTGACCGCCACACTGGCGGTCACATCCTAATTTGATCGGAGGGAACGCCGCAGCCCATGCGGACGTTCCCTCCTCCTCAGGGGTCGCGGACGGACTCAAGTCCGTCCGCGATCCTAATCGACCCCTAAATGTTTTAAGTGTTAACACTTTATTCCAATCAAGATGACTTCAGGTGTGCCATACTTTTGTCATAAGTAAGACTGTTAGCGCTCTAGTTGTTCTTTAGAACACTCTGGGACATTCTGTCATTGGGCTATAGTTGGGCTACATCTGTCTGATATTTGGGCTACATTTGTTTTTTTTTGTCTCTGGTGGCCATCTTTGGGCTACATTGGGCTACATTGGGCTACATTTGGGCTCTAACATATATATAGCCCAATGTAGCCCAATGTAGCCCAATATATATTTTTTCAAATTTAATTTTCGTAAAAACCACTGGAGCACATATCTTGAGACATAGCAAAGGCACATCGGGCTACCAGTCCCTACAATTTTGCCAAGTTTGGTGGAAAACCATTCAGCCGTTCGGGCTAAAAGTGAGTCCAACCGCCCTATGGAAATTAACATGGGGAAAACACGTTTTGGGACCCCCTTTTATCTCAGCCCCCGCTTGACGAATCCCCCCCAAACTTTCAGGGAAGGAGCGGAGCGCCGCGAGGCAAAGTTAAGGAAAATTCCAGGAAGATTCCTCAACCGGCGCCAAAGTTATTCCCAAAAGAATGTTGCGATTTCCCTATGGAAAACAATCCTAACTATATATACCTACTGGCTATTGCCAGTAGCTAATATATATATATATATATACATATATATAAAAATACATTACCTACTAGCGGTTGTCAGTAGGTTGGTATAGTTAGGACCTTGTTTCTATTCAAAAAGCGTTTTTTCTTTTACCAATATCTTTGGCGCTGTTTGACAAATCTTTGTGAAATTTCAAAACTAATAGGGCACTTCGGTCAGTTCCTATCTTGAAAGTTTTGGGGTGATTCGTCAAGTGGGGGCCGAGAAAAAAGGGGGTCCAAAACTGTTTTCTCCATGTTAATTTCCATAGGAAACTTTAGACACTGCTACAGCCCGAACTGCTAAACGGAATTACACCAAATTTGGCAAAAAGGTAGCTTTTGGTCCAGAAAGCACCCCTTTATTTAAATGATGTAAATCCGTTCAGTTATTTTTGAGATATTTAAATATTTACAGATATCAATATTTCAGGATTGTGAGATCTGATGGCTGAACCCTCCCGATCTCGAGCTTGTTTCTGATTGGCTGCCAACACTTCAAACCAGGAAGTGTTGGCAGCCATCTTGTGACTCGGTTGAACCGAATCACAAGCAAAAAGGAAAGAAAACGCAAAAAAAAGGAAAAGGGGGCAGGGTAGAAACACCCTGACCCCCTAGGCCTGGTCACGGGATCCCACAGTGAGCCCCAGGGCCAAAAAAATGCATTAAAAAAAATATTTTAGGCCCTGTCTCCCGAGTGGGCCAGGTCCCCAGGGCAATGTATAACTGTTACGCGGGCGCCCATGGGGGCCCTGGGGACCACCCCCTCCCCAGGGCTTTTATTTATTTTGGTTGGGGGGCCTCACAGGCCTCCCCAAGCCCAGAGACTGCCACCTCTCTGGGACTTTTATTATTGTGGTTGGGGCGCCTCGCGGGCCCCCCAACTCCGGGGACCACCACCTCTTCGGGGCTTCAAATATTAAATGAAAGTGTGTGGGGGCTCCTGCCCTCCCCACACTGCCCCAAGGACCACCACCTCCCCGGGGCACTAATTATTCAAATAAGGGAGTCCGTTGTGGACACGCGGGGACCACCAACTCCCCGGGGCTGCATACATGTCGGGAGGGGGGCCACGCAGCCCCCTTCTGGATCCCTCCATGGCCCTGAGGACTGCCACCCCCCAGGGCCAGCTCCAGCAAAGTCCCGGGGTGCCCACCACCGAGACATTGCAGTTTGCTTCAGGAAACCTGCTCATGCTTCCATGAAGCAAAGCAGAATTGCTTTTGGACAAGGGGACCTGCATGTCAGCAGCTCCCCTTGTCCAAAAGGAATGCCGGCTCCCGCAGGAGGACGGGGAGCCAGCAGGCAACGCAGGGGTATTGGGGCTCCCCCCACAGTCCCCAACGTGAGGCCATTTCCCAGGTATGGGGTCCGGGGGCCAAAAGTGGCCAAGGTAAGGCGGGCCACGCGGCCCCCCTCCCGTAAAGTTATAAGAAAAAGAGGCAAAGCCCCGGCCGATGGGGTCCCCAGGGACAAAAAAGGCCTACGGGTGGAGTCCACGTGGCCCCCATCCTTTAAATGTATATATCTATTAAAAAGAAGTGGTCATGCCCCAGGGGATGGGGTCCCCGGGGCCGAAATCAGCCTCGGGAGGGAGGCCATCAGTGATATCATTTTAGATGTCATCAGTGATGTCACTGACCATGTCATGAGTGATGTAATATGTGACGTCATCAGCAGTGCATTGCAGGGGCCCGGGTTATAATTAGCTCAACTAACTATAACGTTTTGTACGAGTGAAATGTCAGTTTAACTATAAGGTCCCTGAAACCTGTGTTTTTTTCAATGAATATATATTCATTCTCTCTCTCACCTCTTCTCTCTCTTCTCTCTCTCTCTCCGAATCATCACAAAACTTTCCAGAAACAAGTTCATCCACCTCCGCTCCTTCCTGAGAAAGTTTCAGGGTGATCTGTTAAGCAGGAGCCAAGCAAAAAGAGGGGGCCCAATATGCAAAATCCCCATGCACAATCCATAGCCTTCTTTAAGTTGGCCTACAGCAAAAAAACTGGGAAAAGAATTACACCAAATTTGACAGGAAGCTAGATCGTAGTCTGCAGAATGTGTTCTTTGTTATTTGGTTGAAATCCATTCAGTAGTTTTTGAGAAATTTAGGGTAACAAATGTATTTTTTGGCAGTTGGGTCTGCAAGAGCTGAGAGAAACTCCTGGGAGCGCCAATTTAAAAATTGAGCATTCTGTTTGTCCCAGGGACCTTAATGTCCCTTGGGCATTCTTGCTCCCACGGAAGCGAGCACTTTGATTGGCTGCCAGCAACAAGAGAAAAATGTTGCTGGCAGCCATTCCAGGGCTTGGGAACTTAGTCTCCTGTCTTGAAGGCATAAAAAAAGAAAGATATACAGTGGCAGATTAGGGATACCCTAATCCCCTAGCTCCATAGAGAGGACTGGGGGTGAATAACCAAAAAATTGCAAAAAATGCTGTGCTCCTGTGAGACTCACACGGGATCGGAAAAGAAAAATGGTGGCTGGGCCGCATTTATAATGTTTAAGTCCTGGGGAGCTCACCCCCGGGACTGTATTCATAATTGGGAAGGGGCTGTGTGGTCCACCTCCAGAGGCCCTGGGAAGCCCAACCACGGAACAAAAACATTCTTTATGGGAAGGGGGGATGCACGGTTCCCGTTCACACCTTCCCAAGCCATCAGAGGCCCCGGGTTGTTCCCCCGCCCAGGGCTGAGCATATTCTGTATGTGGATGGGGGATGCATTGCCCCCCTTCCCTAGCCTCTGAAGGCCCTGGGAATCCCATTCCCTGGGGCTGGCTCAGATGCTATGTCCCGGGGAGCCCCCCCCCAGTACTTAGCAGTTTCTCTGCTCGCATTGGTGTGCGAAGGCAAACCTTTGTTTGCTCTCACTTGACAGGAGCATTTTCAAAACTCCCAACAAGCAGGAGCAAACACCAAGTCTGCTACCAGCAGGTGGGAGCTTTTGATCTGATCCCTGCCTGCAGTGATGCAGGCAGTGAAATGGATCAAAGTATTGCCCCCCGAAGGGAGCAATATAAGGAGCTTGCTTCCTGCAGGCGGGAGCACTGCTAGCTCCTGCTGTATGAGGGGAGCTGGCTGGGGCCGCAGGCTCCTTGGGGCTCCTCCTTTGGCCTCAAACGACCATGGTGGATGCCCTGAGTGGGCACCATGTCACCCATCTTTAAGTTTGGGTGCCCCTGTGGGATGGGGTCCAAGAGGCTGAAATTGACCAAGGGAGGTGGGCTGCATGACCCTCTTCCCCTGCAACATGCCAGTGGGTCCTGGGGGATGGGATAGTAGGGGGCCAAATTCAGCCCGGGAGAGGGGCCGAGTCCCCCTCCCTCTAAAAATTACACCAGGCCCGAGTGATGGGGTCCCTAGGGCTGAAAACGGCCTGAGGAAGGGGACTACTTACGCCCCCTCCCCACTATTTAAATGAGCTGGGGTCCTAGGGGCCTAGAAAAGCTTGGGGAGGGGGGCCACGCAGTCTCCCACCCCATAAAAAAATACATCTCACAAGGGGATGGGATCCCCAAGACCTTAGAAGGCGCAGGGAGGGGGACCGTGCAACCACCCTCCCCTTTAATTAAAATATGGCGGGGTTGGATGCAGGGAGTGGTTGCATGCTTCGTGCGGCAGCTGGTTGCATTTACATATGGTAATTAAGTATTGGATTACGCAAAGAATAAAAGAGAAATACACTGAAAAAAACACAGGTTCAAGTAGCATTATAGTTAGGTGAATTTGTCAATGACAACATCAACATTTTGAGCAAAAAAAAACACAGAAATTCACCAGTTATAGTTAGCAGCACTAACTATACCTTGCACTCCCACCATGCACTGCTTATGACCTCACATGTGACATCACTCATGACATGTTCTGTGACATCATTTATGACATCACTGATGGCATCAACCAAGTTTCATTTTCCTTCATATTGCTCTATAGATTACTATGGTATTAGAGGCTTGCCATAAGTACAAAATAGCTCAGAAAAACATGAGCCATCATTACTGCCATCCCAGATACAACTCTCTTAGGTGTAGAAAGGATGCATTACGTTCAACATTGACCAACATTGACCCCAGTCCGTACACTTTACAGCTAGCATAGTTCACATTAACAATCAACCACAGATTTATAGGAAGCCCTCATTGAGTAAGTTATTCAATCAGTATACAACTGTTTACAGAAAGCCAAGATCCTAATAATAGTGAATATCAGTTCCAAAATGAATGCCTACTACGGACAGCTTTTATCTGTATCAAACCCCTGAAACTCACCAAACTTACACTGAAAAATCAAGTTGAAATCAGTAGAGAACTTAGTACTGTGAGCAGTGCTTACTCTATGCAGAGAGTTTAAACTTTCATCAGAAATACACCACAGGATATTAAAAAGTATCTAGTAAGAAGAGTGTGCAACTCTATGCAACAGTTGCAAAAAAAGACACCTTTATGACACTTTACTCGACTGTATGCTACACCACTCTACTACACTCCCCACCACTATGGTCTACGACACACCAATTTACTCTGACACTTTACTCTATACTACCCCACTCCAGTGCACTCTCCTCCACTCTACTACACTTTATCCCACTTACGCCACTATACTATACTCTGTTCTATGCCGCTCCAATGTCCAACACTCTGCTTCACTGTATGCAACTCCACTCTACAACACCATACTACACTCTGACACTCTATGAAACTCCGCTCCACTCTCTTCCCTTCCTCTCTATGCCACTGTACTACACTGTATGACACTCAACTTCTTTCTATGATACGCCACTCCACTATATGACACAGCATTCCACTCTACAATACTCTGCTCCACTGTACTCTACGACACTCCACTCGAGGAAACTCCACTCCATGACACTACTTCACCCTACTCCACTCTAAAACACTCTACGCAACTCTGACAGTCTGCGACACCCAACTCTACTGTGCGACACAACATTCCACTGTACATCTCACAGCTTCAGTCTATGATAATTGACTCCACTATGTGAGACACCATGGACTGAACTATATAACACTTCCCTACATAGTATGATACGTTACTACACTCTGGTCTATTCCAATCTACAATAATCCACTCTATGACATTAGACTTTACAACACTCTTCTCCACTGTACTGTACGACACTCCTCATAACTCCACACAAACTTGAAACTATGAAAGTCATACTTCTAACTTTCATTTACAAATTATCCACCTCCTACAAATTATTATAAGTAGCTGGCCTTGTTACACACTGTTTTCAGCTTGCTAATCACACAACACTTACTAAAACTGGGAAGTCTTGTCTGGTTAGCTAGCCGGACAATTTCAGAAGGACAAGAGGGGCCCTCCCAGGGATCAATCTTAATAAAAAGGGGGGCACGCAGCCCCCATCCCAGGGCTGATTTAGGTTATGAGGACCCGATCCCCTGGGGCCTGGCCAAATATCTAATGTGGAAGGGGGGCTGCATTCAGTCCAGGGCCTACTGTGCATGAAATGGGTAGGGGGCTGAGCGCCCCCCCCCAAGCCATTAATGGCCCCGGGCCCCACTCCTCCAGTGCAGACCCAGGCTATGTCCTGGGGGTACCACCCCCGGGACAAAGCGGTTTTTCTGCCTGCACTGGTGCGTACAGGGAAACCTGTGTTTGCTCTCGCTTGGTGGGAGTCATTTTAAAACTCCCACCAAGCGGGAGCAAACACCATGTCTGCTTGCAGTGGGCGGCAGAATGAATAATACTCCAGTCCGCTGGGAGCGCTCTTTTCATCTGTTTCCCTGCATGCAGTGAAGCGGGCAGGAAAACAAATGAAAAGATTGTTCCCGCTTTTGGCCCGGAAGGGGGTGGCCTACCCGTAAATACAGTGGTGGGTCCTGGGATCACATACCACCCTAACAAAATGTACTGGGCCATGGGAAATGGAGTCCCCAGGACCAAAATCTTCCTATGGAGGGGGACATATGCCCCCTCCCCATTAAACATGGTGCTAGGCCCTGGGAGATGGGGTCCTTGAGGCTGAAATCGGCCTGGGGGGTGATGCTGCCTGCTCCCTTCTCCATGAAGTAAGTTGCTGGGTCCCGGGGGTCAAAAGCAGCCCAGGGAGGAGGGCCACCGGTTGGCTGGCCGTGCGGCCAAAAGCCATGCGCGGTGGGGGTTGTATTAATATATGGTAATTAAAAATTACTCTACGTTATATATACCCTAGAAATTCACTGAACAAACAAAAGGTACAGGGACGTTATAGTTAGGAAATACATTTTAAAAATCTTATAAATTTACAAAAACGCCAAAGGTTACAGGGACGTTATAGTTAGATACAGATTTTACACACATAAAACCATAGAAATTCAGCAGTTATAGTTAGTTATCTCAAGTAACTATAACTCTTGCCCCAAGGTAACTATAACTCGCGCCCTCACCCTGCACTGCTAATTACCCCACATAATATATCAGTCATGACATAATCTTGATAATATCATTGCAACATTTGCGACAAAATTATTAACCGTGCAAGGCGTGGGGCACGAGTTATAGTTACCTTAGGGCACAAGTTATATATATATATATATATATATATATATATATATATATATATATATATATATATATATATATATATATATATATATATATATATTGCTACTTGCTCGAATTGGCAATTCCGATTCCTCACAGAAAAAACAAGCGTGGTCCCAAGCTATTGCGCTTCATTTATTTTATTTTAGCCACCTCTGCCATAACGCGTTCCAGGCGCTCCCGCCCTTGATCACATTATATATATTTTTTGCCAATCCTGGTTTCACTGTTATAAATCAGGCACAACTCCGTGGGATGTAGACCAAAGAAAGTATTTATTCCAAACGACCAGACGCGTTTCGACGGCCAAGTCCGATTTGTTCACTACATCTGGATTCACTGAAGTGAGTTGCCATTAAATCATGTTACATTATGCACTCATGACACACAAAGAAGGTGGGTTGTCATGACAACAGGTCGGGGAGTGAAGGACATAGAAGAGTTCGTGACAAAATTGCAAATCATGTTACTTTTTTACAATCCAACTTTAAAACAAATATTATTAATGTGCGTTTGGTCATAACATTGTCTTCCTACTTCAAAAGTACGTGTTGTTTCAATATCACAAATGTCGGTACTGTGCACATTAAATTAATTGACATAGACGAAACACCCACTTCCAGCAATAATGGCAGTATACAGTGCGTGCGCATCCTATTGCGATCCTGACACTCAGTAAACCAACAACACATTTTTTACAGATTGCCTTTACTGTCCTTTGCACCCACCCACTCCCTAAGTTCTTACTGTGATGAGCTTTGGGATTTTAACGCAGATGCGTGTTTTATCTGTGTCTTTTTGGATTCGTTGTGGGAAGGTAGGGTTTAATCTTGTTGGCGCGTGTTTATAGCCCAAGTGGGACCAGGTGCGTGTGTTTTATACTAGTTCTCGCTGCATTAGTAATGTCAAAACCTTTTCTGGAAAGAAAGGATCAATTTGTTAATTTATGTGAAATGTGAGTGTGAAGACATAAAGAGTTCTAACGTATTTAGACGCACAAAAAAAAATTAGAGAAAGGAAAGTTATGTGTGTGTCCAACCGGGTGCAAAAAATAGAAAATATATACAATAAGATGGTGAATCAGATGTTACTGGGATTGGGTTTTGGTTGCGGGGAGGCGTGCGTGACTGGTTTAGTGCTGTTATATCATAGTGTTTAGAGATGTACACTCATGGCCTCATCAGCATTCATACCGTTAGGGATTTTGCAGTCTAGCAGGATTATGTACTTGGATTTGAGCCGTCTCTGCTAGCTGTCTGTTCCCCGCTCTGATGTTCCTTTTTACACTGTCCATAACAAAGTATGTTAGGTCCTCCGCTCTGCCATTGTGTTGTGTGTTAATGTGGCGAGCTACAGGGTAGGTGGGGTTGTCGTTTGCGAGGGCCCTGAGGTGTTGCAGTATCCTCACCTGCACGGGATGGATGGTGCTGCCCACGTACAGTTTGTTGCAGGTGCACCGCAGCACATACATGGCGAAATCTGTTTTGCACGTGTAGTTTTCCCTTATTTCAAGCAGGGTTTTTCGGAGAGGGGTCGTCACTGTTTTCGTGTTGGTCCCATGTTTACAGGCTTTGCATTTTGCTCATTTAAAGAAACCTGCCTGGGCTTTGAGCCAACTGTTGCCTTTGTCTTGTGTTGGTGCATTGGTAACTAACTCTTGTTTCATTGATTTGGCTCATCTGAAGGTTAGCAGTGGCAACCTGGCGCACAAGGGGCCTATGGTGTGGTCACAACGAATCAACGGCAAGTGCCTGTCCATTATTTTGAAGCGGTTAGAATGGTATTTGGTGAACCCTGTGATTAACCTTGGAGTGGTGTTTGTTTCTTCCCCTTTTGGTTTCCTGTTGACTGCGCTCTTATGGAGCTGTTCCTCCCTGGTACTGGCCATGCTTTTCAATCTTGCTTTCTCCAATGTTTTGCTCTTGTAGCCTCTTGTACCTAGTCTCTCAAATAGGCTCTTAGTGGAATCTTGCAGATCTTTGTTAGTGCTGCAGTTTCTCTTCATTCTTAGGCACTCCTCATATGGAATACTCTGAATTAGACTGGTGGGGTGAAAACTCTGGGCGTGAAGGAAGCATTCCCTGATGTCTTTTTTCTGAAAGTTTGTGTCTGGACTCTATTCTCGTCATGGTATAGTTCTAAGTCCAGAAACACTATTGACTCTTTGCTGGTAGTGCAAGTGAGTTTGAGGTTGAGTGCATTACTGTTAATGATGTTGGCAAACTCTAGGGCACTTTGTTCAGAACCTCGCCATAGGATAAAAATGTCATCAATGTAGCGTTGGTATAATGCCACATTTCAGTCTGGTAAGTCTTCATGAGTACTTGCTCCTCCCACCAGCCCATATGCAAATTCACATAGCTGGGGGCGAAGCAAGTACCCATGGCTGTGCCCTGTGTCTGTTTGTACAGTAGCTTGTGAATAATGAAAGTGTTGTTTTCCAAGCACCACACAGCCATGTGTAAAAGCATCATAGTGTGGTGGTAAAAGCTTATATCTCTTGTGCCCAGAAAGTGTTTTAACGCATTCAATCCATCTCTCTGCCTTATACTCGTGTACATCAAGTGTTACATATATAAATTCATTGCACCAGGTACAGTCACAGATATGGGAAAGAAAATCTCCAGTGTGTCTTGTATACGCTGGCAATGCCTGGACCAACGGTTGCAGAAAGTGATCAATAAATTTGCTTGTATTTTCAAACAGGCTGCCAATGGCAGATATGATAGGTCTTCCTGGTGGACATTCAACATTTTTGTGCACCTTGGGAATTAGGGACAGTTGCGGGGTCACGGGGTAATCGTTTTTCAAAAAGTCTAGCTCCTGTCTTGTAATCAGGCCTTTGCCTCTCTATTTGTAAAGGCATGTGTGGTACCGCTCCTTGTTACTGGTAATGTTTGTGGTACTGGTGCAGATGTAGCAGTCTTTGTCTTGGAGTTGTACCATGGCCTCTGGATTCAAGCAAGCCTGGCTGAAGACGGCTGTAATGCCAGAAACCGGTCCTAGGAAGCTTGTTTCCGGTCCAGGGAAGGCATGGCTTGGCAGTTCGGGCTGGACTGTTCCCATGAGGCACAGGGTCAGACTGATTTGCATATGGCCATGTCTGAACTGGGGTGGCAGAGTGGGCGAAAGAACGGTGATGGATTAAACCCAGATCTGTTGACTGGGTGTGAGTGTTTGATTCGTTCAGATGCTGGGTCCATCACCACCCCCTTTTGCACCGCTTTGTTCCCTCTCCCTTTGCGCGTCTGTTGCCATTATCAATTTGGGAGCTGTGTGTAAATTGTGCAGTTTAAGTAAATGCGAGGAATCAGCATTACTAACCAGTGCCCGTTATTACCTCTTTGTTGGCAGCAGTTACTCTGGACCCAACCTGGAGTTATTTTCTGGCGCGCTCCCGTCTTACACCTACTGCCGATTCAGCGCTCTGTGTGTCTGTGGACACACACTCGCCTACCTGGACAGAAGAAGTTTGGCTCCTTTGCAACTCCGTTGGGGGGCTGATCTGCAATTATTCCTTCCGGATTCACTGTGAAGCTCGTTGCCGAGCTGTTACTCCTTTGTAGCAGGTAAACACATATACCAGAGGGGTCCGCAATTGAAGCTGGAGGAGTTGAACCAGTTTACAAGTACCCAAGCAAACTCCTTCTCAAATAGCCAGTGCTTTCCAGGTGAAAAGAAAGAGGACGGACTGCCGTAGTTCATCAGCTGCAATCTTTATTTAAAACTCCCAAAAAGTGCAGCAGCCATAACGCGTTACGTCCCTCACAGGGGACTTGATAACACGACGTGCTGTTAGCTCAAACAGTTCTTTAAATCCATTACACTTTTTTTCTGACTTTGTGTTATTTAGTACCACGTGATTAGATCTTAAAGTGACCAGTGCATACAGGACAAACAACATAATATGTAGAACTGAAAGAAATACTACCTGTCAAGTATAGCATCTACTTAACTGATATTCGCAATTTTAGTCACCCAATTTGTCAATAATATTGTTTAGAAGACAATACTTTGTCATCATTGATATCTGCATAAAGGCGTTTGTTTGTCTATATATATATAGGAGCAAGTAATATTAATAAATATATAAATATATATATATGCTGTTCTATAATAAAAGCACCAAAATAAATCTTTGCTTGGTGCTGGTTTTGGTTATGTATATATATATTCACTGAAAAAACCATACGTTTCACACCAGTTATAGTTAGCTGGAAATTTTACTCGCATAAAACCATTGAAATTCCCACGTTATAGTTAGTTGGACTCACTATAACTTGCGCGCCTGCAATGCACTGCTGATGACATCACATATTACATCACTCATGACATGGTCAGTGACATCACTCATGACATCACTTATGACACCATCCAGTGAATGTGTGTGTTTCTGAAAAATAAATATTAGTGAGTAATGTATTATTGTTTCACTTTCTGTATAAGTGGCTGCATAGGTTGGTAAGTAGGTACATGTGTATGTATATGGGTTATTAGATGTTTTTCTTAGTATCAGCATGAGTGTTTGTATGGTTTGGTGGGGGTATTACTTAGCACATAGATGCATGAATGACTGACTCTCTCTTTGTATGTGTTTTGAAGACAGCATATGTGCAGGACTGTATGGGTGGATGAGTGTATATATGTGTGTGTTAGTGACTGAATGACTGTCTCACTAGTGTCTTTATCAGTAACTACATATGTTTTAATCTAATATATGTGAGTATTGATGTATATGTGAGAGTAAGGGATTTTAAGAGTTCCTGTTTAAATTAGTATGTGCTTCTATAAGTGATTGTTTGAGACCGTAAGTACGTGTTAGTTTCCTTAGAAGTAAAGTGGTAGTGTGTGTATAGCTGTATATGCAAATAAATGGATGTTCAATAGTTTATTTGCATGTGTGAGTATGTGTCAGAGTATCTTTTAGATGACTGTCGGTGTGTATCAGGATGTATAGGTGTATCACTACATATGATGAGTGAGTATATGTATGAGTGACTATATAGAACTGTTGGTGAATAAGTGGATGTGTATATAGATGGTGGAATTATTGAATTGGTTGTTGTTACTGGTATGGGTATCTCCATCTTTTTGAAAATTTTTGTTTCTATTATTGAATATGTGCTTCAAGGGTTACATTACAGTGAAAGGAGGTCTGTCACTCTGTCACAAGGATGGTGTCATCAGTGATGTCATGAGTGATGTCACTGACCATGTCATGAGTGATGTAATATGTGATGTCATCAGCAGTGCATTGCAGGAAGGGGCGTGGCTTGGACGCCGATAAGGATGGCGGCGTGAGCCCATAGCTCCGTGCCTGATCCCGCATTACTCCTGTAAATCCCTCACTTCTGGGCGCAGTGGAACCCAGGATTCGAGGGCTGATCGCCGGACGCACCACGCGAGACGATCGTGGGTCGGCAGGTGGCCGTGGACGGGGCGGAGAGCGTGGCACGGATTGCGGTGCCCCGAGACGGAAAACAAAGAGCCCAAGATGGCGATGGTGCCAAGCGGCAGAGCCGGAGTGTCAGGGCACTGAGGATCGCGGCCGCAGAGCGGGGTGGGCAGCGGCCCGAGGACACAAGCGGGCGCAGCCCAGCCAGGTTTGCGGGAGTGGAGAGACCGCAGGGGAAGGGCGGTGTCGGGGACCCCCGGCACGGACTCGCGGACGGAGTGCCCATCCCCCCATCCCCCCACCGCTGGCGCCGGCGGCCATAGTGCCGGGGAAGCGACATCTGCGGTGCTCTGGCATCTGAGGGCCAGCATTGTTTTTGTTTCCCAGCATCTGGGCCGGCGCTGTGAAGCTGGTTGCGGCGCGGCCCGGAGGCATTGAGGTGGCGGATCCAAACCGTGCAGGGTGAGGAGCGGACGGAGGGGAGAGCGCACGACCTGGCCGGCCGACCGCGATTGTTTGCAGGCAGGCACGGACTGGCGCAGTTGGTGTGGAGCCGGCCAAGGGAGCTGGAATTGGACGGCGGTGGGGGTCCGCTGAGCGGTGCCATCGAGGGGACACACCTGAGCCCAGTGGGGGCTGGACTGCGTGGAGAGCCTGAGGGGGCGCGGTGAATTATTGGCCCCACCGCCTGTCGGGTCCTGGTGTGGTGGTGAGGTGCGGGCTGACGGAGCCCTTGAGTCAAATGGAGCCGGTTGGGGCAGGCTCGCCAGGAGACCCGGGGGCAGGATCGCCCTGACCGTGGGGGTCCCTTTCTGAGCGGGGGGCGAGCCTCCTGGTGGGAGCAGCCAGGATCGGGCCGGACGCTTGGGCCTGAGGAGTGTGAGAAGGGCTTGAGGAGCAGACGCCCGGCAGTGGGTCCTTTGGACTGGCCAGACACTTGGGGGACCACCCAGCGTCGACACACGCGGTTGCCCAGATGGCCGCCACCGGCAGTACTGGGAGTGCGGTCGGGGGTGGCGGATTGTTGGCCGGGCCGGACGCGGACGGGGGATCACCAGCAGCGCAAGATGCGTCGGCGCAGGAACTCCGCCTGAACGCGCGGCTAGATGGCATTCTGGATGCAATCACGGCGACCAAAGAATCTCTACACCAGGACATTGCGCAGGTGGCCACTGGATTGGGCCTGCTGAGGGCGGATCACGCGAAATTGTCCGACAAAGTTAAGGATCATGACCGACTGCTCCTAGAACTGAAACCTGCGGTGGTCACTGTAGAACGCAAATTGTCTGATGTCATGGAGAGGCTGGCGACGCTGGAGAGACGGGCGGAGGACTCCGAAAGCCGCAACAGGAGGAACAACATACGGGTGGTGGGCCTGCCAGAAAAAATTGAGGGTGATGATGCGGTGGCCTACATGGAGGGCTGGTTGAGAACGGTCGTGGCCCCGGAGGGCTTGTCCCCGTTCTTCTCCCTGGAGCGGGCGCACAGGGTCCCGTCTCGTCCACCCTTGCAGGGGCGCCCCCCACGGCCGATGGTGATCAGACTATTGCACTTCAAGGACCGGGACTACCTGATACAAAGAGCACGCTCGGTGGGCCCCTTCACAGTGGATAACAGCTCGGTCACGATCTTTCCGGACTATACGCAAGAGGTACAGAGGAATAGGGCATCGTTTCTGGCCGTGAAGAAAGAGCTGAGAAATGAGGGTATTCAGTATTCCCTACTCTTCCCGGCCAAACTGCGAGTAATCCTGGATGGGGCGACCCAATTCTTCCAGACCCCTGATGAGGCGTGGTCTTGGCTGGAGTTGTACCGCGCTGGCACGGACCGCCAACAAAAAGGCGACCGGGAACGACAGCAGCCGGTGCGAATCCGGAAGTCCCAGCGCATTCGTAAGAAGAACAAACTTAAACAGGCACAGCGAGCTGCCGAGATGGCGGAGGCCAGAAAGGGGGCGCTGGTAGCGACGGCGTTAATCACGGGTTCGCAGCAGGAGAATGAACTGGGAGACTCTGACTCGGAAGTGGAGAGCAGAAAGTCTGGGGAGGAACTGTCTGAGGCGGACAACGCTGTGGGACCGGAGGTCACCCCGCAGACGGCGGATGGGCTGTTCAACGAGTGATAATGGCTGAGTGGGCCTGCACTGCGGCTGCTGCTGGAGTGGACTACCTGGGGTATCTGGCGGACCGGCAGGTACTCTGATGTGACAGTCGTAAGGGATCTAGGGCTTGGAGCTGGGACACAGTCTGCCCGGATCGGCCCGGGCCTCCCCTCATTGCCCTTAAGGCCTTCTGTGGTGACGACCACAGTATAGTGGATTGTGTGTGATGTTTTTGGTTTGGATGGGGGCTGATGCTTTGTTATTGGGTGCTGTTCTGGGGAGCGGGGTTGGGAAAGTTTTTGGGGATGTTTTACGTTGGGGGGAATGCTGCCGTGGTGTGGGGGTTCAATTGATGTTGCCGAATTGGATGGGAAATAGAGGCAATGGGAACGTTACCTGATTTAAAGGCCCTTACATGGAACGTCCGTGGCCTGCGTACGATGTCCCGGAGAAGCAGGGTGCATGCTTACTTGGTGAGGCGGGGCATTCAGATTGCATTATTGCAGGAGACCCACCTGACTAAGCAGGAATGTGCGGCGTTGCAAAAGAGATGGCGAGGACAGGTGTTTGGTACGACGTATTCGGCGTTTGCTAGAGGGGTACTGATATGGGTGAGAGCAGGAGTCCCGTTTCAGGTTACGAACCAATTGGTGGACCCTGAGGGCCGCTTTGTGGTGGTGGAGGGCAGGCTGTATGGCCGGGAGGTGGTGCTGAGCAGTGTCTATGTCCCTAATGTAGACCAGGCCAGTTTCTTTGACAAACTCTCCGGATTGATGGCTCACTTCCTGGCGGGCCCCATTATAGTGGGAGGAGACTTTAATTCCATCACGGACGTGGCGCGGGATAGATCACACCCGCCGCTGGTCGACTCCCCGGTACGGAGGTTGGCCGCGCACAGGCAGGATTGGCAGGAGAGGTGGGGCCTAGTGGATGTGTGGCGGGAGCAACACCCTGCTGTTAGGGATTACTCCTTCTTTTCGGCACTGCATGCTTTACATGTCAGAATAGACTCTATCCTTTGTAGCGGTAGTATGGCAGCACTGGTGACACATACGGAGTACCTGGCCAGGACCATCTCTGACCATAACCCCTTACTGATGACAGTACAATGGCGGCGGGTGAGGTCTGCGGTGCCGACGTGGAGGTTGGGCCCTGACACATTGGAGGATCCAGTGTTTAGCGCCACTGTCCAGCAGGGCGTCGAGCAGTATTTTGAGGTGAATGCGGATACGACCACTGCGAGATCGGTGGAATGGGATGCGATGAAGGTGGTGGTGAGAGGAGTGTGTATGGGCAAGTTTGCGAATGTCAGAACGACGGTAGTGGCGGATCTGGAGAAGGCCGAAAGTGCGCTAAGGGACCTAGAGAGGCGCAGGCCAGAACGACCGGAGCTACAGGGCAGGCTACTAGAGGCGAAAGAAGTAGTGGCTAGGGAAACGGAAAGGCTGCGATGCTATGATTACAAGTTGTACCTTCTCAAGGTGCACGGGGAGAGAGATAAGGTGGGCACGCTACTTGCCAAACTCGCCAACCCAGAACCTAGAGGCAACCCGATCATGAGCATTAAAACGGGGACCGGGGAAGTGGTTTATACCCAGTCTGCGGTCTTGAATCGCTTCCAATCCTACTATACGACCCTATATGAGAGCCAGTTGGGCGGGGAAGGAGCCAGGATAGATGAATACCTGGTTGCTGCTCAGCTCCCCTCATTAGATGATGAGACTGCGAAGGGGTTGGGCGGCCTGATAACTCTATCGGAGATTCGGGTGGCCGTTAAACAGATGGCTAGGAATAAGACACCGGGGGTGGACGGCCTACCGGTTGAATTTTATGCGAAATTCATAGATATTTTGGCTCCGAGACTCCTGGTGGTGTATTCAGAGGCCCAGACCTTGGGACGCCTCCCCCAATCGATGAGGGAAGCCTTAGTGGTGCCATTGCTGAAGCCAGGGAAAGATGCCACAGAAGTGACCTCATATAGGCCCCTATCTATGCTGACAGTCGATTACAAGATCTTAAGCCGTATACTGGCGACCAGATTGCTGCCACACATGACCACATTGGTCCATGAGGACCAAGCGGGGTTTATCCCCACGAGAAATACGTCCCTTAATATCCGCCGCCTGATTCGTATACTGGAGGGTGCCCAGGCACTGGACGATAGATCCGCAGTGTTATCAGTGGATATAGAGAAAGCCTTTGATAGCCTGGAATGGCTATATCTTGATAAGGTCCTGGAGAAGTTTGGCCTTGGGGGTGGCTTTGGCCGCTGGACGAGGGTCCTCTATGCTGATGCAACGGCCAGGGTCAGATTGGGACAGGCAATTTCTCCTGCATATCCGGTGCGTAGAGGGACGAGGCAGGGCTGCTCGCTGTCCCCCCTCCTGTTTGCTTTGGCGATGGAACCATTGGCGGCGCAGGCGCGAACGGGAGTACTGTATCCAGGAGTCTGGAGCAACGGGGGACTTCATCACATCTCACTGTATGCGGATGATCTGCTGCTCTACTTGGAGGACACGGAAGGCGCCCTTGGTGGGGCGACGGAACTGCTCTCCCGGTTTGGCAGGATGTCGGGCCTTAGGGTAAACTGGAGTAAAACCTGCATTTTCCCGCTGAAGGGGAACGTGACGTACCCCCCTCTATCGATGGATGTGGTCTGGGAGGGCTCCTGCTTCACCTACCTGGGGGTCCGGGTTTATCACGTGGCCGCTGACCTGTTGGAAGGTAATGTAGGCCGTTGCATACGGGGGCTGCGGGGCTGCATGACTTTTTGGGCCTCTCTCCCCTTGTCGGTGCAGGGCCGGGTAGCGCTGCTGAAAATGGTGGCACTGCCGCGGTTGCTTTATTATTTCCGCACCTTGCCGGTATGGATCCCTCGGAGGATCTTTAGAGAGCTGCGTTCGATGGTAGTTGCCTTCCTTTGGGGCCACGGAAGACGCAGAGTGGCGTTGCATACTTTGCATAGGCCCAAGCTTGAGGGGGGGATGGCGGTCCCCGATTTTGAGTTGTACTACCTAGCGGCCCAGCTCCAGATCTTGACGCAGAACGTCGCGAGAGAGTTCAGGGGCCCCAACCAGGGACGAGGGAAGGGGATTCAGCGGCACATCCTGTCCTACATTGTACTGCAGCAAAAGCTGAGATTGGGCGATCTCACGATTGAAGAGAAAACCCTCAGGTCGTGCTGGCTTAGGAGCCTGAAGAGAGCGGGTTCTGCTCGCCCATATGCACCAGAGATCCCCCTGGGAATGCTGACGGCACTGCCTCATGGAGGTGATTGGTCTCCGTTGGCGGAATGGGAGGACCTGGGATTGCAGATGGTGGGAGATCTTTATGCGGACGGGGTGCTAGTACCCTATCGGGTGTTGCAGGACCAATTTGGGCTTGCGGATGGGAGCTACCTCTTGCATGCCGCTGTGACTACGGCGATACAAAAACACTGGCAGGGGGGTCTAGGCGAACCAGAAACGACTATGGCCTGCCAGTACGTTGTGATGGCTGCGGGTACGGTAAAGGCGGTGACCTGTCTTCATTCGAGAATGCTGAACGAGGGTCTGGCGCCGTTGTCCGAGCTGAAGGGGAAATGGGAGGACAGCATAGGTAGGCCCATACCGGACCCGGAGTGGGGCCACATCTGGAAGAGAGCGTGGAAGGGTTGTAGGAACGCTCGCTTCCAACAGGTCCATTTCTTCATATTACATAGAGCATACCTGACGCCAGGGAAAATCAGACGGTACTTTCAGGTACAGGATGCAGCGTGTCCGAGATGCTTGGTACCTGCAGTTGAGTTAGACCATATGCTGTGGGGTTGCCCGCGGTTGGGGTCGTACTGGGCAGAGGTGGGGGAGCTTTTGAATGCTGTCACGGACAGGGAGGTGGACTTTGACATGGCCGCAAGTATATTGCTGTGGTTCCCACACACGGCGAAGACCAAAAACACGAGCAAGTTTATCGACTTAGGTCTTATCCTGGCGCAGAGGGAGATTACCTGGCACTGGAAGTCCAGGGAGGGCCCGTCTGTCCGGAGATGGTCGAATGAGCTGCGCAAATGGTCCCAATGCGAGAGTGTGCTCAGAATGCGGCAGGCTACGCGGACCGGTAATGAGAAGAGCTTAGAGCTTGCGAGAGCGTGGGAGATGATTGTGCAGGCCCTGAACGACTACTTGACCAGGGAGGAAGAGGAGGGGAGCCAGGACGGGGAGGTTCCATGAGGCTAGGGAGACCACAGCTTGACCCCGATGGGCGTATTGACGCAGTTTCTGGGACACATAGATACCACCCACATCTATGGCAGCGGGGGGGGGGTCGGGGGGGGATAGATACTGGGACACTGCTGGCACACTGAAGGGGGCTTCCAAGTCAGGGGATCCCACCAGTTCACCTGCAGTCGGTGGTAGGGAGACACGTAGGGGTCGATGAGGAGGGAATGGTATTAGACGCGATCGGGCGACTGATCTAGTGGAGGACTAAGGTGGACATGCTGGGGTGGATACTGGGGGCCCGGACATGGCATACAGGAAAATGTGGGAAGTATCAGCGTTGGGGGGGAGTTTGTTAGGTGATAAAAAAGCAGATACATGATCGTGCTGTTGGCCGGATGTCCTTTTGGCCGCTATGTGGACCGGACGGAAAGAGATGATTGGTGCGCCGCCCGGCCTCCGGGATGTGGGCTAAATGGCTGTGTACTATTTTGTCACGATATGGTGCCTCGAGTTGTAGGAAGTTGTCTGGTCGTTTGACCTTGAAGTTTGTCTATAATTCTGCAATAAAAACAAATAAAAAAAAAAAAAATCAGCAGTGCATTGCAGGCGCGCAAGTTATAGTGAGTCCAACTAACTATAACGTGGGAATTTCAATGGTTTTATGCGAGTAAAATTTCCAGCTAACTATAACTGGTGTGAAACCTATGGTTTTTTCAGTGAATTTCAATGGTTTTTTAATAGCAAATCTCTATAGGTATAAAAAGTAAAACATTTTATAACGAATTTTATATTGTATAATTATGTGGGGGGTTTTTTGCCCTGGGCCGCTCCCGGGGCGCGTACCGGTGAACGCACGGGTAAGCGCAATGTTACGGCGTGCCCCTGGGCGCGTACCGGGGAGCGTCCTGTTAGCGCTATTCTCGCGAACGAAAACAACATCGTGACGTTTCGCGTAACCGCGTGATGCGTCATATGACGCACTGCGTAAGCGCACCCGGAAGCACGCGAGCGCATACGATCGCGCAACGTCCTGACGCGCTTACGCTACGCACCCCCGGGCGCGCCCCGGAGTGCGACTACGGGCGCGCCCCGGGGCGCGTATCGTAAGCGCGTCGGGTCATGTGATCTGAAAATAACACTTTTCATTGGTGTAGATCAGTTTTGGTTTCCAAATGATGAAAGCCCGGATCATGTGACTTGAAAATAATACTTTTCATTGGTCAAGAACAGTTCTGTTTTCCAAATGATAAAAGACTCCACCTTTTTTCCTTATTCTGACTTTGTCCTTTGACTGAGGAAGACCTGTTTCAACAACAAAGAGAATTATTTTGTACTTTAAAATGGCTACAGTAGCAGCAGCAGCTGGAGCATCTGCATCACCACCACCACCACCACCACCAAGAGGACCACAACAACAGTACATTGGTGGTCAAGAAGAGGAGGAGGAGGAAGAGGAAGAGGAGGAGAGGAGAAGATGGCTGGCTGAAGACAATACCCCATACCAGCCAAGGCCACACATTGTATGGAAGTTTTTTTCAATCCCAGAGGGCAAGAAAAAAGGTCAAGGTAACTTGCCTAATCTGTGGCTCAGAACTCTCAAGGGGCAACCCAAACAAAAAATATTCCTTTGGTAATAATACCATGATTAGACATATGACCCGCAAGCATCCAAACAACTATTCTCGTGCAGAGATGAGGGAACTGGCCAGAAACCTCCCCCAGTCTTCAAGGACCACCTCCAAAATAAAGCAACCCACTCCATTGGGACCAGAAACAACAGAGACAATGCCTTGCATTCAACAACGATTTGAAGATTTTAGAGTAACATGTATTTACTGTGGTAAGCTCATCTCCTATGGTGAAAAGAGCGTAAAGCTCATCGTCTTTGCTGGTGACAACCACAATTGCCCCGTTTTTTGTTTTTTGCTCCAGTTGAGCCATTTTCAATTCCCTTTTTTTGTTTCTCCCCATAAAAAATACAAAAAAAATATAAAACTTCAGAAAAGCCAAAAAAAGTACAAAATGTTCAAAAAAACATTAGAAAAATATAAAACAACAAAAAGAAGAAAAAAAACTGTTCTTTTTAGAACTACCTTTAATTTATAAAAATAAACCTATATTTTTAAGGAATCTCTGTCAATTTTTTTTCCTCAGGGTACGCGCACCGGGGCGCGCACCCCAAAAAAAGAAAAAAAAATGAATGAAGGAGTTAGCATGAGGGAAGAACACAAAGAGAGTAATGTTAAGAGAAAGAGAGCTAGAGGGAGAAAAACAGAGGGATTGTTTATTACATAGTAAAAAACAGAGAAGGTGTAATAGGGTGAAAGTGAGAAAAGTAAAATGAATAGGGGAGTGAAAGAAGGGAAGAGAGAGGAAGAAGACTAAAGTAGAAATAGTGGGAGAATGTGAGTGGGTGTTGAAAGAAAAAGAAAGGACAGTAAAAAAAGGGGAATGAAGGGTAGTGACGGAACCGGGATAAATGAACAACGGCGAGGGAGGGTGAGAAAAGAGCAGTGAGTGTAAGAAAAGAGGGGTGAAAGAGGGTGAAAAATTGAATTAGGATAAGACATGGGGAGTGACAAAGAGAAAGGACAGAGAGAGTAAAGGAAACAATGCCTGAATGGGTGTGAGTGAAACAGCAAAGAAAGGTAAGTAATGCAGTGTGTGTGACTTATAGGGAGTCAGTGAGTGTAGGTCGGGGTGTGGGTGTGTAAGGTGTGTCTGTGGCTGTGGGTGTGTGGGGTGTTTCGGTGTGGGTGGAGGTGAGGGTGTGTGAGATATGTGTGGGGGGTGTGTAGGGGGGTTATATGTGTGGGATGTATGTGTGTTTATGGAATGTGTGTGTGTGTGTGAGGAGTGTGTGTGGGGGTGTGTATGAGGTGTGTGTGTGGTGTGTGTGTGGGGTGTATGTCAGAGGTGTGTGTATGTGTTGGGAGGGGAATGAGGTGTGTGTGTAGGAGTAAGGTAAATAATTAAGAAAAACAGAA
Source organism: Lissotriton helveticus (assembly GCF_964261635.1). Classification (NCBI taxonomy): domain Eukaryota; kingdom Metazoa; phylum Chordata; class Amphibia; order Caudata; family Salamandridae; genus Lissotriton; species Lissotriton helveticus. The sequence goes on from NC_136067.1 coordinate 1,381,096,797, forward strand.
TGAGTGAAGAAGCAAAGGAAGGGAACAGAGGGTAAGTGAAGTAAAGAATAGGGACTGAAAGAAGTTGAATATGAGAGGGGAAATAGGGAAATTGGAGTAAACATGGAGAATAAGAATAAGTGAGGGAAGCAGAGTAAAGAAACAGGAGTGAGGTTGGTTGAGAAAATATTAGTGAGCTTAAAGCAAAGGGTGATGACAAACTACATTTTTTTAGTCACACTTACCATATAATAAATGTAACTTTAATTACATTTTTTTACTACACTTTGTATCTGTGAAAGAGAGAAGAAAAAATAATTTATAATTAGTAAAATATGTATTTTAAATTAAAAGATACAAATGAAGAGGTTAAAAAGCATAACAGTGTATTTAGAAATAAAGTAAGAGTGAAGGACATAGAAAGGGAAATAAAGTAAGGTAGAAGGACAAAAAGAGAGAAAAAGAAATAGGAGAGCAAATTAGTAAGAGTACGGCATATAGATTCACTGACAGAGAGGAAGAGAAGAACAGAGAAATGAACTGTAGGTAAGAAAGATACTAAAACAATGTGAGTTAGCAAAACTAAGTCAGGAAACAGTAGTAAGTAAAAAGATAATGACCGAGTCTAATTAAGGATGTATTTAGAAGAATGAGGAATAGAAGATAACTGAGAGTAAGTGAAGAACAGTCATAGAGTGAAGGGATGAAGGGAGAGAGGATAATATACAATGATTGTGGGAAATGGAGTGAGGAAGTTAGTAGACAGACACACTAAGAGAAAAACTGAGTGAGGTGGAGTACAATGAGTAAGCAAAGGAAATGAGTAAGGGAGCAAAAAAAGGAAACAGAGGAGAAGACGACTAAAACAGTGGTACTGAGAGAAAATAATTTGGTGATGAAAGTAAAGAGAAGGACATTGAAAGAAAGGAAATGAGGGATAGTAATCGAACCAGACTAAAAGAAATGGGATGAAGAACGATGAGAGAGGAGCAGTGAAGTTGTTATAAGAGAAATGATAGAAGGTAGATAAACACAAGTGAACATAACACAAGGAGAGTGAGGCGCTGAGGACATAGAGGTAGTGAACGAAAAATAGAGAGAAGAGGTCAAAAGAAAAGAGCAAACAAAGATAAGCGAGGGAGAGTGGGTGATTTATAGTGATAGAGTGCAACAATACTGCTGAGTGAGTAAAGAGGAATTACTAAAAGAGCAAAGGAGGAAAATACGGAAAAGGGAAGCGAAGCAGAGAGACTGAAAGCTGAAAAGTTATGCAAGGGAGAGAGCGGATGCAGACAGTTGAAATGAGAATGAGGGGTTGTGAAAGAAGTGGAGTAAAGGAACGGGGGTTACAAAAAGTGAGAGAAAGACATTATAAGTGAGTAAAAAGAGATGAAAGAGGACAGAAAAAGGAAAGTGAGTGTCAGACAATGGGAATACAATTTAATTTACACAATCCAAAGTATAGAATAACTTGTACAACATGTTACATAGTTTATTTTTGCTGTTGTCAGAATATATTGAATTTCACTTAAAACAGTGAGTTCAAATTACTCATCATATGACAGCGGGAAAAAAACCCACAATCTAAAAGATTGTGTTTTAAAAAAAAACTTAGATACTGACAAATGACAAATGTACACTAATCTTTGATTCACTTACTTTTCCTTTAGGCCAAATAGTATATCATGAAGGTCCTTTTCTCGTTGGAAAGTACTCTGCTGTTCACTAAAAAATCCATTTCATCAACTTTCTAGAAGAAAAGCTCCAATAACATCTGAAATATTTTCATTATTTTCAAATACTCCTTTTTTCAGTCATGACTCTTTACTCAATCCTTCACCATTTCTTAAGGCCAAATAGCGTCAGATGTATCAGTATATTTTCAAATTACTTAAAACAAACTCTAAAATTACAGTTTTTCCGACGTTCTGAAAGAAAGACTCAAACAAAATTTTCACAATATTTAAATTTTTGTAATTCTATCTCTGACTCACTCATGTTCATCATTTCCTATAATACTGATATCACTTACTATGAGATCCACTTACAGTACCTATATGACAACTCAATTTTTTATATTATCTTGATCACTTTTACTCAAAATATAATTTTAAACAGCAAACTAACCTTTATTAACTGCTCCCGTCTTCATAGGCCAATTACCTTTACTTAATTTTTGGTTGTAAAAACACTAGATGTGAATTTTTTAAGTCAAAAGGCAAACGTTGTTTTAAAGTCAAATGAGTGTCATTACAAAGGGTCCAACCCTTACAACTTTTTAAATAACGTGTGTAATGCCCTGATGTTGTTGAAGGACCGTCATGATAAATAATAGCTACAGTTGCAAACGTTCTTCCTGAAATTGATAATTGAGAAGCCACAAAATTTTGAATAGAAGTTGTCAATTTCGTTCCATCAGGTCTACATCGTTGGAACATTAAAATGACATAGTGACCATAACTTCGTAGAAATAATGTGGACAGCATTGCAGACGTACATTGGGTACACACCATATTGTGATCAGCTGCTTTAACGAGATTATTAAAAGGCACTGAGTTGCAGTCTGGTAAACTCAAATATATAAATCTTTCAGTGTCTATTCCAGTACTACTTGATAAAGTACAGTTATCACAGTCATGCTGCCATTGATAAGAAAGGTTAAAAAGATTTTTATATCTACTCCTTCATCTTCCAATACATCAAACATATACATTAAAAATTCCTGACAATCCTGCTGAATTATCTGTGAAAATTGATTTTGACCAGAACATATGTCTCCAAGATTTCTAATTTCTGAAACACTTTCTATTTTTGCTCTATCACTGCTACATTTCTCAAACACAGAATTCAATAAACAGCAGAATGTTTGATCCCAATTTTCAACAATCTGTTCTTGTAAATTTTGAAGAAAAAAAACAACATTAACTACTACATTAGCATAGCAGTTGACACCAGAACTGTTTTCAAACTGAAATCCAACAACATATTCAACAGTATCCTTTTTCTTCCTGCTTACAATTACAGTTTCATCTACTTTTTGTCTTTTTGCTAGTACCTCACTGCAATTATTCTCATTTCTTCTTTTTCGGCCTACCACACGTTTTTCAAAGAGAGGATATTGAGGCAAATGTGGAGCATACTCTCTTCTTAACCTATTGTATTCTTTAACACAATCTAGATCAGCACAAATCTTTGTTTCATCACACTCAATCAAGTACAATCCTGATAAAGTTCTGACTCGTGATAATGCCACATATGCCATACCCTCTTTAAACACAGAACTTCCAATGTTCACCAAAGCACTATCTAAACTTAAACCTTGAGATTTTTGAATTGTCACTGCATATGCCAAACAAACAGGAAACTGTTTTCGGCGAACATATAAGTCTTTCACAAGCAAAAATCTAGCTGAACAACGACAAATTTGTTCTATTTCATCAATTCCATCAAATTTAATTTTTAAAATTTCAATTCCATCTCTATTTTTGTAATTCACAAAACCAACAACATGACCCATTGCTCCATTTACCAGACCTCTTTCAACATTTAAATTCCTTCTCAAAATGATACGACAATTTAAACACACATTCAGAGTCTTTTCAAAACCAGCAGTTTTAGATAGTCTTCTCTAATGAATCCAATTTTGATTTCAAATTTTCTGACAAAATAATTGTTGCTCCCATATGCTCTATTTTATCTATAGCTTCCAGTTTCACTATCTCTTCATTTTCTAACTTTAACATTTTGTTGTTGAACATGGAACATTCTTTCAGAGTAGGCATCAAACATGTGCCAGATTTCTTCTCGTTAATTTTCTTAAAAATATTCTCTGGAAGAATGTTTTCATTTGGGTACAAATTTGAAATTAATCGTCCATGTAAAGCTTCTTTCCCATGCTGACTTATTTTTCCGATTCTTACATCTTGTAGAATATTTTTATAATCTTCATCCTTTGCCTGCCGCATATTTTGGAGTAGTTCTGCATATTTGAAATTTAACCATATATTAACGTTTCCAATGCTTCCTAGGCACTTCCTGGTATCTTCATGCGTGACCATTTTAAACACTGGTTGACCTTTCACTGGAGTCAACTGCAGTAGATCTCCAAAAACAATAATGTGTTTTCCTCCAAATAAGACATCATAGTCTGTTCTAAGAATTTCTTGCATTCTCAAATGCACAAAAGCAAGCATTAGATTTGAGACCATGCTTACTTCATCAATGATAAGAAGTTTAATTTTCTTCAGGACTCTGGAAACTTCAGAACACGCATCTCCAGATAGCTTGTGGTATTGCAATTTGTTATCGTGCTCCACTGGCAGCATCAGTAAACGATGTAAAGTAATCCCTTTAATATTATGTGCTGCCAGCCCAGTTGGAGCGGTAACAACACAAGACAGCGGTGATTCAGTCCTTTTCTGCAGATAAGTTGCAATTGCTTTAATCAGAAAACTTTTTCCAGTTCCCGCTTCTCCACCCACGTATAGTCGGACAGGCTTAAATGATGTACATGAGCACTCTTTCTTCTTATGACTCAATCCATGTTCAACCTGTTCTGTGACTTCGTCATATATCTGTTTCTGCTCAAGGTTTAATTGTTTCACCAAATCTTCTAAATTAATTACATCCTCTTGAGCTTGCTCCATAGCTCTTTCCACCTCATCCATGGCAGTGGCAGCTTCATTTTGGATAATTGGTCCTCCTAGTGGATCCTGACTCAATGAAGCAGAACTCTGACTGTCTTGAGAACTGTCTCTCACAATCTCTGCAGCAATTGTTGCTTCTTGCTCTATTTCTTCATTCAACATTTGCAGATAATTTGGAAAAACAGGACATTCTATGGTATCCTTCGTTGCATTAAAAGAGTCTTCATAACAGAGAAAATCTCCAAGTAGTTCCTCTTCTGTACGCTATGGTTTAAAGAGTTGCAAAAGAGCCAAATAGTAAAATTCTCTTTTTTCTGGATTTTCACAACTCAATTTTCGATGATTAATCAAACGACCTTTTCTCTGTTTCACTAGACATCCTTCACATCCAATGACAGCATATATTCCATTATTGATATCTTCTCTGATGTTCCTCTTATAAATATAGCTTTGAAGAACTTCATAGAGACAAGCGTTCTCAAGGTGAGGACTTCTATTTGGATAGTATGTATCCAACATGTTTGTCTTCAAAATATCTGTACTTTCTGGTTCTTTCTCCGCCAAATACTCTATCTCTTGTACAGATTTCAAAACTCGGTTTCGTGTTGCAGCAAGACCTAGACTTATCCAAATGATGGTTCTAGATTTGGCATAGAGACTTGCTGATGACAATCGATCAGAACATTCATATGCTCCAATTTCTCGATGCGACAACATCTTCAGACTGTAACTGTATAATTTCTTGCTTAGACTCTTTTCATGTGAAATGTCCTCCCACATTTCCTTCAGTTCTGTCTTTTCTTTTTTTGTGATGTAAGACGTCACATATCGAGCCACAGCAATAGAGTTGTCAGCAACGAATTGAATATCCATGTTAGCGTTCCACATGGACAAAATCACTGGGTTGTAGTCGTTGATGTACTTGGACTCTTCGTTTCTTTTTAAATTGTATGTATTTTTGGGTGATTTCCTCGTCACAGTATGTCGTAGAGAAGACATCAAATTATTAACTTCCTTTAGAAATCACTGGTCGTGGAAAGCCGAAACGACATTTTGTGTAGAACTTGTCCTTGTTTCTGAATTTTCGACGACAGTACTTTCCACAGCGATGGGATTGAAAGCGTAAAACTTGTTGCCTTAAACTGTTTTCTTCGGTAGTTTTCGGAACAGCACATGTTGAATACTCTTCAATGAAGCTCATCACTGTCTCATCCGAATCTGTTCCAAATTTGGGTGCATCTTTAATCCTCAACAACATATGTATATGAGGAGCACCTCTCGCTTGATACTCCTTTCTCCAAAAGAAATCCAAAACCTCTCCAAGGGGAGGATTTTTTTTGTTGGTAATAAAAGACATCATAGCTTCAAATCTATGATTAAAATATCTGCATACATTCACTGGATCCAAAGAACACAGTTCTCCAGGTGTTTTGAATTCTATATTTTGTATATTTGCATTTGCCTCTCGTAGAAATTGAAGTAAGTCGTCCCATGCATACTCGGCACAGCTAAGAGTGAGGAACCATGTAGGAGTTCCTAAGTTTCTTAGCATACATTTCAATTCCCCATGACGACGGTACCAATACTCGTTTGTACCACGCTGACATGCCATGAGATTGATTAAATGAGATTCCAAAATATTATCTTGCAGATTCACTTTCTCCATAAAGTCCCTCGCCGAAACATTTTGCAGATGTGCTCCACTTTTCAGTATATGGTTTACTGCATAAGAAAGCCCAGACAAGTCACTTTCATACAGTAGATGAAACAAATAAGGAATGCATTGACGAAACCTTGGATCTTCAGCATATAATCTTACAGTTCGATATTCATATGCAGGAATTTGAAGTGGTCGATCGTCATATCGTCCACCTCGACCTGTTGGAAATAAATATGGAAAACAACGAGCTTCCAAACTTTCTTCCCATACACTAATGGGACTTCCTTTTGCTGCTTTCATTTGAAACAAGTCAATTGCATTCTCCATCACTTCTTTGGAATGCAAAGGATGAACAGTATAATGTTCATATATTTCTTCACTTCTAGACACATCAACTTTTTCAATTTGGCCAGCTGAACAATCACTGTCTTCATCTGCAGCTGTTTCCTCTGCTTCAACACATACATGTTTGTAGTACTCATTGTTTTTGACCAAATACAACGTTGCCTTTTTGACTTTCTTAACATCCACTAAATCTTGCCAGATTTTCTTACTCTTTGTCGGAACCCCATTAACTAGAATAACCAGAGGTTCCTCTTCCACTTTCTCTACACCAATGGTATCAATATTTTTCTTGAAATCTAGAGGCAAATAAACAACTCTTCCCTTTAATCCTCTCTGTAAATCTGAAGGAGGCAATTTCCCTATCTTAGGCTCCATGCGAACAATAGCCTGAAAAGGATGGACACATTGAATCAAAATAGACTCATGTATTTAAATCCATCAATTCAGGAGGAATGTCTACCAACTCCAGATTATTATGAACAGCTCTAGCAGGCATTCTGTTTTGATTTAATTTATCATAACAATATTTACAAATACACTGATCAGAACTCAAATCAAAACAATTCTCCACCCACAAATAAGTTGCAAAATCCTTCCACTCATAAATATTTATCTTTTCACTTTTTACGTATAAATCAACTAATCTAGTTTGATGCTTACAATAAGTTCGTCGACAACACACACAAGTAAAATTCGGCCTTTCACTTGATTTCACCTTAAACCTGGTAATTTCCTGGTCAAACTTTTCTGTACTTGAAATCTGTACATTGTCTTCCTCATTACCTTGAATTTCTGTCTCAATTTCTACACTGTCCTCTTTTTCACCAAAATAACAAATCTCAATTTCTTCACAAATCTTCTTCACATCTAATTCAGTTCCATGCAAAAGAGCACTGTTTAATTGTTTAAGCTTAAGTGCTGGACTTTTTGCATAATACAACATTCTCACTAATTTCCTCATTTTAGTATGATGCCCTGCTAACATCCTAAAATGATGAAAAACACTCTGACAGACTTTTCTAGAAAGACAAGCCAGTGAATGCGCTTGCAAACCTGTGTTTTCTCTCACTCTGCAAGGATCTAAGTTTTGCAACAACTTCATTTTCTGCTTTTCTTACTATATGTACGTAAGAAATTACAAAACAAATCAATTGATTCCTGTCGCACACTACAAATACTACTACACTTCCAAGTGTACACTGGACCCTTAGTACGTCTCCCTAAAACTTCATCAGTTAACACCTCTTCTGGTTCTCTAGGAACAAGTTTCTCTTTTTCAATCGGACAACCGTCTTTCACCTCATATGCTCGACCACTGGTGTCAACTGCATGCACTAAATCATTCTCCTTGAAGTAACTCTCCTCATTAAAAAATGGCTCACAACTTGAACTGTGCATCCATTCTCCTGAATAAACTTTACAAAAATGAGTCCGATTAATTACTCTTTTCCATCTACTGTTTGATTTGAAAACATCAATTGTCTTGTTAAGTGTCCTAATTCTATTGATTATTAAAATAAATAATTTTTTCTTAACTTCAAAAGCCTGATCAACAATCTTCTCTACACTTTTCTTTTTCTTATAAAAAGCAGCTCTCTGTTTACCTTTCCTAATGTTTTTTAACAAATTTAAAACCACCCTATTGCGAAACATTCGTTTACGAATGTTTCTAAACTGATTCTGCCTTCTATTCCTATACATATTATTCTCTCCTGCTCCAGTTGTAATATTTTTTGGGGGTCTGTCCTTCCTTTTCAAATTTACTCTCTCATTCTCTTTTTCTACATGCTGTCCAACATTTTTTTATGATCTACATATGTTCCGTAAGAAAGACTTAGTTGTCTTACCAGGAGCTTTGTTCCTGTTTTTTGAAGTATTTGTTGTGGAAGAGTGCTGTAATTCCGTTGCTGCTTTTGTTTTTTTACGGTTATCATGTTTTCTTCTCCTTTGCCTTGAGGGCATCTTTCCTTACTCTTGAAATCTTGATTTCAATCTGTGTTAAAGAAAAAAATAGGCGTGTAACAAGAGGGAGAGAGAGGACTAGATAGCTAGTCCGAGTCCCCGAGGGTTTATATGTGATTAATCAAAGAGGACTAGCTCAAGTTGACCAAAGTGTTGCAGTACTCTAATTAGTTCTGTCACGGGCACCTTGTTGGTGTATTCATGAAGCCCTCACCCACCAACCTAGTTGGTGGCATGCTTCATCATCGGGCCCACCCAGTGACACCTAGTATGTCCCGGGTGTGCTACGATGCCTGATTACAGCGGAGCTGGTATATTGCTGAGAGTGCAGTGAGTGAAGTTGAGTGAGTTATGATTTAAAACGGCTTGGTGGTGGTCCCAGTACGCGAGGGTAAATTAAATTTTAATAACTGGGCCGTCACCAGCGGTTAAAAGTAAGGCTACAGGACGCGTAAGGGTGGCGAGTTACTGCCCCCTGCATCCTTCAGATGGTCGACATGTTTCAGCCAGTGCCTTAGAGTATTCTGACTTTCCTCAGGACCGTTTTTTAAAAGGTGTGGTGAAATAAAACAGACTTAGTGTTGTGGTACAGACTATGTGATACATTCACTAAGGCGTTTTTCTATATGTGAGAGGGGGATTCCCTTCTCATGCATACCTGTACAAACAAACATTAAGGACAAGGACAAAACATTTATAGAGAGAGTCAGTAGTCAATTTAGACATATGGTCAACAATGCTTTGGTTGCCGGATCTATAGTGCAAGGTGAGAGGACTATAGTCGGCTAGGTGTGATGGTACTGGTGTTGCCATCAGAGTGAAAATACGCGACTAATTAGGAGCGTGGTGTGGCTAAAACACGAAAATCACACTGTAAGGAGTTGACTTAGTGTGGCAGGGCGCAAAAAAATTGTTCTTACGCTTTGGGTTATTAGCCAAGGCTTCCTGGAGGGAAGCGGTAAGGGGATGACCCTATGGGAGAAAAAGAGATAGGCTGCAGGGGTTAGGGACCTGTAAGGAAAGAAGCGCTTACCCAGTTTGTTGTTTGGAGGCTTGTCAGGTTTGTCATACTCACAGTCTTTCTGGTCAGTGCCTGCCTTGTACCTGTTGTCCCGCCGTCGTCCTCCGGTAGAATGAGCCTGTCGACGTGTGGGCTTTTTATACTATGGTTAACAAGGTAATGATGAGCACCTGGAGTACGTGGAGAAGCGTGGCTCAGTGGTTAGAGGCGGCAGACCCGGAAGCTGAGATCGACCGTGGACCAGGGTTCGATTCCCCGCCTCGGCGGGTCTCGGGCTCAAAAAGTTCCACGGACTCGACAATTCTCGCTCCGGTGCCTACTCGACTCACGGGGTCACACTCTGCGACTCTGGGCAATAGCTTGCTTAATCTCCACTACGGCCCCTCGCGGCGGGATGCCTGGCTTTCACCTTGTGAACACCCCGCCGGGGTTTCTCACAGGGGAATACCAGGACGGGTTCCCTAAGCAAGCGCTTAGATACTGTGTCGGTGATTTGCGCTTTATAAATACATGTACATGTACCTGTGGGATTAGTCAGGGTGGAAAGACTACCCCTTTGTGTTGTTGCTGCTCATGTTCTTGGTTTGCACACTAGTCTCTCGTGCATGCTCAGTATGATAGCGCGATTGTTATGTTACTGCTCATGCTCATGATTTGCACACTAGTCTCTCGCACATGCTCAGTATGATAGCGTGATTATAATGTTACTGCTCATGCTCATGATTTGCACACTAGTCTTTTGCGCATGCTCAGTATGATAGCGCGATAAAGTAATTAAGGTGCATGTAGCAACTATTTAGCAGGTAATATATGCCGCCGTTGGTACGGGGAAGGTGGCAACACCCGTGTTAGGTGTGGCATGGTCTATCTGCGCAGGCGCGAAGGGATCAGCGTTGGCCACGTATGCGCTAATGTTGGGGAAACATGCCTGTGAGACGCGCCGCGTCCCAGAGTGGTTCGGCCAGTTAATCACTGCGCGTTAAAGTTGACATGGCAATATTAAGGGGGTTTAAGCATGTGCCCATGATTATGGCAGCCTAGTGGTGCACATAAAGGGGGAGCATGATCTATGTCTATGTACAGAGGGACTATGGCACGGGGGACTCACCACTGTACAAAGGCGAGGTAACTGTGACTAGTGTAGGTCTAGGGTGTGACTGAGTTCCACGGTATGGCGTCGTTGAGGCCATTGGTTTGGGTGGATAGGCGATATATCCAGCGTTGTTCCTTACTGAGTAATTTCTTCTCATTATCCACTGCCAGTTCCGGTAGTTGTTCGATGATGGTCCAGGTCAGGTCATTGGGGGTGTGTCCCTGGGTGATGAAATGACTGGTCAATTTGCTAATGTTCTTCTTGCACCTGATTGTGCTCCTGTGTTCTGTGACTCTAGTCCTTATTTTGCGGGCGGTCATACCGATGTATCGGAGGCCGCATCTGCAGGTAAGTAGGTAGATCACGTTACGTGAATTACAGTTTGTGTGGCTGCGTTGAGTCCACACTTTGTCTGGTTCTAGTATCAATGTTTTCGTATGGCTGGTAAGATGGCACACGCTACAGTCATTGCATGGATAATGTCCAGAAATTTTAGGTAGGCCCCACGCATTCAGGATAGTGTTGGGTTCTCTATTGGTCAGGGGTCTGGGGCGGGTGCTCACGAGTTGGTCTTTCAGGTTGTTGCACCTTTTGTAGGCAAACCTAGGGGTTTCCCATTGTCGTTGTCCAGAGTTTAGGATCTTCCAGTTTCTGCGTATGAGCTTCGCCACCTCATTGGAGGCTGTGTTGAATGTGGTGACACACGTGATGGGTTGGTCACTCTTGTCCTTGGGTACAGTTTCCAGAAGGGCCTCCCTATTTTGGTTCCTGGCTCTTTTCTTGGTTTTGTTAATGATGGCCCGGGGGTAGCCTCGTTCCTCCAGTTTCTTAGACAGGGCTGCCGATTGATTTTTGTAGTCGGTTGCTTGAGTGCAGTTTCTGCGTATACGCAGAAACTGCCCAAATGGTAAGTTTTCCCTTAAAGGGCGGGGATGGAAACTTGTGTGGTGGAGGAGTGAGTTCCTTGAGGTAGGCTTATATTAGGTGGTAGTGATCAATTGGCCATCTTTGGCCCATATGTTCAGATCAAGGAACGCCAAATGGCTTGCACTTGAGGTGCTTGTGAATTTCAGGTATGGGTCTCTTTCATTGAGCCAAGTGAGGAAGAGTTGTAGAGTTATTTCTGATCCCTGCCAGATCATAAGGATGTCGTCAATATATCGACGTCATGTGAGGATATTCCCGGTATAGGGATTGGTGTTGTGGGTGATGTGGGTCTGCTCAAAGAGGTGGACATAGAGTCCTGCCACGCTAGGGGCGAAGACGCTGCCCATTGAAGTTCCGTTGGTTTGGAGGTACAGGCTTCCCTCATACTCGAAATAGTTTTCCTTTAGTGCTATTGTGGCACATTGGAGGATGAAGTCTCTGGGTGTGCGGTGTGGCCATGGGGACTCCATGAGTACCTGTCTCAGGACTTGGATGGTGGCGTCCTGGGGGATACTGGTATAAAGGCTTTCAATATCCAGGCCCACCAGGAGTTGGGTTTCTGGGTTGAATTCAGTGTTGTTGATGACTTGTAGTAAGTGTTTGGTGTCCTTGATGTAACTGGGTGTTTGCTGGACCAGTGGATTAAGAAAGAAATCGCAATAGCGAGAGAGGGGTTCCAGAAGGGAGTTGATGCCAGACACTATAGGTCTGCCCGGGGGGGGAGAATACCTTTATGTATTTTTAGTACTGTGTAAAAGTATGTTACTTTTATCTTTTGGGGGCAGAGGTACTCTGCTTCTTGTTTGGAGATGTGTTCCGCCTGATGGGCGGTCTTCACTAGTGCCTGGATAGTGCTTTGTAGTGAGTTGGTTGGGTCATGTTCCAGTTTTTTATAGTTTCTTTGTTCGCTTAGTAGTCGGCGACATTCGGTGTCATAGTCCTGTTTATCTAAGAGCACAATGCCTCCTCCCTTGTCGGCAGGTTTTATTATGATAGAGGGATTGTTTTTGAGTTCCTGGATGATTTCTCTGTCTTCCTTCGACAGGTTGTTGAAGTGGTTGGTTGGTTCTAGGTTCTCGACATCATTGTAAACAGCCAATTCAAAAGTGGTGATCTCTGGGGGCACTGTGGAGGGTGGCGGAGTGAAGGTGGATTTGGTCCTCAGGCCTGTGATATTAGGGTTTTCAGTGGGAGTTGAGTCGTCCCTCGAGGGTTTCTCGAAGAAGGCCTGGAGTTTTAGTTTCCTCATGAACTCCGCCAGTTCCACGTGCAGTTTAAATTTGTCCAATCTAGTCGTTGGCACGAAGGATAGTCCCTTTTCTAGTACTGAGACTTGTTTGGGTGTCAGTGAAATGTTAGAAAGGTTAAACACCATGGACTCATGGGTTGCTTGGTTTATGGTTTGCTGGTTCCCGGTTGGCTGGATGCCTTCTGGCGAGTGTTCGAGCTCACTGGGTTCCCGTCTTCGGCCCAGTGTACTTGTGGTTGCGGGTTGTGTCTTCTCCTTCCGCGTGTTCTTCTGCCCTGTCCTAAAAAAGGAGGCATGTGGGGTCCGTGGTTTCCTGGGAATAAGGGCATGGGGCCAGGTGTATACATTGGCTGGTATCCGAAGTAGGGGTTTTGCATTGGGCCAAAGTTCGTTGGGGGCCCAAAGTAATGTCCAGGTTGTCCTCCCTACCAGGTGTTTGGCCAGCATTGTCCGCGGCGGCCTCTGCCACCCCATTTGTGTGAGCTGTTGCTAGAGTCACTGGATGCGGAACTGTCATCTGCTGAGGAGTCTGAGGCATTTGAGTTATTGGGTGGTGGGGTAAAGTCTTCTTCAGAGTATGGAAAGACTTTGGCATAGCTAAATTTTTTGAGGTCTTTCTCAAATTTCTTAATTTTAGCTTGGGTCAGGTACTCCTTGTACTCGTTAATTTCTTTATTTTGGTCGTCTAATTTCTTTTTGTAGGCTGTCAGGGTTGTTTTGAAGTGGCTTTCTGTTAATTGTATTTCAATTACGATGGCTTCTGAAAGGCGTTTGGCAGTTTTTTTAATTAGTATCATCCAGTCCCTGGTGCAGTGCCAGGCGATCTGGGCCCAGTCCTTCCTGAAGGTGGGGTCATCTAGGAAGATCCTGGGTGCGTTGGTGACAATCAGTCCTCTTGGGGCCGTGTTGGTTTTGACATATTGGGCTAGGATCACTCCATGGAGGATGGTGCGGATCCTGTTTCTCTTTTTCTCAGTGAGGGTCTCCCAGTCAGTTGTTTGGGCTATGGAATTAGCGATGTTGAAATCAACTTGAAAAGAGGGGTCTGCGAGAATATCGTTGACCTCCTCCTCCGTAAAGGTAAGGCCATGGTTCTCGGCCATGGTGATGTTGTCAGACTCTCGCAGCTGTGCGCTGCCTATATATGCGTGTAACAAGAGGGAGAGAGAGGACTAGATAGCTAGTCCGAGTCCCCGAGGGTTTATATGTGATCAATCAAAGAGGACTAACTTAAGTTGACCAAAGTGTTGCAGTACTCTAATTAGTTCTGTCACGGGCACCTTGTTGGTGTATTCATGAAGCCCTCACCCACCAACCTAGTTGGTGGCATGCTTCATCATCGGGCCCACCCAGTGACACCTAGTATGTCCCGGGTGTGCTACGACTCCTGATTACAGCGGAGCTGGTATATTGCTGAGAGTGCAGTGAGTGAGGTTGAGTGAGTTGTGATTTAAAACGGCTTGGTGGTGGTCCCAGTACCCGAGGGTAAATTAAATTTTAATAACTGGGCCGTCACCAGCGGTTAAAAGTAAGGCTACAGGACGTGTAAGGGTGGCGAGTTACTGCCCCCTGCGTCCTTCAGGTGGTCGACATGTTTCAGCCAGTGCCTTACATTTATAGAGAGAGTCAGTAGTCAATTTAGACATATGGTCAACAATGCATATGTCTAAATTGACTACTGACTCTCTCTATAAATGTTTTGTCCTTGTCCTTAATGTTTGTTTGTACAGGTATGCATGAGAAGGGAATCCCCCTCTCACATATAGAAAAACGCCTTAGTGAGTGTATCACATAGTCTGTACCACAACACTAACTCTGTTTTATTTCACCACACCTTTTAAAAAACGGTCCTGAGGAAAGCCAGAATACTCTAAGGCACTGGCTGAAACATGTCTACCATCTGAAGGACGCAGGGGGCAGTAGCTCGCCACCCTTACGCGTCCTGTAGCCTTACTTTTAACCGCTGGTGACGGCCCAGTTATTAAAATTTAATTTACCCTCGGGTACTGGGACCACCACCAAGCCGTTTTAAATCACAACTCACTCAACCTCACTCACTGCACTCTCAGCAATATACCAGCTCCGCTGTAATCAGGCGTCGTAGCACACCCGGGACATACTAGGTGTCACTGGGTGGGCCCGATGATGAAGCATGCCACCAACTAGGTTGGTGGGTGAGGGCTTCATGAATACACCAACAAGGTGCCAGTGACAGAACTAATTAGAGTACTGCAACACTTTGGTCAACTTAAGCTAGTCCTCTTTGATTAATCACAAAGAAAAAAATAGCACATTATAGACCACTATTACCAAACAACAAAGCAATGACAAAAAGCAAACGGTCTATTCAGTGTTACAGATCAGGTGAGGATTCTCCAGGGGTGCAGAAGAGGTGAGGCCTGTATTTGAGTGTAGTGGAAAAGAGCTCTGTCCACAGGTACAAAGAAGATGAGACCTGTGTCTAAGAGTGCAGTGGGGTATAGGCTTCATGAAGTCTAGTCCACTGCACTCTTACACACAGGCTTCACCACCTATGCTTCCCAGGAAAGGCCTCTCTCCTACTACAGTCTTGAACATAGGCCTCACCTCCTCTGTCCCTCTGGACATGCCTCACCTCATCTGCACAATCTACTTCCTAATCTGAAGTAACATAGGTGACATTATTGTGAAAGGATGAAATATATGTATTTAATCATGCAGACACTATTCCTTCTAAAAAATCTAAAACTCATTCATTTGCACCAAAATCGTTTTTTAAATAACATTTTAGACACACACTGCAGGTCCTATGTATAAGCATTCAGTGTCCATGAGTACAGTGGAGAGGACTGACCTCCTCTCACCCTTGGACAAGCCTTACCTCATCTGTGTCCTCTGGACAGGCCTCAATGTATTGAGTATAATTGATGGTAACTGGGTGCAGATGAGGTGACGCATGTCCAAGGGTGTACATAAGCTGAGGCCTGTCTAAGGATACAGATTAGTTAAAGTCTATTCAGGGTTGCAGATGAGGTGAGGATTGTCTAGGGGTGCAGAAGAGGTGAGGCCTGTATTGAAGAGTGTAGTGGAAGATGGGTCTGTCCACGGGTACAAAGAAGGTGAAACCTGTGTCTAGGAGTGCAGTGGAGGACAGGCTTCATAAAGCCTAGTCCACTGCACTCTTAGACACAGGCCTCACCACCTACACTCTCCAGAAAAGGCCTCTCTCCCACTACAGTCTTGAACACAGGCCTCACCTCCTCTGTCCCTCTGGACATTCCTCACCTCATCTGCACAATCTACTTCCTAATCTCAGGTAACACAGGTCACATTATTGTGAAAGGATGAAATATATGTATTTAATCATGCAGACACTATTTATTCCTTCTCAAAAATCTAAAACTCATTGATTTGCACCAAAATCGTTTTTTAAATAACATTTTAGACACACACTGCAGGTCCTATGTACAAGCATTCAGTGTCCATGAGTACAGTGGAGAGGACTGACCGCCTCTGACCCTTCGACAAGCCTTACCTCATCTGTGTCCTCTGGACAGGCCTCAATGTATTGAGTATAAATGATGGTAACTGGGTGCCGATGAGGTGACGCATGTCCAAGGGTGTAAATAAGCTGAGGCCTGTCTAAGGATACAGATTACTTGAATTCTATTCAGGGTTGCAGATAAGGTGAGGATTGTCTAGGGGTGCAGGAGAGGTGAGGTCTGTATTGAAGAGTGTAGTGGAAGAGAGGTCTGTCCACAGGTACAAAGAAGGTGAGACCTGTGTTTAAGAGTGCAGTGTGGGATAGGCTTCATAAAGTCTAGTCCACTGCACTCTTAAACCCAGGCCTCACCACCTATACTCCCCAGGAAAGGCCTCTCTTCCACTACAGTCTTGAACACAGACCTCACCTCCTCTGTCCCTCTAGACATGCCTCACCCCAACTGCACAATCTACTTCCTAATCTGAGGTAACACAGGTGACATTATTGTGAAAGGTTGAAATATAATTATTTAATCATGCAGACACTATTTATTCCTTCTCAAAAATCTAAAAGTCATTCATTTTCCCCAAAATCGTTTTTGACATCACATTTAAGAAACACAGCACAGCACCTATGTACAAGCATTCCATGGCATTACTGAAACCTCAATATTTTACAAAATACAATTCCTCTATGCAAACAAACTCAATGTGCTTCCTACACTGAGTTAACACAGGTAACATCATTGTAAAGAGTCAAATTGACGCCTGTGTCTAAGAGTGCAGTCGGGGATAGGCTTCATGAAGCCTTGTCCACTGCACTCTTAGACACAAGCCTCACCACCTATGCTCCCCAGGAAAGCCCTCTCTCCCACTACAGTCTTGAACAAAGGCCTCACCTCCTCTGTACCTCTGGACATGCCTCACCTCATCTGCACAATCTACTTCCTAATCTGAGGTAACACAGGTGACATCATTGTGAAAAGGGCAAATTTATTTCTTTAAGCATGCAGACACTCTTTATTCCTTCTCAAAAATGTAAAAGCCATTCATTTTCCCCAAAATCGTTTTTCACATCACATTTAAGAAACACAGCACAGGTCCTATGTACAAGCATTCCATGTCACTACTGAAACTTCACAATTTTACAAAATACAATTCCTCTATGCAAAGAAACTCAATGTGCTTCCTACACTGAGTTAACACAGGTAACATCATTCTGAAAAGGTCAAATTTATTTCTTTCAGCATGCAAACACTATTTATTCCATGTCAAAAATGTAAAAGCCATTCATTTTCCCCAAAATCGTTTTTGACTTCACATTTAAGAAACACAGCACAGGTCCTATGTACAAGCATTCCATGTCATTACTGAAACCTCAATATTTTACAAAATACAATTCCTCTATGCAAACAAACTCAATGTGCTTCCTACACTGAGTTAACACAGGTAACATCATTGTAAAGAGTCAAATTGACGCCTGTGTCTAAGAGTGCAGTCGGGGATAGGCTTCATGAAGCCTTGTCCACTGCACTCTTAGACACAAGCCTCACCACCTATGCTCCCCAGGAAAGCCCTCTCTCCCACTACAGTCTTGAACAAAGGCCTCACCTTCTCTGTACCTCTGGACATGCCTCACCTCATCTGCACAATCTACTTCCTAATCTGAGGTAACACAGGTGACATCATTGTGAAAAGGGCAAATTTATTTCTTTAAGCATGCAGACACTCTTTATTCCTTCTCAAAAATGTAAAAGCCATTCATTTTCCCCAAAATCGTTTTTCACATCACATTTAAGAAACACAGCACAGGTCCTATGTACAAGCATTCCATGTCACTACTGAAACTTCACAATTTTACAAAATACAATTCCTCTATGCAATGAAACTCAATGTGCTTCCTACACTGAGTTAACACACGTAACATCATTGTGAAAAGGTCAAATTAATTTCTTTAAGCATGTAGACACTATTTATTCCTACTCAAAAATGTAAAAGCCATTCATTTTCCCCAAAATCGTTTTTGACATCACATTTAAGAAACACAGCACAGGTCCTATGTACAAGCATTCAATTTCACTACTGAAATTCAACCATTATCAAAAAAAATGACACAAACCAACAGCAAAGAAACTCAATGTGCTTCCTACTCTGAGTTAACACAGGTAACATCATTGTGAAAGGGTCAAATTTTTTTCTTTAAGCATGCAGACACTCTTTATTGCTTCTCAAAAATGTAAAAGCCATTCATTTTCCCCAAAATCGTTTTTGACATCACATTTAAGAAACACAGCACAGGTCCTATGTACAAGCATTCCATGTCACTACTGAAACTTCACAATTTTACAAAATACAATTCCTCTATGCAAAGAAACTCAATGTGCTTCCTACACTGAGTTAACACAGGTAACATCATTGTGAAAGGGTCACATTTATTTCTTTAAGCATGCACACATTATTTATTCCTTCTAAAAAATGTAAAAGCCATTCATTTTCCCCAAAATTGTTTTTGACATCACATTTAAGAAACACAGCACAGGTCCTATGTACAAGAATTCCATGTCACTACTGAAACGTCACAATTTTACAAAATACAATTCCTCTATGCAGTAAAAACATTTTACCAAGCATTATCAAAAAGCATGACACAAAGCAACATTAAAAAACCACAATTTGCTTCCAAATCTTCTCCATAGAGTATACAAGTCTCTATGTATGTTAAATGAATCATTACTCACCTTTACAAATGCTTTAGGAGATTGAGAACAGTGTCAGACACACACACCAATATTTCTTTAGCAGAGCAAAAGGTATGTACTCCAGGCACTGCAACCATGAATGGCACAGAGAACCTCTAATTCTACACACATATTGCACATGGTAACCAATCAAAACTCTCCCCTCTCTATTTTCAAACCAACACCCTTCCCCCCCTCAGCCTTTTCTACCTGTTACCATAGCAACTCCCTCCTCACTGAGCTCTCAGTGTTAAAAGTTTATTCTACAATGTTGCAAATGAACTAAGCAAGGATGTTTGACCTCTGGATACACCAGCTTATCCGCTGCAATCTTTCTTTAAATTACTTTTTCTTAACCATTCAAATTGCTTCTTTCACACAACAGAACCATGCACCCTAACTTCCAGTTTTCAACTATCTGAATCCACCAATTATTGCTTGTGATTGAAGAGCACTGAAACTCTACAGTTTTATTTTTTTTGCAAACTCATACTGTTCCAACTGCCACTTCATTCCCACACTTCATCTGACTGCACCAGAACCTCCTCTTACCATGTATTCTGTCTGGATTATTGGACATAGCTACATCCACTGGGCTCAAAGGTATGCAGCTACCAGAAATTTTCACAACCTTGACTTACCAAATGTAGACATAAAATGGATTGGCCAAAGAGGATTGAGATGTCATCAATTGATACCATTGGTGAAAACCTTTTTGCATCTGCCACACCCTAACCTCATAATTCTGCACTGTGGTGGAAATGACTTAGGCACTTTGACTGGGGTAGGTCTGGAAATGCTTTTAAAGGACACCTTTGAGCAATTGATGGCACTTTTTCCTCAAACTGCCTTGGTATATTCCAATATATGCCAAAGACAGAAATGGAATGGTCCAACCAATTTTGTCCACAATTTGAGAAAGCACGGAAACATGTGAATAAATCTGTTTCTGCTTACATGAGAGACTATGGAATGGGTTCAATATACAACAACAACTTGCGTTACAACATGCAAGATATCTACAGAGGAGATGGTGTGCACTTCTCAGATGAGGGGAATAGAATATCCTCCTGAATATAAGACTGTGCATTGGAACCTACTTGTAGGTACCTAAATCAGCCACAGAACCCAAAAGCTCTTTTCAGAGCTACCCTACCTCTGATCACTCAAAATGATTATTTTACTCTAACTTTTTTCACTGTTTTTCACCGAAGTACGCTCCCCGGTACGCTTCCCGGTGCGCGTACCGGGCGCTCCCCCCGCGAAAATTTAAAAAAAAATTGTTTTTTTTGGGCCTATATGGGCCTCCTAAGCCCACCTCTGAAAACCGAGGGGGTCAGGGAGTGTCTACCGTGCCCCCTTTTACCCATTCCCAACGTTGTTTGTCCTCCATCTTGTGTCTCAAATCTACCGAAACACAAGATGGAGGACTCCAGTAGCGCTGCCGGTACGCGTACCGGGGCTCGCACCGGGAAGCGCTCCCAAATAATTTTAAGAGTTAATTTACATAAAAACCACTGGAGACACTTTCACCAAATATAGAATAGGCCCTACTACATACCAATCCCTACCATTTTTCCAAATTTAGTGGAATTCCATTGAGCCATTTCAGCTGTAGCATTGTCTAAATATCCTGAGGTAAATTACATGACAAAAACACATCTGTTAGAATTTACAACCAATTAAAATGTTACTTTCAGTTTCTACTTTTTTTTCCTGACATTTGATTGGTTATGTACATGAATATAAATGAAAAATGAGAAGGAAACACGGCCATTTTGACTACAACTACCTGAGGTACATCTTGAAAGGATTTTCGCATTTTGTCTTCTTCACCTCTCTGTAAAGTAAGTTGATAATTTGTAAGGGGCACTTTAAGTTAATTTGTAAAAACGTTTTCTGATAGTTATTTACTGTCCCTTTGCTATAGTTATACATAGAGATAGGCTCCTCTGTTATATTTATGGATTGACTTAGGCTTCTCTGCTATAATTATGAATTTACTTACGCTTCTTCACAGGCACTTTTTTATATTTCTACTTCCTGCCTGTTACCATACACTGCCCAAAGTTAACTTCACTGTTAAAAAATCAGAACTACCTGTCTGAACTTAAACCCAACAGTGCCCTAACACTACTGATATAGTAATTTTTTTGCAATTTACAGCAAAAAAATGGAAGGGGAGCAAGAAAACATCAATCTTTCCTTCGAGATTACATATGAGGAGATTCTTAATGAAGATTTTGTTGAAGAAGATTTTATGGATCAGTCTTTGGATCAACAATTTATTGAATGTTTACAAGATATAGAACCATGCATTTTTGAGGAGATTCCAGATGATCTAATGCTGAAAGTTTTATTGAACTATGAAAATTCTAACCAATAAATGTTTATTTAATAATTAAAAATTGTTTGAGACATTATTCATTTTTATATCGAATTCATGAAGTACTACCAAAATGATTATGTTCATATTATAGTATAAAGTGAAACTTACAGTATACTGTGCAATTTTAAAACATCATAAGGGAGCAGGGTAGACTACCCATGATCCCCTAGGTCTTCTCAGGGAGTACTTAAAGGATCTGTTTCTGCTTTCCTGACAGACTATGGTATGGGTTCCATATACCACAATAACTTCTGTAACAACATGCAAGATATCTACAGAAAAAAAGGTGTACATTGAATTTAAGACTCTGCATTGGTACCTACATGTTGGTACTTAAATCACCCACACAACACAACAACTCTATTCAGAGCTACTCTACCTCTAAGCACTTTAAATTATTATTTTACTGTTTCACTGAGTTTTCCCCATGTGTGAGGGGGGAGGTGTGTGTGGGGGATGTGTGGGGTGTGTCTGTGAGGTGTGTGTGTATGGGGGGAGGTGTGTGTGTGGGTGTAGGTGTGTGGGGTATGTGGGTGGGGGTGTGGGTGTGTAAGGTGTGTGTGTGGGTGTGTGGGTGTGGGGGGTATGTGTGTAGGATGTGTGTGTATGTGTGGGATGTGTGGGTGTGTCTGTGAGGTGTGTGTGTGTGTGGGGGGAGGGAGGTGTGTGAGTGGGGTGTGTCTGTGAGGTATCTGTGTGTGTGTGTGTGTGTGTTGGGGGGTGAGGTGTGTGTGTGGGGTGTGTGGGTGTGGATGTGTAAGGTGTCGGTGTGGGGGTGTGGGGTGTTTGGGTGTAGGTGGAGGTGTGCGTGTGTGAGGTATGTGTGGGGAGTGTGTGGCTGTGGGGGTGTGGGGTTGTGTGCGTGTGGGTGTGTATGGGACGTACTTGTAGGTACCTAAAACAGCCACAGAACCCAAAAGCTCTTTTCAGAGCTACCCTACCTCTAATCACTCAAAATGATTTTTTTGCACTACTATTTTCACTATTTTTCCCCATAGTACGCTCCCCGGTGCGCGTACCGGGCGCTCCCCCGCGAAAATCGAAAAAAAATGTAAACATTTTTTTCACCCGCGGGACCCTTTTATGGCCCCCCACATCAAACCTAGGGGGTCAGGGGGGGTCTACCCTGCCCCCTTTTGGTTATTTCCCCCTTTGTTTTTGCCACCTCTTGTGTCTCGATCCTACCGAGACACGAGATGGCGGCTGCTCCGGACTGTTTGGAATGTTTGCAGACACCCGAGAGCCAATCAGCTTGCCGTGCGCAAGTCGCGTGGCGCGCCCGGAGCGCTCCCCGGTGCGCGGCTATAGATATATATATTTTTTTGAACCTAAATTACTCAAAATCCACTGGAGCACATATCTTGAGACATAGCAAAGGCACATCGGGCTACCAGTCCCTACAATTTTGCCAAGTTTCGTGGAAAACCATTCAGCCGTTCGAGCTAAAAGTGAGTCCGACCGCCCTATGGAAATTAACATGGGGAAAACATGTTTTGGGACCCCCCTTTAATCTCGGCCCCCGCTTGACGGATCCCACCCAAACTTTCAGGGAAGGACCGGACCGCCGCGAGGCAAAGTTGAGGAAAATTTCAGGCAGATTCCTCAACCGGCGCCAAAGTTATTCCCAATAGAATATTGCGATTTCCCTATGGAAAACAATCCTAACTATAACTACCTACTGGCGACCGCCAGTAGGTAATATATATATATATATATGTATATGTGTGTGTGTGTGAAGAAGAAAAAAAGATTACAGAGACGTTATAGTTAGGAAATAGAATTAATAATAACCTTAGAAATTCACTGAAAAAAATCAAAGGTTTCAGGGATGTTATAGTTAGGAAACAGAATTTTAAAAAACTTAGAAATTCAGTGTAAAAAACAACGGTTACTGGGACGTAATAGTTAGGCTCAGATTTCACTTGTACAAAACCAAAGAAATTCAGCAGTTACAGTTACCTGAGCTAACTAAAACTTACACCTCAGCAATGCTCTTCTTATGACCTCACATATTACATCATTCATGACGTGGTCAGTGACATCACTGATGACATCTCAAATGATATCACTGGTGACATCATGCAGTAATTTTGAGTGTTTTCTAAAAGTGTTTGTGTGTTAAACGTATATAATAAGGCACCACAAAAGTTAGATTAGTATGCTTTGTGTACTACTAATGAGTGATTCCTTTTTTAGGTCGAGCCTCGCGGAAGTGCGAATGCGCTGCTAGCTCTGCAAGGCATGCAGTAGTAGAGTATGGCTTTGAAACCCTGCCCACTCTCTGCCCATATTTTTTATTGGCTTGTGTCATTGATCTTTGTAAATGCTCTCTTCCGATTCATTATGAGGCTTGTTAGTCTCTCCTTGGTACTGTCTTGTCTCCATTTATGACAGCCCATAAGGATGAACCTTTGACTGGTGTCCTTACAGTATTGCTCATATGAGCCCTTTGGGAAAACTCTTTAGTTAATCAATCAAAAGACCACTATTGGGAGGCCAGCTTTAGCAATGACAGCCCTTTTTTTTTTAACTGTGCAACGTTCACAATGTGCCACATGCACCCACAGAACGGGCCGCCGCAGCTCACCCAAAATCAGATCACTGCTTTTCTTTAGTTTAAATTAGTAGAGCTGCGAGATCGCTGCTTTTCTTTAATATAAATTAGAAGAGCTGCACAATTACATAATTTGGAAATTACATAATTTGGAAAGAATCGCAGGTCATTGAGCCGATACTAAGTTCGAACTCTAAATCCCCAGCTCGAAGTCGACAGCTCTGGTGCTGTGCTACACACTATTCTGCTAAGGCTTAGCCATCAACACTACCCAGACTTAACTGTTTCCATTACCTACTCAATGCTGAGAGCGCTTGAAAGTATAAATCACATTTCCTTTACTGAAAAATCCATATCTGGTGACTAGCGATAACTTTACAGAAAACTTTAACCCCAGAAACCACACCTGTGCTCTGTAAGCACTTCTGATGAACGGCCAGCTCTGCACACAATTAGTGAATTATTTATGGTTCTCACTTGTACAACGATGTCCAGGATGATCTAAACAAGCATTTGTAATGCATTCAGTCTTGCATTTACGTGCGTTTAAGCTCTTGGCATTTATAAATGACAATGCATTTTATTTATGTTTTAAAAACCAAAACATAAGTAAAAGGCATTGTCATTTACAATGCCAATAGCTCAAACTAGCGAAAATGCGGGACCTTTTGCATTGCAAATGCTTGTTTAACGTAGTTTATGAGTCATTGTGTATATCTGTGTGTAAGTGGGTGTTTGATTGACTGTACAGGTGTGTCAGTGGCTGTATGGGTGAATGAGTGTTTGGTTAAGTGAGTTGGTTTGTGAGTAGCTGTATGGAAGAGTGAGTATCTGGGATTGGCTGTATGGGTGAGTGAGTGGCTGTGTGGGTGGTTCTATGGATGTGTGAATCTGTATGTAAGTGGTTGTGTGGGTGTGTGAGAGAGTGTGTGAGTGGTTGCATAGGTGAGTGGGTGTGTGAGTGGCTGTATAGGTTAATAACTGGGTGTGTCAAGTAGATGTGTGGGTGAGTGTGTGGCTATGTGAATAGCTGTATGGGTGAGTGACTGGTTGTATGATCAGGCTTTGTGAGTGGGTGTGTGAGTGGCTCTATGGATAAGTGAGTAGTTGTGTAAGTACGTGTGGGTATGTGAGTGGGTGTGTGGGTGGGCATAAGATAGGTTGTATGGGTATGTGTGTGGTTTTGTCATCAGGGATGTAACTGATCATGTCATGAGTGATGTAATATGTGAGGTCATAAGCAGTGCATTGCATGGGCGTAAGTTATAGTTGGCTCAGGTAAGTATAAGTACTGAATTTCACTGATTTTGTACTAGTGAAATCTGAGCCTAACTATAACGTCCCTGTACCCTTCGTTTTTTTTGGTTAATTTCGAAGGTTTTTTTATTCCGTTTCCTTAATATAACATCCCTGTAATCTGTTTTTTCAGTGAATTTCTAAAAAAAAAAAAATTATTCTGTTTCCGAACTATAACATCCTTGTAAACGTTGGTCTTTTCAGTGAATTTCTACGTTTTTTTAATTCCATTTCCTGACTTCAACATCCCTGTAACCTTTTTTTTTAGGTGAATTTGTAAAGTTTTTTATTTTTATTTCTTAACTGTAACCACTAACCGTTGACACTAAGTGTGTGAGTGAGTGCATGAGTGTCTCAGCGGGTGTATGAGTAGGTTTGTAAGTGTGTGTGAGAAAGTATGAGTGGGGCTGTAAGTGGGTATATGAGTATCTAAGTCGGTCTGTGAGTGGGTGTGTGAGTCTCTGATAGGGATGGGTGATGAACTGCACTCTGCAGGCAGAGTTTGTGGAGTTTTGCCACGCCACACTCTGCCTGGAATGCAGAGTTCGGCAAAAACTCCGCCAACCACCTGCGGAGTGGAGTTTACCGGCACGCCCACCTCCAGACTTCATCCCCCAACCAGGAGTGCACCAGGAGGCCACTTTCACAAGTGATTGAAAAGGGGGCGGGCCTCCGATGATGTCTTCGCAATCAAGCTGTGGGGTGCTTACTTGTGGTTCTTGGTCCCCAATGACCCTTAGCAGCCAAGGGGACTTCATCCTCCAACCAGTAGTGCACCTGGAGGCCCCTTTTCAGAGTGATTGAGAAAGAGGACGTGGCCTCCGATAAGGTCTGAGCAGTCCCACTGTGGGGGACTTACTAGTGGCAACAATAGCGGTTATTGGCCCCCAAAAACCCTCAGTAGCCAAGAGGACTTCAACCCCCAGCCAGTAGTGCGCCAGGAGGAACCTTTGAGGTGTTGGGAAAGGGGGAGTTGCCTCCGATGAGGTCTGAGCAATCCTGCTGTAGGGGACTTACTTGTGTTTGTTATTTAGCACTGAGAGGTGGTAGTCCCTGGGACCTGGGGGGGAAGTCTATGTAGCCTCCCATTAATATTTCTTTAGCCCCAGGGAAGTGGTGGTGCCTGTGGCTCAATGAGCCTCAGGCAGGGAGGGGGCACTTTTTTTTTAATGTCCCTGAGACCTAGCCCACCCAGGGGCTGTAGTTAGAACAAGCATGGGAGCCAGCGCTTATTATTATTATTTTTTTATAGCCACAGCTTTGCGGCTTTGTTGCATTTTTGTGGCAACATTTTTTAAAAGTGCTTTTTTGGCCCTGTTAGGGTCCCTTTGGGACCACATGACCGGAGTTAAGGGGTCTGGGTATTTCTATCCTGCCCCCTTTTCCTTTTTTTAAAGCGTGTTTTTTGCTGCTAACATTTCCTGTTTGAAGCGTTGGCAGCAAATCAATCTCAGCACAAGATTGGGAGGGTTCACAAACCCTTCGTGCGGTGTTCCTATATACAATTTTGGATTTACATTAATATCTCAAAAATTACTGAGACGATTTACAGCAAATCAGAAAAAGGCACTTCTCTGGACCAATATCTTCCTTTCTGCCAAATTTGCTATAATTCCATTCAGCAGTTTGGGCTATAGATGTGTCTAAAATCCCTATGGGAAATTGCATGGGTAAAATGTGTTTTGAGACCCTCTTTTTAGGTCTCGCTAGCAGTGCAGTGCGATAGCGCTGCCACCGCTTTGCAAGGCATGCAGTATACACTTTAGTGTGGAAGCTTCGTGGAAGCTCCGCCCACTCTCCGGCCCATCTTCTTCATTGGCTTAGGTTATAAATACTGCCTTCCGATTGGTTTTAAGCTTGTTGGTCACTCCCCGTGACAGTCATGTCAGTCATTTGTATCCTTCCATGGCTACTGGCCCCTTCACAGCACAGACTACTTTCTTTCCATGTCCCCCCCCCCTCCAGCAGTCTAATGCCTTCTCGCCACACCCCCCCTCGTCCCCCGTGCCCGCAGGCATTGCCATTAGCAATGCACTAGGTCGTTGCTCAATGCTTGTTCTTTAACCCTCTCCTCGCTGCTCACTGGCTCACAATTCTGCTTTCATCTCTTTTAATCTCCTAGTGCCTCCCTCTCCAGAACACCTCATCCCACCCCTCGAAGCTTCTTTTCTTAGCCCTCTGCTCACAGGCACATGCACCATGCTGATTTAACTTCACTGAATCTCCCCGTGCCTCCCACGCTCCCACAACTCCTCCTACCCCTCGCAGCTTCTTTTCTTTAGCCCTCTGCTCCTGAGCACACAGCGCTGTTTTCAGTTTGTTGAATCTGCTGTTTATAGCAGTCATCTCCATCACTTGCTCTACACTGCCTCCCCCCTGTCCCTCACAACACTGAGCCCTGACGTCCCCACTTTCACTCCTCGCTTCAAAGTCACTGCTCGGAGTTTCAAATTTAAGCCAGTTTTATTTACTTTGTGCACCATTCGCACACGTCACTTAGCTCCCGTCACAGTGTCCCCACTCATCCTACACCTTCCCCCTCCCACAACACAGCTTGCCCAAACATGGGTGTAGGAAGTGTGGGGGATGCGGGGGCTATATCCCCATCAGATTTTGGAGTGGGGGGACACGGGGGACAAGGGTGGGGGAGACGAGGGGACAAAAGACTTTGCCCTCTGCCTTCTGTTATTCACAGGGCCATTAGTACATGTAAGTGCTACCTAATGGCCCTGCACTTGACCTGCCTGGAGTCAAAGTCTTCAAAGAGGCCACCCGCCCTCTGCCCTTTGTTATGCTGCATGAAGGCTCTGCGGTCTGGGAAGGGCAGAGGAGAAAAAAAATCTCTGTCTCTTTTCCTTCAAGCCCAGAGAAGGCAAGGACAGTGTCCACTCCTGATCTGCCTCTGGCAGCTTCCCTTCACCCCCCTCCCTCTCTTTATTCCTCCATCTCTTTCTGTCTCTGTCTCGCTCCTCCTTCAGTTCTGATTTCTAGAGACAGCTCTTAAGTACTCTCTCTTGCCTCACCTTTTCTTTATTTGTTTCCCTGTGAAATGGATCCAAAAACGAGCAGAACACTTTGGCTGGAAATGTCCTCATTTGCTGACTGTTGTATAATTCCAAAGAAAAACCTCAGACAGAGAGAAAAAAATAATGAAATACCTAAAGAAAGTGTCGCAGAGTGGTCAGCAGACAGGCCAGATTGTTATTTACACCCACACACATTAGCACCACTTTACAGAGTTTGCCAGTGAAAGCGCTACTTTCTTTTTTTTTCTTCTTTCTTTGAACAACATTGTTTTTCCAGGGTGGGTGTGCACCATTCCTAAAGGGACTGCAATACCTGGTTGATGGGTGGAGTGGAAATGTTTAATATGATCATTTTCAACTGTTTTAATTATTTTAGCATATACAATGTGTACTGCGGCTCTGTGTCCGAGTATGTGGTCTTTTTTAAACCAAACTGGTTACATTTTTAAAGGATTTAAGCAATGGACATTGAAACGGGTCCCTTCCTAATCCTGTAGCCATGTCCTGAATTTTTCAGGCAAAATCACTTACTGTTTTCTGAATAATGAGTTTAAAACTGTTAAGGTAACCATGTTGTTCCTGAATACATTTCACATGCTTTGCTTCTTCTTGCATTCCTTATGAGTGTTTGCTTTTTCCAGGGTGTTATTCATTTTTTTCAGGCAGCATTTAACTGTTGTCTAGTGCATAATTTGGATTTAGTCGCAGCACAATTGAGTTGTAGCTGAAGGCAGTGCAAATTTCTCTCAGATGTGGCACTCTGGCCAGAGCTGCTGAATTTGAAACTGGCGCACCATTTTCAGCCTTCATGACCAGTCCACCAGACCGCACTCCTGACAGAGCTGATTCTGATGCTACACTTTAGAAGGCCCAATAGACCTTAGAAGCCCTGGTGTCTTAGCACCCGCAGGTGGACCCTAACGGTGGCAAGTGTGAGTTACCCTTGAAGGCCTGTCCACCAGAATCCATACTGCAGTTCACCTCCAGGCTTGTGAGCAGGCATACGAAGAAGCACACCCTAGATCGACAGTGACACTGAGGTCACAAGATCCTTGAGGCCAGTCCACCTCACCCATTGGCACCTCCATTGGCCTTTTTCCAGCAGTAGTAGTGCAACTCACCAGGAAACGGCAATGAAGGATTTGTATGCACACCAAACTTAGGGGGTGATTATAATGGAGGTGGGACCGCCATGTCACCCCGTCACTGGTGGTCCCACCGCCATCGGTGACTGCATCACCGCCAGCCATATTACAATGGTGGGTGGTTCCCTGGCGGTCGGAAAGACCAACCGCCACGCACCCGACTGGCTCCTTGGGCCCTCCAGTGCGGCGGAGGGGCTCGTGGTTCCTTCAATGCTGGTGGTGCCTACCAAGCACCGCACTAGGTATTACGATACCTCTTACCCGCCAGCCTATCCATGGCGGTTCACCCGCCATGGAATAGTTGGTGGAAAGGGACATTGGGGGCTCGTAGCAGGCCCCTTTCCCCCAGCCCCCAGGCATGGGACCCGGGGGGCATCTAAGATGCCCCCCTACATATCACTGAACCATGTGGCAGGCACCGCATTGTGCCTGCCATGTAGTGCAGTGATATATGTAACATGTCAGTTTTTACATTGCAGCGGATGATGCAGCCAGCGGCACCTGCTGCAATGTAAAAGATAGGCACTGCAAACGCCATGGTGGCGGTTGCATTGTAATTACTATCGTGGGGCCGCCACCTTGAAGGCCAGCGGTTCCATTCCCCGATTTGATGGCGGATGGACTGAAGTCCGCCTGCCATCGTAATCAACCCCTAATTTTGCAAAGTTCATGGCCTCTGCTTCATGCACAAACACTTTTAACATGTGCAGCCTGCTTTCGGGCCACTGGAGTAATGCAGTAATGGAGGCCAAATTATGTTGCAGTGTTGTCTAAATTATGCAACAATAAAAAGGCTGCAGCGTAATGTGGTGCATTTTATGATACTTTATTATTTTGACATATTTATACATACTAACGGCCTCTGCAAAGCTTTTGCATCATTAGTACCTGTGTAACATACAAATGCAGCAGTGGGAAAGGTGACCAGTCAACCTTTGCAAAGGGCTCTACACTTCACAGCAACATAAGTCACATTTCTAGATTATGCAGCAGATGATGTATTATGTGGCAAATATGATACAGCCATAGTTAATTGGAAAACATTTTTCCACTTAACTTAATTTTGTTCCAGCATTGTAGTTGATCAATTTGTAAGTACATGAGAACGATGCAACCAAACGGGTTGAATGACAGGATGGAGTTCCTATGTTATCTGTAATGTGACACATTGTTTGTTGCTACACATTTTCTTGAGCCATCTGTTGCATACCATGCATTGTGTACACTTATGGTTAATCTTCATCTTTAGTAGATTCATTTTCATATTTAATTTTATTAGTTCACTACACATCATTATCATGTTTGTATGAGATTCACCACATTGCGTTCCAATAACCATGCACGGATTTAGTCACACCATTCAGTGATAGTTCATAGCGTTTCTCGCCGATTGCACCACTCCAAGATGGCGACTAATTTTTAATCCATCGTCTCTGTCTATCGCGGAACATACACATCGCTCACCCGATAACTTTTAGACACAACGCTGATCACTCGCGGGAGCACTAACACCCACGCGGAGACCAAGCCATTCCTTACCTTATCACAGTGAGTATCCTCGCACGAGGCACGCACTAATGGCGATCATAGAGACCACGAGAAGGGAATTTAATGATAGGTGTTGTTTTTTTGTTTCGCCAGGTTTTAAACCGATTGACCCAGCGTTCACGTGAGTGAACCTCTGTTTCCTTATTAGTTTGGTTCTTAGACACTGCAACGCTATTTGCATTGATTAACTTATGCACGCATGGCACCATTGATTTCGAATATGCACTGTCACGAGCACTGCTTTCTATTAACACCGTTTATTTATTTTGAGAGCAGTCACTAAACGATCACAAATCGATTTTTCGGTTCACTCACCAGTATTACCTGCCAGCACGGGAGTCACCTTATTATCCACTCTTCACCATAAAGCATGATACTGTCACATCCACCTATAGTAGGATTCACTAGACCTTGTCATTTTTCAGGATTAAGACCATGAGTAACAGCTTAGCTACTTACACACACTTTCTTTCTTGTAGAGTAATCCCCTGATGAAGGGCCATGACAGCGTCCGAAATGCATTGGGAATAATGTAAACTGCGATGATCGTTTATTGGTGAAATTGAAACCATGATGACAACAATTATGTTATTATCAATTGATTGAACTTAGCCATGAAAATAATGAGCTGATCAATAAAATAAGACTTGATAACGGCATCAATGAACTCAGTTAACTTTATGGAAGATTGAATCAGACGTTTTGTTCGTCCTACCTGCTGTGCACAGAGGAGTCTACCCCTATGTAGGGGTAGCTTTGTAATAGTGGCAGTTATTGTTACGCTGTATGGACTTGACAGCGATACCCCTGGAGCACGCCACAGATCATAACTTTAAGAGTACTCTGGAGAATTTGGGCTGTGCGAGTCCCACCTATCTAACTTGTCAATTTGTAAGTACGCCAAACCCAAAAGTCGAGTTTGGGCACAATTTGCTTTTTAAAAGCAGTCCTACAACACAGGGGTCATGCTAATCATAGGGGTACCCTAACCCATAGTGCACCCTAGTGTATGTAGGTGTTTTCACAGTATCTTTAAGTGTCTCTTTCAGAATAGCACTGGCCCTGTGCCTGTTCAGGCAGAAGCCAGGTTCAGTCAGTCAGGTACCACCAGTACCAGTCAGCAAAACTTTGGGGAGTGTACCGGGCACAGGATGACTTTGCAACACTAAAGAAGCACAAACTCAGAATTTAAAACATAACACCATGGTTGGGGGTTCTCTTTATTAACCAGAATTGATTTCTATCCTAATTAATCAATTTTCCAACATTAGGATATGGAAAATATGGGGAAAAATCATAACGTTCTAATATATACCTTGAAGTTTTCATGCAGTTCTTTGATGACGGTTAATAGCTCACTGTTCAATGTTAGGATTTTAACGAATAAACTGCAAATACCAAAAGAATCTCTGTTATGTTATGTTACATAAATTTATAGCGCGCACAGCTACTCATGAGTATCCCAGCACGGAGCCTGGCGGGGGAGGAGATGGAGTACTAGCAGGAGAATAGATGAGTTTTCAGTTTCCTCCTGAACACAGCAGGGTCCTGGATAGTGCGTAAAGCAAGAGGAAGGGCGTTCCAGGCAGCCGCCGCCTTCACCGTAAAAGAACTGCCCCCTATTCTCTGAAGCTTAAAGCGAGGGGTCAGAGCATAGCAAAGGGACGACGACCACAAAGGACGTGCAGGAACATAAAAAGAAAAGCGGCTCTGTAAATAGAGAGGACCACGATCATGCAGGGCGCGGTGGGCCAAAATCAAGGATTTAAATTTGACTTGCTCCAACATGGGAAGCCAGTGAAGAGAGCATAGCTGTTGTCGGATACTGTTTCTAGCCGGAATGCCCAACAAAAGTCTGGCTGCTGTATTTTGAACCACCTGCAGTTTTTTCAGTAGGTACCCAGGAACACCAGCATAGAGGGCATCCGCAAAGTCCAACCTAGACAGGATCAGAGCACAGGCAACAGCTTTCCTCGCTGCTAGAGGGAGGAGTGGGAAAAATCTTTTGAGAGTTTTAAGCAGGCCAAAACAACATCCAGCCAGCTTGTTGATGTGTGTCGAGAAGGAAAGACGTTCATCAAACCAAACCCCCAAGTTTTGTTGCTGCATTCCCTGATGAGGTGGGTGAAGGAAACTCAGGAGGCCAGAGCTGCTCTCTAAAATTAAGGGGAAATTTGCCAAAGAGCAGAACCTCCGATTTTTCTACCTTACATTTAAGCTGCGCCTCAGCCAGCCATTTAAAAATCGAGGACAGACAGTGTTGAACCGGTAATACCGTGTCCGCCTCTTTGTCCCAGGTAAAAAGCAGCTGGGTATCATCTGCATATGCCATCACCTTAGCCCCCAACTCCTCTGCCAAATAGACCAGCGGGGTCACACAGATGTTAAAAATAAGGGGGCTAAGGGAGGAATCCTGTGGAACACCGGTTGTTACCGGTTGAGGGGAGGAGGAGGATGGGGGAGACAGATCTGCTTGGCACGCCCATCCAGAAATGACCTAAACCAGTCCCACACGACGCCTGACAGACTGTTCTTAGCCAGACATGAGAGAAGAAGAACGTGTGGGACCGTGTCGAACGCCGCCGAGAGGTCATGCAAAATTAATGCTGCTCTCCCGCCGGCGTCAAAGCACTCCCGGGTGGCTTCAGCCACCTCCACCAGCACAGTTTCTGTGCTGTCGGATGCCCAGAACCCTGATTGAGCACGGTGCAGAAGCAACTTCCTTTCCACAAAGCCTGTCAACAGCTTATTGAACATCCTTCTCACACACCTTTGCCACAGCAGGGTGGAGGGAGATAAGTCGGTAATTCCCTGGGCAGAGGGGGTCTAGCAACGGCTTTTTTTTTTAGAAAAGGAAGGATCTTGGCCTCCTTCCAAGCCCGCAGGACCACCCCTTTCTGAAGAGACAGATTGATAATGGTATTAACCTCAGCGTTGATAACCTCAGCAACTGCTGCCAGTGTCTTCGCTGGGCAGGGGTCGGAAGGTAAGCCTGATTTCAGAACCTTCAAAATTTTATGACACACCACTGGGTCCACTGTGCTGAATACCAGGTGGGGACTAGACCAGCAGATGACATTCTAAAGGTATCTCCATAGTGCTATTGCGAGGAATAAATGCTGCTTGGGTACCTCTCAACTGAAAAATTCCATTTGCCTACATTTTTTTATCTTTCGAAATGCCCCAGGTCCCGCTGTGGCAATTATTGGCAACCTGATTACTTGTTTTTATTAATTCTTATTATATTTTTTGTTAACACGACAATGTGCATGCACCCTCAATCAAGCCAGGTCTCTCTTATACTTTAAACATAAAGCACTTTGTGCGCCTTCTTGGGAACTTCTACTGACATTTTTGTGGCTTGTCAATCACAGCACAAGGCATCTAATGCAACACTATGTATATAATAAAGTAACAGTATGGTGGCTAACTATAACGCTGCCGAAGTCACGCTTCATGTGAAGCCCCAGAACGGACCGTTTCAGTGAGTGGAACCTGCCTCTTAAATTGACTACATCAGCTTAGCAAGCCTTTCCGAGCCTCATAACATTTTGTGCCATCTTTTAATGTTCTCATGCAAAACAATTTGAAGGAGGCAGTGATAACAAATGGTTGTACTTCTCAATCATCAGTTTAGGAAATACTTTAAACAATAATAAAAAAGTGAGTTTTATCTCATAAAAAAACTTTACCCTCTGAATTTTAAGGAATGGATTGGTTCGACTGGCTGTTTATAAAGCTTTATGCGTCAGGGTTGAGTAAAGTATGCAGCAAGACAAGGACACATTGCAATATTGAAAGTACAATTAGTGGTAGCTTAGGTGCTATGGTATATATTTAGCAACCACTCTCACTGCACACAAAAATGACCATAATTGCTTCATGACGAGTACTTCTCAAAGCAGTGCTATTAGTGTCAACGCTTCCACGTTGAAGAACAGTAGATGTGGCAGCACCCAGGAAAATGTGCTGCATGGCTAAATACTTAAAAGGCCCCGAAGGCGAGACCGATTGCATTGCAAATGCTTGTTTTCTCAGTCCCCGCTTGGCGGATCACTCGAACTTGCAACTTTGCATGGGATATGTCTACAAATGATAATTTATGTCAAAGTGATTCGAAAGGTGGAATTTGAATTAATCCTGTATGCCACAACTGACACGAATATTGGTATTAGTGTATTTTCACACAATGAAATACTTACATTTATGAAATGGAAACTGCTATTTAAAATAAGTGCGCTTTTTCACCAGCAATCTTTATTCAACAAGGGACTGTGCCTTTAACTATAAGTTGGATGGAATGGCTGTGGCTTTTCTATGTTAATGCAACATGCAGCACCTGTGGGCGATATTTAAATGGTGAAAAGATTATGCATTTCAAGGTTGTCAAAGGCTGCGTAAGACAGCCGAAACACGTTCCAGATATTTTTAACCAAGCACTGCAAATAAATAAGGATTTCTCATATAAGCGAGTGTGGGCTCCTTTGTGATTTGGAGAGGAGGTGTTTTGCATTTAAAAGAAGGTGTGTGTGGTGTGACGCCTCTTACCTGCACCACCTGCGGTCTGGCAGCCGCCAGCAAGAGCCAATTCAACGTCTAATAGAGATATATATATATATATATATATATATATATATATATATATATATATATATATATATATATATATATTAATGTTAATGTTAAAATCGGATTTATATAGCGCTCGGCTACTCCGAGGAGTGTCCCGGCGCTGTAACAAACCCGATGCAGAGGTCAAGTACAGATGAGCGGACAAAAGAGTTATTGAACAAATAGCCAAGACTTTAGCTCCTTCCTGAAGGCTAGTAGTTTGCCATTTTTTCTCAAAGAGACGGGCAAGGAATTCCAGAGTTGAGGTGTCAGGTGACGAAAGGAGCGACCTCCAATTCTCGCCCGTCTAATAGATGGAACAGATGCCATGGCCAGGGAGGCCGATCTCAAAGTCCTAGTGGGCAAATAGAAAGTTAGACGTTTCCTAATGTACTTAGCACCTGCAAGATGGAGCGCTTTGAAAGCGAGCGTGAGCGCCTTAAAAGCAATCCGCTTTTTAATAGGTAGCCAATGCAGTCTTCTAAGTAATTCCGACGCACTGGTACTCCGATGGAGACCGTAGATAGCTCTCGCAGCAGAATTCTGCACTATCTGAAGGCGTGAAAGAAGATACTCTGGCAGGCCCAGGTAGAGTACGTTTGCGTAGTCCAAACGAGAGCCGATCAGGGCCTGCACAGTAGTTTTCCTATGCTCTATGTAGAGGATCGGAAGGAATTTTATCAGCATTTTTAGGATGCCGAAACACTTCCCTGCGAGTCCAAGAATCTGGGGCTTCAGAGTAAGAACATCGTCAATAAGTACTCCCAGATTCTTGGCCTTGGAGAACGCAGCTACCGGGGGATACATGTCTGGGGGCCACCAAGACTGCCATCTGGGATCGGGTGGGCATCCGAAAAAAAGCAGCTCCGATTTATCGGAGTTACATTTAAGGCTATGATTTTTAAACCATTCGAAGACCGCACCCAGACAGCTTCTGATCAGCTGGCCATCAAAATCGGAACCCTTCTTGCAAGTAAAGAGGAACTGGGTGTCATCAGCATAGGACACGATCTGGGCGCCAAGCGACTCCACCAGTGCCGCCAAAGGGGCTATATAGATGTTAAAGAGGGAGGGGCTTAAGATGGAGCCCTGAGGCACCCCCACCTCGAGTGGCGGCATATCGGCAGAGAACGGTGGGGCCCAGATCATTTGACGGCGGTCTGCCAGAAATGACTCAAACCAGCTGAACACCGCTCCCCGAAGCCCGATCTCTCTGAGTCTTAAAAGGAGACCGCAGTGGGGAACGGTGTCGAAGGCCGCCGACAAGTCCAACATTACAAGCATGGCCTTACCTTCCGCATCTAATACCTCTCTTATGGCATCAGTGACTTCTAGCAGCGCGGTCTCCGTGCTCATATTGGCACGAAAAACCGACTGGGTGTCATGTAAGATGTTATGATGTTCTAGGTAGTTGGAGAGGGAGACGTGGACGTGCTTCTCCACCACCTAGCCAGTGCCGGGAGGAGGGAGATGGGCCTGTAGTTGGCATGGACCAACGGGTCCAGATTAGGCTTCTTCACAAGCGGCAGGATCAGGGCATGCTTCCAGGCCCGGGGAACCACTCCCTTGCTTAGCGAGAGATTAAGCACCGGATTTACCAGGGAGTTGATAGCGGGAGCTATTTTTCCAAGACATTTTGCGGGGGAGGGATCCTGAGGGGAGCCAGATTTTAATTGAGTCAGAAGGTCAAGCGAGGAAGAGAAAGACAGGGGGGGAAATCAGAAAAAGTGGGACCGTCGGGGACCAAGGATGTGGGCAGAGAGACACTGGTGAAATCACAGCGCTAGTGGGGGGAAAAGCGTCTTGAATAGACTTAATTTTAGTAGAAAAATATTTTGCAAGTTGACATACCCTCGGTTCAGTATGAGAATGCATGGGATGGGTGAGATAAATCCTTTTACTATGCGGAAAATTTATTTGCTGGTATTTGCCGCATCCTTAATTCTCCTAGCAAAATAGACCTTTTTCTCTGATATAATGCTCCTATGATAAAGTCTAATGGATTCCTTGTATTCAATTTTTTCAGCAAGATCGTAATGGCGACGCCACACTCTTTCAGCTTTCTTGCATTTTCACCGCATCTCAGCTAGGGAAGCAGTAAACCACGGGGCAGAAGCCCGCTTGCTTGCTTTACGTGAGACCATCTCTGGGGAATGCTCTTCAAATCTATCGATCAGCCAAAGATGAAGAAGGTCCAGATCCTACTCTAAGCTCCCTGACAGCTGGCAAGGATGGGATAAGATTGCCTGCGCCAACATGTCTGGAGACACTCGATGAAAGGCTCGCGCAGGCAGCCAGGAGTGTTCAAAATGTCTAAAAAATGTTTTCTTCATCGAGTGGATCTGAAAATTGATCAAATGATGGTCAGACCATAATACCGGGACCGCGGGGGACATACCGACCAACATGGTCGAGAACACTTGGTCTAGGAGATGGCCCTTATCCTGCGTGGGGGCAGTAACATAAGGTGACAGCCCTAAGGGAGCTGTAATATCAAGAATCTTAATGACATCGGCGTCACTGCATAAGTCCATGTGAATATTAAAATCCCCCAGCAACAAACAATGTTCTGATTTTAAACAAAGTGCAGAGACCACGGCCTGAAGCTCCTCAAAGAAAGTGCCTATGGGTCCCGGTGGTCTATAAATTAGTAACCCAACACATGCTTGGTGAGGGGACAGAGACAGGGTAAACCCAAGGACTCACAACCCAGAATGTTATCGGTGGGAATGATGGCACAGGAAAAGCATTTGTCCACCACCAAGGCTACACCGCCACCCCTTCCCGAAGGCCTATCTTTCCTAAAGATGACATAGTTGGAAGGAATGGCTGTCGCTATGTCAGGGCCAGAACTTTCTCCCAGCCAGGTCTCCGTAAGAAAGAGACACAGAGGATTAGCCTCTGTCAGAAGGTTATAGATGTCTAGTGAGTGCCTACTTAGGGATCTGGTGTTAAGAAGTAGGCAAGGGTTAGAAGTGGGCAGAATACTAGAAAGTGCTATATCGGAGCTAGCCATGCGCCAACCACAACCAGGGCAGCGCTTTTTAGAGGCCGTCTACCTGGGAACATACTACTGCAGTTGCCCACATCACCCCTTAAGGAGATGAGCTCCGCGGTGGTATAAGTAAGCATATTGACTAAACTCAGGGGGAAGCCTAAAAGAGGCAAAGGCCCCGTCCGCACCCGACCGCCTCCGGGACGCTGATGGGCGCAGACGGGCTTACCTTAGGCGCTCCTTTGGTGCGGGGAGGCGCGTCCGCACTACGCGTCTGCTGCGCGGAGCAGAGGGCCTCTGAACTTATAGGCTAGCAGGCGAGACACCGCACCACTGGACTGCCGACCAGCGCGCCTGCCTCCCCACAGATGGCTGCTATCGCTGTCTGCAACCTACACGTCCCAGAATGCCCTGCGGCACCTAATCGGCCGTACGAGTAATGGACTATCACAGAGAACCAGCGCAACCCTGTTGCCCCCGACAGAGGGGTTGGAAAAGGCACAGACAAGGTAAGCAAAGAGCAGGGAGTCACCCGGCATCCGCCTCAGGTGACGAGCGTAAAGGAGAGTGAAAGGCACAGATAACACTAAAAAAGCAGAATTCCTAAAAAGCGCTAGCAATCAGCGCGACTATCAGAGCTAAAAACAATATTTTATATCCACTCATCCGATCCTGCATCCGCCTCGGGTAAAGCAGGAGGGGTTAGATTCAAACGGAGGAGTCCACTAGCTCAAACTTATAGGCTAGCAGGCGAGACACCGCACCACTGGACCGCCGACCAGCGTGCCTGCCTCCCCAAAGATGGCCGCTATCGCTGTCTGCAACCTACACGTCCCAGAATGCCCTGCGGCACCTAATCGGCCGTACGAGTAATGGACTATCACAGAGAACCAGCGCAACCCTGTTGCCCCCGACAGAGGGGTGGGAAAAGGCACAGACAAAGGTAAGCAAAGAGCAGGGAGTCACCCGGCATCCGCCTCAGGTGACGAGCGTAAAGGAGAGTGAAAGGCACAGATAACACTAAAAAAGCAGAATTCCTAAAAAGCGCTAGCAATCAGCGCGACTATCAGAGCTAAAACAATATTTTATATCCACACACGAGCACACACACGCACGAAAGGCACACACACACACTCCTGTTTGATTTTATATAGTGATTCATTTTATACTTCTGCTGTTTCTAAGTGTTGTATATAACAGGTTACAATTACCCAGTTTACCAACTTCAGAAGGAAGGAATGTGATGTCGGAGTTGCAGTGATCTGATCTCATGACCTTTACATCACCACAAGTAAGTGGTGTAAGGTTTATCCCACAGAGCCATTTTACTGACATATCAGATTAATTGTTCAACTGCCATGGACAACATGGTTCACTCTGTATAGGAACCAACCATTACGACGCGGTCATAACACTGCAGTACCATTACAACGCAGATTTTAGAACGCAAGTTGTTACCACGACTTGCACTGGAGGGCGCTCTAGACTAAGGAATAGTGTGATTTACTATTCCAACACCTTCCCTACTGTCCGTAGGCTGGAGTTGGAATAGTAAATCATACTATTCCTAAATCCAGCACCCTACATCGCAAGTCGTGGTAACGACATGCATTGTAAAACTGCGTTGTGATGGTACTGCGGTGTTATGTACCGCGTTGTACCATCATACATCCCTCTGTATACCCACAATTGCCATGTGGGACCCTGGACGGGCACCAGAGATGTACACGAGGACAATAGATGCCCTGTACACACAACAACTTGATGGACATGTCTGGTGACGAAGTATGGTGCACGTCCAGACCATACTTGTCATCTCATTGAAACTGCAAGGTGATCCTGGATTGACATAATAAGAGCCTTCCATACTTTTGTAACCTTAATAAATTATTAGTGTTCGATTTGCATGATTGGGGGAGTTTGGGGTGGTCAGTCCAGAGCACTGTAGGACTTGTAAATAGAAATCCGGAGGAGGAGTTAAGCAACATCCTTGTGCAAACACTATCTACCGGTGAATCTTTCTCCAGTGTGATCATTCTAATTGGATCTACTGAGTTCTCGGACCTTACTTTCTTTGTCACCTATATTTAAATAGGTTACTCCTCAAGTGATTGAGTACTCTCCTATGGCCATTTGAATGGCATTCTAGTTTAGCTTCTTATAGGTCGATATCCTCAGAATAGAGTTACTATAGAAAGCTCTTCTGTGTTTGTTGAGATGGGCCGAGTGGTGCCAAGCAGATGTCATAGGAGAGCTCACTTTAGTGGGTAGGTCATCAAGAAGTAAGGATTGAGACAAGGAAGAGCTATGAAATGATGTTCCAAATATGAACCAGCAATGTGCTTTGCACTACATCCTAGTCGGAGTCGAGGATTGAAATCCTTCCTACTTTTGGGACTTCGATCCATGTCATTCTTCTCAAATATTTTAACCGGGATTTTCCTATTGACAGAACAAATGTAAGGGCCTCACAGGAGTTTACAAATACACTTTGTCATGTTCATCCCTGACACAGGGCGTATAAATGCTTCGGTCCGGGCTTTAAATGGGCCAGGTCTCTCTGGGTCTCAGACCAGGCAGTAATTAAAAACAGACAATAGAATGTGTCCCTGTTGGGCCCTATGTTCATATCCTTAACTGTACTGGCAAAAACACTGATCGATTTATAAATAATAGGCATAAAATCTGCGAAATTAAGCCGTGTATTAGATTTAATTTCTGTTTATATTTATGTTTTACGCATCTTCTAAGAGTGTTAGTTATTTACAAAATGTTGTAATTCTGTATTTGTTTTTCGTGTGGCACATTACTCTTATATGGCGCATACTTTCAACTGAATTACCTTCAAGTATTTACAACGGGCCATGATTGAGAGTTCTGGAGTTGAGGCTGAAGTCATCATGAGTTTCTCATAATGCCTGTCAGTGGGTCCAACAGGTATTCAGAATACATGGCAAACACAACGATGATGGACGGTGTGCGGAAAATGTTCAACCACTCACCCCCAGTCACAGATCTGGGTTTAATCCATCATTCTTTTTCTCACTAGCCCCCCAGTTTGGACCCAGCCATATGCAAATCAGTCTTGACCATGTTCCTCATGGGAATAGTCCAGCCCGAACTGTCAGGCCGGATCCTCCCTGGATCGGAAACAAGCATCCTGGGACCGGTTTCGGGGTTTCACGCCTCATCAGCCAGGCTAGCTTGAAACCAGAGCCACAGTGTAAAAGGGACCCCACGTTTGGGCATACCCATGGCCACTTTGAGCAAACACAAGAAGATTATGGACAGAAGAGTGCTGGAACTTTTCAACAACTCACCCCCAGTCAAAGATCTGGGTTTAATTCATCGTTCTTTTCCTCACTATGCCACCCCAGTTTGGACCTAGCCATATGCACATCAGTCTTGACCCTGTTCCTCATGGGAACAGTCCAGCTTGAACTGCCAGGCCGGGTCCTCCCTTGACCAGAAAAAAGCATCCTGCGACCAGCTGTGTTTGCTATTCAGAATACATGGGCATCCAATCCTTGTCCTCTACACAGAGCACGGGGGGCAACGATCATGCATTCTAGTTGCAATTGTGATTCTGTGCAAATGTGTGTGAAGGAGGTGCACAGTTTTCAAAATATTGACAAGGCAAAAGTAGAAGAAAATGCACAGCTCATAGTAAATACAAGGAAGTGTGTTCAGGAGAGACTGACAAGAGGGTGCTAAAGAGGAAACATGAGGTATTAGATATGGAGAGAAAAAGAGAGTTCATGTCTAACAGAGAGTGACGTAACTTGAGTAATTGCAACACTCTGAAGGCCGCTACCCCTTCCACAGGCCTCAACAATGCTGAATTCACAGTGTCACAATTTCAGAATATTGAAACCTTTTTCAATATTATTTACAACAAAACTAATATTATTACTCTTATGTTGAACAGTTAACAACCATTGACAAATCCAATAGTCCTGGTTGGTTTTCAGAGTATGTAAGCTGTTGTACTATACATGTGGATGTAATAACAGAAAGCTCGGATGAACGAACATACCTGACAACTCACACGCTGCCACCGTATGACACACAATATTGGCTCCCATATTACGGTCTCCCGGTGAGGAGCCGATGTTACACGTTGACAGGGATAACAAGAAGAAAACCACTGTAAATAGTGGTTTTCCAGCACGTTTTTCAAGGCTTTGAACTGCTAATGTATATTAAGAGGTGTGAAGTCAAACCACCCCAGGACATCAGTACCAGTGTTTTTTTTGGGGGGGGGAGGTGGAGTGGGCCTGAGGGTGGGGTGGTGTTCAAAAGTGCCTCATAGTTACTTCTCAGCACGAGGCCCTGCCCCCTTCAAGGCCCACTCCTTCCTCATACCGGTCGAATGGCACAGTCTGGGAATCCCAGAAATGTGGTGTATGTGTTTAAGCCAATCCCCTAATTACATAGCCCATGCCCCTTTTAGAGACCCCACCCTCTCACACACACTTTTTCATCCCACTTAAAGCCCTGGCTTTAGTAAACCATACTTTAGTAATAAAACATGTGAAGTAACCTGTGTTCGTAATGCATGCAGCAAACAGGTATTTTCGGGTGTACCAGTGTCAGGCGCAGGTGCTCTTATTTCGAGCACAGGGAAGATTAGACATGTACGGGCACATGCATCAAAGGATTTTGCGATCGCAAACGGTGCGAATCGCAAAAATCGGCCGTTTGCGATCGCAAAACCTGCTTTTGGAATGCATGAAGGGTGAAGGCCCTCGCAATTTGAGAATTCGCAAATATTTGAGAATTCGCAAATTGCGATTGCATTTAAGGAATCGCATTTTGCGATTCCTTAAATGCAATGCATGAAACTTTAAAAAATTGTGATTTCGCAGTTAGGGGGAGCAAATTACCATGAGGTTGAACCTCATGGTAATTTGCGAAAACTTTGAAAAATGCACTTTTGTGCATTTTTCAAAGTTTCA
Organism: Lissotriton helveticus; assembly: GCF_964261635.1. NCBI lineage: Eukaryota > Metazoa > Chordata > Amphibia > Caudata > Salamandridae > Lissotriton > Lissotriton helveticus. The sequence goes on from NC_136067.1 coordinate 1,381,140,401, forward strand.
TGTTGTGCACACACATGCCCTTGCACAACATATGTGCACAGATTGATTTCAGGGGTGCAACAGGGTGTCCTTTGGACACCCCTGCACCCTTGAAATTGCATTCTAAATTTGCGGTTCGCTAATTGCTAATCGCAAATTGAGAATGTCTTCCCATTCATTCCTATGGGCCTCTAGGCCTATAGGAATGAATGGGGAGGTATTCCTTAATTGCGACTCGCAATTTGCGAGTCGCAATTAAGGAATATTAAGAAATCGCAATTTTTTTAGCAATTTCTAGATGCATTGCATTTTGCGATTCCTTAATTGCGATTCCTTATTTTTCGCAATTAAGTAATCGCAAAAAGCAATATTGATGCATGTGCCTGGTAAGACAGGATTTTGCGAAAAACACATTAGTAAAGTATGACCGAGCTTGGAGCTCAGTTACAGCAACAATTATGTGAATTGATAAATTGCCCGTATGTATCAGGGACTGCAAACAAGCAGGGATGTCGCGTTTCGTTTCAAGCGAAGACCAAGGAAAGTTGCAACTGTAGATAATTCTGAAATGGCTTTGTTGCTGGGAGTGTTGATTACGTTTGTGGCCTTGCTGGCTGGTGTATAAATCATCAGGAATTATACACGTCTCCATAACATACTGAGAAATATACTGAAAAGGTCACCTGCAAAAGCCCGTTGCCATTCATAGATTTTATAGCTGGTTGACAGCTTTGCGGGCTTTAAATCACTTGATTAACTTGGTTGTATTCCTGCCGTACAACACTGCCACCTAATGGCTATTTTCTGGTAGAACTTCTCCATTACAAAACGCTTTCAGATTATCATAGTTAAGATTTTCGAGATCGTAGCATTTCTAGCAGCAACATGTTTTAAACAGAATTCGGAGGTGTATTTTTACTAAACATTTCCTACTTCAAAACTTTAATCTCTTTAATGAGTTCAACCCGGCCACATTTGAAACATTTGCACTTTTACCCACAGATAGCATTTCAGGTGGAAGTGGTCTGCCTAAACAAAGATACAATTAAATAGATTTAAATATTAGATTAAAAAAAACATAGACCCCAAAATGTAACTACCAAAACTTCGACCATAAATATCTCCCCACGAAAAATGTCACCCTACATTTACCCTACCCCATCCCTGTGCTCTGGGCCTCCGCTAGCCCAGGGTAAGAATATCCAATTTGCCTATTCCTGAAATATGTGGGAAGTGTGTTTGGCTGGATTTAGAAGTTAAATATGGGACACACGTTTTGTAGAAAACGATCCTCGAGACCTGACGTAGGGTTAGGAAGTAAGCCGAGCCCTATGTCTGAACCTTTTGTCCTTGAGTAAGACCACCTACTGGACAGCAAACTCACCCCCTAATCTCAAAAGGATTGCATAGCTCAACAAGCATTACAAAAGCCAATAGGTTGTAGGGTAGTTCCTATATTCCCAATAGGCTCGGCGCATTGGAATAATATATCCTCTAGATTAGATGTAGGACTTAGGTCAGTAGGTCTCTATCAAATATACTAAACTTAATTGAGTGCCAGCTAGCTCAGAGGTCACTAGAAACTTTCTCGAATTCACAAGAAGGGATTAGTTTCTGACAACCGTATAAACATGACAACTTTGTTTCCCTAGGACTGGAATATATCTTCAGAGTCGTAGAAACAATAGATACGTTTTTCACTAAGTCAATCGTGCATGCTTCGTATCTACAGAGTTGCAGAGAAATATTGAGACGGGCATTTTCAATAAAAGGTTTATTGAACAGTCTTCTTTCTCATGCAAGACAGGTGTACTGCTACAATCATTAGACAGAATGCAAAGTATAATGCGTACAGTGAGAATAGTATTATGAAATAATACTGTAATAGCATTGTATGGTTTCTAAGCCATATAAAAATACATACATAAGTAACACAGGCTAAAATACTCAACTGGTGCTTCTAAAATACGCCTACCCCAATGTACTTAACCTAGGTCTAGTACGAGGGAAGAAGTAAGTATGGTCTTTAGCACAGGTTTAGTTTTTTGCCAAGATTCTACCAAAGGTCTCTCTAGGTTCTAATCAGCTCCATACCTTATAATGAAGGAGGTCTGTTATCTCTGTCTCGGGACTCGATCTCCCAACACACCGCAGGTAGAGTCACACTGGAGCTGGATTTCTCAGCAGAGGAGGGCAGCTTCCTGATCAGTGCGTAGGCTGGAGTCGGTTTCCTTCAGCACTTGCTGTAGTGAGCTGTGTCGGGCAAGTAGGGTGGTTCGAACTGCTCCGAACCACCGTGCTTTGCCATAGCAAGTGAAGGTATAGTTATACCTTGTAGATGTTTAGGAATGCCATGTTTGACGTAAAGTCGGGCATATGAACGTCATGAATGAATCCCTAAGAAATAGATGTTTATTGTAAAACTAACTGAGTTGTTGGAGAAATCAATATTCAAGCAAGGGGAAGTCCCTAACGGCTTAAGCTGGTTTTCCAAGAAATCGTTGTGACGTTTGGTGAACGGATGGAAGTAGCCACGCCTGTATTTGGGTTGCATGGGCTATGCCTAAATAAGGGCAACGTGAATTGTACCTATATAAGGTCATGAATCGGGAAAATCCATTCGGAATATAAAACGCCATACAACAAGGTCGCACACCTTTATTGACCAATTGACGTGTGTTGCATCTATGAAGAAAGGCATGATGATGATGCTGGTGGTCATGCGATATTGTGGTCGTTCACATGTATGCAAATCCACATGAGCATGTGCGTGACTACGGAATGATGCTTGCACTATTTTCTCTTTTTTTAGTTCTCAGTTAGACAGCTGATGCACTGTCTTGAAGAGACATGTTGTGTTTAATCCTTGGACTTCAGCCCACCCACAGGCTTCCCATTTGCTCACTCCATTGCCTATCAAATATTCTTTGTCACCATTTGTCCCGGGAATGCATGGTCATGCCTTTTCTTGTGTATAGCCCTCTCCTTAGAGCATGGACCAAGCACTTGTAAACATCCACTGCTTCTGTTTTACAACCATTTTTAGACCTACATTTTTCTTTTTGTCCGCACTCTACACAGTGCTCATGCTTTTAGCAGCTCTATGTCTGCCCTCATGACCATCCACAGATCACCCCCTCCCCGTCACTGCTTTTCCCTGCATTGCTGCTTTTAGTGTCCCCACTTCCTCCCTTCCGTCTCTGCTTGCACCCTCTCACTGCCCAGTGCTTGCCTGAAATCCACAAATTACCCCCTCCCCTGTCACAGCTTTAACCCCCCATTGTAGTCCATTTTGTTCTAGTGAGTGGTGGTGTCTTTTAATGTCCTATTAGTGGATAACTGATGTGCTGATTGGAGCATGTGTGCACAGCTGGAGCATAGGTGCACAGCTGCTATTACTTTGCACATGTGTAGTCTCTGTGTATTTGCCTATATGTGTGGGTACTAGGTGTGTATGTTTATACCATATGTGGTCATTTTGCAATAGTGTTTATAGCTGGAAAAACAGACGTGAAGTGAATCAGGTATGCATTATTACCAGGCATGTCAGAGCTTCTAAAGTACCTGTCTTCTGCTGTAATTGCATAGCCACGTTTCTCCTGTGTGAAATGATTAAACTCTTCGTGTTGCACCTTGATGCTTCTCATGTCATCGGGTGGGACTCTTGTCTCTTCAAATTTCTTATTTCAGGACACCTCCTTACTTTTTCTGTATTTACCGCTGAAGTGTTTCTATGCGCCATTGTTGCTTAACTTGAATTAAATTGAGCTAGGCTGAGTCTTGATTTCATCAAGGTCTGCCTGCCTCTCAGTGTCAATTGCAATAGTAGTCCTTTTAATGTGGTTGGTGATGTGATGTATTTCCTCATGTTCACTACTGTAAGCCAGCTTAACAATGTGACTCTTTCAGTTTTTGTGTGCGGTTTTATAAACCGCCAACACCAGCCGATTTGCTCAAAATCAAGAATGTTAAGCTGCCGGCAAAACTCTACCTCAGTTTACCAGTACCATAGTAGTCAGCTCTTGCTCTTACACCACATCCTCTTCCGAAAGGACACCATATCATCTTTCTAGCCTCGGCCTCAGTTCGCCATTTTGTGATTATGAATAAATCACTTAATAGCCCCATTTCTAAACACAACCAGCATTGGCAAAGCAGTAGGTTTTGCCTGTGCGTAACCTATTGTTTTTACGTCAGGGCTAGAGAGCGCATGCGCTGTTTCAAAGAGATGTGTTGTGTTCTATCTGTGGCTTACACACCACCAATCTCCTACTATTTCTAAACTTCAGCGCCACTCTCATTTTCTTTGATTGCAGTCATCACGGCATTCGGGCATCATGCCCTCTTCTTGTGTTTGGCCCCCTCATAGCGCATGGACCAAGTACATGTTTTCTTACACTGCTCCAGGTTAGGGCAGCTATTTTTCTTTCTTTGGTCATTGGATTACTTCTGTTTTCAGGGCGTCTGTCTTGTACATACACATATGCCGCTAAAATGCATGCACATGTATATAGACATATACATTTTTTTTAAATTGTTAAAAAATGATAGCACATTTTTTTTATTTTTTGCAAGATCCGTTGATATTGGAGCACTCACTCTGCCCTCAGTCTTGCCATAGCGCGAACACAAGCTGATGGTATTGGAGTGCTTTAAGTGCTAACCAGTTACATTCCACAACACATAAATGTTGTCGCTGATCCTGTTTCAATTAAGGTATTCCTTTCCCCTTCATTGTTACTTGTTCCTGCCCTCTCCCATCTATGCTTGCCCATTTACCCATGCCCTCCTGCTTCCCTGCTTAACCCGTCCCCCCACTACCTCCCTCAACGCTGCTGCTTTTATTTTTATTTTTGCACAATCCGATGGTATTGGAGTGCTTGTTCAGTCATCCATCTTGCCATAGTGCTAACAGCAATCTATGATTTTGGAGCACTTTAAGTGCTCTCCAGTTACATTACACAATGACACTTTCATTGTTGTAGATAGGGGGTAGCACAAGTGATTTGTCCAGAATCACAAACAGTTCAGGCGGCCCGAGATTCGTACCTGGTTCCCCAATTCCTGTCGGCAGCTCTGACCATTATGCTATGTATAGGCTTCACTTCAGAGCTCCTCAACTGTTTCTCACTATCACATTTGTTCAGTAAGACCCTGTCAACACGGAACAAGCATTGGTAAAGCCAACCGATCTCAGCACTGCCCGATCTATTGGCCTTGTCAATGTGAATGACTTTTGGCATTTTGTCTAGCAACACATCTGCTGTTCAGCATGACTGAAAGTCACACAAAAAATGCACCAAGATGTTGCCAGCGCAGGCCACGCCATAGCGCTTTTTTGTGTTAGGAGGGGCAGGACAAAAAACTTAACATGAGAGGTGAAAAGACTCTGTCGGCTCAACATCCTGTGATTCTGGGCTTTCAGTGACTTTCAGCCATGCTAAACAGCAGATGCGCTGCAAGACAACAGGGCTAAAAGACATTCACACTAACAAGGCCAATAGTTTGAGCATTGCTGAGTTGTATTGATTATTTTGTTTTCCTGCCACGTAAAAACAAACAGAAGAAAAGCCAGGGGGGTGGGAGGTGGAGTGCGGAGCAATAGATGAACTGTGTGTGTGTGTGTGTGTGTAGGGGGAGGATGAAGTAGCAACATGAAACTACTACGTGATTTTGAAAGGGTACAAACATACAGTGGGCGAGAATCTGACATTAAGATGCGTAATGCCTCAGCGTGATGCCTAGTCCCCAGCATGTGGCACAAATGCTTAAGCCATTTTCTTCGTGGTCGGGCATACTCCTGGCATTCAAACATAAAATGTGCCACTGTCTCTTGCTTAAGTGAACACGAAGGGCAAAGCTCTGTAGTATGTATTGGCGGTTCCCACCGAGATGTAAAGGCATACAGGGGAAGAGTTCCAATTCTAAATTTAAAGTAAAGGGTCCTATCAAATGGTTTCTCGATAATGTCAAGATAGAGTTCCCGAATTGGTAGATCCTTGAATCTCAAAAAGTCCTCCGACAATCTGCCCAATGAACGGTTAGTGGTCCGTTCAGTCTGAATCCAATTCCAGTACAAAGTCTTAAGTGCTGCCTTTGGTGGAGATGCCTTATATGCCCAAGCTTCGCTTAAGCCCAAATTGCACAAAAGGGATTTCATGTCTCTTAACCATTTAATTCTATGCCATCCTGGTAGTGACATAATTTCAGAGAGCCCTTTCGCATATTTGGCGAGCTCAGGGACACGCCACAACCGGGCCCAAAGGAGTAGGGGCCGGAATTTTGCTAGATCTTCAATAGGTTTGCAACCTAAGTCGAGCATTAATGGGGTCGTGGGGGTGCCTTGAGGGAGTGACATAATGGCCCTACAGAACTTCCTCTCAGATTTTGACAGATCGTTAATGTTGCATGAGCCCCATAGCTCTGCCCCATAGAGAGCAGAGCTAACTCCCCTTGCTGTATAGATATTGATAACAGGGGCTATAGGTCTTATAGCGCATAAGCGCTGCTCCTTCAGGAGAGCCCCAGTTACCCTCTTATGAGCTAACAGCATTTTATCTAAATGGGGGGCCCACTGCATATTGTGCGACAAGCGGATGCCCAGGTAATCAAATATGTCTACCTTCCCCAGAGGTACACCATTCAACTTGGGGGGGGCGTACAGGTTTTTTGGGGGGATTCATAACAAGATATTTCGTTTTGTCGGTATTGATTACCAGGCCCCGTTCCTCACAAAAATACTGAAAGTTATTAAGGAGTTTTTGAAGACCCATAGGGGATTTAGACAGGAGGAGCGTATCATCGGCAAAGAGAAGGGTGGGGATGCGTTCTCCTGCCAGGGATGGTTCGTCTGAAGGATCTTTCAGCAGGTGCTCAACCACTCCGTTGATATACAGGGAGAAAAGGGTGGGAGCTAAAACACATCCCTGGCGGACCCCTCTCTGTACCGGGATACTGCTGTTTTTTTCTCCTCCTGCGCCCCATCTTATCTGTGCAAAACTATTCTCGTGAAGCCTTACAAGTAAGGATAGGATGTAATGTGGTATCTCCATATCAGTAAGGACTTTCCAAAGGGTCTCCCTAGGTAGAAGGTCAAAGGCAGTCTTTAAATCGATAAATGCGAGATAAAGACTGCCTTTGCCTATGACCACCACCTTCCAGTACACTAGCATCAATCTAAAGGCTTGTTCTATTGTGCCAGTGCCTACTCTGAATCCAGCCTGGTAGTCAGAGAGGATGTTATTCTCATTAATCCAGTCCAGTATTCTAGCCAACAGTACCTTTCCAACTACCTTTTGGCTTATGTCCAGCAAGCTTATAGGTCTGTAGTTGGATGGGTCGTCCCTGGCACCTTTTTTAAAAATAGGGACGACCTCCGCCCCTTTCCAGGATGTGGGAATCGGTGCACCCCTACAGATGGCAGTAAGCAGGCAGTGGATAAATTTCCCCCATTTCTGTGCATCTAAGCGCAATAGGTCTCTGGGAATACCATCCGGACCAGCCGCCTTTTGTGGCTTGATGGAACTAATAGCATACTCTACTTCTTTTATTGTGAAGTCTGAGTCTGTTAGATTTTCCTCCCGGTCCATTTTGATCGTAATTGGGGCCACTACCCATCCCTGGTCTTCATTGGGTATATCTAAGATGTTCTGCCCGGATTGGCGGGTGTATAATTTGGAGAAGTGGTTGACCCACACTTGGCTAGTGATGTTGCATGTTATGAGGTCACTATCTGGTCTGTTTCTGGTTCTGATTGTGTCCCAGAAACACCTTGGATCTTTCTTGGCACTTGCCTCTTTTAGAGTACACCAAAACTCTTCTTCCCACTCCTTTTTTGCTCTTACAAGTGTTCGGTTGTACTCCTTCCTAGCTTCCTGTATCTTTGGTTGCGATTTGCCTTTGACAGCCTCAATCAGAAGGGATTTGGCATGTCTACATGCAGATGTATACCAGTCATGCTTACCCCTCGAGCTCCGGGATTCCATATTCCTCCCCACACGCCCCTTTTTCAGGAATATATCCCCTATGGACCTAAGTGTATCTTCAAAAATAAGTGTCACCCTCCCTGTTGGCAAGGCTGGATTAATGGTATCCAGTTCCATTTGTGAGGACATAAGCAATTCATTGATTGTTTTGAGTTTGGCTTCGTCAGCAGAGATTTTATTCCATTTTAAGCGTCTCCCACAAGAAGAGACGGAGATTTTTTGAGCATGTTTGGGGGACTTTCCAACTGATTTATCGGGCCAGGGATTTGTTAAAGATAGGGAAAGTGAATTATGATCACTTTCTATCGTGTGTAAAACTACCATGTCCTGCACTAATCCCCACAACATAAAATCCAGCAGAATATAATCAATCCTCGAGGTGTGATTAGCTCTATTATATGTGACAGCACCCAAGGGGTCTGATGGCGTACGACCATTTGCGGCTCTTAGGCCAAACTCTAATGTAAGAGCATTTAGCTGGATCGCACAAGGGGACCATCTTTTAATCGGGGGAATGGTTAGAGCCGGAATACCCCTTCTAGAGTCATCCTCACCCAGGTCCAGAATGTCCTCTGAGCAGAGTGGCTCATAGGTGCAATTAAAGTCACCCGCAACTAGGATTTGGGCACCCTCAACATTTTCTCTTAGTTCTAGTTCAAGGGCGGTTACAGTCGGGGACATAGACCCATGTTTGGTACCTCTAACATATATATTAAACAAATCAAAGGTTGGTCCCCTGCAAGGCCCTATCAGAGAGAGTCCTAAAATGTCTGGACTATTGATGTTCTTGGGTTTTATACGACAATTAAGGGAGATGCTTACCCAAGTAATCAAACCCCCCGATGGCCGTTCCTTCCTATTTTTATGTTTTTCCGCAGGCACAAAATATGTGAGATAGCCAACATGGTGGAGTGGTTCCAGGCTCCAAGTCTCCTGGAACAGGCAGATCTTGTGCGCCTCCACCAGAGTATTCCACTCGGGAGAGCCCAGTTTCCAATGGATACCTGCTAGGTTCCAACTAAGAATCATTAGTGGGTCCTTGGGATCATACCATTACTATTTTGAGGTCCCAAACACTTACTTGAAGGCATAGTCACTGTTAGGGGTGTAACCTGAACATTACTAGGGACTGATATGGAGGTAGGGCGGGGACATAGAGTTGAAGTTTCCCTCATTGTGTTCCCTTGCTCATCTAAGCTCATGTCTATTGACGGAGCATTGGTTTCCTCAAAATTGAGTCAGCCCACCTCATCCAATGCACAAAATCTATTCCAGTATGTATGCTGGGATAAACAAGCATTTGCAATGCAATGGGTCTCACATTAGGAAAGTTTGAGCTATTGGTATTGTAAATGACAAAGTTTTTATTTGTTTTTTTTTTAAATAGCTAAATTAATAGCTTTGTCATTTACAATGCCAATAGTTATAACTTTCGCAAATGTGATACCTATAGCATTTGTAATGCAATATGTTTTGTATTTACATGACTTAGATGGCATCCCAGAAGCGCAACGGAAGCATCTAAAAAAGGAAACATTTGAAAAATAAAGGAACAAGCTTCTTGGTAAAGCACAGAGAGTAAGCTTTCCTATGTCAGTGCATACTTACGTGTGCAGTTATGTCCTAGTGAAAACACTGCACACTATGATGTTGTTATATGCCTTACACTGCGTGCAAAGTTTTCAATAACGAACTGTACAATATCCACCGTGCCAAGTCTTCATTACATGGGCATTCTTACTGGTCTCCGAGTAATGGTTAATGTAAGGCAGCCATTTGAAAAATAAAAATATTATTGCTTTTTAACTGAGTCCAGCAGCCAAGAATACCGTTGTCAGTACTTCATTACCTTCCCTATCATCTCTTCCATCACAGCCACCGCATGCAGAAACAAATGTACTGCAGTTATCAATAGCCAATATATTTACGGTAATTTCAAGAATAAGTGAATTAGTTTATGTTGGTGACCTCCCTTGCTGAAAGAGATGACAGAAGAATGGGCCAGCAGTAAAGGGAGCCCTCTGTCCGGAATGTCGTGGTGTTGATGACCTTTCTTATTTAGCTTGATTTCTCTGAAGCAAAAAAGGTGACATTTGAAGAAACGCAAATGCCCTACGTCTGCTTGTGTCTTGATTTTAGGATGTAGGTTAGGCAAGCAAGGATGTATTCCAGTGTGAAAGCGATCTATTTTTAATGTTTTAATGAATCTGCAGATCAGTAATGTGTGTGGCGATATAGCCCCTTTCTCCAACATTCCTCAATTATGTCAAATGCTTCAAATCCGAGCAGAGCAAAAATACTTTCCTGACCAAATGCTTTTTTACTGGTCCCTTCTGTATGCCTGTCTTGCCTTAAGCAAAAAAAACGGAAGTCAGGCACTTTTGCCTGAGACGGGGGCGGGGCCTGCAATCCGGCAGGAAGTCCCGCCCGCCGCCGCCGAGGAAGAAGTGGAGCCGGCCGACTGATCGCCTCTCCGCAGCCCGGGGCTCCCAGGTGCTGGAGGGAGCCCCGGAAGTGAAGTCCTGCCCCCTGGTACCAGCGCTGCCGTAGATGAGACACTGAACACGCCGAAAGAGCCCGGTAAGTGGTGGGGGTGGGGGCGGGGGGGGCATGTGTGTGCGCGCGCGCGCGTGCGGGGGGGCTTTGTATGTATGTGTGCGTGCGTGCGTGTGTGTGTGTGTATGTGTCTTGGAGTGCGTGTGTGTGACTGGGGGAGGGGGTGTGTGTGTGAGCGAGTGTCTGTCTGTATGCGCGCCCATGTGTACGGCGCGGGACGGGACGTGCGCGTTCGGGCACACAAATCCAGGAAGAAAGCGCGTACCACTTTCTTGTCCGTCCTTCCCCCCCAGACTGATCACTATACATCTCCAGCTGGACACATGCATCCTTGCGGATGCATTACCAGCGAGACCCAAAAAGGATCAAAATCTAAGGTACCTTGCCAGGGAGATTGCCATTGTTGGAATCTTTGCTGGGGTACTCGCTGGTATGCCCTGCTCATAGGTATTCTATTATTCTGTATTTGCCTTTGGGGTATGGTCGGGTAGAAATATGAGAGAAGTAAGGGGTGGATTAGTGTATTAGTTCCACTAGGGGGTACATTACATATGTAGTCCACTGCAGCCATATCTCTAAAGTTAATGGTTATGATGTCCCCAGCTATTGTTTTAATACTTCTACCTATCCATTCCCCTCGTCTAACCGTTAATATTTCTCCTGACCTTTATGCTATGTACAGGCTTCACTTCAGAGCTCCTCAACTGTTTCTCACTATCACATTTGTTCAGTAAGACCCTGTCAACATGGAACAAGCATTGGTAAAGCCAACCGATCTCAGCACTGCCCGATCTATTGGCCTTGTCAATGTGAATGACTTTTGGCATTTTGTCCAGCAACACATCTGCTGTTCAGCATGACTGAAAGTTACACAAAAAATGCACCAAGATGTTGCCAGCGCAGGCCAAGCCATAGTGCTTTTTTGTGTTAGGAGGGGCAGGACAAAAAACTTAACATGAGAGGTGAAAAGACTCTGTCGGCTCAACATCCTGTGATTCTGGGCTTTCAGTGACTTTCAGCCATGCTAAACAGCAGATGCGCTGCAAGACAACAGGGCTAAAAGACATTCACACTAACAAGACCAATAGTTTGAGCATTGCTGAGTTGTATTGATTATTTTGTTTTCCTGCCACGTAAAAACAAACAGAAGAAAGCCAGGGGGGTGGGAGGTGGAGTGCGGAGCAATAGATGAACTGTGTGTGTGTGTAGGGGGAGATGAAGTAGCAACATGAAACAATTTTGGGGGATGGCTGGTGTTTGTGGGGGAAGCAACACACGAGGAAGAGTGCTAGAAAACGTGAATTTACATGGAGTACGGAAAGAAAAAGAAAACTGCGAAAGTAGGTCAGGGTGGAGCATTAACACAATAAATGTAATAAAAGGACGGCAGGTGGTGGAGAATGTCGAGCACCCAGGGGAAAGAGTGAAGGGCGGTAGGGAAGAATGAGATGGGGAGGCACATGCGAGAAGGAAATGGTGAGACACACTGGAAAGAGAGATCACCTGAAAGAACAGGCTGTGAGGCGTATTAATGTAAAGTATTCCCATGCAGTTACACGTAAGAAGTGATTTGGAGGTAGAAATATATCTAGACTTAATTTGCTAATTCTTGAAAACACAGGCATGATCACATGCTGTTTGCATATGTTAGCACATTTAAATCACACATATCTGGGACCAGAGTTGAAGAATGAAACAGAGGGAAGGAGAGATAGAGGATGAGCTGGAGCAAGAGAAAAGGGAAGAGAGAGAGTTCATGGGAAAGAAAGTGAAGAGATAGAATCAGAAGTGTGAGAGAACAAATCTAGCAGAGAGAAGACTTACTGCTTTCACGAGGATACTAGGATTCATCTAGAAAAGCTAGGAGAGTTCTAATATGTATTTAAAGTGCGTTATGATTCCCGTATTTATGTGACAAATCAACATGACTGGTGCATCAGTATTTTCACAGTTTTTTGTTGGCATGTTCCACATATGCAAAAGCATTGGAACCTTACGGTGGAGCATTTATATGATTGACCAGTTCGACTGAACTACCAGACAGGCTGCCTGCACAGTTGTCACAGGAGTCCAGATTACAGTGAAAATGATCCCTGCTACCTACTTTGCTGCATTCCTCAGTGTATTTGTCATCCTCCAAATGGAACCGATTTTCACAATAGTGTTTGTTTAATTACTCAGAGAGGGATGCTTGCTATAATGAGTGTACTGGCTGCTACTGACTCTCTTTCAACAACTGTTGCTGGCTGGGATTAGAACACCTCCTTGACCAATGAGACTCGCCCTGAACTGCGCTTGAAACGTAATTTTCTGCACCTTGAACTGAGTCACACATAAAAGGTTCGTAGAGATGTGATGTGTCTGTTGTGTATGTATGGGTGGAGTGGCCATGCTGTGGAATGTGGCGCGTGGCTGCTGTAAGAATGCAAAATAGCTTAGAATGTTGGTGTCTGTGTACATGGTGGAGACTGGGGGTGGATTACAGCTGCAGGGAGGATGGAGCCCAAACAAGACTGTAAACTGAGGCCCTTGTTGTGATTCCCTCATACTTCTTATGCACCTTGTAATTACCAGCTATTATTGTTAAGTGTATAAGTATCTTCAATTGACGGATAACATCTAATTGATGTTATTATATGTAATGGTCAATCCTCACCTTCCCCTTCATCCTTGTGTATGTGGAACATTCCATGATCATTGTCCTGGCGGCTTGGCAGTTATAACAGTTGATTGGATTGAGGTTGTGTTGAAGAGGTGAATAAACTTCCTTCTCAGGAGATACTTGTGTTTCGTTATTTCTACAGGCCTCACACGGAGCAAAGCTGACCTCCTTCCCCAGGAGCGATAGACTCCTGTGTGACGAGCCTGCTCGCTAACAACCTGCTACACTTTAATCATACTTGCTTGAGTTGGCTTCACATGTTTCACCCTGCACAGGCAGGCCCATTGCATTGCTGTATCCGTTAATTTCCATTAATCTAAAAGAAGATTACAATTGCCATAGAAACGGACAAAATCTTCAATGAAAGCTTTTTTTTGTCTTGATGAACAAAACATATCATATCACACTGTTTAAAATCGTGGGAAGAAGAGGGCACTGAAAGGGGGCATGTTTTAGAAAGAGACAATAGCACTGGGCTCAGTGCTGTCGTTACAAAAAATCTGTGCGCTAACTCTAGACACTTCCTAACTTAATAAACACTGTAACCATCTAGTTAAGAAAATATATTTCATTTTTATTTATATTTTGTTGTTGTTTTTTTGCAGTATCAAAAATATACCATATGTCTACATTCACTTTCCTAATATGCACATAAATAAATACATATTGTTGCATATATTTCGCATTTTGTCTGATTTCATAAAATAAATTCAAACATATTTTGATCTTAAAAGCACACTCATTTTATACAGGAAATTACAACCTATTATGAACATAGACACAAAAAGGACATAAAAGACACTGGTAGTGATTTGCAGAATACCACCAACACGGTTCGGCAAATGCCTTCTTCAGGATTGTGTCTATGTTCATAATAGGTTGTAATTTTCTGTATAAAATGAGTGTGCTTTTAAGATCAAAATATGTTTGAATTTATTGTATGAAATCAGACACAATGAGAAATATATGCACAAATATATATATATTTATTTATGTGCATATTAGGAAAGTGAATGCAGACATATCGTATTTTTGATACTGCAAAAAAACAAATATCAATAAAAATGAAATATATCTTCTTAACTGGATGGTTACAGTGTTTATTAAGTGAGGAAGTGTCTATAGTTAGCGCATAGATTTTTTGTATCAACAGCACTGAGCCCGGTGCTATTGTCTCTTTCTACAACAGTTCTATTTCCCTGAAAGGGTTGATCCTTTTTGTCAGAGGCCTGTGTGTTTGCCATACTGATTAGGGGGCATTACAGACAGTGCCCAGAGGGGGTGGGAGGAATAAAAGTATGTGCGTCCGTTTTCCATGCTGTTGGGGCACCGTTGTATTGCAGAAGGGGCCACCAATGCTTTTGCACCCATTTCTGTAATACTGATGCTGCAAGTGCATATAAAGTGCCAGTACCATCTTCAGAGGGTATCCCCTGAGGCACAACATTTTGCCTCTGCACCACACCATAGTATGGATGCGGGAGCAGAGGCAAAGAGGCACTCAGGAGGCTCATCGACTGAGCTCCACCACAAAAGTGTCCCGCAATCCATACGCCCCTGAAGACAGTCCTCAGAAGAGTTTAAAGGGGGTGGTTCCCCTGGACCATGCCAAACGTCCCTAGCAGGTGGTGCACTCACTCACTTCACCAGCCTGCAGGGGGAGCTCTGTACCCCTTTGCCGCGCAGCCGTGGGGCACCTCCACTGTGAGAGAAGGAGCGGCTGCTTGAAGCAGTCGCTCCATCTTTCCCTAATGTGCTTCCCCTAGGACAGCTCCGAGGTTGCTGCTGAATTGATACGGCACAATGCTCAAGTCTGCGCCAGGTGGTACCAGGGGCCTAAGTGGGTAGTACATTGTTTAAGATGCACCACTGCACATAGGGCAGCATACACTCTTACCATTATATGACCCCAGTTGCCATAAGACTGCACAAACAAGTGTAATTTCTGATGGTGACCATCTGTAATGGACAGCATGCCACAGAGAACCACACTAGCAGCACCCCTTTCGCTTGGCAGTCTTGAATTAACAACAACATCGGTACTTCAGTCTGTGATGGAGTGGCAGGGCCAGACATTAGCCAAAGATAAATGTCAGTGTGTCACCAACCAACCGAGCTTGGTAGTAACAGCTTTGCCCTGGCCCCTCTGTTGGCAGTGACCGCTCATCCCATGAGCTCTACCCTTTCCAGCAGCAAGGTGCTACTAGCTTCACACTTACACAAAGACATAGAAGACAGACCAGGTTCTGAATGGTGACATCGGACGGCCACCAACAAAGCTGCAGTCTTACAATAACTTTTTCGCTCGCTGAAGAATAGCTAACACTAGAATGGTTAGAAAGTAAAAAACAAGCATTTGCAATGCAATAGGTCTCGCATTTGCTAGAGTTTGAGCTGTTGGCATTGTAAACGACAATGCCTTTTATTTACGTGTTGGTTTTTTAAACATAAATAAAAGGCATTGCCATTTACAATGGCAATTGCTTAAACTCTCGCAAATGCGAGACCTATTGCATTGCAAATGCTTGTTTGGTAAAGCTAATACCTCATGCGGGCTGACTTTTCGTTTTCGAAATGTTTCTTGGCTTATTTTCCTGCTGGCAGTCTAGACCGTAAGTACTTATAGGCTGTTTACTCCATGCCATTTAAAGCATTATTTTTCGGGGATTCTTTTCTAAGTAGTTCGAAATTTGGGACACAGCCAGTCAGTCAATTTAGGCCACTTATCACAAAGTCTCTTTCAAGCAGTAAAACAACCCCTTTGTAAGGCTTTACTGGCTCTTTAAGGAATTCTGTAGTATTGTGCAACAGTTATGGCGAGCAGGCCTTCCGCAGATGTGTGCTAGACCCGCAGTCAGAACTATTAAGTCACTGCTTACATCTTTAAGTTACTAAGGTTTATTAAGAAGGCAGATTAACTATCACCCCTCGCTGCGGACTACAACTGGTGCAGACATGTAGAGGCCTCCCTGCAGAGACAACCCCCTAACCCTATTGGCTGAAGGGCCTGCTGCCTGACACTGGCGAAACCCATCCTCCCTTAAAAGTCCGTGCTGGCAGACCGTAGGTTGAGACCTAGAAAGTCCTGGATAGCCGGGCAGCACTCACAAACAGCATGCTGCTGCATTCAGTCCAGCAACTTCGCTACATATCTCATCATGAGGAGCTGCACTGCCATACTTGCAGCAGCCTTGTCTACCGCATGCACAGTGTAAGTGATGTCATGTCACGACTGAAGGTTCTCAATATACATTATAAAATAACAGAAGTTTATAGGCTGTTTATTGCCTCCTTTAATGCCACTCCAAAGGGGCAGTATGGCACATTAGCAAGAGGAAAGTCACTGAGAACAACATAGAACTCTCTGTAACTTTACACACTCACTCCCTTCTCATTCAGTCCTTCGTTTCATAGTTTGAGAAATTGGTTTTGGCTTAAATATATAGTGTTTGTGAGTGGTTTCGTCAGAGTAATGCAATCCCTGGCTCTGTTAGAGAGGCATGTAGAACAACGGGACGTAGTACAACTGGAGCACTATTTTTAGTACTCTTGAATGCCTTTGTAAATTCCCCCTGAAACGTCCCAGTCTGGCAGGCAAACTGCAAAGATCACAGTGCTTTCAAGCTGTACTGCTTGCATAACAATATTTCCGAATACCCCCATTTATTTCAAATACAGATGTTTTGGGGCAGTTCACAAAGGCATATGAGTATGTAAGAGTACTATTAGTACCATGTTACGTGCTCCTAAATGCTTTTGTAACTAAGCTCCTAAATTTGAGAAGACCATGACTATACAGAAAAAAAATATGGCTGCAGTCAGGGTACAGGCGGAGGTCGGGTGGGCACAGATCAGGAGGGAATGGAGTGAGGTTAGGGGGGGACCAGAGGTCACTGAGACAATGGCGAAGGCCAGAAGATAAATGAGAGGGTGGGCTGAGGTCAGGAGGTGGGCTCGGGTCAAGGGTTGGGCTGAGGCCTTGTGAGTTGCTCAAAGAGCATCAGTTTGTATTGGGCGAGTGAGTCGTGGTCAGAGGTGAGTGAGTTTAGGTGAGAGGGGTGCGGAAGTCTGCCGAGAAATTAAGCTGAGTGGGGACATAGGGGACAGATGAACGGGGCGAGCTGAGAAGCCGTCACACTATCATACATAGGAATAAGCCCCACATCACAGCTTAGTCACCGGCCAGTCACACGTTGTGTTAGCAGCTGTTTCGGTCCAGAAGGTTGGACCCGTTTGTGACTGTGCTTTTAGAAGCAGACCGAGCATGGCCCAGCAGAAAGCACCTGACCCTTTTGTACCCTCAGCCCCGGAGACCGCCCTTTATTATACACTTTGACAGCAGAACAACACGAGGCCAGATGCCGACTGGGAGGCCATTCTTGCAACTCTAGCAAATCTAGCATGCAGCGCGTTTCACATCTGGATGTGAATCGGACATTGGAACGTAGTTCAGACTAATATTGAGGCAAACCAGTCAAACTGATTTCTTTTGAATAAGGCCTTACACAAGAAATGGGAAATAAGCATTCGTCCTCGCTGCGCAGCTTCAAATAGGCCATGTCCTGCTTTGTGCCCTCCATGGTATAAATAGCACCTTGTATTCTCACGTGCGAGGTTAAATGACAAATAGAAGACTCTGGTGCAAGAGAAAGACTGATAAAGATATAGGCAGATATCTACTGAGAAAGAGGGCAAAAGACAGAAAATCAAAAACAAATAATTCTGAGGCAAATGTGTGTTTTGGCACAATTTCTCAAAGTATGCTTTCCTGTATTGGAAACCATAATGTGATTAAGCTGACAACTGTGATACTGGAAATAACGTGTATCACAAAGTCAGCATTCCATCGTAATGGCAAAAAAATTAAAATCACCAAAGAAAGAAGTTGATGGATGAACCCACTGAAAGTATTTTCACCTTGTTTGGTAGACACACTGACAAGTTAACGGTTGCATTATTGTATGGAACAAACAACACATTCAGCATGCATACTCCAACTCTGTGTAGTCCCGTTAAACAATCAAAGGAAATAAATGACAAAGAGCCGAGCATAACAAAGAAATAAACGAATTTCATTTGAGTGTAACAACAGAACCATTTTTCCCTAAAAAGCTTCATGTCGAATTCCTCCTGCTTCCTGGCGCTGTAATAAGAAATCTTATTATTACCCAGCCCTATGGTGCTTAATGAACTGAGCTATGAATGGCACAATTAGCCATGCCAGCAGATTGCACATTGCCCTCTGCAGTGAAACGTAATTAATAAATAACTAGTACTTTATTGCCTACGAAATGGGTGCACATGGTCAATGGGCTACTAATCCCCGTAAAAATTAAACAAATATCACTTCATATAGAATCCCAGTTGAAATCAGAGTGTCTATTTATTTAGTTTTTAATATTTGTGTTTCGAATTGCGTACATTGTTGTGTTTTAATTATATAGGTCTTTTGTTTGTACTGATTATCAGAAATGGCTTTACTCGTACGATACACGTACCTTGCTTTATTGCAGGCCTCCATCGAGAGAGTTTCAGATTAAACTTTCTCGCAATATAAGAAGTAAGAAAGAAAGAAATAGATGGGCACGCTTTGCGCGAACCTTGTTGGCTGATACATACTTGTAGGGTTCGTCCATTCCTGCTGCTTCCTAAAATTGTAATTTTCTCCGAGAAATCTAGTAACGTTCTCAGCAGTAGACTGACTCCATGTTCTAAACAGCACCTACTTCCGGTTTGGCCGGCAATGCTTCCGGGTCGCCGCAGGCAGCGCGGCGGCCCGCCCTGCACGGGGAAGGGAGGCAGCTTTCGAGGAGGACAGCACCTGGCCGCGAGCGCGTTCTCGTGCGCGTGACCTTAACAAATCACCGCGCGCGGCCAGTGCTGTCCTCCTGGAAAGCTGAGCCGCTAACTATAGGTCTTTGGGGAGAGCGAGCTTCGCTCGCTTCTAGCCGAGACCTAATAAAAACGTTTTCATCTATTCAGCCCCGCTTTACACCAGCTTTTTAGATTATCAATTTATTGAGGTATTTTATAGACACATTATTTGCTTGTAAAGCTTGTAAAGCGTTGTATTGGATGCACAAGCCTGGGGGAAATGAGGGAGCAAAACGTAGTGTGTGGTGGGGGTAGAAGCACATGTTGGAGAGCGTGAAAAATTGCACTTTAATTGAGTGCTGAAGAAAAAAAATATTTCACTGATGCGATCAGTGGAATGATTCACGTCAGTCAATCAAAAGGATATTAAAAAGAGTCAGTGCACCCGGGTTGGGACTAACCCAGGAAGGAAAAAGAAAGCCATCAAATAAGAGTGACACTACAGCTAACCAATGGTAAGCAAAGGGCAGGCTCTAAGCCCACTGTAAGAGTTTTGGTGTGGGCCACAAGCGGTCTTTCGCAACCAGATCTAAAACTAACAACTAGGAAGAGAATATCTCTTGTCATTTGAGCCAGAGTGTCCATTGTGCACACAAGCAAGCAAAAGGAAGAGTCAACATATCAAGAAAATTATATCCTTTTTAGAGCACCCGCATAACTTTTAACCATACCAGGAACACCTTAAGTTAAAGGGACACTGGGGTGCACCCTAGGAATTATTTATTTTCTAGTGACCAGACCCCCATCGGTGGTAATACCAAAAGTGCTCCCTGAAATATATCGGAGCCCATGTAGGTTTACAGGGACCAGGATGAGACCATATGATGAAGCATGCCACCATAAGGTGTGTGAGGGTCACAAATAAAACCATTAGGCACATCAAAATTGAGGTCACTGAAAAAACTGAAATTCCATCTAGGAGTAAGTGTACAGGGTACTTTGCATACTCTGTTTAGGTTTTGTGCTGTAACAAATATCACATCCTACCAGCCGCAACGTTTTCTCTGTGTTTTTTGAGATGCATGGCTTTTTAATGTTGGAAGTGAAGCAGTACTCGGCCTTCTTTAACCCCTTCCGTGCTCATGACGAGCTGAGGTCGTCATGAGTTACGACGCTCGTACGCTCATGACGAGCTGAGCTCGTCATGTAACGCGGCTTTTTAAAAAACGCCGCGCACAGCGGGAAAACCGCTAGCGCACATGCGGTTAAACTAATTGTTTTTAGGCTAAAGATGGTGTCCACCTCATATCTGAGAACATGGCCCAGGGTCAGCAGTCTCCTGCCCCAGACTTCATTGTAAAACTAGTGAGGGGAAAAGGAGGCCTGAGCCAGGCGATGCCTGCCCTAGTGTAGTGTTCACTATTGCATATTTTCGGCCAGGGCAGCCGGCCTCACTTGCCTGCCTTGAAGAAAAGTTAGAGTGCTCTGTGTTGGCCCCCTACTTGCTCAATGACAGGGCAATATATTTTCTATACATTTGCCTTGGCTAAAGGTAGGGCTGTTGTTTCACAAAGAGGTGCTATGTTACTGGCTTTCTTTCCAGAAATAAACCTTACCTACATTAAAGAAATTACTAGGAGGTTACATGGAGGCTAACTAATGAAGCATACACCTTTTCTCGTCCATTTTCTGTCTACAGAAAACTTCACATTGTAACACTGATCTTTTTAATTTTCAGGTTGCCTTTAAGATGTATCTTGGCATCACCCCGAGTGTCACCTGCAATAATCGGTCAAAGAACGAGTTTTCCTTAATTTTGGAAAAGAATCCTCTTGTGGACTTTGTAGAAGAGCTTCCAGCAGGGAGATCTTCACTGTGTTTCTGTAATCTTCTCTGTGGTGTCATCCGAGGTGCCTTGGAAATGGTAAAGTAGCCTCCAATTTATTATTTTCTACTGATATTGTATTTCCTTTTTATATCGAAAATTCAGCATGAACGAAAATCTTTAAATAAAGGGTTAGAGTTTCTTTAAAAAAAAATCTAGAACTTCAAGCATGACCTGCATTTATCAGTGCTGCCAATCTATAAAGTGATTTGCTTGTGCACATCTATTTTTCTACAATACTAGCATTGCTAGGGGCACAAAAATGAATTTAGAAACAACTTTTTGTACTTAGTCTCAGTTGCATAACAAATTTGTATCTATCAATTTCAGCATTATTATAAAGGATTATGCCACAAAACACTGTAAACTGATGTGACAGTCAAGGCAATTGAATTTCAAGCATCCCCTTTTCATCTTGTTTTTCGGTCTGACCTAGAAACAGCGTTAGAGGTTTTACCAGTTTCATGTAATTAAAAAAAAAAAAAGATAAATACATGCTTCCGTGTGTAGTAGAGGGACTTTCGGCCACACATCTTCAGTCATTGGTCTGTACAACTGCCATTCACATTTTAATTCAAGCCGTCACGGCATACTGTATGTGGCAATGGTTGACCCTGTTCAGCAAGTCTCTCTTGCATCCTGAATAATGCCATATTTGCTGATCCCATCTACGCACCCCTCTTAAAAGATGCCCTGATTCAGTACCATGGCTGGTGGGTCAATACTTTACTTTGCTAATGTCTTTTTCTTTCCATTCTTTATCTTTTTTTCATAATTCTTTAAAATCATTCCTGTGTGTTTAAACAGGAAATCAAAACCAACAGTAACCTTTCTTTGTGCTAAGAAGAATCATATTGTCCATGTTCTAAGCCCCCTTGGCATCTGGGAACATCCATACTGTCACATAAAAATTATATTCAAGCATAAGGCCACCACATTTAGGAGGTGGCATGCTTTAGTTTGTTTACATATTGTTTTTATGGCGTAGGCTAGCAATAAAAAGAAACTTTTTTATTTTGTTATTTAAAAAAAATATATATTTTTTTGTGCTTTTTGTATCAAACAAAAAACGAAAAGAAGCGTGTCACATTTGGTTACATTCATGCAGAAATTTATATATATAATCCACATCACATAGATTCCCACCTCCCCCCGTGTGGGCTGTATGGATCTGTAAGTCCCACTCAATCATTGATCTTTGCTGCAGCATCCCCCATGTTTTCCTCTTCCAAAGTGTCCGGGGAGAAGCCTGACAGAAGTGAAATGTGGCTCCCTCTATAGGCCAACTAATCACCGCTCAGTCCTCCATTAATCCCATAATATTTCCTCCATTTACCCCATACCCAACGGAATTTTCGTGGGCAACCTCTTGCTTTGTTTGTGACCCTCTCTGCCGCTATGTACATGTCCATCCCCATCTTCCATTCACGAACCTGGGGAGCCAACGCCGCCCCCTCATGTTCTAGCTTCATCCCTTTTCTCTACCACTAGCGCTAACATAGGGAAGATAAGCTGCGGACGGCACAGGTCTACATCCCCAGGTATGCCCAGCAGTATGAATTTGGGGTCCAGGGGCAATGTCACTTCGAAAACCATGCTCAGTTCACCCAGCACCATTTTCCAATATGACTGTATGATGGTGCAGTCCCAAATGGTATGGTAAAAGTCCCCCTGTGCCTGGCCGCATCTCAAACAATTCAGGTCACTGGCGTAGCCCATACAATAGAGCCTATACTCTGTGTAATATCTTATATTGAATAAGATGGAGGCGGGATTTAATGTCCACCTCCCGATGGTGAAGTAGGCCTGCTTCCCAGTCAACATTTTCTAGAGTACCTAAATTCAGTTCCCACAATTCCCTCAATTTCCCCAGTCTGTCCGGTGTATTATTATTCAGGGTCCGGTATGTTACTGATACTGCCTTAGTGAGTACATGTTCCTGCAGTAGGCGTCCCACCAGTGATGCATACTCTGGCAGTGAGGAGGATAACAAGCTCTCCACTAGCCAGGCATGTCACAGCTGTGCATACTTAAAAAACTGGGAGGTGTGTAACCCAAAATCTGTCTGCAGTGATCGGAAGCTTTTAAGTTTGCCCTCGGCTACGATATCCCCTATAGTGGAAATGCCTGTGGGGTCCCACCCCTCAGAGCCCCTCAGTTTGTGGAGCTCCTTTAACCAGGGACAGTGCCAGAGAGGTGTCTGTTTTGTTGGTCTGTGTGCCCAACCCAGTGCTTTTGACGCTCTGTCCCATACCTCTAGTGTGACTTGTGTGGCCGGGAGTAGGCGTCCCCTGCCCTACCCTCCATAGAGATAATGCATGCACGTGCGAGTCGCCATAGTATCCCTTTCTAGCCTATAGGTGGGATGGTCTGCCGTGGCATGTATCCATTAATTTACCGGGCTAGTAGGCCTCTATATCCGTAAGGAGATACCCCTCCATTATATTGGTTACGATGTAATGTGGTCAGTGCAATCCTCTGCTGTTTCCCGAGCCATAATAGGGAGTGTAGTTCAGCGTCCATCACACGGAAGGTCTGCCTGGAGAGGGGAAAGTACTCATTCTGGAGCGCATAAAGAAAACAGGGCAAGGTGATCATCGCAATAAAAAGAAACTTAACCAACACAACTTGTCAAGGCAGTACCTATTGACCTTGTGAGGGACTGTCCTCAATGGTGCTTCAGACAGATTATCTCTGGTGCAGGAGAGACTTGCTTTAATGCATTGCATTGCTTGTTGAATCCTTGGTCTACTTGGTGATAAATGGTGATTTTTCCAAGCGCTTATAAAAGTAGAAAGTCACTATAATGTAAACAATCAAGCCACCGTATAATCAACTATTACCTGTCTAGAATAAGTCCCATACAAAAAAAAATTACGTTTCTGCGTACTAACCTAATGAAAGCCAAAACCACTGCTTTCGCCACACGCTCTTGAGCACAAAGGTATGGTGCAGATTTGCATTCATTTATTTTAATAATACATTTTTAAAAAGGGTTTAGCAGCGGGATGAGCGTTCCTACAGAAATGATGTCCAAAACAAGGCAAGGATTAGTTCCAGTGACCAATGCCAACATTGAATTGGAAGGTGCGAGGCAGAATTTATCAGGACTTGCTTTGGAGATTGAATGGGAAGGTTCAGGGTGAGTAGGAAAGGGTCTTGGGGATTGCGAGATGGTATTTGGACTGGCATTGAAGAAGTTGCCATGGGGTACAAAGAGAGAGAGATGGTTCCTGTTAGATATTGTATGAGGGACAAGTTTATAAATGGATATGAACACTACGATGAGAAATCTCTAGTGCGACGGCAGGAGAGACGAAAGGAAGTCTGCCCAAAGACCGACATATGTCTTCAGAGGTTTGGCTTACGGTATTAATATAAAAGTACGATTCATTTGGATGTGGCTAGTCTGGTATGGTACAAGATGGATTACAAAGACAGATTCCTTAGACACTGGAAGTGTATTGTTTGCACTTCTGTGGCTGGTGCATGGAGATTCAGACACTGAGGTGTGGCATATGGCGTCGGGCTCCCTTTAGAAATTGAGTGAAGGTTTTATTAGCAAGGGGCTGATGATCAGACTACCTCAGTTACTGCCCTTTGGATATTCATAAAAATAATAAATTTGTACGTATAATAAACATGTTATTTTTAGATATATTTTTGCGAAGTTGTGTTGGGTGCGTGCTTCATGAGCGCAGAGTGCGCGGATCACCTGTGACCTCAAAAAAAGATTTAATTTGTTCATAACATTTCCCCCTGTAACTCTTGAAGGACCCCACCCATTTTATTCATTCTTGTTGGAGCATCTTTAGTGAGACATCTCTTTTCCTACAAGAACCCTTTTTGCTTGTTTTTTTGGTGTGTTTCAAAAAATATCAAACAAAATGGCATCTAGACAGCAGCAGCAGCAGGAGGAAGTATCTTCTGAAGAAGAATTCTTGCAGGAGGCACCATGTCCACAGAGGCCGGAATCTGCTGTGTGGAAATTCTTCACTTTTTCACCTGGAGAGAAGAAAGTAAATGTGAGAAAGGTGACGTGCAAAATTTGTGCCCGAGTCCTGTCAAGAGGCAGCGAAATAAATACTCTTGTGGCACTGCTTCTATGTACAAGCATCTCCGGACCCCACATCCTCTCAATCTTGCTCGGGAGGAAATGAGGCAAGCTGTTTTGAGCCCCTCACCTGCTGTGGCAAGTATGTCTGGAGCATCCTCAGTAACACCTGCAATGGACATTAGGCCAGAATTCGCCTTTCTCGAGCAACACTGCATGAAGTGTAAGAAACTTATATGCTTCGGTGAGCAGTCGGTGGATGCAGTTTGTACTGCGCAACGCAACCATCATTGTTAATTTCTTTTTGTTTTGTTTTTGGAATGATAAGTAATTCCAAAAGTTTCCTGTTTTATTCGTTCTTTTTTTGATAATTTTTTGAAAAAACACCCAAAAACAAAGAAAAATTGTTAAATTTTTTTTAAAAAATACAAAAGAAAAAAGTTCTTATCAGAACCACCTTATCTGGTTAAAGAAAGAACTATAATTGCAAGGTAATGTGTGAAAGTTTGGTTGAATATATGTATACAGCATGATTGATTGAAAGAATGCATTAATAGTGTATGGTGAATTTATAGGTGAAGATTTATGAGGAAGTACTGCAGCGTAACACTGCAATCTCTTTAGCTGCCCTACACTGCGGCACTTCCGAAGCAAAGGGATGTGACATATGTGCATGAATATGTTGCAACTCTATGCTTCCATCTGCACTCCTGCACAAACTGCAGCCATGCGGTGACACAGGCTCCCTTGCACCATGGTGCAAGGATGTCTGTGTCGTGCGGAGATTGTTTTTGTGCAGGAAGGTACACCTTCCTGCACAAAAACAATCAGTAAAGGCATTTTCCTCTTTCAATGTATGCTGTGGAATGCAGCATGCATTGAAGGAGGAAAAAATGAGGAGAAATGAAAACAATTCTCGTTGCGCCTTGCTACACCAACTCTAGGATGGCGCAGCAGTCACACACATCTCCAGATTTACAATTTCTCATAAATCTGTAGATGTGTTTTGTTCTATGGGTGTTGCGTGGGAACACCCACAGCAACACCTATGGAACACCCTGTCAACGCAAAGTTCTGTGTATGAAGGGGTCGTATTTACAAGGAGAGGAAAAACCATGCAGGGTGGCTTTTCCTCTCCTTGTAAATATGAAGGAGCGCCTGGTGCATCATTACGTTACAAAAAGTGACGTACTGGTGGTGCAGGGTGCTTGTAAATCTGCCCCAAACGTGCTTAGGTATTGGCAGACTATTACAATAAGAACATAGTGCTGAGTGGGTGATTGAAGAATTGCATGAGACTGACAGGAGGTATCCAACACTGCATGGGTACTACTTCAGTATTTAATAGAGTGGACCAATAGTATGTATCTGCTTAGAGATTTGTAGGGATTATGCCCAGAATATTTTATGTGTACTTGTGTTGGTGCCTAGGTCATTTTATAGGAATACCACTAGTAACTGGAATGATGACAGTGCTGCAAACAGAGTGAACACTTAATTTATAAGTGCTTACATATTGGTGGAGTGATAGAATAAGTAAATAGTGCTAGATAAGTGATTAAAGAAGTGCATGGGACAGACTGGACGATTCCTACACTGCATGAGTACTAACTGGTGACTTAGAAGAGTGTATCAATAGTATGTAGCTAATTAGAGGTCAGCTTGAATAGTGTCCAAAGTATTATAGCTGTACTTGTGTTAGTACTAGGCCATTCCATACGTTCATGACTAGTAACTAGAATAATTACAGTATTACAAACAGAGTGTATACTGAATTTATGAGTGCTTAGTTATTGGTGGAGTAATAGGATAAGTAGATAGTGCTGGATTGGTGATTGGAGAAATGCACGGGACAGACAGGAGGATTCCTACACTGCATAGGTACTAAATGGGTATTTAGAAGAGTGTATCAATAGTTTGTAGCTGGTTAGAGGTGTGTAAGCATAGTGTACAAAATATTGTACCTGCACTTGTGTTAGTGAATATGTCATTCCTTAAGTATACGACTAATAACTGGAGTAATTTCAGTGTTGCAAAGAAAGTGTGTGCTGAATTTATAAGTGCTTAGGCATTGGTTGATTGATAGGATACGTAGATAGTGCTGGATGGGTGAATGGAGAAGTGCATGGGACAGACAGAAGGATTCCTAGACTGCATAGGTAATAACTGGGTATTTAGAGGAGCGCATCAATAGTATGTTGCTGGTTAGAGGTCTGCGTGCATAGTGCACAGATTATTGTAGCTGTACCAGTATTGGTGTGTCTATGGTTTTGAGAATGGTAGTCTGTATTTTAGGGTGTGAGGAGGTGCATTAGATGATCACGTGGATGATGTCATCAGTGATGTCATGAGTGATGTCACTGACCATGTCATGAGTGATGTAATATGCGACGTCATCAGGAGTGCATTGTGGTGGTGCGAGATATAGTTAGCACAACTAACTATAAAGGCCGAATTTCTCTTGTTTTGAACAAGTTAAATGTCCAACTAACTATGACGTTAAACACTGGTTTTTTCAGTGAATTTCTGAGGTTTTTTAAATGTTAATTTCTAAGTATAATGTCCCTGAAACTTGTGTTTTTTTTCAGTGAATTTTATGTATATGTATGTAATATCCTCTCACTCTTACAAGGAAGGAATCTGCACCCAGGTTGTAGTTTGGAAGTATTTAATCTGCAAAGGACGTGATGCACGCGTTTCGGCTCATCTGAACCTTGATAACGATACAAGACGCCATTGTAGCATCCTTATTTAATTGTACAAATGCCTAAAGTTGGCAACATTAACAAAGGACTACATATTACTTTAATCCAAAAAGCTGGTGGCCGTATTGGCCTGGTCACGATGTGAAAATTCAGGAATTGATACAATAAAGAAAAGAATACAAGTGTTAATATTCACACAATGTAATTTCAGTATATCTTGCCCCGTGACCGCCTTACCTGTATGTTCGTCAATGTGAATTATTCATAATAAACATACGTAGGATTGCAAACATCAACATAAACAATGGACTACACATTACTTTAAAGTGAAAGGCTATCGACCATATTAATCTGGGCACGTTGCGTATTATAATGGTTCTTAAACGAAAGAAAAGAAAAAAAAGGGGTGTTAATATACACACACTATCCCTAAATAAAGTTCTAGCGATTATAGTTCCATTCCATTCACAGCTCATTTGAGATGTCATGAGTGATGTAAGTGACCATGTCATGAATGATGTAATGTCTGAGGTCATTAGCAGTACATGGCGGGGGCGTAAGTTATAGTTAGCTCAGGTAACTATAACTGCTGAATTTCACTGGTTGTGTATGAGTCTAACTATACCGTCCCTGTAATCTTTGTTATTTTCAGCAAATGTCTAGTTTTTTTTTTATGTTAAGTAATATGTAATATGTATATCACAATGGATGGACAGATCAAATAAAGCCCATTTGGGCTTAAAAACATTGGACGTTTCCTGGCTGAATCGGGTCTGTTGGCATGTATGGTTGTACTACCACTGCCTCTTCCTTCTGCCCACAATGGTCTATTATATTGCCAATGCCTCTCTTGCCAGTCCTGTGTTGTTGGTTTGTTGCCCCAGCCCACCTTTCCACTGCCCTCCATAGTCTGTTGTGCTGCCACTGCCCTTCCTGCCTGCCCAGTGTGGTCAAATAGTTGCCTCTGCACCCTACTACCTGCCTTCAATTTTCAGAGTCTGTGCCCCTGGCCTCTGCCTCTCAACAGTATCCTAATAAACAACTAGATTGTAACATTCTATATTTATTACAAAAGTGAGGAAAGCCTGACATCATCTTGATGTAATCAAAACTGTAATATCTAGAGCATTTCCTTTAGAAATTACATATATGAGGGTCTTATTTGCATCAAAATTATGGTTAGTGCTGTAAAAAACTACAATGAGGACATATTTTCTGAGTTTTCAAATAGCGACAAAGCACTTTTAACTTATTTATCTTCATGTTTTTTTATCCAGTTGACCACTTGATTAAATGTTGCACTTAGGGGAGAGGATGTGGTGTTACTTCCAGAGCTGCAGACTTTGCAACTGGGGAACCAGGTTGGAGTTGCTGATTCAGCTCGACTTTCTGTGATTCTGGTTAAATCACTTAATCTCCCCATGTCTAAAACCAAAATGAATTTGTTCTTGTGTGATGTAACCAATGCTCATGTAAAGCACTCTAATACCTGACAAGTCTGCACTATATAAAACTGCGAAAACACAAAAAATAAAAAGTGTTTGGCACACTTCTGTCATTGTGCTACATGTGGGCTACATCTGGGTGATATTTGTGCTACATTTGGGCTCTTTTGTCTCTGGTGGCCATCTTGGGAGAATTATTTGTTATGAAGTTTCCTAATTTCCTCATTTACTGCAGTGTCCTCAGTAGGAAATGCTTTCAGTTTTTTACTTTGATTCCATCACAAAGGTATTCAGATATGTCACACATTTGCCATGAATTCTGAATGTTAGCACTCTGGTTGCTCATTAGCTCACTGTAGTAAAGCTACTGCTCACCAGTGAAGTCTGCGGCTGGTATTAAAAGTGCATGTTTCAGTCTGCATGTCAGAATTTTTTAATGGAATAGAAGAGGATTTGAGAAGTCACTCAAAATGTGCCCTAATTTTTATTTCTTCAGCACTAATCATAATTTCTATGGCATCATTGTGTTCTTTTTTTAATTAAATGTTTTAAGTGTTACCAGTTTATTCCAATCAAGATGGCATCAGGTGTGCCATACTTTTGTCATAAGTAAGACAGTAAGCGCTGTAGTTGTTCTTAAGAGCACTCTGGGACATTCTGTCATTGAGCTACACGTGGGCTACATCTGGATGATATTTGTGCTACATTTGGGCTCTTTAGTCTCTGGTGGTCATCTTGGGAGACTTATTTGTTATGAAGTTTCCTAATTTCCTCATTTACTGCAGTCTCCTCAGTAGGAAATACTTTCAGTTTATTACTTTGATTCCATCAAGAAGGCATTCGATGTGTAACACATTTGCCATACATTCAGAATGTTAGCACTCTAGTTGCTTATTATATCACTGTAGTAAAGCTACTGCTCACCAGGGAAGTCTGCTGCTGGTATTGAAAGTGCATGTTTCAGTCTGAAATAGAAGAGGATCTGAGATGTCAAAATTTGCCCTAATTTTTCTTTCTGCAGCACTAATCATAATTTATATGGCAAAATGAACCCCCTCATTTTGTTCCTTTGCAAATTAAATATTTTAAGTGTTACCACGTTATTCCAATCAAGATAGCTTCAGGTGTGCCATACTAATGTCATAAGTAAGACTGCTAGCGCTCTAGTTGTTCTTTAGAACACTCTGGGACATTCTGTCATTGGGCTATACTTGGGCTACATCTGGGTGATAGTTGTGCTACATTTCGGCTCTTTTGTCTCTGGTGGCCATCTTGGGAGACTTATTTGATATGAAGTTTCCTCATTTCCTCATTAACTACAGTCTCCTCAGTAGGAAATACTTTCAGTTTTTTACTTTGATTCCATCAAGAAGGCATTCAGATGTGTCACACATTTGCCATACATTCAGAATGTTAGCACTCTAGTTCCTTATTATATCACTGTAGTAAAGCTACTGCTCACCAGGGAAGTCTGCTGCTGGTATTGAAAGTGCATGTTTCAGTCTGCATGTCAATTTTTTTTACTGAAATAGAAGAGGATTTCAGAAGTGACTCAAAATATGCCCTAATTTTTCTTTCTGCAGCACTAATCATACTTTCTATGGCAAAATGAACACCCTCATTTTGTTCCTTTTTAAATTAAATGTTTTAAGAGTTACCACTTTATTCCAATCAAGATGGCTTCAGGTGTGCAATACGTTTGTCATAAGTAAGACTGTTAGCGCTCTAGTTGTTCTTTAGAACACTCTGGGATGCTGCAGTAGAACACAAAGGAATCAACTTACTCTCTCTTGCCTTGTTGGATGTACATGTTTTACTGAGAATGTCAAACTTCATTCTCAAGACTGAGAAAGATAATGTGAATTTACAGACAATATGCTCTCAGTTTAGCATATAGATCATCTTCCAAACCTCTGTGGGAAAATCATGAGAAAATAGTTTTCTCTCAAACATGATTCATGATATCCCAGAAGAAGGCTTTTTCATAAGATAAAATCACCTTAGAACACACCACAATTCCTAAAATGAGTACAATCAACAAATGATTTATAATGTAACTAAAGTCTTAAACCTTCCATTAACTGCAATGCTTTTTAATGAGGTGCTATCATGTATATTCAACCCAAGATGGCTGCAAACACTTCTTGGATGAGGTGCTGACAGCCAATCAGATCTCACGATGAGATGTGTGGTTAGGCTCCGCCCAGATATATATATTTCTTTTTCCATTAATATTTTAAAACGTACTGGACGGATTTACACCATTTAACAAAAAGGGCTCTCGCTGAACCAAAGGCTACCCTTTTGCCAATTTAGGTGTAATTCCGTTCAGTAGTTCGGGCTGTAGCCGTATCTAAAGTTTCCTATGGAGAAAACTCGTTTTGGGACCCCCCCCTTTTTTCTCGGCCCCTGCTTGCCAGATCACCCCGAAACTTTCAAGATAGGAGCGGACCGAAGAGGGCCATAAGTTTTGAAAATTTCGCGATGATTCGTCAATCGGGGCTAAAGTTATTGGAAATAGAAAGTTGCAATTTTTCTATGTTAGCTAGGTCTTATCTATAACTACCTACTGACGGTCGCCATTAAGATATATATATATATATACACACACACACACACACACACACACACACACACACACACACACACACACACACACACACACACACACACACACACACACACACACACACACACACACACACACACACACACACACACACACACACACACACACACACACACACACACACACACACACACACACACACACACACACACACACACACACACACACACACACACACACACACACACACACACACACACACACACACACACACACACACACACACACACACACACACACACACACACACACACACACACACACGCGTTATACTTCCATTTTCATTGTGAATGCATATGCAGTAAAGGTATATGTGTGGTAAAAAGAAATGTGTGGGATGGCGTTAGCGTTGTTATGGTCACATTGCAAAGGTAGTGCGTTGGAATGAGTGTGTTGCAATTGCTATTTCCCATTTAAAGTTGAGCCCTTGGATTGGGATGGAATTTTTATCAGGTGTAATCATCCAAGTCACCTTTCAGGGGTATCAATAAGGCTTTAGACCAGTTAATGGAGTGGACCTTACCTAAAAACTCAAAAACTGTCTCTGCGGCAACTCAAAAGAAAGTGGAGACGTAACTATTTATCTAAAGATAAAGGGATTTACCTAAATGCCATGAAAGCATATAAAAAGACGATTCCGACTACCAAAGCACCATATTTTTCCTCTAAAATCTTGACTACAACAATAGGTCTAAGGAGATCTTTTCAATTGTGAGCGAGTTGTCTAATCCTGAAAGAGTTACAACTAAATCCACCCCTTCCCAAACTTTTTGCAACTCTATGAATTCCTTCTTTATTGGCAAGATCACAAAAATCAAGGCCAGCATTCCGGCTTGCCCAAATCCTGAGGCTAGCTCTAGTACATATAAAAATCTCAGTATCTTCACTCAATTTCCTATAATTAGTAACCAGACTTTCTTGGATCTCCTATCCCCACAGGGACTGTTGCCCTCCTAGTTTTTTAAAATAAATATTTACCCCTCTTCCCAACCCAGCCCTAAATCTTTTGAATGAGTTGCTGTCTTAGTGTATTGTTCCTGTATCTTTCAAGGAGGCAATTGTTGTCCCCCTCCTGATGAAACTAGGTTCAGACCCCCAAATCTTGACGAATTACCATCCAATCTCTCTCTCCTCCCATATCTAGCTAATGTTTTGGGGGTCTATGTAACTAGATGCCTCACTGGAGTTTTAGAGGAGTCTGAATATTTGTGTGGGACACTCTCCACAGTGATGCCGAGAAGGGTTCCCCGAATGCTCATGTCCTGCTTGATCTCTCCGCGGCCTTTGACACGGTCGACCATGGTTTACTAGTCGACCACGTCCGAGGCGCTGGGATTCAGGAACCCGCCTTGGGCTGGATCGGCTCTTTCCTGGAAAACTGTTCCCAGGCAGTCTGCACTGCTCAGTTTACTGCTCCCAGAATTAGGATCACGCGTGGAATCCCACAGGGCTCCTCACTTTCTCCCCTTCTGTTTAACCTTTACCTCCTCCCCCTTATTCGGGCATTGAAGGAGCGGCAAGTCTGCGCTTTCAACTATGCTGATGATTTCCAACTTATATTCCCCATCAACAACTCCCCTGACTTGTTCCGTGTTTTCCAGTCTACTATGCTGTTCCTTAGCGGATGGATGAACAGCAGCCACTTAAAACGTAACCCGGATAAAACTGAGTTGGTTCTAACAGGAGGTATCCACAACAAGCACTGGCGTTGCCAATAGGTCTCGCATTAGGAAAGTTTGAGCTATTGGTCTTGTAAATGACAATTTTGTTTATTTATGTGTTGGTTTTGAAAATAGCTAAATTAATAGCTTTGTCATTTACAATGCCAATAGTTTTAACTTTTCGCAAATGTGACACCTATAGTATTTGTAATGCAACATGTTTGTAATTTCGTGACTTAGATGTATTGATATTACAAATTACAATGGCTTTTAATTGTTTTAAATAATTAATACTTAAATAAAAGTGATTTTAATTTATAATGGCAATAGCTTAAACTTTTGTAAATAACTTTTGTGAAGATTATGTTCAGTGTATTTTATTGTGACGAAAATCCAAGAACAGAAGTGAAATATTAACATCTTTTTGTGACATTTGTAATAAAGCTTGAAACATTGAGAGAACATATTTAAACCAGTTGTTGTTGAATGATTGCGCAGATTGATGCTGGGGTGGCGCTGAGGGGTGCTGTGGTGGTGCTGAGTGGTGCTGTGGTGATGCTGAGTGGTGCTGTGGTGGTGCTCTGGTGGTGCTAAGTGGTGCTGTGGTGGTGCTGAGTGGTGCTGTGGTGGTTCTGAGTGATAATGATTGAGTGATAATGTGGTGGTGCTGAGTGGCGCTGCTGAGTGATGCTGTGGTGGCGCTGCTGAGTGATGCTGTGGTGGTGCTGCTGAGTGGTGCTGTGGTGGTGCTGAGTGGTGCTGTGGTGGTGCTGAGTGATAATGTGGTGGTGCTGAGTGATAATGTGGTGGTGCTGAGGGGGTGAGATTGTGTGTGAGGGTGAGTGAGGGTGTGTGAGGGTGGGGGGGTGAGGGTAAGGGTGAGGGAGGGTGAGGGTGTGTGAGAGTGGGGTGTGTGAGGGTGAGTGAGGGTGTGTGGGTGAGTGAGGGGGTGTGGTGGTGTGAGGGTGAGGGGGTGAGGGTGAGGGTGAGTGAGTATATGTGAGGGTGAGAGAGGGTGAGTGAGGGGGTGTGAGGGTGAGGGTAAGGGTGAGGGGGTATGAAGGTCATAGAACAATCTCCCCTGCAGCATTGTACATATCAATTAATAATAGTGCCTGGCAATGGTCATCCTACACCCATGATGGAGAAGGAAATGGAGCATCCCGTATGTAGAAGAAAATCGAGCTGAAACCAGAGAAAGAAAGTGACTGGCTCTCTTTGGAAAAAATGAACGCGGGAGATGAGGCGAATGCGTCACAATGTTAGAAGACATAAAACCACATCACTGGTTAGGCAGCTGATTCTAGTACAGAGTCTGCCATGAATAGGATTATACATTTCGATTTCGGGTACCTGAAGATGCACCAGAGCTGCTGATAACCAGCCATGCCCTACAGGGGGAGCCAGCGAGTGGGAGGGAGGGCCTGATCTTTTGGAATGTGTATGTGCTAAGATCGGAGTTGAAGGGATACGATAGCGATGAAGGCGGAAAAAAAAGGAGTTGGGAGGGTATAAAGAGAGAGTTAGCCGGTGCCAGGGTGTAGTGAAAACGAACAGGCAGCTGTTCCTATGCACAGGGCATCTGGATGCTCATCTTCATAACCACAATGGAGTGAGTCAGCCAGTCCCACCACACCGGAGTAGTGTACAATATAATCATGATAAACTCTGTGTCACAAAATTAAGCCCCCGGGCTCTCCTTGTAATGAGCTGCATTCATACTATAGCCAGGTGATTATTTTAATTTTCTGTAATGAACGAAAACACAAAAATAATAGTATTTAATTAACTAATCAGGGGGCATGAAAGTGGCGCTGATTCAGAACAAAGAAATGCAAGCTCAAAGTGAAAGCTGCACCTTTAATAAATAAATAAAGGCACACTGCCATGAATTGTGTTAGTGGAGTTCACCTCTGCTACTCCTTTACATTAGTATTGAAAGCGGCTCAGTGGAGTTACATTTTAAGTCAAAGTGTTGCCGTGCAAACTCGGGAACTAAGAGGGAATGGTGCGTGGTGTTTCAAGCTGCTTGCATAGTACTTACTCAAAACTACGGTCTACAAAATAAACCAGCAGACAAAGAACAACAAGGGAGGAAGGGTGACGAGACGCATGGGGAGCAGCAGCCTTTGATGTGCCGGCCGGCCATGCAGTGAATAATTAGGGGAGGAGAAATGCCGGCCTGAGGCCGATCGCAAAGCAACAGATGGCTGTGGGGTATGACAAAAGGAGAGAAAGCCTGTGAGCTTATGAAGCTACAAACACTACAGGATTCACACCACACACAGACAGGGCCTCATTCTATCATACAGAATTAAGACACCTACTTTAAACCATTTATGAGTATTAGGAATCTTGCTCAAAGTTTACTGTATTTTTAGGATTACCCTGATCACAGTCTCTTCTTTCGTGGGTTAGACATACTGCTCTACTGGCATTACAAACCCAAGAAAATAACAAAAAGTTACTGTAGTCCACAGACTATTCAGAAAAGAAAAACATTGTTCTCCTCTTTTCACGTTTTTAGACATCAGCGATTCAAAGCAAAGCAATTATCTTATCAAAAATAATGTTGGTTTGCACGGAAAAGACCACATTCATACAAAACCGAAAGTTAGAACATGTTTATCTCTAAGTAGGTGCTTTGACAACTTTACAAATATTTAGACAATCATGGCAAGTGGAAAGTCACACAATATCGGGTTCAGCATTTGGGTCAAATTTTGCGGCAAAAAAAAACGAGTTTACGCTATTGGCATTGGAACTGACAAAGCCTTTTAGTCATGTTTTAAAAATGAAAACAAACATAAAAGGCATTATCATTCACAATGCCAATAGCTCAATCTCGCGTAATTGCGGCGCCGGTTGCATTGCAAATGCTTGTTGTGTATTCGCTATTGTTATAACCAAGGCCCCCAGATATGTAGCGCCATGACCCTAAAGCTGGCGCCACTCAGAGCGCTATCTCATTTACCACCAAAGGCGGCTGAGTGGTTTCTGAGACTAGTGATACGAGTGGGTGGCCGGGTGAACATTGATGGTGAGTTCAGCCTCACATCCTGCCCGAGGAGCCTCTTTACATTGTAATGCTCCCTCCCGGACCTGCTGAACCGACACTGTTCACCGCCGTCGGATGAGCCAGAGATGTGCGGCCCCCAGATATGTAGCGCCATGACCCTAAAGCCGGCGCCACTCAGAGGAGCGCTATCTCATTTACCACCAAAGGCGGCTGAGTGGTTTCTGAGACTAGTGATGCGAGTGGGTGGCTGGGTGAACATTGATGGTGAGTTCAGCCTCACATCCTGCCCGAGGAGCCTCTTTACATTGTAATGCTCCCTCCCGGACCTGCTGGACCGACACTGTTCACCGCCGTCGCGTGAGCCAGAGATGTGCGTGTTGGCACGTGCTCCCCTCAGGGCTGCGCTGTCACTGCTGTGCTCTTGTCTTGTCGGTAAATTCTTGTTTGCAGTCTCACATTAACGACTGCATTGTGTTAAGATTGCACCGCCTGCCGCTAATGATTCACAGAATCATGATCCTCAACGCACGAGGGTACTCGGTCAGCGTCGGATTTGCATTCGGGCATTATGGATGCGCTCGATATTACATGAGCTGAGCCGTCACGAACACGCATAACAATTATGCACAATATGAACCAGGTCGTAGTTGGTCTAGGAACGCTATGCGCGTGTTACATTATCCGCTGGTGACGTCACCGGTTTATCGCTAATGCGGGGGAGTGATTCTATGTACTTCCTATAGTAAACAAGTTGTGAATGAAAGAAGGGACAGAGGAGGAGGAAAGGTGGGAGGGAACACGGCCTGGGGGAAGATGGCTGGGGAGGGGGAGGAGAAATCCAAGTAAGGCTGTGTGCGGGGAGAGAGAGGGGAGGTGCTGGAGCTGGGGAACAGATGGCCGTGAAAGTTTATGGCCCAAAAGTGCGTGCCTGTGGCCACGTGAACTCGAAGAAAACCGCAGGAAAAAAACCTTGGTTTCACGAGTATTTTGAGCACTTGAATTCTCGCTCCGCTCAATGCGCAGGCGCATTGATAGGTCGCGAGACCTAAAAACCCCTGGGGTCCTCATTTTTGGCCCAAGGAATTAGGTCAACCCCCCTCCCCCTCCAACTCGGCTAAAAGCCTCAGGGTAACAATTATCCATGACATCTACCATGAAATCCCAAATTGTGTCAGTGATATCCACCTGCTTCTTCCAACTGAGGAAAATAAAAAAGATCAGTCGATTCCTCACCCAGGAAGCTTTGACTCAGATGATTCTTGCCATGGTTATGTCCTATGTTGACTATGCCAGCTCGTTGTATCTTGGCATCCCCCTATATTTATCCAAACATTTGCAGCTGGTACAGAACCAAGCTGTGTGCTTGATTTTTCAGCAACCCAGGTACCAAGCACCATGTCACTCCCCTCTTGAGGAAGTTACATTGGCTCCAAATTACTCAACGTAGCGCCTTCAAGGTCTGCTGTCTCTATTTATTTATTTACTTTAAGGTTTTATAGAGCGCAAACCAGACCCGTGAGGGTATCGGAGCGCTTTACAGGTTTGAGGGTGGTATACAAAGCGTTAGGAAGGGAGGGAGCAGTTTGGTAAAATGAGGGATACATTATACAAGAAAAGCACGCAGTTTAAGGTAAGATGGGGGATACATTATACATTTTACAAGAAAAGCACGCCGTTTAAGGTCCTGGCTACAAGCAGGATAAAAAGATAACAATAGGAAGAAACTTATGAAAGAAGGCCTGCCGTCTCAACTCTTGGGTGAGATGCCCAGGAGTGCAGTATTAGGTATCCTTCGCAGAGCAGTGGATTATGTCAAGGTGGAGGGTGGAAACAAGTCACTACGGTGATTGCGATGTAGTCATTAGATGAAGTATTTGCCCATTAATAAGGTTTTGGTTTCCTTTTTAAAGTGTGCCAAGTACGAAAGTCTTCTAATGGCGGGTGGGAGGGAGTTCGAGATTCTTGAAGTGGCCCCAGGGAAGGCCCGATTGTAGGTTTTTTTCTTGCAGAAGCGGGCTAGTTGCAGCAATAGGTCTTTGGCTGATCACGAGTTTCTGGCTCCTCCTGATATCACATGTTTATGGGCAAGAAAACCAGGGGAATAGGAGTAGAGAGCTTTGTGAGTAATGCAGGTCAGTTTGAATTGGATTCTGGCCTCTAGGGAAAGCCAGTTCAGAGTTTTGAGGTGGGGAGAAATGTGGTCAAATTTCTTTGAGTCGGTTTGAGTCAGTTGGGAGTTTGGCAGCGGTGTTGAGGCAGCCTTTCAGTGGTGCCAGGGAGTTCTTGGGTAGCCCTGCAAGAGTGGCGCATCCATATTCTAGTCTGGAAATTACTAGATTGCCGTTTTGAGGTCAGAAACCTCAAGGAAGGGTTTTAGGTTTCTTAGGTAGCTTAGGTGGAACCTGGCCATCTTGGCCATCGAGTTTATATGGCCGTGCATGTTCAGGCTGCTGTCAAGGGTTATTCCAAGGGATTTCGCAGAGTCAACAATGGTGGAAGGGCAATTTAGTGCTGTGACGCTCTTGATCCATTCCTGGATGTCCGGGTTGGTTTTGCATGGGGAGATTAGGGGAAAATCAGTTTTATTTGCGTTGAGTTTAAGCTGGTTGACGGTGAGCCAATGGACTGTCAGCTTTAGTGCCTCATTCAGAGAGCGAATGTCCTCAGGGGAGGAGATATTGATATAGATCTGTGTATCGTCTGCGTACATAAGGTAGGAGATATTGGCGTAACGTAATACCTCGGTGAGTGGTTCGGGGTAAAGATTGAAGAGGGTAGGGGAGAGGGTTCATCCTTGTGGGACTCCAACCGTGGCCGGAGAGGGGGCGGAAAGATTACCGTTGATGAGGACTCTCTGAGATCGGTTTTTGAGGAAGGATCTAAACCATTCAAGAACAGTGCCATCTAACCCCATCCTGAGTTTGAGTCGTTCAA
Source organism: Lissotriton helveticus (assembly GCF_964261635.1). NCBI lineage: Eukaryota > Metazoa > Chordata > Amphibia > Caudata > Salamandridae > Lissotriton > Lissotriton helveticus. The sequence continues at coordinate 1,381,179,729 of NC_136067.1, forward strand.
GGAGGATTTCATGGTTAACCGTATCAAAGGCAGAAGATAGGTCTAGGATTAGGAGACAGGTTTTGCCTTGATTGAGGGCTTCGAGGGTGTCATCCATGATGTGGAGGAGGGTGGTTTCCGTGCTGTGTCCAGGTTTGAAACCGGATTTGAAGTCATCTAGCAGGTGGAAGTTATTAAGGTGTAGGTTCAACTGCTGTTGTACACATTTTCCTAGAACCTTATCAAGGAGTGGGATGTTGGATATGGGTCTGTAATTCTCAGCAGAAGCATGGGCCAAGGTAGTTCTTTTAGTATAGCGACAACTTGGCCAGCCTTGAGTGAGTCAGGAATTGAGCCCTGTTGGAGGGAGGCGTTGATTATTGAGGTCCAGGAGGGAATGATAGCCTGCGAGGCGGCTGCTAGACAGTTAGAGGGGAGAGGATCATTGAAGTGGTTTTTCGGGTTTAAGGAGGCCAGAATTTTTGGGATAGAGTGTTCGTCTTAGAATTTAAAGTTGGACCAGTGCGCTAGATTTTTGGGTGAGGTTTGGAAAGATAGCCCGTGAAGAGGAGGTGGATCTGGTAGATTTTGATTTTGGTGGCGAGTTGCGGATTTAAGTTCATTTCCTAGGGCAGAGATTTTGTTGCAGAAGAAGGAAGAAAATTCCTCGCTTGATATTAGGGGTTTGGGTGTTTCCTTGGAGGTTTTCGCTAGTTTGTTGGATTGGTGTCTGACCAAGTCGAATAGCTTGCGAGGTCAGTTTTGGCACTCTCGAGTTCGGTTTTGAAGAATTCATTTTTAGAGATAAGTATTTTCTTGTTATAAGCATTTCTGGCCTGGAGGAGAAGTTTTAGATGGGCTGCTGATGGGTGTTGTTTCCAGTTTCGTTCAGTCTGTCGAAGGGATCTCCTCTCCTTGTTGAGGTATCCGCTGAACCAGGGATTCCTGTCCTTGATCTGGGTTCTTTCATTTCAGTGGTGCCAGGTCATCGAGAATGTCGGATATAGAGTCTGTAGGGACTACCGGCAGTTCCGTAACCAGGAGGTTAGATTGGTAGATGCAGGCAATGCCACCCCCTTTTTTCTTTGAGTGCCTGTCCATCCTTACATTGTTGTAATAGTGTGGGACTAAGAGGTCTAGGTAGGGCGAAGAGGATTCCTTGAGCCAAGATTCCGTCAAGATCGCTAAGTCCGATTTATGTCTCAGGATGAGGTCGGCGACATCAGATGCATGCTTTACTGCTGATCGGCAGTTTATTAGGAGGCCGGTTAAGGAAGGGTAGGAGTGAGTGTCAGCGGTAGATGCAGAGATGGGGACTCTAGCTAGGTTGCTATTGACCACCCCACTGACCCGGAGGGTGGCAGATTTGTTGGGGTTGGTTGCCACCGAGCAGATAGGGTGTTCTTCCCTCAGGATTGAGGGGCATCGGGTTGTCAAGGCGGACTCGTAGCTAATGAGGTCAGCCACTTCTTTTTCCGTGAGGTCTGGCGGGATAAGCGTGCCAGGGGTGGGTTTGTAGGTCTGGAGGAGCGCAATGATTTCTTCCTCTGAGAGGTGGCAGGGTTCTTTGCGGGGACGCGAGTGTTTTAGGGATAGTGGAAGTGGGTGAACCTGTAGGTCAGGTAAGTATAACAGGACATCATCAGCATATAGCGCTATTATATCTTCTCCTCCCCTTCCCCCAACACCAGCCCTGTATCTGCACGTCACATTTGATCAGCCAGGCAAGAGGAATATGGCCACGCAAATAGAAGAAGTGAAAGAGGGCACCCTTGCCTGGTGACTCTGCAGATCAGGATTGAGTCAGAAGGTGTGTCCCATTGACACGCACTTGGGCAGAGGGGGAAAATACAGGAGACCAATGTATCAGCGTAAACAGGGACCAAAACCGATCCATTACAGGACTTTATCCAAGTAGGACCAGTCCATCGAATCAAATGCCTTTTTAAAGTCTACAAGGAGAAGGGCACACAGGCCCCTCATGTCTCCCAGATTAAATAGGGCGATCTAAAAATGTTGAATGCAGTGGCTCATGCAGCAGTCAGGTGTAAAGCCACATTAATAGGGGTGACCTAAAGACTTCTGATGCAGTGATGTGTGCTGCAGAGAAGCATAAAGCCATATTGATACATGTGTATAAGAGAGGGAAACACTTTAAGGAATCAATGGGCCAGCGCTTTAGCGAAGATTTCGAGTTCTGCATTAATCAGAGAAATGGGCCAGTTTGAAAAGCATTGATCCAGTGGGTGTCCTGTTTTATGAATGACTACGATCATAGCAAGATCAAGCTTCGCAGGGAACCTTCCCTTAGCTTTAGCTTTTCCATATAAGTCCAATAAGCAAGGAATGAGTGATTCTCTGAACTTGCGATAGTATGCAGTGAGAAAGCCACCTGGACTAGATGTTTTATCGGCTTTCAGGTCATTCAGGGCCTCCTCCAGTGTAAGTGGCCGATGTAGGTCACTTTTCTGGGCAGTGGAAAGTGAGGGTAGGGTAATATCTGATAGGACTGCCGCTCGAAGGAGTAGGAACTGTGACTTCGGGCTGTTTGGCTGCCTCCAGGGACCGCATTTACCAGGAGCCTTTGCTGCCAGCACACCTGTGCTGCTACGTCCACACCGCCATATAACTCCTCGCAGCCCCCGCTTCACGTGAGCCGCTCGAAGGAGTAGGAACTGTGACCTCGGGCTGTTTGGCTGCCTCCAGGGACCGCATTTACCAGGAGCCTTTGCTGCCAGCACACCTGTGCTGCTACGTCCACACCGCCCACACCGCCATATAACTCCTCACGGCCCACGCTTCGCGGGACGCGCGCCGGGCGAAGCCCGGGCCAAGTGCGGGCCCATCTGAGCCCGTCGTAGACGAACGGAGACTGGGCTGGGCCACCCCTCTAACATTTGGCGCTAAAGTAAGACTGTTTACTCATTGCGTTTGGACTGTTGTTTGTACTGTGAATTAGTTGTATTACCTTCACTATCTTTATCAGCTGTTAATTAACTTGGGTAAGATAAAGCATTATAATATCTAGGAAGAATGGCGTTACATTCGGGGAAGGAGAGGAAGGCGGCGCTAGGTCCTATCGGGGGGACCGTCACTGGGACCTTGGACCAATTTATAACAAGAGCTGCAGTAGTTTTGGAGCATGAAATTGCCCTCACCGAAAGGCGCTTATCGTTAGAACACTTATACTCTAAGTGATCATCATTGGGTCCCATCATGTCAGCCATCACACCAGAACAGCCATGTACTCAGATATCTAATGGCGACATCCTGGTGGAAGTGAGTATTGGGTCTGTTGTTTGTGCTTCGTTAAATACATCTAAAGAAAGCACATCACAAGCCGAAAATAGCCCTGCAGAAACGAGCACCCCCAATGCCTTAACCAACTTAAAGTCTAAAAAACAATTATCAGGACCAGCACCAACTGGTAAAAGGAAGCGCGGGGGAGGACTGCAGAAGGGTAGATGCCCCAAAGTAATTAAAACATCTAAAAAAAGGGGGGACCCCAGTAATATCTATTCAGCCATTACTAAATAGCACCCCTTCACGATTGTCAACTCCAGCCCCAAATACTCTTACCATACAGCCACTTCAGCTACCGTCCTTATCATCACAAATTCCTGAAGGCTTTATGGAACAAGTAGAGCAGATAATGAAATCTTTAATGTTACCTCTACTTGAAAGAATAAAAGTATTAACGGAGAAATTGGGGAAGTTAGAACAGATAGCCACAGCTAACTCACATATATTGGAAAACCTTGCTGTTAGCATGCAGAACCATGGCCCTGTATCACAAACTAGAATAGGTCATCTGACCAATAAAACCACATCTGAACCAGTCCCTTTAACATCTAATAGGTCACAAAATGAGAATAGCAATGAGAACAGTAAAAAGGCCAAAAGGGCAAAGCCTACCATAGGGGAAGGAACAAAAGAGACTGGGGGCGGGGGGGGAGGCTGGAAAGGACTTTGTGACATTGGAGCGGGATGGGAAAACTACATATATAGAAAAGGGAAACATAAGCGGTGACAAACAAAAATGTATCCACCCACGTATTGACTTACCGCCTGATTCAGCTCCTTATATGACGATACTGATAGGGGTGCCCGAGAATCATACCGGTAAAGTAGAAACCCACAGCGAACTAAAAAATAAGGTCACCTTTTGGCTGAACAATAATAGACCACTCCCAGGTAATATCCACGCAGAAATTTTATTTGTGGGAAGGGTGAGTTGGATAGGCCATAGAGTAAAAGAGTCAACAGGCGATTGTATCATTGTAAATTTTAGAGATAGACGGGTGGTTAGGCACATTTGTGGTTGGCAAGATCAAAGAGGCGATGGCGGTATCCAAAGCCTTGACCTGAGCTATTTTTATCCATCCTCATTTTTTGCCCTGTCTCTCGCTCCGCTTAATATCAAAGGGACGCAGCTAAGAGGGTCCATCACTGCACGCAGAAATGAGTTTTGCATTCCCATGTTTAACCGCTTCGATATGCTTCAAGGATTGGAGGGGGTGGATTGACTGGGTTTTATCCATCATACTGCTAACTCGGCCACTCCTGCTGCGAATGTAAGAATGTCTCAGGGGAAAGTAACCGAAGGAGTACATTGTAGTTGGGCGGAAGAAGGAATAAACTCAGGGGAAATCAATAGTGAATGCGTAGGTGTATTGATGGACAGTGGTAATGATGTGAACATACTGACAGTAGACGAACTAGAAACCCCTGGACCCATTGCCATAGCAGATATCCCGAACAAAATGGGTACATGGGCTATAATGTTCTGGAACATTGCAGGCTTAAAAGCAAAAATGTCTAATTGCAACTGGGTAAATCTGGTGAATGAGTACGATATAGTCAGCCTGCAAGTGACATTGTCTATTGAGGCTCTACATTTATGCGGATTCAAAACCTTCCATTTACCGGCAATTAGTTCATTACACGGCAGGGCTAAAGGGGGACAGTGTACCTGTGTGTCGAACCTGTTTAAATGCCATAAGATCGAGATGGTCTTTAATAACAGGTATTACCACATAATCAGGATACACATCGATAAAGACTCTCACATGATTATTGTAAATTTTTATAACAATATATTGGTGGAGGCTGTTGAAGAAACGCTAAAAACCCTGGGCAGACACATTAAAAGTTTGCTGGGTGGGAGAGCTAAAGCAGTCTGTGTCATCTGGGGCGGGGACTTTAATGGCTCCTTGTGTAAACGTGGGGAAAAAGGCACATGTGGCTTAATGCTGGATAATGAGACCAACTTAAGTCATTTTGAACATACCATCTGTGAGGACTATCTAAACAAGATAATTTTTACTTGTGATATGGTTTTTGCAAACAAAATCTGTCGCAGTGATGTCCCATTTTGCCCCACGTTCAATGGCAGAGGTGCATACTCAATAATAGATTTTGTACTGATCTCAGTCAGATATGGGGGAGAGGTTTGTGTGTTTAAAACCCTAGATAATACTCTAAGGGACCATTTTCCCTTAAGTCTGGAGATCTCACATCTGGGCAATGATCGGCCCAAGAAATGTGCCCTAACCCAGCATGTATGAAATATTGCCCTGAGCAGGCAGAACGGTTATACCATAAAGTGGAGCAAAGTGGTTCCCGAGGATTTTTTGGTCAAATTAGTAAAGATATGTAATTTTAGTATTGAAGCTTGTCTGGATGAAAATGCAGGTGATCTTGTAGTTCTTAAAAATGTTAGGATTATTGCCACACACATCAATGATGGGTCCCGGATGACCTTTACAAGAATAACATGGAACTTTGGGGCCCGCTGCTTACCCAACTTTTTAATGCATCCTGCTCTAATGGCCTGCTACCCTCATGGTGTGAGTCAATAATTGTGCCAATTTTTTAAAAGGGTGAAAGATCAAGCTGCCAATGTTACTGCCCCATATAACTGTTGGACTCCACCATTAAGATTTTTGGCCGAATGATTTTAAACAGATTACAAACTTGGGCTGATGAGCACTCAATAATCAGCGATCTTCAATACGGCTTTAGGAAAGGCCTCGGCACCATCGATCAATGCCTTAATTTGCACATTGCTCTAGAAAAATATGCTAAAGCCAAGGGTGGTCGCATGTTTTTAACTTTCGTTGACTTAACGTCAGCTTTTGACAGCGTCACCCACACTAAATTATGGCTGATTCTTCAGAAACTAGGGGTAGAGAAAAACATAATTAATTTTCTCAGGGACTTTATTCGGGGGCTATGGCTCGTGTTAGGTACGGGAAAAATGGAGAGTGTACTGATTCCTTTACCATCGCAAGAGGAGTGCGGCAAGGCTGCGTCCTCGCTCCTTTTCTTTTTACAATTTAAATTAATGATATAGAAAGAATACTGCTACAGGAGTGTAGGGACATGCCGCTGGTGGGCTATAGGTCCATTCCAGCGCTTTTATACGCTGATGACGCGGTACTGATGGTCAGGACTCCACTGGCCATGCAAAAGATGGTTAACACTTTCACAGAATTTATGATTAACCTGACCTGAGAATCAATTGTACTAAAACTTTTAGTATGACTTATGGCTGTAGGTAACATAAGAAGGAAAAAACAATATATATTGATTCAAGACCACTTGACCATACCCCAACTTTCCGATACCTCGGTGTATTATTTGACCAATCTGGCCTATGGAACGGTGCAATACAGATTAGGAGACTATTGTTTTGTAAATCTATAATGGCTCTGAAAACTTTTAGTAGAAGGATGGGCAAAAACCAATTGTGGAGCTTTTAACCGTGTATAGAGCGACTTGTGTGGCAGTTGCCACATATGGCACAGGAGTATGGGGATACGTTAACGCGAAACCATTGCAGGTGGTGGAAAACACTTTTATGAAATTTCTCTTAGCAGTCCCAGATAGTGTTTCTACATATGTTTGCCACGCTGAGCTAGGGGAGCCTTATCTAGTAGATATCATTAAGGTTGCTCCGGTTCTTCTGTGGCACAGGGTCTGGACCACCGAGTGTGCCTTTAATCGTTCTGTTTTAAGGGACGTAATGAGGCTAGAGAATGGTGGTATGGTGGGATGGCTAAGCTATGTAATGACGTTTCTGCTACACATAGGCCACTGGGAATATTATGATGATCCCATAAGTATGAGCAATGTCCCTAGAAAAATCCTCAAAGGTATATGCATGAGGTATTTGGGCGACCTCAGACATAACACAGAAAAGTAAAAAAAAATGTGGTCACACATCAATTAATAATGACCTCAGACCATATGCAACCATATATCAGATTAAGAATGAGTGATTTGGAAAGGTTTTTATTAACGCGTTTCAGGTTAAATTTGTTATTTAGATCCCTGAGCTTCCACATTATGAATACTTGGTGTAAACAACTTATTAAGTGCCCTTGTGATGACTTGTCTGAGCAGTCAGACATTCATATTCTTTTTTTCTGTAGATTTTACACAAACCCTAGGAGAAGATGGGTTGTGCCTTTATTGAAGATTATGGAATGTAATCAATGTAGTCCTGCTTTCTGAGCACTTCAAAGATTAGACAATATATTAACCGTTGCATCCCTGTCTGTATATTTTAAATTTGTTTTTAGATTTCGAAAATCGATCACCTAATGAAATAAGATGAGCATATTTTACTTTTGTCTAACTCACTGTGATTTTATGGATATTTGAAATGTAATGACTTATCTGTACTTTTATGGTTGTTTTTATCTGATAACCGAATAAAGTTTAAAAATGAAAAGAAATGATAGAACTGACCTTTTCGGGCCTATTTTTAATACTATGTGGACAACTTTTGACTATTATTTAATTGAACACCATCTTAATTGCTGTTTTGACATAAACGTGCATTTGTATTGTAAACTGCTCCTCTACACCCTTGAGGGTAAACATACTTCAGAAAATTGGTAACAAATCAAAACATTCATATACTGAACAAAAAAATCAATGACTATTTACCACAAAATCTCAATTCCTATACCGATAATGAATGATTGTCCCATTTTTCCTTTCCAGATCCATTTGCCAGCAGACGTAAGGTTCATCCAAGACAGACTTAAAGGTGACGAAGTGACAGAAATTGGAATACTCTTCCTGCGAAAGATTGAAGACAAAAAGTCCAAAAGAAACAAATGAAGGCGGGAAATACTCTAACACGGGGACAGAATGAACCAAATTCAGAACCAGAGGAATGTGCTTACTGATTGATAAGACAGCAGATGGAATTAATAGATTAATGTATTATTTATAATAATTTGTGTACAGTGTTCACTGCTTAGGCCCTGTTTTAGATTCCAGATTGTAGAGCACTACAGTTGACCTAGTAAACATTACACATTTAAAATCTTAATTTCTCCTGGTTTGAATTTACAGTAAAGTAATGTGATAAATAATTGGGTATATAAGAAGCCATTTTTAATGTGAAAGTTAGCAGAAAATGAAGATTCTCATGTTTATACATACAAAATTCCCGTGTGCATGGTTTTAGCAACATCATAATTTACTTGACATCTATACTCAGGGTGGAATTTATGTTAATATCATAGCATCAGCAAGCTAAGTCAAAGGGCACAAAGATGGTGTAACAGCAGCGCAACGAGCTTCAGGACACTTCCATTTGATCATAGCTGGCTGTCATAGAAAGACAACACTTTTTGCGTTGATTTGCATTATAGTAAAGCTGTAACAATGGACTAAATTCGGCCTACTACTTAATCGGGGTCACTGTAAATATTGCAATTCTGAAGCTGCTGCGTTTTCCTTTTAATTATGAATTTACTACATCCACAGTCTGTTGCATAATTTGAAGATTTTACAAAAAATTGTTTGCAGTTTACTAGCTTAAAGATCAAATGTTAATAAAAGACAAACAGGAAAAAAACAATAGCCCATACACTGACTGACTCTTTGCAAAGGTTGACTGGTTACCTTTCAATTACTGATTACTGTATTCAGATATGACACTGGTAATAAGGGGTGAATTATTTGTCCATAAAGTATTTCAATAATACTGCCACAGAATGCATCGCATTAAGCCACACATAATGTATAATTTACTCAAGCCTACTGTATAACTTTGTCATCCACTGTCACATAACATTTTTTGTCTGAAAGATCAATGTATATGTGACACAAAATTATAATCACTACCTAATTGGCCTGGGTGGAAGTATACGGTTGGCTTTATGGTCTGAAGGGGCTATGGAGGTTTCCCTGTCATCTATATTTCAGCTTGCATTGTTACTTTTTAAAAGACTGGATTGTATATGAAACAAATGTTGTACAGACAGCATCTAGTTCATCAATGAGTGTGTCTCTCTAATAGTAAGGTTGGGAATGTGTGGTGATCTGCACTGTCAGCATTCTACGTGATGTCATCTCTAGTAGTTCTATGTGCTGATGATTCCTCCCCAGTGTTCCCTGTTTGGCAGTTGCAGCTGCTGTGTCCTTCCCTCAGGCTGGACGGCTCTCTTCTCTTGAATAAATCCTGAATCATAATTTCCTGCTTCAGCTTCATCTTTACAGAATGGTTCTTGGTCACCACGCTGTAGAGGGGTGTAAGTCAATCAACATACTGGGGGATATATTTATGAAAAGTGGCGCAGCGCAAGTCAAAAACAATCCTGAAAGACATATTCCTCTATCTATGTGTGCTGCAGAATGCAGCACACTCAGAAAGAGGAAGTAACAAGAAGAATTAAAGCTTTTTCTCCTTATTCCGCCTCTCCAGGGGAAGCTTATTTTTTGGGTGTATTCCCAGGTTTACAAGTTTCTGTAAATGTGAGAATGCATCAAAAACTATGAGAGTCACACTGGAACACCCGCGCAGTGTTTATGGAATGCCTTCCCAGGGCAGAGTAACGCAACAGAGCGATCTGTGCTGCGTTACTCTAGATTTTTGGAGCCACTCAAGGCAACACAAAGTGGCTTCGCGTGGCTTCCAAAATCTGACTTAAGGTTTGCGTCGTTCTTGCACTACATTGCCTGGTGCAAGAGCAACGCAAACCGGGTCAAGCCACTCAAGGCAACGCAAAGAGGTTTTGCGTGGCTTCAAAAATCTGACTTAAGGTTTGCGTCGCTCTTGCACTACATTGCCTGGTGCAAGAGCAACGCAAACCGGGTCAAGCCACTCCAGGCAACGCAAAGAGGTTTTGCGTGGCTTCAAAAATCTGACTTAAGGTTTGCGTCGCTCTTGCACTACGTTGCGTGGTGCAAGAGCGACGCAAACCGGGTCATAAATATGGCCCATGGTGTTTAATGTAAGCTCTGTCAAGGGGACCTTTCTGACATGCTCAGCAAGTAAGCAAACACCTATTACTGTAAATGTTAAAGACATGCGAAGTCTCTTGCTACCCTTTCCTCATGTAATGGACCATAGTTGCTTGTTTTCACAAAACAAATCCCATTAAAAACGTTTTATTGTTTGACATCTCAACTGCAGATGGAGTTTTGCTCAGGTAAAATAATTCAAATTGTTATTTCACACATGCTCATTCAAACTCAATGGCCTAGAGAGACATACTCAGGAAAGCGTTTAGGTTTTGTGGGGTTTCTTTCCGCTGATGCTTTCTTTGAAGAACAGATTTATCAGTTTTCGACATAAGCCTTTTATTATAAAATACAATAAAAAACAATCACAATAAAACTGTGATATGTGAAGTACATGAAATACAGAACAAGCAACATTTAAGGTATATTACGAAGTATGAAATGGGCTGCACCGCATCATCTATGCCTAGTTCAAAGATATGACATCATTATAATCTGAGGAAAACTGACCAATCCACTTCCAGGTCTGACAGTACATTTCCATGCATTTTCTGTTCGGAAACGTAGTTCTTTGAACCAGCGGGCTACATAGCATCTTGAAGACTAAGCACAATTTCAAGGCTACCGCCAGAAATAAACCCATCATGCTACGAAATGTGGTGACAAAGAAGAAGTGACATTGCAATCACTTGCCCATGTTCTTCTCAACCAAGGAGCACACTTCTATTTTCTAGAATTTCTTTATCTTGGGGATAAAAATAAAGAGCCAGATGTACGACCATTCAGTTTAGCAAGTCGCAAATTGTGCAGAATTGCGACTTGCAATTTGCAACTTGCTAAACTGAATGTACAACAGTGTCTCAGACGCTGATTGCAATTCCCAATGGGGTTACAAATTGCATGCCTCATCAATATTCATGAGGCAAGCGCAATTTGCGACCCCATTGGGAATGGCTAGCATTCACAAGGATGGTGGCCTGCTGGGGTCAGCAGACCACCATGTCTGTGACTGCATTTTCCATAAAGCAGATTTTTCTTTTTTAAATGCAGCCCGTTTTCCTCAAAGATGCATTTAAAAAAGAATTAAACTTTTCAGTTTCATTTTTAAAGGGCAGGAAGTGGTTCCTGGGACCACTGCCTGCTCTTAAAATATATTTTTGCACACAATCACAAAGGGAAAAAGTCCCCTGGGGACCCCTTCCCGTTTGAGAGTGGTTTACCACCTACTTGAAGTAGTGGTAAACTGCAAGTGTTTTGGGACTACAAATACGGCCGCAAAACAATAGTACATTGGTGTTAGAGTCGCTATTAGGGAGGGACACCCTTGGCATGCCCCTTCCTAATAGTGAGTTGCAAACGTTATTTTGAGCGTTTGTACATACCACCACTGATTTTTTTGTGGTCGCAAACGGACCGAATTCCCGTTTGTGACTGCAAAAAAAGTCGTACTTCTGCCCCAAAGTCCTGTAAACTTTCTGGATGATTTGCGTAATGGGTACAGATATCTGGTGCTGCTAGGAACCGTCTTACAAACTTATTTGTCACAGACAGCACAATAAAAAAAATACAGTGTAATATAGTTGAAGACATGTACATGCCACAAAAACAGAGCAAGCATTTTCAGCATTCAAAGCCCAAAAACATTTTACCTGCTGTGGTCGTTCCCTTACACTTCAAAAAGAGAAACGTTGAGCTCTTTTGTAGTATTTTGACACCAGTGCCACTAAGTTGTGCTAGGAGGCAGCTGTATCAAAGCGCTGTTACGCTGCACCCACTTCAATAAAAATTGCCAATAAACTGTAAGTGAACTATTCTTATCTTTTTGGTGACTACCTTTACATTTAGAGCTCTGTGTAACACCCCGGTCGCCAGTGACATATTTAATGGACCTTTCAATTCCCAGGTGAAACTCAGCAAGTGTGCCTAGATTTCTAATTTCACTCGAAAAGATGCTGTCTCGTAAAACAGAGGAGAAGGGAGAAGCACTCAGAGCCCTAAGGCCAAGCATTACTAAGCTCCCTGTAATCCCTTTAAGTAAAACTAATATCAGTGTCTGTAATTTTCAATGAGGGTATACTCTTTGTTTTTTACACTTACGTTTAATTAACTTAGGCCCAGATGTACTAAACACTGGTCGCAATTTGTGATCAGTGTGGTATTTTGCAACCTCACCTATGTAATAGTAGGTGGGATCACAAAATACCAAATCGTTGTTGTGGCTCGAAATTTGACTTAGTTCTTGAATATTAATGACGTAGGCTGCATATTGTGATCAAGTACCATTTGCTGCCATCACAGGGCTGGCGGCTTGCTGGGGTTAGCAGACAACCATATGTGTAATTGCTTTTAAATAAAGCCATTATATATATATATATAGATATATATATATATATTTTTTTAAACATCCTGTTTTCCTAAAGGCAAACAGGATTTGTTTAAAAAACAAAAAAATGAAAAGTTATACAAAAATTTTTTAAGAGTAGGCAATGGTCTTAGTCAACATTCACGAAGGCGAAGAGGTCCCTTGGGGGATCCTCCCTGTTTGCGAATGGGTTATCGCTTCATTTGTGTAGTTGGTAAGGTATTAATATTTTGCAACCGGATTTTAGCCACAAAACATTACTACTCCCATTCCGAATCACTATTTGAAAGGGACACCCTAAACAAGCCCCTTCAAAAAGCATTTCAGTCGGAAGTTGCAAACCCAAAATGTGATTCGGTTACATGTTACTGAATCATAATTTGTGTTTCGTCCATACCAAAAGGTTATTTTGCAGTTGCATACAGTCTGATTTTGCAAATCGTACCCTTTGAAACCACAAAAAGCCTCATCTAGCTGCTGGAGTCTTACAAATGGATAAAAACTTGAGAAAATAATGGTGGGCGAAGACATCACCACCTCCTAATGTAATTTGCAGAGTAATCAGCAAAAAGTACTGTCTACATACTGGGTATTTAGGAATCTATCTAATTCATTTCCTAACACAAGTAGGCTTGGACCTGGTTTGCTTTCATGCGCAGTTTGCACATCCAAATGTTGATGTGCATCAGACCCATTATATGGTCTGTGGGAGGAAAAAAGCTAGAACACGTCCCATTGACATTAAAGGGAATAAAATGATTAGGGTTCCCACCTTTCCCTATCTGGGGGTCTTATGTGATCAACAGAACTGGCTTTCATGCATATCCAGTCACTGTTCCACATTCACACAAGCCTGTTGTGCCCTGTTTAGATCTCCTGGGGTAGCCAGTCACCGCCAACAGCAAAATGTAATGATGTCTTTCGTAATATGGCTTTCTCCCATGCTAGATTCCTTATCTTGGGGGATTTCAACCTGTGAGCCAATGGGAGCATGGACTTCGGATACAAAAATCTCCTACAATCTTGTGGGGATCTGGACCTACTACAATGGATTGCAGACCCTACACACACGGGAGGGCATGTATTGGACATGATTTTTGCTGGAAAAGACTCCATGGAAAGGAGAACATCCTGCCGGTAGGATGGTCCGTTCACTACCAGGTCAAATTCGGTGTGTATAACAATAGGCAGAATGGTTCTACCAACAGGGCAGTTAGGAGCTTTTTAAGTCGGGACTGGAAAGGTCTAATGAAGAAAGCAAATGTTTCCCTGGTACTCCATCTTGAAGGGTCTTTTGACCCTGGAAAACAGGTGGGGGGAAATTATGCGACCTTTTGTCTACATTTAAATGACAAACTTAACCTGCTTGCCCCTCGAAAATTGGTCAAAAAGGTAGGAAAACCTTCCGCCCCATGGAACTGTGAAAAGCTGCAGATAGGAAGAATGGAGGTGGAGGAAAGGGTACTTAGATAAAGCCGCTTGGAAGGAGTGCATTTTAATCTATAAGAAAGAAATTGCTCCTGTTAAAGCAGAATATTTTTCAGATATAATTTTGAAGGCGCCTTATAGCACTAAGGGTGTTTTTAAAATTATGAATGCTATTGCTAGTCCTGCATGTACAAAAAATAAGGTTCTTCCGACGCAAGAACTTTGTGATACATTGGCTGTTTACTTTGAAGACAAGATCTGTAAAATTATCGAAGGGCTGGAAGGGGATAGCTCTGGTGGCAGGGTTAGTGGACCTCCACATGAGATGCAGGAGGGATGGGAGGGGGTGAGTAATCCACTGGATCAGAGGCCTCTTTTACATCATTTCGCTATACCTTCTGAGGAGAATTTCAATAAAACAGCTTTAGGCATTTCCTCTGGGTCACCCTTGGACCCTTTTCCCCATAGGGTTTGGAAAGAGCTAGGCTCTGACCTGTTTCCTTTTTTAAGACAGCTATGTAGTCAATCCCTGTGCAGCGGGTTGGTTCCATCCTGCTGGAAACAAGCAGTTGTGTCCCCTCTTCTGAAAAAACCCTCACTTGACCCAGCCTGTCTTAAAAACTAAAGGCCAATCTCTCTCCTACCATACCCTGTGAAGATCATAGAGCGTTTATTAAGCAAAGCGTTCTCCCAGTTCCTGAAGGCCAATAATAAGCTGGAGGACAATCAATTTGGCTTCCACCCAGGTAATGGTTCTATCTGTGGAACGGAGTGCGGATAGAAGGACAGCTTTTACAATTAATACATTGTAGGTTCATGTAACGCTGATTATAAAGGTATTCCGCTCGAGGGATGAACAGAATAATGGCTAGAGGGTCACGGGAGATCAACATTTAGTGTTGTTTATTCATTTTGTTTTTTCACTTTGTATTTTCACTTTGAATTTAAGGTTTGCATATTTTTTTTAAAAATCACACATGTATTGTTTTACATTGAATCATGTGATTATCGTCGATAATGGTACATTCTAGTAATGTTGATATTGTTAACTTGCAGTTACCCCTGACGAAGGGCTGGAAATATGCCGGAAATGCATTGGGTTTTTAGATAAAGACATGCGGCTGTGAAACACCTTGTGTATTTGGATCGTATTTGCGAAAGAAGTCTGGGTGGGCACAAGCGATTATGAGAAGCATTCCCTATACACCACGTCATATATGTGCATAAGAAAAACAACAAGAAAAGTATAGTGTGGACTATATTGGACTATTGTGAACATGGTTTAACGGAGAACTATTGGTTGGATTTGCAATCCATTAACGCAGTGCGTCTGGGAGTGGAGCGTGATTTTCACGCTCCCCACAGCATTGTACTGCACGGTATAGGGCACAAACCATTACAGAACAAATCTGGCTGGTATGCTCCTATTCATAATCTTCGCTCATCCTCGGCCAACTGGATGAACATACTCAGGATTAGAAGAGCAAAATTAGGGGGCAAGCTTTCAGTGTTGCAGCAGCACGGCTCTGGAATAGCCTCCCCACGGAGTTGCGACAGATGGAAGACCTACCGCCGTTCAGAAAGAAAATTAAGACCTGGCGCTGTTCTAGAGTATAACATCAATCTTTCTCCTGGTCTTAGCACATCACGGTCTCCCTCTGGATCTTTGGCTACTAGTCCCACGTCTCTCAGCGCCAGGATACCCTTTGGGTCACAGGGCGCTTTATAAGTAGCGCTTACATTACATTACAATATTTATATAAAATCTGTTGCTCATTCCCTAGACTGCATGGATATTTTTAATATCCACACCTCCTTAAAAAGTGTGATCGTGGCCTTCTTAAGGAGCGATTCTTAAACAAACTCAAAGATGACCGGGAAGCCTGGGTGATGGAGAAAAACTCCAACAGATCTTACTTATTACTGAAATCTGGCATTGGTGTTATTGTTATTGTTATTGTTAATATGGGTTTATATAGCGCCGGGTCACCTACAGGTCTCAGGGCGCTTTGACCATAGAACATAACATCCGAGAAAAAGAAAGGGTGGAGTGCCTAAGCTGGACTGAGTGCTGTTCGGAACAAATTGGTCTTCAAGGCTTTCCTGAAGCGGAGTAGATTCTCCTCCTTCCGGAGTGTTTCAGGCAGGGCATTCCAAAGCTTCGGTAATAGAACCGAAAAAGATCTCCCTGCCATTGTGGCCAGCTTAAAACGAGGACATACAAGGAATTTGGCATCAGAGGACCTGAGATTTCTTTCCGGTCTATATATCTCGATCCGTTCCTTGATGTAGGTCGGGGCCTTCCCGTAAATGGCTTTGTGGGCTATGCAGAGGCCTTTGAAAACAGACCTCTGTCCGGTTGGTAGCCAATGTAGACTTTTTAATAGTGGAGAGGCATGCGTTCTCCGCGGGAGATTGAAGATAAGTCTCGCGGCGTCGTTTAAGACTACCTGAAGTCTGTTTGTTAATATTTTTGGCAGGCCTAGGTAGAGCGCATTGCCATAATCGAGCCTTGACACTATGGTGGCCGAGACCACTGTGCGTAGCATCGACTGGGAGAGAAGAGGGACTAGTTTACGCAACTGTCTTAGAAGACCTGTACAAGTGCCAACCACGGTGGAAACCTGGTTGGTCATTGAGAGGCCGCTGTCCAATTTAATACCCAGACTTTTGACCGTGGCTGCTGGCTGTGGGGTTGGGCCCAGCTCCTGGGGCCAGTACATATCGCTCCAGGAGGAGCACTTGGATGGTATTATCAGCACCTCTGTCTTTTCCGGGTTGATTTTGAGCTGGTTGATGGACATCCAGTGGACCGTGTATCTGAGTATATCTTGCGCGTGCAACTGGGCATGTGTTGTATCATCTATGCCCAGCAGCAGCTGTGTGTCGTCGGCATAATTAAATACCTGGCAGCCCATTCCCGCTAGTGTGTTAATCAGGGGCTGTAGATATATGTTAAACAGGAGTGGGGATAGTGCTGAGCCCTGGGGGACGCCACAAGTCAGGCTTCCCACTCCTGATACACTATCTCCCATCTGGATTCTCTGCGTTCTCCCAGATAGAAATGATTCCAGCCACCGAAGGGCTAGGCCCTGGATCCCGAACCCAGCCAGCCTGTTCAGCAGGATGGGATGGCTGACAGTATCGAACGCCGCTGATAGGTCTAACAGAATCAGGGCGCTCGGCCTTTTACTGTCAGCCATCCTTCTGAGCTCATCCAGCACCGAGAGCATGACCAACTCGGTGCTGTGGTGTGCACGAAAGCCTGCCTGCCTCTCATGGAGTAGATGGTTAGACTCCAGATAGCTTGACAGAGATTTTAGTACATGCTGTTCGAGTACTTTAGACAGGAAGGGCAGCTGGGATATGGGTCGATAATTTTTTAAGACATTGGGGTCTACCCCCACTTTTTTTAACAGCGGTCTTACACGGGCTTCCTTGAAGCCAGTTGGGAGCCTGCCAGTACTTAGGGATTTATTAAGTGTGGCTAGAATATGGTTCTCTAAAATTGGGCCTGCCAAGCAAAAAATGCTTGGGGGGCATGGATCTGCTGGAGAGCCCGATTTCGTCTTTCTCATCAGTGACTCAAGGGTTAGCAGATCCATGGGGGGAAATGATAATAAGCAGCTAACCGTTGGTTTTAGATCGATATGCTGCTCAGTTAAACTGCCCCCCGTGCTTTTTATTTCACGCCTGATAATGTCAACCTTATCCAGGAAATATTTCTGGAAGGTGTCACAGTCTATGCTGCTTTCTGCATCTTGGGCTCTTTTTGTTAGTTCTTTTAAAATTTTGAATGTTTCCTTTTGAACATTATTCGCCTGATTTATACGGACCTCGTAGAATGCGGCTTTAGTTGTCTGGATAGATTTTTTGTAACTACGGAACGCCGTTCTGTATTGTTCGCAAGTGGCTATATCCTTATTCCTTCTCCAGTTTCTCTCTATGTTGCGCAAGGCCTTCCTTTGGTCCCTCAAGGCAGATGTGAACCAAGGGGCTCCCTTTTTCCCACTATTTTTTGTCTGAAGTTTCTCAGGGGCTATCTGATCAATGGCCTTTACCAGATAGTCCATCATGCCTTGATAATCCTGATCTACATCTTGATTGAGCATTATTGGCTGGGCAATTCCTCTAAGTGATGTAGTCAGTGTATCTTGGTCTACGTTTTTCCACTGACGGGTCAATCTGGTTTTAGGTACTGGACGTGAGGGTATGGTGTCCAAAGGGATGTCACAGTAGATCAGATGGTGGTCTGACCACATACAAGGAAGGATTCCGACTAATACCACCCTGAGATGTGTGGTCCATATCAAATCCAGGGTATGGCCTTTTATATGGGTGGGGGCATTCACAAGCTGCCTAAATCCTAGAGAAGACATGGTTGTCTCTAGGGTGTTGGCTGCTGGCTGTTTCCTATCTTTGTCCCAGTGAAAATTGAAGTCTCCTGTGACTATGACGTTTCTATATCTGGAGCACATGTCGGATGCGTAGGTCACAAAGGAATCATTAAAGCCTGGGGTTGCGTTGGGGGGGCGATAAACTGTGAGAACTATAACACACATGTTATCGAACATAATTTTTATCGCCAGCAGGTCGGCTAAGTCCGCTGACTCCGCCAGTATTTTAGTCACTGCTAGATGTTTCTTAAAAATTATTGCCACCCCTCCCCCTCGGGTGTTCCCTGTTCGATTCTGCCAGTGGATGTCATAATTTTCAGGGACAGCGGCTATAATGTCGGGTAGGGAGTTATCCCCCATCCAGGTCTCGGATAAGGTCAGGATGTCAATGTTTTCGTCCTGTAGTAGCGTGCAAATCTCGAGGCTATGACAGCATAGCGACCTAGTATTAAGGCTGACAAGCTTTAAAATATGTGGGGGGGGCTCGGGACATACCTATCAGCGGTGCCTGAATGGATAGTTCCTCGATGCAAGTGAGTGTAGCCAGATCTAAGGATGTCATGGCCCCATTTAGATGGCGGATTTCCTCACCAGAGTATGTAAGCCGTGTGGTGGGAGGCCCTGCCCCTGCGCCCTTCCGTGCGCGGACGGGCGCAGACGGGCAGGACTCTGGCACGACTCCGGCACAGGTCCGGCGCGTCCGCTGACCGCGTCCGCTGCGCGGAGACATAGCCGACCGTTTTTTATACTGGCAACTACAGCCCAACCAAAGATGGCCGCCACGTAATCCGGGACCCGGGGCTTCACCAGCCCTGCCGAGCACCTTGGGATCGTGGAAAGAGGAAAATACAGTCCTCAGGCTATGGTGCCAATTCCCCAGGTAATTTACAGTCTTTCAAGAAAATTAGATCTTTCAGGAAAGTGCAGGTCAAAAAGTGCAGTAGTGCAGGCAGCGAGGGGAAATTTTAAAATAAAGGGTCGGACACAAGGGAAATACAGTTTTAAAAAGCACACAGGTAAAATAAGCGTCCCGCCCGACTCAATCTCGGGGGCAAAATGAAATACTGGTCTCTCGAGTTATGGCTCCCACCTCCCCTTTTATACTGGCAACTACAGCCCAACCAAAGATGGCCGCCACGTAATCCGGGACCCGGGGCTTCACCAGCCCTGCCGAGCACCTTGGGATCGTGGAAAGAGGAAAATACAGTCCTCAGGCTATGGTGCCAATTCCCCAGGTAATTTACAGTCTTTCAAGAAAATTAGATCTTTCAGGAAAGTGCAGGTCAAAAAGTGCAGTAGTGCAAGCAGCGAGGGGAAATTTTAAAATAAAGGGTCGGACACAAGGGAAATACAGTTTTAAAAAGCACACAGGTAAAATAAGCGTCCCGCCCGACTCAATCTCGGGGGCAAAATGAAATACTGGTCTCTCGAGTTATGGCTCCCACCTCCCCTTTTATACTGGCAACTACAGCCCAACCAAAGATGGCCGCCACGTAATCCGGGACCCGGGGCTTCACCAGCCCTGCCGAGCACCTTGGGATCGTGGAAAGAGGAAAATACAGTCCTCAGGCTATGGTGCCAATTCCCCAGGTAATTTACAGTCTTTCAAGAAAATTAGATCTTTCAGGAAAGTGCAGGTCAAAAAGTGCAGTAGTGCAAGCAGCGAGGGGAAATTTTAAAATAAAGGGTCGGACACAAGGGAAATACAGTTTTAAAAAGCACACAGGTAAAATAAGCGTCCCGCCCGACTCAATCTCGGGGGCAAAATGAAATACTGGTCTCTCGAGTTATGGCTCCCACCTCCCCTTTTATACTGGCAACTACAGCCCAACCAAAGATGGCCGCCACGTAATCCGGGACCCGGGGCTTCACCAGCCCTGCCGAGCACCTTGGGATCGTGGAAAGAGGAAAATACAGTCCTCAGGCTATGGTGCCAATTCCCCAGGTAATTTACAGTCTTTCAAGAAAATTAGATCTTTCAGGAAAGTGCAGGTCAAAAAGTGCAGTAGTGCAAGCAGCGAGGGGAAATTTTAAAATAAAGGGTCGGACACAAGGGAAATACAGTTTTAAAAAGCACACAGGTAAAATAAGCGTCCCGCCCGACTCAATCTCGGGGGCAAAATGAAATACTGGTCTCCTTAACCAATAACCTTACCTTACCTAAAGAAGTTAAACATCCTAAGGACAGATCATTGCTTACTAAATTCCACCTGGGTTCTATCCGTACAATGATCTGTTTTCCTCCGGGTCAGTTTGATCCAAATGCCCTCTTAACTTGCCACTGTGATGACAATTCACCCCAGACCTTGATACACCTGGTCTTATTCTGGAAATTCTATGAATTTGTTGCGTAAAAGGTTTTTATTACCACTTTTAAAGGTGAGGGGTTTTAATCAATTTCGCCTAGCCTTTTTACATTTACAGTTGTTACCTGATCAGGTGGGGATGTTGGCGATCATCTGCTACTTAAAGGGTGCCTAACGCTGGAATAAAATGTGTGCCTAGAAAAATAATGACATTGAGATTAGGCTGGACTGCTATGTTTACAAGGTTTTTAAATGCTGATGCACCGTTCTTTGGAATTAATTGTAAAGCATTGAGCCCAATGAGGCCTTTTTAATGTTTTTAATATGGCTTTTCATGTAGATGTTTTTATCTTTTAAGATTATGATATATATAATCGAATAAAGATTGTTTATTGATTGATTGATGTGCATCATATGATAGACCACGCATTTGGGTGATTTGATTGCACAGAATGCAGGGGTATAAATCCATATTTCACTCACTCTTGTGAAATAGCAAAATCATTTCACTTGTCCCTGTGAAATTAAGGAAAATAGTTAATGGGTAAATACTAAATAGGGATTTTACATAATCATTAGGACAGCTCAAAAACGCAGCTTTACCAAAGTTTATAATTAAATCAGCATCTGTTCGAGAAAGCCTGAATATTCTAATTCCAGCCAATTCTCTTTGTTAGCTGTACCTTGTAGAGAACAGCTTAAATAATCTATAATTGCTTCTGACAGAATGTTGTGCACTTTTGTCCTCAATTTCAACCCTCTTAATTTCCATTTTTAATCTGATTTTTTGCACATAACCATACAGCATAATCCAGTATTTTGCAGTTTCCTTTTCTTCCAATCTAACTGCTCTGAAATAAACACAACATCAAAATATAAAATTAGTAACATGTAATATGCCTCTATATTATCATAGTGAGGTTCTGGTGATTATTTCCAAACAACTCCGCATTTGGCTTCCTGGTTTGTGGCGACACCATATCCCTTCAATGGCATTATGGGCTCACATACCACCTCTGTTTCTGGAGATTGTGCACGTTTCCATTTTCTGCATATTGCACACAGATTTTAATGTTTTTGCTAGTGCTCCCTTTTTTCATCCTTATTAACCGCCTTTAAGTAATAACAAGGATCCTCATGATCAGCCCCAAGAAGGAACAATTGGGTCCAAACTTACATTCAGGACACAACAGCACTCTGAAATTGGCAGGTTCCTACTGAAGACTTAAAAAATCTCAACAAGCCACAGGCTCCACTCCTAGAATAAACTCTTTCCTAAAGATTGGAATATATAGCTGACAGGCTTGTAGACAATATGAATCGTTTCTTTACCGGACTCCTCAAATAAGTTAAGAACCCGTTTTGGGCATGAACTATGTCTTGGTCTACTAAAGTGTAAGTAAAGTGGGGCGTGGTCAAGCAGCATGGCCGACAGGACGTGAGCTCCACCAGCTCCGTCCCGAAGACCGGCAAAATCCTGCAATAAACTGCTGCCCGGGCTGTCACACTACCTGTGACCTGTGTCGGAACTCCCCTTGACCCGGCTGAGGCCATTGATCCGGAGACGCGGTCCCGAATTCCTCCTTGAACGTAGGCAGAGTCACTGCAGGAGGTGGCGGTGGCGCGTTGCGTTACGCGACGCCGCGGACTGGGCCTATACGGCGGAGCCGGACTTTGGGCGATCCGCCTGACGCTGGCGGGCTGGGCGGGCCCCTGACGTGCCTCGACGTCTTATCCTGGGCCCCTGGAGGCAGACTGTGGTAGAGGAGAGGCAGCGGCTTTACACCTCGGCAATCGGAGGTGGAAGGAAGGACGACGCTGAGGTGCCGTCCATTTTGGCCGGGCTCCTGGGGCGGAGCTGTCCCGCCCTGTCGCTGCGGCTGTCGGAGATCGCCTGGAGGGTCGCCAGAGAGCATCTCTTTCGCAACGGAGGGCGTGAGTACTGATGCCCTGACACCTCGTGAGTGACCACGGCTGGAGTGGGGGTCCCGCCTGACTTGGTACCCGACCTGGCCTGATCCTTGAGACGGCGGCCGGTAGAAGCAGCGCGCCGGCTCCCCTCTGCCCCCCCTGAACTAAGTACTGCGTTTTGCTCCTACTCTCCGTCACCATACTGCCCCCGGGGAGGCACGGGGTCTGGCGCCCCTGTGGATGCGGAGGTCCTGCGCCCCCTCCCCCACACGTCCGTCATTTTGACTAAGCCTGGGTCGGGCGGTGAAGCAGTGTGGCGAGGTGCGCCTGTCCCACGGCCTGGCCTGAAACTGTAGACCCCTTCGGGGGGGGGCGATTTAAGGGATTTGCTGACTCCTGGCTGGTGGTGAGAGTATTCGGGCAGCGAGGGGGTGTTTGAGCCAGCACTGCCGCCTGCTCGGACCTTTGCTCCCTCGAGGGGGAGCCGGACCATGGACTTCACTATGCTACTGGGGCTGTGAGAAGGTGTGACTAGGTTGTATCTATCCTGCCCTGCCTGCTGGATCGGCTGATCTACCTTAGGGGCTACTTGCACCGTGTTGCCGGTGATCCTGGATTTGATCTGGTACCACCATTGTCCTTGTCCTGAACCTGGTCGGGAGGATCCTCCGAGGCCGGTGGGGCCCGGGGTGGGCGCCCTGGAGAGCGCTGCTTGGGCACTGCAATAGTCAAGATGGCGGCCCGCTCGGGCCGTTCCACGAAGGCCTCCCAACCAAACACGATCGTGCAGTACATACCCCGCGCCTCCAGCCACAGAGGATCACGCAGCAGACAGGGGCTAGAGATGAAGGAGAGGGGTCTGCGGAGCCATCCATAGCTGAACTCCTTAAAGCTATCCAGGGGTCCCACTCTGCCCTGGAGCGCCAAATAGAGACGGTCTCTGTGGATGTCAATCTCTTGCGGACAGACCTCCGCAAAGTAGCGGATAAAGTTTCGGACGCGGAGGGCAATATCACTCAGTTACAGGGAGAAGTTGCGTCTTTAAAGAAATCGCTTGCCCAACTTACCTCTACTACCCGCGCATTGGAACGACGTGCCGAGGACACGGAAGGGAGGGCACGTCGGAGTAACATCAGGGTCCTGGGGGTTCCGGAGCGACTGGAGGCGGGGAAACCTGAACGATTCCTAGAAACGTGGGTTCGTACACAACTGTGTCCGACTGGATTGTCCAGCGTCTTTATAGTGGAGCGGGCGCATAGAGCCCTTGTGCCCCCTCCACGACCAGGTGAGGCTCCTAGAGCCCTCATCGCGAAGATCCCCAATTACAAAGACCGGGATTGTATCCTTAAAGCCGCAAGAGAATCGGAGTCCCTCATGATTGAGAATAGTCGAGTGTCAATTTATCCTGACTATACCCAACAAGTGCAGGAACAGAGGAAATCCTTTTTGGGGGTTAAACAAAAGCTACGTGACATGCAGCTTCAGTATATGCTTTTATATCCTGCCAAACTTAAGGTACTGGCCCAGGGCCGCGCGCACTTCTTTGAGACACCGGCGGAGGTGTGGGAGTGGCTCGAGATCAGAGGAGATGATTTGCCCCCGGGTGAACGAGGTGGCCCGCGTGAGACTTGGGGGACCAGGCCGCAGAGGAGACATCGTGGTAGAAGAGGACGCTGATCTGGGTCCCGGGGTTCTCCTGTGACTCGACCCACGGTGGGGCAGATGGAGCTATTCATATGGAATCTTCGCCGGAGAGAGCGGGTCCGGGGTCGCCCGGGGCTCAACCTCCTGGTGAGATCTTGGTACCAGACACCTTGCAAGGGACGCCCTTGGGAACGGACTCGGCGGCGCCGGTGGTCCCGGAGACAGCCCTGACTGAATCGAGGTTGGAATGATCTTTTCCCTTTCCTCTGTTCTTGTTCATCCTGTTCCTTTGCTTTGCCCTCAATGTACCTTTCTGCATGGATGTCCTCTGATTGGGTGACCGCCTGCTAACAGTGTACTGGGTTACCGCACCCCCTCCTTGATGCTGGGGCTTCCTTGGATGTTGGACCATGCTATGGGACTGGCGCTCTGGCAGCCTGGGGAGAGGGGGTGGGGGACTGGCCGTGGTTCTGAGTGATGTTATGCCCACATTGTTGGCAGTATTGAGGAGACATGCCCGGGTATTTTTTCTTTGGTTTGTTGGGTCTTTCGGGGAGCTGGGAGGGAAGGTGGGTGGGTTTGGTTTGGTGTGTGTGAGTGTGGGGTGATTGGGCTGTATGGGGTGGCTGTGCACGTCCTGGCACTGGCGGGGGAAGGGCGGGGTGGCGTTTTTGTATGTTGCTATCCTATTGCTCGTGGGTGGGGGTGGGAGGGGGGATTTTGCGAACGTTTTGTGTTTTGGGGATGTTGGGGGGTGGAGTGGGATTCATGACAGAAGGTGCACTGGCATCATGTACACATTGATTCAGAATTGTGGGGAGCTCATTCTCTGGGCTGCACCCCCCAGGTTCACATATGGTGGGGGCCGGGAGGTCCCGGTTCGCGTTGCACCTACACTATGGCCCGTGTGGGCGTAATCATAAGGCATGGGTTTCAAGTTTTTAACATGGAATGTGCGTGGCCTGGGCACCTGCACCAAACGACACAGAGTCCTCACCTTCCTTAAACGTAACGGGGTCTCGGTCGCCTGCTTGCAGGAGACCCATCTAGATGATGACGGTGCACAGCGCTTGTCCAGGAAATGGAGAGGCCAGATTTTTCACTCCTCCTTCTCTACATATGCTAGGGGGGTCCTCATTTGGGTGGCCCCGGGGATTCCCTGTGCTGTACAATATATTGATGCGGATGTGGAAGGCAGGTACATATTGGCGAGGCTTAGGCTGGACGATAAGGAACTCCTGCTCCTTAACACATATGCCCCGAACACCGATGACCCGACCTTCTTCTCTCAGGTACAGGATCTTTTGGCTCCGAGTTTGGACGCGCCTCTCCTCTGGTTTGGGGATTTCAATTGTATACTGAACCATGAGCTGGACCGTCACCCACCCAGGGCGGGCACTAAGCCCCGTATGACGGCGCGTCTAAGGGAAGTGATGCATAACTTTGGGGCGCGCGACGTGTGGCGCACTTGCTACCCCACCCAGAAGCTCTACACGTGCTACACTCCGACCCATGGTACGCATAGTATGGTGGACCGCGTACTCGCGGCTAACTTCACCACCTCCATTACCTTGTCCGTTACTCACCAGGCTCGGTACCTGTCGGACCATGCCCCGGTGACGTGTGTGGCGCATTGGCCTGATCGTGCCGCGCGTCCGCGGACGTGGAGGTTGCCGGCTGATCTGCTACAAGATCAAGTAGCCAGGGAACATGTGGCGGAGACACTGACAGACTATTTGGAGCTCAACTGGGGGGGGGGATGACTTGCCCTACTCCACCAAGTGGGAAGCTTTAAAGGCAGTGGTGCGAGGCGCGTGTATGGGCCTCTCCTCTGGGGTCCGGAAACAATTGTTGTCAGAATTGCGAGATGCGGAGCTGGTGATTCAACGCGCCCAAACTCGTGCGGATCTGGAAGCGCTGGATCTTCAGACAGAGATGGAGGCCTTGATGTCGATTCATGACATACTCACACGTCTCGACAAATTTACGTTGGGCCAGTATAGGCAACGTCTTCATCGCGAGGGGGATAAGTCCGGCCGCTTATTGGCCTGGATTCTGAGGCGAGAGTTCGCACCTGAAAGGATAGTAGCCCTACGAAACCCCAATGGAACTATGGTCCACTCTGAGACGGATGTTCTTGAGGTTCTTCGTGACCATTTGCAGACTGTCTATGAGGCAGACCCATTGCTCTCGGAGGATGCCAGTCAATCGTATCTCGAGGGTCTCCAACTCCAGACCCTGCCGGAAGCTGCGGTGAAGGAACTTGACGCAAACCTGACACTGGGTGAGATTACTGCAGCGATGGCTGCCCTCCCCCGTGCTAAGGCCCCTGGTGGTGATGGATATCCGGTTGAGTTTTATCACACATTCGGGAATGTCCTGGCCCCCCTCGTTTTGCAGGTCTACAATGAGGCTCTGCGCGTTGGCACTCTTCCGCCTACTATGAATCAGGGAGAGGTATGCATGATTCTGAAGCCTGGCGGTGATAACACTGATCCCGCGGCATATCGTCCTATCACGTTGCTGAATACGGATGCGAAAATCCTCACTAAATTACTGTCTACGCGCCTTGCCTCATTCATGACCCGACTAATCCACCCCGACCAGTGTGGATTTATTCCGGGTCGTAACACGGCGATGAATCTACGTCGCCTGAATCACATACTACATGAAGTGCAGGGGCGAGAGGGTCCTCACGTGTTGGTCTCGGTTGATTTGGCCAAGGCCTTTGATACGGTGCACTGGGACTATCTGATGCAGGTGCTTCAGAAAATGGGGTTTGGACCTCGATTTCGAGATTGGATCCGGGTGCTCTACAAGGCGCCCCGAGCCAGGGTGCGCCTGGGATCGGCCCGCTCGTTGGAGTGGTCGCTCGGGAGGGGCACCCGACAGGGCTGCCCCCTCTCCCCTCTCCTGTTTGCTCTTGCAATTGAGCCCCTTGCAGTTTCCGCCCGCACTGAACTACAGACTTGGGAAATAGTAGTGGGTGACACCACCAATGTGGTCTCCCTCTACGCAGATGATGCGCTTTTCTATCTGACCTCCCCAGCTGAGGCCCTCCCCGCTTTGTTGCGGGTCCTGGACCAATTTGGCGCGGCCTCTGGGTTGCGTATAAATATTACTAAATTTCTAGTTTTCCCGCTGACGAATATTGTCCCGGACACGGAGCTTCAACATTTGGGCCTCCGTTATGAACGAACGGCATTCCGGTATTTGGGCATCCAGGTGGCCGCGTCCACAGAGACTTTGCTGACCTACAATATTGACAGAATACTGACGGCCCTTCGCAAATCTATTACCTTTTGGAACACACTCCCTCTCTCTCTCATGGGGCGCTTGGCAGTTGCCAAAATGGTGATGCTCCCTAGGGTCCTCTATGTTTTGCAGAATTCTTTGTGTTTGTTACCTCCTCGAGTGTTCCGTACATTGACCTCTCTCCTCACCTCCCTGCTTTGGGCGGGTGGGCGCAGTAGAGTCGCTTTGCGCACGATGACGAGGTGTTAGGATGAAGGCGGCCTTGAGGCCCTGAGATTTGACCTCTATTATTACGCGGCGCAGCTTCTTCCGGCTGCCAGATGGTTTGCCGACAATGAGAATTGGGAACTGGCACTACTGGCTGGTACGGCAACTGATAAGGCCCTGCAGGAAGCCTTGATGCAAGGTCGCGGAACCGACAACACTTTGCCTTATGTGGTGCACCACACAGCTAATATTTGGCAGCGCTTTGTCGAAAAAGTGCTGCAACGTGCACCGTTCCATAGAGAGCTCCCAGTTTGGATATTGGCCCGATACTCCGGTTGGAGGAAAGCATGTCTTTTCGGGAGTGGCGCTCTGGTGGTTGCGAGACCCTAGCGGACCTCCACCCGAACGACTCCTTTGTGTCCTTTGAAGGTGCCATGGAGTACTTTGGGCTGGGTGAGGGACAATACCTCCACTACGGTAGTCTCCAGGATGTGGTCAGGGTCACATGGCCCCAATTCCCGGAGGCGCCTCCGCTTACTAATACCCTTGACATCATCGTGTCCTGTGGGAGAGGTAGACGCCTGATCTCCCTCCTCTACTCCGCTATGCGCCGGGATTCAACCCCCCCGGTGGCCCCGGCCTGGGTGGCTTGGAAGACGGACCTAGGAGTGGCATTAGAGCCTGCACAAAGAAAGCGGATTGGGCTGTTGACCCATAAGGTCTCCTGTAATGCACGTTTTAAACTGATACACTTTAATTTTGTCCACCGCACATACATGACACCAGTCTCCCTCCATCGTATATCGGCGGATAGACGCCATAACTGTCCTAGATACGGAGCGGGAATGGCGGGCTTCCTGCACTTGGCGTGGGAATGTCCTCTTATCCAGGACTTTTGGCGCAAGGTGGTGAGGTATATTGTCCAGGCTACGCGCCTTAAGCTTCTGCTAGAACCACTCCAATGTCTTCTCGCGCTGGTACCCAAACCCAAAAAAAAGAGACTATCTTATAAGTTCCTGCAACTCCTACTAGTTTTGGCGAGGAGACGAGTGGCTATCACTTGGATGGGTCAAAGGGCGCCGGAGATTTCCCTATGGCTGAGGGACGCGAGGGAATGGGCCTTGGCCGAAGAGACCCATATGCAACGCACCCGTAGAGATGGAAAGTTGCAAGATGATTTGCTTGCTTGGCGGACGCTGTGCATGGAGGGCCTGGCGGAGGATGACTCAGATGCCACCAGTGCTGAGTTGTTTTCTTCTGTTGCCTCGGAGCCTGAATGTGGAGGGGAGGGTACTGGAGGGGAGGGCCGTGGGACCGTGTAGGTGTTCTCTGTTGCCACGCTACGGTACCTCAATATGTATGTATGCATATAGCTGAGATTCCCATAGGCCTATATTGCCTTAAATTGACTAGGCCGTCGCTGGCCCTCACACAAATGTCCTACTCTATTGGATCAGTACTAGCGATGCCATTATAGGAGTAAATTGTTGTTGTTAGACTGTTATGTAATATATGGATGTGACGTGATAAAAAATGGCGAGGACATTGATCCGTTTCATTTCCTTGGAGCGCAAATGCGAATTTCTCCTTTGTTAAACATGCCCTGATCCTACGCCGCCCAGCCTCCGGGATGTGGGCCATACATGGCTGTGTAGTGTCATTGGAACTGCATATTCTTGCTGATTGCATATCAATAGTGTTGATGTAGATATGCTTTGTGCCTTTTTTTCTATGACTTCGCTTCAATAAAAATATGTTTTAAAAAAAAGTGTAAGTAAAGTAGCTAGGAGTACACTGTCTAAGCACAGCTATGTCAGAACCCCCATTGTAAACGTATTTTAAATCCCAATTCGACTTTGGCGAACTGTAATTTTGTTTGAAACACACAAGGACTATTGTCTAACATGTCACCAGTGATCAGAACCCTTCCTCACCATCAATTTAGAGACACACACCTAATCTTGTCACAAACACACTCGCTCATTTAAGCCCTACCTTCTCTTCTTCTGTCAAATCTAGGGATCTCAACCTTACCACTCTGCCACTAAACTCTTGATTGTTCAGCTGGTGCCATTAACCACAGAGCCCCCCTCTCAAGCCACAGCCTTGCACTGAGGTAGGGATTCAGCTCGGCTTCCACAACCCATTTGTTCTGGAGCTTAGGACTTCTCTCTTTACAAGACAGAGATTCCGTGGTTAGTGCTCGGAGATAAAAGACCACCAGGGAGAATATCTAGAACAAGGCATGTTCAGGTGTACTGAAGAAAATTCGCAGTTAGCCTCTATACCTCTGTGGCAATAAACATTCTAACTCTGGCCTCGCAGCGGACACATGCTTTTCTTGCAGTCAGCACCAAACTCCCACATTCTACTGAGACATTGCATGATGCCCGAGTTAGGACTGTCAAAAGAACGTTCTGACAAAGGATTTACATTTAAACGTGCTGTTATTCGGAAAATAACTGAAACTCCTGGTTAAAAGCACTCTCCCTAGGTGAACATTCAAAGGCTATCATGATACATAAACAGATCTAAGAACACACTGGGGTTGGAGCAAATATTTCACTCCTTCCATAAATGATAATTAAACAAATATCTAGCCCTTTAAGCTTTGGAGGGTTACATATGCATACTCATGCTCATTGGTGTTATTGGTCGGATAATCATGTTTTAAAAAAAATATTAACATTTGTTTCAACGCAACGTCTAAACCACTATTTTTTTTCTTCTCAAACAGTCCATTTAGTTGTCTACCTTTATTTTTCACCACAGTTTCCTATCCACACCACTTGGGTTTCACAGCTACTCCATTCCAATCTATCATGCACACAGGGCCAGTCCATTTAGGTGCCCACAGCTTTCCAACATACTCTATTGTATAGGCCAGCCCCCAGCTATATGTCTTTTAACCCCTTCCATGCTGGTGACGAACCCCCGCCGTCACGCTCTGCGGCGCTCGTGTGCTGATGACGGCTGGGGTTCGTCACGGCCCCGCCCTGTTCTTTTGTTAACCGCACAGCGGCGGAAATGGCCCAGCATGGAAGGGGTTAAGCCATAATGCTTGTCGTGTCTGGCTTGTAAGGAAGACAGACACTTGGGTACTTGTTCATGAGCTTTATTTTCTATGTCTTCTCAGGTCCCTGTCCCTACTCTATCTGCCCTCATCCTGTCCCTGCTCCTCCTCTTCCCTTCCACCCCACTAGCTCCACCCACCCAACTACTAGACTGCCAACCATATAACATCTCCCCCCTTTTTAACAAAACGCAAAACAATATGTTGACTTATATCTCTTCAATGAGTCTCTTTGGCCGCCGTATGTCTCGGCGAGGTCTCGTGTCCAATGTTCCAGTATTCACATCAGTCACAGGTATACTCAGTTGACCTTGATTCTCCTGATCACCGTGATCCGATGCTTCCGGGCGGAGTGTCTCTGTTGGGTCTACCAAAAGTCCTTTCGTGTCTCTGGGACATTTCTTGAAGTGGGACACATTTCTAGTAATTCGCCGTTGGTCAGACTCCGCAGTCAGCATAGTACCTTTCTGTTGGGTAACTAGCAAAGGTTCGTCACGGAATCGACAATCAGTTTTCCTTTGTTGGTCTTGCTTGACAAGTACATAGTCCCCTTCATGCAAGGATGATGATCTCGCCCTTCTCTTGGCATCGGCGTACGATTTCATCTTGTCTTTGTTGTGCTTATCCGTCTCCACCATTTCTAGATGGCTGTGAGTGGGTGATACAGCTCTCAGGGCCCCATCCCAGGTCGGGATGCGATTCCTCATGGGGCGTCCCAGCATCAGGGTTGCGGGGCATTTTCCAGTGGTTGAATGAGGAGTTGTCCTATAGGCTCTGAGGACCTCGTTGAGAGCCACCTGTAGATCTTTCTTTTCAGCAGTGGCTTGTTGGAATGTCTTTTTGATCGTGGCCATAAATCGTTCGATGGTGCTATTTGCCTGTGGCCAGAGGGGTGTAACTTTTCTGTGATGAAAGTCTAAGTGCTTTGCAAACGCATCAAACTCATGCCCACTGAATGGAGGTCCATTATCTGATTTCACCACTCTGGGGACACCCCATGTTGCAAATATTTCGTCCAGCACTTTGAGAGTACTGGAGGCACCTGTGGATGGCACAAACTGTGCGAAGGGAAATCGTGAATATTCGTCGATTATGGCTAGGACATATTTGCCAGAAGGTAGTGGTCCGTAAAAGTCCATGGCAATTTCTTGCCATACTCCGTCTGGTAGGATGGTCATTTGCAATGGGGCCGGTGGATCACCTTTGCTTGTCAGCTGACACAGATGGCAGTCTTTCAGGCTGGACTCTACCATTTGGTCGAGGAGGGGAAACCACACGCGTTCCCTGAGGGCTCGCTTTGTCGATACTACTCCCCTATGGCCTTCATGAGCCATATCGATGACGCCTTGCCGTAATTTACCAGGGACCACAATCCGTTGTCCTCGTAGTATGATACCACTTGTGGTCACAGATAGCTCGTCATAGACATGTCGGAACGCTTTCAACTCCTGCTTGGTGTCCAGATCATTGTCTTCGTCTTGGGGGTCATGTCTCCACCGATTGGTTTGGATCTTGCGGATCACTTTCTGTAAGATGGCGTCTTGTGCCGTGGTGTCTCGGATAGCATCCATGGGAATGGCAGGTGGCAGTGCCTGATCGGCCACAAAGTGGATGTACTCCTCAGCAATTGACGGGATAGAGCCAGTTGATGCATGAGGGTGCCAAGACATGTAGTCGGCCGGGTTTTCTGTCTTCCCCGGCTTGTGAACGATGGTGAAAGTATACTCTTGGAGTCTCAGGCCCCACCTCTCGATCCTGGGGGGCATTTTGGATCTGGGGTTGCCGTAGATGGTGACTAGTGCCTGATGATCGGTGATCAAGGTAAAGTGCTTGCCGTAGAGAAAAAATTGCCTATGCCCCCAAGTGAATTAAAGTACAAACTGACTTCCAGTACGAGTAAACCACAATTTGTTAGTTTACACAAAACATTTTATGTTTGTTAATTGAATGCTCAGTTTACAAAAAGAGAGAAAATCACAATAAGCAGAACTCAGATCACTATCAACCTCATGGTTGAGTCATATATACATTCACAAACAAATCAAAATCACAAGTGCAATACCCAACAAAATAGTGAACAATTTACAAAAACATTAGCATATTCACAAATGCCAACATCACATTGAATACATGGACCATAAAAACTTATTACATTTGAAAAACCAGGGTTCTTTGTAAACTGAGCATTCAATTAACAAACATAAAATGTTTTGTGTAAACTAACAAATTGTGGTTTACTCGTACTGGAAGTCAGTTTGTACTTTAATTCACTTGGGGGCATAGGCAATTTTTTCTATGTTCATATTGTGAGGCCCTGCCTACCCTCCTTCCCATTGGGCCCAGCCACATTTGTGTGTTCCTGCCGTAGAGAAAGACATGAAAGTGTTCACATGCCCAGACCACCACAAGACTCTCTTTCTCAGGCTGCGAGTATGCCCTCTCCGGATCGGACAAACTGCGGCTGGCATAAGCAACTATGCGTCTCTGGTCAGAGTCATTTTCATATTGCGCCGGAATAGCCCCTAACCCCACGAGGCTGGCATCTACGGTGACTTCAGTCTTTCGTCTGGGGTTCAAGTAGGAGAGATTGTCGGCAGATTCTACTGCCCGCTTGATCTCCGTGAAGGCTTTGTCGCACTGGGGTGTCCAGTCAAAAGGGTGACCTTGTTTGGTTAACGTGCGAAGAGGATGGCTGATAGTCGCATAGTCCCGAATGTAGCTGGCGCAATAGCTGGCCATCCCAAGGAACTATCTCAGCTCACTGACATCCTGAGGGCTCTTGGTGTTGTTCAAAGTTGCCACCTTGTCTGGATCGGGCTTCATTCCTGCGCCCGAGAAGATGTGGCCAAAGAATTTTAAGGTGGACTGGTGGAACTCACATTTCTCTTTGTTTAAAGTTAAGTTTGCATCTAGCAGGGCGTGGCACACGCGATTGAGTGCAATGTCGTGTTCCCGTGTGTCGGAGCCATACACAAGGATGTCGTCGCTGTAGTTCAAGGTATTGGGGATGTGCTGAATAATTTGCCGAATGGCCTCTTGAAAAATCTCCGCGGCTGATGAGACGCCAAAACTTAACCTCTTATACCGGAAGAGTCCAAGGTGGGTTGCGAACGTTGTGATGGAGCAGGACTTGATGTCCAGCTCCAGCTGGTGATAGCCTTTGTTCAAATCCAGCTTTGAAAACACCCTGGCTCCGTTCAGGGCAGAGATCATGTCGCATAGAAGCGGCCCTGGATGGCGCTCAAGTTCTATTGCAGTGTTAGGTACTCGCATGTCGACACACAGTCTTACTTTGCTAGTGGTGCCTTTCTTCGGTACGATGACCACCGGCGACACCCACGGGGTTGGGCCATCCGTCCGCTCAATGATGTCAACTGATAGGAGGTCATGGATTTCATCCTCGACGGCCTTTTGGAGGTGGAATGGTACACGTCGAGGGTGCTGTGCCACAGGTCTGATCTGCTCGTTGATGTGCCGATGTACCTGACGTCCCTTCATCTTCCCTAGACCCAGAAAGAGGCGGGGAAAACGGTTGACAATGTCCTGGTCATCACAGACTTTGAAAAGGATTTCAACGAGTCGGAGACGCTCTGCAGTCGGCAGGCTGAGCAGGCAGTCAGCTTCTGGGCCCTTGATGACATGGATGACAGCCTGTATAGTGACGTTGTCGTGTGGGAGTGTTGTCGGAAATTTACCTAGGCATTGAAGCGGTTTCTTGGACATCCAAGTGAAGACTCGGACGGGTGCATGCGTAAGCGGGGGCTTGGGGCGCATCCTCTCATATTCTGTGACAGGGATGTAGTTCAGCGACGCACCGCTGTCCATCACGAATCTGGTGTCATGGTTCCCTACTTTTATGTCCAAGCGAGGGTACTTCTTGAGTTGGTCAGGGTCTGCAATCATGTTCACATATTGAACTGTATGTCCAGAATCTCTAGATGATGATCTGGAGTCCCGGGACCGGGATCTGCGCTCCCATCGAGATCTGCGCGATTCTCTGCTGGAGTGTGACGAGTCAGAAGATCCCGTGTTCCTGTCGTGAACCGCTCTTATGTGATGTTTTCTGGTGTCGGAACGAGATGACCTCGTGGTTTCACTTCGCCTCTCCTTGTGATAGTCCCCTCACATTGCTTCAAAATGATTTGTCCGACCACATTTCCTACATCTCTGGCCCATGGCCGGGCAGGCGTCCACATGAGGATAATCATATCCACACCTGCAGCATCTTTTCGTTCTTTCCGGTCTTCTTTCCTTCCGGCCAGGCTCTCGCCTCCTGTGCTCTGAATGGCTTTGGCGAGACGACGGCAGTGTTCTCCATTGTTTGTCTCTCGAGCTCCTTCGACTGCTGCCGTGATCTTGGACGCGATGCGCTTGCTCGTGACTCACATTGCGCCCAGACTCAATGGTGGCGGCGTGCTCCTCGGCCTGATCATAGACACGAGTCATTTCTTCAATGTCATCTAGTTCATGAGGTTTTCTTAGTAACCGCCTCCTGAGGGATTCTGAGTGACACCCATCTATGATTTGTGACTTTATGGCAGCGTCCGTTGAGAAGGTGTCAAACTCGCAGTGTCTCGACAGTCGTCGCAGGCGAGTGATGAATACGCTCATGGCCTCATCTTTTCCCTGACGCGCTTGATGAAACGCGTGTCGCTCATAGTCAACATTTCGTTTGTGGAGGAATTTTTTCTTCAGCGCTTCACGTACTTTATCATATGTTCCAGCATCTGCAGCTGGGAGGTCTTTGATTATTTTGCTTATTTCTCAACCGGCCAAATTGCGAAGCGCAATTAGTTTCTCCTTATCGACAGTCACCTTGGATCCTTCAATGTAATCTTCAAAATCTTCGAGCCACTCTTGCCACTTGGGGCTCATGCTTCCTCCTGTCGTTAGCGTTAACGGCTCTGGGGCCCGCAAATGCGATCCTCCAGCGATGACGGGCTTGACTTCGTTATGCTGCGGCGATGTTTCTGGGGTCACCATCTTGGTGACGCGAGCTTCCCGCCTATTCGGTCTCTTGTTGGCTTGTCGCCGCTCGCTCTCGGGTATCTGCGCAGTTTAGTTCCGGTCGTCACTTTTCTGCCGTTCACTTGGTTTGCCTTGTGCTTGTTCGAGCTTGTCTCGCACTTCTTGTGATTTTCCACGGCTCACTTGGCTTGACTTGTGCTTGTTTGACTTTATCTCACACTTTTTTATGCTTTTCTGCTGCTTAATCTTGTCATTTCTTTCTCCGCCTGACTTTAAGATGGCCGCCACACAATGACTATGGAGTCTGTCCTCACGCTTGCCTGACTCCAAGATGGCCGCCGCTAATGGCTGCACACGAGGCTTTTCTCATGCTCATTCAATCTCAGACGTTGCACTTGGGACTCACCGGCCGCCGCCTTCAGGAGGGAATCAGCGCTTCTCCTGCCTTTCACGCTCACTGCCTTGGCTGCTGGGTTCAGGTGAGGTCGGGGTGGGCTCCCGCCTCGCTTCTTGTGGTTTCGCGCGCTTGCACGGTGCAACCGGGCCAATCCTCACGCATCCGGCGTGAGGCGCGATTTTGGCACAAATTTCTTTCTTTCTCTTGAGCGTGTCGGCGCTCACTGCTTCGGTCCCTCTCAGCTCACACACAGTCGCCAGACTGGGGGGCAGGGTCACCTGCTGCTGGCCTCTCGTTTTAGGCGGCAGCTCCGTTTTCTGCACCAGCGTTCCTCTTCATAGGCGCTGTTGGGGACAGGGCACTTCAGCAGGGTTCTATCAGCAAGGGGACTGCCGATCCCACTCTCGTCGCCAGTTGTCGTGTCTGGCTTGTAAGGAAGACAGACACTTGGGTACTTGTTCATGAGCTTTATTATCTATGTCTTCTCAGGTCCCTGTCCCTACTCTATCTGCCCTCATCCTGTCCCTGCTCCTCCTCTTCCCTTCCACCCCACTAGCTCCACCCACCCAACTACTAGACTGCCAACCATATAACATCGCTCAACTTTACAAAAATAATGTCTCACAGTTTTCAGTAGACTGCTTGAGGTAACTCCCGAATTTAACTGGAGTTCCTGATCAAAACTGCAGAAACACCCACTCTCACAACGACCAACACTCACATGACAAAGTGCCATAAAAGATAAAAAGGTGAACTGGACATTTTAAAAATACAGAAGTAAAAAACAAATCCTGAAATCTTGGTGAATATGGATGATTTCCCAAGTAAGAAAAAAAAAACTAAGGACACCACACAATTGGGGGCATGGGTGGACCAGATCAGGGGTGTCCCATATGTTTATTTAAATTAAGGCAATCTAAAAATAAAATGACCTATGAAAGCATAATCCTTCAGAACGGTGAACTCCATACTACTCATTTCAAGAATTGTCAAGCAACCCCTTTGAACTCAGTAATGCAAAAGTTCTGCCAACGTTCTTTTGGCTTACACGTCTGCAGTGCTTAATTTGTACAACTATAGGTGCCAAGGCTCTCGTCAGGAGGCCACTGCAGCTTGCAACACACATTACCCCTGCCAGAGCTGCCAATGATAGTAACAACACAACTACTAACCATCACATTCCTACAAGTGTGACAATTTGGACTATTCCAAGCCCCCAAAGCTACAAGATGGACTTGGGCAGCAGGTAATAGTGATTTTCAATATATATTGAATTAATAATTAACTGTTGTTGTGGTCACCTCTGAATTAGCCAGACAGTGCCACCTTGTGGCAGACTGTCACAAGTGTTGGTGCTGACAATTAAGTGCCGGAGCCGAGCACCGGGAATCACTGGCTCAAATTAAGCATTGCAGGTCTGTAAACTGTAAAGGTGGGGGAGCCACTGAAAGCTCGAGCAAGATTCGAGCCAAATGCCTGGCTCACCTCTAGGTTCCTTGGAACGTCGAGCCCAAAACAAGACAAGCTTCTGCAGGCTATGTTGCCAGGTAGATGCAGCGGCTGACAATGTATCAGTAGGAGCCAGATTCAGATCCTGGCCTTGGCTCAGCATCCTGTGAATCCCGGCAAAACTATGTGCCAAAAAAAAAAAGAACATGTAAAATAGTCTTTCTCTTTCATGAAGCTTTGTTATGTCCTTGGGCAATGTTTGCACCACGCTGAATTGCCCAAAATAAAGAATGGATTCTGCAAGTCATCCACAATCTAATTTCATACACCAAGAGCTAACCATAGCGCATTAACCTTTAATGCCAATGTTGTCGCTGAATTGAAGTGTGAAACTGGAAAATTCTGGATTAATCCCAGGCTCCCTGCTCGGCCAATTGTCTGATCCTAGGTAAATACTTTATTTCATCGAGTATCCTTTTTGTTCACTATCACATAAGAGAGCATCTTTAAATACTCGAGTTTAAGATGTATGCTGTAGAAGGAAAAAAACAGTTGTGTTTGTTTTAATAGCCATCTATAATAGGAATCTAGGCCATATATACAGTATATATGACAACTGGCTAGCCTCTTAGCTCACTAATCGAATTTCAATCCGGACTGAAAAAGGACGGTTTCTCTTCACATGTTTAAAAACTCCCACTTTTAACGAATACTTTTCAAATAATCTGATAGTAAGGTGAAACGCTACCTCATGTTAAAGAAATACACTTCATTGAGTATTGAAGGGAACTTAGCGTAGTCTAACGTGATGTATGATGCATAATGTACATGTCAAAAGATTTCAGAGCTCGGCTGGTGCAGCCTGAGCCGACCTTTGGCTCGGCACTGACTCGCTTCTCTTTGTTTACTTGTTGACTTGTCCACCTTACTAAACTGTCAACATCAAAATTTAGCTCCTCAAGTTTGTTCTGAATAAAATTTTAATTTTCTATGGTGACTTCTCTTGCTCATCACCGTTTTCAGTTCTTTTATTTTCTTTGCTTCACTCTCCCCCTTATTTGCTTCAGTCAATTTTCCTCTCCCATCCTAAACACTCCCCACTCCCACGCCAGTTAGCAGTGTGAAGCAGACTCCATGTGACGCAAGCACCTTATACATCTATAATAAATTAAAGTGTGTGCTTCATATTTATTGATCAATAAAAATTGTAGTTTTGCTATTTAAAAAAAATAATAATTTCGTTCTTAGTATACTGAGTCTGATTTTGTTGCTCTGAAGTAATGTTCAGCAGTCCCATTTGTAGACTGCCTGCAGTGATTTGAGACAGTTTAGTTTGCATTAGGCCCAAATAAAAATATAAAATGTAAAACCTATGTGTGTTATTCCCTAAACTGAGCTATATTAACATGCCCTTTACATCGACAAGGCATGAGTGCAACCTCACTTACTATTCTAATTCCACTGCTAGTAATCTGGGTGCTAGAGCCATGCTAAGATGAAGGCTAGTGAAGGTTATGTTTACGGTGTTTCTCTATGCATCATATGGCGATGTAATAGCAGCTAAAATGGTGCATATAGGAGAACTACAATAACGTTCGCTAGCTGGTTACCATCTTTGTGTGACTATTATGTTTTAGGACCAACCTATGTACCAGGTTAGTTCATAAAAGACCTACTCACTGTGGGTTGTAGAACAAGCTTCCTAATGAATATTCATTAGGCTTGCCACAATTTGCTACCCCGTGACTGGCTACAAATTACAATCACAAGAATGGTGGTCTGCAAGGGACAGCAAACCCATAGCCCGATGACTGTATTCCAAAACAGAACACTTTCTTGAAAGCAGCCCAAGATCCTAAAAGAAATTGTGGTTGCTTTAAAAAAAAAAAAAAAGTTTTCTGTTTTGGAAAACTTTAATGAGAGCAGGCAGTGGTACGGTGAAGAGGTCCAAAAGTGACCCCTTCCCCACTGCAAATGAGCTATCACCCCAACTTGGGAGTCTGGAATGAATTAATCTATCGTTTGCCACTGGGATTACAGTTGCATACCATTGAGAAATAGGTTAGTGAATCGCAATTTGAAAGGGGCACCCCTAACACATCCTTTTCAAATTGAGATTCAGTAATGATTTCTAAAACCAGTTTGCGGTTCGGTAGAAGTTTCCATAATCGCCATATGGGATTAGTCAGGGGTGTGGAATTTAATAAAACATCTACTTGTCCATGGGGCAGGCTGCTTAATAAATCTACTTGTCCTGTAACAAAATCCACTTGTCTCCTTTGTGCCATGTAATGCGGCAACAAATTACGCAGCAATCTCATTATATAGGAGTTCTGATTTAGCCTCTCTGATTATGCCAGGGTTCATACCATAGCAGTGTTTGAATACTAGCAACTCCCTTATGCTGCTATGTTTCTACAGGTCTACATACTGGGGCTGAAGGTAGTGGTAAGCAATAGTTCCATGGTTGGAATGCCCTTTTTAGTCTGTGCAAACCTACTAACGTCCATGTTTTAAGGGTTTTCACCAATTCTTCTCTAATCATTTCCCATACTGAGAACGGTTGGAAATGTATTACTGACAGTGGCAGACTTAAAACTTCTTCCAGGGTTGGGAAAAAAGTGGTTGGAGGAAAAGTGAACTTGAAAACATTCAGATTTTCACATAAGCAAATCTACACCTGCATATTTGCTCATGCTAAAATGCAGTTCACAAATAATTTCTGGGAGTACTATTTCTTGGCCTACTTCTGTAAATTCTTGTGAATTCATGGAAACTGTACATATGCAGTTAATGCAAGGATATATACAATGGATGCACTTTTGAGACTTTTTTTAATAATTGGGCCTCTAATTAGGCCTGGCGTTAACCATGACCTTTTGTTTTGTTTTGATTCTGTCTCTCCCCGTCTGTCTATCAGCTGGCGTCCCTGTAAGTGACAGTATTTTGCTCTTTTAGAAGGAGCATATTGGCACACAAAGTCGTTTTGTTCAGTGCCCAGAACCGCTGTCGCAATGTGTGCTGAGACCAACATTTTTTTGTTTCGCTTTTGCCAATGCTTGTTAGAATGGTTAGAACCCAGCAGCTCCCACACTGTTAAGGTTTTACAAAAACCATGCCTAAACAAGTCACGCCTTGACAAAACTAAAAGGCTGACCACCAATTTCAGACCCTCTAGCTTTGACAATGCTTGTTTATTTTTGTTTTCCATATTCGTATTTAAACTGGTTACACTGATATTCCATTCTGAATATTTTTGGGAAATACTAACATAAATCAACATGTTACTAAATGATGCTGCAAAGATACGGTACCTAAAATCTTACAGTAGTTTAGCTAAATGTTTTCTTTTCCTACATGCATTTTTTTGTGAACGTTTTATTTTGAAAGCAAAGAATCATCACTCTTGCTTTTAAGCTTCTGCAAATATTCGCATATAATCAGAGAGCATTCTGGGTGCATTATACAGAGCCTCATATTACTAAACTTTGAAAATGTGTGTACACTTTGATACTGGAACCACCGTCAGTAGTGCAGGCTGAGCTTAAAACATTTACTTTTAGTGCTCACCCTAATAATAAAGGCTTTGCGTTAATGAACCATATATACAAGTTTGAACAGCATTAACACACATATTACATATAACACACACATTACCTTACTTCTATAGAATGCCCTTCTCTGATCCACAATGTGGTGCGGTAAACTGTCAGTCAAAGGGTTTGTGCTGCAGGGGGTTGGGCCTACTTGTCCCATGGACAAAATGCACATTAAACCTTGTTGCCCTTGACCCCAAACAATATGTCCTGGGCTTCGGGCTTTAGGAATTCCACATCCCTGATTAGTATATATTTAAAAGAGTTCTAGTGGTCACAAACCCTGCATTTTACTGAAACAGATGGTTAGTGCCCCCCAAAACCCTTTGTAAATCTGAACCCTACTTTCACTCCACTAGAACAATGTTATCAGTGTACATTACCAGCAAAGAGGTGTGCAACAATGTTGGGTGGGGGGGGGGGG
Organism: Lissotriton helveticus; assembly: GCF_964261635.1. Lineage (NCBI taxonomy): Eukaryota > Metazoa > Chordata > Amphibia > Caudata > Salamandridae > Lissotriton > Lissotriton helveticus. The sequence continues at coordinate 1,381,221,391 of NC_136067.1, forward strand.
GGGGGGGGGGGGGAGTACAAAGCCAAAGTAATCTGAAATTCAAAAACTTGTTTGGCATCAAATGTTACAGACTTTACAAATCAAACATAAATAAAAACATAAAAAGCCGAAAGTCTAAATTCTAACACTATTTTTCCGGAGTCTGAGACTTAATACCTGTAAGTCTAAACGGGTGAAAAAAGTTGAGATGAGTTTGCCTGATCCAGGCTAAGGCACTTATTGGGCATTGGTCACCTAAAAGGCCACACATTACCCCTACAATCTAAATGATAGAACAATCTAAAATAAGCAATTTATACAATTAGTAATGTGTAAAAGGCACATACGAGGTCCATAACAAAGAATTGGTAGGGGGACTTATCATAGTTTGAGTGTGACAAAAGGCAACAACATTCGGACACGGAATTGCACACAAAAGGAAAGCAGATAGCAATCAAGTTGGAGAATCTTCCAGTCAAGATGAAGTAAGTTCATGGGATAGCTTGCCTGTGTGCTGTTCACGTATGAAGCACATCCATATGTTCCAACATACCTAAATGACTTACTACAGCAAAACGATAATAATGAGTCCTGAGGCAATGTATTGATCAATTCATTTCTTGTTCTTGCTCCTAACCTTGAACTCGCCTTGTGTTAAATAGCAGCCTCACCCATTGCAAGATCATCCACAAATACTAGAACTGGGGGTAATACATCGCCTTGTGCTGACCTGATGCTAGCAGTCTTATCAGGGCTCTCAACATATTTGTGTATGGTACTGTAGAATTGTCCCTTGCTGTTATAAGCATAAAGAGATGAGATCTGATGCCATTCTCGATTTCCTGGAGTCAGGAAAGGCTCCGGTTTGGTGCACTCAAAGAAACTTTGCACATTCCTCTCTGCCAGTTTGGCAGCATGTTCCTTGGCCTTGGTCTCAAACATCTCCTTCTCCTTCTCCATGTAGATTTTCCAGAACTTGAGTTGCAGAAAACTGACTGGGGAACGGCAATGGCTGATGCATGTGCATACCAGAGTAAATGACATGACGCTGGCGATCAGGATCCAGCCCAACACCTGTAGGACAGAGCAATAAGTTATTGAACTTACATTATCAAGTACTTCCAAGACACCAGCATTTTTTTTTATTAGGCACTGCCTCGATGCGACAATGAATATTTATATTGGGTTTTGCCAACACGCATTCACAGTTCTGAGATTTAATCTTCAGGCAAATGTTAAACTACCCAACAGATACATGCTAGTCCCAAAGCTTTACATGCACTTCAGAATAGTACAACAAGCTAAAAGAGTGGAGCAGACATTGAGCGGCAATTCTATAGAACAGACAGACACAGAGACGTTTTAATGCATGGGCAAAGTGGGCTCTGGCCCAGGTCCCCAGTCTTTCAGGGGGCCCCCTGACAGAGTCAGCTCTGTTCTCCAGAGTTTTGCCCTAATGACTTTGAATATTTCTTATACAGATTGTTTTAAATACTGTTTTCCTTTATTTAATTTTTTTATGTACCTGATGTGCGAGTCTAGTACAACCATTTTGCAGAGAAATGTTGTGTTTATGTCTCATGCGATATACATCAAAAAAGTTTATTTTAGAACAAGGCCTAACATATAAGAAATGGGAGGGTGTCATACAGATTATTTGCAGTAATATTGGTGAGGTGCTGCTGTGTTACAATATTGAAAACACACATAACTATCCCTGAATATTAGATGTAAACACATTTAGGGCCTTATTTATGAGAAGTGATGCATCACTGTATGAAAACAGGGATGCGTCACTTCTTAGTGCGCCCTCCTTGCGACACGATGGATGCGTCATATTTACTGTATGATGCATCATGTCGCAAGGAGTTACAGATATGTCAGTATTTCTGACGTATCTGTAGGCGCAACAGTGATGCATTGCTGGTGTGTGTGTGAAAATAGACACAACTCCAGCACTGTGTCCTTTCACATGGGGCAAGCCCCATGTGAAAGGGCCTGCTTCAGTCTTACGCCTGCTGTAAGGCAGGTGTAAGATATTGATGCAATGGCGTCCTAGAAGTGGCGCACTGAGTTCTCATAGATTTCAATGTGCTACTTCTACTAGGCTTTTTGCGGGGCAACACCCACCCCGCATACATTATACCTGGCACAGGTATAATGTGGTGCAGGGGTTTACAAAGTGACGCATCTGCCTAGATGCGTCATCTTGTAAATAGGACGCAACATGGCACATTTGTTAAGCTGCCGGCATCAGCGGCATAACAGTGAAGCAAGGCCTCATAAATAAGGCCCTTAGAGTTTGGACAAGTGTTCCTTTGCACTGTCAGCGACCTAATGAAATGAAATAGTGTATTTAACCCCTTCCCTGCTGATGACGAGCTAGACTCGTCATGGCACACAGTGGATGTGTGCTGATAACGAGTCCAGCTCGTCATGGGCCCTACCCTTGGGGGAAGCGCTGGCGCTCCCCCCGAGGGTGTTCGATTTTGCCCCCACAAAGGGGGGTGGCAGCGGAAGAGCTTCCGCTGCCACCCCGACCCCCCCATGGGAATCCCATGACGTCAACGCGCACTGCGCACGCTGACGTCATCAGGGAGTCCCCAACGCTCTGGAAGCCATTTGCTTCCTGAGCGTCGTGGAGAAGGTAGGTGTTTTCGTTCCTGGGGGGGTTTTGGGGCCGCAAGAAGATTTCTCTTTGCAGGGCATTTCTGCCTCACGATCGCGCACAACGTCGCGATCGTGTGGCGGAAATCACCCCACTAGCACCAGGGATTTAATTTTAGAATGTAGGAAGCGACCCCTTGGGCAAGGGTTGCTTCCAGGTGGGGGCCAATTTAATTTTTGATTTTCTGCCTCCCCCCGGGGGCAAATCGGCCCGTTTTTTCGTCTGTTTTGCCCAAGGGGTGGGCAGAAAATCGCTACTAGCACCAGGGACATTTATGGGGGCATTTTTTATGCAATGGAAGTGACCCCTTGGGCAAGGGTCGCTTCCATGTGCGGGCCATAATATAATTGGATTTTCTGCCCCCCCTGGGGGCAAATCGGCCCATTTTTTGGCCGTTTTGCCCACATGGGGGGGGGGGCAGAAATTCGCCACTAGCACCAGGGATTTCATTTTAGAACGTAGGAAGTGACCCCTTGGGCAAGGGTCACTTCCAGGCGGGGGCCACATTTTGATTTATTGCCCCCCCCCGGGGGCAAATCGTCCGTTTGCTCCCAGGATGGGGGGGGGCAGAAAATGCCACTAGGCACCAGGGATTGTTATGGGGGCAATTGTTTTTGCAATGGAAGCGACCCCCTTGGGCAAGGGTCGCTTCCTAGAGGGGGCAATTTTCAGGAATGTTTTCTGTCCCCCCTGGGGGCAAATCGACCCATTTTTTCAGCCTTTTTGCCCCCAGTTGGGGGGGGGGCAGAAAAATGCCACTAGGCAACAGGAATTTTTTTAATGATAATTCCAATAGAATAGAAGCGACCCCTTGGGCAAGGGTTGCTTCCAGGTGGGGGCCCATATATATATTTTGATTTTCTGCCCCACTAGGCCCTAGGGATTTTGTTTTGTAGTGTGTGGAAGTGAGCCCTTGGGCAAGGTTCGCTTCCAAAGGTGGTTATATTTTTGGATGTTTTTTTCTGCCCGCCCCCCTTGGTACCAGTCAGTCTTTTTTTGTCCTTACTGCCGCCGGGTGAAGGGGGTACAGTAAGGACAAAAAGACCGACTGGCACCAAAGGGGGTGGGCAGAAAAAAACATCCAAAAATATAACCAGTGTCTTGGTGGAAAACCTCACCTAATCCCCATTGGTCGCAGCCCTATTTGAAGGCCCATTTGGCCGAATGTCCTTTTGGGTTGCGACATTGTGTGTTATATTTTTTATTGTTATATTGTTTGTGAAATGTAATAGTAATTTTTTTATTTCTCTATTTCATTCTAGTTCAAGGCTTTTGCTGTTTGGATTGTTGTAGGTTGCGGTTCTGTTACTGCTGGTTTTGCAGTTTGTGTAGTTACATGTGCTTGGTAAGTGAATGTATTTTGTACTATTCACTCCAAAGTAGTTTAATTTCCCTAGATGAATGTGTTTTTGTAAATGGTGTAGTAATAGCAGTTTGTTTGGCTTCTGTGTTTTGATTGTCAAAATCTTTTTTGCATTAGTGCTTGATGTGTACTTTGTTGTCTAATGTGTAATTGTTTTTTTTTCTTTCTAGTGGGATATCATTGCTTTTTGCTGTGTCTCAGCAGAGTAGGTGCTGGTGAGTGTAGCTATCTTTAGTAAGAGTTACATTGTTTTGGACTGTATAGATCTTTGTGATAAAGCCTTACCTTGTTTACTACTTACTTTGCACAGTGTTGGTTGTTGTTGACTTGTTTGTGCAGTCTCCTTTCTTAGTAAGGATAATGGCTAGCCGCAGGATTACTGCTCAGCAGGTTGTTGGTATGCTTTTTGAGTCTTCCTCTGACCTTGGTTCAGAGACTGACTCCGATTCGGAGGCAGAGGTAGGAGGGGAAGATTAGGCAGTGAGTTTTCTCTTCACATGGAATCATCGGATGATGATGCTTCTTCTAGTGCTGATGAAGTGCCTGTGTTAGAAGAGGACATAGATGTGCCGGTAGTACACCAAGAGGCATCTGGGCTGCAGCCTAGGGCTGCAAGGTTTCCCTTTGGTGTACGTCGGCAAGAGTCATCTGGGCTGCAGGCTGCACCCAAAAGGCTTCACATTGCTGTGTTGCGGCAAGAGGCATCTGGTCCTGCTAGGCTTCTTGTTGGTGTAGTGCGGCAAGAGGCATCTGGGGCTGCTAGGCTTCCCATTGGTGTAGTGCGGCAAAAGGTATCTGGGGCTGCTAGGCTTCCCATTGGTGTAGTGCAGCAAGAAGCATCTGAGGCTGCTAGGCTTCCCGTTGGTGTAGTGCGGCAAGAGGCATCTGGTGCTGCTAGGTTTCCCGTTGGTGTAGTGCAGCAAGAGGCATCTGGGGCTGCTAGGTTTCCCATTGGTGTAGTGCAGCAAGAAGTATCTGAGGCTGCTAAGCTTCCCGTTGGTGTAGTGCAGCAAGAGGCATCTGGGCTGCAGGCTGGGGCTGCTGCACTTCCTGTTGATAGTGATGGCCTCTGGGTTGCCCCTGGCATGGTGCAGCCGGCATTGCCAGACTTTACTGGTGTTCCAGGTTGTAGAGTGAATACTGAGAATTTTCTGCCGATACATTTTTTTCAATTGTTTATGGACGATGTGTTTTTGGCAGAGATTGTAGAGTAGACTAATTTGTATGCATAACAGTTTTTGAGGTACAACAGTGCCAGCCTAAAGCCCCATTCTAGAGCTACCCGGTGGACTCCCACAAATCTTAGAGATGAAGACGTTTTTGGTATTCACTTTTTTGATGGGCTTGCTAAGGAAGCCATCAATGTCTTCATATTGGTCCACTAGTCCCTTGATGGCAACGGCTATATTTCCAGCAGTCATGCGTTGTGATCGGTATTTGCTTCTGCTTCGGATGATGCATTTTGTCGATAATGGTTTAGCGTTGCCACGAGATCACCCTGATTGTGACCGTCTTTTTAAGATTCGGTCTGTCCTTGATCACTTTGTTGATCGTTTTTCTGAGATCTATGCTCCTGGTAAAGAAATAGCAGTGGATGAGTCTTTGGTGTTGTTCAAGGGCCGCTTGGTTTTCAGGCAATACATTCCTAGTAAGAGGGCACGCTATGGAATTAAACTGTATATGCTGTGTGACAGTGGGACTGGATATGTCTTTAATTTCAGGGTGTACACCGGTAAGGGGTCCAGTATTAACCCCACTGGTTGTCCTTCCACTTTTGGAGTGACTTAGAAAATTGTGTGGGAACTAGGTAGAGGATTAAAAAAGGCCACCATTTATATGTAGATAACTTCTACACTGGTGTGCGGTTGTTCAAGGAATTGGCCAAAGAGGGCACTGTTGCTTGTGGCACAATGCACTGTAACCGTAAAGGTTTCCCAAAAGAACTTGTTTGCCAAAGGCTTGTGCGGGGACAGTGTAGTGCGTTGCGATGTGAGGAGCTTCTAGCTGTGAAGTTTTCAGACAGGAGAGATGTGTACATGCGGACTACCATCCATGATGAAAGCACTGCACCTGTTTGGGGGTCAGGCTGCTGAAGTGCGCAAACCTGTGTGCATTTTAGACTATAATAGGCACATGGGTGGTGTTGATAGAGTAGATCAGAGGTTGGAACCTTATGCAGCTCTTCGTAAGGCTTACATTTGGTATAAGAAGTTGGCTATTCATCTTTTCCACTTGGCAACCCTTAATGCTTTTGTTATGTTCCAGAATTCTTGTCCTGAGTCAAAGATGCCTTTTGTTAAGTTTCAGGAGTCTATAATAGGCAGCCTTGTTCTAGTGGAACAGGCAAGTGTTCCTAGAGTTGGAGTGGTGGAGGATGTGGCTAGACTTAAAGGACTTTCCTGAATACATTCCTCCCACAACCTCAAAAGACTTTCCCACTAGGAGATGTAGAGTCTGTTGGCGAAGAGGCGTACGGAGGGAGACTCGTATGCACTGCCCCGACTGTCCTTCTAAACCTGGATTGTGTGTGTCAGCTTGTTTTAAATCGTACCACAGGCATAATAATTTTTGGGAGTATCCATGAGTGGTAAAGTGAACTGCCTGGCCTGTATTCTTTAATATTTTTTATTCTGTTTCAAGGTTGGCATTAGTGCAATGTATTTAGTTTTAGAATTTGTGTTAGCAGATTTGTATGTATTTGCAATTAGTTTGTGTTAATTAAAAAAAAAATCTAAATGTGATGGCGGTGTGTGCAGGCTGGTGCTTGGATGGCAGTGTGCGTGGACTGGCGCTTGGCTGGTTGTGTGCGTGGACTGACACTTGGCTGGCGGTGGGCGTGGAATAGCACTTGGCTGGCGGTGTACGTGGAAGGGCCATTGGCTGGCGGTGTGCGTGGACTGACGCTTGGGTGGCGGAGTGCATGGATTGGTGCTTGGCTGGTGGTGTGTGTGGATTGGCGCTTGGCTGGCGCTGTGCGTGCACTGGTGTTTAGATGGCGGTGTGCGTGGAGTGGCACTTGGCTGGCGGTGTGCTTGGACTAGCGCATGGCTGGCAGAGTGCAAGGATTGGTGTTTGGCTGGCAGTGTGCATGGACTGTTGCTTGGCTGGCGGAGTGAAAGGATTGGTGCTTGGCAGGCGGTGTGCGTGGACTGGTGCTTGGCTGGCGGAGTGCAAGGATTGGTGCTTGGCTGGCGGTGTGCGTGGACTGGCGCTTGGCTGGCGGAGTGTGTAGATTGGTGCTTGGCTGGCGGTGTGTGTGGACTGGTGCTTGGATGGCGGTGTGGGTGGACTGGCGCTCGGCTGGCGGTGTGTGAGTATTTACTTTCTGTTGGTCACTACACACACTGCTAGCTGAGCGCCACTCCACGCAGTCCATCACTTTGTGTAGTTGCTGTGTCAGGAATGTGGGCGTGTGAAAGTGATGGGCCCTTGAATGGCGCTGTCTGCTGGTGTGAGTGTTGTAATGTGATGGGCCCGCGGCTGGCGGTGTGAATATTTTGTATGTGTCACACTTATGAAAGGTGTATGAATGGCCTGTAAAGAGGTTGGTGCCTTGACGTGGCTTTACAGCTCACGAGCTGTGAGTCAATGGTTCAGTTTCTCATACTTTTAATTATTAGCAGTGCATTTCATTTTTGTGAAATGACTTGCTAATACAATTGTATATACTGAATCCTCACTCACCCTCGTGCCAAATCCAACCAGTATGTGTGTGTGCTTGAGGATTAGATGGCTGTGCAGTAATATTTGTCTTTTTTCTCTTTCTGAAGCAGGGTGTACCTTGTCCCTTTTTGTGAATGTTGCAATGTGTTGCTTTTGCTCTCGGATGGTGTGAATGGTCTGGTGTGTATCAGGTATGAAAGGTGCGTGAATGGCCTGTAAAATGGTTGGTGCCTTGTTGTGGCTTTACAGCTCACGGGTTGCGAGTCACTGGTTCGGTTTTTATGCATTTATTTATTGACAGAGCATTTCATTTGTGTGAAATATCTTGTTAATAACATTTTATGTACTGAACCATCACTCGCCCTCGTGCCAAATCCAACCAGTATGTGTGTGTGTTTGAGGAATAGATAGCTGTGCTGGAATGTTTGACTTTTGAGTAACTCTGTTAAGGTCTACATTACAGCTATGAATAACTTACTAAATGTAGATATTATTGTTAAACCATGGGAGTATATGGTGATGTCTCTCTTGTGAATTCCAAGTTATTTTTTTATCCACAATGTCCTGCAAACTTGAAATTGTCTGTCATAATTTCCATGCAATATTGTCCCAAAAATCTCACGCTGTAGAACTGAAAACATAATTAAGTCAAAACAATTTGGCTTTGCACGGGAGGTCACCTGGGTTTTTGGTCCTGTGCTCGGCGGCCATCTAGGGAAACCTATCAAACCCACACACTTCTGAAACCTAGACACCTGGGGGCTTCCAAGGAGGTATGACTTGCGTGGATACCCCAACGTTTCCTTACCCAGAATCCCTTGCAAACCTTATTTTTAGCTGAAAAAATCAGTTTTTTCACACATTTTTGTGTGGGAAAGTGTGGCATCACTGGGCTCACACAAATTTCCTCCCACACAGCGTTCCCCCTGGTCTCCCGATAAAAATGGGGCCTCATTTGTGTGGGAGGCCTAAGTACCCGCGACAGGCAAGGGCCCAAAACGTAGTGATGTGACTTCAAAATTGCCTATGTCAAAACCATCTGCTTTTGCAAGTGGGGTCACCTGTGTTTTTGGCCCCGAGCTCTATGGCCATCTTGGGAAACCTAGCAAACCCACACATTTCTGAAAAGTAGACACCCGGGGGCTTCCAAGATGGTATGGTTTGAGTGGATCTCCCAACCTCCACTTACCCAGAATCCCTAGCAAACCTCAATTTTAGCTGAAAAAATCAGTTTTTTCACGCATTTTTGTGTGCGAAAGTGTGGCATCACTGGGCTCACACAAATTTCCTACCACCCAGGGTTCCCCCAGGTCTCCCGATCAAAATGATACCTCACTCGCGTGGGTGGGTCAAGTACCCACGACATGCAAGAGGCCAAACACTATTGAGGTAACATCTAATAGCAGTTTGTTTGGCTTCTGTGTTTGCAAGGGGGGGGTCACCTGGGTTTTTGTCCCAGGGCCCGCCGGCCATCTTGGGAAACTACCAAACCCAAACATTTCTGAAAACTAGACACCCGGGGGAGTCCAGCGAGGTATGGCATGCGTGGGTCCCCCGCATTTTCCTACCCAGAATTTTCTGCAAACCTCAAATTTAGGTAAAAAAACACTTTTTCCATACATTTTTGCATGGGATCACCGTGCCGTCACAAATGTCCTACCACCCAGTGTTCCCCTTGTTCTCCTGAGTAATATGATACCTCACTTGTGTGGGTGGGCCAAAGGCCTGTGACTAGGAAGAGCCCAAAACATAGGGATTTAGAGTATAGCACCGAGAATTCTAAGCGCTACATTTTTAAAAAAATACGTTTTTAGCCAGTTCTGCTTTGGACAACCACAAAAGTGAGGTATCATTTTACTCGTAACACTAAGGGGAACATTGTGGGATTGGAAATATGTGCAGGCACGGAGATTGCACACACAAATATGTGGAAAATGTGGGTTTTTTTGCTGAATTTGAGGTTTGCATGGCATTCTATGTAGGAAAAAGTTGGGGGATCCATGCAAGCCACACCTCATTGGATTCCCCCGGGTGTCTTGTTTTCAAAAATGTTTGGGTTTGGTACTTTCCCAAGATGGCCGCCGAGCCCGGGGCCAAAAACTCAGGAAGTTTTGCTTTAGGTAATTTTGAAGTCTCCACAGTACGAATTGGGCCTTTTCCTGTTGCAGCCACTATGCCTACCCATGCAAGTGAGGTACCATTTTTATCGGGAGACCTGGGAGAACGCTGGGTGGGAGGAAATTTGAGGATCCACGCAGATTCCATAACTTTACCACACAGAAATGTGCGGAAAAAAGTGATTTGTTTTTGCGAAATTTGAGGTTTGCAGTGGATCCTGGGTAGGAGAATGATGGGGGACCCACGCAAGCCATACCTCAGTGGACTCCCACAGGTGTCTAGATTCCAGAAATGTGTGGGTTAGGTAGGTTTACCTAAATGGCCGCCGAGCCCCGGGCCAAAAACTCATGGGAACCCTCTTGCAAAACCAGGTTGGTTTGTGATAGGTAATTTTGATGTCGCCTCATTAGGTTTTGTGCCCTTGCCTGTTGCGGGCCCTTGACCCACCTACACAAGTGAGGTACCATTTTTATCAGGAGACCCAGGGGAACGCTGGGTGGGAGGAAATTTGTGGATCCACGCAGATTCCAGAACTTTCCATCACAGAAATGTGGAGAAAATATGTTTTTTTGTCAATTTGTTAGGTTTGCAAGGGATTCTGGGTAACAAAGCCTGGTGGGAGGAAGTCAAGTCACCCCATCCTGAATTCCCCTGGGTGTCTAGTTTTCAAAAATGTATAGGTTTGCTAGGTTTCCCTAGGTGCCGGCAGAGCTACGGTTCAAAAACTACAGCTAGGCACTTTGCCAAGAAAGGGTCATTTTTCACTGCAAAATTGAGGTGCGACCGCATTGCATTTTGCACCGTTTCCTGTCGCAGGCACTAGGCCGACCCACTCAAGTGAGGTATAATTTTTCTCAGAAGACTTTGGGGAATGCGGGGTGGGTGGAAATGTGTTTATCCACGCAGATTCCAGAACTTTCCACAACAGATATGTGAGGAAAATGTGTGTTTTTTTTGTCAATTGTTTAGGTTTGCAAGGGATTCTGGGTAACAGAACCTGGTGGGAGGCAGTCAAGTCACCCCATCCTGAATTCCCCTGGATGTCTAGTTTTCATAAATGTATATGTTTGCTAGGTTTCCCTAGATGCCGGCAGAGCTAGGGTTAAATAACTACAGCTAGGCACTTTGCCAAGAAAGGGTCATTTTTCACTGCGTAATTGAAGTGCGACCACGTTGCGTTTTGTACCGTTTACTGTCGCAGGCACTAGGCCGACCCACACAAGTGAGGTATCATTTTTCTCAGAAGGCTTTGGGGAATGCGGGGTGGGTGGAAATGTGTTGATCCACGCAGATTCAGGAACTTTCCACCACAGAAATGTGAGGAAAATGTGTTTTCTGTTGTCTATTTTTTAGGTTTGCAAGGGATTCTTGGTAACAGAACCTGGTGGGAGACAGTCAAGTCACCCCATCGTGAATTTCCCTGGTTGTCTAGTTTTTAAAAATGTATAGGTTTGCTAGGTTTCCCTAGGTGCCGGCAGAGCTAGGGTTAAAAAACTACAGCTAGGCACTTTGCCAAAAAAGGGTCATTTTTCACTGCGAAATTGAGGTGCGACCACATTGCGTTTTGCACCGTTTCTTGTCGCAGGCACTAGGCCGACCCACACAAGTGAAGTACCATTTTTCTCAGAAGACTTTGGGGAATGCGGGGTGGGTAGAAATGTGTTGATCCACGCAGATTCCAGAACTTTCTACCACACAAATGTGAGGAAAATGTGTTTTTTTTGTCAATTGTTTAGGTTTGCAAAGGATTCTGGGTAACAGAACCTGGTGGGAGGCAGTCAAGTCACACCATCCTGAATTCCCCAGGGTGTCTAGTTATCAAAAATGTATAGGTTTGCTAGGTTTCCCCAGGTGCCGGCAGAGCTAGGGTTCAAAAACTACAGCTAGGGGCTTTGCCAAAAAAGGGTCATTTTTCACTGCGAAATTGAGGTGCGACCACGTTGCGTTTTGCGCCGTTTCCTGTCGCAGGCACTAGGCCAACCCACACAAGTGAGGTACCATTTTTCTCAGAAAACTTTGGGGAACGCGGTGTGGGTGGACATTTGTTGATCCACGCAGAGTCCAAAACTTTCCACTACAGAAATGTGAGGAAAATGTGTTTATTTTGTCAATTTCTTAGGTTTGCAAGGGATTCTGGGTAACAGAACCTGGTGGGAGGCAGTCAAGTCACCACATCCTGAATTTCCCTGGATGTCTAGTTTTCAAAAATGTATAGGTTTGCTAGGTTTCCCTAGGTGACGGCAGAGCTAGGGTTAAAAAACTACAGCTAGGCACTTTGCCAAAAAAGGGTAATTTTTCACTGCGAAATTGAGGTGCGACCACGTTGCGTTTTGCGCCGTTTCCTGACGCAGGCACAAGGCCGACCCACACAAGTGAGGTACCATTTTTCTCAGAAGACTTTGGGGAACGCGGGGTGGGTAGAAATGTGTTGATCTACACAGATTCCAGAACTTTCCACCACAGAAATGTGAGGAAAATGTGGGGTTTTTTGTCAAATATTTTGGTTTGCAAGGGATTCTGGGTAACCGAACCTGGTGGGAGGCAGTCAAGTCACCCCATCCTGAATTCCCCTGAGTATCTAATTTTTAAAAATGTATAGGTTTGCTAGGTTTCCCTCGGTGCCGGCAGAGCTAGGGTTCAAAAACTACAGCTATGCACTTTGCCAAAAAAGGGTAATTTTTCACTGCAAAATTGAGGTGCAACCATGTTGCGTTTTGCCCCGTTTCCTGCCGCAGGCGCTAGGCCGACCCACAAAAGTGAGGTACCATTTTTCTCAGAAGACTTTGGGGAACACGGGGTGGGTGGAAATGTGTTGGTCCACGCAGATTCCAGAACTTTTCACAACAGAAATGTGAGGAAAATGTGTTTTTTTTGTCAATTCTTAGGTTTGCAAGTGATTCTGGGTAACAGAACCTGATGGGAGGCAGTCACGTCACCCCATCCTGAATTTCCCTCGGTGTCTAGTTTTCAAAAATGTATAGGTTTGCTAGTTTTCCCTAGGTGCCGGCAGAGCTAGGGTTCAAAAACTACAGCTAGGCACTTTGCCAAAAAAGGGTCATTTTTCACTGCGAAATTGAGTTGCGACCACGTTGTGTTTTGTGCCTTTTCCTGTCGCAGGCATTAGGCCGACCCACACAAGTGAGGTACCATTTTTCTCAGAAGACGTTGGGGAATGCGGGGTGGGTGGAAATGTGTTGATCCATGCAGATTCCAGAACTTTCCACCACAGAAATATGAGAAAAATGTGTTTTTTTGTACCTTTTTTAGGTTTGCAAGGGATTCTGGGTAACAGAACCTGGTGGGAGGTAGTCGAGTCTCCCCATGCTGAATTCCCCTGGGTGTCTAGTTTTCACAAATGTATAGGTTTGATAGGTTTCACTAGGTGCCTGGAGAGCTGGGGTTCAAAAACTACAGCTAGACACTTTGCCAAAAAAGGATAATTTTTCACTGCGAAATTGAGGTGCGACCATGTTGCGTTTTGTGCCGTTTCCTGTCGCAGGCACTAAGCCGACGCACACAAGTGGGGTACCATTTTTCTCGGAAGACTTTGGGGAACGTGGGGTGGGAGGAAATCTGTGGATCCACGCAGATTCCAGAACTTTCCACCACAGAAATGTGGAGAAAATGTATTTTTTTTGTAAATTGTTTAGGTTTGCAAGGGATTCTGGGTAACAGAACCTAGTGTGAGGCAGTCGAGTCACCCCATCCTGGATTCCCCAGGGTGTCTACTTTTCAAAAATGTATAGGTTTGCTAGGTTTCCCTAGGTGCCGGCAGAGCTAGGGTACAAAAACTACAGCTAGGCACTCTGCAAAAAAGGGTCATTTTTCACTGCGAAAATTGAGGTGTGACCATGTTGTGTTTTGCGCCGTTTCCTGTCGCGGGCACAAGGCCGACCCACACAAGTGAGGTACCATTTTTATCGGAAGACTTAGGGTAATCCAGATTTGTAAATCAACTGTTATTACCTATTGAGTTTTTATGCATTTCTCCCTTCATATGAAAGACATTGTGTAAAAAAGCAGTCATTTTGATAAATGACCTATAATTCTCATGCTAGTAAGTATTGCCAATTTTGAAAATGTGCAAATATATACTTTTTCTAAACTCTATAATTTGTACCCATTTCAGAAATACATAGGTGTCTTTCATACCGATTTTTCCATGTATACATTTTCAAAGAATAATTGCTCTAACCCGGTACATAATAAAATACAATTGCAAGTTGCTGCACAGTTTTTTTAGGTTCTTGGTGAACCTACAAGTCCTATATATCCCCACAACCAGGAAGGTCCAGCAAATGTAACAGTATATTGCTTTCAAAGAGCTATCATAATTACAGGTGAAAACTTTGACAAAAAAGGCTGTTTTTTTCAACTAATTTTCAATTTTTCCAATATTTAACTGTTAGTTTCTATAAAGAAACCTTCATGGATTAGACAAATGACCCCTTTCTGAATTCAGAATTTTGTCTACTTTTCTAAAATGTATAGCTTTCTAGGATCCATTATTGCTTTCATACTCATTTTTTACCATTAACTGGAAGGAGGTTGGAAGCACTAAAAATAGCAAAAATAGGCTATGTCCCAGAAAACTGCAAAAACTGTGTGAAAAATGTTGGTTCACTGACAAAAGACTGTCATTCCCTAAAAGCTGGGGAAATGGTGATTTCAGCCCCACAACCCCTTTTTTGATAACATTTGCAGGGAAAAACCCAGAGGCTTTCATTTGCAGCCCGTTTTTCCCATTTTTCTGAAAAAACAAACATGTTACTGTATTTTGCTTAATTTCTGGGACCCCTCCAAGAGAATCCGCATACCCTGGATACCTTTAGAATCCCCATGATGTTGGAAGAAAAGGACGCAAAATTGGCATGGATACCTTATGTGGTCAAAACGTTACTGGGGCCTAAGCGCACACTACCCCAAATAGCCAAAAAAAAGGCTTAGCACAGGAGGGGAAAAGGCCTAGCAGCGAAGGGGTTAATAAGAGCACATCTACTCAGACTAAAGTGTCCTGGAGCGCAGGGCTGGCTTTAGCGCTGGTGGTGCCCCGTGCAACTATGTTTTATGGCGCCCCCCACGGGTGCCCCCCACAGACTCCCTTACTAGCACCCTTTAACTGTGCTCCCTCAAGTCTCCATAATCACTCTCTCTCAGATGTATTTAGTTATATAGCGCCACCTATACCAGTGTATGGTGTCAGAGCACTTAACATCACACACACATTACACAGAGACAATCAATCATATTTGTGTAAATCAGTGAATAGGAAATGTTACATTAGACAGAAGACTACAAAGTGAGTCACATGTCTTTTATACTGGTCGGCAGTAAAGTTTGAGTGCTTGGTCTGGAGAAGCACAGACTCAGAATTCAAAACATAACCCCATGGTTGGGGTTACATTTATAAATAAGGATTTTTTTTTTACCGAAATAAACCCTTTTTGAAACATTAGAAAAATGAAAGAAGAAGAAAAAAATCATAATGCTCTAATCTAATCCTTGCAGCTCTTTGATGACAGGTATTATCTCACTGTTCCATGTTAGGATTTTAACAACTAACCTCCTAGTAGCAAAAGGATCTTTCTGACAAATGCACTGACCTTTTTAAACCATATGCACTTTGTGATCTGCATGGTACACATTGTTTGCAGTAGGCATATAAACCCCCTGTGCTACCATAAAATGAGTTAAAACTTCCACTAGACAAAACTCCTTCTCTCTCCAGGAAGAACGTTAATCACCGGAGTTATCTTGACATTTTTATTGTTGTATGAAAATTGCCGGAGGCTAGCAATGCATCAGCAGGTGCTTTTAAAACCATAAAATACTTCCAAACACGGAACCCCCCCCCACCCCACCAAGCACCGGTCGCACCGCCCTAGAGCTGGCCCTGCTGACTCATGACAGCGGGAGTTAAATGTGCATTAAAGACCCATCAGTTATTAAAAAGCCAGGTTTTTAAGTTCTTCCTGAAAGAGAGTAGGTCTGTGGAGGCTATTCCACAATTTTGCACCTAGAAAGCCAAGGGATCTGCCTCCAGTGTGGGCACGGCACATTTAGGCACAATGGCAGGTTGGCATTGGAAGATCTTCAGGGTCTAGATATTGTGTATCTATTAACTTGCTTATTTAGGTAGCCGGCTCCTAAGCTGTGGAAAGCTTTAAAGAAGATGGTCATCGCTTTGAAGTCGATCCGTTCTTTTATGCAGAGCCAGTGTAGAGACTTAAGAATAGGAGTCATACTAGATCTGGGTTTAGGTCTCAGGATGGCTCTGGCCACCGCGTTTTGTACCACTTGTAGGCGCTGGATAAGGGATTTGGGAAGACCATGGTACAAGCTGTTGACATAGTCAGGCTTTGATGTCACCAGAGCCTGCTCTCAAGCAGTAACAGTGGCAGGAATTTTGTTTAGCATCCGGCATATGCCAAAGCAAGCACCAGTTAGATTTTGGATTTGAAAGCGCATGGAGAGTGTCTTGTCTTTGACAATTCCTAAGTCTTTGACTTTTTCCTGTCTTGTGGACGGGGGCAGCAGATCTTTTGGCCACCAAGAGCTCCAGTCAGGCGTTTCTGGATTACCAAAGAAAACAACTTCTGTTTTGTCAGGATTGCACTTCAGCTGATTGATCTTAAGCTAGTTAAAAACCTTTGTGAGGCAAGACCCAATCATTCCCCCATCAAAGTCGGTTCCTTTTTCACACACAAAAATCAGCTGAAAGTCATCAGCATAGGAAACAATTTTGGCGCCCTCTTCCTCTACCAGAAATGCAAGGGGGGATAGATTTTTATTAAAAAGGGTAGGACTGAGAATGGAGCTCTGAGGGACACCTACATTCATGGCCAGAACCGGGGATGAGAAAGGAGGGAGCCAGATGTCCTGAGCTCTATTTGCCAAGAAGGATGACATCCATGTTAAGGCGGTCCCCCAGGCCGATGTTAGCAAGTCTCTCCAGGAGCCTCTCATGTGGGACTGTATCGAAGGCCGCCAACAGATCAAGCAGTATCAGAACAACCTTGCCTCCCTAGTCCAGCTTACCCGTGAGAAATTCAGTCACATCCCGCAGAGCGGACTCTTTTACGGTAGTTATCCCTAAAACTGGATTGGGACTCATAAAGGAGCTTTCCATCTTCAATGTGTTTTTAGAGGGCCTTGTTTACATGCTTCTCTAATACCTTGGAGAGGGCCGGAAGAAGGGAGATTGGCCTGTAGTTGGCAGGGTCAGTCGGTTTGGCGTTCGGCACGTTGCATGAGGAGAGGAAAGCATTAAAGAGCTGGTTTACTGTGGGGTTTATGGGAGGAGCTAATAGGTTCACATTACTCGCAGGACATGGGTCGGTAGGACAGCCAGACTTAATGCTTTGGAGAAGGGTCTGTGACTCTTCAAGTTGAAACTCAGGGAAAGCTAGTAAAGATGGAGGAGAAATTGGCTATTAGAACTAAAGTAGAAGGTCAGTTCTTCCTCTGAGAAGTCAGTGAAGGCTTGTTGGATCATGGAGATCTTTTTGTGGAAGAGTTGAGCTATTTGCTTAGACCATTCTTCCATGCATGACCCTTAGTTTGTGCCGGCTTTCGGGGCGGTAAAGGATTTAACTATGTTAAAGACTTCCAAACTCTTATTTTGGGCATTTTCCATTTTGGTTTGAAATAAGTTTTTCTTGGTTGCCTTCATGAGAATGTAATGAGCTTTTATGGTGTCTTTATACACCTTCCTGTCCTCAGATAGATAGGATTTACGCTATTTCAATTCCATTTTTTCACAATTTCTTTTGCTAGATCTGAGAGAATTGTTAAACCATGGAGCTGGTGGGGCCAACCTCTTTGAGGAGCAGGAAACAACCAGTACCGCTGCATCAATGTTGGTTCAGAGCCATAAATCTATTTAGAGGGCATCCGAGTCGGGGCAGCCAGATAGCTCCGGTGAGGAACGACCGAGGGCTTCTGCTAACATCGGGATGGCTATTTTATGGAACATCCTGTAATTAGGGACCCCCTGCCCTGTGTTAGCCCGAGGGGTTGTGACAGAGTTGGGAATAACAAATTATAATAGGAGGCGGTCAGACCAGGTAATGGGAAGAGGTAGGCCTACTGATATGTCAAAGTTGTGAAATATTTGGTCTAGGGTATGGCCCTTCTTATAGGTGGCCAAAGAAATAGATGGAAACATGTTGCAGGCCTGCAGCGTCTCCAACAAGGAAATTGTTTGAGGGTCTTTTCCATTGTTCATATGTATTTTGAAATCTCCCAATATAAGGCAGTTATTGTATTTTAAAGCCACCTATGCTAAGATGGGGGAATAGGGTCCAACGGAAGCCTAAGAACTCTGCACACTCGATGTTTTCCATCAGGATGGGAGAGCAATCTAGTTTTTGATTGCAAATTATGGTGACACCGCCCCACCTTCCCACTCGGTCGGTCCCTCCCAAGGATTTTATAACCTGTAGGGATGGCCGAGATGATATTAGGGTTGGAAGCTTCATACAGCTAGGTCTCAGTGAGAAATAAAACAACAGGCTGTTAGTCTAAAAGTAGGCCATAAATATGTGGTTCATGCTTTTGCAAAGAGCGACAATTTAAAAGGGTGGCCTTTAAGTCCTTTGTTTTCTTATTGTTTTTACACTTATTGTTGTGTGGGAGGATCTTGGGTGCGAGTTTCCTGGGCTGGAGGAGAGACCAGTTGCACTTATTGCATCAAAAGTCTGCCTCCAAGCTCGGATCAGCCGCTGTACACTGACATAATGGTAGCCACCTAAGGCTAAGCAGTTTTTCCCTTTTGTAATATGGTGGAAGCAACTCACCGGAAGGGAACTGGACAGCATGGCCAGTGCCAAACGCCTCCGGGCACAGACGGGCTTGCCTTTGGCGCGCCAGGGACATGCCCGCTGTGCACGTCCGCTGCGCGCGTCCGTTTGCATCGGGAATATATGGGCTAATGCCTATGATGCAAACTGGATCGCTAACACAGCTGAGGAAGCGGAAACTGCGTGGGCGGAAGTGAGGAGCCCGATAGTAGCCCCAGCCCTCCCCACAATCAGAGTATCAGCCGCGGCCGACCAGGACTGGAGGAAAAGTGAGATGTGAATCGGTGCAGCTAAAGAAGTGTAGGCAAGCAGAATCAAGTAGAGTGCAATTGCGCGTAGGTAGGAGAAATTGTTAAAAAGCACTGAGTAATTCAGTCACAATTTAAAAAGTATTAAAAACCTAGTAGTAGGGCAGGAAACACTAAATCCTACCGCTGTCCGCTGCGCCCGTCCATTTACATCGGGAATATATAGGCTAATGGTTATGATGCAAACTTGATCGCTAACACAGCTGAGGAAGCGAAAACTGCGTGGGAAACAGGGACTCAAATTGAATCATGAATTCAAAGCTGTTGTGAACAGGGGCCCCCAAAATATGCTTGGCCCAGGGTCCCCAAAATCCTTAGGTTGTCCCTGTACAGGCACCCTTATATGATGTCCAAATGAACCTGGCACAGGCCGCACCTGTCTGTCACCTTTAAGAACAGACATAATTACTTGCCTGACATGTCAATTTTCTCAGAATGAGAATCTTGTCTCCAGGTGGGGACAGACAAAAACGAAACAAGGGGACTTAATAGACGATGGTCCAAAGACAAAAAAATATATAAAAAAGGTCCTTTAACAGCCTAAAGCAATGGCTTTTCTTTGGGAGAAACAAAGGAGTTGCTTGTCTAATGAATAAGGATTCACCTAATAAACCTAGGACTATGATGAGGCAGACGAACGAGGAAGTAATCCTTACAATCCATGAGAAGAGTAGAGAACATGACATGTTGAATTAGATATACTCCTAGTAAGTGATGTCTCTAGTTTCGCTAAAGCATAACGTTAATTCACCTAGCCATGGGACGCTGAATATTACACTTTTCTTTTGCCGTATGGCTGCTAACCAGGGGTTCCCTTGCTTTATTACGAAGTGAACTGATGAGTCTGGCAAATTCACTTCCCCTCTACTGCAGGATACACCACCATTAACCAGAAGTGAGGTCCTCACAGACTAAATTCCAGTACATTAAAAGGCTTGGGGTCACGTGCCTTTCCCAGCATCTCAGACTTTTCATAAGTACATTTCCCACCATGGTGATAGTCATGTGTCCTTTGTCTCCCTCCAGCACCAATCAAAGCTTGATTCTGTACTTACGCTGAGGAAGCTTTTATGTGGCAGCTACTCAATGGTGCTTCCGAGCGCTCAATGCCAGGACAGTGAAAAGGAGTCAATGAAAAGGTTGTACAATGAATCTGCTGGATTATTATAATAGGGACACTATCGGGGTGTAGTGGGGAGTGAGTGAGTGTGTGTAAGAGCTTAGCAAGGGTCTTTTTTTATGTGATTGACTATAACTGTGTGCAAGGAGAGGCCCTTACTGCACCCCTCTATTGAGGTGTTACTATTTAATGAACCACCATAGCATCTCTGGTGCACATTCCCAGTAAAATATACAACCAAGATAACTGCCTACACCCAAAGCACGAATACATTACACACCCAAGAAACATCTAGCATCATTAAATATTCAAAACTCTGCACTTATACAAAAGAACGTTTTCACATAACAATACCCTAGTAAATAACACTTCCAATAATGCCATTCACCCTTGCACATCTACAAAAAATAGAGGAACGGCGCTTATAATGAACACAACAACAAAAAACTGAAGTGCAGAAATTTCAACAGAGCAGAACTACGTACTTGAGAAAGAACTTGGGGATTATTTGCTGAACGCAATTACAAACCTTTCAAAGAAGTAATGTTTCACCAACACAGTGGTTTACCTCTCGCTGTGTGCACCTCAAAATATAAGCTTCATGCATATTAGACCACAACAGTATGCCTCACAAGCAACTAACACATGCCCGCATTCATAGAAACTTACTCTTGTGCATATATGCGATCACACTCCCCATATTCAAAGATTAAATTGTAAATTCCTTTGCATAAATCTCAAACATGAAAAACATTAATTGGGAACTGGACCAAACTAAGCGGAGGAGATGCAGAAGGTCTACAGTGCCCTAGACCAGATGACTTTCTCTTCATATACTCCTAATGCTAAGGATCAGTTGGCCTCAGCCACACCAGCGGTTGATTCCCTGTGCTCACACTGGAGGAGTGACAGACACACCCCTCCCAAAGTATGGATGTAAACCATGACACCCCATCTGAGGGTGCTCCCACAGACAATGGTCAGCGGCCCCTTGCTTCGCATCATAAGGAGGACCGTCTTCAAGATGAGATTCAACTGCATTTGTAGCGAGACTGCAGATGCAATTGGGGAATACTCTAGCTACGGCATGGCACTAGGGACAATTCCTGCTGTCTGTGCAGGAGTTCAGTTTCTCTCAGGATCAGCTGAACTAAAGCTTTGTGCCCATGAACGGGCCAGCTGGAGCCAAAACCTTGCCACTCACACAGCCCGCCAACCCGACTTTTCACGCTATAGCATCAACCGCTTGCAGGGAGTAACACCACAAAGCTCCGATCTGCCTGCGCACAATGAGAACAGGATCTTTGCGCTACAGCGATGACTGTCCGCGATTGTCGCCGTGCCCTTTGAGCTACATTGATGACTGCCTGCTACCCTTCCCTGATCCTCCTGGACCTCCTCCACTGCAAATTAGACTTTTTGCATTGGACTGAGAGGGTAACTTTTTAGCGGTACTAACCTGGTCCCTGTATCAGACCTGCGCTCCACTGCAGTCGGCCTAAACCTGTGATTTTCTCCCAGAATCACACGACTAGATAGCTGTGATTGGCACTTTGGGATTTTTGGCACTACTTTCACTTAATCCTTTAAAATTGCACATCTCTGGTCCTGATTTTTGTTATTTTGGTCTTGTTTTATTGATTACAATGTACACTATTTTTCTAAATTGGTATAGGATCCTTTTTGTGTAGTGTTTTCAATGTATTAATGTTTGAAAAGTTGTACAAATACTTTACACATTGCCTCTAAGTTAAGCCTGACTGCTCTGTGCCAAACTACCAGAAGGTTGAGCACAGGTTCCATTGTGCTTGCCTGTGACTTCACCCTGGCAAGGATTGTGGCTCCTGCTTGAGTAGGGTTTCACACCCTCAACCAGTAACCCAATTTCTTACATCTGATCAAACATCAGAAGGTAGCGTTCAGCAATTTATTTCTAAGGAATCTAATAAAACACAGTGTATACATTACATACCTATTTATCCGCACTAACAGTGATTTATGCTATATTAATTTACGTTAATGCCCTTGGGACCACAAGGATGAACAACCTATAAAGCTTTAATGTTGTCAAAAATAAGAAAGGATGTCCATGTGTGTATAATAACTATATCCATCATGTATGTTTTTTCAGTCGTACTTTTTCTCCCAAGAGCCACTCCATTTCTTTCTCTAAAGATAAGCATAAGACCAGTTTTACCTAATCATGCCTTAAACCCACATGCTGTGGGCACGGGAGGTGGGCAACATTTAGGTCAACACCCACAAAACAAGCTTTTCTCAGAATTGAGGCTGTAATATGGTATTACTTATTTTACGGCTCACAGTACAAGACAAATCCAGATGGGGCTCTTCTCTGATTTAGAAAGTCCAAACTGCCCCCTCCTCGCTCCATTAGAAGAAAAAACAGAAGTGAGCAATGGAGTGATGAAAATATAAATTGATGGCTTCTTCCCAATGCAGATCTGGCAAAGTTAAGGTTCTGCTCAGCGCTGGATATAATATTCCCCTTACCTCTGGCCTCAGAGACAGCAGCTTGAGGGAAGGGAATGCGAATTAACCTGTCAACTGCTCAGAGATGGGACGAAAACCTCATCATCTGTCTGTCCAAGTGGCCCACTACATGAATATTGATTCCGGCGATGAAGTGCTGAGGATGGTTATAGCGGATCCCGCCTGTCTGTAACCACAGGGTACCACTGCCCCGCCCTACCGTAATGGAAATTGTTGACGGCAGACCTGAGAGACGAGGGTAGCAAGCAGGAGCGGCTTGCTGCTGGAGCTCTGTGGTGTCGGCTCCGTGCTGCGCTTCATCACCAAGAGGCTCAAGGAGGCTTTGTTGGGCTTCAGTGGCGTAACAAAACTTCTCCCCTCTGCCTTGCACCCTTCTCCCCTCCGCCTTGCACCCTTCTCTACCTTGCATCCTTCTCCCCCTCTGCCTTGCACCCTTCTCCCCCTCTGCCTTGCACCCTTCTCGGCCCCCCTTTCCCTCTCCCTGCGGACGCCCATGGTCAGCAGCGGTGCGTCCATTGGGGCGTAGGGGCGTAGCCCCACTAAGCCTGTGGACGCACCTGCGCTGCGTGACATTGTGAGAGCACCGACGATAATAAAATAAAGCGCCGCTTGAATCCGCTTGCGGGAAACAACCGATGTAATAGGGAGTGGCAGGGGGTGGGGCTGGCTGGCTGGTGGTCTACAGTCTGCGCATGAGGAATTTAGGAGGAAACTTTCCGGAGCATGCGCGTTAGCGTGAAGTTGCAGTTCCCATTAGAGGCTGGAAGGGGCCAGGGGGTGGTGCTGTTTTATCCGGGCCCCGTCATTGGTCATTTTAAAGGTTCCAGGGCAAGTAGTCTGTGTGCCTCTCTAGCCAATCCTGGCGCTTATGCAGCGACAGGAATGGCTGGGCCACCGCAGGCAATCCATTATTGGATGCCGCGCGTGGGTGGGGCACACTGGCTAGGCTCAGCACATCATGGCCAATCACTGTGACTTCAGGATGTGAAGCCATTCAGTGATTGGCCATTCGGGGACGTGCGCCGTGACATTGCAGAGAAGTTTGAGTTTCTAGTAGGGGCCGGGGCTCCCTCTCCTCTCTGTCTCTCGTCTCGTGGCAGCACCGGCGGCAGTAGCACGTCCGTCCAACGGCATATGAAAGAACAACTCCTGCATTAGAAAGAGCGGCCCCTGGTTTCAGGAGGTGAGTGAGTGGGGTATATTGTTACGGAAAGTAATATAAGCGAAAGTTTGTCCATGTCCGCATCTCCTTATGCCTGCCTGCGGCCTGCCTTAAAAAGTCGGGCAGAAAGAGCTG
This sequence comes from Lissotriton helveticus, assembly GCF_964261635.1. Taxonomy (NCBI): domain Eukaryota; kingdom Metazoa; phylum Chordata; class Amphibia; order Caudata; family Salamandridae; genus Lissotriton; species Lissotriton helveticus. Next base: position 1,381,245,219 of record NC_136067.1, read on the forward strand.
TCGGTTACGTAGCACTAGGACAAGACGATAGCTGTGTTTACTTGTTTTTTAGTTATGGAAATTAGTCTGCTGCAGTACACTTGGCATCTTCCATTTTGCTAATTAACAAGTTCCTCTCAATCGCAGAAATGTGCCAGTTGTGCTTCATTTTCGGTAAACTGACCTCAAGCACAGTCACTCTCAGTAGCTCATTCCTTCTCTCGTAATTATCTCTCTCTACCATAGCACTAAAGTCTTCCCTTCAGTGTGCCTCTCTCCGTGTCAGACTCGCCCTTTACCTTTGTCTCTATTCTTCCTCCACACTGTCACTCCCCTCCCTCCTCACCTGTGCTCCCTGCGCTCCAGTCAGTAACCCGAGTGAGCTCAGCGCTGCAGTTACTTAGGAGGTCGCCTCGCAGTCAGTTGTTTCTCGCTCTAAGTCGCTGCTCATCCCAAGTCCGGACCCCGAGGGGAGAAGCTGCCCTTGAGGATGAGGCGCCCAGAGACGATTCTGCTGTTGGGGGTCCTCTTGGCCGCCCTCCTCGGAGAAGCAGGTACCTGCTCACTTTACCGCTCATTCACAAAGTAATAGTAGGGAGGAATGGACAGTGGGTGGCACAACCTCCCCGCCCTACTTCAGGATGTTCTGGAAATTTCAACGACAGGCCATGGCTAGCTAAGTAGTACTATGCATGCACTAGGGTTCGTGTCTTTAAGGAGCTCGCTATAGCCCAATTTACTAACAACGTGGCGGCCACGGAAGCATATTTTCCTTGCTTGCATTAGGTCCTATGACAGTAGTACCACACTGAAATTGCTACAACGTCAGAGTTGCTAAGTCTGACTTAGCTTCATATCTATTTAAATATCTTTTATTTGCTCAGCTCCACATGTCACCGATCAAACAGCTTCAGAGCACTATGGATGTTACTAGACAGGAAAAGCTAACATGTGACAGGTCACATTGGTTACTACTCAAAGATAGGCTTGTCAGTTGATGCGTAGCCTTATCTTGTAGCTGAGCCATGAATAATCAAACGTGGTTTGATGTTCCAGCTGTTCTTAAGCAGGGCTTCACTGCACATGAACACCTGCCATGGTGTAGCGAATGGGAATCTGGATGGGTGGATGTTGAAGCGGGAATGTCCTTTGCCTGTTCTACAGAGGCAAACTCGAGCCGTGTAGGGTGTATTGTCCCTGTTTGCTCTGTTGCACAACTTCAAATGTGTGCACTGGTTTTAAATAAGGGCAGTGCGCCCTATTACTGTGAAAATGTGTTCCCCGAAGGCAGACGCAAGCTCAGAGCTCCCCTGGAGGCAGTGCATTAGAGAAAGACGGAGCAGCTGCTTAAAGCAGCCATTTTATTATGGTCAGGCAGTGTTAGCTTGTTAAGGTCTCTCATCCTGCATGCCCTAGTTTGGGAACTGTAGTGTATAACAATGATAACAGAGGAAGGCAAGCTGTGCTCAAGATCAATACCCCGGAGTAACGTGCTACTTGCCGAAAAAGCACTTTGACGCCTCGTCAGGGGTAGTAAGTGCTAAATAAATGCAATTACAATACAATACACTGGATGGCCCCTTTAAGCAGAGGAGTTATGTGGAAGGATAGGTGAACAATCACAAGAGGACTGTTCAAAGGGAAAAGCGTATTTCAATTAAATAGATTGAAAAGAATGCTACCTATTAGTGATCTAATAGAAATGTTCCGAAAAAAGCTGAAGGGAAGTGTTCGCATTAACGTTAATAAACAAAAAAGCGAGAAAGGTGGAGGGGGAAGAAAGTAGGGCATGGGTAAGATGGCAGTTTCAGTTTGCTTATGGAATCAGTTCACATTTAAATAGAGGCGAGTGGGAGTAAGAAGACAGAAGTAGTGTAAAAGGAACAAATCAAAGGGTGTCTCCGTTTTCAAAAAGTACAGTTTTTCTCAGACAAACAAATCTTGCTTTAACCACTTGACTGTGAAATAATGAACTTTATTTGGCACAATAAGTTGCACAGACTCGGAATATTTTACACATGGTGCGCTTCCAGCTCGACCTTCCCATGAGCCATGTTTATATGTTACAGGGTCTGCTGATTTCAATGCCCATGTAAAATTGACTGCACAATTCCATGCATCAGTCTTGGAGGGCCTCTATAAAGTAACACATAAGCTTCCATTATGTGATCATCAAAGAAGGCAGTGGGCATTTATGTACCTGTCTGCGCTGCACTTCCCTTGTGGCAGAACTCTGTACTTCCAGATCTGTGATTGTGGATGTAATTGGCACGTATTTTGGTTCATCCCCCTCTGAATAGCATTTGCTCCATCACACCCTCTTGCATGACTGAGCCCCAATCTTTGTCACGAGGCAGATACATGGGAGCAATGTGTACATACATAACACATTTGTGTGTATGTAGATGTGTGAAGATTTTGTTAGTCATTTCATACCAACTGCACTAGTTATTCTGTTTCGGTGGCGTTTAATTATACATGTGGGCCGTGGCTTGTGGCATTGCACATTTTCACTGCTTCCTGCTCAGTACAACAGTAAATGTTGCTGCACCCACCATAATGTGCTGCATAGCAAATTACTTCTAAGGTCCCAAAGGCTAGACTGATTGGATTGCAAATGCTTGTTGTTATGGTGATACTTCCAGCCAGGGACAATGGCAGACCCGCCCAGAGTTTTGATTTGCGCTCCAACCAGTCCAAGAGTTTGACAAAGTTTATGGACCAGATGTCCATATGTTGAACACGCGGGGTAATGTTTGCAGTATCATCCAGTGCAATACTACCGTGGCATGGTCCGATAACGTGTGCAGCAGGTGCAGTGCGTCTATGGTCCAGGATGCAATATCACTTGTTACAAGCCAATAATACAGTCTGGACCAGGTGCTGTGATGTAAAGTGATGCATGTACCCTCTCTGGCATCTGGATTTCTGCTACGCCAGATATCAATATGACTGTGGACCAGAATGATAGTGTTTAGTTGCTGAGCTGCCCTAATATGTGGAGAGCGTGATATATTCAGACTCAAGGCAAGAGAGAAAGGATAGAAGGGTGAGGAGGAAAGGTTACACGGCCAGTGGTAGGGTGGGCTTTAGTGACTGGGTCTGTCAGGTTCCCGCATCTTCTATCCCCTGGACTCCCTCCTCGCAGAGGAGGGCCCTGGCCTCTCTGCTCTGCTGGACCTCTGGGCCAGAAGTGACCTCTGCTCTTTTTCACCTCTCAAGTTGAGGTACCACCGGGGCAGGACACCTGTGTGTTTATAGAGGCCCGGCTCACCTGTGTGCCTGTAACACACCTAACGGGGTCTGAAGAGGCCTGGCTCACCTCTGTGTGCCTGTAACATCTACAGGGTCTGAATAGGCCTGCCTGCCTGGCTCACCTCTGTGTGCCTGTTACACACCTCACAGGGTCTGAAGAGGCCTGGCTCGCCTCTGTGTGCCTGTAACATCTACAGGGTCTGAAGAGGCCTGCCTGCCTGGCTCACCTCTGTGTGCCTGTAACACACCTCACAGGGACTGCCTGCCTGCCTGGCTCGCCTCTGTGTGCCTGTGTAACGCATCTCATACATTCTAAAGATGCCTGTCTGCCTGGCTCACCTCTGTGTCTGTAACACGTCTAACAGGTTCTGAAGTCGCCTGGCATGAAGGGTGTGAGCATAAGATGTAGTCATCTCACACACAAAAGGGGAGAGGGTCTAAATACCTGTCTACCACCCCGAACCCCCAGTAACAACTACAATAACCACACAAAAGAGGGGCGGAGACAACAAACAAAAAACACAGACTCAATACCCCGGTGCAAGTACTGGCACGCTTCTGGGTGGTGAAAAACTGCCCTCACTCACACACAATGTGTGTGACATGCTTCATCATAGGGTCTGCTGTGACGTCCGAGCGTAGCCACACAACGGACGGAGCATAGGGAGAAGGAACAGAAAATGTATATACACACAAACACAGACACTGGACGTGACCATAAGGTCCACATGCAATGACTCGAGACTGGACACAACAAAAGACAACTCAAATTGCAGTAGGTAATATTAAAACTGACTCATGGATACCAAAGGCAACTTTATTATTAGGTTCCACGGACAGGATTAAAAAATGATAGGATGGTGGTGTTATAAGTGGTAATTAAGACCCACTAACACCCCACTCTCACTGCTTGCGTCATAAGATGTAGGCCTGCTGATGCAGGGTTACATGGAACCATTCTTATGGGGCTGTGGTACAGAGCGGGGCTGTGTGTTATGGAGCAGGCACTCAACATCACAGGACTGATGCAGTTTGCTTTGGAGCTGTAGCATAATGCGGCAAGGAGCTCTGGCCAGTGCCATATGACGTTGTGTAGAGGGAGATTTGGGGCTGCTTGCATAATGTATCACTGCAGTGTATTAAGAGGGCGTAGCACAGTTACATAGGGTGGTACAGCTTGTTACAGAGTAATATAGAATTGATGAGTACAGTATGCACTTCACGTGGCCTGCAACCTGTTGACTTTTTCAAAGGCAACTGCATATTGCCTACACCATCTTCTCTGCATTTGTGGTGCATTGGAATGTTAAAAACAAGTATGCTGTTTGACTAGTGATGCATGAGTACGGTCTGTGACTGTTTTACCATGTTGTTAATCCAATAACTGATATTATGACTTTATAGAGAATTTCCAGCAATGTTTGCTCAGAAATACACAGCCTATACTAGAGGGTCATTATGATATACATTCCCGCAGGGGCATTTGAAAGGTTGTATGTTCTAGTCCGCCTTTTTGCACGTGGCTTCAAAACGCTGTTATAATATGGATTCTTTAATTCTGCGTTTTGCGCATCTGGGGCCGCGTGACCAGCCCTGGCCTGTCTTACTTTTAAATGTTGTTCATGTGCCCCGAGGTTTATTCCCTTATAGATTGTTACTTGCACTTTATCATACATTGGTGCTGCATGTCGTGAACTCTTTACACACATTTGTAAGAGTAGTTTTTATCAAATGAAATATTGTTTATCCTGTATCATTCACAAAGGCAGTGTAGTTGCTATTCTCTTCTGCTTTTAATCATGATGCTATTTTAACAATGTTTTAATTGTTTTGATGAATTATGAAACTGTACTGTATGTGGTGTTAAGGATTTTTTAAATCCGAAAATAACTTGAGGATGATGACTAATAGTCGCTAAACAAACGATAGTCTGAAAAATGATAGTGGTGAATTCACGGGCTGGTTTTTTATTGATTTGTTTTTTATCTGCGCCCTGACTGTTGGCCCTATGGTGTCGTTTGAAGGCTCGAGTACCCATTAATGTTTGCAGCACATGGTGGTTTCTCACAGTACACCACATGTCGACTGCCCCTCCCACATTTATTCATGTTTAAGGGTAGGTTATGTGTATTTGTAGAGCGCTCCACCGCCCACGAGGGTATCCAGGCGCTGTGTACGGGTCCAGCCTCGCCTAGAGGACCTAGGGAGAGTTATTCGAAGGACCAGTTCTTCTTCAGCTGTATGTGTGGTGGGAGTAAAACACAACTTGTTCTTTATCCATCACATCTTTTGTTTTTGATGTGCGTGTAAGCCACTGCTAATCGCCCAAAATTGGCCTCCGAGCACCTGAGGAGTACGTACAGAGCCGGCTTTAGGGCGGTGAGACTGGTGCAGCAGCACCTGTTGCTGACCTTGGTGGGGGGCACAGTTTAAATTACTTATGGGTTTAAAAGGACTCTGATTCTGGGCAAATCACTTAATCTCCCTGTGCCTGAATGTGTCCCTGTGTAACATAACCAGTGCTCATGTAAAGTGCTCCAATACCTTTGGGTCGAGTTCGTGCTATATAAATCTGCATTAAAAAAAAAAGGCTTATTGTATGTTGATGGCAAGGAAACCAGTCACACCTTTTCTGCTGGTGCGTTTGAATTACAAGGCTCATCTCTCCCGTTTTGTCGCTTTCACTCACAGAGTTTTTTGGGAATATCCTGATTAAGTGATTTGTAATGAATCTGTCACACATATATTCCTCATTGCTTCCCCAGTGACTTCCCAGCCAAAAGACAACTGGATCCCCTTCCAGCAGTATCTGAGTCTGAAATGTGTCTCTGTTATGTAATGCTCACCTTAAATTTAGCCTTTACTACTCACATCAGTGGCCCCTCATTGTTTTGGTTGTGGGCAAAGTTTTATAATTGGGTAGCTCATGTGCATTTTCATGACTAATGGGTGGGACAGATGCTAGTCTATAAGCGATCCTTGGGGATGGTCTGAGAACGGTTCAATACATTTTACTCCTCTGCATGTACCATTGTTGCTTGCTTGGCATCAGTCATGGGTCATTGACATCCCATTCTAGTTGCTAAATGTTCTGATTTAAAGCTGTGAAAACACAAGGAATCTATTTACTCCACATCAAAAACTGTTTATTGGTAAAGGGGTAACAGTCAGTACCAATGATGTAGGACAGGATCTTGATATGGCTGCCATCCTTCCATCATGCTGCCTTATCCATGGTTGCTGAGTCCATCTTAGAATATCTTCACTCTGTCAATGCCACCAATTGCAATGATTTGATCTTTCCTTGTGTCATCACCCACAACAACTTCTTCTACTCTTAGAGCTGAGATTTTCATGAAAGTCTTATAGTCTGAATTCAGCACCTGAGCGTAATAGGACGGAATGTATGAAGCTCTGTGGTTATACTGAATAAGCAGCTACCTATGTTATGCCATCTATTAATGTAATAACAGCACTTTCACAATTGCTTTATTAACCTTCCTGCTTTCTCAAATTTGCTTGAAAATGCACGATTTTTCTTCTTTTTTTCAAAATTTTCTTGGGGGGGGGTTATCCCCCCAAACCCCGCTTTTGGGGTTCGGGGTCGCTCGCTCGCTACGGTGCAGTATGCAAATCACTTTGCGCCCCACCACTTTGAAATGTCACCCACCGCCCCTGCCCATGGTGTGTTCTAACAAGAGTGCTTACCTGAGGGCACCATTTTGCTGCCTCGTCCCTTCTCATGTGAGCTTTGCCCTGGAGAATGCTCTCTCTGGGGGCCCTCACTCCCACCCTTGTCAGGGTCCCGAGCACTGCTCTGTGCTGTCTCCTGCTCTTGCTCTCTAAGGCCCCCACCCCATCCTTGTCCCTGTCTCTTCTCTTCACTTGTGGGGTGGGCTTTGCTTATGGAGAGGAGAGAGTGGGGGCCGGGCTCTGACCTGCCTCAGAGGAGCAGTGGAGAGTGCTGTCTCTGGGGCCCCCACCCCACCCCATCCTTGTCCCTGTCTCTTCTCTTCTCTTGTGGGTGGGCTTTGCTTATGGAGAGGAGAGAGTTGGGGCCGGGCTCTGAGCTGCCTCAGAGGAGTAGTGGAGAGTGCTGTCTCTGGGGCCCCCACCCCACCCCATCCTTGTCCCTGTCTCTTCTCTTCTCTTGTGGGATGGGGCCCCCAGCCCATCCTTGTCCCTGTCTCTTCTCGGGTGGGGGCCTGTCCCTGTCTCTTCTCTTCTCTTGTGGGATGGGGCCTCCATCCCATCCTTGTCCCTGTCTCTTCTCTTCTCTTGTGGGGTGGGGCCCCCACCCCATCCTTGTCCCTTTCTCTTCTCGGGTGGGGGCCTGTCCCTGTCTCTTCTCTTCTCTTCTCTTGTGGGATGGGGCCCCCACCCCATCCTTGTCCCTGTCTCTTCTCTTCTCTTGTGGGGTGGGGCCCCCACCCCATCCTTGTCCCTGTCTCTTCTCTTCTCTTGTGGGGTGGGGCCTCCACCCCATCCTTGTCCCTGTCTCTTCTCTTGTGGGGTGGGGCCCCCACCCCATCCTTGTCCCTGTCTCTTCTCTTCTCTTGTGGGGTGGGGCCCCCACCCCATCCTTGTCCCTTTCTCTTCTCGGTGGGGGCTGTCCCTTCTCTTCTCTTGTGGGGTGGGGCTCCCACCCGGGGCCCCCACCCCATCCTTGTCCCTTTCTCTTCTCGGGTGGGGGCCTGTCCCTTCTCTTCTCTTGTGGGGTGGGGCCCCCACCCCATCCTTTTCCCTTTCTCTTCTCGGGTGGGGGCCTGTCCCTTCTCTTCTCTTGTGGGATGGGGCCCCCACCCCATCCTTGTCCCTGTCTCTTCTCTTCTCTTGTGGGGTGGGGCCTCCACCCCATCCTTGTCCCTGTCTCTTCTCTTCTCTTGTGGGGTGGGGCCCCCACCCCATCCGTGTCCCTGTCTATTCTCTTGTGGGGTGGGCTTTGCTTATCGAGAGGAGAGAGTGGGGGGGGGGGCAGGCTCTGTGCTGCCTCAGAGGAGCAGTGGAGGCTGCTGTCTCTGGGACCCCCGTCCTTGTCCCGGGCCTGCCTCTGGCTCTGACTGAAGAGAAACAATGTTGATACTTTATTTCTCTTTAGTCAGAGGGAGGGGGCGAGGGGCTCGGAGCAGGCTGCACCTGCTTCAGACACAGAGGGAGAGAGGCTTGCTTCAGCGCAGGCCTCTCTCACAGCCCTCAGAAGAGCTGAGGGAGCCGGGGCCCCCTGGGGGCCCCCTTCATAAACTATAGAGAGTGAGGCCCCCCGCACCGCGGGGGCTGCGGGGGCGTTTGTTACGCCCCTGTTGGGCTTGCTGCCCCCCGCTGGGTTCTGTTAATACCTGGTGATGTGCAGCCACGGCGGCTGCTGTGCGCGTCTCTCTCCCATGCAGCTCTACCTCCCGTGTTAGTGAATTAGCATGACAAGGGCCGCTGAAGACATCAGAAGTTTTGGGCGACAAAAAGAACAAAGGCAAAGATAGAAGCCAACAAGTAAGCCGGGGAAAAGATCGAAATTATAACAATGCTGCTGTCTCTTTTTCTGCTTGCTTCTAATTATACTACAATAACAAACTGAAAGTATATTGGATTTCCCGGGTTTGCTTTAGCACCATAGATGGATATCAAAAACTGTTTCCTCTAAGCTGTGGCTAGGCACAACTTAACCAACAATAATAGACAGAGCTAGTAGGGAGCATAGGCACACAGCTTCTGATGTTAAATCCCATCTGTTAACATAAGTAAGCAGCGGAAAATAATAATAATTCCACTAAGGTTTTTTTTAGGGGGGCATAGACACTTATTCTCTTGCTGGGACTTGCCTGGATTATTTTTTTTGACAGACATGGCATTAGGAACTTTGGCAGTAATAAGGTATGCCAATTCATAAGCTGCCTGACTGACTGCTGCTGTGAGCCCCCTCGAGAGCAGATGAGTGATGCCCTTCCCTGCCCTGACTCCTGCTGGATTAGCGCTGCCCGGAGTTCCCTGGGGGGTTGTGTCCACGAGATTGCTCGGGCTGTTGATAAAGTGCTCCCCCCTGATTGCTGGTGACTAGGTTGGAATATACACTGTGACTTTTTTTTTTGATCCTATGGTATGATGGGGAAGCACTTAAAGCTCCCCAACGTAATGGCTCATGTCAACTCAAGAGTGGGTCTCAAATCAAAAGCTCGAACGACCCAGTTGAAGACAGCCTCCGCAACTGCACGAGCCGGGAGCTCACAGAAGGCCTGTCAAGGCTCGGCCGCAATATCAAATCCTCCGAGTTCGGAAAACGATCTGTTGGAGCTCAGGGAGGGCACAAAAGACGATCAGACCCTAGAAATACTCTAAACCCCCTCCCTTGAAAGGCCAAATGTGGAACTGGGTGTCGAGGACCTGGTCGCCGATCAATTCGGCTCAGCTGCTAAAGAGCTTACTACCTTGGAAGATGGTGGCGCTACAGGAAATTCGGAGGAGAGCCTGAACCGAGAGGCCGCGAAGGAAGATTCCGCCAGCACACTCCTAACTAAAACCAAGGAATATCCAGTATTCCTGAAACAAAGAACACCCCAACTTCCTGCACAGCCTTCAAGTACAGAGCATGAGCTCTTGGAGAAAATACAAATGGACCTACGGAGGGGGGGTTTAAGGGATGGCAAGTGCCCAGCCCCTGTGGCTGATACAATAACACCAGCAGAACAAGATATGGTTCAGCTAGCTCCAGAAGAGTCTATAGGAAATCAGCTTTTAGAACCCAGAGCCAGCTTCCAATACGACATTAAAACCATGTTGAATCTCATTTTGGACGAGCTTCGCGAGCTGAAAGTAACTGAACAAAATGACATTTCAGCATTACACCTTCGTTTGTCCAAAATTGAAGAAGCAGTCAGTAGCTACACAGCACGATTACAAGAAGCTGAATCCAGGATATCTCATCTCGAGGATCGGATGACTTCGATGAAACATCAGGCTACCTTGGATAAAAAACAAAAGAATCTATTGGAGAGAAAGCTGGAAGAACTGGAAAACCACTTGTGACACCCGAGTCTGTGGCTGGTTGGGGTCCCAGAAGGCTGTGAGGCATCACAAATGCTGCAGTGGGTTGAATTATTTATTAAGGATCACGTGCTTCCAGAGTTCTCCGGAGATCTTACCATCACAAGGGAACATGTGGTCCCAGCCCAACCATTTCCGAACTCGAAGTTACCTCGAACACTTCTAGTTCATTTTGCAGACTTTCGGGTTAAAGAACAGATATTGACTAGAGCTATTCAAAGAAAGCTATTTTCTACCCCTAAAGTACCCAGTTGCCGTATTTTTCCTGATATGTCTGCTGCAGCAGCTTGCCGTCTGAAAGAATTTGTCAAGCTCCGTAACCTGTTCAAGGCACAGGAGGCCCAGGCGTCCATAGCCCAGCAATCTAAGCTACGTGTCTTGGTACAAGAGAAATTCCACATGTTTGCAAATCTTGATGAAGCACAGGAGCTCCACCAGAAAATCACTATGGAACAATAGAGACTTGGTATTAGATGTTATGTTTTCATCCCCTTTTTTCCTCTCTCTCTCTCTCTCTCTCTCTCTCTCCTCTTGTTGATTGAGGGTTTTTTTATTAAGGGGCGGGGAGGGGTAGGTCATTCGGGTGCAATTGCATGGCACCCAGCTTAGGGGCTAGTCAGCCAGGAGAGGCAGGGGGTATGGTTGGTTATTCCCAACTGCCAGAGGTGGGGGGTTGATGGGGGGAGGTGGGGGTTAGGGAAGGGGTAAGCAATACAAAATAATGAGCAGGAAAAAAGAGAATTATACAGGATGGGCTCACCAGTTAGCAAGATATAGCAGAAAGTGGCTAGGACGGGAGGTGTTGGTCCAAAAAGGGTTAAGCGTGCAGAGAGAAATTTTAGACTGGGCAAAGCTGAGACAGACCTTTTAGGATGGATCAAATGGCGCAAAATATAAAAGTGATTACATGCAAGGTTAATGGATTACTCAACTCCCGTAAACGTTCTACTTTTTTTAATTGGCTAGCATTCCTCTCTCCTAAAATCATATTTCTACAAAAAACACCTATTTAGGACTGAACCCCCAAGATATCGCTACCTAAAAAATATGCATTGGCGTATTTTTCATCCGATAACTTAGCGGTGCGAGGGGTGATGATCTTATTATCCAATGCATTGGATTGGCAGGTTGAGGAGGTCCAGCAAGGTGGAAAAGGTAGATGGCTATGGGTGAAGGTAAGAATGGAATGGATAGTGTTAAATTTAGTTAAATATTACGGCCGCATAGAGGACGATACTGCAGCGCTCGAGCAAATGTATCAACTGGTAGCAAATACGGAAGTTATATTGATCTTGGGAGGTGAATTTAATTATATTCAGAATCTGGCACTAGATACCTCAAATAAAACAAAACAACAGTTAAAGCCTAAAACTTCACAGTTAATAAAAAGTTTGTCAATAGACTTTACATTAACGGACCCCTGGAGGCAGGGACACCCCAGCTTTTCTCAATTTACCTGCTACTCCTCAAGATATAGAACGGCATCTTGGTTGAACTTTTTTCTTGTGGATAAGCAGGAGGCCAATGGTGAATCAGAGATATTGGCCAATTCTTTCTCTGGTCACTCTGTAGTTTCTTTTACGTTAAGGTTGGCGATCATGCCGAAAAAGAGAGCAAGATGGCAGCTTGATAAATCTTTACTAGAAGATAATACTTGGGTGACCAAAACTAACATTTTTATCAGGGAATACTTCCAGTTTAATGCAAATACTGCCCCAATTTTGAGGTTTGGGAGGCATTTAAAGCCACTTTTAGAGGACAGACGATAGCCTATATGCTTAGGTTAAATAAACAACGCAAGCAAACGATTTTGGGGTTTACAGACCGCAGTAGAGGAAGCTAGACAAAACCTAAATTTAACAGCAACAGCAGAGCATACCTTTAAAGTGCAACAGCAAGATTTATCAAACGCTAAAGACCAGTTGAAAGATTTATTTTTGCTTGAGGAGATCTCTGGAAGCAAGGCGTATCAACAAAAGGTTTATGAGGAAAGCCAGCATATTGCCAGATTCCTGGCCTGTCCTACGAAAAGTCAGAAAGCGACACAAATAATCAGTCATGTCAGAAATCCTTCTACTGGCCTGCTAGAAGAAGATAAACAGGTAATATCTGAGGATTTCTTTCTCATTTTAAACAAATTTATGCGGATGCACAGGCGGTAGAGGAGTCAGAATTGAGGTCCTATCTTGAATTATTGGAGCTACCACAGATATCTCAGCAGCATATTGAGACGCTCAATAGCTGAACAGGAATGTCAGAAATTTTTATAGTACTAAAAAGTATGTCCATCGCCAAGGCTAGTGGGTCGGTGGAATGCCGGTTGAAGTATATAAGATATTTCAAGAAGAACTACTGCCTATCTTAACAAAACAGTTTAATCAAATAAAGAATGTGATAGACATCCCCAATCGTTTTAAGCAGACCCCCCAGGATATAGCGGCATGGATTCGCAAATTTAGCGGCACAAAAATGGAAATTTAGCGGCACAAATATGGAAATTTAGCGGCAATTTTGCGGCATTTTATTTGGCCATTTTTCCTACAACAAACACAAATATCTTAGCTTTTTTAGTTATTTAACAATATGAAGCTATGTATATTTGGTTTAATTACAATGTAGACACTTTGTTTCCCTCGAAAAGCATTCTCTCCCTTCTTGCTTTGAGTTGTGCCGTGTTCCTTGCAGGCGTTTGCACAGATCGGCCGATTTCGCGTTTTTTTGCAAATCGCGAAATCGCGATAAGCTGGAGGGTCTGGCTAACAAACGTACTCGCGGCTGGAAGCAGCCCCCCTCCCCCCCCCGGAACTGCAGACAAGGGATCATAAATAGTCTTGTGCCGCAGGTCCATTTTTGGTAGCAAGCAAGGACAGTGCTCCTCCCTGGCGTAGCTTGGGAAAGATACTGATAACGTTAAAGAAAGATTCGACTTCTATAACACTTTACACTGCCGTTGGAGAAAACGGCATGGGTAACCGACAAATAAAACTGACACTATCTTACACTATCAGTGGTCACAAGTCTAGGTTCCTGTGTAGGAGTAGACCTCTCAAAGCCTGGGTATCAAAGCTGTAACGTGCATGAAAAAGCAATGGTTAGTGGACTTAAGAAATACCAACATGAAGCTGCGCAATCTCTCAGGTGTAAGGTGTGGCAAGTGACCGAGTGCTGCTGTAGAGTGAAGTAGGTCTAAAGTGACAACTCACAGGGCAGAAGAGACAGCTGGCAACTTAGCGTTCGAAAATGAAAGCTGAGGAAGAATTTGTAGAGCTGTTTGCAGAGAAAACAATATCTTAATGGTTTCTAATATCGATTAACTTGATCTGGCGTTAAACAATCAAAGGCTACACGTTCTAAAGATAACTCGCCCTCTCCCTGTCTCTCTTCCTCCCTCCCTGTCTCTCTTTCTTTCTCTTCTCTCTCTCCGTTCCCCCCTTCAGATGTTCCTTCCTCTAGTTTCTATTGTCTCTGTTACTCCCCTCCTCCCTCTCTCTCTCTCCCTCTCCCTGTCTCTTCCTCCCTCCTCCCTCTCTCTCTTCCTCTCTCCCTCTCCGTGTCTCTCTTCCTCCCTCCCTCTCTTTCTTGCTCTTCTCTCTCTCTCAGTTCCCCTCCTTCAGATGTTCCTTCCTCTATTTTCCATTCTCTCTGTACTCCTCTAGCTTCTCTCCTCCTCTCTCTCCGTCCCCCCTTCGGTTGTTCCTTCCTCTAGTTTCTATTCTCTCAGTTATTCCTCCAGCTCCTCTCCGTCTCTCTTCCTCCCTCCTCCCTCTCTCTCTCTCTCTCTCTCTCCCTCTCCGTCTCTCTTCCTCCCTCTCCGCCTCTCTTCCTCCCTCCCTGTCTCTCTTTCTTTCTCTGCTCTCTCTCTCCGTTCCCCATTCAGATGTTCCTTCCTCTAGTTTCTATTCTCTCTCTTCTCCCCTCCTCCCTCTCTCTCTCTCCCTCTCCCTGTCTCTTCCTCCCTCCCTGCTGTCTTTCTTTCTCTTCTCTCTCTCCGTCCCCCCTTCAGACGCTCCTTCCTCCATCTTCCAGCAGTCACCGGCTGGAGCAGTCTGCGATAAGCTGGAGGGTCTGTATAGCTGGCTCTCACACACACATGCCAATATTTTGAAATAGAAAGAGGGAAATTTTGATAGTGAATAAAAAAAGGGGGCTTTATTTTCCTCCTTTTGGTACATCCAGGCAAAGGAAATTTTAGGCAGCAGACAGTTAAAAAAATAATTTGGGGCTTAAAAAATGGGTGTCTCCTGCCTGAACCAGGTTTGCTGGCATGCATACTCATGGTACACAGCTCTTGGTAACTCCATAGAAGGCAGTCGCTGTGGTTAGTAATTTCCCAATTAATATTTCTTGTTTAAAACTGGTCTCAGCGAGGTGTCAAACAGCAGGCCTATCCCTTGGATTAATGTCGCTCAACAACAGGAATCGGACAGCAGAGCTACCCCTCGAAATCCTCATGTAACCTTCAGCTACAACTCGATGCAGGTAATTATTTCAAGCACAAACACCAGCCCTTTGCTTTAACAGAACTACTAGTGTTTATAAGACACGGAGACAGCAAAGTAAAAACGGCAGCTAATTGAGCAGATTAGAGACAAAGGTCATGCATACAGAAACCCTCCATGTCTCTATCCCCTCCCCTGCACCCCTCCTGCCTTGGACAAATAGGAACTGGAGACGGAAGGAGGGGGCTAGAGCGAAGGGACAGCAAGGGAAGTGGGAAGAAGTCTGAGAATGCAGCCTCTTACAATCGTGTCACTGCGCAGGGTCCCCACAGACAGGGCCCACTGTCAAGACTGTTCGTTTCATTTCTTTTCTGTAATCCCTAATGCCGGCCGCAGTAAGCAGCAGGCAGGTATTTACAGCTGTACGGCGCCACGTAGTGACGTGTACAGCCAATAAGATGTAATACTTTTTTTTTATGCCAGTCGGAGCCCTTTTTCGCGGCCAGAAAGGTAAAAATCGCGGTAATCGGGCTCAGCTGCCGATTTCGCGATTATTTTGCAAATCGCAAAATCGCGATAAGCTGGAGGGTCTGTTTAAGGAGTCAATACATGTGGTCTTCCTTAAAAAGGATAAAGATCCCTGTGATCCAAGATCCTACCGCCCTATCAGTTTGTTAAATACAGACTACAAACTGCTTATGAAGATGTGGGCAAGAAGGATTGATCTGTGCGCCCAACAAGTGGTTCACACAGATCAAAATGGCTTCCTTCCAGGACGGCTAATAGCCACCAATACATATTTTTTAATGCAAGCCATCGATTATTTTTCTGCTAATAAGATTAAAGCGGCCATTCTGATGATGGACAGCGAAAAGGCTTTTGATTTGGTAGATTGGTGTGCCTTATTTTTTGTTTTGAATAAGTTTGGTTTCTCATTTCAGTTGATACATATGCTAAAAAAATTATATAGTCAGGCGGAAGCCAAAATTATTATTAATGGAACAGAAGCTGAGAGGATGAATATTAAACGTGGCACCTGTCAGGTTTGTCCGTTATCCCCTCTTTTGTTTTCTCTGTTTATTGAACCACTTGCTGTCAAAATTCGTAATAATTGATTGATTGTGCCCCCCATGCAAAGTATGTAAAAAATTAAGTTATATGCAGATGATATAATCTTATTTCATAAAGCTGAAGGGTCTAACATACAGGATGCGTTGGATGAAATTCAGAAATTCACGAAGGTTGGGGAATATAAAGTTAACCAAGCTAAAACTGAAATCCTTACATTTAATTCGGTGCCTTCTGATATCCCGGTTTCCTTACATCCTCGATTGACACATCCAATCAGATACCTAGGCGTTTTATTACAAACAATTATGGCCAATTATTTTCTTTGAATTACACTACTGTGCTGGTGAAAGATACTTTTTTTTTTAGAAAAGTGGTCTTTGCTTAATCTATCATTGATAGGTCGGGTTTCTATGGTTAAAATGTTGGTGCTCCTGTTGTTTCTGTTTCTCTTCAGTAATCTTCCCTTGAAAATCCCATGTACCTATTTTAAAGAATTGGACGAAATTATTTGGAAGTTTGTGTGGAATAACAAACACCCCTGGGTTAAGCTAGTCACACTACAACTGGATGTAGCACAGGGGTTAGTGCTCCCACATTTTCCAACTTACTACCAGGCCTCTTTGCTCAATTTGCTATCGCAACTAGGAGAGGAAAATTCAGTTTTTGAGAACTTCTTTTTAATACAAATGTTGAAGGAAAGTGCCATATAACTCCCCACTTTTTTATGATCAGCAAAACTCCCTAAAAAGACCAGATATAAGGCCATACTGGCATTAGAAGCTAGAACTCAGCTTTTTTATAAATCACGAGATATTCCAGCATATCATGCTTATACCCCTATCCAAGATTGTGCAGTAGGAGGTCTAATGCTGGCCAGAGGGCTTTACCACGTATGGCAAGAATTAGGTTTTGGTCAGCTTGGGGATTTTTGTAATCAGGATACGTTAATTACTTGGGAAATGGTACGATTGAAATCCGGCAATTTAATACCCCTTTTTCCTTGAGCTTTCTCAAGCTCGTGAACTTTCTTAAGAGCAATTATACCATGCTGAGTTGGCGCACGTCAAATCACTAAGCAGATGTTGCATAAAATTGTGGGAGTGGGATTTTGGTATCGGCAGTTGCATTAGCAGGTTCATAGTGAAGAAATTATTGTGAAAGAGCTCCAGAAAATCCACTCAGAGACAGGATGCAAGTTTAATATGAAAGAGTGGCAGCAGCTCAGTGAATTATCGAATAAAGCATTGCGAGATGCTAATTTTGAAATAATACATTTTTTAACCAGATGGCTAGCATATTACACCCCTCTGAGATTGCATAAGATGTTTCCTACTAATCCGAATCAATGCTTTAGATTCAATAAACAGGATGAAGGGGGATGGGTACACACATTTTATGAGTGTAGTAAATTACAGCAATTTTGGAAAGATGTTTTTATCATGATTTCTCAATTTCTGTGGTCAACTATTGACCTATCATCCATGTTGGTTTTATTTGGTGCATCGCCAGAGGTACAATGTTTTATGAAATATCAACAGTATTTTATAGTATTTTCTATAGCGGTTGCTAGATCACTTGCCCTGCAAAATTGGAAAACTATTAAACAACCTAGGATTGACCATTGGGTTCATAAAATGTGCAGGACTTACAGATTCGAGGAGGCCTATGCAATATGTTTAGGAGCTACTGTAAGATTTAGAGTTATCTGGCAAAAATGTTGTATATCTGAGTAAAGTAGATTTCAAGAGCCCTCTGTAGTAGGGAATTAATTTCTGCACTTTATTAAAATAGTCGCTGCTAGCCACACATGCACTTTAAAGAGTTCTTGGATATTTGTATTGATGTAGTTACTGGTATGGTTTATAGTCACACTTTGCACTTTTATTGAAATATTTGCTGCTAGTTGCACATGCACTTTAAATAGTTTCTGATACTTTTTCGCTAGCTGTTTGTCACCATTGTTTAGATTGTAGTGGGTCAACTATGCAGTAATAGTTATTAATGGCTATATGCTACTGTGAAATATATTCTATATGCACCTTCCTATATATTTTTTTGAATCCTCTCAAATTGGTATTAAGTATCCCTATGGTTGACGCTAACTCAGAGTCTTTTTTTATGCATTATTATAGCCTTATAGCCCGCCGTAGTGGGCTATACCGGCTATTAAAGGCCCGCTGAATCGTTAAAGGCCCGAGCCGAAGGCGAGGGACTTTAACGAAACAGCAGGACTTTAATAGCCGTATAGCCCTGCTACGAAGGGCTATAAGGCTATTAGAACATTCTGCCACTAGAGGGCAGAATGTTCTAACAAATTAAACAAAGGGTTCTCGAAGCTCGAGGGGATATAAATCCCCTCGAACTTCGAGAAGCCTTTGTAGAACATTGGAATGTTGCTCTGCGGGCCTTTACGGCCCGTAGAAGCAGGGAGCACTCCATTGTCTGCAATGGAGCTCCCAACATTCCAATGTTCTAATATGTAATATATTATGTTTTTTCTGCTTTTGTTCCTGCTCTAATGAAAATATATATTTTTTAAATAAAAAATCTCTCTGTCCAATTCTTGAATGTAACCCCTAGCCGCTCCGGAGTCTTGGGCGAGAGGGCCTTGAATCTTCCTTTCACTTCAAACAACGGTATAGCTGTCTTTCTGTCTCTGCTAAGAGACTTATTACACACTCTTGAGAGACCACTCCTCCGTGTCGACCTCTTCTGAAGAACACATTTTGGCTTGATTCATTATAGTCCTTAATATCTAAAATAACATATTGTACTTCTAAATGCATTTATATAGCACTTGTCATCCATGACAAGGCATTGAAATGATATACGCCGGGCAGCACACTGCTCCAAAAAAACAAGATCAGTGGTTAGTCCACTATAATTTGTTATTGATGGCCACTGAGATTAGTTTTCCGTGTCCAAGCAAACAATTCTATGCATTCACTCCAGCTTGTTTGTGTGCATTAAAGTAATAGGAGTTATCTGCGATCATTAGTGGGGAGTGGTCGTGACGCATGCACATGGTTGGGGGGAATAATAGATGAGCTAAGGGATTCTTTGGCTGCATAGGTACAATTTTCAGAGGAGTGGAGGTTGTGATCTTGTAAATGAGTTATTGGCAGTTTGCATGAATACAATAATAGGCATTAAGGCAAACATGCAAGTGACATACCAAGTTGTACTCCGAGAAAGTAGGAATGCAGAGCATGGAAGGAAAGAGGGCCATTTGAAAGAAAAAAGAGGTGGCCAATCAACGTTTAAAGTAAAGGTCAGTTTTTCATGCCAGATTTTAGGGATAGAGGATCTGTTTTGGCATGGCAAACGAGACAGTAACCTTAAGATCATAGCAATGTAAGAAAATATACGGGTGACAAATGCAAAGATTGAATATGCTGGAGCAGATGTCTTCAGAGGTTTGGCCTATGGTATTAATATAAAAGTACGATTCATTTGGATGTGGCTAGTCTTGTATGGTACAAGATGGAAGGCGAAGACAGCTTCCTTAGACACTGGAAGTGTACTGTCTGCACTTCTGTGGCTGGTGCATGGAGATTCAGACACTGAGGTGTGGCGTATGGTGTCGGGCTTCCTTTAGAAATTGAGTGAAGGCTTTATTAGCAAGGGGCTGATGATCAGCCTACCACAGGTACTGCCCTATGGAAGATGGTAAGGGTGAGGGGTGGAACTGCAGATTCTGTTGTGCAAGGTGAAAGGGTCCTTTAGGTGAGGTCCAGCCTTTTGTCTTCCTCAGATGGCATGTTGTGAAGTGCCTTGATCACAGTAAGATGGTACTTTGTGCACTGCCTTGAACACGCTCAGATTGGTTCCTTGAACCCACTAAAACGTCTATTTGTGGAGTGCCTTGATCACACACAGATGGCACTGCACATGAACTGTTGTATAGCATTTTAGGACCCTAGTGTTTTTTCCTGATTCATGCCCTTATATAGGTATATCTCACCATATACTTATATAGGCATGGAAATCATAACCATATTTAGACATAGCTCATGCAGTCCAAATACGGCATGGCTACTTCCACTAGTTCCGAAAATCCACAACGATTTCTTGGAAAACTCGGCTTCAGCAGTTAGGAACTTCACCTTGCTCGAATACTGACTTGTCCAAGAACTCATGGAGTTTTCAAAGAACTGAGACTCTTTGATGACGTTATTATGTCCACCTTTACGTCAAACTCGGCACCTTCAAGGTATAAATATGCCCACACTTGCCCTAGCAAACACACGGTAGTCTGGAGCAGTTCGACTATCTACTTGCCCGACGCATCCTGCTACAACAAGTGCCGAAGGAAGCCGACCCTCCAGCAGACGCACTGAGAGAGACGCTGTCTTTTCTCTTGCTGAGAAATCCAGCTCCAGTGTTTCCAAGCTACCCTTGCGGGTTGTTGGGAAATCGAGTCCTGAGACAGAGAGATACCAGACCTCCTTCATTCTGAACCAAGGTACGGAGCTAATTAGAACCTAAGAGAAATCGTGGATAGATTCTTGGCAAAAAGAATACTAAACTTATGCTACACCACACTTACTTCTTCCCTCTCACTAGACTTAGGTTAGGTACATCGGCGTAGGCGCGTCTTAGAAGAACCAGTTGAGTACTTTAAGTCTTTATTTATTAATGTATGTATTTTATGGCTTAGAAACCATACCATGCTTTTACAGTATTATTTTATAATACTCTTCTTGCTGTATGCATTATACTTGGCAGCCAGTATTACGATTGTAGCAGTTAATTTCTTCTGCATGAGAAAAAAGTCTGTTCAATAAATACCTTTTATTGAAAACGCTTGTCTCTCTATTTCTCTGCACCTCTGATGAAACGAAGCATGCACGATTGACTGAGTAAGCTATCTATCTATTGTTTCCACGACTCTGAAGATCAGTTTTATCTTGGGGAAACAAAGTTATCATGTTTATGCGGTTGTCAGAAACTAAATCCCTTCTTGTGAACTCGAGAAAGTTTCTAGTGACCTCTGAGCTAGCTGGCACTCACAATTAAGTCTAATATATTCGATAGTGACCTAGTAGACCCAAGTCCTACGTCATATCTATAGGATATATTATTCTAATGCGCAGAGCCTATTGGGAATATAGGAACTACACTACATGGCGCCCAACATTTGGCAAGACACTAATTTAACGCTAGAGACTAGAGTAACTCAGTCGTGCTTCTCACAGAGACCCCTTTATCCCATAAAATACTCCAATAGACGTCTGGAGTGGGTTAAAAGATAAAATATCCACCATAACTGAGTAGGACGAAAATCCTATTTATTAGTTTTTGGTTTTGTTCAACGTTGAAGGATACAGTGTTCCAAAATATTGTGCACCTTATCTTTGTTTCCTTGAAACTTGTTCTGCAAGACTTTCAAACAAAATGTTGGATACCGACGAGGATAATCCCAGGGAAAGTGGAAATACAGTAAATGCAAACCAACCAGGTCTTCACGTTACGGGTTTCCGACATGATGACCCGGATGCTATAAACATCCTGGAAAATGTGCGGAAAACAATAGCTATAAAGCTCATAGAAAATGGCCTATCAGCAAGAGGTGGTAGGGTAATTTTCGTCATAGAGGAACATGAATATCGGCAGACAGAGGTATTCTATTCATGGATTATCTTTCCACAAGCAAATCCAACAACACATGTGTTCCACTTCTATAAGATAGAGGAACATCAAGCGGAGTACGTTCCTCTCGAGGACATTGAAATTCCACTAACTTACCAAGAGCATCAGCTCTGGTTCAAAGGCGCCCTACAACATCAAAATCACATTACCAGGCTCGGTCCACTAGATAGACCAGGAGCAACATGGCCGGTACTAGCCAGCTATACACCACATCCTGCCATTGAACAAATGACAGGGCCAGAACTATTAGCTCAGCTAAAACAATTAATTAAAAACCATAGACAATTGGTACAATATGTCATGCGGACTCTAACAGTACAACCTGCTATAAGAATTCCACAGCACACCCCTCATCAGGGTAACACAAACAAAATTACACCACAGATTATACAATCAGTCATTGGTAAATTACCCACAAAAAGGGAACAAATTCCACTCTGGTTAGCTCAAAAAATTACTCAGATCGAGGCAGTATTTCCCGATAATACACCTCATGAGAAACACAGGATTCTAACAATCTGTTTACCAATGGGGATTGCACCACACCTGGAGGACTGTGACACTTGGAGTACAGTCTTTGCTGCAATCTACACAAAAACACATGGTGTTCCGTCCATGGCGGTAATAACAGACGTCCTGAAACAGATTCAAAATGAATACGGGGCAGAACCTGCTTTAAATCTCTGTATGAAGTTACTGAAGGATTTCAAACAGGGCTCAGCTATAAGATGAGCTAATATTAAAGGTGAAGCAGCATCAGTGGCAATCCGCCAAAAACTGAAAGAACTTGATGTAACTGAGCAACCATATGAACTGGCCAGAATAATAGAAAAATCCTATGAAGAACTAGGAAGAGATAGTTTGGGAGGGAAACCAGTATAGCCCGACCTAACAGAAAATCCTGATTTTTTTTCTCAAAAACACACTCACTACTCCTAAAAAGAAGTGGGAAAATACTAGACAGACACTTCCTAAAGAGAAGCGTTCTCAATCCAGAGGTAGGACTCCTCAAAAGGAGCCCTCTGAAAAAGGTATAACCTCAGAAATAAGGATAATTTGAGAAAACCTGATAGATATCAAGATACTGATACACGTTCCTCTTGTACCTTTCAGACTTCCTCGCAGAAATGCGAAAGAAGAGGACGATCAGAACACAAGGAAGAAAGCGTGAAGTCCAAAGACGATCAACACGTTCCGAAAAATAAGAAAACTCAATTCACGAAAAAGAAGGTAGCAAGTCTTAAAATCAGACATGCCGAGGATCTTGAGGACACAACTCAAGAACGGGGAGTGGGCCCAGACAATGCTTAACAGCGCAGCAGAAGTTACCATAGCTCGCAAGATCCTGAAGGATCATCTGGAGACAGTGGACCTGAATGAATGCATTCAGGTTGAAACTGCAGATACCAGGGTTAGTGTACCCAATAAGTTACATGAAGTAACGCTCCGCATAGAGGGGGACATAACTAGGAAAATAAAAGCACTCTTTTGGGAAAAACTATCTAAGGGTTATGACATTCTTCTAGCTGAAAAAGACTGGCCACCTGAATTTGTCAGGGAGTGCCCACATGGCGAGAGATCATTATGCCTGCCTTCTCCAATCCTATTCCTATTCATAAAAATACACCTATGCCCAGGCTCCAGCATTATATAAAAATCATGTGGGATGGGATGAGGACTCTCCTCACCATAAGATCCAGTTAAAAAATCAACCAACTGCTCAGAAGCAGTATCCAGTTAAACAGAATCTAAAAAACAGGTCAGGGAGACCCTAGATCAACTTGAATACCAAGGGGTATCAAGTTACATATACATATCGTCTAGTTTTGGACTACAGACATTTAAATTCCTGTTGCAAAACCTTTGCAGTACAAAATGCACACAGTGCAGCACTGATGAATAACCTCGTGCGCAAAAAATATAAAACTACATTAGATATTTCAAACGGTTTCTTCTGTCAAAACATTCCACATGAAAGCAGGTATTTGACTGCTTGCTCAATTATGGGGACACAGTGTCACTTCTGTCATCTCCCCCAGGGATTCAAGAACAGTCCTGGATTATTTTCAGGCAGAGTAACAGAGTTACTACAAACTTACGATGTTGAGGCATTATCTTATGTCGATGACATCTATCTTACAGACGATGATTTGGACAGGCACTTGACCAAAGTGAACACCATAATACTTGGATTCGCCTCTGAAGGGTATAAATTCAATTTTAAAAAATCAAGAATTACCCAACTCAATGTCCTATTCTTAGGATACAAACTTTCAAGTGAAGGCAAAAGCCTCGCAGCAAACTTTTTAGAGAAATGTGCGCTGCTCCAACCTCCAAAAACGCGGAAAAACACAGTCAATACTAGGATTCCTGAATTTTGGAATAACTTACATTCTAAATTACGCAGAAAGGATTAAATCTCTCTACGAATTAATCAAACCTGATTTCAAACCTACTAATTGGACTCAAAAAACACACAGAAATTTTGCGTTCAGTGCAAACAGACATGTTAGCAACAACACATTTACAGGCACGCAGAAACGAACGCAACCTTGTAATCCGAATCATCCCAGCTAGATGCGGATTCACATACCTAACCTTTAATGAAGGTGAAAAGGTACCAATAGCTTACAAATCACACGTGTACACACAAGCTGAAATGAAATTCACTTCAACAGAAAAAATTCTGACAGCGGTTCAAACTGCAGTAGCAAAAGAGAGAGCCCTCGCGCAGGGAAAACGCATAAAGGTCGTTACTCATGTACCTGCCTTAGAGGCAGTGACAAAAGCGAGCATTCCAAATGCAAAAGCTTTACATCCAAGATGGATCCAATGGGTTAACTCTCTTGCTGCGACAGACGTTGAATACCTATTTGACCCCTACTTGAAGACACAAGAATTTTTCCAATACGAACAAGAATGTCCTCTGCCCACTGAAATTCTGCCTCAAGAACATTACGGATGTATAATTTATACAGATGGATCAGCACAGCCCGCAATTGTGGATAAACAAGCTTATAGTGCAGTGTGCGCGATTGTTAAAGGTCGCTAGCGCGATGGTAGATTCAGACCTTTGGTCACAAAAACTCAATCTCTCGGAGACTGTACAGCTCAGCGAGCTGAACTACAGGCTTTCAAGATGGCGCTGGAAAATACCGATCGCGAATTCCCCACACTCATAGTGTGCAATTCGTATTACTGCGTCCAGTCTTACAATGAATACTTGCAGAAATGGGTTCTAAACGGTTTCAAAGACGCAAAAGGTGGCACAATCAAGAATAAATTGCGTTGGGAACAAGTATTCTATTACAGAAAGAACTTTATAAATAAATAAAATAAATACAAAAGACTCACGTGATCCATACACTGAGTCATCAGCGTGATGACATTCACGTTGCTGGGAATTCATTGGCTGATGAAGCCGCGAAGGCTGCTGTCCAAACGGCTTCCGTAGCTGCAATCGCTCATTCGAAAACAAAAATAGACGATGAAACCATGCTAGCTGTCAATGCCACAAGCAAAGGCAGCGGAGCTGCGTTACCTCTAGATTATCCACTCCAATATACATACATAATTAATGCAAACTCCGTTCCATTTGCTCGAATCTATGGAGTGGGAGATAGGGTAATCCCAAACAGAAATCAGAGAGGTGCTTTGATTCAAGGAGCACATATGGGAGAGGGTCTGATACATCAATGGATCTCTAAATCTCTATTAGAATTGCAAGAGATGTACTGGTGGCCAGGAATGAGCGTCCACATTTACGAATTTGGAATTAATTGCAATGTCTGCTATAGAGATTGCAGCTTAGAGCGCCACCAGATTCCTGACTACAGTGTAGCCAGCCCAGTACAGACACCATTGTTAGATAGCATTAGACTATCCACGCTCAGACGTCCCCATGGACAAAAACGGTCCCACAAAGACTAGGACAAGATTCATTTGGATGTGGCCTCAGCGCTCGGCTGACGCCCGAACTGTTATAAAAGATTTGAAAGTCTTTATCGGCACATACGCAATCGGCACGCTACACTCTGACCAGGGTCCTGCGTTTAGCTCTCGAGCTTACAAAGAGGCCATGGCCAGCTTGGGCGTTGCATTGTGGTACTCAAGTCCATTCCATCCTGAGGGAAATTCGGTAGTGGAAAGAAAATAACGTGACATAAAGCAATCTATAACAGCTAGGGTATTAGGTTCAGGTGACGGGTGGGTTAAACATCTAATAAGTGTCCAACGTTATTATTATTATTATTATTATGCGTTCTTATATAGCGCTCGATTACCCGTAGGCATCTCGGCGCTTGCCTTGGGAACCCGTCCTGGCTTTTTCCCTGTGAGATACCCATACTGGGCATCCCCAAGGTGAAAGCCAGGCATCCCGCCGCGGGGGGGCGTAGTGGAGATTAAGCAGCTAATGCCCAGAGCTGCAGAGTGTGAACCCGTGATTCGAGTAGGCACCGAGACGAGAATTATCGAGTCTGTGGATATTTGGGCTCAAGACCCTGCCGCGTCGGGAATTGAACCCTGGTCCCGGGTCTGACCTCTGCTTCAGGGTCTGCCTCTTCTAACCAGTGAGCCACACTTCTCCTCTAACCAGTGAGCCACACTTCTCCCGTTGTCTTAATAACCCGCCAAGAAATTCTCTGGGTGGAATCACTCCAAATGAAATCCTTTTTGGTACTAGAATGATGGTCGAAGACCTCGATCGCCATACTTCAGTGGTAGAACAAAAACCCTTTGATATCAAAGACCGTTTGGCTGTTTTGCAGGACTTGAAACAACAAGAAGTCCAAGCAACACAATACAGAAAAAAACGACCACTGAAGAAAAACCACCTGCCTCAGAAAGACCTGTCTGGATTCCAAAGATTGGGGATCTAGTCAGAGAGAAAATAGCGGATAAGAAGGAATTTGGGCCTTCTTATAGAAAACCAGTACCTGTACTAGCATTCCACGGATCAAAAACAGTGTAACTACCGTCACTTGCTGGAAGAAAGGAGAACCGGCCCGTATCAATTGACCTGTGTGAGAAGTTGGCCTGATGTATGATGTCTCCAATTCTGGGGGCACCTTATATCAGTCCAAACAATCCCTTATGGTGGTGGTTGTAAGTCAACCTTAAAGACAAGTTATCCTAGAGGTAGCATTGACTAAGCAGCCTAAAGGCTTAACTCAAGAGGACATGTGAAGCCAGCTGTTTTACCATATGCAATCCTGTAATATCAAATGAAAGGACACCACACAAGTTATATATTATAAAAATATATGTATTTATTCTCAGAATAATCCCCACTACTCCTTATGAGCAATGAAGCACAAGCGTTTAAACAAAAGCACAGTATAACATATACAAGTTGCACAGTTATGGATGAGGCCGGTGGACACTCAAACCATATATCAAAAAAGTGGTATAACAATCACTAATTGATCAGGGGTAAGGCCTAAGGCCTTGAGAATCGCTGGGACTACACTGGACTAACTGCAGTTAGGACGGGAGTAGCCCGCGGGATTCGGGTGCAGTGCAGAAAGCACACGCATGCACCAATGCAAAGTCAATGGTGCGTAAAAGTTATCGAGTTACAGTTTTAAGAGTCTTCCGATTGGACTAAAAGGACAAAACTTTAGACTTAGACACTAGAGGTGTAAACCACTACAGGAGCACCGGCGTTCAAGAGTTACCTCACCCACAGGAAGCGGGTGCACAGGTGCAAAGATGTGTCGGGTTTCCTCACGAAGATCTATGGTGCCTGGAGATGAAGATGCTGCAGGCGTCCAGAAGATAAGTGTCCGGTGTGATCCAAGAGTGGATCGAAGATGTAGAGTACCTGTAAGCAGAGGGGACAGAGTCTAGGTCACTAGCCAGTGACCAGGAAGGAACCAGGAAGGAACCAGGCAATGTCGGGCGCAATCAGGTGCTTGTCATGAAGCTTGTCTCCACTGCCACGTGGTCTCTGGGGCACCGAGGATGTCCTGGAGTGAATCACGAGCTGTCCCATGAAGGCTCTCGCTGTCGGCGGTGTCGGCTTCAAGATCGGAGTCAACAGGCCTTGGCAAATGCAACCCACGCAGGATTCGAAGATGGCTTCTTACTCGGACCAGCAAGGTCTGAGCGGGTGCTCCTTTTCAGGGGAGCGAGGGCCAGTCTGGAGCAACCAGACTATCAGAGCAAATTCAAAGGTTCATCGGTACTGGGGCCACTAGCCAACGGGCAAGCGACTGGACCAACGCGTCGAGCAGGAAAATGCAAAAGGGCCCCACGCAGCACTCGAGGAGTGTGGAGGGGTGAGCTTCGGTGCAAAAGCTGCTCGGGCTGGAGCTTCTCAAACTCCAATGCACAGCTTCGAGGGAGCCTCGGATGCTGCACGGTCAGCGCTTCATAGTTTTTCCAAGATGGCCGGCCCCACGCTTCAGGTCGCCTCCACGGGTCTCAGCTCTGCAGGGACTGTGGATCGGGCTGTTAGAAGGCAGGCACGCTGGGTCTTGTCGATCTCTGTCGCTCGAGTTCCGGCGGGAACTGCAACAAAGCAAACGTCGAGGTGCTGGATGGTGCCTGTTTGCACAGGGTGGTCACTCCTTGACCACAAGAGAGATTCTTCAGTCTTCCACGTCGAGTGGGATGTCGAAGGGTCCAGAGTTTCGTTTCATAAGTTTCAGTCAGGATAATCTGATGTGCACTAGCACAGCTCCTACCTTTATTCCAAATCAAGGGGCTGGATTACCTGCTAGGTCCCTCCTATGGGTGGGACCCAGGAAGGGGGTGGTTACACCCCTTTCCCTTTGTCCAGTTTCGGGCCAGGACTGGGGCTGGAGTGTCCCAGAACCGGTTTGACTGGATTTTGCCTGGGACACCTTGTGCGCCCCAGGCAGTGTCTAGTTTCTTTCAACCCTCCCTGCTATAATCCACTATCTCCTGTCTGGGTGGTGTGACACCTCCCTGTGACAGGAAACCCTTTGTCCAGGCCTCCACTGCCAAGTTTCGGTCAGCAGCAGGAGGTCAGACATGTGTGTGTGGCAGCAGCATCCATTTTGTGATGCTGGGGCTCTGGTTAGGATTAACCGCGTTTTGAGTAAAGTAACATGTCTTCTCCCTCTAGAAGGGTGGGATGCTACCCCCATCACCAGGACTGGCGAGGGGGTAGTATTCCAAAGTGTATGACACCAAACACGACATGTTTTGATAAAGCCAAACCAAAGTTAGCATTAACCGCAAGGATTATAATGCCCTTAAGAGTATATGGTATGGCAGTATCACTGGAACAGCATTAAGGAAATGGTTCCCACACTGCAGACAGGCTCAGCTCATGCTAGAGCGCCATCTCACATAAAACCAAGCACTCTGCCTCCAGGATTGTAAAGGCCTGCCATAGGAGTGACTTATAGGTGTCTATGTGTCCAGATATAGGTTTAGACATAGGTATACTATATCTAAGCAAGGGGTGAGTACACCACCTTGCCCCAGCTGTGTGAACAGCCAGTTGTGTCGATTTAAGTACCAGCCAGGGGTGGCAAAAGATATGCTGCAGCCCCTGGTAGGCCTTGGATGCACCTATGCCCTGAGCACCTATAGTGCACTGTCTGGGGCTGATAAGGTGTCCAGTACCAAATTGGTTATGTACCTATAGTACATGTCTGTGAATTTAGAGAGAGAACAGCAGGCTGTGGGTCTGATTAGCAGGCCCACAGCCACATTAAGTCGAAAACCAGTGAAGCAAAAAGCACAAATTGGGGTGACCATAGGATAGCAGACCCTACTCTCCTACAACCTGGTAAAACCACACCATGTGGCCGATAATAAGTAGAAGGCCTAGTGGACTCCCTAGATGTAGCAGACAACCAAATCTTGCTACTATCCAAGAGGTTCAAACTGAAAGACTCATCACCTTTGAAGAATCTGCAGTGAGAAAAGAAGGACTATGCAACAGAGCCATGGAGCTTGTGCCTCTTGAAACCCAAATAACAGTTTGTCAAGAAACTCCCGTCTATAATGATGTAGCATCTGACTATACTAACATGTCAAGGGACCAAGCAGCTCCAGCGATCTCGAATAATCCGGATGCAATACCAACAATTGATAAAACTGCCTCAGGCTATTTCATCAACTTTGATAACTTTTCTGAGGATCCCAGTGAGCCCGATACAACACCAGCAAATAAAACTTTCAAGGAACAAGTAACAGAACTTTTTCACCAGCTTACAAAAACATATCTGGTTTCACCATGGGCTGAATTTTGGATTGTGTTAGGTGTACTTTTTCTCCTACTTTGGCTCATTCTTGTTTTAAGTTTTGGAAAGCTGATAGATGGAAAATATAGTAAAATTGACACAGCAAGTAAGAACATCAACTTGTTCCTGAAGCCAAACAAATCATCTCATCGTGAACAAAGAGACCTGTCATCAGTGAACATCACAGCTGTTCCTCTACCTGGTGGTATTGCATGGGACAGAACTGATTATGACATTTATGGTCCGGTTGAGCTGTTGAAGATTCTACACCAATTTAAGGTTTCCTTAATTGATTTTGTTACACAGAGTACATTTTCTAATGATTGGGACTTCGAGACTGTTAATAACATGACGGCAGACTTAGAAATGTCAGCAAAATTTGCAAAACATGAATACTTAGAAGGTTCATCAAATTATGAAGAAATGTATTGTTTTAATAATTTTGGTCATCATTATTTGCACAAATCTGCAAACCCTAGACATTTTTTAACTTATAATCAATGGGAACATTGTCCAATGCCACCAAAGGGTAGCTCTAAAACATTTTATGAAAAATGTCCATACTTCTCAGGCTTTAATGTCACAAATCAAGAAACATTTTACTTTAAAAATGTTAATAAGACAGACATGAAAAGTATGTTGACTAATACTAAGCAAATTTATTCTGCAGCCATATATGCTTAAATGTCCACAATTAGGTTTTGACTTTTGGATAGACAACATTGAGACAAAAACTGTCTGGGGCACAAAATACTGGCAGGTACAAGGTTTAAGAAGCATTATTCAGAGTCTGCATCATCTCGGAACAAATACTGTTCTTAAATGAAACTGTTTTACAGACATCTTGTCTTGGCCTGGCTAAGATAAAATATTTAAACAAACCATCCATACCTAAGCCCACACCTGATAGTAATAGAACTACAGATGAGGAGGTAGACATAAATAACATTTTACAACAAAACAGAACTAATCCTGAGTGGAAAAATTGTTAATCTGGCCTACAGACACGCATAACTGTCAAGATAGATTCCTGAACAAGACACAAGGGTTTACAGTAACTAGGCCAGATCCAAGATATGTCCAGAGACAACATCAAGGGGCAATAACAACTTACAGTGTAGGAAAACTGTGCCTTGAGTGGCTGCAAAAATCCGCACTCCCAGATATAAAACAACACTTAACTTAAAGATGGCGTTGATTTGAGAGACTTCTTACAAGGACCTCGTAAACTACGTCATAAACGTTTCATATACGCCGGTATATAAGCTGCTTATAATAAAGCACAGAAAGTCACGCAAATGGAAACTGCAGAACCAATACAAGAAATTGATCGTATTAATTTAGAGAAAGCTCTCTCTGTAGTTGACAATGGTTTAACAACTCTGTCATCCAGAATTTTTTCTTTGGACAGCATTGTATCCTCTGCCATAGACATAATGGAACAGGACTTGCTAATGTTACAACATGGCCAGTCCCAATTACGTTCTATAATGCTGCTAGGCTGGCCGTTACAAAACCTTCGTTCAGGCTGTATGCCTTGGCGTCTAATCAACATCACGTCATTGTTTACTGGATTTAACCTTACAGATAAACAAATCTCTTTGGCACAGAGGGGAGCAGACTATACGGTGCTGAGCATAGAAAAACTGGAGAGAGTACCATTAACCGTTTCTGAGAAACCAGCCATAGAATGGATAATACATGGCACCATCACGATACCAGTGACGATTTTCCAGTTTCGATATTGCTTAAAACACATACCAGCAGGCCTGTATGAAAGGTTGGGTAAAGCTTACATAAGGTCGTCCTGGGATTTACCATACACACACAAATGTTAAAGTGGGGAAAAGAAGGTGTTTCTTAGTGGTAAAAATTGCAACAACGCACTAAGTGGAACTCTTCTTTTTCAAGGCATTAATTTACATGGAGCCTGTGAGGGTTCTACGAACAACTTATCATGCCACCTGCAGGGTTCCCCCGACAGCAGTGATAGATCCAATTTTTAGGCAGCTTTCCAATGGAAGCCACATAATGCTGAATGATCACAGCTGTTTTGGAATGACGCCAGGGACAGCCTATCTTGTTAGTGTGTCAGCCAGGGTCACTTGTTGTATGCAAGTATTGTTTCCAAAAACTAAGACAGACGGGGAGTCGCCACTATGGCCTTCACTGAACATCTTTTCTATACTAATTGATACTTTATGCAGAATGAAAGACATTCTTTTACAAAAAACTGTGGCACTGACCTCGTCCAGAGAGACGTATGATCTGCAGGTTGCAAGGTCCTCTGCAGAGATGCATGCATTATTATCAACAAACTGCCCCATACATTTCGCAGAAATGTTAGGTTGTATCTTAAACATGTCTGATACCAGTGGTATTGTACATGTATTTAAGACTATTTTTTCGGGACTGTTAGCACCCTTTGAAGCAGTCCTAGGCATTTTTCCAAACTTCGTGCACTCTGTGTTCAGCGGCCTGCCTCTCATTTTGGGACTCGTAGCAGGGATACTATTCTTATTCCTTCTGGTCCGATATGGCAAGTCCAGTCACCAGCGATACCCAGATTACCATGGAGAACGCTCTTCTGGCAATGCAGTATCGTGAACGCATAACTTAGATTCTTGGCTTGGCTCGTTTGAGAGATCTGAATACCATGTGGTTCCTATCGTTCAGACCAATCTGGCAAGATTGCATCTTACCTGTTCTACGATGCCTGCTTTGTGGAGAGGAATGCGTGTTGGATATCTGTCTAACACTTCCATAAGCTACGCCAACGGATGTTGATGCATTATTGGGTCGGTTAACGGCTCATGTGTTGTGTTGCCCCCAACAGCTACCAATCCTGATGACGACATTCATTGAGGTCTCACCAGGAATTCCAGCTGTGGGTGAGATACACGAACCAACAGGCACACAGGTACCATCAACTGCGAACATTGCTAATGCGACTGACGCTGACGGCGATGCTTCTCATCTGTGTACGATTGACCTACTTAATGAAGTGGTTCAACTTTCATCTACTGTGGTAGACGATTTCTTTGCCAGGCTAGACGAATTAATGTTTTCTCCTGATACAGAGAATAACTTTTGAAATTAGCACACAGCGTTCTATGAATTCTGAATTCGACCTTCGCTTTTCAAAACAAAAACTTCTAACATTGGAACTATATTTTTCTATGATTTGATTTGACTTTTTTACCAAAACTGAACTTTGACACAAAGTAATCTGCTTAAAGTAGAACTATTCTTAGAGAACAAGAATTCTTTGAATACTTCCTAGGAACAATATTGACCTAATCCACTAACCAAAACAGTTTGTATATTCTGCTATGAGAAGGTCTCGACTTTTCTTTTGTAACTAAAAGCCATTTCATAAATGTAATTTCATGATTCATTCGGTTAGCATTTCAAATATAATGTTATGTGCTTACGATGAAATCATTGCTTTTAATGCGTTCAGTACAAATGCTCATTTTACGTGTGCAACCATTTCAAATGCATTTTTTATGTATTTTTGGGTGGGATTGTAAACACATGTTTAGTGCTTAGAATTTAGTAATGTCGAACATAATAAAGTGGAGTGGGTGTTGTATAGCATTTTAGGACCCTAGTGTAATTTTCCCGATTCATGCCCTTATATAGGTATAAATCACCATATCCTTATATAGGCATAGAAATCATAACCATATTTAGACATAGCTCATGCAGTCCAAATACGGCATGGCTACTTCCACTGGTTCCGAAAATCCACAACGATTTCTTGGAAAACTCGGCTTCAGCAGTTAGGGACTTCCCCTTGCTCGAATACTGACTTGTCCAAGAACTCATAGAGTTTTCAAAGAACTGAGACTCTTTGATGACGTTATGTCCACCTTTACGTCAAACTCTGCACCTTCAAGGTATAAATATGCCCACACTTGCCCTAGCAAACACACTGTGGTTTGGAGCAGTTCGACTATCTACTTGCCCGACGCATCTTGCTACAGCAAGTGCCGAAGGAAGCCGACCCTCCAGCAGACGCACAGAGAGAGACGCTGTCTTTTCTCTTGCCGAGAAATCCAGCTTAAGTGTTTCCAAGCTACCCTTGCGGGTTGTTGGGCAATCGAGTCCTGAGAGAGAGAGATACCAGACCTCCTTCATTCTGACCCAAGGTACGGAGCAGATTAGACCCCAAGAGAAATCGTGGATAGATTCTTGGCAAAAAGAATACTAAACTTATACTACACCACACTTACTTCTTCCCTCGTACTAGACGTAGGATAGGTACATCGGGGTAGGCGTGTCTTAGAAGCACCAGTTGAGTACTTTTAGTCTTTATTTATTAATGTATGTATTTTATGGCTTAGAAACCATACCATGCTTTTACAGTATTATTTTATAATACTCTTCTTGCTGTACGCATTATACTTTGCAGCCAGTATTACGATTGTAGCAGTTAATTTCTTCTGCATGAGAAAGAAGACTTCAATAAATACCTTTTATTGAAAACGCCTGTCACTCTATTTCTCTGCACCTCTGATGAAACGAAGCATGCACGATTGACTGAGTAAAATATCTATCTATTGTTTCCACGACTCTGAAGATCAGTTTTATCTTGGGGAAACAAAATTGTCATGTTTATGCGGTTGTCAGAAACTAAATCCCTTCTTGTGAACTCGAGAAAGTTTCTAGTGACCTCTGAGCTAGCTGGCACTCACAATTAAGTCTAATATATTTGATAGTGACCTAGTAGACCTAAGTCCTACGTCACATCTTTGGATATATTATTCCAATGCGCAGAGCCTATTGGGAATATAGGAACTACACTACAGAACCACACAGATGCATAGGGTCTGGAACAAAGGGAGTCCGAATCTAACCAGTGTCTCACAATAAGTAAACTATCAAGTATTCGTGATTACTCCAGATACAATGTCTGTTAGACCACAACCACCTCTAATCTCCCTGACCCCTGAATGCGCCCCCATATTATAGTCACAGGTATGGTCTACATCCTGAACGAGTGTCAGTCAAGGACAGACACCTCCATCATCCCACCGGTGGGACAGAAGGGAGGGGTCCAAAATAAGGCCCAACAATTATACACTCTGATCACCCAGAGCTGGCCAGCCCTGCCCCACACTGAAGACACCACTGTTTCTCTTTCTTCCTTACAATTTCCCATCCAGTATCACGGGTTGCAGCAAACAAGCTTACCTAGGTTGATAGTCACCACCTGGTCCATAATTAAACTCCCTTCATGTGAACCTCTAGCCAGGCCCAGCCCACACAACTAAAGAGGTGGCACCTGTAGACCTTCAGAAGACAGTTCTAACATGCCGGTGCCCAAAGTTTTTCTCAGAAGTACCGCAGATGGTGTTGAAGAATGTCAAATGCCAAGGTTCATTCTATCACATGCCTCTTTCTTCCAACACCATACATTCCCTGTCCCTTTATTTTCCTTCTGCAGGATCTCTTTTATGCAGGCTTTCATCCTTTATCACTGTTTTATAAATCTTTTTCTTCAACCTTCTTTTGTGTTTTTCACTCTCTTGCTCTACGTCAAAGCTGTAGAAATAGTATGTGTCAGTCCCCAAAAATGAGTGCCAGTCGGCCCCTGTTCAACCAGCAGCCTTTGGACATGGTATAGCCTTTTTTAGCACTGTGTGAGTGTAATTACTAAACACTTTTCCAAAAGTGATGCTGTGTAGTATACAAAAGCAACTGTCTAGCTCTTTCACAGATTGACCTGGGGTTGTATCAAATAGTGAAAACGACCAACTAGGGAACATAATATACACCATGACAGTGTTTTACTAATATGTATGACACAATGCACATCCTTAGTTCATACTGTCTTTCACATCACTATATTCATGGTCATATGGGGGGACTATAGAACCACAGAAGTAAGTAGTTCAGAGAATTGATCTTATCCACCCATGTACTGGGTGACAAATATATTTATTTAAAACATTTTTTAACTAGTATCTTTTTTCAGTTGCACAGAGCAATACAATACACCTCCTATTTCGGGGCCTTACAAGAAAATGTATTTACACAACATTTATACATAGTTCATCTAATAGAAGAATGTCTGTCCTTAAGGTGATTTGGCTTTTGAAACCCCAAAAAACACATTCTTGTCACTTTCTCAGTGAAAAAGTTCAACAATATTGCAAATATTGCAAATCAGCCAGAGTGACTGCATTTCAACTCTAAAGCAGAAAAGTTACCCACATTAGTGTCATTGTGGAGCTGACCAATACAGAATCCTCCAAAAGCAAAGCGATAATTATCCAAGAGAGCTAGGTAGATATAGCTGAACTTGGGAAAGCAGAAATTGCAACAAAGCTCTCTTTATAAATGTTATGTTTGGGAGGGCATGGCTTTGCCGGCTGCAAGATGGCCACACTCTGAGTAGGCTCTGCCGGCCAAGTGCAATAATCCTAAATAATCCTGCTGACGTTGTTTCCATCGACACACCACTTTGTTGATTGCTGCCTGGGGAGCACACCGCGCACTTACCTGTCCAGCTCCGGTGCCTCTGTGTGCCTTCTTGTCTGAGTTTCGCCCCTCGTGGCTGGCACTGGTCTCCGATGCCGGGGGGGCCACCTGTGCTTTTGCCGGAGCTGCCACTCCTCGCCGGACTGCCTCGCTGCTGACCCGGAGGATCGGTCTCTGCCTGAAGCGGTGAGTCGGGCCTTTGCGGGGGAGGGGTCCACCAGGGGGTTGGGGGCGGCCCGCTGTGCGGCCCGGTGACGTTGCAGCCTAGTTGTGGCCGAGTGCTCTGCCCCGGTTCGACGTGCTGCGGCGCTGTCTGGATCGCGCTGAGGGATTGGCGCGCCCCCGTGTTTCCCTTGCTGGTGTCCCCTCTTCTGGCGTGTGCCTGCTGCCACACTCTGCCCAGCATCTCCCTTTGGTGCCACGCGGCCTGCCTGTCATCGCAGCTGCACCGCCCGAGCTCCTCTCCCCTGGTGCCTCGCTGGAGCCTGCCTGCAGCTTCTCACTGTCGGCCTTGTGGACTGCCCCAGGGAGCAGAGGCGGGGCCGCTGCTGCTCCTCCACACTGACGGCCCCGCGCTTACGCCGCCTTGGATCTCACCTGCTGGGGACTGGGCCTGCTTCCCAGGCGGCGCTCTGGAGCCTTGAAGTTGTGCTGGTGGGCCGCGGTGGCTGCGTGGGCCCCCTTGTGGACTGGTTCCCCGTGCCTTTTCTCCTGCTTGCTGTTGGGCCTGGAGGGCGGTCGTTGGGACCCTGCCCTGCCTCTCCCTGGTGATCTGGTGCATGGCTGCCCTGCCTGTGGGTGAGTTCCTGGGCCTTCCGGCGGCGGTTGACCAGAGACCACCCGACTGCCCTCTCTTACCTGTCTTGGAGGAGCGTTGCCCCCGCAGCTCACCGCTCTCGCCCAGGGTGCCTCTACAAACTTTGCGCTGCCCATTGGGACTGTTCTCCTGGCCTCTCTCCTTCATTCCGGGCCCTCGCCCGAGATCCGTGCCTACCAGCGAGGGACGAGTTTGCTGGCCCATTACGGTCTGCTCACCTCCCAGCCTTGCCGGCTTCTTTCCCCGCTCCGTGTGACTTGGTGTCCATTCAGAACTGTGCCCCGCCATGGGGAAGTCGGACCTAAGCAACCCAAGATTGCCTTTGAACTACGGAGGTCCTCACGCCAGGAAGGCACGGGCTCGGACGGTACCGACTCTGCTGTGATGCTGGAGACCCCCCCCCCCCCGAGCCGTGCCGATGATCTGAAGGCGATCATGCTTGAGGTCAAGTCGACCGTTACAGGCATCGCTTCCCAGCTCGAACAGTTATCTACCCGCCTCGACTCCGTGAAGGCTCGAGTTGACTCCCACGACAACAGGCTCCTCCAAGTGGAGTCTCGGATCTCCGACGCTGAGGACACAGCCACACAGGACAGGCAGAAGTTACTGCAGATGGATAAAGTCCTGGCTGTAATCCAGGAGAAGAATGAAGATTTGGAGGCCCGCTCCCGTCCGAGTAACCTCCGCATCACGGGCCTTCCTGAATCCACCAATATCTCTAAGATGGAAGACTTTATTGAACAACTCCTTAGGGAGATCTTCGGGGATGTCCTTTCCTCATTCTTTGTTGTGGAACGTGCACACCGTTCCCTTGGCCTGCGTCCTGGCCCTGGCCTGCCTCCCTGCCCCATTGTGGCTAAGAACTTCCGAGATCGCGATGCCATTCTACGTTCGGCTCGAGACAAGAGCACCATCACGCACTAGGGTAATACTCTCTCTTTCTACCCGGACTACACCCTGTCTGTTCAATCTGCTAGAACAGAGTTCCTGCCGGCCAAGCGCATCCTTCAGAAGCTTGAGGTCTCATACTCTCTGGGATATCCGGCGAAGCTGCGGGTCCGACAGGGCTCCAAGACTCTGGTTTTTCCTGACCCGCGAGAGGCCCTTGCTTTTGCCAAGAGACTCGATAAGGAATCCAGATCCTCTCCTCCTAAGTCTCTACATGAAGCAGCCG
This sequence comes from Lissotriton helveticus, assembly GCF_964261635.1. NCBI lineage: Eukaryota > Metazoa > Chordata > Amphibia > Caudata > Salamandridae > Lissotriton > Lissotriton helveticus. The sequence continues at coordinate 1,381,283,352 of NC_136067.1, forward strand.
GTCGATTGAGTGATAATGACTGATAGTGTGGACATTGTTTGGTTGTCTTTCTGTTACATATGTGATTTGCTCTCGATGTCACCACTCCATTCCTGCTTGGCCACCCTGCTATTCTGCGGGGGTGTTCGCTGAGTCCTGCCATGCCCTCACCGGGATGATTCCCTTTGTTCACAATGTGTTGCCCCCTCCAAGTTGTGAGTTCCCTGGATGGTGTGGGTGGTATCCTCAGCCTGATTGGGGGGTTGGTGTGGGTGCGGGTGGTTGGGTTTCTTTCTGCATGGGTTGTTGGAGGTGGTTTGGGGGGGGTGGGGTTTGGTGGTTGGGCTCCTTCTTGTTTGGTTTTTGACACGATAAAAAGCTCTCTGCACCACTCTGTTGCCATTGTCCATTTGCATTCACAATTTGCTCTGTTGCTGTAATGTGCTTCTTGCACAACATCGTTGCAGGTCGCTATCATCCTGTATTTGGTATGGACCCGGCTCTTCCATAGTGCTATGTTCTGTGTCTTTTCTAGATGGTGCTTCCCGGCTACACCTTGCAGCTCCACTCGATGCCTCATAGGGGCTCCTGTTGTCTCATGGGTCACGTCCCCCCGTTGTACAGTTCGTGGGTTGCTGAGGTCCTTTTCTTTTGCGTCACATCCTTCAAGTCAGACCGGCCCGTTAATAGCTCATGCTGCCCTTTTATGCCACTTTGTCGTTGGCAACCGCCCGAGGGTGGTCTCTACTCCCCTGTGCTGCTCCTTAGTTGCGCTCCCCCAGCTGTTATTTGACTTCCCCGCTCTCAACATGTGCTATGTAAGACTGTGCTGCCTGCTTTTCGCTCTGCATAATGCTGCCCCCCGCCATGCTCCTTATGGCTGAAATAACCTATTGGACATGGAATGTCCACGGCCTGAATGATTACCGTAAGGCTTGTCTGATTCATGCACATTTACAGCGCCACATATGCCTTTTACAGGAGATGCACCTGCTACCCGGTTCTGTTTCCAGACTTCAATCTCGCCACTGGAGGGATTCCCACTCTTCCACCTACTCATCCTATGCTAGGGGTGTCTCAATCCTGTTGCATCGCGGTCTTCCTTGGAAGCCCTCCCGAGCCCTCGTTGACCCAGAGAGAAGGTATGTTGTTTTACATGGTTTACTACTGGCTCTGCCTGTTACCATCGCGACAGTTTACGGCCCGAACTCTGATGATCCGGAGTTCTTTCATCACATCTGGCATCTTATCTCCTCCTGCGGTCCCGCGGCTATCGTCTGGGGTGGGGATTTTAATGTTACTCTCTCTGCGACCTTGGATCGATCTGGTTCTTACATGTCCCACCCGCACGCCGCTACTGCTCTTTCGTCTATCTTAACTGATAATTCTCTCTATGATGGCTGGCGTCATTTACGTCCTGACGCTCGGGAAGGCACTTGCGTTACTGGTGCGAGAGGTTGTTGGTCGAGAATTGATCTTTGACTCACCTCGCCGGACGTCTTGTCCTGGACCGTTGAAGTCACACACATGGCTCGCACCATTTCCGATCACACACCGGTCCAGCTTCTTCTCCGGCCTCCCTATTCTCAGCGTCGGGCCTTCACCTGGCGTCTCGCTCCCAATGCCCTTAGGGACTCCATGTTCTGTGATGAAATCCAAACCGTAATCACTAACTATTTCGATCTTAACGTTGGTTCTGTCGATTCTGCTTCCACCCTATGGGAGGGTTTCAAGGCTTTCATCTGGGGAGAATGTATTTCCAAACAGGCGGGCGTTCTCCGCTCTATTTGCTCCACCCTGGCTAAACTGGAGGGGGAGATCAGGACTTGGATGCCGCCCAGGCGGCGTGCCCCAGCCCCGAGACGTTGGCGCTACTGCGTCAAAAACACTCCGATTTTTCGGATGAGGCCGGCTGTGAGCTGTCCTTCCTCGGCAGAGAGGGTCGGGCCCGTCGCTTTGGAGAAGGGGATCGCTCGGGGCGCACCCTTGCCAACCTTCTGCGCCATCCGCGTGCAGCTTCCAATATCACAGCCCTCAGTGATGGTGGTCCGGACAGAACCACCTCACCGGAAGAAATTAAGTCCCATTTCCTTGCCTTTTACTCCCAGCTCTACTCTGCCGGCTCCCCTCTGTCCCCAGAGGAGTTTGATCAGGATTTCGAGTCCATTGCCCTTGTCTGGCTCGAAGACTACCATTGTAAATTCCTTGATGAGCCTTTCTCTAGGGAGGAAATTTTGGCAGCCATCAGCAGCCTACCTAGTGACAAGGCACCGGGCCTCGACGGCATACCTGCCTCATTTTATAAATCGTTCACCACCATTTTGGAACCGCACCTGGCGGCTATTTACAATGAGTCTATTGACACAGGCATCTTCCAGCCATCCCTTCGTGAGGCTTTAATAACCCTGCTCCTTAAACCTGACAAGCCCGCCGACCGCCGCGATTCCTACCACTCCCTTATAAATATCGATAATAAAATCTTTGCCAAATTGATTGCTTCTTGTCTCCTTTTACTAATGCCCACCATTGCCCTCCCCGATCAAGCTGGTTTTATTCCTGGTAGGGCTACCTCCCACAATCTCCGCACTATATTTTCCGTCTAACATCAAATTTCTCCTAATCTTCCGGCTGTGGCTGCCCTGCTTGACGCCATGAAGGTGTTTGATACGCTGGAGTGGCCCTTCCTTTTTTATGTCCTGCCGCGTATGGGATTCAGTGCCCACTGTTTGCGTAATATTAAACTCCTTTATACCAGCCCCACCGCCCGTCTTCGCATTAATGGTCAGGTGTCCAACCCCAGCAACATAACTCGTGGAACCCGTCAGGGGTGCCCGTTATCGCCCATGTTTTTTGCCATCACGATGTAGCCGCTGGCCACTAGGTTACGGCAGCACCATACTCACAGAGGCATTGGCTTCTCGTCCCGCTCCCTCCTAGTTTCAATGTATGCGAACGATATCACTCTCTATGTCCGTCGTCCCCAGGAAAACCTCAGTCCCTTGGTGCAGGAAGTTATTCGATTTGGCGGGCTCTCGGGTATCCATGTAAACTGGAGTAAGTCCATTCTTTTCCCCTTGACAGATGCTACCCTCCCCTTCGCGCCTGATTTCCCGTTTGAGTGGGCATCCGGTCCTACGCGCTACTTGGGCATTTGGCTGAGTAGAGACTTGGATGAACTTTGGAGGTCGAACCACCATCTTGGCATCGCTATAGCCAAGATGGTGGTCCTCCCTAAATTCCTTGACCTCTTCTCAAACATACCTATCCCCTAACTTCTCATTTCTTTCGCAGGCTGCGTTCTCTGGTCGCCTCGCTGGTGTGGGTGGGGCGGCAACCCAGGGTAGCCTATGATATTCTGACCATGCCCATATCTGCTGGCAGTTTGGATGCGCCTGACTTTCGGCTCTACGCTCTGTGCGCTCAGGCCAGCTTCTTGCATTTTTGGCTTCACCCCACCCCCAATCAGCCCCACGTTGCGGTGGAGTCTTACGTCGCTTCCCCCTGGCCACCGACTACTGCGCTGTTCGCTCCTGCGGTGCACCCCCGGACGGAGGTCGATACGGTTGAGACGCTGTGCTGGGCATAGTCATTCTTGCGCCGGCTTTCTGGTCTTTCTCTTCTCTCTACCAATGCTATGCCAATTATGGACTGTTGCAAAGTCATCCTGTGCCCTGGGCACCCCCCAACTTTTTGATGACTGGAACTGGTGGTAACTGACTCTGACTGACCCTGGGCTCTGTTTACCCAGGCCCAGGGCCAGTGCCAAACTAAAAGGAACACATTAGAATACAGTTAAGACACCCAACATACACCAGGGTACACTATGGTATGATGGGGTACCCCTGTAATTGGCATGACCTACCCCATAAGCCCCTAGTATGTAATAGGGCAGGGGATTGAAACTACCTAGAAGTCTCCAGTATCCTGGGGCATGGCAGTTTAGAGGACAGCAGATTCTCTGCACCAGCATGTGCACAGTGCTGAAGCCTGAGGTCAGTTTAAAAGCACCACTGGTTGCCAGGGGAGCTTTTAAACCTTAAATTGTGCCCAAATTTGACTTTGGGGGTAGGGGTCCTTAAAAATGAAAAACCTACCATGTTTTTGCATATTAAGGACCCCCAGGGTCACGCCTAGGTATCCCAGGGGTGGGGGGTCAGTTATCTATAAGGAGCGCCCTTATAAAATGAGTTTTTATATGCCTGGGTAAAGTGAAATTTTACATGTCACTCCCCATATTGTGTTAAAGAGCTGCTCAAATTCGACTTTGATGCTAGAAGAATTGGGTAAGGATAATGTGCATGATTTCTGCAGATTCAGAACCCCTGAAGTCTCCCCTAGTTGCACAGGGGGTGGGGGTCCTGTAGAAATTAGGGAAATACTTATTAAATATGGTTTTATAAGCCCTGGTTCTTGAAAAGTGGCCCAAGTCATTTTCCCTATTGCAAACCCCATGGCCCATAGGTTAACATGGTAGGAAGTGATTGATTATTAAATATTGATAGGAGAGAACTAACCGGACCATTCAAAGACTTCCCAGAATGGTAGTAGTAAATTCAACAATATTATATTGTTGAATTTCTCCTAAAGTGTACATACAAGAAGTTATGAGACTTTCTTGTTTGTAAGTCCCAATTCAGCCTTTCAGTGGTCTGCCCTGATTGGTCAGAGATTAGAGGATTAGCCAGGCTGCTGCGAGGGCAGTGTGCTGGTCTATAGGAATGCCAGGCCAGGAGGTGGTGTCGTAAACTATGCTCTTCAAAGGTAGAGGGCCCTGGGTTTCAGCTCCACTCAGACAATCTAGACCCAGAGTCAGGGCTAGGCTTAAGGAAGGTATGTGCAGATGGTAGTGGGAGAGTCCATCCCAGGGGGTGTGTTTAGCCAGCTCTTACCTCCTTGCTGGAAAATCAGCCATTATGGATTTGGAAGAATGATGCACTCTGGGACAAACTAATACCACACTCTACAAGATGTGGCCATAACTATGAGGAGTTGCCCTGCTCTCAGTGGTCAGCAGTGACCTGGTGCTAGACCCAGAGAATTTTGAATAAGTATCTGAGAGGGGCAGAGCCCTCCAGATCTGCTGCTTGAAATTTACTGAAGCAAGAAGTGCCCTGCTGGAAGAGATTTTGCTGTGCAAGGAACTCTAAGGCCTGACCTCTGAAGACTGAAGACTGCACCAGGTAAAACTGCAGCCCTGTGGATTACCTTGCTGCCAAAGGACTGCCAAAGGACTCAAGAGTTGAACTCCCTGCAAGCTACAGGTTAACAGAGCTCACCTGGACAGCCCCACAAAGAATTCAAAGCCTGGAGTACCAGTGGATTTGTAAGGGTTTTGTTCAAGTGGATTGCGGAATTGAAATTTCACACTTTCAAGGACCCTCTTGGAGATTCCAGAATCTTGGATTGTGTGTTGGATACTTTGGGACCCGCAAGCAGAACGCCAGGAAGGTGTTCTAACTGGACCCCGCTTGCTGAAGAATGCGGCCCACTACAGTGGTTAGAATTCTTCAGAACAATTTATAAAGGTGTGTCCCGGACAGAGAAAACGAAATGACTTCAAGGGGAGCTGTTGGTTTCTAAGCACTAGAAAGTGACTAATCTTTAAAAATTCATATCTCTGGTTCCCTACAGTGGATTATTTTCGTTTTGGTGTCATTTAAAAGATAAAAATATTACCTATTTTTAAAATTGGTGTTGGATTTTTATTTTATGTTGCGTCTTAATTATTTACTGAAATGGTGTTTTTGAATGCTTTACATTCCTGTCTTTGAAGTTAAGCCTGTCTGCTCGCAGCCACGTTACCAAGGGTTGAGCAACGGAATAATTTTCTAAGACCTATGCTGAGTCCTTTCATGTGTTAGTGGCCTTATTGCCAGTGGCACACCTACATTTGCCCCTACCAATAACCCACTTTCCAACATTTGGTGTTCATCTGTGTGGATGAGGACTTGTGTTTAAAAAGTACACCTTTCAGTGAATGATTTAAGATTATAAAAATCCTCTAAATTGCCTTAGAACAAAACTTTTGAGTTTGATTTTTCGAATTTCGACTAAACTGTTTTTAATCCATTGTTTTGATTTTTCCAAATTGTTCTAAGTCTATTGTGCCTAGTTTTTTGTGACCCAAAACTAGGGAACCATGGCGCTGGACCTGGCTAAACTGTCACAGTTTAAGATGGCGGATCTTAGAGAACAGTGTAGGCTTAGGGGGCTGCATCCTGCCAAGAAGATGAGGAAGGCAGGGTTGCTTGAGTCAAGTCAAGTTTAACTTTATTTGGTTATCAGATAAAAACAACCATAAAAGTACATATATAAAATTCATGATAATACAAAATATTCATACATAAATTGTGGCAAAAATAAAATAAGCCCATCTTGATTAATTCATTTAAATAATTGTCTTTCGAAATCTAAAAACAGATTTAAAATATGCAGACAAGTGTGCAATAGTTAAAATATTATCCAATTTTTGCAATTCTAAAAAAGCAGGGTGACACTGAGTACATGCCATGATTTTCAACAGGGGCACAGTCAATTTTTTCCTTGGGATGATGTAAAATCTACAGAAAAAAAGGATATGAATGTCTGACTGCTCTGAAGAATCGTCACAAGGGCATTTAATTCGTTGTTTAATCCAGATATTCACAACAGGGAAGCTAAGAGATCGGTTTAACGGATTTAGTCTAAAAACCTTTCAAAATCGCTCATTTCTAACTTAATATATAGTTGCATGTGATCAGAAGTCATAATCAATTGATGTGCGACCACAGTTTTCTTTACCATTTCTGTGTTAATTCTAAGGTCGCACAGATGCCTCATGCAAACATCTTTGAGGAATTTCCTAGATATGTCACACACACTTGTGGGGTCATCATAATATTCCCTATGTCCTATTTTAATAAGGAAAGTTCTTACATAGGTTAGCCATGCCACCCTCCCAACATTCTCTAGGCTCATACCATCCATTAAAATAGAGCGATTGAACGCGCATTCCTCAGTTGACCAAATCCTGTGCCACAAGAGTACCGGGGCAACCTTAATAATATCTTCTATGTACGGTACCCTCAACTCAGCGTGACAGACATAAGTTGAAACCCTATACGGTACTGCTAATAGGGATTTTAAGAAGTTATTCTCTACTACTTGTAGTGTTTTTGTATTTACATAACCCCATACTTCCGCACCATATGTAGCAACTGCCACGCAGGTAGCTCTGTACACGGTTAAAAGCACACTGATAGGTTTTTTGCCCATCATTCTACTGAATGTTTTCATAGCTGTGATAGATTTACAGAACAGTAATCTCCTGGATTGTATTGCGTCATTCCATCGGCCTGTTTCATCAAACAATACTCCAAGATATGGAAACTTGGTGGTCTGTTCAAGTCGTTTAGAGCCGACAAATATTGTTTTACCCTTTTTGTGCAATCTTGGGCCGTATGTCATACTAAAGGTCTTCATGCAGTTAATTTTTAGGTCTAGATTAGTCATAAAAGCTGTAAAAGAGTTAACCACCATTTGCATGGCCAGCGGTGTCCTGGCCATTAAAACTGCATCGTCAGCATATAGGAGCACAGGGACAGACCTTCTCCCAACAAGTGGCATGTCCCTGCACTCCTCTAACAAAGTTTCTTCAAGACCATTAATATGGATTGTAAACAAAAACGGGGCGAGGACGCAGCCTTGCCGCACTCCTCTTGATATGGTGAATGGATCAGTACATTCTCCACTCTTTCCATACCTAACCCGCTCTGTAGCTCCCATGTAGAGTTCCCTGAGAAAATTAATTATGTCTACCTCTACATCTAGGTTCCGGAGGACCAACCATAGCTTGGAATGGGTGACATAGTCAAAAGCTGACGTTAAGTCAACGAATGTTAAAAACATTCGACCACCCTTTGCTTTAGTATACTTTTCTAATAATAAATGCAAGTTGAGACATTGGTCAATGGTACCTAGACCCTTCCTAAAACCATATTGAAGGTCGCTTATTACCGACCGTTCATCAGCCCATAATTGTAGTCTATTTAAATTACCCTGCCCAGAATTTTAATGGTAGAGTTCAAAAGTGAAATAGGGCGATAACAGTGGCAGCTCGATCTGTCGCCCTTTTTAAAAATAGGGACTATTATTGACTCGCACCATGAGGATGATAACCCATAGGAACAGGATGCATTAAAAAGTTGGGTAAGCAACGGGCCCCAAAGATCCATGTTGCTTTTATAAAAGTCAACTGGAACGGCATCGGGGCCTGGAGCTTTACCTCCAGCACTGTCTCTTATACTCATGTTTACTTCACACAGTGTGATACCCAGTTCCAGCTTGACCCTGTTCTGTGCTACGTCAGATCTCTCAGTGTCATCGATAAGGGCTTGATCATGGTTAATTTTAGCACTATAGAGTTCTTCATAATGTTTAATCCATTCGGTTTCGGAAATAGCTATCTCGACCCTAGCCTTTGCTTTATCAATAAAAAGGGGAGCATTTACCACTTTCCAAAAGGCTGCCGAATCCTTATTCTGCGATGCCTCACACAGTGCATCCCATGCTTCCTTTTTGATACTTTCTTTCCTTAACTTAAGATTTTTCTTATACTCCTTTCTTAACTTTCTTACAAGATTTGTGTCTCTAATAGGGGCATTCAGAGCGAGCTTCAGCTTGGTACAGGTCTTGGTGCAGACTGTGTCAAACCAGCTCAATTGGTTAACCTTAAGATTTTTTGTCTCTACCCATAGGGCATTTTTTATATTTTCAGCTATAATTTTAAAATTGGACACGATAACCGAATCATCCGCATTGTCCTCAAGACATTTTTTAATCACCTTATTCAAAAGGTCTTCAGGTACTATTTTACTCCATTTAAGGGTATAACCGTTCTGCCGATTAAGAACTATATCCCAAACTTCCTTATTTGGGGCACTTATATTGGGGAGGTCTTTGCCTAGTTGTGCAATCTCCAGGCTTAGAGGGAAATGATCACTCAAGGGATTGTCAAGAGTGTTAAATGCTAGCACCTCCCCACCGTATCGGGCTGATATCAATACAAAATCTATGCTGGAATTTGCACCTCTGCAGTTAAACGTTGGGCGGAAAGGGACCTCGCTCTTGCCAATTCTATTTGCGAAGTCCAAATCACAGGTAAAAATTATCTCATTTAAGTGATTCCCACAGGAAGTGTGCTCAAAATGGCTTAAGCTAGTCGCCTTATCTAGCACTAGCAGCCCGCCCCGACCTTGTCCGGGAGCAATCAGGCTTCCCTGACCCCCGCCCGCCCCGACATAGCAGCCCGTCCCGAAATGAGTGTTCAGGGCCCCCGCCCGCCCCCTGCAATGAGTGTTTAGGGCCCCCGCCCACCCCGGTCCCCGCCCGCCCCGTCCCCCACCTGCCCCGACCCCCGCCTGCCCCGACATTGTCCGTGGGTCCCCCGGAGCCTTACCTCAGCCGCTGCTCCTCCCCCGCGCTCCTCAGTTCACCGCTCCGCCGCTCCTCGCCGCTCTTCACCGCTCCTTCCCACCTGTCCGCAGCTCCTCACCACCTGTCCGCCGCTCCTCCCCGCTTGTCCGCCGCTCCTCCCCGCGCCATGTCTGCCGCTCCTCCTCGCGCTCCTAGACGCCGCTCCTCCCCGCGCTCCTGACGTCAGCACGCAGGTTGCGGCCAGCGCTTCTTCCACGGGACTACTTTTTTCGCTAAATTTTTTAAATAACGTATATTTTTTTACTTTATATAGCCTATGTCCATCTGCACACCCTGACGATTACAACGATGTATCGGGTGTGTGGATTGGCGCTGTGGTTCCCGAGTTTACCCGCCTCAAAGGTTCAAAGTTCTTCCTTTATAATAGTAGTTTAGATTAAGCCACAAGTACCCTTTTCCCCATATTTGCATAGGGAGCAATTGAAATCCCCACCCCAGATTACGCAAACTGATTTCACTCTCCCTTCCATCTGACTTTTAATATCTTTACCCAGACTTATGAATGTTTGTTCCATAGTGGCCACCAGCACGCTGTTGTAAAAATTTACAACAACCAAGTTTAGGTCTCGTTCAATCACAATTCTAATTATATGGTAGAACCGATTATTAACCATCTCGATCTTGCAGCACTTTAACAGGTTAGACACATAGGTAGACTGACCTCCTTTGGCCCTGCCGTAAGGGGAGGGAATTGCTGGTGAGTGAAAAGTCTTAAAGCCGCACAAATGCGAAGCTTCTATCACCCAAGTCTCTTGTAGACTTACAATATCGTAGTCTTTGATCGCGTTCAACCATGTGGGATTTGAAAGTTTCGTTTTGAGACCCGCAATATTCCAAAACATTATTGAACAAGATCTCCCTTTAGTTGTAACTTCCTCCAAAACAGTGTGTTCAGGAGTACCTGGTTTGTCCACTGTTAGGATGGTCAAATTATCATTATTGTAAACCATAGTTCCAACACAGTCTTTGTCAGAGACCTCTGTGCCTGTTCCTGGATCCGCCCTACTGTTACCACCCCTGTTAGTTACCTTATCCAGTTTTATGCTCCCATTGACCATGGGAAGATCTAAAATCACGCCCTTATCGCTGCATCCCAGTCAGTCCACACCCTCCATTCCATGAAGTGTCTCGAAACGATTGAACAAGGGGAGACAGAACTCTTGCCTATGTGCGATATTTGGTCGCCTGTATGGCATATCTATCCTATTTAGCGGGAAAAGTGGGGTACCAAACGCTGAGCGAGGATAAAAATAACTTAAATCAAAGGTTTGGATCCCGCCCTCCCCTCTGTGTTCTTTCCCATCACATATGAACCGTATCACCCTGGGGTCCCTAAAAATCACAATTATACAGTCCCCCCCAGATCCTTACGTCTGCGACCCAACCAGCTCACCCTTCTAACATGTAGAATTTCCGCGTTTGTGTAACCCGGAAGTGATCCATTGCTATTGAGCCAGAAGATAACTTTGGTTTTCAATTCCCTGTGGGTTTCCAATTTATCCTGTTGGATCCATGGTACCCCTGTCAAAATTACAGTATACATGGCAAAATTTGGGGGTAGATCGATACAAGGATGCTTCTTTTTCCCACCCTCTGGGCCTGATACCTCTTTTCCTTTGTTAGTTATCTCTCCGACTAGTTTTGAGGGTGCCAACTCCTTTCTACCATTCCTCCCAGACACTTCTATTCCCTCACTACTAAACTGTTTTATCTTTTTTGCCTCTGTAATACCCCCATTATCAGTATGTTTTTGTTGCCCATTTGGTCTAGATTGTTTTTCTTGTGGGGTAACTATTAGAGTACCATTACGTTCTGGAGCTATTCTCTCTTGTACTGTACAATCAGAGTCCAGTATGATACCCACAGCTTTTTCCAATGTGTTTGAGTTAGCCATTACAATTCTTTCTAGTTTCCCCAGGTTTTCATTAATTAATGTTATCCTTTCAAATAGGGGTAACATCAGTGACTTCATTAGATGTTCTATGTGTCCCAGGAGGCCATCAGGAATTTGAGTTACCAACGGCGGGTGCTGTGGCAGCTCAAATATCCGTTTACCTTGATCTTTATTAGGCAGCCGAGGGGGCACGTTGTTAACTGACAATTGGGTGGGTTTAGTCGTATCCCCCCCTGAATTAATAGTTTTAATAACTTTTGGGCATCTACCCTTTTGTGCGCCTCCCCCACGCTTTCTTTTCCCAGTCTTCATATGTACATTTGTATCCTTTTAAAATCTTTGCTCAATCAGAGTGCTAGGGATAGTAGAAGTACTCATCTCTCCCTTCCTGTTTCCTAAAGTTGCTATGCTATCCCTAGTAGAATTAACTGGAGTACAAACAACGGACCCATCAGATCCAGCTGACTCTATGCTGGTGTCCAACCAATTATCATCCTTAGGTTGATAGACGGATAGCCGCTCAGGTGTTACAGCTTCCCTAATGGGGCCCAACGAGGATCTCTTAGAAAATATTGGCTCTAATGATTATCTTTTTTCCGTTAGCGCTATTTCGCGTTCTAAAACGACTCCAGCTCTTGTGATGAACTGGTCCAAAGTTTCAGTAACTGTTCCTCCAATGCTCCCTGGCACAACTTTCCTCCCCTTTCCTGCGTTAAGCGTCATTATCGTTCACCTCCGGAAATATAAATTATTTAAAGCGCCAGTATAATAACGATAACAACACAACCGTAGAGTATTTCAACCGGTACCAGGATAGGATATTACTCCCACACTGATACTAGCAAAAATAACAATATATTAATTACTTTCCAGCTCACTTAGCTAAGCTGGAGTCCCAGTCCACATTGGAAAAGTTAGGGGGGTGGCCCAGCCCGGCCTCCTCTGGCCCCGGATGGCCCCAGATGGCCCGCCCTTTGCCCGGGCCTAGCTCGGCGCAGCCCACGTGCGTCCCGCGACGCGGGGGCTCTGCTGGGTTTTTATGCTCCTCCGGGCACGGTACAGGCATGTACGGCTTCCTGCCGCTGAGGACTCTGGGTGATGTGGCCCGCCCCTCCCTGCAGCCGCGCCGAGATTTCAAGAGGCTGTGGCGGCGGGGGGAGACCAGCGTTAGGGGCATTATGCGTGGCGCTGTCAGGAGGGAGCCAAGAGTCACCAGGAACCAAACGAGAGAAACAGGTCAGCCCAAAGTTTAAATTGAAGCCCCCGCTCCACCGGGGCTCTGCTGGGTTTTTATGCACCTATGGGCGCGGTACAGGCGTGTATGGCTTCCTGCCGCTGAGGACTCTGGGTGATGTGGTCCCCCCCCTGCGGCCGCGCCGAGATTTCAAGAGGCTGCGGCGGCAGGGGGAGACCAGCGTTAGGGGCAAGATGCGTGACGCTGTCAGGAGGGAGCCAAGAGTCACCAGGAACCAAACGAGAGAAACAGGTCAGCCCAAAGTTTAAATTGAAGCCCCCGCTCCACCGGGGCTCTGCTGGGTTTTTATGCGCCTCCGGGCGCGGTTCAGACGTGTACGGCTTCCTGCCGCTGAGGACTCTGGGTGATGTGGTCCCCCCCTCCCTGCGGCTGCGCCGAGATTTTGAGAGGCTGCGGCGGCGGGGGGAGACCAGCGTTAGGGGCAAGATGTGTGGCGCTGTCAGGAGGGAGCCAAGAGTCACCCGGAACCAAACTAGAGAAACAGGTCAGCCCAAAGTTTAAATTGAAGTCCCTAAAGGCCTGAGCCAGGGCCAGGGCAGCGGAAGAGAACCCAAGGGGGTCGGAAGATGTTCCCCCCCAACCTCACCCGAGAGAGGGGTGAGGATGAGACCTTTCCCATTGTGACTAGTGTTAGCCAGGTGAATCAAGGTGGTGGTGAGAGTGGGGAAGGGACCCTTACTCAGGTACCACTACTGTCCCTTGCAGAGAGACAGCTTCAGGCTCAATTAGAGTTGATTGCCTTGGAGAAGGAGAAATTCGAATTGGCTAAGAGAAAATGGGATAGGGAGGAGGAGAATAGGAATGGTGGCAGCGAAAGTGAAGAAGATGCTGAGATGTCATGGGATGGTAGATTTGAACCTAAACTTTCCAAGGGCATAGTACCTACGTACACTGAGGGGGATGAAATTGACAAGTGGCTAGCAGCTTTTGAGAGGGCCCTTAAAATGAGTAGGGTTCACTCTAGGTATTGGGGAACACTCCTGTGGGAGTTGATTCCAGTAGCTGGGAGAGATAGGCTCCTGACCCTGAAGGGAGAGGATACAGAAACATACCAGCAGATGAAGGCATGCTTAGTCAAGAGATTTGGTCTGTCTCCAGAACAGTACAGGGTGAAGTTTAGAGGAACGCAAAAATTGAGTTCAAAGTCTTGGGTAGACTTTGTGGATGTTTCAGTAAAGGCACTGGAAGGCTGGGTTGTTGGTAACAAAGTTGACACATATGAGGGATTGTATAATTTGTTTTTGAAAGAACACATTTTGACTCATTGTGCAGAAGAGAAGTTACGCCAGTATCTAGTGGACTCTAAGCTGACAGACCCCAGAGAGCTGGGGGGATCAGCTGATGAGTGGGGGTGAACCTGGGTTTCCATTCAGCACCAGGGGGGTGACCAGAAGAAAGGAGGACAGGTCCCTCACCAGGGAAAAGCCCCGGGAAATGACGATCAAAAACCTAAGGAGTCCTCGAAAGACCCACAAAAACCTGCACAAGGGGGGGGGCCCAAGCCAACCTAAATTCAAAGGGAGGGGGTTTCAGGGAAAGCCTGGTAGGTTCTTTGATCCCTCAAAGGTGGGTACGTGCTTTGACTGTAACCAGGCAGGGCATAAGCAGGTAGATGCTGTCTGCACCAAGAAGCACCCCCTAAGGGGCCATCCACAGGGATTGCCAGTGTCAGTGTAGGGGTGGAGGGTGGTGTTTACAATACAGGCAGGTGGTGGAAGCAACCTTAGTGTTCCTGGGTGGGGTGAGTATTGCCACCCTTGCTGCCTTACCTCCAAACATGGACAAGTACAGGCAGAGGCCTAAAGTGAATGTGACTGAGGTTGAGGCTATCAGAGACACTGGGGCTAGTGTAACTATGGTCCTGGATGAACTGGTGCCACCAGAGAGGTTGTTACCTGGTGAGTTTCACCAGGTGACATATGCAGACAGCACTACCAAACTCCATCCTATGGCTGTGGTGGATTTGGAATGGGGAGGCGTGACAGGCCCTATGAAGGTAGCTGTGTCAAGGGTGCTCCCAGTCCAATGTCTACTGGGCAATGATCTTGAAGCCTCTGTGTGGTCAGAGGTAGAGAGAGGACTCCATATGAAAATATTGGAGCTCCCTGGGTGGGTATGTGCTGTGACTAGGTCACAGACTAGCCAGAAGGGAAGGGCTGGACATCTGGACCCTGGAACAAAGGGACAAAAATCCAAGGACAAGGGCACTGGCCTGGTGACCCAGCCCTTGGAACTCCAGAGGTGCAGGAAGAATCTAATCCTGATGGGGAGGATATGGCCTCTGAGGGAGGGACTCCATCCCTGCCAGAGCTGTCAGATTTAGCAGAACTGACAGGAGCAGGTGGACCCTCCAGAGAGGAGTTCAGTCAGGGACAGTGTGACTGTCCCACCCTTGAGAGCTTGAGGCAGATTGCTTCTAAGCAACAGGAGGGGGATGACAGTGGGTTTCACAAACTCTACTGGGAAGATGGACTGCATTATACTGAGGCCAGAAACCTCAAGGAGGGGGGCACCAGGAGATTGGTGGTGCCCCAGAAGTACAGAGAGTTCATCCTGACTTTGGGTCATGATATTCCCTTGGCAGAACATTTCGGACGGACAAAGACATGGAACCGGCTGGTGAACCATTTCTACTGGCACAATATGTCTGAAAAGGTAAAGGAGTTTTGCAGCTCCTGGGTCACCTGGCAGGCCAGTGGCAAGGCAGGGGGCAAGACAAAGGCTTCCCTAATACCACTGCCAGTGGTTGTGGTTCCTTTTGAAAGGATGGGGATGGACATTGTTGGTCCCCTGGACCCACCTACTGCATCAGGGAATAGGTATATATTAGTGGTAGTTGACCATGCTACTAGATACCCTGAAGCCATACCTCTTAGAACCATTGATGCACCTGCAGTGGCTAGAGCACTGCTCGGTGTGTTCACCAGAGTGGGTTTTCCAAAAGACGTGGTGTCAGATAGGGGCACAAACTTCCTGTCCAGCTATCTGACTGCTATGTGAGATGAGTGTGGTGTCAACTACAAGTTCACCACTCCTATCACCCACAAGGAAATGGTCTTGAGAGATTCAACAAAACCCTGAAGGGCATGATAAATGGGTTGTCGGAGAAACTCAGGGGGAGATGGGATGTTCTCCTCCCATGCTTACTGTTTGCCTACAGGGAGGTGCCACAGAAAGGGGTTGGTTTCTGTCCTTTTGAGTTGGTGTTTGGACACCCTGTGAGGGGGCCATTGAGCCTACTAAGAGAGTCTTTAGAGAAGCCTCTTAAAGAAGTTAAGGACAATGTGCTTGATTACGTGCTAGGCCTGAGATCTAGAATGGCGGAGTACATGTACAAGGTAAACCAGAAACTGAAGGCCAGCCAGGAGCTCATGAAGCACTGGTATGATCAAAAGGCTACTATGCCGGAGTATACTCCAGGACAGTTGGTGTGGGTGTAGGAGCCTGTGGCTCCCAAGGCCCTCCATGACCAGTGGAGTGGACCCTATCCAATCTTAGAAAAGAAGGGTGAGGTTACCTATTTGGTTGACCTTGGCACCCCCAGGAACCCTCACAGGGTCCTGCACGTGAATAGATTGAAACCCCACCATGACAGGGCAGACATGACCATGTTACTGGTCACTGATGAGGGTGTGGTGGAGGAAACTGAGCCTGTGCCCAACCTCCTCTCCACTAATGTGCAAGATGGGTCAGTGGAGGGAGTTGTACTCTCTCCCAAATTGACAGACCAGCAGCACATGGACTGTAAGCAGGTGCTGGAGCAGTTTGCTGGCCTGTTCTCTTTGACCCCAGGCATCACTGAGTGGTGTGTGCACCACATTGACACTGGTGACAGCCTACCTGTCAAAAATAAACTGTACAGGTCATCTGACCATGTCAGAGCCAGCATTAAAGCTGAGGTTGCTAAGATGCTGGAGCTGGGGGCAATTGAACCGTCTGAGAGTCCATGGGCCAGTCGAGTGGTACTGGTACCTAAACCTAACCCTCAGGGGGGACCCAAGGAGTTAAGGTTCTGTGTGGACTACAGAGGTTTGAATGCAGCCAGAAAGACGGACGCTCGCCCTATACCTAGAGCTGATGAGGTCATTGATAGGTTAGGGGCTGCTAAGTACCTGAGTACTTTTGATTTGACTTCAGGTTACTGGCAGATTGCCCTCACTGATGGAGCAAAGGAGAGGTCAGCATTCTCCACACCAGATGGACATTATCAGTTCAAGATAATGCCCTTTGGATTAAAGAATGCACCTGCCACCTTCCAAAGGTTGGTGAACAGGGTCTTGCCTGAGTTGCAACAGTTCAGTGCAGCTTACCTGGATGATATAGCTGTATACATTTCTACCTGGGGGGGATCACTTAAACCACCTAAGGGAAGTGCTTCAGGGCATGCAGCAAGCAGGCCTGACTATTAAGGCAAGCAAGTTCCAAATAGGGCAGATTTCTGTGGTGTACCTGGGCCACCTGGTAGGTGGGGGCCATGTACAGCCTCTCCAAGCTAAAATCCAAACTATTTTGGATTGGACAGCTCCTGTTACCCAGACTCAGGTCAGGGCAGTCCTTGGACTGACAGGGTACTATAGAAGGTTTGTTCAAAATTATGGGACCACTGTGGGCCCCTAAAAGAACTGACTTCTAAAAAGAGGCCCAAATGGTGATTTGGACCCCAGAGTGTCAGAAGGCTTTTGACACCCTGAAAGCTGCTATGTGTTCAGCACCAGTGTTACTAGCCCCTGATTACTCAAAAGAATTTGTAGTTCAGACTGATGCTTCAGAGCAAGGGATTGGGGCAGTTTTAGCACAGCTAAATGAAGGGGGGCTTGATCAGCCAGTTGCCTTTATTAGCAGGAGGCTTCTTCCCAGAGATCAGAGGTGGAGTGCCATTGAGAGAGAGACTTTTGCTGTGGTGTGGTCACTGAAAAAGTTGAGACCATATTTGTTTGGGACTCACTGTCGTGTTCAAACTGACCACAGGCCTCTCAGGTGGCTCATGCAGATGAGAGGGGAGAATCCCAAGCTGTTAAGGTCGTCCATTTCCCTACAGGGAATGGACTTTACTGTGGAACACAGACCTGGGGTTGCCCATGCCAATGGAGATGGACTTTCCAGGTTTTTCCACTTAGCCGATGAGGACTACCAGGGTGTAGGTTAGTAACCCATCACCTTTCGTTGGGGGGAGGGGCTATGTTGCAAAGTCATCCTGTGCCCTGGGCAGCACCCAACTTTTTGCTGACTGGAACTGGTGGTAACTGACTCTGACTGACCCTGGGTTCTGTTTAACCAGGCCCAGGGCCAGTGCCAAACTAAAAGGAACACATTAGAATACAGTTAAGACGCCGAACATACACTAGGGTACACTATGGTATGGTGGGGTACCCCTGTAATTGGCATGACCTACCCCATAAGCCCCTAGTATGTAATAGGGCAGGGGATTGAAACTACCTAGAAGTCTCCAGTATCCTGGGGCATGGCAGTTTAGAGGACAGCAGATTCTCTGCACCAGCATGTGCGCAGTGCTGAAGCCTGAGGTCAGTTTAAAACCACCACTGGTTGTCAGGACAGCTTTTAAACCTTAAATTGTGCCCAAACTTGACTTTGGGGGTAGGGGCCCTTAAAAATGAAAACCTACCATGTTTTTGCATATTAGGGACCCCCGGGGTCACCCCTAGGTATCCCACGGGTGGGGGGTCAGTTATCTATAAGGAGCGCCCTTATAAAATAAGTTTTTATATGCCTGGGTAAAGTGAAATTTTACATGTCACTCCCCATATTGTGTTAAAGAGCTGCTCAACTTCGACTTTGATGCTAGAAGAATTGGGTAAGGATAATGTGCATGATTTCTGCAGATTCAGAACCCCTGATACAAGAAGTTATGAGACTTTCTTGTCTGTATGTCCAAATTCAGCCTTTCAGTGGTCTGCCCTGATTGGTCAGAGTTAAGTGGATTAGCCAGGCTGCTGGGAGGGCAGTGTGCTGGTCTATAGGAATGCCAGGCCAGGAGGTGGCATCGTAAACTATGATCTTCAAAGGCAGAGGGGAGGCCTGGGTTTCAGCTCAACTCTGACAATCTTGACCCAGAGTCAGAGCTAGGCTGAAGGAAGGTATGTGCAGATGGTAGGGGGAGAGTGCATGGAAATAAGCCATCCCAGGGGGAGGTATTTAGCAAGCTCTTACCTCCTTGCTGGAAAATCAGCCATTATGGATTTGGAAGAATGATGCACTCTGGGACAAACTAATGCCACATTCTACAGGATGTGGTCATAACTATGAGGAGTTGCCCTGATCTCATTGGTCAGCAGTGACCTGGTGCTTGACCCAGAGAATTTTGAATAATTATCTGAGAGGGGCAGAGCCCTCCAGATCTGCGGCATGAAACGTACTGAAGCAAGAAGTGCCCTGCTGGAAGAGATTTTGTTGTGCAAGGAACTCTAAGGCCTGACCTCTGAAGACTGCACTAAATAAATCTGCAGTCCTGTGGATTACATTGCTACCAAAGGTCTCAAGAGTTGAACTGCCTGCAAGCTACAGGTTAACAGAGCTCACCTGGACAGCCCCACAAAGAATTCAAAGCCTGGAGTACCAGTGGATTTGTAAGGGTTTTGTTCAAGTGGATTGCGGAATTGAAGTTTCACACTTTCAAGGACCCTCTTGGAGATTCCAGAACCTTGGATTGCGTATTGGATACTTTGGGACCCGCAAGCAGAACGCCAGGAAGGTGTTCTAACTGGACCCCGCTTGCTTGAAGAAGGCGGCACACTATAGTGGTGAGAATTCTTCAGAACAATTCATCCCACTTTCCAACATGGACCATCCGGATTTCCCGTCCCTTCAGTCTTCTAGCATGTTTCGTCATGCGGCGCGGCTGGGCCTGAGGACTTCTCTATCCAGAGAATTCCTTCTACTCGCTTCCAGAGTCTCCATCGTTGCAGGACATGCTCTTATTCTATCAGTTGCGGGCTACTTGCCGGAAACTGCACCCTACCTTCCCACAACCCCCCCTACTTTCCCGTCCCTGGATTTCGTATATACTTCCACGTCGCCACACAAGTTGGTCACCAAACTATACGCTTTTGCCGTGTTGTCATCCCCCATCTCCTCAACTCAGGCGCGTGAGGCATGTGGTGCGGACCTTGGTACCGATATTTTGGAGGCCGACTGGCTTTATTGCTGTAGTCAAACTACAAAGCTCTCACCTTATTATCGGCTCCGCTTGATTCATTTCAAGTTCTTGCACAGGTTTAACCGCACTCCCGTGCATCTCCACCGGCTCGGGCTTATCCCTGAGGACTCTTGTATGCGTTGTGCCGCCCCCGCTGCGGATTTTGCTCATTTGGCATGGCTTTGTCCTAAGGTTCAAGAGTTCTGGCAGGCGGTTTGCTCCACTATCTCTGATAACACCGGCGCGGCTGTGTGCCCTGATTCCCTCCTGTGTCTCCTCGGCTTTGTTAAATTTTGCCCTGATGCCTCTTGCCGTCTTATTGCGATGCCTTTGGTGCTAGCCAGGCGTAGAGTGGCCATGTGTTGGGGTCAGCGGCCCGCTCCTCAGGTTGCGAGTTAGCTGGAGGATGCCTCTCGCTGTCAGACGCTTTTATCTGAGTTTTGGGATTTGATGCCCGCCAGGTCTCGCCCTGTCGACATTGGGGCCTCCATGGCTGCCTATCTCCTCTCCCGCTCTCACTCCAGCCTTGCTGCCTCTCCTGCGCTCCTCGCCGGCCCTGTGTCCGCGGCGGCTGCCGATGTTGGTCAGTGACTATCCCCCTTACCTTATTCCCCCAGCGCATATGCAGTTTCATGAGCCTCTCCGTTGTTGTCTTTTCATGTGTGTTCCTCGATGGGGGGTACTGACTCCGGGTTCACAGTGCTGAGATTGTGTTACTCCTGCCTTGTTGTCTGATTGGCCCCCTGTCGCCCATCCCTTCTTTCCCGCTCCCTCTCAGGCAGCTTTGCTTCTCCCGCGCTCCCTGCCGGCCCTTGGTCCGCGGCGGTCGCCGGTGCTGGCCCGTGCCTGGCCCCTAACTGTATTTCCCATTGACACCCCTTCGACCTTTTGTCCCTCTTGGTTATTGTTCTTTTATGCGTGCCCTTTGGGGTGGACGTGACCTTATGGTTTTCTGGTGCTGCTACTTTATCACTCCTGGATCCTTTTGTCGCCATAATGCTCCTCATTTTAACTCTTTGCCTGTCTTGGTCTGTACCTTAATGCTGTGTATTGTGACTCTGCACAGAATTTTTTTCTGTGTCTTATGTTTCTGTAACAAAATTTAATAAATAAAAAAAAAAAATGTATGTTTATTTGCACAGCGCACCATCACCCGAAAGGGGACCCTGGAGGTGACCATGTGTGTCAAATGCAAAAAGAACAATTGATGGACAGAATGTAGAACATTTACCGCAGTACAGAGATCTGGGCCTTTAAAACCATCGCTTTGTGCATCCCATGCTATTCCAGTTTGAACCCAGCCATATGCAAATCAGTCTTGACCCTGTGCCCACTGGGAGCAGTCCAGTCCGAACTGCCAGGTCAGTTCCTCCCTTGACTGGAAACAAGCATCCTAGGACCGGTTTCGGGCTTTCACCCCTCATCAGCCAGGATATCTTAACTCCAATTTCATGGAGAGCACAGGACCCACGTCTAGGCATACCCGTCCCACTCGGGTGACAAATGCAAAAATAACAATTGATGAACAGAATGCAGAACAATGTCATACATTCACCCCGGTACAGAGATCTGGGCCTAAATCCATCCTTTTTTTGCTCCTCATGCCGTTCCAGTTTGAACCCAGCCATATAAAAATCAGTCTTGACCCTGTGCCCAATGGGAAACAGTCCAGCCTGAACTGCCAAGCCAGGTCCTCCCTGGACTGGAAACAAGCATCCTAGGACCGGTTTCATGGTTTCACCCCTCTCATCAGCCAGAATAGCTTGACTTTAGTGGCCTTGCTCACTTTGCCACTGGATTCAAGCTAGCCTGGCTGATGAGGGGTGTTACCCCGAAACCTGTCCCAGGATGTTTGTTTTCGGTCCAGGAAAGACCAGGCTTGGCAGTTCGGGCTGGACTGTTCCCATAAGGGTCAAGACTGATTGGCATAAAACATGGTCTGAACTGGGGTGGCGAAGTGAGCTAAATAACGATGATGGATTCAATCCAGATCTGTGACTGGGGGTGAGTGTCTGATAAGTTTCAGCGCTCCGTCCATCATCTCCTTGTGTTTGCTAAGTGTGTCAGAATAGCAGAGTCTGGAGCAGGTGATTATTCGAAGAGATAGGACTTCAGCTTCTATTCAAGCTCAAGAAGAAACGAGGAGGCTCAGATGTGAAGTGGGAGGTCGTGCCACGCTTTAGGAGCAATGTACGAGAACACCTGGCCTTCAAATCTGTTTCTACGTATGCGTGGGATGTGTGCAAGTAGGAGTCTAACAGACTGGAGGTGTTTTGATGGTTGTTGGAAGCAGGGCCGGACGTCAAACATAAATCAGTCTTGGCAATTTTATCAGACCACCCTGCCCCCCCACCCCCCTAGGGATGGTGTCTGATAAAATTGCACTTCTCAGCACTGCTGCTATTCATTTAATAAGAGGGTGCTGGCACTTCTCGGGAGCATGCAGGTACTTTAATAGTGAGTACCTGCACGTCTAGACTTCCATTTAAAACACTGCCAAGCACCGCATTGGGGAAAACGGGTGAAAGTAATGCCAGGCTCGGAAAGCGTTGGGAGTTAGGACTCACAACAGCATAACTGCCAAATGGGCCCGTCACATGTGCGGCATCGTCCTCCATAACTGCAAAATGTGCAACATCTTCATCCGCTGAGATGCAGGATGCGAGTGATGCAGGATGGGCTCTTCTCCGTCAGATCGGGGAGATGAACACTAATCCCGAGAGAACGACCGAACAGAGAAGGCGCAGTAAAGGCATTTTTGTGCGCCGGAATACTGACCGCATCTGCTAATAGCGCAGAGACACCTGAGGCCAGTTAAAGAAGGAAAACGGAAGGGAGCCCGGTGCGAGGAGCACAAAGACGCAGGGAAATGGCGGCCAGAAAACAAAACTGAAAGCTGAACGGTGGACATCCGCAATCCCCAGCCAGCCTCAGTGAGCCAACGACAGGTAGCGATGAGTGGGAGAAGAGACCGCTATGCGCCCAGGTGAACCTAGCGTGAGGAGGCGATATCTGTGCCCCAGAAGAACCTCAACAGAGGATAATCGCGCCACCCGACATCGACCACCCCCCAGTCAGCACCGGTAAGCAAAGCGAGTAGCGGGGTGTAGAGGATCGGTGTGCGGGAAAGGAGCGAGAAAAATGCGGAGAGGTGAGGCGCATGTGTGTGTGCACCGGTGGACCTAGCGAGAAGAAGGCACACCGCCGCCGTGGCTCATGGACCCGAAACATGGGCAACACGGTTAGTTAGACATGGGACGATAACGGGACGAGCTGCTGCCACTGCCGCCACTTTATAGCACCAGGAAAGCGCAACTGAGAAGTCCGGAAGAGACGGCACCGGGGCAGGCGTGGCATGCTGCACGGCAGAGCCACTTCTCAGGTAGTTGGAGGCACCACAGTAGGACCGGGGATGCTGGATTAACACTGATTTGTCTGGAAGCAGGCGGCTGAAGTTAATGCAGAGCCCGCACAGCTTCCCCTGCTGTCACTCTGGGTGACTGTGGAGCATGAAATTCAAGATCGGAACTCCTGCGGAGCCGATGGATATGTGTACTTGAGGTCAAAATTGGCATTTCCCTTACTTATGGGCGAGGTTCTGTCCCGAGAGTGCATGGTTGTTAAAAATGGCAGATAAAGCCGACAGTGCGATGCGAACGACGGAGATCATCATCTTAGATCCGGTGTGGTGTTTATTTGCCAATTTGGCACAGAGACTCGTTAAACGCTCTAATTGTCTATTTGCCTGATGTCAAAATGGCAGCCTAATTCTCCCGGCTGTCTTTTCCTTTGTCCCGGAGTGGCTTCTGTCAGATATTTCTATTTGGAATACCGACCGAATTAAGGGATTGGAGCGGTTTTAACAGTATGCCACAGAGTGGCATAGTATCTTCAGATCTTTGCAAAGCTGATGCATGCAGGTTCGTAGCGGTTGTATAACGGATGTCATTGCCCCACTTTAAATACGTAGCACACAGGCACTACAGATCTGGTTCAGGAACTCTCCTCTTAACATCGCCCATGTGCTACTGATAAAACATTACCATCGGACAATAGTTAAAGTGCAGCAACAGCGCGGGCAGCTGCAACGCTTCTTCTTATCTACTTAAAGGACACATTGAGTGCCCTGGCGGCCTCTCCCTCATTTACAGCTGCGCAGCAAGTAGTGCCAGCTGCACCGTTTAGGCCATTAACAGCTGTGCAACAAGTAGTGCCAGCTGCACCGATTAGGCCATTAACAGCTGTGCAGCAAGTAGTGCCAGCTGCACCGTTTAGGCCACTCTATATGTGGGGTCAGTTCTGATTGAGTTAGCAGTGAGATGCACTACTTTGCCCCATTCCCTCACAGCTGCGCAGCACTTAGTGCCAGCTGACATTCTGGATACAAGGCTTCAGACCCTATTACTATTTTGTGGTGCTAGGAAATGTTTTTCATGTAGTATGAAATGTTTTTTCAAGTAGTATGATTTACGCACCCTGTTCTGAGTACCTCTAAAGGTAGTTTCATGATGATGAGGTTGTCGTGCATATTTTGTTTATGCTAGTGAGACTTTGTTCCACCCCGTGCTTTATGCCCCTAATGTTAGTGATTATCAGGAGATTAGGGTCCAATATTAGTCTGTTGAGATTATGGGCGTACGATGCGGTTGGTGCCAAATGTGATTTTTACTACAGGCTGATGCTAAGTACAGGGATCACCAGTGGATACTGGGTGTTCGTCCATGATCTGTTTTATTTTATTTTTACTATATTTGCTTTGTGATGGTTCTGACAGTGGTCCAGTTGGCCCTGTCATATGTAAACAATTCCCTTTGTAAATATCATCTAGTGCCAAGTGGCATCATGTATACCTAGATGAAATGCCCAACAAACACCAGGGGAACCACAGAGACTTTCAAGCCCCCCATCTTCTTCTGCTAGCGATCTGTGCCTAATCACCTCACCTCCCGGACGGCACATTAGTTCAGCTATCTTCACCCGACGTCTGGAAGATGTGCCCCCTCTAAATCCTTTTATTTCTCCTCACCACGGCATTCTTAGTAGCACCCTTCTCTTATCCCCCCCACCCTCCTCCTCCTCATTGTCCCAATATGGCCACCACTTGAGTTAAGGCTGGAAGTAACTGCTACAAAATCATTTATCCTCCCAACCAGACGAAAGCTTCAGTAAAACGATTGAAGCATAACACTATTGAACGTTTCCCTGATTCCCTTTTTGTTGATCAATTTTACAATGGTCGGTTTGGGAGGCTCAAAAACAATCTCATTTTCTTCACTCACAACACCCCCTCTTGGCCCACCAGCTTATATAATTCCCCTAACGTGACCTCCTCCTCCTCTATCCCTCATGGGAAACAACTAAAAATGTCCCCATCTGCGTGTTTCAACGGCTCCCTTACTATCTCGCTCTATAACAACGGTACTGTCTTGATCCAAGGCAAAGACACCTGTCTCTCTCTCTTTGACCACCTCTTCCCCTCCCTACTCCCCTCTTCTGCGACCGGGTCATCACATGACTCTTCATCTAGCTCCACCCATTTCTCCCTTTCTCCTCCCCTGACCCCCCCACACTCTAATAGGCTGCACCCCCGAGAAGCACAGGTCGGCCCAGGTGTGCCCTCTTCTCACATTCCTCCCCCCCCTTATCACTTCAGCCTTACCACTAGCTAATTTGCTCCTCGTCCAATCTGCACCATCCCGGTAGTCCAATCGCATCTGCTCCCACCTATTACTACCTGCCACCCCCCTTTTTAGTCCAACGCTCCTCCAACCTTTCCCCCAGTTAACTTTCCTTATGCTCCCCTTATTCCTCCCTCGCCCGTATTCTCTACCCCCTCCTCCCCTCGCTGTTTACCCTGATTTCTCCACAAATCCATTGCATCTCTCTCCTTCCCCCCACTCCTCCAGCATTGCTATGCTACCCCCTCTCCCCCTTTGGGAACCCTTTCCATTTCCCTCCCTGGGGCCCAGCAGAACCATTTACTTTATTCAACTTCCCTTTCTCCCAACCCCCCTCACTCTGCCAGATGCCCGGTTCCTCACAGCCACCTCTCCGAGCTGACAGTACTTCTCCAACAACCTCCACTATGTTCCGCCCTAACCTCCTACTTCCCTATGATTCCACACAGTCCTCCCCTCTCCTTCTACCCCACTGCCTTGAGCCGCACCCATCGCCCCCTAAATTTGTCCTTAATTCCTTTCCTTCTTGCAACGCCAACAAAGACAACCCGCCCTGCACCTCTGATACACCAACTCCCGCTCTCAATCTCCACTTTTCCCCTCCTATGAACCCTAGACCCAAACTCTCCTACTGTCCGCCTTCTGTCCTGTCTTCACCACCAATTCCACCCCTCCTGTTTCCATCGAGCCACACAACCTCCCTTGCTCTGCCCTACTCTCTCTGGAAATTAAGCTAGGTTTTCTTATCACCTCCATCTCCCAGCTTGTAGCTACCATTTCATTTTTAAGCTCAAAGATCTCCACTTTTCCTTACACCTCTACTCCTTTGGAAAACTCTCACCTTCCCACGAGATGCACCTCGCCCCCCACCCCAGTATAGCCAAGCATAACCAGTCGTCTGCAACCATTGTTAATCCACACACGCCCTTGAACGTCACCCTTCCTCAACTTGCATCTCTGAGTAACCCAACTATCTACACTATTCCAACCATCTCTTCTGTCAGAGCCAAGCATCCACCTAAACCCGCCCGTGCACCCCCTTCTAAGTATAATATCCCTATCACTCTTTATAGCCCAAGTGCCCTGTTACCTAAACAGTCTTGACAGAGCTGCGCTGTCTGCTCCACAACTTCAGATCTGCAAGAAAACACTAACTTGAAATCTCTGATACCATCACTTTTCACAATATTGACATGCTCTTCCTCACAGAGACCTGGTTCAACGATACCTCTCACTCTATGTTTGATCTCCTATTACCCACAGACTATTCAATTTTTAGAAATGACAGAACTGAAAAAGTTAGGGAAGGTGTTGCAGTCATCTTTAGAAACTCCCTTCAACTTAAGGCTTTTCCTATCAGCTCCTTCTGCATTTTTGAATGCCTATCTCTTGAGCTTCAACTACACCACCGCTCACCCCTCAGATTCCATGCCGTTTACCGCCCGCCTGGCAGCGGCCCTGCGTTTATGGAGGAACTCACTGACTTCATCAGCGACCAATACTCGCAAAGTGACAATCAGACCTTCGTGGGTAACATCAATATCCACTGGGGCTTACCGCAAGACTCTTCCACGAATTCGCTGGCCACCTTCCTCTCTACAAACGATCTTATCCAACACTGCACAGAATCAACACACTCCAAGGGCTCAATCCTGGACCTTGTTATCTCTAAAGCAGGCATGCTTTCTATCGCTACCCCGATTCATGTAGACTGGTCTGACCACCTCCTCATCCCATTCTCTCTTCACCTTGCACACTCTATAACTCTTGGCCAACCCAAGAGGGCTACCTCCTGGTTTCGTGACACTAAAAATATTGACACCGTTTGCCCCTGTGACTCAGCTTTGCTGTCACTTCCAAGACTAGACCCGAACCTAGATGTTGGCGAACTCACCTCCCAATGCCTCACAGTCCTTGCAGTGGAAATGAATAACGTTGCTCCTCTCCAAAGCAAAAAGAAAAGGCCCATTCCCTCAGCACCTTGGTTCAACAAATCCCTCTATGAAGAAAGGAAGCACCTAAGACTCCTGCAGAAACAATGGAGGCAAGCGCCCTCCACCAATAATTTGACCACGCTTCGTTCAGCAAGATCCAAGTACCACAAGCACATCTTCCTTGGGAAAGCGTTGCACTTCGGAACCCTCCTTAATTCAGCCAAATATAGACCCATAAAACTATTTGATCTCATCAAGAATACTAACTGCTCTCCCCCAGCCTCCAAGCAGGAGGATTCTACAAAGAAAGCAGCGGATTTCGCTGCATTTTTTGACGAAAAAGTGAAATCACTGGTGGATCAGGTCACTCATCCTATCCCTTCTGAGGAGCGCAAATCACTAGTCATTTGGCAGAACTTTGACCCAATCTCTGAAGATGCCCTCCTCAATTGGCCCCTTCACTCCCCCCCGCTCACCCTCCACCTCTTGCCTCCCCTGCTCAACGGCCCACTACCTCGGCTGCCCTCCTTAACACGAGGTCTGCAGTAAGTCACCAATACGAGATAGCCGATTATATCGATTCCTACGAACCAGATCTCCTTTTTTTAACCGAGACCTGGTTCAAGACTGACTCCACGCCCAACGTACTTGCCGCATTACCATCGAACTATTCCGCCATTCGTGCAGACCGTTCTGAAGGCAAGCGGGGCGGTGGAGTGGCCTTAATAGCCCGTGCTGATCTCAACTTTCAAGCCCTCCCCTCTCCCTCTATCACCGATGTTGACCTTCTTGTAGCCCGCTCTACCTCTCATCAAGTTCCCCTTACTTTTGTTCTTATCTATCGCCCTCCCCAGCCCACTCCTTCCTTTCTCCCTAATATTCAGACCCTTTTGGCCACCTTGGCAGTTAATAATTCTTCTGTATTAGTTTTAGGGGACCTCAACTACTGGCCCAACGACCCTGCCGAAACCCCACAATCTAAGGAATTTACATGCCTTATGGAAAGTTTGAACTTTGTCCCGCTCATCCATAGTCCCACCCACTCACATGGCCACACGCTCGATCAAATTTGGGCACTGAACATTCCATCCACACCTCCTACCATATCTCCCTGCTCATGGTCGGATCATTTTATTATCACTCTTTCCCTTACCCTTGCACCCCTGCTTAAACCTCCCCTACCCAAAAACACCTGGGTTCGGAAATGGGGGAAAATTGACATGCCCTCCTTTTGTTCTACCCTGACCAAGACCTGTCCTGATTTATCCGACCTATCAGTCGTCCCGCAGTTGGCCGTCATTAACAACTGGCTCACGACGGCAGGCGATGAATTTGCCCCTCTCAGGCGGCTCTCAGTTAAGCGGACCCATGCAGCCAATCGTTGGTTCACTACTGATCTTAAAGAAAAAAAACTAGCCGCAAGAAGGGCTGAACGAACCTGGAGAAGAACCTACGACCCTGCCCAAAAAACAATCTATTTGGCCATCTTGCAGACTTATAAAAAAAGCATCCTGGAAGCAAAAACTGAATATTACACAAACAGGATAATGGTCGCGGAGTCACAGTCGAAGGAAATCTTCTCCACCGTTCATGAGCTTGCCTCATCTTCCAGAGCCACGGCTACTATCCCCCCGTCCCAATCCCTCTGTGACTCGCTCAACGAGTTCTTTATAGACAAAGTTATTAAAATTAAACAAAACATTCCCCCGCCCCCTTCCACCTTTGTTGACCTTCCCCCCCCCCCCCACCACCGCTAAGCTGACTAAAATCCCTCTTCTAAATACTGACACTCTCCTCCCTCTGCTATACCGGGTCAAATCAGGCTCTCCCCTGGACTTTGCCCCTGCTAGTATTCTTAAGGAAGTTTACCTGGCTTGCCCTACCCCCCCTCTAACCCTTCTTAATGCCTCACTTACCCTTGGTCATGTCCCCAGCCCACACAAATCGGCGGTCATCATCCCTATCCTAAAAAAATTGGACGCCGATCCCTCCCTTCCCTCTAACTATCGCCCCATCTCACTCCTTCCCTACCTTGCAAAAGTGCTTGAAACTCATATCAGCACTACATTAAGCACTCACATTGAGGCAAATCACTGCCTCTCTCCCCGTCAAGCTGGTTTCCGTCCCCTGCATTCTACAGAAAAAGTGGTCATCTCAGTCATGGACAAGCTGCGTGAAGGTATCGACATCAACCTTCCGCAAGCCTTGTTTCTTTTAGATCTATCCGCCGCCTTTGACACGGTGGACCACACCATCCTCCTTAACCGTGTCAGGGCGGCGGGCATAGAAGGCCTGGCCTTCTCCTGGCTGGAGTCTTTTCTTGCTGGGAGGTCTCAGGCAGTCCGGTTGGCTGATTTTAAGGCGACCTCTCGAAAAGTAGAATGCGGGGTCCCCCAGGGTTCATCACTTTCCCCTCTTTTGTTCAACCTTTATATTTCTCCCCTCATTTTTATGTTGCAGCAACTGGAGGTCACCGTGTTTAATTACGCGGATGATCTCCAGTTAATCTTCAATCTGTCTCACTCACCTTCATCTGCTCTGAATGTTCAAACTATCATGACCCTCATCCAAGATTGGATGAACTGCAGCCACCTCAAACTTAATCCGGATAAGACCGAACTGGTCTTGACCGGAGGTGGCTGCAGTCCGTGGTCTCCCTCCTTTTGGCCCCTTTCCCTCGGAACCCCCCCACTCCCCGTGGCCAAAGTAAAAACCCTGGGAATCTTTCTTAACCCCCAACTCACTGTTCACCCACAAGTCAGTTCGGTGGTTTCTTCCTGTTTTTTCTCCCTTAGGGTAATCAGGAAGGTCTCTCGCTTTTTCACCCCCTCAGCCCTTAAAATCATTATGTTAGCCATGGTACTATCCCGTATAGACTATGGAAACATAGTCTATAACGGAGCCCCTGCATATCTGACTCACCGGCTACAACTAGTGCAGAATCAGGCGGCCCGCCTGATCCATGGCCTCCCCAGATATCATCGGGCCACTCCACTACTCAAAACATTGCACTGGCTTCCTGTTAGAGAGCGTGCCCTGTTCAAACTCGGCTGCCTTGTGTACCAGGCCAGATCGGGCACTGCCCCCGAGTTTATTTGCTCCCTCATCAAGCCATACTGTCCAGGCAGAGAACTTCGCTCAGCCCACTTGGCCCTTCTTACCATCCCCCGCTTTAAAAAGCAGAGGGCTGGCGGAGCGAGGTTCGCTGTCCTGGCTCCAACCTTTTGGAACTCCCTCCCCGTTACTTTACGCACCTCACCCTCCTACCCTTTGTTCCGAAAAGAACTTAAAACTTTTTTGTTCACGCTAGCTTATCTGACCTAACTTCTCAGCTGCTGTCTGTCCACTGATCACCACTAGCGCCATGAAACCGCTGGGTATGCGAGCGCTGTATAAATGTTTTTTTAAATTCAAATTCAAATTGCATCCGCGAAACAAAGTCCTCCAACCATTCTCTTGACCCCATCCCTAGTGCCATTGCCATTGACTTCTATACCCATTCGCTTCCCTATTGGACCACTCTAGTCAACCTCTCCCTCTGTTAAAGCTCCCTTCCTGTCCCCTTCAAAACTGGGCAGGTCACCCCTCTGCTTAAAAAACCCACTGCTGATGCGAATGACCTCAACAACTTCCGCCCCATCACTATCCTACCCTTTCTTGCAAAGATCACAGAAATATGTGTAGCAAAACAACACTCATCATATCAAGGACAGTGATCTTCTTGACAATTTTCAGTCCGGCTTCATCCAAAACTGCAGCACTGAAACAGCCCTGCTGCAAGTGATTGATGATGCGCTGCGGATACTCGATTCGGGAGGGTCTTGTCTTCTAATTCTCCTTGACCTTTCTGCAGCCTTTGACACTGTCAATCACAACACTCTCCTCAACACTCTTCAACAGAGAATGAGCATGGAGGGCACTGTGCTTAAATGGTTTGCTTCCTTCCTCTCTGATAGATCCCAAATGATCAAAAGAGCGAACAGTCTTTAACCTCTGTCTGCGGTAGGTCAAGGTGTTCCTCAAGGCTCTATACTTGCACCCACACTGTTCAATCTCTATTTAGAACCACTGGGAGATCTCCTGAGTAATTCTGGGGTCCACTATCATCTCCACGCAGACAACACTTAAATCTACCTCAAGGTTGCCTCCACTCACGATCTCTCCGTCCTAAGCTCTACTCTGGACTCCATTCAAAACTGGATGTCAACACATCAACTGATTCTGAATGCCTCCAAAACTGAATTCCTCCTCCTCTCCTCCTCACTCTCTCCTCCCCCAGTTCAATCATGGATGGATCAAATGAATCTACTTAACAATAAACCCATCATTGTTGAAAGCGCAAAATCCCTGGGTGTCATACTCGACAAAAAACTCAATCTAATCTTCCACATCAACTCCATTGCAAAGTCTGCTCGATACCAACAGCGCCTTCTTTGTGGAATTCGTTGCTTCTTCCCGGAGCAAGACCTTAAAACCCTGGTCCAATCGCTGGTCCTCTCCAGACTGGACTACTGCAATTCTCTTCTCACTGGCCTACCCAAATCCCACCTGTCCCCCCTTAAATCTATTCTCCATTCAGCAGCTCGCTTTATTTATGGGGCCAAAAGCGGCGACCACATCACACCCATGCTATCCACCCTCCGCTGGCTTCCCATCGAGGCAAGATCTATCTACAAGACTGCCTGTATCACCCACAAAGCCTTACACTCCTCCTCCCTTTGCTACCTGGCGAACAAACAAACTCTCTGGAGGCTCTAGACCATCACGTAATGCGGAAAATGTATTGTTTGAACCTCCCCCTTTCAAGAAGGAAAATTCGATAGCCCAATTCTTTTCAGGCGAGAATCTGGAACTCACTTCCGCCTCAGCTCCGGACCACCACTTCCCCCCAGGCCTTCAAAACTGACCTCAAAGTTCTCCTCCTTCAAAGACACTTCCAAACGTAATTCACACCCTCTCTATTATCTGAAGGAAGATCCTCCATTATAGAGAATCCTTTTCTCCATGACTATGGAAGTGCCTTCCCAATGTGTTCTACCAGTTATTGCAGTATTATCCTTCTACCTGTGTTTGGTACTCGTTTGTAACATGCACACATCACTTTTCTCTTGTAACACACTGTTTGCTACCTCTTACATTTTGTTTGCTTTAGATACTTGCACAAGTGCCAACGTTGCCTACGTATTGTGTATTCTTGTGCTTGGTATCTGCCATGTATTGCAGTATTATACCTCTATTTGTACTTTGTACGCTTTTGTAACCTGCACACATGTCACTTTTTCCTCCTGTAATGCACCGTTTTCTACCTCTTGTATTTTTGTTTGCTCACATTTGTCTCATGTAACTTAACGTTTGCTTTTGTAATTTGTTCATTTGTAATGTTTCTCCTCATGTATCAGTTCTGTTCCTACTGTGAAGCGCTCTGACACCTTCGGGTAAAGTCCGCGCTATATAAAAACGCATAAAATATATATATTTTTTTTTTTTTTAAATAGCTGTTTTCAAGGGCTTGTAGTTTCGTTTCTCGTTTTGTTTTAAGCATGTCTGAAAACTTCACAATGCAAAGTGTTTTTGGTTAAAAATGCCACACATACAGCAGACTCACTTGTCTGCGGGAAAACTTGTCACTTCAAACTTCAGTCTACAGCTGGCACCGTGGTGGCCGGAACTAAAGTTCGGATTACCTGAGACTCCGCCCGCAGATAGCGAATCACCTCCTCAGCCGCCTCCCCCGACTCGCAGGGCATGCGGTGCAGGTCCCCCAGGCACGCCTCACCCATGTCCAGGCACAGCCTCGTCCGCAGCCAGGGGGGTGGCAGCGGCGGCTCCCCGGTAACCAAACACTCGTAGTAGGCACCGTTCAGCAAGGCCACGGCGATCCAGGTGAAGGGGGCCACCGAGGCGCCGGACGCCAGCAGCACGAGAACCCGCAGCCTGCAGCGGCGCGAGCGGCGCCCCGGGAAAGGCGCGCGGCAGCCGGTGAGCAGCCGCCAGGTGCGCGAGTTGAGCAGGAAGCCGAGCAGCAGCAGCACCAGGGCGGGCACCAGCATGGACACCAGGCTGTAGCTGAAGCTCCAGGCGTTACAGGGGCACTTAAATACCACCTGCGAGAAGAGCTGCTCTCCGCCGGCCGAAAGGAGTGACAGCGCCCCGTAGCCCAGCGTGGTCTTGTGCTTGGCACACAGCCCCACGACTGCCTGGAAGTTCTCCATCACCTTCACGTGCGTGGCCCTTGTCCTCCCTTCTTTGGTGCTCGCGGGTTCCCAGGACTGGCACGCGACCTGTGCGTCGGCTTTGATTTCTATAGGATGACGTGAGATCGGCGCAACTTCAGTCTCTGTTTACCATCCTGATTGAAACCGCGCAAGAGGAAGTCCCACAGGCGCGCCCGCAAAGTCCAGAAGCCTAGTTTCAGTTTTTGTCATCTGTGTGAGGAGAGCGTTTGTTATTTTGTGCATTGCTGCTTCCTAGTTTAATTATTCGACCACACCTTTCTGCAGGTTCCACCCTCGTGAGGCAATGAACGTTCAGATGTACCGAGACTTTCTCATGCTACTGCTACTTTACCTTTAGTTTACAGAACTTGCCTTTCCTTCCTGTTTGTATATTTCTCTGAACTCCTTTCTGGCGTAATGCGTTTTTTAAATATTTCTTCGACTGCTTTCTGAAAATCCAATGTATTTTTGGCAACCCCACTGGCTAAATGATAATCTCGTTGACGTTTAGAGCAGGGCTTTAAGTGGTCCGGGTCCTGCGGGCAGGGCTGGTCCTAGGCATTTTGGGGCACCGGATGAAAGGGAAGATTTGAGGCACCTCTAATTTGCATGTAACATTCAGTTGCGGCCGACTTGTGGTTGGGGGGTCTCATGGTGGTAATTGAAAAATAAAATAAACGTACCTTCCCAGGTCTCGCATCGGAACAGGAAGCAGGCAGCCTCCCTCCCCTAAGCCAATCACAACGCTGCAATGGCAGCATTGTGATTGGTCGGGACGCCGACCAAGCAGACGCCTATGGAGAGGCCATTTTCTCCATGTAGGGTGCATTGCAGCCTACATGGAGAAAGGCCAGAGTGCGCATGACTGTTTTGGTTGGCCCCAGAGGGCCGACCAAACAGTCAGCGCCCTTAGCAATGGGCAATGCACTCCTCCACTACCCTAAAGCAGACCCACCCGCCCCCAACCAAACACTTCTGCTTTCTCGCAGTGCGAAAAGCAGAAACATAAAATTGTAGTTTTAGCATTTTGTGTTTCAGTTCAGCTTCTCGCACTGTGAGAAAGCAGTGGGGCGACACTCTTCCGCCCTAGTGGAGGAGCCGCCCTTGGTAACATCACAAGAAGTGATATTGCAGGACTATTGATCTTATTTGGCATCCCTGAAGAGACCTAACATGGATATCTGTAACATGGACAAAAAGATAAATATACAAATGATATAAGTCCATATATTTTTAAACTGTATTAAATGGATTACATTTGTCACATTGGATGGAAAAACCAGGTGCAGCTCTCACAAAGATGTATATTATTTACTCTTCGTTAACAGTTTGTTTCCAGAGGAGTGCATGATACAATTTCGAGTTCTGCCTCATAAAGGGGAGAAATCCTGTTGAGGTAATGATGGGCGGCATCATTCAAAATATAAAATTACACAAGACAAAACCTCTCACACCATGGATCTAATTGCACATTTCAATAGGTTCCCTTATATTTCTGTGCCATTATTTTGCTACCTTAGGATGACATTAATACTTCGTAAATTGTTTTAACGTAAATCCTCTCACCAGTATCCCAAACGCACATGCAAAGAGACATAGGACAATCATTTTTCTGTGTGGGCTCTTTACTCGCCAGAATTATGTTAAGTGAAAAAACACAACACATATAGTACAAAATTACAAGACACCATTGCAAACAAATAAAGATTGTACATAAATAAAAAAAGAGTTAGAACAACCGAGACCACTGCTAAATCATACATTGACTTGAAGGTATGGTTCAGATTCAGGGGGTTTTCAAATCAAAGTTTTTGATTTGGTGTTAGAACTGTAGGAAGTAGAAGTGGCCGCCTTTAGCGCTGGTGGAGCCCTGTGCGACAATGTTGGTGCCCCCCAATGACTCGCTCTGCCAGGGATTCCCTCACTACCACCCTTTAACAGTGCCCCTCAAGTCTCTATAACCACATTCTCGCTCAGAAGCATTTAATTTGATTTACAGCACCACTGATACCAGTGTAGGGTGTCAAAGAACTTTATATCACACATTACACAGAGACAATCAATCATACATGTTTAAATCATAATAGGTAATGTTACATAAGACAGAGGACTCGGAGTCCCATGACAATCATACTAGTAGGCAGTATAGTTTAATAGTGATTGATCTGGAGAAACACAAACTCTAAATTTAGAACGTAATACCATGGTTGGGGGTTCTCTTTAATAACCAGAACTGATTTCTGTCCAAATGGCCCTTTTTGCAAAATTAGGCTAATCAAAGACTGGGGAAAAAAACAATAACGCTGTAATTTATACCTTGCAGTTTGCATGCAGCTCTTGGATGACAGTTAATAGCTCATCGCTCTATGTTAGGATTTTGACTTATAAACCGCAAGTAACAATAGGATCTCTCTGACAAAAGCAGTAACCCACTGGCCTATTTACATTATGTGGACTTAGTGATCTGCGTGGTACATGTGGACTTTGAGATCTACATGGTACATGTTCCTTGCAGCAGGCACGTTATACCTCTGTGCTACCTTTCCACAAGTCAAAACTTCCACTTGACAAAACTCCATCTCTCTCTCTAGGAAGAATCACCAGAGTTATCATGACATTTTTATTGTTGCCGAAAATTGGTGGAGGCCAGGGAAGGAGGCAGCAAGTGCTTTTACAAACATAATATACTCGCAAACATGATGCCCCCACCCCAAGTCAGCTCTCAGTGCGATCTCATCGGTTGCACCGCCCTAGAGCCTTCCTGCTCAAGGGTCCTGTGCAGTGGTGGCTGGTGACTTTTCAAGTTGGTGAGGCGTAAATGTTAAAGGCAAGTTTGACTTAGTGAGCGAGCATAGTGAGGAATGCTGATGGACATAAGGGAGATTTGGGGGGGTTCTCCCCCACAAAACGTTTGAAAAGAATAGGAGGAAATAACACATTTCAAAACCAGAATTACCACCTTTGCATCTCCACTCTAGTCTACATTACACTAGGTGCACTCAAAATTCTGAGGGACAGTGTCAGTCATTTATATTTATTGTAAGCCTCATAAAAACAATAGAAATCGGTCTCAGAACTTCTTAAATTCCAACAAGATATTCATTTTGTCTTTTTTGCTGGGGCTTCTCACAACATCATTCTGCACCTGACTGTTTACCTTTGCTAGGCAACCTTTTGCCTATGGATTTGCTTCAGTAGTTTTAAGTGGAGCACCGCTAGGACCTACGAGTTTCACCTATAACTTCACCTTTAGGCTGCTGCTAATAACCCACATGAAATCTTAACTCCACGTGCTCTTATCAGCATTATGAAAACATTCCCCCTAGGCTGCCTGCCACATCGGATCACACCACAATACAAAATCCTTCGTACTGTGCTCTATCCTTCATCAACACCAAAGCACTATTACATAAATCTTCTATTATCTTTAATAAGCCTTTGATTGATATTCGGCAGAATTTTTTTATATATCAATGCTCCCATCTCCTCACAACAAACAGCATGAGGGACTGAAGATTACAAGCCTCCTCTTGCTTATTGCCACAATGCGCTTCAATCTATGCGGAGTAACTGGGCCATACACGTGTTGAAAACAAACGAAAGGCAACACATGGAGATGGGAGCATTGATATACTAAAAATTTCTCCCGAATATTAAAGCGTAAAGGGTCTACAACGTTTTAAAGACTTATGGTACATAAAGTGAACCACGAAAGCCAGTCGTGAGCCTTGATTCCCTAAAGAGGATGTTTACAGTGACTATATGATGAAATATACAGAGAGACTTGAATTATCTTTGGTCTTGAAAAAGATGGAATATTAACAAGAAACCATCAAAACGCGTCAACCCAATTGGTGGCATAATCT
The DNA here is from genome assembly GCF_964261635.1 of Lissotriton helveticus. Taxonomy (NCBI): domain Eukaryota; kingdom Metazoa; phylum Chordata; class Amphibia; order Caudata; family Salamandridae; genus Lissotriton; species Lissotriton helveticus. The sequence continues at coordinate 1,381,320,800 of NC_136067.1, forward strand.
ACGGGAAAAGTTGGTCTTGTAAATGTTGTAAGATTAAGTACATCAAGGCCTAGTTACTAATTTGTCCCAATTGATATGCTATATGAATGACAAATTGTATTGTCAAACTTTCTTTTCTCCCTTTTTTCATGAAATTTTGGCTCATATAATGTTTTAATTGTATTGTATTTTATATGAACTGTGCTTTTATCAAAAAAGATTGTGTCACATATATCTTGTGACTCTTTTTTTTTTTTTTTTTTTTTTTTTTTTTTGAAAACCTTTATTGACAATGAAAGCTCACAAATACTGGCCTACAACCCCACGGGCTGGCCAGAAACAGAATGGTCAAAGAACCAGCATACAAAAGAAGATCTGCACAGGATATAACATCAGGAGCACTGGTGAAACAAGAAAAACCATCGAGCGTTCAGCAAGAGCAGGATAATAAAGGTTAAGTTTTCTAGCACGGGGAGGGGACCAAAAGAATATCGGGCCGTATACGAGAATACAAGGGAGGGACCGCGGCAAGCCGCCATTTTATAAACACAACGTAAGAAAATGAAGCCATATAATCAAATCGAGCAACGGACAAAAACAGAATCAGATCATCAAATAGCGACAGTGGCAACGATCAATCGCGCGCACTCACCTCCGCCCCCACCCGAACAAAGAAGACGTGATCAAAAAGCCCCATCACAAAGACTATACAATACGCACCCCAACGGAAAAAGGACACCTCCATAAAGGAGGAAGGAAAAGAGGGAAAAAAGACAACAGAAGGAACACCCGCCAGACCATGCATCCTCAGGGGGAAAAAACAGGACAATAAAACCGGCATGCGATGTAACAGCAACATAATACCAGAATAGGCAGCAAACCACCGTCAGGCACACACCGGAAGAAGGACAGAATACCCCCGGGGGAGATACAAGGTGACAGAGTCCCGAAAAAGTGAATACACAAGAGCCATAGAACAAAAAGGGAAAATAAGGGGGGAAAAAGACCCCCCGACACAAACAGACCCCCCCCACCCACCCCTAAGCCCACCCTGCACCCCTGCAGAAGGCTACGGCCTACCCCCCCGCAGCGTGCCTGTCGCCCTAAGTTAAACCCGAAATTTAGTGGAGCAAGAAAAGTTGGAATTAAAAGACAAAAAAAGGGGGGGGGGGAAGGGAGGGAAGGAAAGAAGGGAATAAAGACATACAAACATACACACGGGGGAGGGCCAAAGACAGGAGTAAATGCACCCATCCACCCGCCCGGGTTAAGGGTCCAAGTCCTCGGGAAGCCAAAGAGTATCAGGCCAAAGTCCAGGAGCACTAAACAGTTACACAGAACCATATCAGGACACAGAGATCATCCAAACCGTTCATGAACCACCGCATATAGGAGACAGTTTTCATCAGCCCTGACCCTTTTTATCCAAAGCAGTAAGGGTCCGATCCAACGAGGACCCTGCCAGAAAGAACAGAAGGCAGGCAGCAGGAAAGTCCAACGGCAGTCCAAAAAAGTCACAGGAAAAAAGGCATGGAAGATCCAGGAAAGTCACAGAATGTAGCAAACGATGCAGGCACAGTTCCAAGGATATATCCATAAAAGCCGACCCATCCGGGCCGGTACAGGAGACGTCATCGGGCAGTGGTGATTGAGAGGGACCAGGAGAATCATGAAAGTCCGGCAAAACAAAATCCGGCTCCCGGGCCAAGGGCAGAGGAGGCAGCACAGGAGGAGAAGGCGCCATCAGGTTGCGCGCCTCCGGGGTGGGAGCCGGGGCCGAGGCCGCCAGGAGAGTACCAGCCACACCCCGCGATATCAATGCCTCATCCGGTCGTGGGGGCCCGGGAGGTCCGTAGTGAGGAACCGTCTCGAGAGCCAGGAGTGGCGCGGCCACCGATAGCCGCCAGGATAGCAGGGTGGTCAGGATCCCCTTAAGTGCAGGAAAACATTCACAGTATCCGACACCCGGGCCTTGTGGCGGGCCCCCAGTGCTCGTCTGGGCCCGGCCCAAACAAATGGGGCTGGTCGCCATCTTGAGAGCCCGAACAGGCCGCGCGGCCAACAACCTCCGCCGGGGCGGCATTAAAGCAGACGAAGTCCCGCCGACAGGCAGAAGAACACCCCGGACAGGAAGGGGGGCCACCAGAAGAAGGGGATTCGCCGGCCCCACAATGTCGCCAGACCCGTTCTCCGAGTCCGGGCGGCAAAGAACAAAATGGCCGGACCGGAGAACAAAGGGGGAGGAAGCCGAACACACGAGGAACCCCAATAATGAAGGGCAGCGTCACCATCCAAGGCTGCCGCCACACAGGAGTCTCTCAGCCAGGAACCTCCGGCTCACACGAACAGCGGCCCTCCAATCACCTCCAGCGCGCCCCGAAGGGCAAGCCCGCAGGCCGCATCCGGCCCAGGAGCCGGGACGAAGAACCAGGCCAGTCCGCTCTCGAGTCCCGGGAACGATCGGGGACACTGCACCGGACCCACAGCAGCCAGGACAACCGGAACAAGTGGTAAGTGCCTGCAGTGCGTCGTAGTAGTACCACACAGCAAGGAGGGCTTCCCGGGGCAGGATAAATGCAGGATAAATGTGAAAAACACAGGCTGGCGAACGGAGCCGAGCTAAAGCGCGGCCATCTCGGTCGCGAGCTAGGCTCCTCCCCTGTGACTCTTTTAATGTTAACACTACTGTATACAAATGTTTCAAATAAAGTAGCTTTTGTGATAAATTTGGGAGTTGTATTACAGATATCCTCTAAGAATGAGGTAGGAGGTCTCATATAGGGGATCGAACGATTGTGTTGCTTAACAGGATGATCGGATTATTGTACTATTTGTCCTAATCATATTCCAAGGGATAGTCTATTTCTAATCAAGAAAATTAAAGAAGCCAGTGATGATAGATTGTGTTGCATGGACCAGTGTCAGGGGATAGATAAAGAGAGGATGAGCAAAGAGAGAAAGGTAATGTTAGACAACCTAAGAGAGAGTGAAAGAAATCCCTTCAAATAGATCGTGAGATGGGGCGAATATGGATGAATTCGGGCCTCAGGGAACAATAGTATGGGACCCAGCGAGACAAAAAGGGTGAAAGAAACAAGCCCAGAGAGAGGTGATAAAAAATTTTGTTAAAGAGAAAGAAAAAAAGAGTTCCATAAATGTAGGGTAAAAAGATCTCAAACAGGAAAATTGGTGGAAGAGACCGGGAACACACAAAGAGAGTGAAAAGGTAAAAGAGAGAGCCAGTGAAAGACAAAGGTTAAAGCCGAGAGAGAGGTGATAAAAAATGTTGAAAAAGAGAAAGAAAGAAAGAGTTCCATAAATGTAGGGTAAAAAGATCCCAAATAGGAAAATGGGTGGAAGAGACCAGAAACCCACAAAGAGAGTGAAAAGGTAAAAGAGAGAGCAAGTGAAAGACAAAGGGAAAACGGAGAAGGCTTCTGAAAAGTATTAAGATTTTGCAAAAGAGAGACAAATAATGCGGAAGGAGAAATCCACTGAAACAATGGGTAAAGGAGACACACAGGAAGAAAATGAGATAAAGGAAACACCAGAGGGAGAGAAGAACAGTATTCCCTTTACATTAGTTGGTTGTCAGTGTTCAGTGCATATGTGATGTGCTGGATTGTGAGTACAGAGTTTAAAGCTCTCTAGTTAAGTGTAAATAGCTCACACTGGTCTGATCAGCCACTGACGTATCCCACAAACAGTGCTACCTTCTCAGACTGCACAGCGGGATCGAGGTTCAGTCATTAAGGCTCATAGACCACTACTGCATATTTCATAATTAAAATCCAACTGTGTGTCAGGTATTAAACTTCCCAAGCTGATAACTCTTAATACATTGATGATTTTACTTTTAAGGCTCATATTTACCATCACACTAATCAACGTGAATGCACTTTTCTTCAATCATGGTGCAATTAGAATATCCTTGTTTATAAAATATCTAAGTATTTGGTGGCATACTCTATTCTGCTTGATATAATGAGGTCTTGGCTTTTTCCCTAAAACATTTTAATTCGCTTTATTCTCATTGTAAACAGTGCTTCTTATTGAAGTACACCACTTTGAAATTTACTTGTGTTGATGGAATATTATATTAACAATGTTAAAATTAAAATATTTTGCAGACCCATTGATCTTTTATGGTTCAGATCTTTTTATTAATTTATCCAGAAACAAATACTCTTACCTAAATCCAAAGGCTGATTAGGTAGAACCGTGGGAGAACAGAAGAAGTAGATAAACAGCGAGGAAGGAAGGATACCAGGGGGGACTGGGAAAGGTGGGAGGGGACGGATAAAATATATGGGGTTGTCACCCAGGGAGCATACCCTCTCTCACCAGAATTAACTTTTTAGTAACGTATTCAGTGTCAGCAGGCTGGGTCGTTTAGTGCATCGTATCCACTGGGGTCAGTCTACGTCTTGCTGATCAGGTGTGCCCCCTCGTCCTGTAAGCTGGTGTACTCATAAGTAAAGAGGACTAGTAAGTTCCCAAAAGTCCTGTTTCAGAGATTGAATGCACAGGCCCCTCATTTTGTCAAAGTGTAGCAACTTGTTCTGCAGGGAAGAGGTAAGCTTTTCCGTCCCCGTAAGGTACCACAGTTTATGCAGCCAGTCAAAGTGAGACGACAATGTATCTGTGCCCCATTTGGCTTTGATGAAAAGTGTAGCCCCACACAAAGCCAAAGCCATTATCATTGCCTTCCCTTTGGTAGAGTGTAGAGGTTGTGTCTGCATTGGGGAGTCTCACTAGGACAGAGCTAGAAAGACAGGGTATATCTGTTGCAAACATGTCATTGATATCTTTCAGCACGGCCTACTAGTAGCATTTGAGTTTGGGACATAGCCAGTGGAGATGAGTCAGTCTGTCTGGGTGGCCGAAGTTGCATTGACAGCCATTCAGAGTGTTGAGTTTTCATTTCACCTTATAGCTGGGGTGTAGTACCGATAGTGTGTAATGGTAAGCATTGCTTCTTTTCCCGAGGCACAGAATGAGGAGGTGTGCATTTTGTGGAGGATGTCAGTCCATTTCTTTTGGATGAAGTGAAAGTCCATCTCAGCTTCCAAGCTGCGGGGCTAGAATAGTTGCACAATTCCCATATTTTGACTTGTGTAGCCAGACCTGCCTTATCCAGTATTTCCCACAGAAAAAGGCCAGTGCACTCAATCAAATGCCTTGTCTCTGTCAATTGACAAGAGAAGTGCTGAGATTAACTCTATAGTGAACGTGCGTCTGTCTGTCAGTCTCTCAGACACCCTGGAAGAGAAAGCTGCATGGTGTAAAAGGTTATGTTTGTGACTGGTTGTCTTTGTCTTTATCGATTTAGAGAAACTTGGGGAAGACACCTTATATTGTTTCTGCAGGACAGTAGGTTGGAGTAAGAGGTAGGTCTTAGTTTTTGGCTGATGATCAATAAGTCAGGCAGGAGTTAGGGAAACTAGTGAGTCTTAATTAGCGGCATCACATGTTGGTAGGTTAGGTGTTGGCGGGAGATCCTTGAGTTGTTCTCTGAACAGTAACAGGTGGTATGGGTTGTGATGCTCTATAGGAAGTCTGTTTCAAGGGCTGTTGGCAAACATTAAATGGCTCAGCCCTCTGCGGAGTATTTTAAAGGGAGTTATTGGGAAGACGATGTGGGATTGGATCACATCTTTTTTTGGGGGGTGATTTTGTCCTTGATCGATAGTGGTGCTTATCAGTAAATGGCTTTGTGAGGTAGTGGCGTGAAAGTTGAAAAAGAAGCAAGAGCGAGTTGTTAGCACCCAGGAAATACAACAATGAACTGTTTAAATACAGCTGTCCTAGAATGGTAACAAATGAAAAACGGACACTAGTTACACCTTATGACCATTGGAAAAAAGGGGTTTATTAGAGTATCCTCAAAAAACTCAATGTTTTAGTGGTAGTGCGGTATATCTGTTTCATCCGCCCCACATTGATGTTTGTGGCAGTTATCATTGGATACTCCAAAATAGTGATTTTGCCAGCCTCAACCGGAGGCGCCTCTGGTCTGGGGTGCAGTGTCCAGAGAAGTGAATGAAGAAAGTGTGAAAATAAATTGTTGAAAAAAGGAAGAAATGTTAAAAATGGAAAACCACCCGAGAAAATTTTAATGTTGGGTTGATTTCCAATGAGAATAAAAATATTGAATACTACTCATTAGATCAAGTTACTGGATCTGGCAGTGTAATGCATAAATCGTCGACATGTTTCAGCTCCCTGGGCCCTAGGGGTCTATGGAGCTTTCGTCAGGACTAACAAACATAGATTTGTACTTACACAATTTGTGTAGTATTATTTTTGAATTTGGTCGTTTTCTGAAATGTGTTTCTGAAAAACAACTCCTCCAATATCTGCAATGGAATGAGGAAATACACAAACATATACACACTTTTTAATGCATTCAATTCGGGCTGAGAAAAGTGAATTAACATTTTTATCACCAGGGAATGTAACTAGAGAAGGTATTACTCAAGGATTAAGAGGGAGATACTAATGGGGTGCCCGCCCATGATATCATCTTAATTGTGGTACAACGTAAATTAGGTCAAGTGTTATCTGATCTTGCATAGGTAGGGTAAAAATTCACCTATGCATATTCCCCTCTGGCATTCATGTATGAGCTACTAGGGTATGTATGCTCAGTTAAATACCCATGAAGAACTCAATCTCGAGTGGCTTAGATCAATGTTATTTACCGTTGGTCTGCTGCCTGAGCTACGTGGCTTGCAGATTCTAACATGTTATAGAAGGACGCGGGGTTCCAAAAGTGATAGCCATGGTATACTAAGTGGCTTACATATATGAGTCTGTAATGTGAAGGGTCAGGGTTCAAGCAGTAATAATCATGGTAAGCCACTCTGCTGATTTACGGCAAGTAGGCCGGCTTGGTTTCGAGTCACTAATACAGCAGACCGAAAAACAGTCACAAGACAGCAACAACAATGAAAAATTAGCGCAAACTTAACGAAAAATTAGATTGGTCCTACCTGATTTGGAGGTACCTTATACTTCATCGGGGTCCCGCTATTTCTAAGCCCAGAGCTGTTTGGAGAATGATTTCAGCATTAGTTTAATCAGGCTCAAGCGTCTTACCGATGTGGTTCCTTACGGAGTTACCGCCGCCATTACCCGCGTGTAGGAATGCTTCCTGCCTTGTGCTGACTCTGCCCCCGGGTGTGTCTTCTCAGTTACACGCTTGGATTTAAAGGGGGCTCGGCTCGGCGTAGGCTAGCGGTGTTTTTTTTTTTTTTTATTTCGATCGGGAAACTTTATGTGTTTCAAAAGTGACAGATTGCGGGGACATTTAAGTCTTTTCAGTTTTGAAGGACAGTAGTGGTTAAACAGTATTGTTCACTTCCAGAGAGATGGGAAGAATGATTTTATCCATTGCTCAGAGATATGATGAAAGAATGATAAAAAGCATTTAACGATGACATTTTGGGATGCTCAATTCTAGTTATAATTGTATTTATTTATTTGGCAAACTGATGCCATGGTATGGAATCGTTCAATCCTTGGTCACAGGTTTTGAGGCGGTCTACCCACCTCTGTTCTTTTTCAAACAATATTTGTTCACAGTTATGCGTTTTATCGGCGAGCATTTCAATTACAGTCCAACGGAGCTCGTCACAAGAATGGCCTGAATCCACAAAATGGGAACACAACTTGGTCGTGTTCTTTTTAAGTTTGATATTACTCTTGTGTTCGCCAATTCTTATTTTTATTTTCCGACATGTCATCCCAATATATTTCTTTCCGCAGAGACAGCTAACCATGTAGATAACATGTGAAGAATTACAATTGGTGTGCTGGCGCTGTGTCCATACTAGCGTCTCAGACAGTTGTAGTGTTTTAGACCCTGTTGTTGTTTTACAGGCTACACAGGAACCACATGGATAGTGCCCCGTTACTGGTGTCATCATTGCATCCCTCGTTGTGACCTGTTGATGTTTTTTCACTGGTCGAGTATGTACCAATACATCTTTTATGTTCTTGGTTCTGCGGTTGGCAAATCTAGGTTTCGGCCAGTTGAAAATTCCGGTGTTCAAAATATGCCAATTTTTGTTTATCATTTTCTTGATATCATATGAGGAGGGGCAAAAAGTTGTCACACACGTTGTCAGGTCTTGTATCGGTGCTTTGGGGAAGTTTTGTAAGAGGCATTCCCTCGGTTGGTTGTTCGCTCTTTTTTTGCAGCACTTGATAGTTTTCTCCGTATAGTCCCTTTTCCTCAGTTTATCGCTCAATTCTTTGGCTTGAGAGTGATAGTCTTCATTTTTGCTACAGTTTCTCTTGAGCCATAAGAACTGGCTAAAAGGGAGATTGTCTCTAAGTGGCTTTGGATGGTAGCTTTTGTATGATAAAAGACTATTCTTAGCCGTAGGCTTTGTGTAAGTTTTTGTCTGCAGGACATTATCCTCCACAAAAATTGTGAGGTCCAGGAAATCAAGGCTACTGTTACTGGCAGTGTATGTAAATTTGAGCCAGGGATCCAACTGGTTCAGCCAGTTTATAAACAGTTTCAAATCTAATGCAGTGTTCCAAATCAATATTATATCATCAATATACCTCTTCCAGATCCCACCACGTTCCGCTATCTAGGGATAAGAATCTACCGGACTCCGCTGGATGTCCTGGAAGGGAATCTCCTAAGAGCAATTGCCTCGATCCGGGCGCAGATTGCGTTCTGGAACACCCTGCCCCTCAACGTCCCGAGTCGGATAGCACTTATCAAAATGATAGTGCTGCCTAGGCTGCTATACTATTTTGCTAATATTCCGACCTATGTTCCGAACAGGATTTTCCGAGACCTGGAAACCCTGCTGCGAAGCCTCATCTGGAACAAGGGTCGACCCAGGGTGGCGCTGGCTAAACTCTACATGCCAACGGAGATGGGAGGCCTGGCGGTCCCCAATATGGAACTGTACTACCTTGCGGCACAGATGCAGTGGGTGTCGGGGTGGCTTAGCGGCAATCACCTTGAGGATACTACCTCGGATACTGCTGCCTGGACGCAGGAGCAGATCAATACCCTGTTCCACCCGGTATCCCGAACCCCCTGCCCCCCCCAGATATATTTGGCGGTGGCGCGCAAATGTTTTCTGCGCTGCTTGAAACTCACCAGGACCACAACACCATACGCCCCGGCCATACCCATCCTGGGCACTCCGAGCCCAACGGGAGCGCTGACTGCGACCCGCCTGGCTCACTGGACACGAGCTGGGGTGGGCACCCTGGGGGACCTATATGCTGATGGAGCGCTACTTCCCTTTGAGGACCTGGTGGCTGCCACGGAGCTCCCAGCAGGGCAGTTCCTGACGCATGCGTCCTTAATGCGCACGCTCGCTACCTTCTGGGGAGATGTGGTGGAGGAACCATCGATGCACAGCTTTATGCAGTACCTCCATGTTATGGGAACTGGCTCGCACGTCATCCATTGGTTGGCGCAGGCCCTGCAGGCGCACTCGCTGACATCGGTGCTACGGTTGCGCGATGGGTGGGCTGCTGATAGGGGGCGGGCCTGGACCGACAAAGAATGGGCAATGATACTCGCCGGGCCGACGTATATTCCGCGCAGCCCCCGCTTTAAGATCATACAGTTCTATATTCTTCACCGCGCCTACCTAACGCCTGACAAGATCAATAGATACTTTGCCACCACAGATGCTGCCTGCCCGCGCTGCTCTCAGACGGGTGCTGACCTCATACATATGCTGTGGAGTTGTCCAGAGGTGCACACGTATTGGAACGAGATAGTATCACTCCTTACGCGCAGCGCTAGCGAGCAATTGCCACACACGTGGGAGACATGCATTTTAGGTCTGTACAAACGCACGAAGCTTAACAGGGTACAGACCCGCTTCTGGGACATGGGGCTAATAACGGCCAAACGCTTGCTCACCAAACACTGGAAGGCAGCGCCCCCCCCCCATGCTCGACATTGGCGCGCTTCCTTCACTAACTGGGCCCGGGCGGAGGGTACGGTTCTTCTTCGAGAGGAAACAGCGGGGCTCCGCAAATTCCCCATCGCCCAGCTCTGGAACGACCTCCTGAAGGCCTTCCACCACACCTGCCAGGAGCGGGGAATACCATGAGACACACGACACCACTGCCATTGTGAGGCTAACTGATACTGGAGGTAGATGCGGCCCTGACCCCCCCTCTTCTTCCGCCCCCCCCCCTCCCTGACTGCCCCTGAACACTACATGAAGCCTCGCTAGACCCCACCTTACAATAGCTGCCCCGCACCTGAAGCTTACGACGATCTCCCCCAATCCCCCCCCCCTGCCCCTCACATTCTCCCGACCCCAAGTTTACCCAGCCAGTATATAGGCGTAGGGGACAGTTTGTTTGTTGATCACGTTCCCTGACCGGACCCATATCCCTTGGTTTACAAGAAGACGCAGAAGGTGGCACGTTACTGAACAGAAGCTATCCCCCTCGGGACCTTGTGACGTCTGCGAATTGCGGAGACACGTCACCGCTCACACACCACAAGGGATACACGTAGACAATTGGCCACAAACGTGTTGCACATGGATAAGACAATCTGCCCGCTAGACGCTGACATGTCCCTAGCGCCCTCTCAGTGATGCAACTGGGAGGTCACACAGGCAATCTGTTGCTCAGCGAATTGAAACCCACCCGGCATGACTGCGAACTAACCTTGCCGACTACACCTGCTCACTCCTATGCCTCAGTGAGGTATACTAATGCACGCGCCGTCAATACCAGTGCAGCGGAGCTGACCCAGCACTAGAACCGCATACACGACCGACTCCCCACCCCACTTCTACACTACCCACGAAGACCCACACACGGCCTATGGGGATTGGGGAAGTTGCACACACGAGGCAAATACTGGGCGACCATTGCGACACAGTACCTGAAGATAAAAAGTAAAACTGTGAGATCTACCAATAACGTTAATGGCTGCCAAATGACTACACAAATTGACATGTGGGACTCGCCGCCGAACCCCCGGGTTGTCGGCTGAATGGCTGTGTAACCCTGTTCAGAATCTATCTGTTGACTACCTGCTTCCACAGTCTATGCGAAGATACCAACTGTGAACTGTAAGATAACCACATGCTGCATAATAAAGATCTTCTTAAAAACCCAAAAAAAAAAAAAAAATCAATATACCTCTTCCAGTATAAAATACTGGAAGAGAAAGCATTTGATTCATTGTGGATATATTGACTCTCAAAGTGACTTACATATAGTCCCGCCACCGATGGGGCAAAGGCACTGCCCATAGAGGTACCATGGGTTTGGAGATATCAAAAAAGTTTTCTTTTAATGCTAATTTGCAACATTCGAGGATGAAATGTCACGGTGTGTTGTATTGCCATTCTTCCATGTAGAGCACATCTTCCAAAACTTGGAGCGTGTCACCCTGTGGGAGGCTGGTAAATAACGATTCCACGTCTAGGCCCACCAGAAGCATATTGTTGGGGTCAAATGATTTGTCTGTGATCTGTACCAACAGATCTCGGGTATCTTTTAGGTACGTTGGTGTTCGTTGGACCAAGGGCTTGAGATACTCGTCCGCAAATTTTGAGAGCGGCTCAAGGACTGACCCTATTCCAGAAACTATGAGTCGGCCGGGGGGTGGAGACCTATTTTTATGAGTTTTAGGTAGACAGAAAAGAAAAGAGACCAGATTCGCACTTCTATTCATGGGATAATAATGACTGAATATTTAAGGTTTAAAACAGCACCCAGAGGGCTGTGGGTTAACAACGCCCCAAGGATCTTCCTACATGACCTTGCTTTTCGCAAGGATTGGTCTTCAATTTCATGGAAGTGCACTTTGGACTATCTAGTCCTTATCGTCAAGACAGCAAGGCGACTCTCTGAAGCACTTTTGAAGGAAATTGATGACTGCGAAAATGAACTAAAGAAAGGTATTAAGCCCTCAATTTATAAAAAAAAGACTGGAAGAAATCAACAAAGAAATGGACGAAACAAGTGAGTTTATCATGCAGAGTAAACTGCAAAAACTTGGCAAGGACTTGAAGAATTTTAGCCAAGAAAAAATGCACCCCTACACATCAGATGAATACACCGCACCAGAAATAGGCTCTGATAATGACTCAATAGGGAATAATTCCAATAATTCCTCTAACAACTCTGTTAACAGTTCAGACGATTACACTCCAAGAAGAGGTCGTAACAATTATAGGTACCAGCGCCCCAGAAGAGGTAATAGATGGCAGAGACCTTTTTACCCAGGCTTCAATATGCCTTTCTACCAACCATTCGTTCCACAATACGGAGGATGGATGGACCCTTTCAATCAGGGAATGCAACAGATGCCTCAAATGGGGGAACAACAAATGGCAGCAAACACAAGTGCACACCAACAAGAACCACCTTTTTTATCCAGAGGCCACAACCAACCAAGAGGCAGAAAAAAGTCACTAAGGTGGCAAGACCAACAGAGGAATGTGCAGACCCGGAGTATGGTAGCAGCGCAACCCTCAACCAGCAAGACCAATCCCTCGTAGTCAATCTCTCAGGATTACAACTGTCAGTAGATCAAATTGAAATCCTCAATAAAGGATTAGGATTTGTGCCGACACCTCGACTGGACACTTTCAAATTGAAATGCGAACTGGCCGAATTCTGTAGAACATTGAAACTGAAAGCTTACTTTGCAAACAATATTACTATTAGGCAAGAGGGTGATACCTCCCTACGTAAGAGATCAACGTTCAACCCTCCAAACTCAAGTGTCCCTCCAGAATTACAGACTTTCGAGCAAGCTCTATTAAATGGAGTGGATAAAATAGATAAGAAGAAGAAAATCTATCAGAATCTTACCAATAAGGAACGTAAAGCCCTAGAGTCCTTACGGCTGAACGATGACATAGTGATCAAACCGGCAGATAAGGGGGGAGGCACAGTAATTTTTAGCAAAAATGGATATAACCAACAATGCCTTGCCCTTTTGTCCGACACAAGATTCTACCAAAGGATCACTACAGATCCAACAGAGAGACTCAAGAACACCATTTCCATCATGCTGTATGAAGCAAAGACCAAGAGGTGGATAACGAGGAAAGAAGCAGAATATCTGACCACTAACGAGCCCAAAACACCCTACTTCTATTCACTACCTAAAACTCATAAAAATAGGTCTCCACCCCCCGGCCGACCCATAGTTTCTGGAATAGGGTCAGTCCTCAAGACGCTCTCAAAATTTGCGGACGAGTATCTCAAGCCCTTGGTCCAACGAACACCAACGTACCTAAAAGATACCCGAGATCTGTTGGTACAGATCACAGACAAATCATTTGATCCCAACAATATGCTTCTGGTGGGCCTAGACGTGGAATCGTTATTTACCAGCCTCCCACAGGATGACACGCTCCAAGTTTTGGAAGATGTGCTCTACATGGAAGAATGGCAATACAACACACCGAGACATTTCATCCTCGAATGTTGCAAATTAGCATTAAAAGAAAACTTTTTTGCTTATGAGGATAATCTATATCTCCAAACCCATGGTACCTCTATGGGCAGTGCCTTTGCCCCATCGGTGGCGGGACTATATGTAAGTCACTTTGAGAGTCAATATATCCACAATGAATCAAATGCTTTCTCTTCCAGTATTTTATACTGGAAGAGGTATATTGATGATATAATATTGATTTGGAACACTGCATTGGATTTGAAACTGTTTATGAACTGGCTGAACCAGTTGGATCCCTGGCTCAAATTTACATACACTGCCAGTAACAGTAGCCTTGATTTCCTGGATCTCACAATTTTTGTGGAGGATAATGTCCTGCAGACAAAAACTTACACAAAGCCTACGGCTAGGAATAGTCTTTTATCATACAAAAGCTACCATCCGAAGCCACTTAGAGACAATCTCCCTTTTAGCCAGTTCTTACGGCTCAAGAGAAACTGTAGCAAAAATGTAGACTATCACTCTCAAGCCAAAGAATTGAGCGATAAACTGAGGAAAAGGGACTATACGGAGAAAACTATCAAGTACTGCAAAAAAAGAGCGAACAACCAACCGAGGGAATGCCTCTTACAAAACTTCCCCAAAGCACCGATACAAGACCTGACAACGTGTGTGACAACTTTTTGCCCCTCCTCATATGATATCAAGAAAATGATAAACAAAAATTGGCATATTTTGAACACCGGAATCTTCAACTGGCCGAAACCTAGATTTGCCAACCGCAGAACCAAGAACATAAAAGATGTATTGGTACATACTCGACCAGTGAAAAAACTTCAACAGGTCACAACGAGGGATGCAATGATGACACCAGTAACGGGGCACTATCCATGTGGTTCCTGTGTAGCCTGTAAAACAACAACAGGGTCTAAAACACTACAACTGTCTGAGACGCTAGTATGGACACAGCGCCAGCACACCAATTGTAATTCCTCACATGTTATCTACATGGTTAGCTGTCCCTGCGGAAAGAAATATATTGGGATGACATGTCGGAAAATAAAAATAAGAATTGGCGAACACAAGAGTAATATCAAACTTAAAAAGAACACGACCAAGTTGTGTTCCCATTTTGTGGATTCAGGCCATTCTTGTGACGAGCTCCGTTAGACTGTAATTGAAATGCTCGCCGATAAAACGCATAACTGTGAAAAAATATTGTTTGAAAAAGAACAGAGGTGGGTAGACCGCCTCAAAACCTGTGACCAAGGATTGAACGATTCCATACCGTGGCATCAGTTTGCCAAATAAATAAATACAATTATAACTAGAATTGAGCATCCCAAAATGTCATCGTTAAATGCTTTTTATCATTCTTTTATCATATCTCTGAGCAATGGATAAAATCATTCTTCCCATCTCTCTGGAAGTGAACAATACTGTTTAACCACTACTGTCCTTCAAAACTGAAAAGACTTAAATGTCCCCGCAATCTGTCACTTTTGAAACACATAAAGTTTCCCGATCGAAATAAAAAAAAAAAAAACACCGCTAGCCTACGCCGAGCCGAGCCCCCTTTAAATCCAAGCGTGTAACTGAGAAGACACACCCGAGGGCAGAGTCAGCACAAGGCAGGAAGCATTCCTACACGTGGGTAATGGCGGCGGTAACTCCGTAAGGAACCACATCGGTAAGACGCTTGAGCCTGATTAAACTAATGCTGAAATCATTCTCCAAACAGCTCTGGGCTTAGAAATAGCGGGACCCCGATGAAGTATAAGGTATCTCCAAATCAGGTAGGACCAATCTAATTTTTCGTTAAGCTTGCGCTAATTTTTCATTGTTGTTGCTGTCTTGTGACTGTTTTTCGGTCTGCTGTATTAGTGACTCGAAACCAAGCCGGCCTACTTGCCGTAAATCAGCAGAGTGGCTTACCATGATTATTACTGCTTGAACCCTGACCCTTCACAATACAGACTTATATATGTAAGCCACTTAGTATACCATGGCTATCACTTTTGGAACCCCGCGTCCTTCTATAACATGTTAGAATCTGCAAGCCACGTAGCTCAGGCAGCAGACCAACGGTAAATAACATTGATCTAAGCCACTCAAGATTGAGTTCTTCATGGGTATTTAACTGAGCATACATACCCTATTAGCTCATACATGAATGCCTGAGGGGAATATGCATAGGTGAATTTTTACCCTACCTATGCAAGATCAGATAACACTTGACCTAATTTACGTTGTACCACAATTAAGATGATATCATGGGCGGGCACCCCATTAGTATCTCCCTCTTAATCCTTGAGTAATACCTTCTCTAGTTACATTCCCTGGTGATAAAAATGTTAATTCACTTTTCTCAGCCCGAATTGAATGCATTAAAAAGTGTGTATATGTTTGTGTATTTCCTCATTCCATTGCAGATATTGGAGGAGTTGTTTTTCAGAAACACATTTTAGAAAACGACCAAATTCAAAAATAATACTACACAAATTGTGTAAGTACAAATCTATGTTTGTTAGTCCTGACGAAAGCTCCATAGACCCCTAGGGCCCAGGGAGCTGAAACATGTTGATGATTTAAGCATTATACTGCTAGATCCAGTAACTTGATCTAATGAGTAGTATTCAATATTTTTATTCTCATTGGAAATCAACCCAACATTAAAAATTTCTCGGGTGGTTTTACATTTTTAACATTTCTTCCTTTTTTCAACAATTTATTTTCACACTTTCTTCATTCACTTCTCTGGACACTGCACCCCAGACCAGAGGCGCCTCGGGTTGAGGCTGGCAAAATCACTATTTTGGAGTATCCAATGATAACTGCCACAAACATCAATGTGGGGCGGATGAAACAGATATACCGCACTACCACTAAAACATTGAGTTTTTTTAGGATACTCTAATAAACCCCTTTTTTCCAATGGTCATAAGGTGTAACTAGTGTCCGTTTTTCATTTGATAAATCTACAACTTACCCTGGGGAAAGAAACGGATGTTCCAATCCCTTATCCCTCTTTTTGATTAACTACTATATAAGCAGCGCGCAGCTGCGGGATTTTGTTTATATATACACTATTTTCCTATATATATAAAAACCCTTACGAGAATACTATGGAAGGTAACCCTGGATTAAGTTTTGATGCTAATGACATAGACGAAATACTGGCAGCCCAACCACTCTTACAAAATGCAGAACTATCTGAAGTCCTAGCACAGACAGATGATTGGGAAAAATTGACAGAAAAGAAAAGAGACCAGATTCGCACTTCTATTCATGGGATAATAATGACTGAATATTTAAGGTTTAAAACAGCACCCAGAGGGCTGTGGGTTAACAACGCCCCAAGGATCTTCCTACATGACCTTGCTTTTCGCAAGGATTGGTCTTCAATTTCATGGAAGTGCACTTTGGACTATCTAGTCCTTATCGTCAAGACAGCAAAGCGACTCTCTGAAGCACTTTTGAAGGAAATTGATGACTGCGAAAATGAACTAAAGAAAGGTATTAACCCCTCAATTTATAAAAAAAGACTGGAAGAAATCAACAAAGAAATGGACGAAACAAGTGAGTTTATCATGCAGAGTAAACTGCAAAAACTTGGCAAGGACTTGAAGAAGTTTAGCCAAGAAAAAATGCACCCCTACACATCAGATGAATACACCGCACCAGAAATAGACTCTGATAATGACCCAATAGGGAATAATTCCAATAATTCCTCTAACAACTCTGTTAACAGTTCAGGCGATTACACTCCAAGAAGAGGTCGTAACAATTATAGGTACCAGCGCCCCAGAAGAGGTAATAGATGGTAGAGACCTTTTTACCCAGGCTTCAATATGCCTTTCTACCAACCATTCGTTCCACAATACGGAGGATGGATGGACCCTTTCAATCAGGGAATGCAACAGATGCCACAAATGGGGGAACAACAAATGGCAGCAAACACAAGTGCACACCAACAAGAACCGCCTTTTTTATCCAGAGGCCACAACCAACCAAGAGGCAGAAAAAAGTCACTAAGGTGGCAAGACCAACAGAGGAATGTGCAGACCCGGAGTATGGTAGCAGCGCAACCCTCAACCAGCAAGACCAATCCCTCGTAGTCAATCTCTCAGGATTACAACTGTCAGTAGATCAAATTGAAATCCTCAATAAAGGATTAGGATTTGTGCCGACACCTCGACTGGACACTTTCAAATTGAAATGCGAACTGGCCGAATTCTGCAGAACATTAAAACTGAAAGCTTACTTTGCAAACAATACTACCATTAGGCAAGAGGGTGATACCTCCCTACGTAAGAGATCAACGTTCAACCCTCCAAACTCAAGTGTCCCTCCATAATTACAGACTTTCGAGCAAGCTCTATTAAATGGAGTGGATAAAATAGATAAGAAGAAAAAAATCTATCAGAATCTTACCAATAAGGAACGTAAAGCCCTAGAGTCCTTACGGCTGAACGATGACATAGTGATCAAACCGGCAGATAAGGGGGGAGGCACAGTAATTTTGAGCAAAAATGGATATAACCAACAATGCCTTGCCCTTTTGTCCGACACAAGATTCTACCAAAGGATCACTACAGATCCAACAGAGAGACTCAAGAACACCATTTCCATCATGCTGTATGAAGCAGAGACCAAGAGGTGGATAACGAGGAAAGAAGCAGAATATCTGACCACTAACGAGCCCAAAACACCCTACTTCTATTCACTACCTAAAACTCATAAAAATAGGTCTCCACCCCCCGGCCGACCCATAGTTTCTGGAATAGGGTCAGTCCTCGAGCCGCTCTCAAAATTTGCGGACGAGTATCTCAAGCCCTTGGTCCAACGAACACCAACGTACCTAAAAGATACCCGAGATCTGTTGGTACAGATCACAGACAAATCATTTGACCCCAACAATATGCTTCTGGTGGGCCTAGACGTGGAATCGTTATTTACCAGCCTCCCACAGGATGACACGCTCCAAGTTTTGGAAGATGTGCTCTACATGGAAGAATGGCAATACAACACACCGAGACATTTCATCCTCGAATGTTGCAAATTAGCATTAAAAGAAAACTTTTTTGCTTATGAAGATAATCTATATCTCCAAACCCATGGTACCTCTATGAGCAGTGCCTTTGCCCCATCGGTGGCGGGACTATATGTAAGTCACTTTGAGAGTCAATATATCCACAATGAATCAAATGCTTTCTCTTCCAGTATTTTATACTGGAAGAGGTATATTGATGATATAATATTGATTTGGAACACTGCATTGGATTTGAAACTGTTTATGAACTGGCTGAACCAGTTGGATCCCTGGCTCAAATTTACATACACTGCCAGTAACAGTAGCCTTGATTTCCTGGACCTCACAATTTTTGTGGAGGATAATGTCCTGCAGACAAAAACGTACACAAAGCCTACGGCTAAGAATAGTCTTTTATCATACAAAAGCTACCATCCGAAGCCACTTAGAGACAATCTCCCTTTTAGCCAGTTCTTACGGCTCAAGAGAAACTGTAGTAAAAATGAAGACTATCACTCTCAAGCCAAAGAATTGAGCGATAAACTGAGGAAAAGGGACTATACGGAGAAAACTATCAAGTACTGCAAAAAAAGAGCGAACAACCAACCGAGGGAATGCCTCTTACAAAACTTCCCCAAAGCACCGATACAAGACCTGACAACGTGTGTGACAACTTTTTGCCCCTCCTCATATGATATCAAGAAAATGATAAACAAAAATTGGCATATTTTGAACACCGGAATCTTCAACTGGCCGAAACCTAGATTTGCCAACCGCAGAACCAAGAACATAAAAGATGTATTGGTACATACTCGACCAGTGAAAAAACATCAACAGGTCACAATGAGGGATGCAATGATGACACCAGTAACGGGGCACTAGCCATGTGGTTCCTGTGTAGCCTGTAAAACAACAACAGGGTCTAAAACACTACAACTGTCTGAGACGCTAGTATGGACACAGCGCCAGCACACCAATTGTAATTCCTCACATGTTATCTACATGGTTAGCTGTCCCTGCGGAAAGAAATATATTGGGATGACATGTCGGAAAATAAAAATAAGAATTGGCGAACACAAGAGTAATATCAAACTTAAAAAGAACACAACCAAGTTGTGTTCCCATTTTGTGGATTCAGGCCATTCTTGTGACGAGCTCCGTTGGACTGTAATTGAAATGCTCGCCGATAAAACGCATAACTGTGAACAAATATTGTTTGAAAAAGAACAGAGGTGAGTAGACCGCCTCAAAACCTGTGACCAAGGATTGAACGATTCCATACCGTGGCATCAGTTTGCTTAATAAATAAATACAATTATAACTAGAATTGAGCATCCCAAAATGTCATTGTTAAATGCTTTTTATCATTCTTTTATCATATCTCTGAGCAATGGATAAAATCATTCTTCCCATCTCTCTGGAAGTGAACAATACTGTTTAACCACTACTGTCCTTCAAAACTGAAAAGACTTAAATGTCCCCGCAATCTGTCACTTTTGAAACACATAAAGTTTTCCGATCGAAATTAAAAAAACAAAAAACACCGCTAGCCTACGCCGAGCCGAGCCCCCTTTAAATCCAAGCGTGTAACTGAGAAGACACACCCGGGGGCAGAGTCAGCACAAGGCAGGAAGCATTCCTACACGCGGGTAATGGCGGCGGTAACTCCGTAAGGAACCACATCGGTAAGACGCTTGAGCCTGATTAAACTAATGCTGAAATCATTCTCCAAACAGCTCTGAGCTTAGAAATAGCGGGACCCCGATGAAGTATAAGGTACCTCCAAATCAGGTAGGACCAATCTAATTTTTCGTTAAGTTTGCGCTAATTTTTCATTGTTGTTGCTGTCTTGTGACTGTTTTTCGGTCTGCTGTATTAGTGACTCGAAACCAAGCCGGCCTACTTGCCGTAAATCAGCAGAGTGGCTTACCATGATTATTACTGCTTGATCCCTGACCCTTCACATTACAGACTCAATTTTTGTTTAAATATCCTTTATTAGAAACACAGGAGAAGTAACGCATGAATTCTACAACATACATATCATTACATCTCTGGGATGTCTGTCACGTTTACGGGGCATATCACCCAATGCAGTGGTTCGCCGCCTCACAATTCACAGCAATTGTCCTCATCACAAATGTTCCAGGACATGTTAGCGCTACAAGGATATAACATTCTGAATTAAACAGTGAGGGAAGGAGGGAAGGAGAGGGAACAGAGGACATGGGGTGGGACTGGGAAGGGTCAGTTATGGTCATCGGATGTGAGGCTGTTACGTTTGTAGCTGGTCAGGGGTGTGTCAACGCAGGGGTTCGTGTGGGTGCCGCCCACAGTGGACCAGGGGAGTGAGCATGGCCTGTGGGGGAGGAAACGTGTCTGTTGTGGTAGGTGCGTCAAGTGAGGGGGGTGCTGGGGGATGCAACATCAAGACCGACCTCACGGCGCACCAGAGGGGGGCGTGCCGGCGACACCATCCGAGGGGTCGGCCTCCGCAGGGTTCTGTGTTAGACGGCATTCTTCATGAAAGGAATTGAGCATTGCATCCCAGGGTACCGCTATCAGAAACTGTCGTAGGCCTGCCGTTTCCTCGTTATGGAGGGTGGTGCTTTCCGCTTTCGCCCAGGTGTCTAGTGATGTATGCCAATGTGCCGGTAGTGGTGGGGTGGTTCGTTTCCAGTGTTTCGTAAGCAACCTTTTTGCCGTGATTAGGCCAAGGTCCCAGAAACGAGAGGAGACTTTATTCAACGGAGTCCGCTGATAGAGACCCAGTATGCACGCCTCCCACGTGTGCGGTATCGCCATGGCCGTACATTTGTCTAGTGTTTTCAGCACCGGTCCCCAGTATGTCCGAATCAGTGGACACTGCCATAGCATGTGTAGCAGATCTGCCCCTTCCAGTGCACATCTTGGGCAGCTGGCTGCAGCTCCCGGGAAGTATTGGTTAATTTTATTGGGGGAGAGGTACGCTCTGTGCAGTATATAGAACTGAATCAGTTTGAAGCGTGCGTTGCGGGGAACGTGTCAGGGGCCTAGCAGTATCGTGTTCCACTCCTTGTCTGTCCAGTCCCTCCCCCTGTCAGTGGCCCATTTGTCACGGAGCGGTTGCAACGAGTGCTGCGTATGTGATAATAGCGCTTGATGAAGCCAGTGCACCACATGTGTGCCGTTTCCCATGACATGTAGGCTCTGAATCAAGTGATGTGTTGGTAGTTCTGTGCTGATGCTGCCCCACCGCTGCGTGTATGCTAAAAGTAAGGAGGTGTGCTGTAAAAACTGTCCTGGTGGGAGGCCTGTGTCAGCAGCCAGTGTCGCGAACGGTATCAGGACGCCGTCAGCGTATAGGTCTGCCATGGTGTCCACTCCAGTTCGAGTCCAGTGTTCCAGCGCTGTTTCCGTGATTATGGAGGCAGTCATGGGGGTGCCCAACAGTGGGAGAGCCGGGGCATATGGTTTAGTCAGTCTCGTAAGCCGCAGGCTTCTGATATAACATCGTACCGCTACGCCCACATGAAGTTGGGTTGACCTCCTCGGGTGTGTCAGGGGGTGGAATAGGGTATGGATTTGTGTGGGGGATAGCACGTCTGCAGTCGTGGCCGTGTCCTCCAGGCGGTTTCCCGCTAGCCAGGCAGTGACCCATTGTAGCTGGGCTGCTAGATAGTAAAGTTCAAGGTTCGGTACCGCGAGGCCACCCTCGTCAACTGGAGCTTGTAGTTTTTGGAGGGCCACTCTGGGTCGCCCAGTGTTCCATATCAGGTCCCTGACCATGGAGGCCAATTCCCTGAAGGTGCGCGCTCGCACATATACTGGTATATTTGCGAAATAATATAAAAGCCGGGGGAGGACGAGCATTTTCGTCAGCGTCACTCTGCTCGGGACATTGAGCGGTAGGGACTTCCAAAAGGCAATCTGGGACCTAATAGACGTTATGGCACGTGTCAGGTTGCCGTCCAGTATATCCTGCGGCGTCCTGTATACTTGCACTCCTAAGTATTTGAACGTAGTGTGGTGCCACGGCAGTCGCTCACCATTCATCTCGATGCCTGGGTCCGGGATGTCTGGGTTGAACGAGTATGCCCCTGACTTGGCCCAGTTCACCTTGAGGCCTGACATGTTCTCGAAGGACCTGAAGATCTCCGAAAGGTCTGGCGGTATGCGAGTAAGGTCCCTGACGTACAAAAGGAGGTCGTCGGCATATAGCGAGACTATGTGCGTGCCATCCGCCAGCGGGATTCCCCAGTGTAAGCCCTTGTTGCGCAGGAGTGCAGCCAGGGGCTCAATTGCTAGTGAAAAGAGCAATGGGGATAAGGGGCAGCCCTGTCTGGTGCCGCGCTGCACCTTGATGGCATCGGATAATAGCCAGCCTGTGCGGACTCGCACCGTTGGGTGTCTGTATAGCAGCCCCACCAGTTCAATATAGTCATCCCCTAGATCAAATTTGCGTAATACGGCCAGTAGGTAAGGCCACTCGAGCGAGTCGAATGCTTTCTCTAGATCAAGGACCAGGCAGCCCGACCGAGGCCAGTCTCGCGCCGCGTATGTTTGTACTCGGAAAAGCCTCCGTATGTTATGAGAGGTGCATCTGGTGGGCACAAAGCCATTCTGGTCAGTGTGGATCAGGTCAGGCACCAGACCCGCTAGCCGTTGGGCGCGAGTTGAGGCCAGTATCTTAAAATCAGTGTTTAGCAGTGCTAGGGGTCGATATGAGCCGAGGAGTGTGACATCTCTGCCCGGTTTTAACAGGGATACTAACGTTGCCTCATTCATTGACCGGGGTAGGGTCATGTCCTCCAACGCCGTCGCATAGACCCGTAGGAGCTCCGGAATCAGGATGTCTGAGCACGCCTTATAGTATTCCGCCGGCAGGCCATCGGGGCCCGGTGCCTTGCCATTCGAGAGGGCAAAGATGGCCTCGCGGAGTTCCTCCGCTAGCAACGGCGACCCCAGGTCATCCCGCTGGTCGTCTGTCAGGGCAGGCAACAAGATATTCTCTAGATACGCAGAGATGATAGGCTGTGTGGTCCGCAGACGGGATTTATAAAGCGCGCCGTAATGCGTCGCAAAGGCTTCGTGAATCTGCGCCTGCGTGTAGACTACTGGGCCAGCTAGCGATTGTATCGCCGTCACTGGCATCATATGATTCTCGCGTTGTATCAGCCATGCCAGCAGTTTGCCGGGTTTGTCTCCAGCATGATGTGAGCGGGCTGAGTGAGCCTTGTAGATGATATTTTTCAGCCTGTCAATCAGTTTGTCGTGTTCTGCCCGTGCCTGTAATAGGTCAGTGTTGGGGTCAGTGGCCGTCATCTGCTCTAGTCGTAGCAAGTCTGATTCTATGCGTCGGAGATCCGCCTCCAATTGCCGTCGGGAATGGGCCTGTGTGCCCAGGCATTGACCCCGGAGGACCGCTTTAAACGCGTCCCATTCTATCTGGGGAGTCGATGCCGAGCCTGCGTTGTCCTCGAAATACTGTGCTGTCTGCGTGCATATGGAACTCCTAAATGTACTGTCTAGTAAGAGGTCGGGTTGCAACCGCCATGTGGGTATTGGTGGTCTAGGTTGGTCCCACATCAGGTCCAAGAGGTGCGGGTTGTGGTCGGAGTGCGTGCGTCCCATGTAACAGGTGTCCGTGACATTGGGTAGGAGCTCACTAGAGATCATGTACCGGTCTAGACGCACATGTAGGGCGTGTGCTCCCGAGTAATACGAGTAAACCCGGGAGTGTGGGTTGCGAGCGCGCCACACATCTTGTAGGCCCCATTGCGCGGACCACGCCTGCAGCGCTTTCGTAGTGGCCTGCACTTGCGAGTTGGGTGGTGTAGGATGGGAGCGGTCTAGTGTTAAGTCCAATGAACTGTTGTAATCCCCGCCAAGCACCCAAGGGATTCCATGCCAGGGGGCCAGTGTGTGTGACAAGTGCGTGAGGAAATCCACCAGCCCCGTGTTGGGTGCATATATGGAGGCTATTACCAGTGGGTTGCCATCTAGTTTACCATGGATAGCTACGTACCTGCCCTCGGGGTCGATATGTACATCTTGTGTGGTCCATGGAGTGCCCGGCCTAACCCATATCAGCGTCCCCCTAGCGTACGACGAGAAACCCGTGGCATAGAGCTGTCCCCGCCATCTGCGCCGCAGCGTGGTAGTTTCCGTGTTAGCAAGGTGCGTTTCTTGGAGAAGGGCAATTTGTACGTGGTGGCGTTTGAGGTATGAATATATTTGGTAACGTCGGGATGGTGTGTGTATACCCCTCACATTCCACGTGCATACCTTAATGGGCGACATTACGATATTGCAGCAAAACCCCCCACCCAGCACTCCCTCCACCCCCCCATGCAAAGGCATTTATCGTCAAGGGAACGACCCCCGCCACCCAATAGGCGCCTGATATGTTGCATCGCTGCATTGTGACCATAGGGGGGGGAAACAAAAACATGGCTAACGGAACAATGAGCCAGCGAACAGTATAAACATTCAAAATACCAAAAGGTCGGATGCTAAACGTGCCCCCGTCCATACTCTCTAGGAGAGCAACAAAAGTCAAGTCTAAGGGGGTGGGTGTGCTATATGCACCGAGTCAATTAGTCAGTGTCAATATGGTTATTGAGTGAAGGCCCATTGCCTTCCCGGAAGAAACTTGGCAGTCCAGGTCGCCTTTGCAGACAGTGAACCCAGCATGTACATACACAAAACTCATACATTACGTGTCCCAATCGAGCCGCCATCAGGTAGGGCCAAGCGTCTCTGTAGTTGCGCATCAATCGGGCATGGGCCATCCCCACCAACACCTGGGATCACGTTCAGTGGTGGGATGTTAGGCGTGCGCATGCCTCATGGGTAGCACGGAGAGTTGAGGTTGTGTTCCGCAGCCATGGTCAGGTCTCATTGCGGCAGCGCTGCCCCAGGACCGCTGTGGCGGGTAGTTGCGAACGGCGTGGTAGAGTGCTGCGGGTGTCGCGTGGTCAGCTGATGTAGTCCGCCGTCTGGGGGGTGACGCCAGGTCGGTCTTCCGAGGTCGGGGAATCTGGCACTCCATAGATGGCTTCGTCGTCACTCTGGAGGTCCTGTGCGCTGCCGCCCGCCATTTCGCTCTGTGCAGGGGACCCGCTGAGTTCCATCGCCAGGCGGAGAGCGTCTTGTTGTTCCTGGCGTCTGGCATCCGCTGGGGGGGAGGTCTCTTCGCTGCCTGTGATTCCGGCTGGGAGTTCCGGCGGGGTCGTCGTCTCCGCCTGTGATTACTGGGACGTCGCCGGGGCAAAGGACCCGCGGCCGTGTTGGGTTCTGTATCAACTCCGCTTTCTAGCCAGGTTTCCGCCTCTGCGGGGTTCGTGAAGAAATGAGTCCGTTCACCCGCTACGACTCTCAACTTCGTGGGAAAGAGCAGCGAGTATTGGAGGCCCATTTGTCTCAGTCGCTTCTTCACCGCCATAAAGTCATGTCTTTGCCGCTGGACTTGAACAGTGTAGTCGGGAAAGAACATCACTGGCGCGTTCTCGATCCGGACCTCTTGGAGCTTGCGCGTTTCTCGCAGGATGGAGTCTCTGTCCCGGTAATTCATTATGCGGAGCAGCATTGGCCTCGGGTTGGAGCCAGTCGTCAGAGGTTTGGTGGGGACTCTGTGAGCACGTTCTACCACAAAGTGTGGGGAGAGCGATCCTTCCGGTAGGATACCTTTCAGCCATTGCTCCATGTGTTCCTCCGGGGATCTCCCTTCCCATTTCTCCGGAACCCCGACCAAGCGTACGTTGTTCCTTCGGGTTCTGCCTTCCGCGTCTTCGGCTCTGTCCTCCAAGAACTCCACCCTGTTCAATAAGTCCTGTATGTGTTTATGTGACTGGTCGGCTTGAGGCTGAAGTGTCTGTACTGTGCTCTCCAGGGCGGTGGTGCGGTCCGCCAATTTTTTATGATCCGCTCTTAGGTGTGTGAGGTCGATGACCACGCTATCGATCTTGGTGGCCAAGGAGGTACGAGTTAGGTTGATGGACTCCTCGAGCCTCTCCATTGCAGCCAACATGGTGTCTAGTTTAGCCGCCGTCTGGTCCGGATCAGCGTACTTCCCGGTCTTGTCCATCTTGGCCTTCTGATTAGCGTTGCCGGTACCAGTCCTGGTTTTGGGCCCGGTAGACATCTGGGCCTCCTCGCTATGCCTGGTCCAGTGGTTCGCCTCTCTTTCAGAGGATCAGGCCGCTAGCGTGATCGTGCAGCCGCGGGGTGAGTGGTTGTCGCACAGCGTCCGTGGCTCCCAGATGGGTGCGCGCTCGGGTAGTAGCCTGCGGTGCTTGGCGCCCGGCGAGTTGGTATGGTATGATAGGAGTATTGCGTGTCGCGGGCCCAGCGTGTGTCGCTCCACGATGCCGCTGTGGGTCTCGTAAGTGAGCGCGGCACTCCCGAGGATCCGCCAGCCGCAGGGGAGGTGGGCACCGCACCGTGTCCGCGACTCCCGGGCGGGCGTGCACTCTGGTGGCGGTTCGTGGCGCCTTGTGACTGGCGAGTCGATCTGGGAGAGCCAGTCCGTGTTGTAGGCACAGCGTGAGTCGCACCGTGGTGGGCAGGCGCCGTGGTGGGCCGTGCAAGGTGCCGTGGCACTGCCGAGGACTGTCCAGTCGTGGGGCAGGAGATCACCACACAGCGTCCGAGGCCCCCAGGCGGACGTGAGTTCGGGCAGGGCCCCGTGTCAGGCGGGGCGGTGCGGCAGGGCCGGCGCGTGGCGGTGGTTCAGCGCGCGGCGTGCTGTGGAGGGTTGGGCGCTGTGGCAGGCCTCGTGAGCTGCTGCTGCCCACCCGAGGCATGGGTGGTGCCGTGGGTGCTCCGTCAGCCGGGCCGAGGGTATCAGTGTGGCCCACCGGCCCCGGCCAACACAAGAGCGTGCTGTCCCGTGAGCGCCGTTGGTGGGGTTGGCGGTATCCCACCGTCACGCAGCACGGGCCCCACAAGTTCGGCCACCGCCAACCATTCGTGTCCGCCCCTCCGGTCCAGTGTTCAGGGGGGGGGTCAGCTGGGTAGCGGGTTGTTCAATTGGGCTGGCCAGGCGTCGCAGCTTGCCTCCGCACCTTGGCGTAGCGTCGCGTGGTCTCGGTGCGCGTAGGCCTCAGCTTCGGGCCTGTGCCGCCGCCTGGAGCCTCGGACTCCTGTAGGTGGTGTCCGGGACTGAGAGCAACGTTCGCGGCCACCTGTCCGTGCAGGCCGCGGTGCTTCGCGGGTGTTCCGATTTGTCTCAAAATCGGTCAGGTGGTCGGCGAGGACGTCCGGCGGCAGCGCTGGTGTTTTGCCGCCGTCTGCAGGCAGTATGGAGCCGGATAAATGTGCCGGGAAGGTAGGCTCGGTGCGGAGCTCTACTCCAAGGCGTCCATTCTTTTCGCGTGCTTAGCCACGCCCCCCTTCACATTACAGACTCATATATGTAAGCCACTTAGTATACCATGGCTATCACTTTTGGAACCCCGCGTCCTTCTATAACATGTTAGAATCTGCAAGCCACGTAGCTCAGGCAGCAGACCAACGGTAAATAACATTGATCTAAGCCACTCGAGATTGAGTTCTTCATGGGTATTTAACTGAGCATACATACCCTAGTAGCTCATACATGAATGCCTGAGGGGAATATGCATAGGTGAATTTTTACCCTACCTATGCAAGATCAGATAACACTTGACCTAATTTACGTTGTACCACAATTAAGATGATATCATGGGCGGGCACCCCATTAGTATCTCCCTCTTAATCCTTGAGTAATACCTTCTCTAGTTACATTCCCTGATGATAAAAATGTTAATTCACTTTTCTCAGCCCGAATTGAATGCATTAAAAAGTGTGTATATGTTTGTGTATTTCCTCATTCCATTGCAGATATTGGAGGAGTTGTTTTTCAGAAACACATTTCAGAAAACGACCAAATTCAAAAATAATACTACACAAATTGTGTAAGTACAAATCTATGTTTGTTAGTCCTGACGAAAGCTCTATAGACCCCTAGGGCCCAGGGAGCTGAAACATGTCGACGATTTATGCATTATACTGCTAGATCCAGTAACTTGATCTAATGAGTAGTATTCAATATTTTTATTCTCATTGGAAATCAACCCAACATTAAAAATTTCTCGGGTGGTTTTCCATTTTTAACATTTCTTCCTTTTTTCAACAATTTATTTTCACACTTTCTTCATTCACTTCTCTGGACACTGCACCCCAGACCAGAGGCGCCTCGGGTTGAGGCTGGCAAAATCACTATTTTGGAGTATCCAATGATAACTGCCACAAACATCAATGTGGGGCGGATGAAACAGATATACCGCACTACCACTAAAACATTGAGTTTTTTGAGGATACTCTAATAAACCCCTTTTTTCCAATGGTCATAAGGTGTAACTAGTGTCCGTTTTTCATTTGATAAATCTACAACTTACCCTGGGGAAAGAAACGGATGTTCCAATCCCTTATCCCTCTTTTTGATTAACTACTATATAAGCAGCGCGCAGCTGCGGGATTTTGTTTATATATATACTATTTTCCTATATATATAAAAACCCTTACGAGAATACTATGGAAGGTAACCCTGGATTAAGTTTTGATGCTAATGACATAGACGAAATACTGGCAGCCCAACCACTCTTACAAAATACAGAACTATCTGAAGTCCTAGCACAGACAGATGATTGGGAAAAATTGACAGAAAAGAAAAGAGACCAGATTCGCACTTCTATTCATGGGATAATAATGACTGAATATTTAAGGTTTAAAACAGCACCCAGAGGGCTGTGGGTTAACAACGCCCCAAGGATCTTCCTACATGACCTTGCTTTTCGCAAGGATTGGTCTTCAATTTCATGGAAGTGCACTTTGGACTATCTAGTCCTTATCGTCAAGACAGCAAGGCGACTCTCTGAAGCACTTTTGAAGGAAATTGATGACTGCGAAAATGAACTAAAGAAAGGTATTAACCCCTCAATTTATAAAAAAAGACTGGAAGAAATCAACAAAGAAATGGACGAAACACGTGAGTTTATCATGCAGAGTAAACTGCAAAAACTTGGCAAGGACTTGAAGAAGTTTAGCCAAGAAAAAATGCACCCCTACACATCAGATGAATACACCGCACCAGAAATAGGCTCTGATAATGACTCAATAGGGAATAATTCCAATAATTCCTCTAACAACTCTGTTAACAGTTCAGACGATTACACTCCAAGAAGAGGTCGTAACAATTATAGGTACCAGCGCCCCAGAAGAGGTAATAGATGGCAGAGACCTTTTTACCCAGGCTTCAATATGCCTTTCTACCAACCATTCGTTCCACAATACGGAAGATGGATGGACCCTTTCAATCAGGGAATGCAACAGATGCCACAAATGGGGGAACAACAAATGGCAGCAAACACAAGTGCACACCAACAAGAACCGCCTTTTTTATCCAGAGGCCACAACCAACCAAGAGGCAGAAAAAAGTCACTAAGGTGGCAAGACCAACAGAGGAATGTGCAAACCCGGAGTATGGTAGCAGCGCAACCCTCAACCAGCAAGACCAATCCCCCGTAGTCAATCTCTCAGGATTACAACTGTCAGTAGATCAAATTGAAATCCTCAATAAAGGATTAGGATTTGTGCCGACACCTCGACTGGACACTTTCAAATTGAAATGCGAACTGGCCAAATTCAGCAGAACATTGAAACTGAAAGCTTACTTTGCAAACAATATTACCATTAGGCAAGAGGGTGATACCTCCCTACGTAAGAGATCAAGGTTCAACCCTCCAAACTCAAGTGTCCCTCCATAATTACAGACTTTCGAGCAAGCTCTATTAAATGGAGTGGATAAAATAGATAAGAAGAAGAAAATCTATCAGAATCTTACCAATAAGGAACGTAAAGCCCTAGAGTCCTTACGGCTGAACGATGACATAGTGATCAAACCGGCAGATAAGGGGGGAGGCACAGTAATTTTGAGCAAAAATGGATATAACCAACAATGCCTTGCCTTTTTGTCCGACACAAGATTCTACCAAAGGATCACTACAGATCCAACAGAGAGACTCAAGAACACCATTTCCATCATGCTGTATGAAGCAGAGACCAAGAGGTGGATAACGAGGAAAGAAGCAGAATATCTGACCACTAACGAGCCCAAAACACCCTACTTCTATTCACTACCTAAAACTCATAAAAATAGGTCTCCACCCCCCGGCCGACCCATAGTTTCTGGAATAGGGTCAGTCTTCGAGCCGCTCTCAAAATTTGCGGACGAGTATCTCAAGCCCTTGGTCCAACGAACACCAATGTACCTAAAAGATACCCGAGATCTGTTGGTACAGATCACAGACAAATCGTTTGACCCCAACAATATGCTTCTGGTGGGCCTAGACGTGGAATCGTTATTTACCAGCCTCCCACAGGATGACACGCTCCAAGTTTTGGAAGATGTGCTCTACATGGAAGAATGGCAATACAACACACCGAGACATTTCATCCTCGAATGTTGCAAATTAGCATTAAAAGAAAACTTTTTTGCTTATGAGGATAATCTATATCTCCAAACCCATGGTACCTCTATGGGCAGGGCCTTTGCCCCATCGGTGGCGGGACTATATGTAAGTCACTTTGAGAGTCAATATATCCACAATGAATCAAATGCTTTCTCTTCCAGTATTTTATACTGGAAGAGGTATATTGATGATATAATATTGATTTGGAACACTGCATTGGATTTGAAACTGTTTATGAACTGGCTGAACCAGTTGGATCCCTGGCTCAAATTTACATACACTGCCAGTAACAGTAGCCTTGATTTCCTGGACCTCACAATTTTTGTGGAGGATAATGTCCTGCAGACAAAAACTTACACAAAGCCTACGGCTAAGTATAGTCTTTTATCATACAAAAGCTACCGTCCGAAGCCACTTAGAGACAATCTCCCTTTTAGCCAGTTCCTACGGCTCAAGAGAAACTGTAGCAAAAATGAAGACTATCACTCTCAAGCCAAAGAATTGAGCGATAAACTGAGGAAAAGGGACTATACGGAGAAAACTATCAAGTACTGCAAAAAAAGAGCGAACAACCAACCGAGGGAATGCCTCTTACAAAACTTCCCCAAAGCACCGATACAAGACCTGACAACGTGTGTGACAACTTTTTGCCCCTCCTCATATGATATCAAGAAAATGATAAACAAAAATTGGCATATTTTGAACACCGGAATCTTCAACTGGCCGAAACCTAGATTTGCCAACCGCAGAACCAAGAACATAAAAGATGTATTGGTACATACTCGACCAGTGAAAAAACATCAACAGGTCACAACGAGGGATGCAATGATGTCACCAGTAACGGGGCACTATCCATGTGGTTCCTGTGTAGCCTGTAAAACAACAACAGGGTCTAAAACACTACAACTGTCTGAGACGCTAGTATGGACACAGCGCCAGCACACCAATTGTAATTCCTCACATGTTATCTACATGGTTAGCTGTCCCTGCGGAAAGAAATATATTGGGATGACATGTCGGAAAATAAAAATAAGAATATGCGAACACAAGAGTAATATCAAACTTAAAAAGAACACGACCAAGTTGAGTTCCCATTTTGTGGATTCAGGCCATTCTTGTGACGAGCTCCGTTGGACTGTAATTGAAATGCTCGCCGATAAAACGCATAACTGTGAACAAATATTGTTTGAAAAAGAACAGAGGTGGGTAGACCGCCTCAAAACCTGTGACCAAGGATTGAACGATTCCATACCGTGGCATCAGTTTGCCAAATAAATAAATACAATTATAACTAGAATTGAGCATCCCAAAATGTCATCGTTAAATGCTTTTTATCATTCTTTTATCATATCTCTGAGCAATGGATAAAATCATTCTTCCCATCTCTCTGGAAGTGAACAATACTGTTTAACCACTACTGTCCTTCAAAACTGAAAAGACTTAAATGTCCCCGCAATCTGTCACTTTTGAAACACATAAAGTTTCCCGATCTAATTTTTTTTTTTAAAAACACCGCTAGCCTACGCCGAGCCGAGCCCCCTTTAAATCCAAGCGTGTAACTGAGAAGACACACCCGGGGGCAGAGTCAGCACAAGGCAGGAAGCATTCCTACATGCGGGTAATGGCGGCGGTAACTCCGTAAGGAACCACATCGGTAAGACGCTTGAGCCTGATTAAACTAATGCTGAAATCATTCTCCAAACAGCTCTGGGCTTAGAAATAGCGGGACCCCGATGAAGTATAAGGTACCTCCAAATCAGGTAGGACCAATCAAATTTTTCGTTAAGTTTGCGCTCATTTTTCATTGTTGTTGCTGTCTTGTGACCGTTTTTCGGTCTGCTGTATTAGTGACTCGAAACCAAGCCGGCCTACTTGCCGTAAATCAGCAGAGTGGCTTACCATGATTATTACTGCTTGAACCCTGACCCTTCACATTACAGACTCATATATGTAAGCCACTTAGTATACCATCGCTATCACTTTTGGAACCCCGCGTCCTTCTATAACATGTTAGAATCTGCAAGCCACGTAGCTCAGGCAGCAGACCAACGGTAAATAACATTGATCTAAGCCACTCGAGATTGAGTTCTTCATGGGTATTTAACTGAGCATACATACCCTAGTAGCTCATACATGAATGCCTGAGGGGAATATGCATAGGTGAATTTTTACCCTGCCTATGCAAGATCAGATAACACTTGACCTAATTTACGTTGTACCACAATTAAGATGATATCATGGGCGGGCACCCCATTAGTATCTCCCTCTTAATCCTTGAGTAATACCTTCTCTAGTTACATTCCCTGGTGATAAAAATGTTAATTCACTTTTCTCAGCCCGAATTGAATGCATTAAAAAGTGTGTATATGTTTGTGTATTTCCTCATTCCATTGCAGATATTGGAGGAGTTGTTTTTCAGAAACACATTTCAGAAAACGACCAAATTCAAAAATAATACTACACAAATTGTGTAAGTACAAATCTATGTTTGTTAGTCCTGACGAAAGCTCCATAGACCCCTAGGGCCCAGGGAGCTGAAACATGTCGACGATTTATGCATTATACTGCTAGATCCAGTAACTTGATCTAATGAGTAGTATTCAATATTTTTATTCTCATTGGAAATCAACCCAACATTAAAAATTTCTCGGGTGGTTTTCCATTTTTAACATTTCTTCCTTTTTTCAACAATTTATTTTCACACTTTCTTCATTCACTTCTCTGGACACTGCACCCCAGACCAGCGGCGCCTCGGGTTGAGGCTGGCAAAATCACTATTTTGGAGTATCCAATGATAACTGCCACAAACATCAATGTGGGGCGGATGAAACAGATATACCGCACTACCACTAAAACATTGAGTTTTTTGAGGATACTCTAATAAACCCCTTTTTTCCAATGGTCATAAGGTGTAACTAGTGTCCGTTTTTCATTTGATAAATCTACAACTTACCCTGGGGAAAGAAACGGATGTTCCAATCCCTTATCCCTCTTTTTGATTAACTACTAGAATGGTAACAGACTGTTGCATGTGTTAAAAACCTTAGCCCTGCCTGGTCTTTACAATTTATCAAAGTGTTGACACCAATGAATTAGCAAAATTAAAAGGCAGCACGCAGAAATTCCAAGACCAGGTTTACTAATGTCACAGCTGATGAGAAATGTTGATAAACATACTCTGACCACAAGAAAAGTGTACATCCTCTTTAAGCCCATGTGCTGACCTAAATGATTCAACTCATCCATTATACTCTTTTTTTACCTTTCCCTATGTTGCTTTACACCTGCGGGGGGGGGGGGGGGGGGGTTGGGAGTTGTGTCAATGTGGACGTCTCTGTATATGAGGTATTGACCTGCTGGGGGCTTTTTTTGTTTGCATAAGTGTCCACAACATTGCTATGTCACTGTACATAAAACAACAAGAATGCTGTATGTGTGATAAGGGAAGTGAAGGGGTTTGAACAAAGCTATTATACATGGTCCAAGACATAAAGTGCTTGTAGTGGGTCAGAGGTAAGGATGTGTCCCCCACTCCAGCAACATCCTCTCCTTCATCAGTGGCCTTTTTGTATGTGTGTGAGTGTGTGTGTATGTAGATGGCGAGAGAGAGAGAGATTCAAACATTTTAATCAAACAACACTGATTTGCTACAAAAGTTAGTTGGACAATTTAAAGTGTGTGGCAAGGTGCAGTGTCTGCTTTTTTTGTGTCATCACCCAGTACATTGAGCAGCTGTGGTGGTGGGCACTACGGGAGCCAGGACAAATAGCACTGGGGAACTGGCACCATCTGGCCTCTCTAGAGACACCAGGGTAGACTCTGGAGTAAAGAAATACAACCTCTGACGCTAGGTGTTCTGGGAGTATGAGGAAGAAGAAGGGCAATAAGAGCTCAAGACGAGAAATCCAGGCTCCAGGCCTGTACAGGATTAATGGCGAGCATAGGGATAGATAAGAATGCACTCGAAGTGTCTAATCATGGGGAACAGTGAGAACGTATGCAGGAAAGAAATCACGAGGTGTTATAAGGACAAGGTCAGCTGGAAAGCTGATAAGGAAGAGAGGGTGGGGTATAAAAGAGGAAAAGAGAAAAGAGAGGTAGGGAATAGAAAGGGTGAGACAATGGACGAAGGAAATGCAAAGCAGATAGCATAAAAAGAGCAGAGAAAGTTAGAGAAATTCTGCACATGAGATAGGAAAAGCATAGTGGAATGATTTCGAAGGGATGGGAGAGGAAAAGTTGGAGATAAAAGTGACAGAAACTAGAAAGGAAAAGGCTGGGATGAGAATAAAGAAAAGATAGGATGCTCAGAAATAATGGAAAGGAAGAGATAGAAAGCAAGAGGGAGGAAGGAGGTGTGAAAGAGAAGGAGCAGTGGATGCACTTTTGGCAAAACTGAATGATGAGTGGACCTGATGTTGTATATCATGACAGAAGCCTGCATCAGGAAACCCACCTAAAATAGGACAAACTTCCTTGGCATACTGATGGCAGGGACCCTTTAGTGGATAGACCGCCACATATGCTAACCTGCTGGCAGAGTGTGCCCTTCTATTAACTCCACCATCCAAGGTTACTTATAACGGCTGTATTGGTAACAGTGGCGTAACAAAAGCCCCACAGCCCCTGCAGTATGGAGGCTCACAGACCTGAGAGCTCTTGACTGGCATGGAGTATGGGAGGGCACCCTCCATGTGCTTTGCAGAGGGGCCCCCACAAGTATTGTTACGCCACTGAAAGAGGTAACAGCTTCCGTGGATGTCGTATTCACTCAGGGTACGATTTTCGTTGTTCAACCTGCTGCCCTCTGCGGTTTTTGGCTCAGGTGATAAAAGAGATGAATATAGGGGCTGAAAGGGACCAGTTTCAACCACTTTGTCTAATCACTCATTACTGCCAGTGCCCCGGCCCTGCCCACTCAAAGTGTTGGATATGATTGCTGCGCACTTTTTAAATGTTTGATAAATAGCGCTTCAGGCCTTTTGTCAACTTTCTTCATTTTATTCATTTGGTGGGAACGATTTTTGGGAGGAATTGTTGGCATGAATTGCATTGATCTGCAACTTCTTTTCATTGTGCGATTTCCGTCTGCTCGGAAAGAAAGCTGTTTGCCAGCAATACTAATTAAGGGATAATGTTTCTTTATGTTATTCATATACTGTATCTGAGCATTCTGAGATAGAGTGTGCTGGTCGCCTGCTCAATTTAGCATGTTGGAGGACGTCACTACGATCATCTGCTCCCCTCCTGCACAACACCATCACTACTGCTGTTAATGGGGCGAAAAGGCTTATCATTGCGTCACCTTTAAAGAAATGTATTGCTTCAAAATAAGGCCACCCAATCAACGTTGTACCAGACGGCGTGCAGTGCAGGAAGTCTTGCTAACCAAGGCCATTAATGCAATAAACAGTGCACTGGGCGAATGCTTCCTGGCAGTGGGCAAATATCTGCCCTTGGTCTTGAAAGTCTGTGTAACACACAAAGCCCTTCTTTCTGTGGCAGGATTGCTCCTAGCACCACCGTAGACCAATGCAGCAAATTCATTTAAAAATTGTGTATCTTAATGGCGTGGAAGGCAGCATGACTAAACAAGGTTACTTTTGTACATTAAAAAGAATGACGTTTCTATACATGATCACCTTGCACGCGTCACACACTCCATATTCGCGATTATCAAGAAAACGAGTGTGCACGGTAGGCAAATGGAGTTTTCATATCGTGGCCCAGGCCTATGAGACACAAGGAGCATTAAAAACAAGTGTCCTCTGGTGATCACTGTGCTTTAGCTGCAGGTCACAACTTGGAATACTGTTCAGGGTAACCCTGTCTTCCATACTCCCAAGGTCAACGAACGGAGCACGTGCAGCATTTAGAAGCAGCAAACTGCAGCATTCTATGTGTTCCTATTAAACAACAGCGCTAGTAATAAGCACGGATGTATGTGCAACCTCGTCTAACTCACATTCAGCATTTAAGATGGTTTCAAAGGAGAAGGGCGCATTGTCGCACTCTTTCCCGGTTCCGAGCGGCTGACTTCTGCTGGCACAGCCTGTGCTTTCTGGATGTCCCCACACGCGGCCGGTATGGGGGGTAGGTGGGAGGTGGGGGGGGGTTTAATAAAAAGAAAATTCAAAACTTACCTTCCCGGGTCCTGCAACGTCGAGGCTCCTGGTTGGGTCCCGTTTTCCTGCTGAACAGGAAGCAGGCAGCATCCCTCTCCTCCCTTAAGCCAATCACAACTCTGCAATGGCAGCGTTGTGATTGGTGCGGACGGTGCCCAGTGGGCGCCTACAGGGAGGCCATTTCTCTATGTAGGCTGCCTGCAGCCTACAGAGAGAAAATTCAGAGTGCGCATGACTGGTTTGGTCGGCCCCAGAGGGCAGACCAAACTGTCAGGGCCCACTACATTGGGCAAGCCACTCCTCCATGACCCGCCTTCCCGGCCGCCTCCAACCAGGCATACCCTCCAGCCCGCCCCCAACCAGGCATACCTTGCCTTCTGCTTTCTCACAGTGCGAGAAGCAGAAACCTAAAGTACCATTTTAGGTTTCTGTTTCTCGCACTGCAAGAAAGCAGTGGGGCGACGAACCTCTGCCCTAATGGAGGAGCCACCACTAGTCCTGTGACCTCAATGACAGAGTCACTGTTGCTCTAGGGTGTGCAGCTTTGTAGGCCTGCCCAAAAGACTCGAGGTGAGCTTCAATTGGGGTTGTAGTGGAAAGGCCTTCAAGGTTAACCCACACCTGTCACCCCTATGGTCCACCTGCTGGTCCTCAGGCACCATTCTTCTAAGGTCTTTCGGGGAGTTCTAAGGTCTAGCATGGAAATGGTCTCTTTCAGGAGAGTGATCTGGTGGACTGGTCATGAAGGCTGAACCTGGTTCCCCAGTTCCAAATTCGGCAGCTCTGACCATAGTGCTACATCCTCTCCCCCACTGAACACCATACTGTCCCACTGAGAGAACCTCGCACTGCCTTCAACTACAACCCGATTGCGCCCGCTATAAACACCTGGAGGCGACTCAATTCAAATTAGGCACTAGACAAGAGCGATATGCTGCCTAAAAAAAGTGGCAACATCCTGGAAAAAGCAAACACTCATAAGGAATGTAAGATTAAGTAAAAGCATTTGAAATGTAAGCAGGAACAACTTTTGCACTTATTATTCAGAAATCAATAAGTGCTTTTGCATGAAACGTTAAGGCCATGACTACAGGGCCAGAAGGGACCAGTTTCAATGTCCATTGCTTATATCCTTACAAAACGTAAGCAATATGGTTTAAAAAGACCACATTCGTGAATACAGACCTGCAGTATGCATTTTGTTTTCCAATCTGCCCATCAAGCAGGTATTGCAGTACATTCAGGAATGGTGCACTTCCCCACCCAGGGAAAACAATGCTGTTCACAGAAAGACAAGAAAAGTAGCACTTCACTGGGAAAGACTGTAAAGTGGCACTAATGTGTTTTGGGTGTGAATAATATCAATCTGGCCCCTTTTCGACCCACTCTGTCTTGCTTTAGTTATTTCTTACATTTTGAATCTTTTATTTCTCTTAATCCCAAGGCTGCACTTTGGAAGTGAAAAATGTCAGAAAAAAGACGACCTTTCCAGCAAAAGTGTTTTTATTTTTTGGATTCATTTCGCAGGGGAACAAATAAAGGAAAAGAAAGAGGGAGTACTGGCTACAAGGCCCAGGGAAGGGGGTCCCTACACCTGGACCTTGCAGCTTACTATAGTGCTTAAAGGCCCAGAGAAATGGGGCCCCCTACCCTGGGCCTTCGAAGGAGTAACAAGACGAGGCATTTCGTAAACTGCAGTTCTACATAGCTTTTAAATACACATTCCCATAAAAAAAAATGTGTCATGCAAAAGTTAACAAAAGCCAGTTGATCGGGCTACTCCCTCCTCCCCTCACCCACCTCGCCTTACCTGTGTCAGACTGGGCCTGGAAACAAAGGGGCCTTCTGTCACCTAGCAACAAAATGCAGAAAGGGAATGGCCGGTACTTAACAAAGGTGCTGCACCGCCCCTGACACTGTGAGCCATAATTGCTGGCCTGGCTGCTGTGCCTTCCCCACTCTGTTTGTCCCTTCCCCCCACCCCTGCACCCCCAGGAATGCCAACACGCCCTGACCAGCAAGGTAACTCAGACATCTCACATGCGCATTGTGATTGTGTGGGGAGACAGCCCTGGAGGAGCAGGTGGGCAATCTGTGAAAGTGTGGCATTTCACAGTGAAGCGGGCCCCCTGTCTTTCAGGTGAGCGCGAGGCCCTGGACAGCTGACAACACTGCCCATGCCTAGCGCCGGCCCTGCCTGCCGGTGCCCAGCACTGGAAGTTCTAAAAATCAAGTGCCAAGACGTCATCATCGGGGTCTCCATTTTTGCCCTCAGGTAAAAAATAAATCTAAACTCTGCAGCGGTCCCACCCTTCGCTGCCTTTGATGTAACTTCAAAGAGACTTGGTATAGTTCTTTCAATCTCATCATTCCGGAACTGAAGCATTTTCAATATTCTATACAACAAAGCCATAGTTGTTGCTTATTTATCTTATGCAACTAACAACCATTGGCAAAGCCAATAGTCCTGGCTTGTTGTAGGCGTAATTTTACTTGCTGTATCATGTGTCTGCATGCAGTGACAGAAGCAGCAAATTACCAGTCGGGCGACACACTATGCTAAGCACACATTTTCTATGTTATTTTTTAAGCCACATCCTAATTAAATCAACCACGCCCCTTTAAGAGATCCCTCCCAGTTTTCCATCCCACTTAAAGCCCTGGCAGAGTCAGATTTATTAAGCGGAGCTCACTGGTGGCCGAGATCCATGTGTCTAAAGTGCGCCAATGAGAACTTAGCTTGTACTTAATGGAGGAAGACTGCATGATCCGCAGGTCTGTGGCAAGGCAGAGCACAGAACATTTTTGCATGCAATGTTCAATATGTCATTTTTTCTTGTTCATTTGTATGCAGTGGTACGAAACCCACATCCCGCATGTTCATAAAAAGAAGCAGTATTAGATCATTATACATGTTTCAAGGCGCACAGTAAAATATTTAACATAAACGGTGGTGCTCCCTTCATCTGAGCAGAGCCACTCTACTGCTGCTGCATGGGGTCTGGGTATGTCCACAGCCCATCTCTAAGGGAGCAGAAGGTCAGCGAGAGACATCATGAAGATCCAGCAGGGGAGATGGGCAAGAACGTCACCAGCAACCAAGAGATGCTGTAGTGATCCCAAGGCAATAATGCAGCTGCCTCATCAAAGTTGGGCATTATCCACGTGGTGCAAGTGGTCAGTTGGGCGAGTAAAGACCAAGGGGTGCTTCTCCGGCTGAAGGTCCTTGCCTCTGAAATCTGGTAAATGGGCGCAAGCTTGTTACACCGCCTACGTCCAAGGCCTGAGACATCACACACTGACTATGAATCCACTAGACCAAGAGGACAAAGCACTTCTTGCAGAGCTGGGAAGCATCAACAGCCCATGGACGCTCTATAGAGTCTCCCCTCTGAACCCCGGACACCAAGAGAAAGTGCCGTCCACACATGGCCATGAGATGTTCAAAGGTAACCTAGAAATTAGCAGACAAAAGCCGCTAAAATATTGTGCACAGGTAGATGAGAGTGCTCCACATCAATTTAAAGTGTGGGAAAGATATGCATTGTGACACCCCCCAATGCTTTGAGTCTGATGAAAGAAGCTGAAAATCATACGATCCATCATTTTGTACCAAACTAACAGACTCGCATGGCCACTGCTCAAATTGATTTCATATTTCCCCATACTAATTCCCTACTAATCCTGTTTGGGTTCCAGAGTAGGGTGCTACCCGCCGAAAAGCACTTCAAGACCTCATCAGGGGTCGCAGGCACTTTATAAATGCAAACACTTTCCTCTTCTATATTTCCACTATATTTTTTGCAAACCAAATAGCAAACTCACATGTCAATGGCTCAAATCAATTTCATATTTCACAATCACCACAAATCCTTTTTGTGTTTGATAGTAGTGTGCTACTCCCCAGAAAGCACTTAGACGCCTCCTCAGAGGTAGTGAGCGCTATGTAAAACAATAATTGCTCATAGTCACTGGTGAACAGACTGGGTTCATTGGGACATCCGAACAACTCCTCTTTGAAGCCAATGAAGATCGGGAGCAGAAGCAGTTGCATAAAATCCTGTGTTCATCAACAATTGCTAGGAGTACCATTCACCAATAAAAGGCCTAATGGGCCCCAAAGTGAACATTCCAGTGGATCACCACTGCATGGCAACCCCAGACAGTAGCTCCAAATTACTGGCATAATGTGCTCTTGTACCAGAAGTGGCTTAGCAATCTATGAAGGAACCTAAAGATATTTCATGGCCGTTTGTGATGTATGTATGTTTCATCATCAGATAACTGTAAAACCACGGAAGCTCACTGAGAACTGACCACATTGGACCTGGTCAGCCCATTCGTAGGTAGTGAAAAGAGATAAAACTGTTTTAGAAGAAGCGTTTCAGACATGTTTGCACCCCTTGTGCCAGCAAGCATAACTTTAAATAGAAGCAGACAAGAAGGCACTGGCATTTGGTCGTGAATTCTCTATCACCTGTCAACTGCTTTGACCAAAAATCAAATAATGAGGTGAGACTCTAAAACCTTGATTGCTTATTAACAAATAACAGGCCCAGTGGTGGCTCCTTCGCTAAGGTGGCCTACTGCTTTTCAGCAGTGCAAAAAGGAAAAATAAAATGATAGTAACACAATGCTATCATTTGATTTTTCCATGCGGAAGCCAGTCTTGAGGT
The DNA here is from genome assembly GCF_964261635.1 of Lissotriton helveticus. Classification (NCBI taxonomy): domain Eukaryota; kingdom Metazoa; phylum Chordata; class Amphibia; order Caudata; family Salamandridae; genus Lissotriton; species Lissotriton helveticus. Next base: position 1,381,362,514 of record NC_136067.1, read on the forward strand.
AGGGCGGGGCTTGGCTGTCATCACAGCCAGCACGAGGAGGATTGGTTGGTGCACCTAAGTGTGTATGATGGTTTGGCCTATCATCTTGGACTGGCTAAACAGTCATGCACACTTATCATGCTCTCCACCTGGCTGTTTTGCACACCCTGGGTGGAGAACATGCACAGGCTCCCACTCCCTGTCTTTGTGCTGAACCAGGCCACTCAGACTAATTACGATGCTGCTGTCATGCTTGTGACATCAGCGTTGTGATTGGCAAGGGGAGTCTGGGAGCCTTGGTGCTTTCGGTTGACAGAAGAGGACGGGGGAGAGGCGGTGGCTGGCCAGCAGGTAAGTGATATTTTCATTTATTCTTTTTTTAACCCCTTCCATGCTCATGACGAGCTCAGCTCGTCATGCAGTACACTGCTCGTGTGCTCATGACGAGCTGAGCTCGTCATGAACAATGGGAAATCTGGAGTAACAGCGCTCAGGGGGAATTGCCTTAGCTCTAATGTGGTTAACCCCCCCCTCTCCCCACTCACCACTACTGCCCTGTAGTAGCCGCCACTGATTACAGACTCATTACAGGGGTGCTGTCACCCCTTCGGTACATCAGGTAGCTGGGAGCCGTCCGATGCACCAGTGCTGATGTGCGTCGGAGAGCTCCCGGTCATCTGCACACTGTAAATCCCTCTGGTGGAGGCACCAGAGGCATTTCCTTTTCCCCCCACAACAGCCTCTGGAGCTTCAGAAGGCCTTCCCCAGCTCCCATGGCTGTATCTTTGGTTTCTCTGAAATGACAATCAGCGTGTACGTCGCGCTGACGTCATTTCAGAGCAACTGATAGGCTCATTTCAGTTTCACGTTCTACATTCTCAGGGGGCTATTTCAGCCCCCCCGAGCACGTAGAAAAGCAGGAGATGTATACTCCCCTTTCCAGTGGTATCCCTCCCTAGTGGATCCCTGCTTGGAGATTGCCCAAAGAGGGTGATCCCCAAGGAGGGACCCAACCATTGGTCACCGGGGAGGGGGGAGCGGCCCCTTTGTCAAGGGCCGTTGCTCCACCCAAATAATTTTGGTATATTCAAACTTTTTGACCCCCGGGGGAGGGGGGATGTCTGAAAGAGCACTAGCCACCAGGGATGGGCATGACAAACCCCGCTTCATTCCACAGTCTGTCTGAATCTACTAGGGGGCAGATAGGGGCAACAGCCCCCAATCTGCCCCCCCGACCCCATGGGGGAGGGCAGAAAGCACACTGGCCACCAGGGATTTTTTGTTGTGAATTTTGGGGTGGGGGCTGCTCGAGATGGGCATGCCAATGCCCCCACCCCCACCTAATTCCACAGTCTATCTACCCCCCGGGAAAGGCAGATGGGGACCATAGCCCCCGATATGTCCCCCAGGGGGCAAAAAGACCACTAAGCACCAGGGATTGTTTTCTATTTATACGTAGGGGTGGGGGCTGCCCGATATGGGCATGCCAGTGCCCCACCCCTGCCTAATTCCACAGGCTTTCTGCCCTCGAGGCAGGTGGGGGCAATAGCCCCTGATCTGCCCCCCCTGGAGGGACTGAAAGCACACTAGGCATCAGGGATTTTCTTAATGTATATGGGGTGGGGCTTCCCAAAATGGGCATGCAAATGCCCCTACCCCCATACGAATTAGTCACAGTCTTTCTGCCTCCCCGGGAGGCAGATGGGGGCATATTGTCCCTAATCTGCCCCCCGGGAGGGCAGAAAACCCACTAAGCACCAGGGATTTTGTTTTGTTTTTATACGTAGGGGTGGGGGCTACAGGGAATGGGCATGGGAATGCCCCCACCACCAAAAACGACTTTCTGCCCCCACCGGAAAGCAGATCAGGGCAATAGCCCCTTATCTGCCCTTCCCACGGGGGGGCAGATAGCCCACTAGGCCCCAGGGATATGTTTATATGCATGCCAGTGAAAAGCACCATAGGCAAGGCTCGCTCCCTTTTATTTAGGCACACATTTTGGCTGTTTCAGTTATATTTTTATTCTCATCAGCACACAAGCGGGTTCAGAAAGCCACTAGAAACCAGGCAGAGTTTGTGTGCGTAAACTGGAGTTTGGCTGATGGTCTGCATGTACTGACCTTTGGCTGGCATTTTGCTGGCTTTTGTGGACCTGCACTTGGCTAATGGTGTGGGTGGACACACGCTTGATGAAGGTGTGTGTAGATTGGCGCTTGCCTGGTGGTGTCCGTACAGTGGCACTTGGCTGGTGGTGCATGTGGACTAGTGCTTGGCTGGCTGTGTGCATGCATGGCGTTGCAGGGCTGGCCTGGCTGTAGCAGGGCCAGACTGGCTGTAACTGGCACCGGGCGTTTCCCCGGTGGACCAGAGGGGTGAGGGCTGGTTTTCTGGCCATGGGGGCGGTTTTGTCAGTGGGGGCCAATATTGCAGCAGTGCAGCAATATTGGGCCCCAGTAATAAAAGCAGGAGTGGTGCTTTTTACTAGCAAGCCGCCCTCTCCCAAGGCCGGTCGAGCAGCAATCTGCCAGGGCTGGTTGCTGTTCCCAATCCGGCCCTGCTTGTCTGGCGGTGTGCAGGCATGGTGCTTGGCTGGCGGAGTGCTTGGCGCTTGGCTTGTGGTGTGTGTGGATATTGTTTTGCTGGCGGTGTACATGGATGGCATTTGGCTGGTGGTGTATGTGGATGGCACTTGGCTGGTGGTGTGCATGGATGGTACTTGGCTGGTGGTGGGCATGGATGGTGGTGTGCATGTACTGACTCTTGGCTGGTGGTGTGGCATGCATGAATCCCCCAGCGTTTTCTTATCCTAAATCCCCCACAAACCTCAAATTTACATACAAAGTCACATTTTCCTCAACTTTCAGTGTGGGTAAGTTGTAGGCTCACGGCGCAGGCACAAATTTCCTACCACCCAGCGTTCCCCCAGGTCTCCCTATAAAAATGGCACCCCACTCGTGAGGGTAGCCCAAGTGCTCGTGGCAAGGAAGGGCCCAAAACGTATTGTGGAGACAGCAAAATGACCGATCATAAAACGACCTGGTTTTGCAACGGGGGCACCAGGGTTTGTGGCCCTGAACTCAGCGGCCATCTAGGAAAACCTACCAAACCCACACATTTATAAAAACTAGACACCCTGGGTAGTCCAGGGAGGTATGGCTTGTGTGGATCTCTCAAAGATTTCCTACCCAGAATCACCTGCAAACCTCAAATTTAGCTGAAAAAATCAAATCTTTCTCAAATTTCTGTGTGGGAAAGTTGTGGGCTCACCGGGCTGACACACATTTCCTACCATCCAGCGTTCCCCAGGTCTCCCTATAAAAATAGTAGCTCACTTGTATACGTGGGCCAAGTACCCACAACAGGCTAGGGCCCAAAACATATTGTGGAGACATCAAAATGACCTATCTCAAAACAACCTGGTTTTGCAAGGAGGCACCTGGGTTTTTGGCCCTGGGCTCGGCTACCATTTAGAGAAACCTACCAATCCTATACATTTCTGAAAGCTAGACACCCTGGGGAGTCCAGGGGGTAAGGCTTGTGTGGATCGACAAACATTTTCTTACCCAGTCTCCCCTGCAAACCTCAAATAGGTAATTTTGATGTCACCACAATAAGTTTTGGGCCCTCCCCTGCCACAGGAACTTGGGCCACCCACACAAGTGAGGTACCATTTTTATTGGGAGACTTTTGAGAATGCGGGGTGGGTGTAATTTTGTCGATCCATGCAGAATCCAGAACTTTCCATCACAGAAATTTGAGAACAAGGTTGTTTTATTATAGAAAGTTTGAGGTTTGCAAGGGATTGTGGGTAACAGAACCTTGTGAGGGCCACCCAAGTCACCCCATCCTGGATTACTGCAGTCCTATTAGACACCGAAAAAGCATTTGACTCTTTAGAATGACCTTTTATAATATTAATTATGCAGCGTATGGGGATGCCGGCGGGCTTAGTAGCCACAACGGCGCTACTTTACAGCCAACCGACGGCCAGACTGCGATTTAACGGCACACTGTCTACTCCATTCACCCGTTCACGGGGTACAAGACAGGGTTACCCGTTGTCTCCCCTGTTATTTATTCTAGCAATGGACCCATTGATACGGCTTTTTCAAGAAAAATACCTGCACAGGGGACTACGGTTCAAAACGGCCCGTTGTTGGTATCATTGTATGCGGACGACACAATACAATACTTCCGCAAACCGCAGATCAACCTAGATCCGCTCCTTAGAGAAATCTTGCATTTCAGTACATATTCCGGGCTGGGCATCAATTGGCGCAAATGCGTGATTTTCCCCCTCGCGGCAGGCACAGTTAGATGGGGCTTAGACTTTCCACTGGAATGGTGTACGGAATCTGTTAAATATTTGGGTATACATATACATTTGGACACAGACCACATCATTAGGCTGAACTATGGGCAAGCCGCTTCCACCCTAGAAACACAGGTGGATAAATGGCTCAAACTTCCATTGTCTTTAGCAGGCAGAGTAGCTCTTATGAAAATGGTTGTGCTTCCCAAGTTTTTATATCTATTTCAAAACCTTCTGATTCCCCTGCCAAATAGTTTTATTTTTGACTATATGTTCCCAGTTGATCCGTTTAGTTTGGGGCCACAAGGGAGTCCGGGTTAAATGGCAAATCATGACGTTACCCTGTGAAAGAGGCGGATTTGGAGCCCCAGACCTACAGTTATAATATTTGGTGGCTCAGTGCAGCTTTGCTCAGTCTTGGTACCACCCGGATGCTAGAAATCCCTATCTATGCCCGGAAGCGGACCTGGTCCTCCCCGACACATTGGCAACTATCCTACCTACAGGTTTTCCCAGAGACCCTAAGGACATCCAGACAGTATCAACGACATGCTGGGCATGGGAAAGGCTGCTGCGTACCACCTGCACCACTATTCTCTATTCCTCCGCACTTCCACTCCCGAATATAAAGTTTCTTCCTATCACAAGTGAAATTCTTGTACAACGTACATGCGCTAAGTTCCATATCGTCAAGCTAGGTGACTTATTCCCTGAAGGCCATATATTTGACCCTACAGATGAGTCTAGATTCCCCGAACCCACGTTCATGGATACATTTGTTCTCCTAAGATTGCGCGCTGCGATGCGTGCTTTTGCTCCCAACTTTCTGCTTGAACCTCCATCATTCACTCCACTAACTATGGTAATAGAAAGCGAGAAAGGGATACACTTTCCCCCAGATTCATCAAAGTCCCGTTTTGCGAGTCCTTAATAGCGATTTTTAAGGAATCGCTATTAAAGACTCGCAAAACGGTATGCATGTAGAAATCGCAATATTTTTTGCGATTTCTACTGCTTCCTTATTTGCGATTCGGTAATTGCTAATCGCAAATAAGGAATGGCTTTCCCATTCATTCCTATGGGCCTAAAGGCCCATAGGAATGAATGGGGAGTCATTCCTTATTTGCGATTAGCAATTCGCGAATCGCAAATAAGGAAGCGATTTCAAGGGTGCCAGGGTGTCCAAAGGACACCCCTGAAATGGTAATGTACACTGGTGTTGCGCACACACATGTCCAAAAGACATGTGTGTGTGTGACATACAACTTAGAAAAATGCACTAAAGTGCATTTTTCTAAGTTTTCGCTATTTACCACGTAGTTAGACTTCGCGGTAAATAGCAGCCCCAGATTGCGATTTCGCAATTTTAAAATGGTTCATGAATTGCATTTAAGGAATCTCAAATTCTCCCCCTCCGTGATTACACCTGTAAGTGGAAGCCCCCACACCAAACATCTCCGAACTGCCCAATCTGTGAAGGTGTCACTGAAAATATCCCTCATGTCTTCTTTGTATGCCCAGCCTACGCAAAACCCAGGCAGAAATGGCTCAAACCTGTGTGTCTGCTGCTTGGAACCAGGGACCACTCCTCCGCACTCAGAATACTTAAGGCTGATACTATCACAACCTTAGTGTGGGGTGGCCAAATTCCTTAGTTGGGCCTGGCTGATTAGATTGAAGGCTACTAGATGACTATAGTTTTAGTTGAACTCTTTTAAATATTCACAAAGCTGCTACAGTTTAATATGTTTCTTAAAGTATTTATTGTAACATGAATGGTTTTTTATAATCTATTTTAAAAAAATGTAATGCTAATGAATTATGGTTTTATATTGTTATGTGCTTTTATGATATTCTGTATATCGAAATAAAGCTTTGATGATGATGTTAATGATGATTCCTTAAATGCAATTATTTGCAATTTAGCGATTTCTAGATTTGCGATTTTTGCATTTGGGATGATGAATCCCAAATGCAAAAACAGCGCTCGCAAAGGGTCAGATTCTCAGAATCTGGCCCTTTGCGAGACGATTTCGGCTTGATGAATCTGGCTGTTAATCTCCAAACTTTATAAAGCCTGCGCCGCTATCATCCCAATTAATGATGATAGAATTTGTATGGCATGGGAAACAGACGTCGGTACCCAAATCACAGATGAGCAATGGTCTTATTGCTGCGCAGCCACCAAGACCATATCGATTAACAGTTGTCACAAACTAATACATTTAAAAATTTTACGTAGAATGTACATTACCCCAGTAAGAGTACACAGAATAGACCCATCTAGGTCCCATCACTGCCCCAAATGCAACTCCCCTGAAGCAGATTTTGCCTATCTGGCATGGACCTGTCCAAATATAAGAGTATTCTGGGTACAAGTCCACAACATAATAAGCACTATGGTGAAGATCCTGATAGTCCCTCTACCTGAAATAGCTCTGCTGGGATACGTAGTGCAGTTTCCTCCCAAGGTCCGCAGGTTAGTCGCCATTAGCCTGTTATTGGCGAAAAGAGTTGCCATTTATTGGGGTGGAAAAGCCACACCATCATTGAAGGGCTGGCTGAATAGTTTAGCCTCCTGCTCCATGCACAGTGAATGGTATGCAACCACTACCCCTCCCTCGTCCAGACCTAAAGATATATGGGCACCTTTTAGACTTTATCTTGCCGCGCAGCAAGCAGTCCCCACTACACAGCTGGAACATGGTGTGGTCCCTACAGGTATTGGGTAAGCACCATTGATATCGTTGCCTTCCCCCATTGTTGAAATAAAGGATATACTTGGGATGCGGATTGTGCCTGGTGATACACGACTGGCATATTAGTTGGAACTGTTGTATACATGAACACGCAGCACCACCTGAGGGTAAGGTGGAGATATGTTGTGGGATTTTTATTGTATTTTCTTCTGTTGTCCTACCATGGCTGCTTGTAGAAAACTGCATTTCCGCCTAGTCTATAACTTACAGTTTGCTATGTGACTTGATAAATGCACATGTTTCATGGAATTGATCAAGATATGTGAAAATGCTAAATAAAGTAAAAAAATAAAAAGGTGCAGTCCAACAAGCAGGCACAGGAAGAAGTTGCAGGGGACAATAACTCAGAGGGACTACCTGATAAACAGACCTAAGAGCCTAGCTGCTGGGTTGGCATTGCTTAGGAATAGCAGCAATGAATCTGGTGGGACAGTGGGTATTTCATAACAGTACATCTTTAGTTGTGACGTTTGATGTGTAGATATTTGCTGCAATTTGTGGTGGTGATCTTGCAACTGCATCAGGCGGTGGCAGGCGTCCATTGATGCTGCGAGTGGATTTAGGAATACTGGTCGCATAACCTGATGTTTTTGCTTTATAATCTTGTGTGAAGGTGTTATGTTCTGGGTATGCTTACTTGATGATGGCCATGGCGAAATACAGAAATACAGAAATTGATATTGTAAGTGCGGCGGTGTTGGGTTTTTTTTGACAAGTAGTCGGACAGCCACCACCCCCACGTGTACTACACACTGTTATTGGGTGGGATTGTGGAACCAGATGAAGGGATTCATGCAATCATGTCAAAAGTTGGGGGACGTGACGGGGGTGGGGCGGGAGGGACCATAGATTTGTCATTGTTTCACAGCAGTAGCCCTGATAACCGTAAAGGCTTTAACCAGTCATGAGATCGTAGGTATGTTTCTCACATACTATGAGCGTGGGTGGTGAGGGGCTTGACATCTACACCGAGGGACCACACAATAAATTTTCTTACCTGGAATATTAGGGGCCTAAATGATCAGCGGTAGATCGTAAGGTGGTGTTGTACTTATGTAGACATCATATAGTGGTGGCGGTACTACAAGAAACCCATCTAGCACCTAACTCTGGGTTGTTGCCACAGAGGTGAATGAGAGGTATTTGTATTGCTGCTGGGTTCACTACACATGCGAGAGGAGTGCTGGTATGGGTCCGACAAGGTGCCAACATATAAATACAAGCTGTGGATTTGGACCCTGAGGGGAGGTATGTGGTACTGCGCTGCCGCAAGGCCAATTTAGATATACGGGTGGTGGGCATATACGGCCCAAACTACAACAGGCCACAATTCTACCGCTCTTCGCATAACAAACTAAATACACTCTCGAAATTGCCCACTCTATGGGGGGGTGACTTCAATTGTGTACAGCATTTGACTGCACAAAAGGTCCCGCGCGCAATCCCTCGTCTGCCGCCAAAGCTATTGTGGCAATTGCGTAGACTGATGGGCTAGTGGATGTATAGCGTTATCTCACACCATCAGGCAGGGAATATACACACTACTCATATGTAAATGACATTCATACGCGTATAGATTACTGGTTTGCCTCCCGAGACTTCATACTCCATATAGTGCAATGTGTGCACTTGCTGCAAACCTATTCAGATAATTCCCCAATTAAACTGATACTGAAGATCAACGACCTTCAGCCCAGGGTTAGATTTTGGCATTTTCCCCAATACTCCCTACTGGGCGTAGTATTCTAAGAAGAGATTTCAAAAGATATAGACCATTATTTTAGCACTTACCTTGGTTGTGTCCCAAAAATGGCAACCATATGGGAAACGTTTAAGGTCCATGTGGTCATATCGAAACACGCGGGTTGCTCCGCTCCATCAGAGGACAGCTAGAAAACGTAGAGACAGAGTTAGCGGAATTGGAGCTGAAAACTATCACAGAATCTTATCCTGAAGTGTTTGCGCAGATAAGGATTTAGAATTGGCAAATATAATGAGCTGGCCCAGACTGAAGTGGTGCACTTGGGGAAATATGCTACTGCAGAGGTATATCGGGAGGGGGAAAGACCCAGTGCAACGTTGGCAGCAATAACCCGGCCGACCGGAGGTACAAATGAGGTTCTGGAGCTGCGTTATGAAAGCGGAGCACTAATTAATGGTGCAGCGCAGATTGCTGATAGGTTTCACAAGTATTATACAGACCTATACACCTCACGCCCATCTAGCACAGACGAAACGGACGAAGACTACCTAGTGTATATGGCAATGAAGTGGCTGTCCAACTCTCATAGGGAGCACTTGATGGCGCAATTGCGCCCAACTGGAATAACCACAGCACTGAAAACTATGCCCAACCATAGGGCTCTTGGGCCGGATGTGTAAATAGTGGCATTTTACAAGGCTTATCAGGATCAGCTTGTCCCCCATCTGGTTAACCTGTTTGAGGAGATGGAGATCGAAGGGATCATGCCTCCCAGCATGCGTGAGGCCACCCTGATTGCGCTACTCAAAAAGGATTAGCTCCCAGAACACTGCTCCTCGTATAGGCCTCTATCTCTGCTCAATACTGATACAAAGATCTTTGCAAAGATACTGGTGAATCGGCTAGCCCCTCTGCTGCTGATAGTAGTGGTCATGGAGCAGTCTGGGTTTGTACCCACACGTTCCCTTGCAAGCAATTTGCGTACACTTTTCAGCACCATCACCCACATAGACCAGGGGATGGGAGCTGCAGTGATTTTTCTGGATGGCGAAAAGGCTTTCGATTACGTCGAATGGCGTTTCCCGGGGGCAGTGTTGAGACGAGTGGGGCTGGGTGAAGTGTTTGTCTAACTGGTGGATGTATTGTAAGCGAAGCCAACCGCTCGCAGGCGTTTGAAAGGATTGCTATCAGACCAGACTGCGATCACGAGAGGGGCAATGCAGGAGTGCCCACTTTCCCCTCTGTTGTACGCTGTTACCACTGGCATAACCTTATAATCATGGTGTACACGGATGATACTTTAGTGTATGTACACAATCCAGCGCAGAAACTTACTCCAATACTAAAGGAGGTGGAACGGTTTGGGCAACCCTTAGGCCTGTGCATACATTGGGGTAAATCGCTGGTGTTTCCCTTAACTGCGAGTACTAACGCTACTCTGGCAGATTTTCCCATTAGGTGGACAACAGAGCCAATGCAGTATTTTGGTTTTCGAATACATTCTGACCCTGAGGTGGTTATCCATGAAAACTATGGTAGGGCTATGCAGAAGCTGTCGGAGGCTATTGAGAGATGGATCCGGGGGCCACTGTCATTGTTGTGGCGTATCTCGCTCATGAAGATGCTAATGCTCCGGCGCTTTCTTTTTCTCTTTGTCAATATACCCATATTATTGTCGAGATCATTCTTTTGCATTCTGAGATCTCACTTGATTAGGCTCTCCTGGGCTGGAAAGCAACCATGCATGCAGTGGGAAACACTGACCAGAACATACTCCTCATGGTGCCTGAACGCCCCATAGTTCAAGTTGTACTACTGCACTGCACAACTGATGCATGCATATTATTGGCTACATGGCCCTCACACCTGCATATCCAGAGAGAAGTGGTGCCTCCATTGTCATTGCCACAGTATTTATTTAGCAAGTCACAGAGGCGTTATCAAATTATAGATCCCGTAGGTAACACTAGGAACTTACTTCAGAGAGCCGCTACTATGCAGGGAATCCCCCTACTTTACTCCCCTAAATTACCATTGGAATGGTGCGAATGGCTACCAATGGGTAGGGAGAAGGGATTAGTTCTCGCCATGCATGCTCTAGACATCAGAACTATGGGCGATTACTTTGTAAGAGGGGTGGTCAAGCAGTGGGATCAGCTTCCAACAAAACCAGCGGAAGCTGAAATGCTCAGAAAGTTTCACTATCACCGAGCTAGGCAGGCGCTATGCACGTCACTCGTGGAAGACATGCAGGAGCCCCGCAAAAACACTCCAGTAACGTATTTATTGTGAGCTCCACCCCCGCAGTGCGCAATCTCAATACTATACACACTCTCAAAGTCGGACACTAGCACACTAAACATGAAGGCACTGCGGGAATGGCGTGCTGAACTGAATATAAATATATTGGAGGAGCAGTGGGTAAACTGCAGCGCATGCACTAAAACTATATCACAAAACGGCAGACACCGACTCATACATTATACGTTTCTGCAAAGAGTGTACCATACTCTGGCCCGTTTACATAGATATGGGCAAAGAGAAGACGACAGATGTGCAAGATACGGTAAAGCTGGGGCCAAGCATCACACACCTTGCTTGGGTCTGCCTGGGGATTCACAGATTCTGGGTGGCGGTGTTCGCAGTATTACAGGCAATGGCTGAGGTGATAGTCCCCGCACCACCTTGGTAGCCCTGCTGGGTATGTCAAAGATTTGCCTAAGGAATTACCCAAGCTACCAGTACTGGGTATATTGATAGCCAAACGGAAAATAGCCATGAGGTGGATGTCAGGTCCATTGCCCACAGTTATGGAATGGTATACGGATCTGTCCAATTACAATACACAGTCAGACAATTCTAACGTCCTGATACCGACACGCTGTAGACCCAAAACCATGTGGGGCCCATACCAGGCATACCTTGCACGTCAGGCAGCTGAAGTGGCGGATGTGAAGGGGCATGACAGATCCAGGATTGGTTCATCTGGTTCACCCATTCGTATATGGGAGGTGGGCGTTCAGAGGCGTATTACCGTAAAATTGCACCACCTTCACACTTAAGATGATGTAAGAGACTATGCTTGAATGGTGTGTTCTGCCTACTTAGTAAATGAGAATGTAGATGTAGTAGTGTACGATGTCTATGAGCCACTGCACCTGAAAGCCATGTATGGCTGCACAGATCGTACGATTATTGTAAAATCACTGCCTGGATATGCTGTTGACTACTGTAATCACTGTGAAGGCTACTGTGAAATTGTATGTATTAAAAACGGGAAAAATAAACTTGAAGGAGGTTGAAAGCCCAAAAAATAGCCAAAATAGGCTATGTCCCAGTAAAATGCCAACACTGTGTAGAAAATGTTGGTTTTCTGGAAAAAGTCTGCCTGCCCCTGAAAGCTGGGAAGATGGAGATTTCAGCCCAACAAAGTCTTTGTTAATACCATTTGCAGGGAAAAAATCGAACGCTTTCTTCTGCAGCACTTTTTCCTCATTTTTCCAAAACCCCCCAAAGGTTTGCTGAATTTTGGCTAATTTCTGAGCCCCCTCCCAGGGAATCCACAAACCCTGGGTACCTTTAAAATCCTCATGATGTTGGTAGCAAAGGATGCAAATTTGACGTGGATACCTTATGTGGTCAAAATGTTACAGGGGTCTAATTGTGAGCTACCGCAAATAGCAAAAAAAGGCTTAGCATGGGGGAAGGCCTAGCAGTGGAAGGGTTAACACTTGTTTTTGGCATAAGACTGCTGCCGACTATGCTGCAGTGTGGATGAGGACTTTTGCACTGGAGGCTGTACACCTGAAGCACCAGCTTAAGGGCCTCCCTCCATGGTGTGCAGCACTTAGCCTTCTTGATTGAAGAGGACCCTGCCTTCGTCTAGAGAAATGACTGATGTTGTTTGTGGTGCCGGCGACTTCAGGTGACATGCAGAGAAGACTAGAGCTTAAAGGCCTAGATGCTGCCTGTTGGTGCCCCCTTGTGGGCTGAGCTTGATGTTAACAGTGAGGAGGTGTGGGGGCTCATGTGAATTGTTTGAATCCAGGCCTGTGGTGTTGAATCATGTTCCATGAAGAGTGGCAAGTAGCTAGCCTTTCTAGAGGGTGCAGTTGTGTGTTCCAGAGTGACACCCTTGGAGGCCAATAAACTGAAGATTAGCGTTGGCACTCGTTGCACAACTGGAATTGAAGTTTGGTATCTGGTCACAGATGAGTGCTGTTTGAAAGTACTGAAGGGTGTGTTGGTGCCTGAGTGGAGCAGGCCTGTCACTGTTGAGGTCAAAGTAACTTGGGGACCTCCAGATAGAGTCTTTATCTAGGCTCAGGGACATGCATCATGTCTCCTTCTCTTTAACTAATCTGATATAAAGCACCCATGTGTTGGAACATATTGCATGTTTGTACTGTTCTCTCCTCGAAGTGCATGTACATCTGCCAAACCCTGTCACCATCTATACTTACTGTGGGCTGTGGTTATTAATTCTCTGAGTACTTCCTGATTGTATTTGAAAGAATTATGACAGTATCAACACCTTTGCCGGCAGATTTGATGATGTCAGCATTGTTTTTAAGACTAGCAAGAGCTTCTTTTTTCCATGTTACTGATGTTTTATTTATTTAGTGGTGTGCCTTGCAATTCATGTCTGGTTCTTTGCAAATAACCCATTCAAAGGCCCAGATCTCTGCAGGGGCTCCTTGTGCTGGGGAACTCTAAGTATTTGGGGGCGTAGACCAGTGCTGTCACACCAAAATAGATCTCAATTGTTCCCTAAAATGAAATGTAAATTTACATTGTAAAATATTTTTTGCCATTCAAATTTATTGTTGAAAAAAAGTCTGGTCTCATTGTGGGTACAAATATTAACCCCATCCTTAAAACAGGAATCAGGGATGGCGTTTGTATTTTGTTATTTAAAAACAGAGACCATGGTCGGTGTCTCTGGTGTACAATTCTCTACCACTAGTAGACTTGGTGGCTGCTTTACCATTCCCCTGGTTGGTTTGAGCGACGTAAGCGCACCGGCAGGTGAAGAGGTGTATTTACTAAAAGCCCCTCTACCTTGGACCTCATATACAGACCCCTTAGGCACAAAACTAGAAATCGGGGGTTCCGGATTGAACCGCTCAAAAATGTACAGCAGTTGGGAAACGGGGATTATTCAAGTCCCTTTAAGAAGAGGGTCCAGTTAATAAACCATTCTTCTAGTCTGCATAGAAGTACAAGAATAAGTGCAAATATCAACTCCCTTTCATTCAGGGTATAACAATCAAATGTGGGAAACATCCTTTACAACGGAAGCGTTACAACGCGGTACCGTTACAACGCAGGATTTACAGCGAAAGTCGTTACAACGACTTTCGCTGGAGGGCGCTCTAGGATAGGGGATAGATTAATTTACTATCCAACACCCTCCCTACTATCCACGGGGACTGGAGTTGGAATAGTAAATTAAACTATTCACTATCCAGCGCCCCCCAACGCAAGTCGTTGTAACGACTTACGTTGTTAAACCTGCGTCATAAAGGTACGCGTTGTAACGGAACGCGTTGTACCGTCATACATCCATCAAATGTACCACAAAGAAAAGTGAACATAACGACCGTCTTGATAAAGATGAAATAACCAGATACCCATTGAAACGCGTCAACGCACTTCTATACATTATCCCGAGGACAAGTTGGACCTGTAGATACAAAACAGAGTATATGTATCCAGGCTAATCTTGCTAAAGTTATCCCCAGGGAATTGTTGAGCTAAAAGAGAAAGCATACTGTCTATCATTTTTCGTCCTCCCTATTTTTTAGGGTTCTCTGTGGTAAAAGTGTCATAAGATGTTATGTTATATCCTGATCTGATGAATTGTATTATTTTTAATTATGCTGAAATTATGCATTGTATTTTATTATAGGTGTTTTTTTATAATATATCTGTTTTAATAATATTTACATGTACGAAATAAATAAATTGACTTGTTTGAACTGCATGTTATAGTACTATCATTGTTTGAGTGTAACAGGGACTTTGAGTGAGATCGTTTTTAATTTAATCTATGTGTTTTATATGAATTAAGAATTCCACAATTGATAGAGGGTTCTTGTTGATTGAGTGAATTGAGGGATACTTTGTTTTTTGGTTTGAGTAACCACAGCTCGACTCTGCCTCTTACCTTGCCGTAGCATTTGTAGGAAAGTGGGATCTGCTTTTTTGCCTTGTGTTATCTTGTTTCTGACTAGTCTGGCTGGGATCCTGTTAACCCAGCCTCTGCACTTTCTCCCCTAAATTGGAGATGGTGAGTACACTCCAGAATGGCTACTGGTACATCCTTCTAAGTCCTTAGTATATGGTACACAGGTACCCAGGGCATAGGTACTCCAGGGGTCTCCCATGGGCTGAAGCATGTATTATGCCACCCATGAGAGACCACTCAAATTGTGACTACAGGCAGTCTGTGTAAGCTGTTGCAAGCACCACTTACAACAGATATGTTTCCTTATATCTGAGGTCACTGCACTTAAAACCTATGTCACCCCTAAGGCAAGCCTTTCAATCCTGAGGCAGGGTGCTTGGTTCTAAGTGTGAGGGTGCCCCTGTATGAGAATGGCACCCACAACCTTCGGAGTCCATTCTCCCAGATTGTAAGTGCATCAGGCATAAAGACAGAAGGAGTGGCCATGCTTCATTACGCAATGACCATCTCTAAACTTGTTATAACAAACCCTTTTGTGTTTTCTATCAAACATGTTGGAATCGCTGTGGGAGATATGAATCCATACACTGTAAAACTCCTACTGGAGGCCCTCAGTGCTAGAGATGCTGCCGACCAGATACATGTTTCTGCCCTCCCGCTGCTGAGCCAAGCTCAAGCAGAGGAAGGTAGAACAATAGATATCCAGTCACAGGGAAGTGTGACCACCTCCCAGACAGGGTTTAGTGTATTGGGGCACTTGCCAGCGCCACTTAGACTGCTCGATGGGCACATTTGGTGCCCTCCTTGCATACTGCAGTTCAAACTAGTTCAGGGTGCCGTTGGCTCCCGCTCTAGCGTAAACCTGGACAAAGGACATAGGAGTATCCTCCCCACTGTCCAGCCCCTCCTCTGGGAGGAACCCCTGAATCATCCCAACCCTTTCCTTTGGGTACTTAAGGGCTTACCTGTAGGTGGGCCCCTAGATTCGTCATGGGACAACATTCAGATCTGAAACCACTTCATCTTCGACCGTCTGGGCACTCTGGACGTCGCTGGACTTCACCTGGTACACCGGACTGGAACTGGGAAGAGTCCTGCTGCTCCTGGTCTCGTCGTCCTGCAAGTCTGCTGCAACGTCCATGCCTGTGATCCATACAGGATCCTCCTAGGGCCTGTGGACATCCAAGACACCCGAAGGAATCTCCCTTGAAGTGAGGGAGCCACTTCCCTGCATATGCAGGCACCACAACATAGCTGATCGGTCTGCTGATCCTGGGCTCCCACGGACTCTGAAAACCCCAGTGGTAGTTCTACAACTTCCTCGAGGCCTGCACTGTCTTCTCACTGAGTTTGAGGCTAGTATCCCTAGTCGGGACTGCAGGATGTGAACCCCTGTGCACCGCATTGACTTGCCATGGCCAAGGCTTGTTGAATTTCTTCACCAGAGATCTTTGGGCTCCAAGAAGCTCCAGCCTCTAACATCTCCTGCAGCCAAGATCTTCATCCTCACCATATCCTTAGCACCATGAGCCTGCATCTTTGGTGAGTGGCTGAAGGTCCTTTGCGACTCCTGTGCCTCTGGCTTATGGGTCCTCTTGAGGGTCCTTTTTGACTCCAGTGTGAGTTCCCTATTGCTCAGGGCTTACTACAACTCCCCTGCTCATGGAGAGTCACTTGGACCTTGCTGGTCCCAACACTGCACATTTTTTGTCTACCACTTTGTTTGCAGCTGCAAGGGCCTGTTGGTGCTCTCAACGGACACCAACCCCTCAGCTCTCCTCATTATCTCATGAATGGCTCCTGGTCTTCCTCAGCGTCTCCTGGTAAAACACAGCTGCAGCTCCAAGTTCAATGTCAAGTCTCCTTCATCTTCTGACACCGATGGGCATTCGTCTTCTGTGCCTCCTGGTCACTCCTGAGTGGTATAGACTCTGTCCTCTCTGCTTGCAGGTACTTTTCATCTTGAATCCACCTTTGGGTTTCAACTGACACTTTCACCTTCTTCGCCAGCGGCATCTTCCTGAAGTCCTCTGTTGGGTTCGACTGCGGTTTCCGACGTCACTTCACACCCAGGCACCAGGCTTTCATGGTGTAGATATCCTGGTTCCTAGAGTATCCTTGGGTGGGGTGACTCTCCAACCTCATTCTCCCACGGGGTTTCTTCAGGGTGCACTGGGAAGGGTCCTTTTTTTTTAATTGCAACCGCAACTTACCCATTGAGTTGAATTGAGTACGCGGTTGTCTTCCCACTCTGCACACGACCTCTGTGGGTTTCCTAGATACTCAACTTGGGTAGTTCCTTGGGTTCCCAGCTAATCTACGTCTTCAGGGTTCACTCTGGTCTTGAGTCGTGGGTCGCCGTTCAATATTTTAGATTATGGTTTGGTTTCCCCCAGGAGACCATTGTGTATTTGTGCTACTTACCTGTTTTATTTGTAAAGTATTATGTGCATTGTGTTATATCTCCGTGTAGGAGATATGGTTATGTGTTAGTGAGTGTCTTATAATAAATACCCACCAGCTTGCTTCAACATCCATGCCGGAGTTTAAGCTTACCCCAGAGGATGATCCCCTGGTTCCTGCCAAAACAGTGCGCAACTTGGGGGTACTAGTGGATGGTAGCCTCCAAATGGAGTCCCAGGCAAATAAAACTGCTAGTGTCTGCTTTTCGCTGTTGCGGATGTTACGACAGATCCTCCCGCTTCTGCCTAAAGATACCTGCTCACTTGTAGTACGGAGCATAATTCTTAGCAAACTGGACTGCTGAAATGCTCTGTATTTGGGAGCACCACTGTACATCTTACAGAGACTGAAGAGAGTCCAGTCCTTGGCAGCAAAGCTGGCGCTGAATAGGCAACGTAGTGCCTCTACGACTGGAGCCCTGAGAGACCTACACTGGTTGCCTATTAAAGAGAGAATATGTTTCAAATCTCTTTGTATTGTGTATAAAGTGGCACATGACCTGGGCCCTATTCCACTACAGGAAAGGTTCACCTGGCATAATCCGAAAAGGCAGCTCCGCTCTTCTAATGTAAATCTGATAAGGACCATCAGATTCAAGAAACCCAGGATGGGGGGCAAAGCCTTTGGCGTGGCAGCCGCACGACTTTGGAATGACTTGCCCCAGACCATCAGACAGGCCAATTCGTTGACCTGTTCCAGAAAGATTCTGAAAACTTGGCTATTCCCAAGGGCGGATAACTAGACCTTTAACTGCCAATTTAGGCTTGCTTAAGTGCCGTCTACTCTGAAGTCTAAGCGCCAGGATACAAGTAGGGTGACACTTTAGCGCTAAATAAATGTACAATACAATACAATACAATAAATTCACTGTGTGGTTCTTTTTCACTTAACCTAATATATAGGATTAAGTGCTGGTAAAACAAGCTGCTTTACACTCCTTCTGGACTGAGCCTAAAGGCTGCTCTCCACAGCTACCACTTAGAGATCTTTCTAAGGTTGTCTAAAGCCACTAAAATCACAATAGGGGTTATCTGGATCAGTTCAGGATGCTACACTTAAATAAGTGTATATATATATATATAGAGGGGGGTATACCCAGATAAGTCACTAGGGACCTGGGTGCAATGCAATACAATATAAAGGGGTCCCAGTGAAACAGAATGTACAAATAGCTATTATTTACAATGAGTCCAAATATAGTATAAGTAATAAGGCACACTGTCATTTAATCACTATGGGCTTCAAACATTATATTAATACATAATAACAGTATAGACCTCATAGTGCCCCAGGGGAGAAAAGGGGAGGGGTGAAATGGAGTGTTAGTGAAAAGATATTGTGCCAGTGAAACAAAATACAATTACAATATATCACATTTTGTAATACAATCATTCAACTGGTTTCAGATCCCTGAGCCAGTAGACAGAATAACTAATATTGAAGAATTTTAGAAGAACTCATGCGCAAGACGCTGCTAATTTATAAGCCATATAGTGGTGGCGTCAGCTGGTCTGAGATAGTAGCCGTCGACGTTTCGACCCCAAAACCTATACCAGTAGGTGAAAATCACACCTTACGACGGGGTCTTCATCAGGACAAAAAGGAACCCAAGGGTACACTAGTTGTGCATGGTTTATGGGTGATGAATTTCCCACAACGATCGATGGATCAAGGCTCATCAATAGCACAAATAAATCAATAGGAGAGAATCTCATAGATATGGCTCAATAGGACGCACAGAAAGTCGTCAATTATCTCAATTAGCTTCAACAAAATGAATGCCAAAGCGCATGCCGGGTAATACCGGAGGGTACAGTTCATAAATAGTTCATGTGACCTAATCACGTGCCTGCCCCGCTTATTCGACCAGAATGAGCAATGCTGATCCCGTCAATACGATCATCTCCTCTTAAGCTTCTACCATCTCCCTCTGTATCCTTCGGCCAGTACTTCCTGGTCCACTGTGGACCATCTCTCTCTGTATCCTTCGGCCAGTACTTCCGGGTCCACTGTGGACCCGGAAGTACTGGCCGAAGGATTCAGAGAGAGATGGGCGTTACAATGGGCAGGATCTTCATGCCCAGCCTAGTGAGTTTGTATTCGGACCATTATGAAAACCGACACATCTTTGCCATCCATAACTCTTTGAAACAACACATTACCCTCTGGCATTGTTACATTGACAATGTTTTATGATTTGAAATGGAGACCCTTGGACACTACAAGACTTTCTTACATCACTGAATAGATGTAGCCCATGTATAGAAAACACCATGATGTATGATACAAAATCCATCAATTTCACGGACTTGACTTTTAAGTGTACTTCTGAATATTTATGTACTTCCTTAAATGGGAAACCAACAGATAGGAATCCTGAACTCACTGATTGCGATTGTCATCCGTGTAGTTTGAGATAGTGTACCATATACTCGGTTTTTGCATGTTAGACGCAAGTTTCTCTTACTGAGGACATTTTAATGAATCTGATACCCTGATTGACAGGTTAGGGGCTAGAGATAGACTGTTAAAAAGGACCAGAAGAGATTGTTTTTTACTCTCATTAAACGTTGAAATATACTATCTAATCAGAGGAAATATTAAGGGGCACATCGTAAATGCCCAAGCTAAATATATGAATCCTGCCTCCATTCTTTCACTATGGGGTTGTTGCCCACTTCAAATGCAGCTCCCGTAATACATATGCACACTCTTTTAACATCAAAACCATTGTCCATTTGTAATCTGACGTTCACACTAAACAGCTGTTCACATTTCAGCAAAGCAACTGTGATACATATGAGGTGGTGACCTTGCCATCTGAACTATCTGGGGCAGACAACCGAGAAGATCAAATTGAGAATTCTACAGCACAAGAGTTGTATACCCTGCTATATGGAATGCTCTGTAAATGTGTTTGTATTTATATAGCGCACTTCTACCCAGAGGTCTCGTAGCACTGTATTCATACCGCTGTAGAACCCTTCCTGGCTTTCCTGTGAGATGTCCACTCATGGGCAGCCCCAAGGTGAAGCCAGGCATCCAAGCGCTGCTGGGGCCATTGTGGAGATTAAGCAAGCTATTGCCCAGAGTCACAGAGTGGGACCCATGATTAGACTAGGCACCGAGGTGAGAATTATCAGGTCCGGGGAGATTGAGTCCAAGAGCCGCCGAGGCAGGAATTGAACCCTGGTCCTGGGCCAGACCTCTGCATACGGCCGCTCTAACCATTGAGCCACGCTTCTCCACATGCCACAAGGTTGTACCAATGGATATTTAAGATAGCAACCTGTGGCAAATGTTCCACAGGGCCCTAGGAGTGGAGTCTTTACCTGAGTGCTGCCACTTCATGCATGCAGGTGAATGTTCTGTGGAACATGGCCTGAAAGAAATAGAAGAAATGACCATTCTGTGTTAGTGCAATGGCACAATTACGATAAGGCTGCTTACTCTTTGTATTCAACATAAATGTCTGTGTTACTTGGAGTCGCCAATATGCCTCATAACTAACAGTTGTTCTATGAATGCTGTGAGCCCTGGTTTATGCTCCAGCTATGCATGTACACTGTACTGCTATATGTGTGTTCAGGATGCCTGTGTCACACGACACGTTTCTTAACAACTTTACTGTATACGCCACAGAATTGCCTGCTTATAATTAATGATTCTTTTGAGGGTCACATTCATTTGCAGCTCTTTTCCAATTGTCCTTGTTTGATTTTTTTAACACAATGCATGCACTTGAAATTTCTTCTGTGTATTTTAATGAATTATTAGACTGTTTTGTATTCATTATCTTGCAGTCATACAGATCAGGATGCATTTTTTTCCTCCCCCTCCTACCCCCAATTCTGTGCCCCTCACTGTAGCCTAAGGCTGCTGCCTGACTTTGCCTGACGTGCACAGAAAGAATTGTGCGCTCTACAGCAGCTTTGCAGCCTGTGCCCACCCTCTTGAGTCTGCTCTGCAGCGTGTCTTCTGTCTCGTGGCTTCGTACACTTTTACTCTTGTACAGTGTGCTCCCTGCTCCAACATGTTGTTAGCAAGTTCCTTAGACCCATATAGTATTACTATGCTTTCAGGGTTCTTTGCTCAGATTCCCATCGTGCCTTGCATATTGAGCCAGCTCCCTTTCCATTTTCCTATTGGGTATGCCTGTAAATGCAATTACATTGCATAACTTTTGTATGTGTTTATAGTGCTGTGTCAGTAATGATAGATCTTGCTCAATTGTTTTCCCAGATTGTGATACATAAGCCATAACCTCTGTTACCTCTAAGTAAACCCCCTCTCGAGGTCCCTGTTATTTCTGGTTGGCTAGGGCAAGTGCCTAAGCCAGGCAGAAACCACCCCTCTAGTCAGGGTAAGGGAGTTACACACAGAAGGTAACTCCTGCTCACCCCCTTGGTAGCTTGGCATGACCAGTCAGGCTTATCCCAGAGGCAATGTGTAAAGTGTATGCGCAACACACTCACACAGCGGTGACACACTAGGCACAGCACAAAGGAAACTCCACCCAAGGTTATATCAAAAATAGCCGTTGTATTATCACATTAGAACACAATCAGAAATGTACACAGGGCCATCTGGCACTAGGCATTACTTTACAGGGGAGTATATACATGACAGGGCCAATCGGTCAGAACTATGAGAATCACAAGTAGTGAGAAATAAAACAACCAGCAACTATTGGTATTAGCACTTGGCATAAACCACCTTAGGCTTTCGCAATGGGCATAAACTCATTATGCATAAAACACATTAGGTATAAACCACCACAGGCATATTTCCTACATTAGCAGTGCACCTCAGTGGCACTTAGCATAAACACATTACGCCTCAGTCACATTGGGCATCACCCACATCATACAGTAATCACATTTAGGTATAAAAACATTAGGCCTAACCCCTGGGGGAAAACACATTATGCTTAAATACTGTGCATGAAAACATTACCACAACTCATGTTAGAGCCTTACGCCTCACCAAAACCCTGGGTGGACTCCAGGCTGACTGGCCTTCCTCGGGGGCTCGTCCACGGCTGTCCCAGATGCTCTTTGTCCCCAAGAGTCAGGGCTCTCCTGGCTGCTAATGCGGCCCTTACTCCCGGGCAAAATCCTCACAGGAGGGGAGGGGGTGCAACTCACCCTGGTCCTCCCTAATCATGGGCATCATGTCACAGCTGCCTGTGATCTGGCGGTGCAGCTGTATCACAAGATAGAAGCCCACAGGATGCCTCCCAAGTCCCACTCACGGGGCTTCTTGCGTGCCATCGGCAACAACAGCGTGCCCTGGGGAGCCCCACTCACCGGGACTTCTCCTCCTTGCCAGACCAAACGGGCCGGGTTCCGGAACTCCCTGTGACTCCCGATGGTGAAGCATTGGATGCATTGGTCCGCAACCATGCAGTGCTGCTTTGTCGTTGAAGGCATCTCCGTGCTTCCTCACTGACGGGGGAGACTTCTTTCTCCCCGATCCTCGGAGCCCACGAGGTTCTGGCACGATCTCCTTTGGTGGGCCCCGCCCACCACCAGCACAGCTCCAGCCTGGCGACCTCATCTGGGGGCAGCTCCACCCCTCAGACAGCATGGCTTTGCCAGACCTCTGTTTTTCAGTCCTCCCCTTCCCGCAAGCTCCGCCCGCAACCAGGCACAGACTTCTGCCTGGCTTCCGCTTCACGTCGCGGCGGTGCGGCAACACAAGCCCCACCAGAGGCTCACATACTGGGGCCACTGAAGGAATCCTGAAGCACCCCCACACTCCACTGTAGCAGGGGCTAGCTTCTGTGAGCAGGAGGTTTTTCAGCGCCCTCAAAGCACACGTATTGAAAATGGTGAAGCCAAAAGTGTTCCGCTCATCCTTAATCTCAGAGGGCACAATCCACGAGGGTGCAGCCTGTCTCCCTCATGAGGACAGCGCTCTTCTTCCCCAAGTTCATCAGAGAGGAGGCACCCCCCTAATGAATCCAGCGCTCTCTTAGCGCTAAGCCTGCAGGGATGATCCCCCAAAGTCCAGAGGGCAGAGCTGGCCAGCACATAGGGACGCCCAGGACACAACAGCAGGGTCCCACGGCGGTTCCTCCTTGCCCAGGAGTCCTTCAGCAACTAAGTCAGCACCAAAAATCAGCACACCCAAATCGGGTCACAGCCCCAATATTTATATCAGCCAGGGCTTTGTTCTGCCCTGGCACAAGGCTAGGGGATGCAGTCAAGACCAGTTCTGGGGGGCATTCAGTACTCTATTTACAGTGCACAGCAATGCCCTGTGACATCACAGATCCTGGCCCCAGACACACCACAGGGGGAAAGAACCAGCATTGTATAAGGCAGGCACAGACCTATTCAGGGTCAGGGGCTACTCCTCCCCGTCCCACTACTCCAAATGCAGATCTGCCTATTCAGCCAAGCTCTGACTCACCCAGACCCTCTGGAGCCACAGCACCTCCCCAGTCCCTGTCACTCCAGAGCCAGACATGCAATACACATCAGACAGGCACAAAGAGACATAGCTCACAGAAATGCCCACTACTAAAAGGGCATTTTTAAAATAGTGATAATAAATCTGCGCACACCATTACACAGCATTTATTACCACTATTTCAAACATACCAAACTTGATCCCACTACTCCTCTCAGATCTGGAATTACCACTGACACTATCACAGAATCACCAATATATTCCAATGAGAGGGCAGTCTCACAGTAGTGAGAAACCAAAATGGTTGTTTCTCACTACCAGGACATGCAACACAGTAAAGGCACATGTCCTACTTTTTAACTACATTGCACCCTGCCCATAGGGCTAGCTAGGGCCTACCTTAAGGGTGACTGATATGTAGTAAAAGGGGAGTCACAGACGTGGCACCCACTTTATGTGCCACGTCACGGTGGCAGTAAGCTGCGCGCACAGGCCTTGCAATGGCAGAGGCCTGAGACAGGTTTAAAAGGCTACAATGGTGGGTGGCGCAAGCAGCGCTGCAAGTCCACCAGCAGCATTTAATTTACTGGTCCTGGGTATCTGAGATACCGCTTTACAAGGGCCTGACCGGTAAATTAAATATGCCAAACAGGTGTAGACCAATCTTACCTTGTTTACCACAGAGAGCACACACACTTTACACTGGACAACAGTGCTAAAGTGCCCAGAGTCCTAAAATCACAAACACCAGGTCACAAAACTGTGATGTATTCCTATAGGTTCTGTATCGATCCCCCTATTCCTGACCCTATTCTGGTTAACAAGTTAACTAGCAGCCATCCCATGATGCAGAAACCGTTATCTGATTACGCCAGACCACGGCACAGGAGCGCGTTATCTGATTAGGTCATAACGCTTGCCATCTAATTAGGCAAAAGCAATATTCCTCCAGCCCCTGATAAGGCATACGGAGTTCTCAAAACAAATCAAACCTATGACAACCTGGGAAAAACCCTGCGGCTATTGTTTTGATTTCACCGAGAACTTCAGTAAAAGAATGTGCTAACGACCAGCTCGTATGACATCCTTATTGACGTATCTATGTCCATCCTTACGTCAATCTCGGCACCTTACAGGTATAAATATTACCGATATTGCCTTAAGCAAACACACGCGGTGGTGACGAGATCGGAGCAGCGAGACTTGCCGAAGCCCAGCAGAGAGCGAAGCCCACTGGCGCTGCCCCGCCTTCCTGACGCGCTGAGAACGAGATGCTGCTTTCTCCTGCCGAGAAATCCAGCTCCGGCGCTTCCGAGCAGCCCTCGCAGGCAGCTTGGAATATCGAGACCTCAGACGAGAGATACTATCCCTCAACCATCCTAGATCTCAGGTACAGAGCTGAATCACCCCTTGCAGAGAATTCTTGAGTCAGTCACTTGGCAAAACAAACTTAACTTAAACTGCTACTTTCTATCCCCGCCCACGTATTAGGCTTAGGTCAGGTACACTGGGGTAGGCGTAGTTAGAAGCACCAGTTGAGTACTATTAGTTAAATGTATATGTGTATGTATATATTCTGTCCATTTTAAATAACGTATGGCTTAGAAACCATATCAATGTTTTTACAGTATTATTTTATAATTCTGCTTTTATTGTATGCACTTTACTTAACCATAAGTATTGCGATAATATCGATCCATTTCTCTTGTACGAGAAAAGAGACTGATCAATAAATAACATCTTTTATTGAACACGCCCGTCTCTTCCTTTTCTCTACAATCTGGTGAAACTAAGAATGCACGTACTGACTGAGTAAAATAAGTTGTCTTTTGTTTTCACACGACTCTAGAGATACACTCTTGATTAGGGGAGAGCAAAGTTGTCATGTTCTATGGTTGTCAGAAACTAAATCCCTTCTTGTCTATCCAGGGAGGTTCAACTCCTCCTTGCCTATTCGAGAAAGTTTCCAGTGAACTCTGAGGTAGCTGGCAAACCCAAAACTTTAAGTCTAATATCGACAGTAGAAGACCTAGTTAACGTCTGGTCTAGGTCTATACTATTAGAGGTATTATTACAATGCGCAGAGCCTATTGGGATAATAGGAACTACACTACATGGTGCCCAACGTGTTTGGATAGGCGATAAAACTAACGCAAGACTTTAGAGTAACTCAGTCGTGCTCTTTCACTCAGACCCCTTTTTCCCATAATACTCCAAAGACGTCTGGAGTGGGTGAGAGGTAAAATCCGCCAAACCTCGCAGGAGGGAACTCCTATGTATGGTTCTTGGTTCAATCAACGTTGAAGGATACACTGTTCCAAAATATTGTGCATCTAATCTTTGTTTCTATAAGAAACCTGATCTGCAAACAAACAGAATAACCTTCCTGACAGTAAAATGCCAGAAAGTGATGATGAAAGAGAGAGAGCTAGATTAGCAGCTGAACTAATAGATGCTGATAATACTATGCAAGAAGCAGACCCGGATATAAAACTCATCCCGGTCAACATAAGAAGATCTATAACGTTAAAACTTATAGACAATGGACTGACACCAAGAGGTGGTACAGTCATATTCGTAATTGAGGCACACGAATATCGGCAGACAGAGGTATTCTATTCATGGATAAACTTTCCAGCAGCAAATGCTGTAACAAAGGAGTTCCACTATTATAAAATAGAGGAACCTCCGGATACCTACACTCCTTTCGAGGAAGTGGAAGTACACTCAAATTCCAAGAGCACCTGCTCTTGTTTAATGGCGCCCTAAAACATAATAATCACATCACCAGGCTCGGTCCACTAGGTAGACCAGGAGCAACATGGCCGGTCCTAGCCGGATACACACCACATCCAGACATCGAAAGAATGTCTGCAGCAGATGTTTTAGTACAACTGAAACAACTAATTAAAATATATAGACAACTAGTCCAATATGTAATGCGGACTTCAACCATCCAACCTGTAGTTAAAATTCCACAGCTGACCCCACATCAGGGGAACACAAATAAAATTACACCACAGAACATACAGTCCTGCCTAGGTAAAGTACCAGCTAAACGGGAACAAATACCATTCTGGTTAGCACAAAAAATCACCCAAATAGAGGCGGTGTTTCCAGACACCACCCCTGTCGATAAACACAGGATTCTGACTATCTGTCTTCCAATGGGAATCGCACCACACGTGGAGGACTGTGACACTTGGGGTACAGTCTTTGCTTCCATTTACACAAAAACACATGGTGTACCATCCATGTCGGTAATACCAGATGTGCTAAAACAAATTCAAGACGAATACGGTCCAGAACCCGCTTTAACTCTCGATATGAAATTACTAAAAGACTTCAAGCAGGTCTCGGCAATATTACTAGCCAACATAAAAGGAGACGATACAGAAAAGGGGGTGGTGATGAACAGAGTGTCTGAATTAAGCAGACCACTCTTACCCAGTCCAAAGATCAGGGCTTGATCCATCACCGTTATTTATCTCACTGCCCCATCCCAGCTCAGAACCTGGCTATATGCAAATTAGTCTGTCCCTGGCCCAGTGCATCATGGGAACAGGGCAGACCAAACTACCAAGCCAATTCTTCACCAGAAAGGAGACAAGCTACCGGGGACCGGTTTCTGGCATTTCAGCCTCTTCGGCCCGGCTTGCTTGAATCCTGATGGAGCAGTGAGAAAGGGACTCATGTCTGAGTATACCCTGCCACACCTATAGTGGCCAAAAACGATACAGAAAAGGGGGTGGTGATGAACAGAGTGTCTGAATTAAGCAGACCACTCTTACCCAGTCCAAAGATCAGGGCTTGATCCATCACCGTTATTTATCTCACTGCCCCATCCCAGCTCAGAACCTGGCTATATGCAAATTAGTCTGTCCCTGGCCCAGTGCATCATGGGAACAGGGCAGACCAAACTACCAAGCCAATTCTTCACCAGAAAGGAGACAAGCTACCGGGGACCGGTTTCTGGCATGTCAGCCTCTTCGGCCCGGCTTGCTTGAATCCTGATGGAGCAGTGAGAAAGGGACTCATGTCTGAGTATACCCTGCCACACCTATAGTGGCCAAAAACGATACAGAAAAGGGGGTGGTGATGAACAGAGTGTCTGAATTAAGCAGACCACTCTTACCCAGTCCAAAGATCAGGGCTTGATCCATCACCGTTATTTATCTCACTGCCCCATCCCAGCTCAGAACCTGGCTATATGCAAATTAGTCTGTCCCTGGCCCAGTGCATCATGGGAACAGGGCAGACCAAACTACCAAGCCAATTCTTCACCAGAAAGGAGACAAGCTACCGGGGACCGGTTTCTGGCATTTCAGCCTCTTCGGCCCGGCTTGCTTGAATCCTGATGGAGCAGTGAGAAAGGGACTCATGTCTGAGTATACCCTGCCCCACCTATAGTGGCCAAAAACGATACAGAAAAGGGGGAGGTGATGAACAGAGTGTCTGAATTAAGCAGACCACTCTTACCCAGTCCAAAGATCAGGGCTTGATCCATCACCGTTATTTATCTCACTGCCCCATCCCAGCTCAGAACCTGGCTATATGCAAATTAGTCTGTCCCTGGCCCAGTGCATCATGGGAACAGGGCAGACCAAACTACCAAGCCAATTCTTCACCAGAAAGGAGACAAGCTACCGGGGACCGGTTTCTGGCATTTCAGCCTCTTCGGCCCGGCTTGCTTGAATCCTGATGGAGCAGTGAGAAAGGGACTCATGTCTGAGTATACCCTGCCACACCTATAGTGGCCAAAAACGATACAGAAAAGGGGGTGGTGATGAACAGAGTGTCTGAATTAAGCAGACCACTCTTACCCAGTCCAAAGATCAGGGCTTGATCCATCACCGTTATTTATCTCACTGCCCCATCCCAGCTCAGAACCTGGCTATATGCAAATTAGTCTGTCCCTGGCCCAGTGCATCATGGGAACAGGACAGACCAAACTACCAAGCCAATTCTTCACCAGAAAGGAGACAAGCTACCGGGGACCGGTTTCTGGCATTTCAGCCTCTTCGGCCCGGCTTGCTTGAATCCTGATGGAGCAGTGAAAAAGGGACTCATGTCTGAGTATACCCTGCCACACCTATAGTGGCCAAAAACGATACAGAAAAGGGGGTGGTCTGCCCTGTTCCCATGATGCACTGGGCCAGGGACAGACTAATTTGCATACAGCCAGGTTCTGAAACTGGGATGGTGCAATGAGCTAAAAAACGGTGTTGGATCTAGCCCTGATCTCTTGACTGGGTGAGAGTACTCTGCTTAATTCAGAGACTCTGTCCATCACCACCCCTTGTTGTAAATAACATAAAAGGAGAAGCAGCGAATGTGGCGATCCGCCAGAGGTTAAAAGAGACAGATATAGCTGACCAACCAGCTGAAATTGCCAGAATTATAGAAAAATCCTATGAAGAACTAGGTAGAGATAGTTTGGGTGGAATACCAGTAAAGCCCCAACTAATTGAAAGTCCTGAAAAAATATTTATTAAAAATAATCTAAACAGTCCTTGTTCTGAAAAAAAAAATAATCTAAACAGTCAAAAGAAGAACTGGGATGGAAACAAACAATCCAATCCAAAAGAAAAAAGATTCCAGTCCAGAGGAAGGTCTCCTCGGCGGAGAGAAAGATCTCCGGACCAAGGACCCAAGTCTCCCCAAAGGGAGCCCTCTGTGAAAAAATACAACCTTAGAAATAGGCATAACATAAAGAAACCGGATAGATATCAAGATTTTGATACACGTCCCTCTCAATCTTGTCAGACTTCCTCGCAGAAATTGGAAAGAGGACGATCGGAACCCAGGGAAGGGCACGTCAAGTCCAAAGACAAGGAACCTGCTCATCCAAATAAAAAATTACAGTTTCCAAAAAAGAAGGTAGCCAGTATTAAAGTATTCAACAATGCCGAGAATACTGAGGACACAGCTGAAAAACGGAGAGTGGGCTCAGACAATGCTAGACAGCGCAGCAGAAGTGAGCATAGCACGCAAAGTCCTTATGAATCATCTGGAGACAGTGGACACGAATGAATACATTCAGGTGGAAACTGCAGACACCAGAGTTAGAAAACCTCACAAAATATATGAAATAACTTTACGTATAGAAGGGGATAAGACTAGGAAAATAAGGGGCCTTTTTAGGGATAATCTCTCCAAGGGCTATGACATCCTTCTAGCTGAAAAAGATTGGCCACCAGAGTTCGTCAGGGAGTGCCCACATGGCGAAGAAATAATTATGCCTGCCTTCTCAAATCATATTCCAATTCATAAAAAATATACACTTGCAAGAAAGTGGGCAGTAGCTCAAGCTCCTGCTTTATATAAAAATCATGTAGGATGGGATGAGGAGTCTCCTCCTCACAAAATCCAGTTAAAATCACAACCTACTGCACAAAGGCAGTATCCAATCAAGCAAGAAGCTAAAAAAACAGGTAAAAGAAATTCTAGATCAACTAGAATACCAGGGGGTGATTGAAACTTGCACCTCACAAATGAACAACCCTTTGTTTCCTGTCTCCAAACCAGACAATTCATATCGTCTAGTTTTGGATTACAGACACCTTAACTCATGTTGCAAAACTTTTGCAGTGCAAAACTCGCATAGTGCTGCACTAATGAATAACATAGTGCGCAAAAAATATAAAACAACATTAGACATCTCTAATGGATTCTTTTGTCAAAATATAGCACCAGAGAGCAGATACTTGTCAGCGTTCTCAATAAATGGCGCTCAAAAAGAATTCTGTCGGTTACCCCAGGGGTACAAGAACAGCCCAGGATTATTCTCAGCGAGAGTAACAGAGTTACTACAAACATATGATGACGAAGCATTATCGTATGTCGACGACATATACCTAACAGACGATGACTTGGATACTCACTTGAAGAGAGTGAACACCATAATACTTGGGTTCGCGGCAGAGGGTTACAAATTCAACTTTAAAAAATCTAGAATTGCCCATCTAACAGTCCTGTTCTTAGGATATGAATTATCAAGTGAAGGCAAAAGCCTGGCTGACAATTTCCTAGAGAAATGTGCCGTACTCCAAGCACCTAGAACACTCAAAAACCTACAGTCAATTCTAGGCTTCCTAAATTTCGGAAGAACATACATTGCAAATTACGCAGAAAGGGTCAAACCCCTTTATGATCTAATAAAACCAGATTTTAAAAAAACCAATTGGACTCAAATACACACAGAAATTCTGAGATCCTTACAAACAGATATGTTAATTAAAACAAAATTAGAAACACGTGATAACACACGCAACCTTGTGATTCGAGTCATCCCAGGAAGATGCGGATTCACATACCTGACCTCTAATGAGGGAGAAAAGGTATCAATTGCATTCAAATCACACTTGTACACAGAAGCTGAAAAGAAATTCAGCATTAAGGAAAACATTGTTCATGCAGTTCAAACCGCAATAGCTAGGGAAAAAGATAAAGCTGACGGTAGACACATCACAGTCAGAACAGCAGAATCAGCCTTTGAGGCATTAACAACCCCGTGTAATTTACCAACAACAGCATTGAATCCGGAATCGATACAATGGGTGAATTCCATTAGAATGGACAAAGTAAAATACTACTTTGATCCAGAACTAGAGGAACTAAAATATCTAGAATATGAAAGAATATTCCCTCTGCCAATCGACATTCTGCCATTACGACAGTACGCTTGTGTAATCTATACAGACGGACATGCTCAACCATCCGTTTGGGGAGAACAAGCATACAACCCCACATGTGAGATTACAAAAGAAGTGTGGCGCGGAGGTATACTAAGACCTCTATTAACAAAAACACACTCAGTAGAAACTAATTCAGAACAACAGACTGAAATAATAGCATTGAAAATGGCGCTAGATAATGCAGATCGCGAATTCCCGACACTCATAGTGTCCGATTCGTATTACTGCGTCAAATCATATAACAGCAATTTACAGAAATGGATTCAAAACGGTTACAAAGATGACACAGGTGCAACAATAAAGCAAAAACTGCTTTGGGAACAAATAGTTCTGTTAAAAAAAGAACTACCAAAGACTCACGTGATACACTCACTGAGTCATCAGCGTGATGGCGTTCACGTTGCAGGGAATTCATTGGCTGAGAAGGCCACAGCGGTAGCAACTAAATCGGCTTCCGTAGCTAGAAAAAAGCGTGCAGTAAAATACATTGACGGTGAAACAATGCTGGCGGTGAAAACGTCATCAAAAGGCGACTGCTCAGCGTTACCGATCAGTTACCCACTCGAATATACATACATAATCGATGCGAACTCCGTTCCTTTTGCTCGAATCCCTGGAGTGGGGGATAGAGTAATTCCAAACAAGGACAGGAGAACTTTGTTAATAGCAGACGCACATATGGGCGAGGGTCTCAGACACCTCAAACTAAAAGATTCTCTGGAAAAACTACAATCAGTGTACTGGTGGCCAGGCATGAGCCTGCATCATCACATTTTTGTAAAAAAATGCCCGGGCTGCAACAGAGATCGCAGCAGCGAGAGGAACGGGGTAATACCATGGCGTTTCACTCAATAAGGGCTAAACAATAATCAGTGAAACAAGTGTAAATAATGCGTCCCATTAACAAATAAAGACTAGTTTCCACTTATAAATGTAGACCCCAGCACTCGGCTGACGTCGGGACTGTTATACAAAGATTTGCGAGTCTAAATGGCATATACGCTAGGAGCATGCTACGTTTGACCAATGTTTTCACTTTAGCCCTCAAGCTTGTGGGAAAGCACGGCCAAATGAGCATAGCGAAGCGGGATTCTTCTCACTTCCTTCCTGAGGGATACGGGATGGTGTAAAGAAAAAACCAAGGCATTAAGCAATCTATAACAGCAAAGGTATTAGGTTCGGGAGCTGGGTGGGTCAAACATCTAATAAGTGTCCAACGTAGTCTAAACAACTTGCCAAGAAATTCTCTGAGGGGATTCAGTCCGTACGAATTACTGTTTGGGACTAGGATGCTAGTCTTAGATCTTGACAGTCAGACTTCAGTGGTGAAAGAAAAAAGCTTTGATATCAAAGATCGTTTGGCTATTTTACAGGACTTAAACGAAACAAGAAAAGACCTGAGCAACATAAAGTTGAAACAGCAGCCAACAACCACTGAAGAACCACCACCTGTCCCAGCAAGACCTGTCTGGATTCCAAAAATCGGGGATCTAGTCAGAGAAAAGATCGCGGTAAAGAAGGAATTTGGGCCTTCTTACAGAAAAGCAGTTCCTGTCTTGTCCATCAACGGGACGAGATCAGTTGTACTACCGCCACTTGCTGGTAAAAAGGAGAACCGAGTTGTATCCATCGACCTGGTAAAACCACAATCATGTGGCCGATAACAAACAGTAGGCCAAGTGGACTCCCGATAAGTAGTAGAACACCGAGGTTTGCTACAAGTACAGAGGTGCTAACTAAAAGGCTAATCACATTCGAAACGCCTACAAAACAACAACAAGGAATATGCAACAATGCAATGGAACTCACACCTCTGAAAACCCAAATAAAAACATTTAGTAGAGACACACCAACCTACAATGAAGTTACAAATGAATATGCTGAAGCTGCAAGAAACAGTAATCCTGAAGCAATTGGAACAATTGATAGAACAGCATCCGGCTACTTCATAAACTTCAATGATTCCTCTGAAGACCTCAGTGAATCAAAGACACAGCCATCAACAAAAACCCTTAAAGACAAAGCTAAGGAACTTTTAAAACAACTGAAAGAAACCTATCTGATTTCTCCATGGATTGAATTTTGGGTGTCCTTTGGTGTATTTATCCTGATACTTTGGCTCATCATGATACTATGTTTGGGACGCTTCATTGAGGCAAAATATGCAAAAATGGACACAGCAAGCCAGAAAATCAACGTGATCCTCAAGCCACACACGTCTTCACACGTCGAGAAAAGAGAACTTTCTTCAGTCAACTTCACAGCCAATCCTTTACCGGGCGGGGTAGCATGGGACAATACTGACTATGAAATTTATGGTCCGGTTGAAATCCTCAAATATCCACACCAAATCAAGATCTCGTTGAGTGACTTTGTAAAACCAAACTCATTTGCTGATGATTGGGACTTTGAAAGTATTAATGACATGATGTCTGACCTAGTGATGTCTGCTAAATTTACCAAACATGATTATTTGCAGGGTTCGTCTAATTATGATAGTATGTACTGCTCCAACCACTATGGTAACCATTTTCTACATAAATCTGCACAACCTAGAAATGTTTTTAATTATAATCAATGGGAACATTGTGCAACCCCTCCAAAAGGAAGGTCAAGAACGTTTTATGATAAATATTCATACTTTTCAGGGTTCAACACAAGTAATGCTGAAACATTTTATTTTAAATTGTCAAATAAGACAGGAACAAAAACCATGCTTACAAACACGAAATTGATATATTCGGACTCATTTTTTGAACAAATGAATACATTTGGTTTTGATTATTGGGACAAAAATGTTGAAGTAAAAAGTGTTTGGGGTACAAAAGAATGGCAAGTACAAGGTATAGAATCATTGTTTAGAGCCTGCATGATCCCAGAACAAATTATATTCTTGAATGAAACTATTCAACAAACTACCTGTCTTGGATTAGCCAAAATCAAAGACTTAAATAAACCGTCTATTCCAAAACCAACAATGAACAGCAATAACTCTGCAGATGAAGAGATAGACGTAAACTATGTATTAAACCAAAACAGAACAAATCCTGATTGGAAACAATGGTTGATCTGGCCCACAGATACTAATAACTGTCAAGACAGATTCCTGAACAAAACACAGGGGTTCACATTGACCAGGCCAGACCCTAGATATTCCCAAAGACAACACCCAGGGATAATCACCACCTACAGTGTGGGCAAACTCTGCCTTCAATGGCTACAAACTTCCACACTGACAGAGATTAAGCAACACCTAACTTTACTTACTGATGGTGCTGACTTGCGTGATTTCATTATGGGACCGCGCAAACAGCGTCAAAAACGCTTCATAGCAGCCTCTATATATGCAGCTTACAACGAGGCCTGGAAGATAACTCAAATTGAGACAGCAGAAAGTATACGGGAAATTGACCGTATTAATTTGGAAAAATCGCTTTCTGTAGTGGACAATGGGTTAATGACTCTGTCCTCCAGAATCTTTTCATTGGACAGCATTGTGTCATCAGCAATCGACATAATATCGCAAGACTTACTGTTGTTACAACACGGTCAGTCTCAATTGCGTTCTATTGTACAGCTTGGCTGGACGTTACAAAATCTGCGTTCAGGCTATGTGCCTTGGCGTTTAATCAACACAACGTCACTATTCAATATCTTTAACCTTACTGATAAACAAATCAGTATGGCACAAAAGGGTGCTGATTATACAATCCTGAGCATTGAGAAACTCGAGAGATTACCATTGACAATGTCAGAACGACCTGTCATTGAATGGATAATACATGGGATAATTAATATTCCGATATCTACTTTCAGGTTTCAATACTGCCAAAAATATATACAGGCTGGCATGTACGAAAAATTGGGAAAAGGGTACATTAAGACAACATGGAACTTGCCCTATTCACATGCATGTGTCAGTAATAAAGGACAGAAAGTGTTTCTTAGTGGCAATAATTGTGCGAGGTCACTAAGCGGTACACTTCTGTGTAATGGAATTAGTTTGCATTGAGCCTGTGACGGGAACTCAAATAACCTTTCATGTCACCAGCTAGGCACACCTGCAACAGAGATAGAACCATTCTTTAAAAGACTCTATAACGGGAGTTACATTCTAATTGTGGATCGCAGATGTTGTAGTCTACTGCCCGGGGTTCCTTATCTCGTTAGTACGACTGCGAAGGTCATGTGCTGTGGACGCTTATTGTTCCCCAGCTCCTTTCCAGACAGGGAGGCAAGGGCATGGCCTAACTTGAAAATTACTTCTAAGCAGAATGAAAACAGTGCTTCTTCAGACGCCGACCAGGCTCACGTCATCAAAAGAAACGTATGATCTCCTAGTCGCAAGGACGACTGCAGAGATTCACTCATTGCTATCAACTAATTCCCCCATACATTTCGCAGAAATCCTGAATGAAATCTTAAATATTTCTGATACCAGTGGAGTCTCAGATGTATTTAAGACAGTATTTTCGATGGCATTAACACCATTCAAAGCCATACTGGGTATTTTTCCAGACTTCGTCCATTCGATTTTTGGAGGAGTTCCCCTCATTTTGGGACTAATTGCAGGAATCCTATTCTTAGTCCTTATATTTCGTTATGGCAAACCATGTCACAGACAAAACACCCGCGACAAGGGAAGAAACAATCCGAGCCATTGGATACCGGGACCGGATATCAAAAATCCTGGGACTAACCCAGCTTAGAGACCTGAACATGACTTGGTTTCTTTCATTTCGGCCGATATGGCAAAGATGTGTTTTACCTGTATTAAGGTGCATGCTGTGCGGAGAAGAATGCGTGTTGGACACCTGTCTGACGCTACAATCGGATGCGCCAATGGATGCAGAAACATTGTTGGGTCCGGTAAAGGCTCATGCATTGTGCTGCCCTCAACGGCTGCCAATCCTGATGACGGCATTCGTGGAAACTTCACCACTACGATTAAGGGGTAGTGAAGATCAAGATGAAAGCAGCATCGATCAGGTACAACCTTCTGTCAGCAATACTACTCAAAACGTCAATGGAGACAATCATGCACATGAATGCATGGTTACATCCTTTTCCGAGTTAGTGGAACTCTCACAGGAAGCTGTTGACAGCTTTTTCAGCAGTCTCAATGATATGATGTTCTCACCAGAGCAGAAATAATGACTCTTGAACAAGCTAGCACACGGCGTTCCCGACACCTTGAATTTGGCCTTCAACTTTAATAACAAAGTAGCAAGATCAACTTTTCCTCCAGTCCACGGACAGCAATTTTTTTAGCAGCCCCAAAATATTTTTTTTTAAATTTTACGGGACACTTTTCTTCTGCTTAAAGTAAGAACTATTCTTAGAGAACTAATTTCTGTTTTTAGAACCTTCATAGACATTAGCTGCCCGCTGGTATGTTAAAAAAAAATGTTTCTTCTTGAACTGTGATGAAGTGGTCTCAAACTTTTCTTCTGTATTAAGAGCCATTTCATGTGTAATTCTCATATACAAATTACTAATAATGTATACATGCGTGATTAATTTAGCATTAGTCTACTGCTTAACTGCATATAGTACATATGGCTATTTTATTTTATTTTCCCGTATATTACATAATTTCGAAATGCATTATGTGTATTTTGGGGTGGTAAGGTATACACGATACTCTACAGTATGTTTTACTATGCCTAGATTCGTAAATATGGCCATAGTTAGCGTGGAGTGGGTGTGATGTATTCCTATAGGTTCTGTATCGATCCCCCTATTCCTGACCCTATTCTGGTTAACAAGTTAACTAGCAGCCATCCCATGATGCAGAAACCGTTATCTGATTACGCCAGACCACAGCACAGGAGCGCGTTATCTGATTAGGTCATAACGCTTGCCATCTAATTAGGCAAAAGCAATATTCCTCCAGCCCCTGATAAGGCATACGGAGTTCTCAAAACAAATCAAACCTATGACAACCTGGGAAAATCTCTGCGGCCATTGTTTTGATTTCACCGAGAACTTCAGTAAAAGAATGTGCTAACGACCAGCTCGTATGACATCCTTATTGACGTATCTATGTCCATCCTTACGTCAATCTCGGCACCTTACAGGTATAAATATTACCGATATTGCCTTAAGCAAACACACGCGGTGGTGACGAGATCGGAGCAGCGAGACTTGCCGAAGCCCAGCAGAGAGCGAAGCCCACTGGCGCTGCCCCGCCTTCCTGACGCGCTGAGAATGAGACGCTGCTTTCTCCTGCCGAGAAATCCAGCTCCGGCGCTTCCGAGCAGCCCTCGCAGGCAGCTTGGAATATCGAGACCTCAGACGAGAGATACTATCCCTCAACCATCCTAGATCTCAGGTACAGAGCTGAATCACCCCTTGCAGAGAATTCTTGAGTCAGTCACTTGGCAAAACAAACTTAACTTAAACTGCTACTTTCTATCCCCGCCCACGTATTAGGCTTAGGTCAGGTACACTGGGGTAGGCGTAGTTAGAAGCACCAGTTGAGTACTATTAGTTAAATGTATATGTGTATGTATATATTCTGTCCATTTTAAATAACGTATGGCTTAGAAACCATATCAATGTTTTTACAGTATTATTTTATATTTCTGCTTTTATTGTATGCACTTTACTTAACCATAAGTATTGCGATAATATCGATCCATTTCTCTTGTACGAGAAAAGAGACTGATCAAAAAATAACATCTTTTATTGAACACGCCCGTCTCTTCCTTTTCTCTACAATCTGGTGAAACTAAGAATGCACGTACTGACTGAGTAAAATAAGTTGTCTTTTGTTTTCACACGACTCTAGAGATACACTCTTGATTAGGGGAGAGCAAAGTTGTCATGTTCTATGGTTGTCAGAAACTAAATCCCTTCTTGTCTATCCAGGGAGGTTCAACTCCTCCTTGCCTATTCGAGAAAGTTTCTAGTGAACTCTGAGCTAGCTGGCAAACCCAAAACTTTAAGTCTAATATCGACAGTAGAAGACCTAGTTAACGTCTGGTCTAGGTCTATACTATTGGAGGTATTATTCCAATGCGCAGAGCCTATTGGGATAATAGGAACTACACTACAAAACAGACTAGGAGGAAGGCAAAAAGTTCAGGGATGAACCCTGCAAAAAGGGCCAAGTCCAACAGTCCCTAATTATTCTCCAATCTCATTTCCTTTATTACTAAAATCATATTCCTTTTTTTATTTGTCTCAATCAGGATTGCTACTCTCAAAATGGCTTTGACCTAGTCCTGATGAAGACCCCAGTTAAATGTCTCCCGATCAGACAAAACATCAACATACCAACGCCTCTTTACCTACATTGAAAATCATAATTAGACGGGGTGTGGCTGAGCTGCCAATCGTGATGGCCTCGTGAGCCTGGAGCTCCGCCGATATCTCCGAGATCCTCCCGCCTAGGCAGCAATTCTGGCAGCAGAGATCACAGCGTAGTTGCAGGGATAAAGACGGAATCGACCAGCGCTGTTTCCCCCCCGGAAGATCCGTAGTTGGGGATGGATTTTATGCCCTGCAGACAAAGACGCAACGAGGCCCGCTGGCGTACATGGAGCCCGGAGCTTGCATAGTCTGGCTCCCGTGTACAACGTAATGGAGGAGGGGCTGCGTGAACTGAGTAAGGTGTTGATGGGGTGAGCGGCAGCAGTGGAGGCTTCTTACCTTCCCACTTGGATCCTGTGAGACCCGCTGGCACTCTCCCGGAGGCCCTGTTGAGACAGGGTCCACGGGTGAGCCTGGGGCCCAGCAATCAGGCCGGGCTGCCACGGCCACCTTCGCCGCCTCCTAAATCCTGTGCTGCAGCGGCTCCGGCCAGGGGGCTCCCTATTACACAGCTGCCGTCCCCCTCCACCTCCCCCACTCCTTAAGTGGCCCTCCATCAAACTGCCAGACGATCAAAGGCACCTCCATTGGCCCCCACAACGTAGGGCTGGGCTACTGTTACACACTGGCACGTAAATCAGCTCACTCTTACTGGCGTTGCGCTGTGTGCCGCTGACACATCAATCCGGAATCGTGACCAAGCTATACTGGCCTGGGTATGGTCCGGGGTGACCTGAAACAACAGAAGCTTACATTTAAGAAGCCCGGCTACGTCGCAGAGCCACCTGGACCCAGTATGGCGGAGGGAGGCGGCGGGCCCTCAACCGTGTCGGCAGCGACAGAGGCCATGATGGTGGAACTCAGGGAGAGCTTCAAAGCCCTGGATACTTGCTTTGAATCCCTGGACAAGCGCCTGGACACCAAGGGCATCAGGCTTGACCAACAGGAGCGGCACTTGACAACTCCAGAGGGCAGGATTCCTGAATTGGAGGATGGCGCCGCCCAAACTGAAAAAAAGGTTGAACACATGGAAAAACTACTTAAAGCGCATGCCATCAAGAATGAGGATTTGTAGGCGCGGGGCGGCATATTAACATCCATGTAGTGGGTACCCCTGAATCCATCAACACTGGGCGGCTGGACGGGTTCATGGAGACATTGTTAACTGATCTGTTCAGACTGTATTTCTTCACCTCCACCTTTGTAGTGGAACGTGCACAGAGCACGCTTGAGCCGTGCCCCAACCCTGGCTGCCCCCGTGACCGATAATTGCCTGTCTTCTTAACTTTAAGGACAGGGACACCACGCTGCGAATGGCTCGTGAGAAAGGCCCACTTGAATGGCAGGGGTCAACCATTTCTCTCTACCTGGATTTCACTGCGATGGTACAGGAGGCCAGACGGAAATACACGGGAGTCAAGGCTAACCTTCGCAAATTAGGACTACGCTATGGGATGCTCTACCCTGGCCGCTTAAAGGTGGATGTTGATGGACGCTCACGCAAATTTGACTCTCTGCATGCCGCTCAGGAGTTCTGCCTTGCTTTCTCCAAGTCGAGGAAACAGAGGGGATCCCTCTCTCGACATTTCTCTCCGAATGACCTTTTCTCGGCCAGCTAGTTTGCAGTCTTGTGTCCTATTAACAACTCTCTTGATCTCATTGCTTATATCTCCCCTTCTCCCACGTATTTTCAGGGATTGTTGACACCCGTGGCTGTTTGCATCTAACCTTCACAGGTATCATTGATCTGATATAATCGGGGATCAGGCATGGCGTTGCCAACCCCCCAGTGCGTTTGCACACTTTACGTTTTTACATTGCATTGTATAATGCCCACTACTATCATCCAACCACCCCAATCATTGATGGTCCACGGTGCCCCCACCCTTTTACATTCCTGAGGAAGACTCCCTCGTAAGGATCATGGCCAACCTACGAATGTTTGGGTGGAAATGTTGACTTTTCTGTTGCCTATGCCAGTGTGGTCAACAGTGATTTTTTGCTGTGCCGAATCAACAACATAATGGCTTTGTAGTATTACATAGCCAATTGTCAGGCTGGACAGGCTTCCTTGTGTAAATAATAATGTAGATGTGTATAATGTCATTACCTTTTCTTCCTTATTGAACAAAAATAAAACCTTTGTAATGCACATCGGCCCTAAGGCAAAGAACCCAAAACCTGTTTTTATAGAAAAAGTTAGATTGGAACGTACCAGGGAATATCCCTATTTAGGAATTTTAATGGATGACCAATTATCTTGGAAACAAGCTATGATAAGTAAAAAGTTGCTCTATCAGAGAGCAACTTCAGCTCTTGTTTCCTTTTCGAGAAAATTGGGCAAACCTGCCCCAGCTGAGTTGCTTAAAATCTATCACGCCAAATGCCATAGCGTAGCAACTTATGGCGCAGGTGTCTGGGGCTACACTCCTTCTGATAATTTACAAAAGGTTCAAAACGGGT
The DNA here is from genome assembly GCF_964261635.1 of Lissotriton helveticus. NCBI lineage: Eukaryota > Metazoa > Chordata > Amphibia > Caudata > Salamandridae > Lissotriton > Lissotriton helveticus. The sequence goes on from NC_136067.1 coordinate 1,381,403,813, forward strand.
TCTTAAAATACATTTTGGCACTTCCTCAAAGTGCCCCAATATACGGTTGCCACATCGAGCTGGGCATCGACTACCTTACAGATAACATCAGATGCCAGACGATCCTTTTATGGCACCGTATTTGGAATAAACCGCAATGCCATCTAACCGTTCACTAATAATCAATTGCTTATCCCTGGCAAATTGGCGTAAAATTCCCTGGTTATTTTACGTTTCCAATTTCCTCAAGGATTTGAACTGCACATCCTACTTCGTTGAGCCTACTTCAATATCAGACATCACCAGGAAGGCCTTGAAAAATCTCTGTCTAAACCATCTCAGAGATTTGCGTCTTTCTCAAGAAGTAATTAAACCATCAAATGTGCAGATTCTAATGGTACAATCCTCTCCTGGTATTCAGCCATATCTAACTTTCTTCCTAACCAACCATGAAAAATATGTTTTGACCAGGTTTCGTTTTAATTCTTTTTTTCGCCTTGCTATTTTCCCCAATGAACTGAACTGGTCGCATGATCTGATTAAATGTCCTTGCGACAGATTATCATCCCAGTCCACAATGCACGTAACCTTGTTCTGCCGATATTACGAGCAACCCCGCAAGCGTTGGATTATTCCCATTCTTCGCGAAATGGGCTTGAGAACTTGTCGGCCTGCTTACTTGGCCTTGCAGTTACTAGATTCTCAAAACACCGCTAAATGTGTAGCCAGCTTCTTAAAATCATGTTTAAAAATTCGCTGTAAAGTTTGAGCTACTGATTACACGTTGCCACGCTTCTTTGCACACCATTTTTAACAATCATTTTTGTACTAAAATGTTTTTTAATACTCAACAGTCTTTATCGGTTTCATAATATTGTGATTTAAACATGTACTGTAATTGTATTTATGTACTTTTTATGGCTTTGTCACGTAAAAACCGAATTAAAGTTTTGAAAAAAAAAAAAAAAAAACCCTCTCTACGTGCACCATTTTTTCTTTCTCCATTCTTTTTCGGGGCACTACTTTGTGTAAATATTGTCCAGAAGTTTGCTGGATTCTGAACATTCCTTTGGGTGTTCAATATGAATAAATAATATTGAGTAGAACCTTACAGTGTAAGCAGTTTAATACGTTTGCATTAACAATTGTTCTTTATAAATGTGTCCCACTTGAGCACTGAGCCTGTTCACTAGTGTTTTTGTTGCACCGCGGTCGAAATTGTTGCATGATTCATTATAATGCTTCATTGTTGTGTTCTCTGTTTTAACATTCACAGCTATTTCTAGAGCGCATTTATCTTTAAATTACGTCCAATGACTAGTCCACTTAGGGAAATATGTGCTACTGCATTGTGAAAATATTTAATAACCAGAAGGAAGCACTGGTTTTGAATATTTGTATGTGCCCCAGGCTCTTGTAGATACTGGGTTGTCCCTTCTTATCAGCATACAGCATGAGGTAGGCCACGCACTTGTGTACCTTACTAGATTCTCCAAGCTACCACTTTTCAAGACCAGATTTTCAAATTTGGGATCGATATCCTATAATGTAACACTTTGATAATAAATCACCAATTGGTATGTTTAAAATTTAATATTATAACAAACCTTTATGTCTTAATCAGGTTAGTAGTTTTTTACTCCGCTGCACTTTAGTTTCTGGTTATGTCTTCCTGTAGCTCCACAAGGTGCTAATGAGTGTACGCTTGTGGTTAACAAATAACCTCATAATAATATTAGTGGATCAGTGGGTGAGATTGGAGTGGAGTGGGAGACCTCTAAAGTTGTAACCAGCAGTGGCAATTAGCCAAGGATGTGTGCAGTGCCCACACCAATATGCCTGCCCTGTTATCTCAAAGAAAAACTTGCCATATTGCTGAAATCGTGGCTTTGTTTGGATCATAGGGAATATGTTGCTTCAATCTGACAAGCTCATTGACATGCATCTGTGCTCTGGGAATGGTACAGAAACCTGACAAGACTGTGAGAAGCATTGCCAGCACCCCAAATTTAAGGTGTTACTCTCTACTGAAGAAGGACAAATATCCTGAAACACGTCTAGAGATATGCAGCATTGGAACAACTAACAATGACTACTAACAATACAGATCTTCACACCCTCCTATGGTCCTGCTAAAAAATAGCTCAATATTGGCAAGATATCCCGGACACCAGAATTGAAGGTATCCACGGCAAAGGATTGGATAGCTGGGAGGGTGGTGCTCTCAGCATATACAAGCATCATAAAATCAATAGAGTGCTGTCTCGGTTTGCTGACCTGGTGCTCCTTTTAGCTAAAAGAGCAATAATCATGAAATGGTGTGCACAGTTGCTCCTTCTGGCGTCCTGGTGCTGGAATGTGCTGGGCTGTAGGATGGAAGCCGAAAGCACAGAAATCCGATGAGAGAAGGCAAGAGGCCTCCAAAAACATCCTATATCAATGAAAGGTTAATATTGCTTCAAAGGATTATCAAGGATGATGCCCAGCAGGGTGGGGCGTGACTTGGCCGGCTGCAAGATGGCTGAACTCTGAGTGGGCTCTGCCGGCCAAGCTCTCTTATCCACCACCATCCTGCAGGCATTCATACTTCACCCGCACCAAAACTGGATTTCCGGACTTTGGGGGGCACTGTGCATCTATTGCCCCAACTCCTGCGCTTCTACCTGCTTCCCCGGTGGAGCTACATACCTTGTGGCTAGCGCTGTGCACACTCGCCGGGAGGCCGCTCCTGTTTCCTCCGGAGCTGTGTGTGCCTGGGGAGCTCTGCTGGGATGGCGGAGTCTCCTGGGACCTTGTGCTGCTGTCAGCAGTGAGTGGCGCTATCGCTGGGGGGGTCGCTGGCGGGGTTGGGGGCCATCTGCTGTGCAGTCTGGTCCGAGGGCGCCACGGCCTGGTTCCGGCCTTGCGCTACACCCCACCTCGTGAGAGTGCCGTGGTGCCTGGGCCGGGCTGAGGGAGCGGCGGCCCCCCCGTGCTCCCCCGTTGGTCTTCTCCCCCCTCTGGTGTGCTCTTGCCGCGGGATCCCGCTCCTCTCCTGCTGCGTGGTGCTGGGGGAGCCGCCCACCCTTGCGGCCTGGTTGACATGAAGTCTCCTGCATCCGCCTCACACTGAGGCCTGCCAGGGACTCTCTGCCTCCAGCTCCGTGGCCTGCTCCTGGGGGCGCGGCGGGGAGGACTCCTGCCGATCCCATGCCTGAAACCTTCACGGGCCGCAACTGATGCTGCCTTGGCCGCCCCTGGACACGCCTGGCTGGTCATGCTGGGCCTTGGCACTTGACTCTGGGACCAGAGAGGCCCCCCCCCCAGGCCTATTACTTCTGCAGCGGTTTCCTGTTCTGGCATATACCTGGGGGCTTCTGGGCCTCGTGTGCAAATTTTGCCTGCGCCTCCCCTGTTGACTTGCTAACTGATACACTGCTCCCCGAACTATCCTCAGGCCCTCTGCTGCGGCTGCTCGGGGCCAGCCTGGTGCCTCACACCAGCTTCAAACTTGGGCACATCAACCACTGGAGTGTGCCCCTCTATTCTTCTCTGCTCCCCGTAATTTTGTGCCACTCATCCATACACCGCGGAGTTTCTTGGGTACCGCATCTGCACTAGCCCCGGCACCACCTGCATGCCGTCTGCGCCTGGGTCTGTCTACACCGATTTGTGCTCCGATCCCTCCTCTTACTTCACATGCCGGTGGCAGCTAGGCTAAAGACTGTATAGCCAGCACCCATCCTATACCTCTGGTTGCCGGCAGCTGGGACTGTCTTGTTTCTGGTTCCCAGATTGTTTTCCCCATTTGACTCTGTGCTACTGGCCGCTGATTGATAGCGAATCTCCCCCCATTTTCAGCTCTTCTCCCACCCCGCGTGGTCTGGTGCCCACCTGGAGTGCTCATCACTATGGGGAAATCTGACCCTAAGCAGCCCAAGATCGCCTTTGAACATAGAAGATCCTCACGCCAGGACTGTGCGGTCTCAGACGCAGCCGACTCCTCTGTCACGATGGAACCCCCCCAGCTGAGATGACGACCTAAAGACGATTATGCTGGAGGTAAAGTCGACCGTCACCGGAATCGCATCCCAGCTTGATCAACTATCGGCTCGTCTTGACTCAGTGAAGGCTCGTGTTGACTCTCATGACAACAGACTGCTCCATGTTGAATCCAGGGTGTCGGACGCCTAGAACGCGGCCACCCAGTACAGGCAGAAATTACTCCAGATGGACAAGATCCTGGCCATAATTCGGGAGAAAAACGAGGATTTATAAATCCACTTCCGTTGGAGTAATCTTCGCATCACGGGCCTTCCGGATTCCACCAACATCTCCAAAATGGAATACTTCATCGAGCAACCAGTAAAGGAACTCTTCGAGGACGTTCTATCCCAGTTCTTTGTCGTGGAACGTGCTCACCGCTCCCTTGGCCTGCGTCCTGGCCTGCCACCCCGCCCCATAGTGGCGAAAATCCTGAATTTCCACGATCGTGATGCTATCCTCCGGGCGGCGCGCGACAACGGCACCATCAAGCCCCAGGGTAAGAATGGGTGAATTTTGCGGATCTGCGGTCCGCGAATTCGTGCGAAATCGCCCAAAAATCCGCGAGTTTGCGGATTTTCCTGCGAACTCGTGGATTTTTTTGCGATTTGCATAATCTATTACTGGAGTACTTTCTACTGGCTAATCCAGTAAGTGCTATCTTGTTGGGTAAATGTATAGTGCTTTCCCTTCACTACAGCTGCGTAACGTGCCAGAAGAGTTGTCTCCAGTGACCATGGGTGTGTTACTATGCCATCACGCCGAATGGCGCAGGGGTCCCTTCAGTGAGCTGTCCATCATAGTGGGTAAATGGCGGGAAGACGGTGCACCCTGCTAGTGTGTGGGGCGGGGCCAAACGGGCGGGCTTCTATGCAAGTTCATATGCCTCTTGTGTGTATAACAGGTCAGAGACCGATCAGAGCAGCAGACAAGGAGAAATAAGCTCCTGGTCACAGGAACTGCACAGGGATTGCGCTTTTGAAAGTGAAGGATGCACTTTGCTTCCTTCACTTTCACGAGCGCAATCCCTGTGCAGTTCCTGTGACCAGGAGCTTCTTTCTCCTCGTCTGCTGCTCTGATCGGTCTCTGACCTTTTATACACACAAGAGGCATGTGAACTCGCATACAAGCCCCCCCCCCGTTTGGCCCCACACAGAAACGGTAGCCATGGGGAGAAAGCACACCTGCCCAACCTCGACAAAGCTCACGATTGTTTTTGGGCTGATGAATGCGTTACTGAATTTGAGCATCAACTCGGGCACCTGCTTTATTTATGTCTGTTAGTGCTTCCTGTTGAGGCTTAATTTTTTTGACAGGAGGATCGTGCCAGAATGAACCCTGCCCTTCATATTTATCCAAGAAGACGCCATTGTATTGTGCGATACCTCTACTCAACTGGAGTACTTTCTACTGGCTAATCAGTAAGTGCTACCTCGTTGGGTAAATGTATAGCGCTTTTCCTACACTACAGCTGCGTAAAGTGCCAGAATAGTTGTCTCCAGTGACCATGTGTGTGTTACTATGCCATTGCGCCAAAGGGCGCAGGGGTCCCTTGAGTGAGCTGGCCATAACAAAAAAAATCCGCCCGCTCTGGAATTTGCGAATTTCGGCAATTTCGGGAGATTCAACAACATAATGGCTTTGTAGTATTTTCTAGCCAATTGTCAGACTGGACATGATTCCTTGTGTAAATAATAATGTAGATGTGTATAATGTCATTACCTGTTCTTCCTTATTGAACCCTCTCTACGTGCACCATTTTTTCTTTCTCCATTCTTTTTCCGGGCACTACTTTGTGTAAATATTGTCCAGAAGTTTGCTGGATTCTGAACATTCCTTTGGGTGTTCAATATGAATAAATAATATTGAGTAGAACCTTACAGTGTAAGCAATTTAATACGTTTGCATTAACAATTGTTCTTTATAAATGTGTCCCACTTGAGCACTGAGCCTGTTCACTAGTGTTTTTGTTGCACCGCAGTCGAAATTGTTGCATGATTCATTATAATGCTTCATTGTTGTGTTCTCTGTTTTAACGTTCACAGCTATTTCTAGAGCGCATTTATCTTTATATTAGGTCCAGTGACTAGTCCACTTAGGGAATTATTTGCTACTGCATCGTGAAAATATTTAATAACCAGAAGGAAGCACTGGTTTTGAATATTTGTATGTGCCCCAGGCTCTTGTAGATACTGGGTTGTCCCTTGTTATCAGCATACAGCGTGAGGTAGGCCACGCACTTGTGCACCATACTAGATTCTCCAAGCTATCACTTTTCAAGACCAGATTTTTAAATTTGGGATCGATATGCTATAATGTAACACTTCGATAACAAATCACCAACTGGTATGTTTAAAATTTAATATTATAATAAACCTTTATGTCTTGCTTGTACATTTTGAAAATTTGCCACTGATCTGAGTCCACGCTCTTCAGACTCACTAAAGTTCTGTATTCCAAAGGTCAAGCAAAATAGATGAGGTCTCAAAGCATCGAAATTCAAAGAGCAATGCTTCAAAGTTCCATCCTCTTTGAATTAAGGAAATAACTGAGGGCCATATTATCAAGAAAGGGAGATACATTATCGCCGCTTTTGTCGGCAGGAAACTGCCGCTAAAGCGGCGATAATGGGCTTGATAATATGGCCTTGTGAATTCCCATAGAAGCCCAGGTTATGGTGTTAACCTGGGCTTCTATGGGAATTCACAAGGCCATATTATCAAGCCCATTATCGCCGCTTTAGCGGCAGTTTCCTGCCGATAAAAGCGGTGATAATGTATCGCCCTTTCTTGATAATATGGCCCTGAATCTTTTGAGGTTTATTTCAAATGGAAGCATATCGAACCCATGTATGTTAATCAGGTTAGTAGTTTTTTACTCCGCTGCACTTTAGTTTCTGGTTATGTCTTCCTGTAGCTCCACAAGGTGCTAATGAGTGTACGCTTGTGGTTAACAAATAACCTCATAATAATATTAGTGGATCAGTGGGTGAGATTGGAGTGGAGTGGGAGACCTCTAAAGTTGTAACCAGCAGTGGCAATTTGCCAAGGATGTGTGCAGTGCCCATACCAATATGCCTGCCCTGTTATCTCAAAGAAAAACATGCCATATTGCTGGAATCGTGGCTTTGTTTGGATCATAGGGAATATGTTGCTTCGATCTGACGAGCTCATTGACATGCACCTGTGCTCTGGGAATGGTACAGAAACCTGACAAGACTGTGAGGAGCATTGCCATCATCCCAAATTTAAGGTGTTATTCTCTACTGAAGAAGGAAAAATATCCTGAAACACGTCTAGAGATACGCAGCATTGGCACAACCAACAATGGTGAATACTAACAATTCAGATCTTCACCTCCTCCTATGGTCCTGCTAAATCTTAGCTCAATATTGGCAAGATATCCCGGAAACTAGAATTTAAGTTATCCACTGCAAAGGATTGGATAGCTGAGAGGATGGTGCTCTCAGCATATACAAGCATCATAAAATCAATAGAGTGCCGTCTCGGTTCGCTGTCCTGGTGCTCCTTTTAGCTAAAAGAGCAATAATCATGAAATGGTGTGCACAGCTGCTCCTTCTGGCATCCTCATGCTGGAATGTGCTGGGCTGTTGGATAGAAGCCGAAAGCACGGAAATCCGATGAGAGAAGGCAATAGGCCTCCACAAACATCCTATATCAATGAAAGGTTAATCTTGCTTCAAAGGATTATCAAGGATGATGCCCAGCAGGGTGGGGCGTGGCTTGGCCGGCTGCAAGATGGCTGAACTCTGAGTGGGCTCTGCCGGCCAAGCTCTCTTATCCGCCACCATCCTGCAGGCATTCATACTTCACCCGCACCAAAACGGGATTCCTGGACTTTGGGGGGCACTGTGCATATGTTGCCCCAATTCCTGCGCTTCTACCTGCTTCCCTGGTGGAGCTACATACCTTGTGGCCGTTGTGCAAACGCGCTGGGAGGCCGCTCCTGTTTCCTCCGGAGCTGTGTGTGCCTGGGGAGCTATCCTCCTGGCGGCGCGTGACAGGGGCACCATCAAGCACCAGGGAAACACCCTCTCTTTCTACCCGGATTATACCCTCACTGTTCAAGCTGCCAGGAGAGAGTTTCTGCCTGGCAAGCGCATCATTCAGAAGCATGACGTCTCATACTCCCTAGCCTACCCGGCGAAGTTGAGGGTCCGGCAGGGTTCCAAGACACTTATCTTTCCTAACCCGAGGGAGGCCCTGGCTTTCGTTAAGAGACTGGAAAAAGAAACTCGATCCTCCCCTCCCAAGTGTCCACTTGAACGCGCTGACCACCTGAGTGACAATGATTGACTGTGTGGACAATGGTTCTTTGATTAAACTGTTATCTGTCTTAGATGCCGCTTCCCAACCTAAGCTTAGCCACCCTGCTTCTTTGCAGGGGTGTCCGCCGAGTCCTGCCATGCCCCCACTGAGATGATTCCCACTATTATTGATGTGTTGTCCCCTCCAAGTTGTGGGTCCCCGGGGCGGAGTGGGTGGTCTTCTCAGCCTGATTGGGGGGGTTGGAGTGGGTGCGGGTGGGTGGGTTTCTTCCTGTTTGGGTTGGTGGGGATGTTTTGGGGTGGTGGGTGGTCTGGGTAGTGGGTTCCTTCTCGGCTAGTGGGACTGTGTTTGCTGTTTTTCACTGTATTGGGTCTCTTATGGGGGATCCTTGTTCCTCTACTGGGGCTGTGGCTTTATTTCACCAATGTATTTTTGTTCGATATTGCTTCCACATGTATGGTTCTTGACACTGCATTGTGCTTCCTGCATCATCTAGCTTCAAGTCGATCGTTATCCGCATTAAGTCTTGTCTGCTGCACTGCACTGTGCTCCTTGATTTGTTCTGTTTGCGTTGATTGGTCATATATTGTTGACCAACATGTTGCTCCGCTGGTCCCTCCTTCCCCTTATAAGCTGCGCCTCCTGTGGTTTGGTCCGTGTGGCGCTATCACTTCTCACCGGTGCATTCTGCTCTCTGAGCCATACCCGTCAGTTAAATGCTTGCGCTCCTCTCCAGCACTGCTCTGTTTGTGGAAATCCCCCGAGAGCCATTTCTATTTGCTCGCGCTGCTTTTTACCTGTGCTGCTTCCTGCTGCATTCTGTCTTTCCTGCTGCTTATGTGCGCCGTGATTGTCTGCGTAGCTTGCTGTCTGCGCTGCGCTATGCTGCCCTTTGACCTGCCCTCTTATGGCTGACATTGTCTGCTGGACGTGGAATGTCCGGGGCATGAATGACCACTACAAGGCCCGACTGACTCACTCACACTTACAGCGACATAAAGTTGATATATGTCTCTTACAGGAGACGCACCTGTTGCCCGGATCTGTATCCAGACTCCTATCCCGTTATTGGGTGGAATCCCACTCCTCCACCTACTTGTCGTAGCCAGGGGAGTCTCAATTCTGATGGGCCGGGGCCTCCCTTGGCAGACTGCCTGGGTACTCCTCAATCCGGAGGGCAGATATGTGATCCTCCATAGTTTACTACTAGCTCAGCCCGTAACGATTGCCGCAGTCTACGGCCCCAACTCGGACGACTCGGAATTTTTTTATCACATCTGGCACCACATCTCCTCCTGCGGCCCCACAGGAGTGGTCTGGGGGGGAGATTTTAATGTCACTCTATCGGCGACCTTGGATCGGTCAGGCTCCTATACGTCCCATCCGCGTGCAGCTGTAGCTCTCACGTCTATTTTAACTGATAACGCTCTTTACGACGCTTGGCGCCATTTCCGCCCGATGCTCGGGAGGGGACCTGCTTCACTGGCGTGAGGGGCTGTTGGATGCGAATTGATTTTTGGCTGACCTCGTCGGACGTTCTGTTTTGGCTCGCCGATGCAGTGGACATGGCTCGCACCTTCTCTGATCATGCGCCTGTCCAGATTCGCCTCAGGCCACCTCATTTCCCGTGACGGGCCTTCACTTGGGGTCTCCCCCTAACGCCCTCCGGGACTCTGCGTTTTGTGCGGACATCCAAACCGTGATTACCAATTATTTTGCTTTAAACACGGGTTCCGTTGACTCCGCCTCCACCTTATGGGAACGATTTAAGGCTGTCATTCGGGGCTAATGTATTTCTAAACAGGCCGGCATCCTTCGCTCCAGTCGTACCACTCTGGCTAAGCTCGAGGAGGAAATGAAGGACCTGGATGCTGCCCAGGCAGCACACCCCAGTCCTGAGACGCTGGCGCTATTACGCCCAAAACACACTGAATTCTCGGATGAAGCTGGCCGTGAACTGTCTTTTTTAAACAGAGAGGGTCCGGCGCGTCGCTATGGTGAGGGGGACCGTCTGGGGCGTACTCATGCCAACCTTCTTCATCCGCCACGAGCTGCCTCCTATATAAAGGGCCTCGGCGATGGTGTCCCGGACTGGATTACCTCCCCGGAGGACATAAAATCTCGCTTTCTTGATTTTTATTCACAACTCTATTCTGCCGGTACTCCTCTGCCGCGGGATGATTTTGATCAATACTTTGAATCTATCGCGCTGGTCTGGCTGGAAGACTACCACTGTGAATTCTTCGATGAACCATTTTCCTGGGAGGAAATACTGACTGCCATCAATAGTCTACCTGGAGACAAGGCCCCTGGCCTGGATGGCCTGCCAGCCTCGTTCTATAAAACGTTCGTCGATCTCTTGGAGCCACATCTGGTGGCTATGTATAATGAATCTTTTGATACCGGTCTCTTCCCGCCATCCCTGTGTGAGGCGTTAATAACCTTGCTTCTTAAACCCGACAAGCCTTCTGACCGTCGCGACTCCTACCGCCCCCTTGCCCTTATAAACATAGATAATAAAATGTTTGCTAAATTGATCACCTCCGCCTTCTTTTACTCATGCCCACCATTGCTCTCCCCGATCAATCAGGTTTCATTCCCAGTAGGGCAACCTCGCACAACCTCCGTACTATCTTCTCAGGTTTGCATCAAATGAATCCTAACCTTCTGGCGGTGGCTGCCCTGTTGGACGCCATCGATACACTGGAGTGGCCCTTTTTATTTGACATCTTGGCGCGCATGGGCTTCAGTGAAATCTTTCTGCATAAGGTTAAACTCATTTACACCAATCCCTCTGCATGTCTCCGCATTAAGGGTCAGGTCTCTGACCCTATTAGTATTGTTCGTGGCACACGCCAGGGGTGCCCGTTATCGCCCATGCTCTTTGCCATCACAATGGAGACCCTGGTCTCCAGGCTTCGGCAGCACCACACCCACAGGGGTATTGGCTTCTAGTCTCGCTCCCTGCTTGGCTCAATGTACGTGGACGATGTTACCCTATATGTCCGCCATCCCCAGGCGAACCTCAGCCCCTTGGTCCGGGAAATCATTTGTTTTGGCGGGCTTTTGGGCATCCAGGTGAACTGGAGCAAGTCTGTTCTGTTCCCCTTGACAGATGCCACAGTGCCATTCCCACCTGACTTTCCGTTCGTGTGGGATTCTGGCCCCACAAGCTATCTGGGCATCTGGCTGAGCAGGGACCTGGATTAACTGTGGTGGTCTAACTTCGGGTGTGCGGTGGACTTGCTGGAATCCAGGTTTTCATCGTGGTGCCGACTTCTGCCATCCTTGGCGGGCCGAACCGCAATCGCCAAAATGGTGGTCCTTCTTAAATGTCTCTATCTGTTTCTCAACATCCCTATCCCTCTCACCTCCCACTCCTTTTGCAAATTACACTCCCTAATCATTTCGCTTGTTTGGGCGGGTAAACAGCCAAAAGTAGCTTATGATGGATCACTGACATAATATAGAATGACAAAATATAGACTTACCAAAATATAGTCACCAAAATATAGAATGCCAAAATATCGAATTCCTATCTACAAACAGGTAAGTACAAAAATATCGAATCCAAAATATAGTCTGTAAAAAATATAGTCAGTCAAAATATCGATTTTTTTTAAATGTCTTAAAAGTAATTTAAAATTAATGAAATAATAAATATAATTAACTAAAACATACTTAAAAATACTCAAATGTCCTTAAAATTAAGATATAATTAATTTAAGTTATTAATAAAAAATGTACAATATTTTACCGTAGGATACCAGGAGGGTAACATTTAATATTACCACTCCAGTGAGTGCAACAGTAGGGAAAGCGTTGGATAGCGCAGGGGTAAAAAATACTATTCCCACTTCAGTGAGTGCAACAGTAGGGAAAGCGTTGGATAGCGTAGGGGTAAAACATACTATTCCCATTCCAGAGAGTGCAACAGTAGGGAAAGCTTTGGATAGCGTAGGGGTAAAAATTACTATTCCCACTCCAGAGAGTGCAACAGTAGGGAAAGCGTTGGATAGCGTAGGGGTAAAAAATACTATTCCCACTCCAGTGAGTGCAACAGTAGGGAAAGCGTTGGATAGCGTAAGGGTAAAAATTACTATTCCCACTCCAGAGAGTGCAACAGTAGGGAAAGCGTTGGATAGCGGGAGGGTAAAAAATACTATTCCCACTCCAGTGAGTGCAACAGTAGGGAAAGCGTTGGTTAGCGTAGGGGCAAAAAATACTATTCCCACTCCAGAGAGTGCAACAGTAGGGAAAGCGTTGGATAGCGTAGGGGTAAAAATTACTATTCCCACTCCAGAGAGTGCAACAGTAGGGAAAGTGTTGGATAGCGTAGGGGTAAAAAATACTATCCCCACTCCAGTGAGTGCAACAGTAGGGAAAGCATTGGATAGCATAAGGGTAAAAATTACTATTCCCACTCCAGAGAGTGCAACAGTAGGGAAAGCGTTGGATAGCGGGAGGGTAAAAATTACTATTCCAACTCCAGAGCGTGCAACAGTAGGGAAAGCGTTGGATAGCGTAGGGGTAAAAATTACTATTCCCACTCCAGAGAGTGCAACTGTAGGAAAAGCATTGGATATTGGAAGGGTAAAAATTACTATTTCCACTCCAGAGAGTACAACAGTAGGGAAAGCATTGGATAGCGTAGGGGTAAAAATTACTATTCCCACTCCAGAGAGTGCAACAGTAGGGAAAGCGTTGGATAGCGTAGGGGTAAAAAATACTATTCCCACTCCAGAGAGTGCAACAGTAGGGAAAGCGTTGGATAGCGGGAGTGTGAAAATTACTATTCCCACTCCAGATAGTGCAACAGTAGGGAAAGCTTTGGATAGCGTAGGGGTAAAAATTACTATTCCCACTCCAGAGAGTGCAACAGTAGGGAAAGCGTTGGATAGCGTAGAGGTAAAAAATACTATTCCCACTCCAGAGAGTGCAACAGTAGGGAAAGCGTTGGATAGCGGGAGGGTGAAAATTACTATTCCCACTCCAGTGAGTTTAACAGTAGGGAAAGTAATGATTTAATATATTATTAAAAATAAATTAAATATCAATACCAATAAAACATTAATTGAAATTAATAACCAATTTAATATTATGTAATAATTAATTAGAAATACAACTACATATTAGTTATTAAAAATTAATAACCTATTCATAATTATTTAACAACTAATTCATTTTCAATAACAAAAACTAATTAATATTAAAATTAATGCCAATTAAAAATTAACAGTAAATTAATTATCAATACACAAAAAGTATTTTTAATATGTAATTAATTACAATTACATTACTTCCCACCCTATTCCCCTATAAACCCACATCCCACTACAGAAAATACATTAATACAATTATCATAATTATCAAATATTTAATTAATACAAAATAATTACCAATTAATAAAAATTAATTGCCAATTAATAGAAATTAATTACCAATTAAAAATTAATTAACAATAAATTTAAAATCAATACCAATAAATGAAAACAAAATTTACTGAATTACTATTAAATTACTTCCCACCCTATTCCCCTATAAACCCACAACCCGCTACAGAAAATAAATTTAGAAAATTAACATAATTAACAATTAATCAATTAATACAAATTAATTGGCAATTAATAAAAATTAATTACCAATTAAAAAATAACAATAAATTCAAAATGAATACCAATAAATAAATACAAATATTTAATTAATTACAATTAAATTACTTCCCACCCTATTCCCCTATAAACCCACAACCCGCTACAGAACTAGAAAGCAAAATTTAATTAAAAATTATTAATAATTGCTAAAAATTAATATTTAATTTAATATAATTAAATTACTTCCCACCCTATTCCCCTATAAACCCACAACCCGCTACAGAATTAAATTACGCGAAAATTAAATAACATAAAATTCATTACTTAAAATACATTAAACATACATTACAAAAATTAATATACACTTTTCACACATATACTAACATACAAAACACTTAAAAAAAATTGATATTATTACAAAATCGATATATTTAATGCCTATATTGTATACTTCGATATTTTGACTTCTATATTTTGAAAATCGATATTACTTACCTTAAATTCGATATTTTTAACCACTATATTGTGTCCATTCGATATTTTGTCTATTCTATATTTTTACTTCTATAATATGTCCATTCTATGTTTTGGAATCGATATTATGACTGTTTACCCTTATGATGTCCTTACTCTCCCCATGTCTGCCGGTGGGATGGGCACGCCTGACTTCAGGATCTATCCTTGTGTGCCCAGGCCAGCTTCCTGCATTTTTGGATTCACCCTACCCCTTATTAGCCTCACATCGCAGTCGAGATGGATGTAGCTTCTCACTGGCCTTTATCCACGGCTCTGTTCGCGCCTGTGGTTCGCCCTCTGGCGGAAGTCGACACGGTCAAGACGCTGCGATTGGCCTGGTCTGGCCTGCATCAGCTTTCTAGCATCCCTCGGCTTTCTGCCAACTCCGTGCCAATAGTGAACCACCCAGATTTCCCCTCGCTTCAGTCTTCCAGCATGTCTAGACATGCGACGCGGTTGGGTTTGAGGACGGTTGACAATTTATACCCAAAGAACACCTTCTACTCTCTTCCTGACTCATCAGGGCAGTTGGACGCGCTCTTATTCTACCAGCTGCGTGCCACTTGTCGGAAATTGCACCCCACATTCCCTCAGCCCCGCCCACCATGCCGGCTCTGGATTTCATATATACTTCCCCGTCGCTGCACAAATTAGTCACCAAACTATACGCTCTCACCCTGATGTCCGCCCCCGTTTCCTCAGATCATGTGGGGGAGGCATGGGGTGAGGGTCTCGGTATTGACATTTCGCGGGCTGACTGGCTATATTGCTGTAATCAGACGAAAAAGCTGTCACCGAATTACTGTCTCCGTCTGATCCATTTTAAATATTTGCACAGGCTGTACCGCACCCCAGTGCAGCACCACAGGCTCGGGCTAATTCCTGGGGATAATTGTGTGAGTTGCGCTGCCCCCGCCGCGGACTTTGCCCACTTAGCGTGGCTATGCCCTAAGGTCTCTGAGTACTGGCGGGTGGTGTGTTCTCCCATCTCTGACATCACCAGTGTTGCAGTGCACCCTGATCCACCCCTGTGCCTTGTCGGCTTTGTTAGATTCTGTCCTGATGTTTCTCAACGTCTGATCTCGATGCTGCTGGTCCTTGCTAGGCGCAGGGTGGCCATGTGTTGGGGCCATCGGTCTGCCCCCAAAGCTGAGAGTTGGTTGGAGGATGCCTCTCGGTGCCAGACTCTCCTATCGGAGTTCTGGGATTTAATGCCTGCTGGATCTCGTCGAAGTTGACATTTGGGGCCCTCTTGTTACTTATCTCCTTTCCCGTTACCACCCCAGTGGCGCTGCCTCTCCTGCGCTCCCCGTCGGCCCTGTGTCCGCGGCGGCGCTGGTCAGTGACTGCTCTCTCCCTTTCATAAGTGCCCCCTCTCTTTTCTTAGTTCCCCCACTGATGTTGGTATTTTGTGTGTGTTCCTCCTGGGGGGGAGGGACCCTGGTGCAGTTGAGCTGTGCTTTCCAGTTTCATGTTTATTTTTCAAAAATTTGCTACAAGATGTAATCTACTTGTTACCGCTTGACCTGATCTGTATTTTGTCGATTTGAGCTGCGGTATTGCACGGTGTATTGTGTCTGCCATGATTTTTCCCAATAAAGGTTTTTGGAAAAAAAAAAGATGATGCCCAGCTGCCATGAGAACACAACTTGACACTTCCCAGTGGGTCTCCTGGCAACCCCATACTGGTATACAGCGTCCTGGTGCCCCACTCTGGCTCCCAACCAGCATTTTCCCTCCGCTCTTCTAATTTGTGCAGACCTTGCCGCACTGCCCGTACTGCCCCTCCGTTCCCGTGTCGCCCCCTAACCCCCCCAATAGCAGAAGCCTTCTACTTGCCTGTCTTCTAGTGCCTATGTCAAGCCAATTTGTTCGCCCTAGTTTATTTCACTTCTGATTTTTTTCCTAAGATTTTTTTATATAGTAAAAGATTACTATTGTTCTATGCATACAGTGATATGTTCATTTTCAGTGTCTCTGCAATCGATGCTTATTCACTGTGTATAAAAGAGGATGATGGACGGAGCGTTTGAGCAAATCAAACACTCACCCCCAGTCAAAAGATCTGGGTTTAATCCATCACCATTCTTTAGCCCACTCAGCCACCCCATTTCAGACATGGCTATATGCAAATCAGTCTGACCCTGTGCCTTATGGGAACAGTCCAGCCCGAACTGCCAAGCCATGTCTTCCATGGACCGGAAACAAGCATCCTGGGACCGGTTTCGGATTCATAATCCTCATCAGTCAGGCTATCTTGAATCCAGTGGCCAAGTGAGCAAGGGACTCACGTCTGAGCATACCCTGCCACACTTAGGGCGAACAAAGCGATACAAAAGGGGATGATGGACGGAGCGTTTGAGCAAATCAAACACTCACCCCCAGTCAAAAGATCTGGGTTTAATCTATCACCATTCTTTAGCCCACTCAGCCACCCCATTTCAGACATGGCTATATGCAAATCAGTCTGACCCTGTGCCTTATGGGAACAGTCCAGCCCGAACTGCCAAGCCATGTCTTCCATGGACCGGAAACAAGCATCCTGGGACCGGTTTCGGATTCATAATCCTCATCAGCCAGGCTATCATGAATCCAGTGGCCAAGTGAGCAAGGGACTCACGTCTGAGCATACCCTGCCACACTTAGGGCGAACAAAGCGATACAAAAGGGGATGATGGACGGAGCGTTTGAGCAAATCAAACACTCACCCCCAGTCAAAAGATCTGGGTTTAATCCATCACCATTCTTTAGCCCACTCAGCCACCCCATTTCAGACATGGCTATATGCAAATCAGTCTGACCCTGTGCCTTATGGGAACAGTCCAGCCCGAACTGCCAAGCCATGTCTTCCATGGACCGGAAACAAGCATCCTGGGACCAGTTTCGGATTCATAATCCTCATCAGCCAGGCTATCTTGAATCCAGTGGCCAAGTGAGCAAGGGACTCACGTCAGACGTGAGTCCCTTGCTCACTTGGCCACTGGATTCAAGATAGCCTGGCTGATGAAGATTGTGAATCCGAAACCGGTCCCAGGATGCTTGTTTCCGGTCCATGGAAGACATGGCTTGGCAGTTCGGGCTGGACTGTTCCCATGAGGCACAGGGTCAGACTGATTTGCATATAGCCATGTCTGAAATGGGGTGGCTGAGTGGGCTAAAGAATGGTGATGGATTAAACCCAGATCAGTTGACTGGGGGTGAGTGTTTGATTTGCTCAAACGCTCCGTCCATCATCCCCTTTTGTGTCGCTTTATTCACTGTGTATGACACTTTAAAAACTACATGGATATTGATTATAAAGCTTGTAACAGAAATGGTTTCTATAAATATTTTTAAAATGGAGAATACTAAAGATTTTCAACTAAAATTGTTAAATTGCACTTAATTTACCACGATGCATCTGGGTGAAATGTGTGCTGATTTGCTGGGCAGTGTGCTCCCTCCCCCCTTTTGGAATATGTTGCTAGGATGCATAATGATGCAGAGAGATCCAGCCGTATGTTGGCACAATTGACTAGAGTGGAAGGTGATGGGCAATTGCTATCGACATTAATGATGACATCTGTATGGGTAGTATGAAAATAAATACAAGTATTGGGGTTTAATATTCCTGTCTATACTCCCATTAGACACCAGTGACTCTGGCTACCCATTTGGGGGCAGAGCCCTTGCCGGTCCTTACTTCCGAGCTGAGGGAAGAATTTGATATATCAGTCATGCAAGCGAATATAGATAATGTCATAAGGATGTTGCCTGGCAGAAGGACCCGTACACTGATAGCTAAATCGTGGAATTATCTTCATTGTTTGAGTTCTTGCAAGCTTCAGGCTTATTTGAATTGAATAATTCCTCATTACTTTGAATAGATTACATCACGACCAGGGAAGCGTTGTTTGCAGTGGTTACCAAGCTCAGTGGACAAATTATCCTTCCGCACCCTAACAATGCTGAACTTTGGCTATGAGATATTGGCTAGGATTCTAGCAGCATGTATTGTGTTGTATTCCCAACGCAGACTTTATTATTATTTTTTTATGAAGCACATTTTGTAACTCGGGATATTGTTCCATATTATGAAAGGCCTTTCTTAAGGAACCGGTGTGCCAGTGATGGCACCAATGGACATTGAAAAGGCCTTTGATATTTTAGACTGGGATTCTCTCTTTCTCTCTATGCCCTCCCCTGAGCTATGCTCTCTGGGCCTCTGTAAAAATGGATACAGCTGCTCCATGCAGAATGGGTAGGTAACTTTTCTGGCTAGCAGGTTCAACAGGGCACATGGAAGGGCTGGCCATTGTCTACTTCGCTGTTTGCATTGAATATATAGCCCATGGCGTTCTATGTACAGGGATAGCCGAGACACAAAGACGGTTTTGATCCAGAGATGGGCGGTTGATTTGAATCTTGCCATCAGCAGAAGAGAATTTCCCTACCTCTATGCAGATCAGCACTGCATATGGATAGCAGTAAGCAATGAAGAAGCATGCAATGAGCGGAGACGCTGGTTATGCTCTCCCCACAAACTCTCAAGCTATTTCATTCTTGTGCAAGGAGATGCTTGTATGAAGGTGGGCTTTTGCTTACAGACGCGGGCTGCAGTGGAGTTGTATGTCAAAATATCAACAACAAAAAACATTGTGCAAAAATATTGAGGAACAAAATATTGAAAAGATAAGTCTATATAGGTAAGTATAGATTTGCTATTCTTAACTCCATTGGGAAAAGGTATACATTCGATCTTGACAAACAGAACCTGATCCAGACTTTTATCAGAGGAACGACTAGAAATAGAGACAAACCCGGAGCCCTAGTACAAGCAATAAAACTATGCCCCCCAGTTGGTATTAAAATACAGTTACAACAAAGCGCATCACATCCATCACACCCATTGACCCCAATGTCACTGCACCTGTTACACTAATGTTATTTACAGGTCTCCCAATTTCTCATTCCACTCATCTTTCCTTCTCGCCTCCCTATCTACACTCCACTCTCCTTTCATCTCCTTCATCCATTTAAAGCTTTTCTCTCTGTCTCCTTCATCAGTCTCTCCCCCCTTCTATCTCGTTCATCCTCATTCCTTCCTACCTTCTCCCATTAATTCTAGTACACTTCTCTTCCTTGCTCAATTTCTCATCCTTATCCCGTTTCTCTTTCAACCTCATTTCCTCCTTTTATTCCGTTCCTTTTCCTACCCTCCTCCCTGTTTTTCACCCTCTCCTTTTCTTTCATTCTTTTCCTATCTCTTCTTTATGTTCCCCTTATCCTCTACTCCCACTGTTCCCCTCCTCCTGAAAAGTAAATATAGATAAGCCCCTAGCATGATGCACTGCCTAAAATACAAAATCACAACAGGTAGCCTCTGAAATAACATTAGTTGGTGCAGGGCAGACTGTGCCCATTCCGACTCCTGGTTCCCACTGCATCGCACCGGCTGAACGAGTGATAGCTAGGCCCATGCTGCCATTCAACCCTGCTCTTGGTCTATTCCCACAGGGGGCATCAATATGACATTTTTTTTTATTTTTTTAAACAGATTTTTATTAATTTTTGGTCAAACATCTTACAACCATGCATCAGAGGTAGGTCTTCACCTCCATGGCTCTTGTCAGGACAAAAATCAACATTAGTCCGCATCCACTGTCCCTTTTCGATGCACCCTCCCCCTCTACCCCCATCCCCCCTTGTCAGTGCGACTCCTACTGCCTCCCCTACAGAGTGGTATAAACCTGTGTGCAGCAGCACCCAACTCCTTCGGGACAATCACAGTCGCAGCCCTCTGCAGTGCAATGACCCAGAATACGTCCAAAACATAACATGTGATCCTAGCGGTCCTTCGCTCCCTTCTAACAAGAGTACGTAAACCATCACATGCACCAGGGCGTTTGGGCCTAGCTGGCCTCACCTCCCGTGTGTACCCCCACACTCCCCGCCCTAGTCTCCAGCGCCTGACTCGCCGGTGTATCCATCTCGTCTCCCCCACTAGCTTCCACTGTTGATTGAAGGTCCGCCACCAGCGCACCCCACGCCCTGGCCGCATCCAGCGCTTTGTCATTAGAGGTGCGTCTGGCTAGCTGTAGTCTAAGAGTCCCTTCACTACTCGCCCATTGTTGGAAGCTCCCCCGCCACCTCAGAAAGCTGCCCCCCCCTGGACTTCCAGTGCATAGTGAGCTCCCTCTTGGCCATAATCAACCCCAAGTCAAAGAATTTACTAGTAATTTTTGTGGCTGGTGTGTGTGGGAACCATAGTAAGAGGCAAGCCCCCATGCTTACTTCAACTTGACGCCCCGTGACCTCATTCAAACATGTCATAACATCGGACCAGTATGCACCTAGCCCTGCGCAGGACCAAAACATATGACCAAAGTCAGCTCCCTCCGCGTTGCATCGAGGGCACGCTGAGTGAGCTCCTCCAAAGACCTGCTGGATTTTAACCGGCGTCAAACAAGCCCTGTGTAGCGTAAAATATTGGACCAACTGAAACCAAACATTGCGTGTGCCCTTCCAGGCCCGCCGCACGAGCTGTGGCCAGGTCGCCTCCGGTATCTGTCGGCCGAGGTCTCCCTCCCAGCGTTCCCTCAACCCATCCAGGGGCGGCGGTCCCTCCAACGCCAATCTCCTGTACAGGCAGGTGATAGCCTTAAAAGTGCCAGCGGCCATCGTGATGTATTGGCAGCCCAATGACGTGGGGGGTTCAGTCAGACCCATCTTCCAGTGTTTCTGGATTCCCGACACCAAAGCCGCATGTAACAAAAAGTCACCCCTCGGCAAATCAAAGGCGCTCTGCAGTTCGTGGAATGGCAACAAGGTACCATCTCTATACAGGTCCCCTATCATGTGGACCCCACGTTCCTCCCAGTCAGCCAGCGCTGACCAATCCCCGCCATGTGGGAGGGCGGTGCACATGCCCAGAGGGATCTCCGGGGCATACGGGGTGGTAAATCCCGCCCGTTTCTGGCTACGTAGCCAGCATTGGCGAAGGGTACTTTCCTCGAGAGTGAGCTGGTCCAGCCGAAGCCTCTGCTGAAGTACTATAAAGGACAAGACATGGTGCTGAATAATCCTGTCCTGTGGACCGTCTGGACCTCTAAACTCCCGCGCCACCGCCTGCGTGAGCCATTGCAGCTGTGCCGCCAGGTAGTACCATTCAAAATCTGGTACCGCCAGACCTCCTTCCTCCCGCGATCTGAGCAGGGTGTTCAGTGCCACACGCCTCCTACCGGAGCCCCAGATGAACCCTATCACCATCGACCGCAGCATCCTGAAGAAGGAAATCGGAATCCCCACTGGTAGCGTGCGATAAAAATAAAGCAGCCACGGGAGGACCACCATCTTTAACAACGCTATTCGTCCGGCCACTGACAGCGGAAGGGTACGCCAAAACCCCATACTGCCTCTAATGCCCCTCAATGCTCTGCCCACATTCCCCTCATATAGGAGCGAGTGGGTGTGGTAAATATAGACACCAAGGTATGGTAAGCACTCCTATTCCCATCGCAGTCCCTCCAGCACTGTGGGCTGGGCGCAACGCGGCGTCAGTGGGAATAAACAAGTCTTGGACCAATTAACATGCAGCCCCAACAATTCGCCAAACTCCCGGAGGAGGGCCCGTGCTCCTCGTACCGAGGTCTCCACGTCGGTCAAATATAGTAAGAGGTAGTCAGCATACAGGGAGATATAATGCCGATCCCCGCGCAGCAGCCCCCCCCCCCCATAATATCGATCTTGCCTGGCTCGTGCTGCCAGAGGCTTGATCGCCAACGCAAAGAGGAGCGGGGAAAGGAGCAACCCTGTTGGGTGCCTCTTTCCACCGAGCATGCCGCAGATATTGAGCGGCCCGTACGAACCCTGGCGGTAGCGGAGTAATACAGCAGCTGCGTCCAAAGGACGAAACCATCCCCTAACCCGCACCGACGAAGCACGCAAAACAAATACGACCACTCCACGCTATCGAATGCTTTTTCGATATCCACCGATAGCACTGCCGCGCCTGGTGGACCCTCCCTCTCGACTTCCATGACCCGTATCAGTCGCCGTATGCACGTCGAAGTGTTCCGCGTGGGAATGAAGCCCGACTGATCCGGGTGCACCAGCATACGCATGTGCACGGACAGCCGCGTGGCCAAGATCCTAATCAGTACCTTATAGTCCACAGTGAGCATCGAGAGCGGACGATAAGCCGTCCTCATGGTAGGTAGTACACCCTTCTTCAACAACGGCACTATGATCGCCTCTCTGGCCGATGGTGGCAGCCTGCCCAGTTCCCAGGCCTCGCCATACACCTGATGTAATTGAGGTGCCAGGAGGTCAATGTAGGAGGCGTAAAATTCCACCGGCAAACCGTCAGCCCCCGGCGTCTTTTTTCTGGCCATGTGCTTAACCGCTGCTCTAATCTCCCTCAAGGATATAGCAGCGCCCAGCGCGTTCCCCTGTTCTGTGGCTAACTGCGGTAACTGCGCCTCCTCCAAGAAGGTATCCAACCCAGCCGGAGGCGCCGTTAGCCTGCTCCATTAGAGCTCAGTGTAATAATCCAGAAACTGGTCTTTAATCTCTTTCTGCGAATGAACCAGGTCCCCCGAGGGCGTAGCCAGTGATAGTATCGGCGTGCCCCTAGTGTGCGGGTTGGCCAGCCACGCTAACAGCGTACCTACCCGATCTCTCTCAGCGTGCGCCCGGACATTGTACTCTCTGTAATCAAGGCAGCGAAGCCTCTCAACATGAGTGGCCACCCGCTCCCGAGCCGCTAGCACTTCCTCTCTACTGCCCCCCTTCACATGACTGGTCTTCTCCGCCTGCCGCAGTGAGGCCTCCTCCCGTTCTATATTGCCTAACAACGTTCGACGCGCCCCCGCTGTGGATGAGAGGCACACACCTCGTATCACCACTTTGAAGGCGTCCCACTATGCGCCCTGGTAGTCACGGATCCTGCGTTCTCCTGAAAGTAATGCTCTATGCCCTCCCGTATCTCCGCGTTAAACACCGGGTCCTCCAGCGCCAGCGGGTTCAGTCTCCACGTGGGAACCTAGGGCATCAATATGACATGATATTAGTTATGTATTTCTAGAAGCAGACCACCTCCATCCCTAAGCCCCTGCAGGGTACACAGATGTTTGCCCCAGAATCCCAAGGACCTCCCTATCTTCTTATTTCTGACTGGTAGAGGGACTCCAGGCAAGCAACAGGGTAGGGCAAGGTACTTATACCCTGCCACCCTCTGAAGTCCTCTTTGGTTCTGAAATTACGGCATCAAAGGGCCACTGTGCTTGGACAGGAAAAGCTACATGTGTATTTCTATAAACATATTAGATTGTTTTTTTTTAAAAGGAGCAAAGAAACATGGAGAGACCCTCGTCAACACGTCCCCAAATACTAGAACCCTGTAAAAGCAGTAGAGAAACGAAAAGTGAGGCACCATCACCGTGATTTTGTTAAACACAATAAGAGTTTAGTCAACGTGATTTCACGCATACCAAAAACATCTCCAAAGACAGCAAATGTGGAAAAAATTGAACCTATCAAGCCAGCCTATTCAGGGAATGAGGTGACTCGGGACTGTTTGCAGAACTGTCCTGCAACAGGAGCTCAAGCAGGACTCATGGTGTCTTGATATATTACTATTTATTTAAACGTGGGGCTGAAGGCAGACAGGTGGAGGCTTGTCGGCCTGCTTCTGTGCAGGGCAGTGTGTGTGCTGCACAATGTCAATGGGTTGCTCCCTCTTATCTCTCTTATCTGTGGGTCCTCCCCGCTTCCATGGGAACATGCGGGATTACCTGAGACTTGGCCATGTTTAAAATTCTTCTGAAGGGCTATAAGTGAGGTCATGGTTAATCTGTGGTTATAGTATATTGTGCGTTTATTTACTGGAGAAGGGTTTATGTCGGCTCAGTGGCCTCATGTAACAGGGTAAACCTAAGCCACATAGAAGAGTGCATTTGTATTTTGCATTGTAAGCACTGTGTTCAAGGAAGACTGGGCCCAGTACATTGCACCGGCTGTACCAATGGTAGTAGCTACGTCCCTGATCATTACCATGCATCTCATCTTCAGGCCTCCCGGGCAGAACAAACACCTACCTGATGAATCCTCAAATCTCCTCACTGCCTTATCCATCCGACATACCCATATCACCCTGATGATTGACTGCAACCTCCCAGAATACTGAAGGTGAAAAATACCAGAGACTGCCCCTCAACCTTATTGCCACACTCAATGACCTACAGCATGTCACATCGCCAACCCACCCAAAGGCCACATCCTCAACCTTGTCTTCTCAACATCACCTATAATCTAATGCAAACGACCTATGCCCCTGGTCTGACCTCTTCACCATCCACATCTCTATGCTCAGAGTCCTACCAACAAATCAAGGTAAACCCAAAAGAAAAAAAACATACTTTGGATCCCTCAAAGGCTTATCTATATACAACCTAAAGCTTAAGTTACTTTTGTTATAAGCCCCAATGTACCCCAATCTAGGCCTAGGTAGCTATACGGCCTAATACCTACATTACCCTACCTTGCTCTGCATAACGGTTCTAACAGTGGCCATTTACCCAGTTCTGTGCTGAATAAATGTCGATCAGTTTCTTGGAAATAATCCTCATTTATTGTTCATGAGGTTTCTTGGAAAAAGTCCCTGTGCATAATGTACATAACATCATGAACATACTCTGTTTAAATGTCATGGTCATCTTCATCCTAGGGCAAAAGAACTGCTTTGCATAATCGTAGGTATTGTTCTAGGCTCATTTGCATAATCATACTTACAATACATCGATTATATGAGGTACCCTGAGGCCATCTTTTTGGTATAAAAGAATCATACCAAGACTAGATAGGCAGAGGAGAAAAGCTTCCATGCTGACATGAGACGCTGAGGTCCTGCACGCAGTTCCAGCACACAGTGGTCTGACATTCCTTCTGGGGTGTCCAACTCGTGACCAAGACGGGGTCCTTCATTCTCTCCCATCAGGTAATGGGGTTGGCTCTGTCCTAGAGGATTCTTGGTTTTACACCCATATACATGCTAAGTACACTTAGGTACACTTAGGTAGGGTTAGCATTTTAGGATTACGACTGATTACTGTCATCTTTATATGCCCGCATATATTCACTGTTTTAGCACCATGGCAGAACTCTACCTTTTATTTACTCTATTGGTGCTTATAATCTTTTACATTGGTGTCTGTCTAATAATTGTCACAGCAAACATGCTTTACACTAGAATGACAATGGTTCAATAAATGCTTTTTGAAAACGTCCCCACCGTTTGTCTTTGTGTTTCTCTGAGACTAAGTGAGCACGAGTGACTGAGCAAAAAGTACTGCACTGTTTCCACGAAGGGTTTGATAGTTGTCATGTCAGTGGTTGCCAGAAACTATCCGCTCCTTGGTAAGGGTTGTGGGCTTATAGTGGCACTGTGAACGAGCTGGTCTATAGGCTGACATATCCTTCGGGGTGTCCGGAATCAGTCTAGACACCAACCCTTCAGTTTATGTTGTCCAAACAATGCTCAGATCCTGCAGATTTGTAGGAACTACACGACATGACACAGTCAATGTTGGTTTAGTTCTTATTGAACGGTCAAATCTGAGTAGTTCAGTCGTGCTTTCTCATAGACCCCTACTCATATTTACCCAGAGACGTCTGGAGTGGAAAGGGAACTCTGCCGCAGTTGGGTAGGTATTTCATATGTATTGGATGTAGGTTTATTCAAGCTTGAAGGTATATAGTTCCACATTTTGCAAACTCTTATCTCTTTACAAAATTCCTTTAAAAATGTCTGTTCAAAATGGTGCTGTAGCTGCAGTAAATGCAAATGCAGCAGTAGAAGGAGAACAGGAAGGTGCCCTTAACATTTCTGAAAATTACAGACATGCACTTGCACTGGGTGGAACCGTTACCTTCGTGATTGAGACAGGAGGCATTCAGGAGAGAGGTATTCTATTCCTGGGTCAAATTCCCACCTGCAGATGCACAAACACATTTGTTTCACTGTTACATTCCAGCTGAGAACACTGAAGAATACATTCCATAACAGGACATAGAAGTCCTGTTAACTTACCGAGAGCATATTAAATGATTTAAAGGTGCCCTACCGCACATCACAGAAAATGTGACACTCGACCGCTCAGCAGAGAAGGAGCGACTTGGCCAGTACTAACTGCTTACACACTGCATCTAGACATTGATACATTGCCAGCAGTAGAACTACGTACACTATACAACGAAATAGTAAAGCTGTACAGAAACATCATACAGTTCATAATGCAAACACTTACCATTCATCTTACAAGGGTCACTCAAGCTTGTCAACCACAAAGAACTGCGACAAAGATAAACCCACAAACGCTGATTGCAGTCATTGGACAAATGTCCAATAGAGGTGACCAAATGCCGTTCTGGATAACACAGATAATAGCACAGCTTGAGGCAGTATTTCCACATACAGGCCCATAAGAAACACACAGAATACTGACAATGTGCTTGCCAATGGGGATAACTCCAGTGATAGAGGGCTAAAGTCTTCACTGCAGTTTACACCAAAACGCATGTTACCCCTTCATAGCAGTCATACCAGAAGTATTGAAACAAATACAGAATGAGTATGGGGCAGAACCTGCACTGGACTTAGGGATGACATTTTTTTATGTTAGGGAACATAGAAGGGGAGGCAGCAGCAGTGGCTATACCCCAACGCCTGAGGGAGACCACTCCTGCACAACAGGAGCCTGAACTACCTAGAATTATCGAAGAAACCTATGCTTCGCTGGGTAGAGATAATTTAGGAGCCTGACCTGGGAAACCACAAATAACAGTTGGTCCTGAAAATGATAACTCAAAGCAGGCACCCGATTCTTCTTAAAAGAAATGGGGCAACAAACAAGCACAAAATAAAAAGCAGAATGCACCACAATCACGGGGTGGCTCTCCTCAACAGAAGCCCTTAGAAAAGAAGTACAACTGTAAGAACCATGATAATATTTAAAAACCTGACAATTATCAGGATACTAATACAAGTTTATTTCTTCCTTTCAGAGTTCATCAAAAGACTTGGAGAGGAGAGGACAGTCAGAACACAGATCGAAAGAGCGAGCCAAGCAGAAAAACACACATAGCACTTCAGATTACAATATCAAACAAGAAAATAAACCCAAAACTAAACCTGAATTAAAAAAGAAGAAGGTAGCTGGCCTTAAAATAAGAAATACCCAGGCTACTGAGGACTCTACTTCTGAACAGGGAATGGACTCTGACGATGCTAGACAGCGCAGCTGACATAACCATAGCTCGTCAGAACCTGATGGAATTTCTGGTGACAGCAGCTTTTAAAGAACATATCACGGTGGAGACACTCGATACATGAGCGTCCACATCCTCTTTACGAAATTACGCTCCAAATGGAGGGGAACATACCCGGAAAAGTGAAAGGTCTCTTTTGGGAGAACCTGACATACGGTTACAACATTCTCTTAGCTGAAAGAAACTTGCCGATCGAGATAGTGATGGAGTGCCCAAAGTGAGAAGATGTAATTTTACCGTCTTTCTCCAACTTTGTTCCTGAGTCACTTAAACATTCCTACTCGCAGGAGTGGGTGTTAGCCCTAGCTCCGGCACTTTACCGTAATCATGTAGGGTGGGATGCTGAGTCACCTCATCATGAAATCCCATTAGAAAATACTCCAACTCCACAGGGGCAGTACCCAATAAAACAGGATGCAAAGAAACAGGCCAGGGAGATCTTAGATCAACTTGAACACCAGGGTGTGATTGAGAATTGCACCTCTTCCATGAATAATCCTTTGTTTCCTGTAATGAAACCCGACAAGTCATACGTCTAGTTTTAGACTACAGGCATTTGAACACATGCACGAAAACATTTGCAGTAAAAAATGCACGCAGTGCCGCATTAATGAATAATGCGCAGAAAAAAATACAAAATAACACTATATATCCCAAATGGATTCACCTGCCAGAATATGGTTCAGGGAAGCAGATATTTGACAGCATTCTTGGCCCTAGCCTCTCAACAACAACTCTGTAGATTGCTCCAAGGGTATAAGAAGAGCCCTCCGTTGTTCTCAGCAAGAGTAACAGAGTTACTTCAAAATTGTGATGATATCTTTCTGACAGACAATGAATTATTGGAACACTTGAACAGGGTAAACAACATAATTTTGGGGTTTGCCTCAGTGGGCTACAAATTTAAGTTAAAGAAATAAAAAATGCCCACCTCAATTTCCTATTTTTGGGATATGAGCTATCAAGTGAAGGGAAAAGCCTGGCAGCAATTTTTTTAGAAAAATGTGTACTGCTCCAACCTCCGAAAACTCTGAAAGGTTTACGATCCGTGTATTCTGGCAGAATCTACATTTTTGATTACGCAGAAAGGGTTAAACCTTTCTACGACCTAATTAGACCTGATTTGGACACAGGAACACACAGAAATACTTCGTTCAATACAAGCTGATATGGTAGTTCCAAGCATTTACACACATGTGTGAATACCACAAATTTGGTGGTTCGTGTAGTCGCGGGTCAATCAGGGTACACCTATCTCACCTTCAATGAAGGCGAAATGGTGCCCATTGCATACAAATCTCATTTGTACACAAACGCTGACATATGATTTGAATCCACAGAAAAGATACTGACAGCTGTATAAGCTGTAGTGAGAGAAAGAGCACTGGCTCTGGGTAAACGCATAATTGTCGTGACTCTGGTACCAACCTTGGAGGCTGTTACCAAAGCAAGTGTTACAAGCGCAAAAGCACTGCATTCACGATGAATACAATGGACTAATTCGCTCACTGCAACAGATGTAGACTACAAATTTGACTCTACATTAAAAACACAAGCATTTCTGCAGTACGAACAAGAATATCCTCTCCCAAATTAAATAATGCCTCTGGATCAGTATGAATATAATATTTACACTGACGGATCTGCCCAGCCTGCCGTAGGAAGTAAACTGCAATACAGGGCAGCATGTGTGATTGTGAAGGGACATATGTGGTACGGCAAGTTCCGTCCTAGCAATACACAGATGCAGAGTCTAGGAGATTGAATGGCACAGCTGGCAGAACTGAAAGCTCTGATACTGGCAATACAAAATACAGGTCAGGAATTCCCCACATTCATTGTGTGTGAATTGTTTTATTGTGTCCAGTCATACAACGAATATCTTCACTACTGGGGCCAGAATGGGTTTAGAGATTCCAAAGGTTGCATAATAAAGCACAAGATGCTTTGGGAACAAGTGGTAAAGCTGAAAAAAGGCTTGCTACAGGCTCATGTTATGCACACATTGAGTCATCAGCATGTTTCTGTTCACATTGAAGGGAAGTAATTGGCTGATGAAGCCGCTAAAGCGACAGTGCGAACTGCTGCCATTGCTGCAATCACTCATTTTAGCACGAGGATAGACGGACAAATCATGGTAGCTGTCAACGCTACACGTAATAACAGCTCAGCCTTGCCAAAAGGCCTTCCACTCAAGTACTCCTATAAGGTAGATGCGTAAACCATTCCGTGTGCTCAAATTCAAGGAGTGGGGGATAGAGTAATACCAAACATGGATCACTGAATAGGATTAATTCTAGCTGCACACGAGGGTCTGGGTTCAGCACACACGGGCATCGCTGCAACAATTTCACTACTAAAGCAGTGTTACCGGTGTCCAGGTCTCACTAAACAGACCAAGGGTTACGTCCTAAAGTGCGACATCTTCAGCAGACAAAAGGTTCCACCAAAGCACGTCCACCACAAACACCATTACTGATATCAGACAGACCACTCCCATGTGTCTATTTGGACCACTGCAGCCCTCTACAAACTGACAGGGCTTACAGGTACATCTTGGTGGCAGTGAATTCATGCTCTAGATTCCTGTGGGTTTGGCCTCAGCCCTCGGCATTACGGTACTCCTCTCCATATCACCCCAAGGGCAATTTGATTGCCGAGAGGATAAACTGGGACTTAAAGCAATTCTTAACATGTAGGGTACTAGGCTCAGGTGGGAGTTGGCTCAGTCACCTATATGGGGTCCAGAGGGCACTTAATAACATGCCAAGAACATGGATCAGAGTCAGCTGTCACCTACCCCAGACTTCATTGTCAAACTAGTGAGGGAAAAGGAGGACTGAGCCAGGTGATGCCTGCCCTAGTGTAGTGTTCACTATTTCAGCTTTTCAGGCAGGGCAGCTAGCCTTAATTGCCTGTCTTGATGAAAAGTGAAAGTGCACTGCGTTGGCCCCCTACATACTCAATGACGGCACAATATATTTTCCATACCCTTGCCTTGACTAAGGATAGGACTGTTGTTTCACAAAGAAGTGCTATGTTATTGGTTTTGTTTCCAGAAATAAGCCTTACCTATATTAAAGAAATTACTAGGAGGTTACATGGAGGCTAATTAATGAAGCATACACCTATTCTCCTCCATTTTCTGTCTACGGAAAACTTCACATTGTAACACTGATATTTTTAATTTTCAGGTTGCCTTTAAGATGTATCTTGGCATCACCCCCAAGTGTCACCTGCAATAATCAGTCAAAGAATGAGTTTTCCTTAATTTTGGAAAATAATCCTCTTGTGGACTTTGTAGAAGAGCTTCCAGCAGGCCGATCTTCACTATGTTTCTGTAGTCTCTCTGTGGTGTCATCCGTGGTGCCTCCAATTTATTCTGGTCTACTGATATTGCATTTCTTTTTTATATAAAAAAATATGCATGAAAGCAAATCTTAAAATAAAGGGTTAGATTTTCTTCAAAACAAAATCTAGAACTGCAAGCATGACCTGCATTTATCAGAGGTGCAAGCTGTAAAGTGAATTACCTGTTCACATCTGAATTTAGAAAATATCTTTTTGTACCTAGGCTTGGGTATATAACAAATTATTTGATCTGTCAATTTTAGCAATATTATAAATGATAATGCCACAAAACACTGTAAACTGAAAGGTCAGTGAAGGTAACTGAATTTGAAGCATCCCGTTTTCATCTTGTTTTTCGGTCTAAACTATAAACAGATTTAGAGGTTTTGCCAGTCTCATGTAATTAAAAAATAAATAAATACATACATGCTTCAATGCATACTAGAGGGACTTTGGGCCACACTTCTTCACCCATTGGTCTGTACAACTGTCATTCACATTGATTCCACCTGCCACGACATATTGCATGTGGCAACAGAGTTGGCCCACTTAAATCGTTGTCTCTCTTGCACCCTGAATAATGACATGTTTGCTGATCCCATCTACTCACCCTTCTTAAAAGAAATGCCCTTCAGTACTCTGGCTGGTGGGCCAATATTTAACTTTGCCAATGCTTTTTTTCTTTCCATTATTTATATTTTTACTTGTTTTAAAAAAAAATCATTCCTGTGTGTTTAAACTATGGGTTCGGGTTACAGGAAATCAAATCTAACAGTACCTTTTCTTTGTGCTAAAAAGAATCATACTATCCAATGATGTCAATTAAGGCTAAAATGGTTTATATACCTGTTCAACGCGTACCTGGCATCTGGGAACATCGATTCTGTCATATGAAAATTACATTCAATGTATTTTAATGTAACATTTTTATTTCACCACATGGCCACAACATTTAGGAGAACCACTTTTGACAATTTTTTAAATTTAATTAAACACCATCTTAATGGCTGTTTTCAAATAAACGTGCATTTGTATTGTAAACTGCTCCTCTGCACCAGTGAGGATAAACACGCTTCAGAAAATTGGTAACAAATCAAATCAAAACATTCATATACTGAACAAAAAAAAGATTATAGGGTGCCCAGTAGTAATACTTTCTTATATGGTGTGAAGAGTGGCCAATGTACAAACAAAATGCATCAATGACGATTTACGACAAAATCTCAAATCCTATGCCGACAATGTATTGATTGTCTCTTTTTCCTTTCCAGATTCATTTGCCAGCAGACGTAAGGTTCATCCTAGACAGTTGAAATGTGACAAAGTGACAGAAATTGGAATACTCTTTCTGCGAAAGATTGAAGACTTAGGGCCCGATGTAGGTGGCCATTACCGGTCGGTAACGGCCGAATTCGGCCGTTACCGACCGGTAAATGGCTCATTGAGATGTAGGGGAACTTTTTTACAGAATCGGTAAATTTACCGAATCGGTAAATATACCGATTCTGTAAAATACTGAATCGGTAATTTTACCGATTCGGTAAATCTCACATGTAGGTGGCACTGCAAACAGTGCCACAGGCCTTTAGGAGTCGGTATTTTACCACCCAATCCAATTGGGTGGTGAAATACCGAATCCAGGTGTGCATGCACATCTGTGCATGCACACCTGTGCCATGTGACACACAGACATGCCCTTAGGGCATGTATGTGTGCCACATGGCACACATGCCTGTAATTGGGGTGCCAGAGGGTGTCAAAGTGACACCCCCTGCACCCTTGCAAAATTCGGTATTTACCGATTCGGTAAATACCGAATCGGTAATGCCCATTGATTCCTATGGGCTTCAATGCCCATAGGAATCAATGGGCATTACCGATTCGGTATTTACCGAATCGGTATATACCGATTCCTTCCGATTCGGTAATTAATTACCTACATCTGCCCTCCTCTTTTTTACCACTTCTTAAATACCGATTCGGAATGAATCGGTATTTTAGAAGTGGTAAAAAAAGATTTACCTACATCGGGCCCAAAAAGCCCAAAAGAAACAGATGAAGACAGGAACAGGAACTCGTCTAACATATGGACATAGTGAATCAAATTTAGAACTAATGGAATGCGCTCGCTGTTTTGATAAGACAGCAGGTGGAATGAAAGATAAATGTATTATTTATACTAATTTATGTACAGTGTTCACTGCACAGGCCTGGGTTTGGATTCCAGATTGTAGAGAGCTACAGCTGACCTAGTAGACAGTACACATTCAAAGACTTAAATACTCGCGGTATGAACTGACAGTAAAGTAAGGTGAAAAATAATTGGGTTTATAAGAAGCCATTTTTTTAATGTGAAAGTTATCGGAAAATCAAGATTATGATGTTTATTCATGCAAAATTCATGGGTGCATGGTTTTAGCAACATCATAATTTACTTGACATCTATACTCAGGGTGGTACTTATGTTAATAATAATAATAATAATAATAATAATAATAATAATAATAATAATAATAATAATAATAATGATAATAATAATAATGTTTATTCAGAATATAAAAATATGACCACAAAAAGAGACATCTTAAAATATATACACCAAGCATGAACTGTTTTCATAAAAACAGCCATGTGTACATTTAAAACAGTACTAGTGAAAGGGATCTCGCACAGCTAATTTGATCCAAAAGGTAGTCTGTTATAAGGAATTGTAGTGTGCAGTCGGGGAAACACTGTCTGGCCAAGCAGTGTTGAAAAGTGAGCACTAAAGAGTAGCTCTCCCGCCTAGGGAGAGGACGCCCCTATGCACAACTGAGAGTGGACCAATGGGTCTGATTCAATAAATTAAATTTTTCACAAAACGGTATTCATGACGAAGATGTTTTCATCTTTCCAATTTTATTGGATTAAGTTTTAAAGATGCCATCATGTGTATGATGTGAATCAAGCATGGTAATCCAAAGCGACATACATAGTTCAAGGTGTGTTCATTATCACACAACCCAATGCATTTTGGGCGGAGCCCATCGTCAGGGGGTTACTCTACAACAAAAAACAGAATGGCTGGCTATAATCATACTGTAAAAAACAATGGCGGTCAACAACAAGCAACACGGTGCATGCAGCATGGTGTGTACAAGGACACTGTGATCATGCGGGAAAAAGCGGGTAGAAGTGTCAATATTCAAATCAATAAACCAAAATGTCTCAAAGTGATGAGCAACGTGAACTACCAAACTCAGTGCCTTGAGAAGTAAAAACCTTCACCAAATGCCGATCATGTTACACAAACGGAGTTACACCATGTCTAAAACCCAGCGGGTTTCCCCACGTGCGTGTGGATCTAAGAAATCATAACTCGACTAGAGTGCCAAAAAGCGTGCGTCCCAGAACCGGGTACTTACTCGTGTGATAATAACCAGCGGACTCGTAAGAGTTCCGTGAGGGTGACAACGCGGTGTGCAACGATGGAAGTTCAAGTAGAGTTTGCTAGACAGTGAGAAAGGACTAAAGAAGCTAAACGGCCCGAGGGGTCAGGGTGAGAGGATAACGTGAGCGCCATGATGTAAAGGATAAAGTCACAGACAGAAAACATGAAAAACATCATTATTATCAAAATCATATTCAAGTAAACCAATATAAAAACGAAAACATAAAGTTATAAATAGCACAAAAATTCAATGCGGTCATTGAGCCCCAAGGGCGCCATCGTGGACAAATAACGAATCCAAAAGTTCTCCCTTTTGAGTAGAAAGTTCTTGTTATTCACAGTGATGGGTACTTGTTCCAGTATCTGATATTTTAGTTGGGCCACTGAATGTCTATTTTCCAGAAAGTGGGTGGCTACCGTGGATTTTAAATTCCCAGTGCGAATGTTGCTCTTATGTTCTAAGATCCTGGTGCGGATCTTGCGTTCCGTATGTCCCACATAGCATTTGCCACACGGGCATTTCAATACATATATGACATTCTTGCTGTTGCATGTTGCGTTGACTCTTAATTTTATGGGGTTGCCTTTCATGGGATGGTTGATCTGATTACCTGCGATACAGTTGTTACAATTGCTGCAATTATGACATGGTTTGAGACCGGTGTATGTAACGTTAGACTTTGGTCCCCTGGTATTATTCAAAACCTCTTTAATGTTCTTGCCCCTGGTAAATGCGAAGATGGGGGTTTCTGTGAATAAACCTTTGAAATCAGCTTCCATAGTCAAGATGGGCCAATGTTTTCGGATGATTTTTTGGAATTGTGCGGATGCTTTAGAGTACTTGGAGACGACCACTAGTCGGTCGGAAGGTGTCTTCTGTTTAGGAAGGAGCAAAGAGGCTCTGGTACATTTCTCACTTCTTTCCATAGCCAGGTCCAGTATTGGGGTAGGATAACCACGAGCTCTCAATCGTTCCAAAACTGTTTTGATTTGGACTTTGCTCTCATCGGGTTTAGACACAATTCTTCTGACCCGTAGAATCTGGGCATACGGTAGGTTATTTTTTAATCCCATGCGGTGAAAGCTCTGATAGTGGAGGATCGAATTTCTGTCGGTCGGTTTCCTGAAGATAGAGGTGGACCAATCTCCCGGTTCTCTTGATATTTTCACGTCCAAATAATGGACGCAGGATGTACTGTAATCCCATGTGAATTGTATCCGTTGTGTAACCTGATTCCAGGTGTTAAGAAAGGTGACAAGGGTTTCAACAGTGCCCGCCCATAAGAGAAAAATGTCGTCAATGTATCTGAGGTATAACCGGCCGTTTTCTCGCCAGTTTGTAGTGCTTAGGATGTGGGTTTCTTCAAATATTCGCATGAAAATATTAGCGTAGCAAGGAGCCGCCGAATTTCCCATGGCCGTACCTGTGAGCTGTAAGTACCATTTGTCAAAGATCGTGAAGTAGCTATGGTATAATGTGAATAGAGTGAGTTCCATCAAGAATATTTTTAGGTCATGGTCAATGTTCGATTGGGCCAGTGTTTTTTCGATGGCTTCTATCCCTCCATCATGAGGGATCGAAGTGTATAAGGAACTGACGTCCACAGTACACATGATGAGGTTGGCGTCTTTGAGATGATTCATGACTGGTTCCAATTTGAGTAGGAAGTCGGTGGTATCTTTGACGAATGAATTTGATGTTGAAACAAATGGTTGGAAATATTTGTCCAAAAATTTACCTACGTTCTCATGGATGCTTGTTCTTGTCGACACAATGGGTCGAAAGGGAGGATTGGTAGGGTGTTTATGAAGTTTAGGCAACATGTACAATGTCGGTGGTTTGGGATTGGTGGGTGTGAGATACCTCTTCGTTCTCTCATTGATGGTCCCGTTGTCGAAAGCTTTATTGATGATGGTAATCAAATCGTTGGTATATTCCCGGGTGGGGTCCCCCGAGAGTATCCCATAAGTGTTAGTGTCTCCAATGTGTTCAATGACCTTTTGTTCATAAAAGGAGGTGTCCATGATCACCAGGGCACCTCCTTTATCGGCATTGTGACAAATGATGTTGGGATTATCCGCGATTTTTTGCAAGATGTTTCTCTCCTTGCGGGTGAGGTTACTCCGTGTGGCGGGTTGTAAAAAAGGTAGGTTCAATATGTCTTGCTTCACCAGGTTCTCGAAGGCATCGATGATTTTATGGTTTTGTGGGGCCAAGAAGGTGCTGTGGGGTCGTAGGCCTCTGAGCATATCTTCCTCCTGGATGGTATTCGGACAGATGTTTTGAAAATAATGTTTCAAACGGATGTTGCGGATTAATTTAAATGTGCTCACTTCGAGTTCCAATGTATTGGTGCCCGTGGTGGGGACAAATGACTGACCTTTCTGTAGTGTGTTAATTTCTTCTTTTGACATGGTTATAGAAGATATATTGATGACCAGATTCTCATCAGTGGTCAACGTCTTCCTTTCGGTTTCTTGTTTTTTGGAGGTGGAGTTTTTTCTCGTTCCTCGGCGGGTTTTTCCCTTCCGGGATCTTTTTGTAGGCTGGTACCTGACTCTAAAAAAGGAACCGCAGGGTCATTGGAGGTGCTTGGAGTCTGAGCCTCAGTGTCTGGTCTTGCCGTTGTGGGCCTTGTTCTTTGATCATCTTCAGAGGAGGAGGTTTCGTTGGCGGAATAAGGGTTGTAAGGTTTGTTGGTGCGGCGGCGGGCATACACCTCGGCCCAGGTGTATACCTCGCCGAGTTTATAATTGATGGTATCTCGCTTAAACTTTCTCAATTTTCTCTCCTGTGTTTCCCGTACATGTTTATCTAATTGTATATCTATGTCCTCTAACATTTTGTCAAGTTCTTCTTTGGTCAGGGCATCGTTGAGTTCCTTTCTCACGCTGGTGATTTCTTGGGTGAGTTCTTCTAAGGTTTTTGCCAATTCTTCCACGATCAATAAAATCAGATCAAGGGAACATTTGTTCAGAATAGAGTACCAACGATCTACGAACTTAGTGTTATTTTTGCACAGGAGTGGTTTTAAAGGGACCCGTAGGCCACGAGGGATTCGTTGGACACGATGGTACCGGATGAGGGTACTCGCGTGAAGTTTTTGGTTTGATTGTTTTTTGAGCAAGTAGAGTAACTGGCGAAGATTGCTCTCTACACTGCGGGTGTTGCCCGTGGAGATGATATCGTCCTGTATCATGCCGTAGATCTTATCGGCGTCATCCGGAGTGTAAGCAAAAGTGCTGGCTTTTTGGTCGGTCATGCCAGAGACCGATTCAAAGTTCATCTTGAGAGCGTGCCGAGGTCCAAGGACAGACAAGGAGAAATGTACTAGTGAAAGGGATCTCGCACAGCTAATTTGATCCAAAAAAATATTTGTTCTCTTCAATTTGTAATTTGTTAGCCACCTTGAATCCCCATACCTCACTACCATATAAAACTTTGGAACTGTAAAAGGAGTTATATAACTTTAAAATCGTCCCAGGTGACCAACGGCCTAATCTATGAGCAAAGTTTGTGATTGCTCCAGTTGACCATGTCAAACCAAGGCACTTCTCCTCTAGTAAATGTTTAAAATTCAATTGTTCATTGAATAAAATGCCTAGATAGGCCGGTACTTTCCCTTGGATATGTGCGCCTATTGTGTAATTGTGAGGCTTCCTGCACTTCTTCCCAATTTCCATTATGTATGATTTAATTAAATTAGGGGACAAATCCATCTTATTAATAAAAGTCACAAACCCATCTATTAAAATCTGAAGGGCCTTTGGGGTACGTGCAAGGAGTACCCCGTTGTCCGCATAAAGCAGAACAGAAACCGGTCTTGTACCTATCCTCGGGAAGTCTGCTTGTAACGCCGTCAGGGTGGAATCAAGACCGTTAATATATAGTGTAAACAAGAACGGCGCTAGAATACAACCCTGTCTGACCCCACTAGAGCAGTTAAAATGATTTGTGGTTTTTCCCTCCTGCGTCGGTCTAACTACTGCCATGGTGCAGGTCCATTAGGGTATTAATTATTGCCGGGTCCACCCCAAGCTCTCCCATAGGTGTCCAGAGTTTGCAGTGGTTCACTCGGTCAAAAGCTGCTGTAAGGTCCATAAAAGCTACATCCAGCGTCCCCGATTTGACTATTGTGTATTTAGCAGTGATAAGATAAAGGTTGAGGCATTTATCTGCAGTGGATTTATCAGCTCGGAACCCATATTGGACATCCGTTATGATTTGATTGGCCTCTACCCATTCCGACAACCTGTTTAGGGCCCTGTCAGGAAAAAGACGGGTTTTGAAAGTACTGAGGGGGTGGATTGGAGGGTATCATTTGTGGATGAAAAGGTGCATTTGGAAAATGCCAAGGTGTCGGCGGTTTTGACTTGGGATCCCTTTATACTTGTATCCCCCAGGTTGAAACTTTAGATGCGGTTAGGGCACTCCTCGATCAGAGCTCAAGGACCACTAGTACACCAGTTCCTTTCATCATGGAATACTCCAGGCTGGCAATGACTAAAAAAATTTTCAGATTTGAAGATCCGATGTACCTTCAAACATCGGGTACATCGATGGGCAGTGTTTTTGCCCCCAGCCTGGTGAACTTCTAAGTTCATTTATTTGAACAAAACTGTATACTTGTGGAGGATAATCCCTTTCACAGCCACATCATCGAGCGGAAGCGCTTTATAGACAACATACTCATCATATGGAGAGGGGAAATGGTCACACTAAATTATTTCCATGTTTGGCTCATGGCACAGAATAACTACTTGAATTTTACAATAGACGATGGCAAGACGAGTCTGCCTTTTCTTGACTTGGGCACTTTTCCATCATCAAGGGGTCTTGAAAGTGAACTTTATACGAAGCCCATGGCCAGGAATTCATTGCTAACATTTGATAATTTCCATCCGAAATCCCTTCGGGAAGGGATACCATTCGGCTTTGGTGGAATTGTTCCACCACAGAGGATTTCAGGAAACATGCCTCGGTGCTTTCTCGTAACCTCTGTGCTAGAAAATATCCTAAGAGGCTGATACGATAATCCTACAAGAGAGCTTCAAACAACTATCGGAAAGCACTCATGGAACCAACGGTGTCAAAATCTTCACTTACCAGACTTACCTGTGTAAATACTTTCAGTACTCAATCAAATCAAATTCAAAAGATTGTGCGGAGACATTGGCACATTCTTAATGTGGGGCAGAATAAGATACCTCAACCTCTCTTTTCTTTTAAAAGGAGTAAGAACCTACGTGACTGTTGTCCATACTCGACCAAGAGATGCCCTGATACAAGGACCTAACACATTGTGGAATATGCCAGCTGTCTAGGGACATAATCAATGTGGCACATGCACTGTTTGTCCACAAACGAGGCATACTACTGAGGTGGACATTGGAACTCAGAGACCATGGAGGCAAACAAAGCATACCAATTGTAACAGCGAGAGGGTTATTTATTTAATAACATGCCCCTGCTCTAAGAAATACGTTGGTATGGCAGCATGCAAAATTAAGCAGAGGATAATGGAGACAAGAGCACCATTCGGTGTAGAAAACAAGCCACTCGACTAACGAGCCACTTTCTTGAACAGAATCATAGACCTAAGGACATGATTTGGACCATTCTTGAGCAACCACACATACCAAGGCAGATCACTGACGTCACCACATTCCTATTTAGGAAAGAGATACGCAGGGATGTGGATGGGCTTAATGACGAAATCCCTTGGACCTCAATCTAGTTCAGTAAATCTGTGCATTTCATTGACACTGACTGGACCCCTAGTGAGTAGATCGTGCTGTCTTCCTTTTATTTTACTCACTAGGGTAGAGGTTGTCACTCAATAAAGCTTAGTTGTATGAGCTTGATTGTCAGTATGGTGGGGTACATACGAAAACCCTCCACTGACTACACTACCTAGCTGTGGAGCCTAAATGCAGATCAGGACGATGAAAGGTCAAAGTGCTTCAGTAATACTAGTGGTTCTTTTCAAGTTAGTAATCGCTTGTTTTGATGCATTGTCTATTTCTTGTCCCTAGTGCACCACACTTACAGCCGTTTGTGCTGTGTTGTCTATTAACAGGACATTTTATACAATAACAATATGCTTTCTAAATCTTCATTTTTTGAGGAGGTTTACATCTGCATGGGGTTATGCATTGATGTTGCTATTAAGTATGCACAGTTCTTTCATAACTTTAGAGTATGCTCATGTATTTGCTGCTGCTTTATTGATTCGAGCGGCA
Organism: Lissotriton helveticus; assembly: GCF_964261635.1. Classification (NCBI taxonomy): domain Eukaryota; kingdom Metazoa; phylum Chordata; class Amphibia; order Caudata; family Salamandridae; genus Lissotriton; species Lissotriton helveticus. Next base: position 1,381,444,543 of record NC_136067.1, read on the forward strand.
ATACCATATGGTTATTACATCAATGTTCAATTTTTAGCTCCATGCTACAAATATACATCAATTGTAGCGCTTTTACTGATGACAGATTACACGCTGAACTGAAACAACACTTCTCAGCGTTTTCTTAACTTTTGAGCAGTCATTTTGTGACCGTGTCATCTGTCACTTGATTACGACGCTTGACAAAGGGCTGCGAAGGTGCATTTATTATAGCTGTAGACAGCATTTTTAATACCCGGCTGGAAGTTACCGCCTGAGACTCTCAGGATCCGGCCTGGGGTAACAACGGAGTAGGTAAGGGCAACAGCTGTTGCATCGTCGTTTTCTTATCTTGGTGATACTTTGTTCTGCTTTGCCTTGCGTGATGGAGGTATGAGACGGAGCGCACCTTTATAGCCGTTCATAGTCCTCACAGCTTACTCTGCACTATTTGCAGGGCTTGTCTCTACCATCATTGGAGTTGTTTGTGGCAGAATGGGCTATAAGTATATCCCTGAATTGCCTGATTTCTCTGCTATTTGTAACACACTTATGATGGTGCTATTGTTAAATCTCGATGAACCCAGATGATTATAAAAATGAAATTATGTATAGCGGTTGTGCACTGCTGGCCTACCACTTGTCATCAAAATCCCCATTTCCTGTGGGTTTCGTTTTTTTTTTCTTCTTTATTCATTCACAGAGCGTTGCCTCACACCCGGAGCTGTTGCCAAGAGTGGTAGGGCTCCCTCCCGATTTGATTAGGGTAAGGCGTTATAATATAGAGTTCCTATTTGTCCATCTTTGAGGACTTTAGCATGTTCACAGTGCAATATAATGTGTCTTGTGTACATATATAGATATAGACTAATTTCTAGCATGTCCATATGAATCTCTCTTTCTCTCAACAGGAGTGCAACACCTATGCCAACATATTGATGTACACAGATGTATGGTTGTATCGTTCCCTACAGTTTGTGCAAATTTTACGTATATTTAAAAGTGTAGTAGTTACACCTAGGTCCTGAAGAAAACCATGATCATAGTTAGATCTGGATTGGCTGAAACATGTAGACCACTTTATTAGCGCGCTCGCACATATATTCAGATCGCGCCTTCGCTGCTTTTTAACCATTGACACCACGGGATACCTAATAAACTTATTCTCTCCTGGTAGTCGATTTTAATTCACTTTTCACACTGCATTATATCTTCACCACACTGCCTTATGCTTCATCTATCCCAGATTATCTAGTTCCGGATTACATGAAAAACATCCGTGAGCTCCTCCTTTACAATAGCAAGGAGTTGTAGCTCCTTGGTTGCAGTAGCTTGCAGCCAAGAGGAGATCCCAAATAATGAAGCATGCCACTTCGGTGGGTGATGGGAATCCGTCCTCTTAATTGAGACTCCTTATTTGATTGTACTCCTTTGAGGTGAGTACGGCTGAAACGTCTGTCTATATAATCTTCCCTTTTTCTTTTAAGACCCGCAGATTTTTTCTTGTTGTCAATTGTTTTTGGCCACCACGCTGTATAGGTGTGTAAGTCAATCAGCATACTGGGGGTGTATCTATGAAATAGTGGTGCTGTGCAGCAAGTCAAAAACAGTCCTGAGAGACAAAGTTCTCTATGTGTGCTGCAGAAGGCAGCACACAATGAAAAAGGAAGCAATGAGGAGAAATAAAGATATTTCTCTTTGTTATACCTCTCCAGGCAAGACATATCTTTTTGGCGCATCCCCAGCTTTACAAGGTTTTGTAAATCTGGGAATGCGTCGAAAACCACAGGAGTTGCGTGGCAACACCTATGCAACACCCACGGAACACCTTCCTAGGGCATAGTAATGCAATGCAGCGATTTGTGCTGCGTTGCGTTACTCCACATTTTTTGAACCACTCAAGGTCATGCAATGTGGCTTTGCGTGGCTTCAAAAATATGACTTACGGTTTGCGTCGCTCTTGCACTGCGTTGTGTGGTCCAAGAGTGACACAAACAGAGTCATAAATTTGGCCCTTGGTGTTTAATGTAACCTTTATCAAAGGGACCCTTCTGATATGCTCAGCACGTAAGCAAACACCTACTACTGTACATGTTAATGACAGTTGTGAAGTCTCTTGCTACCCTTTTCTCATGTAATGAACACCAGTTGCTTGTTTTCACAAAACAAATCGCATTGAAAACGTTTATTTGTTGGACATTTCAACTGCAGATGAAGTTTTCCTCAGGTGAAACAATTCAAATTGTAATTTCACACATGCTCCTTCGAAACTCAATGGTCTAGAGAGATGTACTCTACTTCAAGAAAGTGGTGAATGTTTTGAAGGTTTCTTTCCACTGATGCTTTTTTTAAGAACAGATTAATTAGGTTTCGACACAAGACTTTTATTATAAAAGACAATTAAAAATCACAATAAAACTGTGATATGTGAAGTACATGAAATACAAACCAAGCAACATTCAAGTTATGATACAAAGTATGAAACTGGGTGCACCGCGTCAGCTTTGCCCAGTTTAAAGATAGGACATCCTTATAATCGAAGGATAATTGGCCAATCCACTTACCTGTCTGACAGTGCATTACCATGCATTTTCTGTTCGGAACCTTAGTTCTTTGAACTACTGGGCTACTTAGCATCATAAAGTCTCATACACAATTTCCACACTAAAGGCAGAAATAAACCCATCATGCTACAACCTCTGGTGACAAAGATGAAGCAACATTGCAACTACTTACCCATGTTCTTCTCAACTATGGAGCACACTTCTATTTTGTTGCATTTCCTTATCTTGAGAACAGATGAAGATAAAGTGCTGTAAACTTTCTGGATGATTTGCGTGATGGGTACACATCGGTGGCTCCACCGTTAAGGCGGAGTAGCATCACCCCCCTAAGTGTAAAAGGAAAAGGAAAATGATAATAATGCAACGTTAATAATGTCACGTTATTATCATGTTATTCTTCTTTATGGAGCCCAAGTTAGAGCAGGGTGGGGCTGGGCTTGTCACAGGGAGAGTGAGGAGGCGTGGTTGCTGCAACGCAAGTGAGCATGACGGTCAGGCTGGCCGTCTTGGGTCGGCCAAACCGTCATGCACACTTAGCATGTTCGCCACCGGCCTGTATTGCACAGCCGGGTAGGGAACATGCACTGCCTTCCAATCCATGTCTGAGCACCGGACCACGACACTGAAACCAATCACAATTCTGCTGTTATATGTGACAGCAGCGTCGTTATTGGCTAGGGTCAGTCTGGGATCCTGTGTGCTTCTGTGCTGCCAGGAGGAGAAGAAGAGGACAGAGAGACGGCGACCCTTCAGGTAATTGAACTTAATTTTTTTTTATTTTAAATCAACCCCCTTCCTCCACCATCTACAACCAATTTCCCAAAGCCGACACCACTGCAGGTACAGCTATCTGGTACTGCCAGGTACCATCTTACTAAATTATGTGCCACTGGGTATACAGTCATAATATCGAGTAAAATATATGGAATGGGCAAAATATCAAGTAAAAAATATAGAATGGGAAAAATATCGAATGGACAGAATATAGACTACAAAAATATCGAATAGTATAGCAGTAATATCGAATCCAAAATATAGAATGGACAAAATATCGATGGACAGAATATAGACAACAAATATCGAATTTTAGGTAAGTTAATATTTATTTTTTAATAATATGTAAGTGTTTTTTATGTTAGTATATGTGTTAAAAGTGTATTTTTATTTTATAATTGATTTTAATTAATTAATTTTATGGTATTTAATTTTTGCGTAATATCATTCTGGAGCGGGTTGTGGGTTTATAGGGGAATAGGGTGGGAAGTAATTTAAATATCATTAATTAAATATTTTAATATATTTATTGGTATTTATTTTTGAATTAAGTTGTTAATTAATTTGTAATTGGCAATTAATTAAAATATAATTGGTAATTAATTTGTATTAATTGATTAATTGATAATTATGTTAATTTTATTAATTTATTTTCTGTAGCGGGTTGTGTGTTTATAGGGGAATTGGGTGGGAAGTAATTTAATTGTAATTAATTAAATTTTTAAATTTAGTAATTGTTATTTATTTTGGATTAATTGTTAATTATTTTTCAATTGTTAATTAATTAATTGTTATTGGTAAATAATTTGTAGTAATAGATACTTATTTTTTAGTAATTAATTTTTTTAATTATTTGTAATTGATTAATTATTATATTATATTAAATTGGTAATTAATTTTAATTAATTTGTAACTGGTATTAATATTTAATTTATTTGTAATCATATATGAAGTATTTACTTTCCCTACTGTTGCTCTCCTTGGAGTGGGAATAGTAATTTTAACCCTACGCTATCCAACACTTTCCCTACTGTTGCACTCACTGGAGTGGGAATAGTCATTTTTACCCCTACGCTATGCAACGCTTACCCTACTGTTGCACTCCCTGGAGTGGGAATAGTATTTTTTACCCCTATGCTATCAAACGCTTTTCCTACTGTTGCACTCTCTTGAGTGGGAATAGTATTTTTTACCCCTACGCTATCCAACACTTTCCCTACTGTTGCACTCTCTGGAGTGGGAATAGTAATTTTTACCCTCCCGCTATCCAACGCTTTCTCTACTGTTGCACTCTCTGGAGTGGGAATAGTAATTTTTACCCCTACGCTATCCAATCCTTTCTGTACTGTGGCACTCTCTGGAGTGGGAATAGTCATTTTTACCTTCTCCCTATCCTACGCTTTCCCTACTGTTGCACTCACTGTAGTGGAATAGTAATTTTTACCCCTACGCTATCCAACGCTTTCTCTATCGTTGCACTCTTTGGAGTGGGAATAGTAATTTTTACACTCCTGCTATCCAACGCTTTCCCTACTGTTGCCCTACCTGGAGTGGGAATAGTAATTTTTACCCCTACGCTATCCAATGTTTTCCCTACTGTTGCACTCACTAGAGTGGGAATAGTAATTTTTGCCTCTACGCTATCCAATGCTTTCCCTACTGTTGCACTCCCTGGAGTGGGAATAGTAATTTTTACCTTCCCGCTATCCAACGCTTTCCCTACTGTTGCACTCTCTGGAGTGGGAATAGTAATTTTTACCCTTACGCTATCCAACGCTTTCCCTACTGTTGCACTGTCTGGAGTAGGAATAGTAATTTTTACCCTCCCGCTATTCAACGCTTTCCCTACTGTTGCACTCACTGGAGTGGGAATAGTAATTTTTATCCCTACGCTATCCAACGCTTTCCCTAGTGTTGCACTCTTTGAAGTGGGAATAGTAATTTTTACCTTCCCGCTATCCAACGCTTTCCCTACTGTTGCACTCACTGGAGTGGGAATAGTAATTTTTACCCCTACGATATCCAACGCTTACCCTACTGTTGCACTCCCTGGAGTGGGAATAGTAATTTTTACCCCTACGCTATCCAACGCTTTCCCTACTGTTGCACTCTCTAGAGTGGGAATAGTAATTTTTATCCCTACGCTATCCAACGCTTTCCCTACTGTTGCACTCTCTGGAGTGGGAATAGTAATTTTTACCCTCCCGCTATCCAACGCTTTCCTCCTCTTGCACTCACTGGAGTGGGAATAGTAATTTTTACCCCTACGCTATCCAACGCTTTCCCTACTGTTGCACTCACTGGAGTGGGAATATTGATTTTTACACTACCGCTATCCAACGCTTTCCCTACTGTTGCCCTCCTTGGAGTGGGAATAGTAATTTTTACCCCTACGCTATCCAACGATTTCCCTACTGTTGCACTCACTGAAGTGGGAATATTGATTTTTACACTACCGCTATCCAACGCTTTCCCTACTGTGGCACTCCCTGGAGTGGGAATAGTAATGTTTACCTTCCTGGTATCCAACACTTTCCCTACTGTTGCACTCGCTGGAGTGGGAATAGTAATTTTTATCCCTACGCTATCCAACGCTTTCCCTATTGTTGCACTCTTTGGAGTGGGAATAGTACTTTTTACCTTCCCGCTATCCAACACTTTCCCTACTGTTGCACTCACTGGAGTGGGAATAGTAATTTTTACGCCTACGCTATCCAACGGTTTTTCTACTGTTGCACTCAGTGGTAATAGTAAATTTTACTCTCCCTCTAACCTACGATAAAAATATTGTATATTGTTTATTAATATTATGTTTATATATATGTATGTATTTCAAAATTAAATTGTATGTTTATTTATTTTTAACTTAAATTAATTATTTAATAATTTTAAGGTTATTTAAGTATTTTAAGTATGTTTAAGTTAATTATATTTAATATTTTATTATTTTTCCATTACTTTTAAGACATTTAAAAAATTCGATATTTTGACTATATTTTTTGCAACAATATTTTTGATTCAATATTTTTACACTTACCTGTTTGGAGATAGGAGTTCGATATTTTTGTATTCTATATTTTTAACTCGATATTTTGCTACATCGATATTTATGTTATCGATATTATGTCAGTGATCCGTGCCACAGACAACACAATTAAAAATACATGATTAATATAGTTAGAGACAAGTAACACGTACATGCTGTAATAACAGAGCAAGCATTTTCAGAATTCCAAGCAAAACAACATTTTACCTGTTGTGGCCGTCCCTATACATTTATGAAAGGGGAATGTTGAGCTCTTTTGTAATGTTTTTACACTAGCCCAATAGGTTGTGCTCTAAGGAGGCTGCTTTATCAAAGCCCCACCATGTTGCATCCACTTCAATAACAACTGCAAATAAACTGTAAGCGAACTATTCTTAACTTTTTGGTGACTACCTTTAAATTTAGAGCTCTGTGCAACACCCAGGTCTCCAGTGACATATTTAATGGACCTTTCAATTCCCTGGTGAAAATGAGCAAGGGTGCCTAGATTTCTAATTTAACTCCAAAAGATGCGGTCTAGTAAAACAGAGAAGGAAGATGCACTCAGGGCACTACTCAGGCCAAGCATTACTGAGATCCCCTTGTAATCCCTTTAGGTAAACCTAATATCCATGTCTGTAATTTTCATTAAGAGTAGACTTCGTTTTTTACATTTAATTAACTTAGGCCCAGATGTACTAAACACAGGTCGCAATTTGTGACCAGTGTGGTATTTAGCAACTTGACCTATGTAATAATAGGTTGGATCACAAAATACTAAAAAATAGTGCTCGCAATTTGACTTATCTCATGAATATTAATGAGGTAGGCCACAAATTGCGATCTAGTGCAGTTTGCTGCCATCACAGGGATGGTGGCATGGGCTAGATAAAGCAATATTTTTTTTTTAAACATCCTGTATTCTTCGAAGGAAAAAGGGATATGTTTAAAAAACAAAACATGAAAAGTTTTACAAACATTGTTTAAGAGTAGGCAATGGGACCACTGCTTACTCTTAAAATATTCAAAAACAAAGGTAGAGAGCTAGGACTGTAGGACGGCCGTTCGTGTCCCTAAATATAATTTTCGGAACCAAAGAAAACGGCCAGGATCAGTGGCGGTCTGGCGTGTGTGGTGTCTGGCACCTCAAAGGTGTGTTAATAAAACCCTCACACACCAACCTGGTTGGTGTCATGCTTCATCATCGGGTCCCAGCCAGGTAGCCGAATGCTACCCGGCTATGCTGCAACACCTGTTTACAGTGGAGCGAGTTTTGAGGTGATGTGAAATGTGATGAAGTGAGTGAAATTACTATTAAAAATACCTCCAGAATGCTACCTGTTACTTTATTCTTGGAGATCTGGGGTATGGTTAAAAAAGGTAGAGAGTGGATAATATTTTACAGATACTATGTGTAGCTGTGTTTATTATCAGATGGTCGACATGTTTCAGCCCGTAGAAAAATATAATGGCTTTCTTCAGGACCTCTCCAATCAAGTGAGTGATGTGAAAAACAGGTGAGTGGTAAAAAATGACCACGTGAATAGCATTTTTAACACTCACGCTAACGAGTGCTTTGCATGCATTGAGGACTAACCGTGTATGGGTTCTCACAAAAATGTAGAATACGTGCAAAAGAAAATGCAATATTGACATTTTAAAATAAACCGTAGCATTAAGTTCATGCCACTAGAATAGCCTGTGCTCAAGCCACACTTATCACCAGTACTGGGGGGTGATATCCGGTGCTCATTCAGAATCATTCCGTGGATATCGACAGTACTGGTGGTAAATAACAGGTGCTAAGTACTGGTGATAATGTCAGACATACGTGTTTGGACATGCCATCCCATGCACACAAACACATTAACATAGATAGATGTGGAGTGTACACAGTACTCAGAATGATGGTAGTGCCTTTCTATTTGTATTTTAAAAGAAAGTCTTGTATTAATCATTGTATTTTAGCAATGGTGACTACTATGTGTTAGATGGGCATGCTATGTTAACAAATGCATTAACTTAATGCTTTAACTTAATGCTTAGATTCTAGCGTTAGTGCCTGCATCAATATAAGTTGTATTTACAAATATATTTACATTTGTCCGGTATTAGGCTGTCTAATCTTGTCCCGGGATAGGTGAAATTTGAGCCTCTGTTCTTTCACAAACTGTTAGAGAACGGGTTTTGCAAATGCAGAGGGAGAATAAACAAGCATTTACAATGCAACGGTTTCGCCTTTGCAAAAGTTAGAGCTATTGGCATTTTAAATGACAACATTTTTATTTATGTGTTGGTTTTGAAAACAGATAAATAAATGGCATTGTCATTTACAATGCCAATACCTTAATCTCTCGCAAATGCCACACCCACACACCCACAGAGAGCCCCCCACACAGAGCCCCCCCACACACACACAGAGCCCCCCCACACACACACCCACACAGAGCCCCCCCACACACCCACACAGAGCCCCCCACACACCCACACAGCGCCCCCCACACACCCACACAGAGCCCCCACACACCCACACAGAGCCCCCCACACACTGCGAGCCCCCCCCACACACCCACACAGAGCCCCCCCACACACACTGCGAGCCCCCCCCACACCAGATGTGCTGGCTGAGTACTACCTATGCAGACATTGAAGCTACGTGCATTTCCTATAAATAGTTTAACGTGCTTATAAAGACTATTGTAACTGAAAGATAAGCATACAAAAAATGTTATTTTGTATACGTAAGCAAGATAGAAAAGCTAAACAAAAGTGTTTTCCCGGGCATAAGTAATGCATTCTGATGGCTTGCACTAGGATGTCAGGTCAGTTGAGAATCCCCTTTTTAACAAGGGATGAGTAACATCTCTTCTCCGAAGACGGTCAGTAGTAGTCGGGTTCCTTTTCTCTTTGATCTCTATAATTTCGTGATCTTCGAGTGAAGAATGTCTAAGGAGGATGAGGACTTCAGCCAGTAGTAGAAGGGTTGACAACTGCATCATCCTTTATGCTTAAGGAGAGTGTGTGTCAGTGGTCACATCGGGGCAACAACAATAGTTACTCGATGTGGGGAGATATCGGTAACCTTCCATCCAATAGTTTTCTGTGGACTCCCCCCTCCAGGAGCGTCACCCTCTCTTTGTACTGCCAATGGTCGACCATCCTCATGGAGGTGTATGCATCCCGCTTCCTTTCTGTAAAGGTGGTCTCTGTTACCTCGTCCCAATTTATGAGATAATATCTTCTTAGGATATAGTTTCTTCGCTCCTAGTAAGAGGAGCTAGTCACCCTCCTTCACCCTTGAGTTAAGGAAATATCGATAACCCTCTCTGCGGGGTGCGAGTAACCTCTGGTTCCTCCTAGTTGTCATTAGCTTGTTCCCCTCTGTTTGGGCTGGTCACGTCAGAGAACTACCCGCTCACTGAGGTGTCAGTTAGAGGTAGGGGAGTGTCACCAGTAGCATTATCCTCTTACCAGGAAAGTAGAGAGCCAACTACCCAATGATTACTTAAAGATGCATCTACATTTCTATCACATCAGCACCCGTCCACCCTGCCGCCCCCAACCATACTCACAGACAGCACGCTCATCCGGATAGGAGTCTCCAGGAGACACGCCATCTTGGTGCTCCCCCGCATAGTCCGCCATGGAAACAAAAAAGGACTGCAACAGTGGGGTTCGCTACAGTGGGACATGGAACAGTGCGGCTGCCATCTTGTAAGGGAAGGTTTGAGTTTTCCCTCTGCATGAGCCAGCCCGATAACACCATACACTACGTGATGTTTAAATCTTTGTATTTTTACTATTATTCAGAACACATTGTTTCAAAAACCGTCCAAACACGTTTGTGGGGAACAAATAGCTTTCAGGTATATTGTATAGTTAATAACATATAGTTGGGATATGCTGACATGAGTTAAGAATGCTGCGAGGTCTTGCCTGGGATCTTACGTGACCTCTAAGTTCGCATGTATTTACTGACGACGTTTTAAAATGACCGTCCGTTAACAGACACATGGAGTCAGCACACAGGTTGGCACATGGGCAGTCTTTTTCTATGTCTATGACACCCAGCTGGAAGCGTGAATCATCGCACCGTGCCCCTGTACGCCTCTCATGCTGTAAGCGTGAACCATCGCACCATGCCCCTGTACGCCTCCCACGCTGGAAGCGTGAACAATTGAACTGTGCCCTGTACGCTGCGAACGTACGCCTGAAGCATACGCCGGCGCCCGCAAGACATAGACAGCGGAAGAAAGACACGAACAGCGGGAGGGAGGACGGACAGCAGAATACAACAACGCCGGACGGGGACGATGTTGGAAATGACGAAAAACATCCGTGAAAAAATTTAAAAAAATAAACGCCCACCGCCGCATGACGATCCCAAAGGGGCAGGGTGAGTAAAAATCGCCTGAACGCCCACTAATCTGCTCCAGCAATGACGGACAGATCTCTCTTCCAATGGCTAGCCTCCATTTATGGAGCTAGCCAATGGAAGAGAAGGCGGGACAAAGCCCCATACTGGTAAAAACTTAAGATTTCGCCTGCGTGAACGCTGCTGCACAGCGGACGCCAGGCGAAACCTAAAAACGACATTTAGAATTGAAACAAAGCGATATGCGGGGTCGCATTACTAAGTTGCTTGGCACAGGGAGTGCAGTGGTAAAAGACCGCTGTCCCCTAGAACCATCTTACTTGTTGTGGCAGAGGTGTACGCCGTTACACCTATTACGGGGTCCCCGAGTCAAAGGCTGGCGTGCAATGGAGCCCGGGGAGGATCTTTATGGAAGTCTCATCGGGTTCTTGCGACTTCCGCGGTTACTGTACATCATCACGCAGGCGGCGTGTGACGTAAGCACGGAATCCGCGGGCTAAACCGCTAACTTGGTATAGCGGTGGTTCTTTTTAAGAGGACATGCACAAACGGTAGTCTGGCACGTAATAGAAAGCTTAACAAGTCTAACCCGCGTAGGTAAATGTGATTGAGCCGCGGGTGGAGGAAAGCCAGATTGATTACTACTGGAATATTAGGTGGCCCTGCTATTACGATATTAGAATAAAGATGCGTTAGACCTCTGTCATATTAGTACAGGGGTAATAATCAGTATTACTTGAAGTTTCAAATGTTCAGCAGACAGTAAAAATACTTCTGCCGCAAAAAATGTTCTGAAGACAGAAAAACGAAAGACTAACCCCAGGCCTGATTGGTTGTTAGTTAAAGGCAGCATCCTCTATGGAGAATGGTGGGTGGTATAGTACTGGTCAGGGACCTATCTTCTGAGATGTTCTATGTTTTTCACCGGTTCAAGCAATTCCAAGGGATATTATCGTTAAGTCCCTGTGTATGGGTGAACAGACGATATATCCATCTCTGTTCTTTATCCAATAGTTCCTGTTGGATGTTGTGGGTGTTGCGATCTAATTGCTCAATTACCACCCACTGCATGTCATTTGGAGTATGGTTCATTTCCAGGTAGTGGTTTGTCATGCGGGAAATATTGCGCTTACAGCGAATGTTACTTCTGTGCTCAACAATTTGTGTCTTAACTCTGCGGCTCGTCATGCCAACGTACCTTAAACTGCACGGGCAAGTTATAAGATAGATGAAATTGAGGAGTTACAGTTTGTGTGTCTGCGTATCTCCCAGCTCTTTCCAGCTTCTAGGTTAAGGGTTTTAGTAGTTACTGTCAAGTGGCACATGCTGTAATCACCGCATGGGTAATGTCCAGGTATTTTTGGTAAACCCCATGTGCTGGTTATTGTATTTTCTTCACGATGAGGCTGTGGTGGTCTTGTGTGCACCAAGGTGTCCTTCAGACTTCTTCCTCTTCGATATGAAAACAAAGGTTTTTCCCAGTCAAGAGTACCTGTGTTCAGTATGGCCCAATGTTTTTGGATTATCTTGGCCACTTGGTTTGACACAGGATTGTACGTTGTAATGCAAGTTAGTTGCTATTTTTTTTACTTTTTTGGTTATTTTGTCAGGTTAACCGTGAATTTTTAGTTTTGTGGTAAGCATTTTTGCCTGATTTTTTTAAATCTTTCAGATTGCTGCAGTTTTTGCGTAGCCTTAGGTATTGCCCGTAAGGGAGATTCTCCCTCAAGGGACGAGGATGGAAGCTTGTATAATGAAGTAGCGAATTTCTCGCTGTGGGCTTGAAATGTGTTTTCGTGACTAGACTCCCATTGTCATGGGTGATGTCTAAGTCCAGGAAAGTCATAGTACTCTTGCTTATGGTATTTGTGAATTTGAGGTTTGGGTCACATACGTTGATCCAATCGAGGAAGGCTTTCAATGATTCACTTCTTCCTCCCAGATCAGGAATACATCGTCAATGTACCGTTTATAGAAGCAAATGTTCTCCATAATGTGTGGGTTGTTAAGTAGGAATTTTTGTTCAAAATTATAGACATGAAGTCCTGCCACACTTGGGGCGAATGTGCTCCCCATAGACGTACCGTACGTTTGTTGGTACTGTTGGCCTTCGAATTCAAAATAGTTTTGTTTAAGGGCTAGTTCTGCCAACTTCAAGACCAGGGCCTTGGGTGTTTGATATTTCCATTCACTGTTGTCTAGTGCTGTTCTCAATACCCCTAGTGTATCATCTTGGGGGAGACTCGTATAGAGGCTTTCTATGTCTAAGCTGACTAGAAAGCTTGTGTTAGGATTAAATGCCAGGTCTTTGATTTGCCCTATAAGGTCTTTAGTATCTCGTAAGTACGTAGTAGTGCTTTGTACCAGTGGTTTAAGAAAAAGTCACAGAAGTTTGACAAGGGCTCTAAAATGGAGCCTATGCCCGAAACTATTGGGCGTCCTGGTGGTGGAACTTTGTTTTTATGCACCTTAGGGATTGTGCAGAAATAGGGCACTTTTTCTTGTGATGTTACTAGATATTGTGCCTCTTTTTTGCTGATGTGCCCATGGCTTTCTGCTTCGGTAACCAATTCTTGGATGGTTTCCTTTAGTCTAGGGGTGGGGTCCTCACGAATTGGTTTGTAATTACGCCTATCTGCTAACAAACGTAGGCATTCATTTCTGTATGTTTCTTTATCTTGTAGGACTATCCCACCTCCCTTGTCTGCTGGTTTTATAATTACAGACGTGTTTTCTTTCAAGGTTGTTAGACCATCCCTCTCCTTTTTGGTGGTGTTATTGAAGATCTTTATTTCAGTCAGTTACTCAATGTCCTTAAAGACTGCCTGTTCGAATGCTGTAATTTCGACTGGTATGGGTGAAGGTGGTGGCATGAAGGTAGACTTAGGTTTGAAGTCTGAGTCTCCTTTTTCTTGGGTATTGGTGGCCTCTTGTTTGGAAAAGAAAGCTTTCAATCTTATTTTTCTGAAGAAGTCAGCCATTTCGCAGTGGAGGCGAAATTTGTCTAGACGGAGTGTGGGGACAAACCCCAGTCCTTTGTTAAGAAGATCCATTTCTGTTTGATCAACTGTATGTTGGGAATAGTTTGGCACTAAGTTTTGCTGGTGCTCGGTCCCGCTCGTTGTTCCATGGACCTGCTCCTCGTTTGTGCTCCTACTTGTGTGTCGTCTTCCCAGTGCACCTGCACTTGTCTTCTTCATTTTCCTCTTCCCCTCCGCCCATTCCCTAAAAAAGGAAACCTCTGGTTGGGGTTCATGAAGGGGATTTGTTGGGGAGCGAAAGAGGGATTCTGGCCATACATCATTTGAGGTGGCATCTGGTGATACTGTTGAGGGTAAGGCATGTGGCTAACCGGTTGTCCTTGGTTCCATGGTTGTTGCCATTTGTTGGCTCTCCCTCTTCCTCTTGGTCTGCTCTGGCCGCTACCTGAGCTGGAGCCACTGCTGTTAGATGCGGCATCATCCGAGCTGTTAGATTGTTCCCTGTTTTTTTGTGGTTCGTAGTCCGGTTTTGAGTAAGGATACATTCTTGCATAAGAGAACTTTTTCAGATCTTTTTGAAAATTTTGGATTTTCAACTGTGTTAAGTTCTCTTTATTTTCCTGCATTTCCTTATTGACCTCATCTAGTTTCTTTTGTAATATATTACCCACTCTCTACTTTTTTGACCATACCCCAGATCTCCAAGAATAAAGTAACAGGTAGCATTCTGGAGGTATTTTTAATAGTAATTTTTCTCACTTCATCACATTTCACATCACCTCAAAACCCGCTCCACTGTAAACAGGTGTTGCAGCACAGCCGGGTAGCATTCGGCTACCTGGCTGGGACCCGATGAGGAAGCATGACACCAACCAGGTTGGTGTGTGAGGGTTTTATTAACAAACCTTTGAGGTGCCAGACACCACACACGTCAGACCGCCACTGATACTGGCCGTTTTCTTTGCTTACGAAAAAAAAATACTCTTAAAATATGCCTTTGTCAACATTAACAAAGGGGAGAGGGTCTCTTCGGGGTTCCTCTCCGTTTGTTAACAGGTTATCGCTTCATTTGTGTAGTCGGTAAGGAATTGGGAATTTGCAACCGGATTTTAGCTGCAAAACATTACTACCTCAAATTCTAAATCGCTATTTGAAAGCGATGCCCTAAACACGCCTTTTCAAATAGAGTTTCAGTATGTAGTTGCAAACCCAAACCACGTTTCTGTAACATGTTATCGAATCATAATTTGTTTATGGTCCATACCAAGAGGTCATTTTTCAGTCACAAATAGTCTGATTTTTCAAATCGTACCCCTTGAAACTGCAAAATGCCTTAGTACATCTGGCCACTATAATCTTACAAATGGATAAAAACTTGAGAAATTAATGGTGAGTGAAGACATCACCACTCCCGAATCTAATTTACAGACTAATCAGCAGAAAATATGGTCTTGATACTGGGTGTTCAGGAGTCCATCTAATTCATTTGCTAACACAAGCAGGCTTGGACCTGGTTGGTATTCATACACTGTTTACATAACTAATTTTGGGATACATCATATGATAGACTGCACATTTGGGTTCTTTGATTGCACAAAATGCAGTAGTATAAACCCATATTTCACACACACTTGTGAAATATCAATATTAGTTCACGTGTCCCTGTGAAATAAGTAAAATAGTTAATGGGTCCCTCCTAACTATATAGGGATTTTTACATCATCATTGACAGCTGAAAAACACAGCTTTACCAAAGTTCATTGTTAAATCAGCATCTATTCGAAAAAGTCTGAATATTCTAAATTCAATCAATTCTCTTTGTTTGCTGTACCTTGCAGAGAATAGCTTCATTAATCTGTATTTGCTGCTGACAGAATATGGTTTTAACGAAGTGTACTTTTCCCCTCAATTTCAACCCTCTTAATGACAAAATAACAAATGTTTTCATCTCACGTTTTGCAGATGCCAGCCAGCATAATCCAGTATTTTGCAGTTTCTTTGTTTCTCAAGCTAACTGCTCCAAAATAAACCTAACGTCAAAATATAAAATGGACAATTTGTAATATGACCCTATATTGTCATTGTGAGGTTCTGGTGATATTTCTAAGCAACTCAGCGTTTGGCTTCTTCGTTTGTGGTGACACAATATCCCTTCAGTGGCATTATGGGCCCACATGACACATCTGTTTGGTATCCTCTGCTTCTGCAGATTGTGCACCTTTCCATTTTCTGCATATTGTTCGAAGATTAAGGGGGCAGATTTATGAGGCCCTTGCGCCACGTTTACGCCGCTGTTGCGTCACGCAAGGCGGCGTAAACGTGGCGCATCCCTACGAACGATTTACAACGTGACGCATCTAGGCAGATGCGTCACGTTGTAAAGCCCTGCGCCGCTTGTGGGCGTTCCGGCGCAGGGTGGGCGTTCCGGGGCAGGTGCGCCTCGCAAAAGTGGCTGAGTGAAATCTATAAGATTTCACACAGTCACTTTCAGGCCAATGCTGCGTCAAAAGCCTGCACCTGCTTGAAGCAGGCGTAGGTCTTGATGCAGCATTGGTCAGGTAGGGCACCCCTGAGCCTTGCTGGAGCTGCGTCGCGCTTGCGACGCAACTCCAGCAATGCGCCACCTTTACGGCACAGATGCGTCACGCATCTGTGCCGTTTTTGCCCCATGGTGCGCCGCATTGTAAATGCGGCGCACCTTGGGTGGCGGAGCTGTGGCGCACTGTGGCGCACATTAACTGGCGCATCCCTGGGGATGCGCCAGTTAACATAAATCTGCCCCTAAATGTTTTTGTTAGTGTTCCCCTTTTTCATCCTTAACATTCGCCTTTAATTAATAACAAGGGTCCTCCTAACCCAGCCCCATGAAGGACCACTAGGTACTAACTTACATTCAGGAAACAGCAGTACTCTGTAATTGGCAGGGTCCAACTGAAGACTGAAAAATCTCAACAAGCCCCAGGCACCACTCCTAGAATTAACTCTTTCCTAAAGATTAGAACCTATAGCTGACAAGCTCGTATACAATATGAATCGTTTCATTACCTTACGCTTTAACAAAGTTTTGGGCATAAAATACTTCTTGGTCTACTAAAGTGTTAGTAAAGTAGCTAGGAGTACAACATCTAAGCACAGCTATGTCAGAACCCCCATTGTAAACGTATTTTAAATCCCTATTGGACTTTGGCGAACTGTAATTTTGTCTGAAACACACAGGGACTATTATTGACTTGAACATTTCACCAGTGGTCAGAAGCCTTCCTCGCCGTCAATTTAGTGACACACACCTAATCTTGTGTGTGTGTCACCCACACCCACACACACTCACTCATTTAGGTGGAGAAGTGTGGCTCAATGGTTAGAGCGGCAGACCCTGATGCAGAGGTCTGGCCCGGGACCAGGGTTCAAATCCCGCCTAGGCGGGTCTTGGGCTCAATTTCCTCGGACCTGATAATTCTCGACTCGGTGCCTATTCTAATCATGGGTCCCACTCTGCAACTCTGGGCAATAGCTTGCTTAATCTCCACAACGGCCCTATCAGTGCTGGGATGCCTGGCTTCACCTTGGCGGTGCCCAGGAGAGGGCATTTCACAGGGAAAAGCCAGGAAGGGTTCCACAGCGGTATGCGTACAGCGCCAAGTCACCTTAGGGTATAAGTGCGCTATACAAGTATAAGATACGTACAAGAAGCTAGGTCGAGATAAGTACAAGATTTTAATATGTGGTTAATGACAGACCTACAAAAAAATGAGATCACCAAATCGCATGACAGCATCTGGGTGATTCCATCGCAGGACCGGCCAGGATGGCACAAGGACGATTCGAAGGGACGTTCCCTACAAGGCATCCTCGAAAACTTGGGCCTCAGAGCCCTAAACAGGCGATTTCCACTTGACAAGCCTCCTCGCTTCTCCTATCTATCGAAGAATGGTGACTCATTAATCGACTACACCTTCGTTAGCCTTCCACTCCTTCAACAAACAACAAGTTATCGTCTTGGGAGCAGAATAGAAAGTGAGCACTGTCCCCAAGAAATAACGCTGAGGACCAGCTGCACTCAACAGGAAGAAGAAAGGACATTGACATCTGAGAGCTTCACAATTAACTTAAAACAAATCAAATGCTCTCTTAGCAATTTTCAACAAGTTGCAACAGAGGCCAAACAAATTATGGAGCACTACAGTAGGAGTACGGATGACACAATTACCAACTTTCGCAACCGAACTTATCAACAAACATGCGAAACCGGTAAAGCATGCAAGCCATACTGGGCAAAAGCAGACGCCCCACTCAAATCCGGACATACAAATTGCAACGAGAATCATGAATCGGTCATGGCGGGCGTTAAAAAAAATCGACCCAGTGGACCCCACCAAATTAATAAAGCTGAGAGAGGCCCGCAGTCAACTTAAGAAAGCAAAGAGGGAGCTACGTAGAAACCAATGGAACTTGTTCTGGGCTAGACTCCAGCAAGATATTAAATCAAACAATTCCGCTAGTTTTTGGCGATCAATCAATACCTTGTCTGGCCGCGTTTCCAAAGTTGCCTCTTCATGCATACTAGAGTGAGAGTGGGTCGACTTTCTCCATCGTCACTATAGCGACCGGAAAGCAAAAATCCCATATCAGAACTTCCCCCTTGTAGATACTGCCGCACACAAAGTGGCTGACAAGGCGTCGGATGTGAACATTCTAAAGCCCCTAACAAAGGAACGCCTTAATAACGATAAAAAAACTGGATCATCAAAGGAGGGCTTTATGTCCCAAAGTAGCAATGAACTAGCAACGATCCAGAAGGCAGAAATTGAAAAACTGTTTAAAAAGGGTCGGAAAGACGGCACTCCAGGCCCAGGGGGAATCCCTCAAGCTCTGTTCAAGGAAGACGTTACCTTCTGGGCTGAGAAGTTATGCACCCTATTCAATTCAATCCTGCAGAACACTATTATTCCGCCTTCATGGCGGGGATCAATACTCGCACCAATATTCAAAGGCGGGACAAAAAATCCCCTGGGAACTACCGCCTCATTGCCCTCATCGACAATGAAGCAAAATATTTTGCAGGAGTGTTGCTTAACTCATTAAGGGCATGGGCGGAAGACAAGTCCGTCATTCCTCCCAACCAAACAGGTTTTACTACTAACACCGGCACTTCGTCAATCTTATGACCCTTTCTTGTCTGATTGACCAAGCGAAGTCCAGCTCGTGCCCACTCTACATGGGATTCATTGACTTCCAAGCGGCCTTTGACAACGTGAATAGAGCGAAGCTCTGGCAGAAGCTGTCCAGTCTAAACATTCCAGCTGATCTTCTAAGAGCAATACAACTTTTACATCAGGACACATGGGTCAGGATTAAGATCGGGGATGGTTCAAGACTATCACGCCCAATTCCGACAGTAAAAGGTCTAAAACAGGGCTGTGTCCTGGCCCGGACAATTTTTAACTTATTTTTATCAGACCTCCCCGAGGCTCTAAATAAGGTCAATTCTCACGCTCCAAAAGTAACTGGTCAATTGATGTCAAATCTGTGGGCTAGTCTTGACAAGAACTTATGGCGTGCAGGGCATGACTACTAGGAAAAAGGCCTAACAACTTTATGTCTAAATGACCTTTGGAGCATGCACATAAGTCAAAACTAATTCAAACGGCTAGCTAAAATAAGCACAAAAAAGCTATCAATAGTCGAAGACAAGGCTCGCCTAGCAAAAAGAAGTCATGGGTGGTTAACCTTGCAATCGTACGCCTTGCTGACCCCACAGCAGTACTTAACTGTATATTTTACTGCACAAACGAAATTAAGTTTTTTTAAACTGAGACTGGGAGTAATTAACTTGTTGGTCCATCTGCCAAAATGGAAAAGAGATTACGGACGAGAACTATGTCGACTTTGTGGGACCCACAGAGAAGACATAATACACATAATCTGTCTTTGCCCAAAACTGCTGAACGAAAGACGGTTGCTCCTTAAGCATCTCTGGAACATCAACATGATTAGATCACGTAGAGCAGCTGTTTTGGCCTGCTTTGACCCCAGGAACACTAAATTAAACTGTGCCCTGGTAAGGTACATGGATCACGTAGCAAAAAAACTCTGTGAGGGGCCCACAGTCTGTGATCCATCATCGGCATAACATTTCGCGGTATAACATTTCGGCATGCTCTATCTCACATCTGCATCCTATTTGGAATTAATCCACTCCCTTATAAATGTATTTTTCTGAAAACCCATACCTGCAATGTTTTTTTTTAATCAAGCAATAAAGTTTTACTTTTACTTATACAAGTACGAATTAATTTCATTCATTTGAGACCTGCCTCCTTTTGTTCAGTCAAGGATCACAGCCATACTACGCTGCCGTTAAACTCCTGGTTGTTCAGCTGGTGCCATTAACCACAGAGTCCGCCTCTCAAGCCACAGCCTTGCACTGAGGTAGGGATTCTGCTCGGCTTCCACAGCCAATTTGTTCTGGAACTTAGGGCATCTCTCTCTCTACAAGAAGGAGATGCTGTAGTTAGTGCTCTGAGAAAAAATACCACCAGGGAGAATATCTGGAACAAGGCATGTTCAGGTGAACTGAAGACAATTCGCATGTGGCCTCTATACCTCTGTGGCAATAAACATTCTAACTCTGGCCTCGCAGCTGACACACACTTTTCTTGACGTCAGCACCAAGCTCCCACATTCTACTGAGACATTGCAGGATGCCCGAGTTATGACTGTCAAAAGAATATTCTGACAAAGGATTTACATTTGCACATGCTGTCATTCGGAAAATAACTGAAACTCCTGGTTAAAAGCACTATGCATAGGTGAGAATTCAACGGCTATCATGATACATAAACAGAACTAAGAACACATGGGTGTGGAGCAAAGATTTCACCCCTTCCATACAGTGATAATTAAACAACTATCTAGCCCATTAAGCTTTGGAGGGTTACATCTGCACACTCATATTCATATGGCGATATAGATCGGATAATATTCTTGTTGCACTGCAATGTTAACATTTGTTTCTACCCAATGTTTAACCCGCTCCCTGTTTCTTTCCCTTCCCAAACAGTCCCTTTTGTTGTCTACCTTTATTTTCACTACTGTTTCCTATCTAAACCATTCAGGTGTCACAGCTGCAGTCTTCTATAAAATGTATCCTGCACACAGGGCCAGTCCATTTAGGTGCCCACCGCTATCCAGGGCACTCCATTGCATAGGCCAGCGCAAGACTTCTTGAGGTAACTCCCAAATTTAAATGGAGCTCCCGATCAAACTGTTGCATAAACACTCACTCTCACAGCGACCAGCATTCACATGACAAAGTGCCATGAAAGATATAAAGGTGAACTGGACATTTTAAAAATGCAGGAGTAAAAAACAAATCCTGAAATATTGGTTAATATGGGGGAGTTCCCATGGAAGGGAAAAAAATAAGGACACCACATACTTAGGGCATGGGTGGACCATACCAGGGTTGTCCCATATGTTTATTTAAATTGCGGTACGCTATCACAAAATGACCTATGAAAGCATATTTCTTCAGAATTATGAACTCCATACTACCCATTTCAAGAACTGTCAAGTAATACTTTAAAACTCAGTAATGCTAAGTTCTGACAACGTTCTTTTCGCTTACACGTCTGTAAACTGCGGGGATGGGAGAGCCACTGAAAGCTCGAACCAAATGCCTGGCTCACCTTGGGAACCTCGAGCCCAAAACAAGCCAAGATTCTGCCAGTGATGGGCCTGATGGATACAGCTGCTGACAATGTATCAACGGAAGGCGAGTTCAAATCTTGACCTTGGCTTCAGCATCCTGTGAACCCTGTGAAATCTCGATGTGCTAGGTGGCGCTAGAGGGCTCACAGCAAGATGGCTGTGCCTTAGTGTAGATCTGCAGGCTGAATGCAAAGTCCCCTCAATATCCTGGAAGGCATGCCATCCCGCTCACCAAGTAGCTGCATACTAGTACTGCAGTTGCTGTGGTGAAATATTGTGGCACAGAATTTGTGCAGAGGGCGAGCAACGCAGGGACAACACCCCGGCTCGGCTGAGGTACCCAAGGGGAAAAAATTCAATCCGCCGTCTGCATCTGAAAGTTGGCAGCCGGATCGTGGTGAAGCGGCAGCGCTGAAAGACTGGCGAGGCCTGAGGTTGGGTGCTGCCTGCGTGCGATGAAATGTGCGGAAAGGCAGCACAGATTTACATAACCTCAGATTCCATATGTGATTGAATTGGTGCTGAGTAGCTGGACACCGGAAAAGGCATTGCAAGAGGGACAGAATGGACCAGCGGTGCTATTACGGGTGGACAAGGCAAGAACCTTTGCTGAAGAAGCTGCTGCGCTGGGATACGTTGACGCAGACGGCCCGGAGAGGTACAATAGGTGGCAGATCGAATCGCTGTACCAAATAAGAACCTCCAGGCGCAGAGTCAACTGTCCCAGGTCCATAAAGCGAATCATCATATCAGCAGCTGGGGATCAGGTGATTACCTTAGGCACAAACAGCTGGTTGACCAACATGGGGAAGACGGACAAGAGCCAAACCCGCCTCACATTTGAAATGCGAAAACCTGGCAGGTCCCAGCAGCGGGCACTCTCGGACTCCGAGCCGGCCACCCGGGTAGAAGGGGCCTCATCGCTGGAGACAACACTCCTCGCAATGCAGCACAGTCTGCAATTATCAATGGGAAAAATCGACACTCTGAAACTATGGATGGATCACATGTCAGCGAAGCTAGATAAACAGAGTGCCATGCTGGGCGAAGTGGAAAGGCGCATTTCTGACGTGGAGGATTGCCTCCAAAGTGTCTCAACTAAGTGCCTAAACATGGAGATGGTCCTAGCAGTAATTCAGGCTAAGAACGAGGATCTAGAAGCTAGGTCAAGACGTAATAACCTTAGAATGGCGGGTTTACCGGAATCAACCAATACAGGTAAGCTCAAGCTCTCTGTGAGAGGAATGCTTAAAGACATCTTTAGATTGGGGAATCTGTCGGAGATGCTAATTGCAGAAAGGGCTCATCGGTCACTAGTAGTACGCCTGGTCCCAGGTGCCCCACCGCGACGCAGTTCTTCATCTGGCACGGTAGAAGGGAACCGTCAACTATCAAGGAAATGAACTGACAATCTATTCGGACTTCACTGCCTCGGTCCAGGCAGCGAGGTGGGAAATCCAACCAGTCAAGAAACAGTTGCTGGCGGTGAGCATTCCATACGCAATGTTATACCCTACCTGTCTATGCATCAGAATAGAAGGTAAAACTAAAATATTTACCAACCCCAAGTCAGTCTTGGTATATGTAAAAACCATGAAGAAAAGCAGCGGGACAAAGCAGATGACTCAGATGAAGAGGAACAATAGAGAACATTGTAATATGGCAGACTCTGTAATATCTAGTTCCTCGCTGAGGCATCCTGGTAGTACCGGCGGATGGAGGATTTTGGTGGCAACCTAAGGTCAGAAGCGGACCAATTACAGGACAGCTTCAGGATGGATAGCGCGAAGACGATTGAACAATAGTTTGTGAGTATCGCCTCAATGCAGGTGAGAACTGAGAACTTAAGCAGACTAGAAACTACCAGGTAAAATGTTGGTGTGGCATGCCAACTTAAGAGACACGTTCGCCATCCTCCCTGTTCATCGTGGTGGGTGTTTGAGCACTAGTGCTTCCCTATGGTTGTACCCCGGCAACACATATGGGAAACCTTTTCTAGGGTGGGCAAGTTAGAATTCTGTGGGGATGGCTTTAGCAAGTTGGGGGTGCTGAAGTGGGTGGGGTGCGGGATGGGCAATCACTTTTAGTTGCAGATGCAGTGCAGAATATATGCATTAAAGAGTCAAGCGTTTTTCAATGGTGGTATTCACATGCAGCAGTGGATCTGGAAAATCAGGAATAGCTAACGAAGCGTCCAGGTGGTTCAATTAAATTGCTAACATGGTACGTGTGAGGCCTTAACAACCCCAACAAATCTGTCATGTTTAGGCATACTTAGATAGACAGAATGTCCGGGTGGCATTCCTGCAAGAGACACATCTTACAAAGCACACAGAGCACAATGTGGGGACATGCTGGGTTTCTGTCAGAGTGGCAGTTTCGTATTACACATACTCTAGGGGTGTACTAGTGCTGGTGAAAAGGGGGACTCCTTTCACACTAATCCATTCTGAAGCAGAAGAACAGGGTAGGGTGCCGTTAATACAGGGATGCTTGGGTGGCACGAAAATATTATTTGTAAATACATATGGCCCCAACTTAGACGAGCCTGCATTTTATAATGATATTTGGAGGCATATGACTGCACTACCCCTGTCTGCAGTGATTTGGGGGGACACTTGAATGTATATCTGGACCCACAGCTGGATCGCTCAGCCAACATGACATGGCATTGTAAACAGGCAGCGTCAGTGATAGGGGAAGTAATGGAGGCAGAGAGACTTGTAGATGTATGGAGAGGCCACAACCCTACTGTTAGGGAGGGAACACATGTGTTGTTAGCACATGGCTCGTGGTCCAGGCTGGACTACTGATTAGTCTAAAAGGAAGTGAGCACATGGACTGTGGAATTAAAGCATCTTGCCAAAACACTGTCTGGCCATGCTCTAGTGCTTTTGGAGTTAGCAATACCTACATGCACCAAGCCACCATTCCAGTGGAGATTGCAACCGTCGTCTCTGCTGGATCAAGTATTTCGCACTACAATCTGGGCTGCCGTTCCAAATTTATTCTTAGAAAATGAAGGCAAAGTAGATGAGGCTGGAACATTATGGGAGGCCTTCAAGATTACCATCCGAGGAGAATGTATGGGGGTGCAGGCAGGTATCTGAAAATCACTCAGGAAATGGCTGCAGGACATAGAAGGTAGGATACACGTGCTGAAACACATATATGGGAGAGTTAATATCAGAGCATACAGACATTGCTGAGCAGGAGGTACGCCACAGGTCCAGGAGGTGGAGAGCACAAGCGTATGGGGAGGGGGGCAAACCAGGTCGATCACTGGCAAACAAACTGGCAATGTTAAGGGAACAGGAACACATTGTAGAAATAGTCGACAATAATTCTGAAACGTATTACATAATGCCAGAGATTAGTCAAGTGTTTGTAAAGTTCTTCTCCAGCTTGTATGGGTATAGGCCTGCTGCTAGTGATAGTAAGTTTTCAAGGTATCTTGAGGATGTTGCACTGGGCTGGTTGTTCCTGGGCCAACGAGAGTACCTAACTCAGCCCTGGACAGTAGAAGATGAGAAGGAAGCTATACTGTCACTCACAAATGGCAGAGCAGCAGGGTTGGATGGCCTGCCAGGTGAGTTCTATAAAGCTTATGCGGACACTCTAGCCTGAGACTATTGGAGGTGTTCACTGAGGCATATGCTAAGGGTGTCCTGCCTCCTACCCTGCGTGAAGCGCTCATAGTAACATTGCTGAAGCCAGATAAGGAAGCAAACAGGTGTGAATCATATAGGCCGCTCTCGTTGATAGATACTAAAATACTGGCGAAATTCATTGCTAACAGATTGCAACCCCTGATCACAAGCTTGGTCTTACTGGATCAATCGGGATTTGTACCTCAAACATCTACCACACATAACCTGCGCAATACTTTTGCTGTGCTGCATCAGTTAAACCCTGAACTTCAAGCCACGGCAGTGCTCTGTGGCCAAAGCATTTGATTCAATACAATAGCGATATATGTTTGTGGTCCTGCAGCACATGGGGATAACACCTGTTTTTTTTAAGTGGGTGCATCTCCTCTACACGAATCCGGTGGCCATGATACGTATTAACAAAGAGGTTTCTGCCCAATAGAGATCTGTAGAGGAACTAGGCAGGGGTGCCCTCTCTCCCAGATATTGTTAACCTTGGCGCTAGAACCTTGGGCATTAAGATCGGACAGGGCCACGACAGTGCCGCGCTTGGATCCAGAAAACGACCTTTGGCCATATCACTATACGCAGACAATATGTTATCATATGTTAGCCTGCGACACACTTGGCATCCCTGCTGCAGGAATATGTTTGGTTCAAGGGATATTCAGGACTCTGCATAAACTGGAATAAATACACTGTATGTCCTCTCACACAGTGTACCCTTAGGCATGAACTAGAGTTCCCACTGGCCTGCACAAGTGAACCTGTGCATTACCTGGGTGTCTAGGTGCACAGAGACCTGGAATAGTGGTCAACATGCATTACGGGCGTGGGATTGCTAAATTAAATGACCAAGTAGCCAGATGGACATGCCTCCCATTGTCCCTAGTGGACAGAATAGCGATGATGACAATTCTCCCCAAACTTCTTTATCTATTTGTGAATATTCCAATAGTTTTAAATACAGTTCTATGGCCCCAAAACATGTTTGTTGTCTCTGGTGTGGGCAGGCAAACAACCGAGATTGCAGCTGGGAGACACTTACACAAGCATATGAAAGGGATGGCTTCGAAGCCCTGGATCTAACACTGTATTAGCTTTGTGTGCAAGCACAATTTGCACACTATTGGCACCTCCCCCAACGTTATCTTCCGCACTTGGCAGTGGAGGCGGACAATGCACATCCAGTTCCACTGACTGCTATGGTGTTATACAACAGGTCAGAGACAAATAGGAAAGAGATTAATAGGGTTAAATGCACTACTAAAGCCTGGAGGGACCTCTGTGCCCGCGCAGGAAGGGGGTGTCTATATGCACCGGCTATGTTGCTTGCTGCGCATCCGGGAATCTCTGTTGCACAGGGCATTGGAAATCCTATGTACTGCAGGGGTCACCAAACTAGGGGATCTGTACATGAATGGACAGTTTCTGTCTCTAGATGCATTCACCGCTGGGCAATCCTACATGGCGATGCGAGGGTTCATCTATACCAGTTTACGTATGGCCATCAGAACGTTTTATCTAGAGTTTCCCTATGAGCCGACGATGCTAAAAGCACTGCAGGTAGTATTAACAATATGGGAAAATAAATTGTTAATCACAAGGTTATATAACGCATCCCTAAGAGAAAAGCAGATAAATGGAACAGTAAACTTGGGGGGCCGCTGGCTTGGGAGGACTGGGAAGCATGCTGTGCACTGACTGGGCGCCTCACTGCAAATTGTAACCTCTGAATAATACATTTTAAATTTCTACACCAAATGTACTATACACCAGTTTGTTTACAGAAATATAGGTTGTGAGAGGATGTTCGATGAATGCGCTGTAGGGAGGACATGGCAGATTTTGGCCATCTGGCCTGTTCATGACGTCTGGGTCCATGTAACACAGACATTAATACTAATGGTAATGGAAAATGTGGAATGTACCCTGAGATCTTGCAACAGGTGGATAGTGGGTGTCACTACACTATTGGCGTATGGTGGTACAACATTGGGGTGGTAGATCAGTCCCCATGGTGGCAAAATGGGTTAAGGAGCTTGTGTATTGCAAAGAACACTTGGACATCTATGTAAAGGAACTGCTTCTGGCCTCCAGACCCAAAGATATTTGGGCACCGCTGACAGTGTACCTGTTCCAACATCCAGATCTAATATAGTCTCTGACACTGCGCAATGTTTGGAGATGGGCAACTACGATGTATAGGAACACATTCGGTAAAAAAGATAGTGGTTGGTCATGTCCAGCTGGGATACTGTTGAATGGAAATGTGGAGTGTGTAGTGCTGCACTGCACGAGCCATAATTTGTTTGTTTTTGTTACTGTTCAGCTCCACCTCTTGTTAGACTGTGTCTAATGTGAGGCATTATGTGTACTGCATAAGCTGTATCTCTAAAAAATGCATTAAACACATTTCAAAATAAAATATCTGCAAAACAAACTTGACCTGAACCTCATTAAAAAAAAATGTTCTTAACATTTATATTTTTGCTAAACAATCATTAACAGTGTGTTACATAGATTTCCTGATGTTTTTCTTTACTTCGCTCTTTTGGTGTTGGTGGCGATAGGAGCAGGAACTACGACTCCCAGGGGGCACGCTGACCACACCTGGGAACCATCTGCAGCTGACCGGCGCCTACATAGCGCCTCACCGCGCCCACTGCCACGGGAGCCGCTTCGCTCTTTTGGTTGTTGGTGGCGATAGGAGCAGGAACTACGACTCCCAGGGGGCACGCTGACCATGCCCACACCTGGGAACCATCTGCAGCTGACCGGCGCCTACATAGCGTCTTGCTGCTTCCGCTGCCCAGGGGGCACGCTGACCAAGCCCTCACCTGGGAACCATCTGCAATTGACCGGCGCCTACATAGCGCATCATCACCTCCGCTTCGCGAACGTGCGCGGACGCTCGCCGGGCGAAGCCCGGGCCAAGGGCGGGCCCGTTTAAGCCCGTTAAAGACCGGTTAAGGACGGGACGGGCCACCCCTCTTTCAACTTTATACTGGGGGACCCTCTCGTAAGTACTATACTTCCTTTTTCATCTTACCTGCAACAATAAGGCAGCTAAGGAGGGTAGGAGCAAGGCGGCCAATGTAAACCTAACTGGCACCATGGACAATTTCATCGTCGGGGTTAACTCTGTTATAGACCAGGGAATTACGCTGATGGAGAGGCGGGTCTCACAGGACTTAGCAATTGCCAGAAGGTCATCAATGGGGTAGATTGCTAATGCACGGACACCAGAACACCATGGTTCCATCAGTGGCATCGGTGTATCCGTGATACCCGAATCACCAAATGTTCATTTGGCAGTTCGTGACCTGGATCATTTTTCCACAGGGGACCAGTCTACGGTCTCTGAATCACTACTGATGACACCCCTCAAGCTTCCTATTGTGGCTAGTCCCGTTAAGGAGTACAGCACCAGGCAACTACGAGAGAGACGCCAAGGGGCTATCCCAAAGCATAAGCAAGGGCAGGTCAAAGAGACTGGCGGAAAGAAAGGGAAGCTGACTAAAAATACTCGAGTAACTACTGTTGCAGGGGACCAGGCTGCAGCGATTACTTCAGTAATTATAGCCGCACCTAGTGAAGACCAAACACCCATGAGAGTGGTACCCCAGGCTGAGGCGGGGGGTAAGAGTCCAGGGAGTTCAGGGAGAAGGGCGAGGATGGAGGATCCCTTATTGGTCAAAATGGGTGATCTATTGAAATCTTTTCTTTGCCCAGTGGAAGATAGACTAACCAAGATTGAACAGCAATTAAGCAAGATTGAACTTGCGTCATTGGGAATTGCTGACTCCCTAAAGAAGGCAACTACTCCGAGGGTCAATGTTCCTTCAAACGACTCCCGGGGAGGGAATGTCGCTAACGATCGGGTAATCCCGCTAGCTCTGACTACTATTTCGCAGGCTCCAGTTGTTCCTCCAACTGAGGTACCTGCGGCACTAGCAGTTGATAAACCAACTGAGTGCAAACTAGCTCAGCCAAAAGAGGGAGATGGAGATGGGGATCCTGTAGTCCAGGCTCCTGGGTGGGTAATTAACATCGATTTGTCCCCGGAAGAAAGCCCTTATCTGGTGGTTTTAGCAGGGGTCCCGGTTTTGAGCAATTCCGGCCAAGAATCATTTATGACCTTGAGGAACAAAGTAGATGATTGGTTAAACAAATATAGACCACTACCAACGCACATCTCGGGCAAAATACTCATGGTACGAAGGGTGTCCTGGGTGGGACATATGGCTAAGGATATCAGGGGGGATTGTGTCCTCGTTAATTTCAAAGATCCTAGGACAGTGGAGTACATTTGTAACTGGAAATACTATAGCCCAGGAGCTTCTATCTTATCCCTCCCATTGTCCTATTTTTATCCCCGGGAGTATTTTCCGTCTGTAGATGCTGGGTGGACACTAGTACAGCGGAATGGGAGGGGACTGATCAACGGGGGCAGGCTGGAGTCGTTAACAGTCCCGAGCCAAACCTCCACTCAAAATCGGTTTAGCGGTCTGTAGGCCGTTGACTGACTTCAGGTTCACGAAGGGGTACCTATAAATACTTTTGCCTCACCCAGCAGTAGTATTGTTAGCCCATCTAAACCAGCCTTGTGTCCAGGTCCCGAATTGCCAACTACTGTTCTAGTAACTTTGGGGGTTAATAAAGAGAATGGACGGGCCCCCGATTTATCCCAAGGTGGCATGACCCCATGCAGAGGTTCTACTGGGAAATTTAAAATCGCTTCATGGAATATAGCGGGTCTACGTTACGAGCAATCTCTTCCGGACTGGAATACTTTTATTGATGATTATGATTTGTGTGTATTCCAGGAAACATGGAGTCTTGAGCCACTGTATAAGCCCGGTTACTCTTGCTTCCATATACCAGCTATCTCTTCTGGACTCGGACGCCCATCTGGAGGACTTATGGTCTGGGTTAAGGCTGCGCTTAGTTGTAAAATCGTCCACCATTCCTGACCAACACCAGACCTGATGAGACTAACAATTAAGGGCATAAAAGGCAATATCACCTTAGAACTTTTAACATCTATGCAAGAGGTACACAAGGGGGCAAAATCTTCAACTATTTCCATCTTGTCTGTAGTGCTCCTCACCTGCCCCTCTGACTCCTTCATCTTGATTGCCGGCGACCTAAACTGTACGTTTGAACCTCTGGCAACTGATGACATTCTGGGAACCCATGATGAAGATGCAAGATGGGGCATACCTTCATTGTCGATTTTGCCAGTGAAGAAATGGTCGCCAATTGAATGCCCTAACGCTGGAATTTGGTTTAAGAGCTGTTAATGGGTGCACGCCCTCCGATGTCTTGAGAGCTAATACATATAAAAGGGTGTCATGTCCGAGCAAAATTGATTATATATTGGTTGATAAGAGGTTATGGAAATATGTGAGTGATATGATTGTTCTACCATCTATTGATAGTGATCACAATCCTCTATCTCTCTCCATGTTGGAACTGTGGCAAAACACGGAGCATTGCCCTATTATTGCTAGCCCTGGGATGCTAACAAAGTCAATTATACCATCTAATTGCAAAAGGTTTCTCAAATGGCCAACATTTATTCTGAATGAACAGAAAAACACAGCTTTAGGGGAAATTCTAAGAGATCAGACCTTTAAGCTTTCTGTAGCATGCACGAATGAGGCTGGGTCCCCAGCGGTGGAGACAATCTACGTTGAAACAATTGACCTGATGGGTTCGCTTTTTTTAGAGGCTCCGTCTCTTAAAAAGCGCTCCCTGAGTACCAAGCCAATGGAAAAGTGGTTTAACAAGGATTGTAGGAGGAAAAAGACAGCATTGATACTTGCCATCAAATCCCACAATACTGTCGAGGTGCGTATGGCGAGACTACAGTATAGACGAGCCATCATAGAGGCGAAAAGGGCATGGGAAGAATCACATTGGACTAGCCTAAAGACAGCGAGCCAGTCTAAGAATGGCAAGCTCTTTTGGGTCCTGGTAAGAAGATCCAATGGCCGTGACCCGGATCAAATCCCTAACCATATTACTGATGGGGAGTGGTTTGATCATTTTAGGAGACTCTATGCAGGAGACGAGATCTTGGAGAGATGTGGGTCCTCTAGTTGCCCTATGGTACCTATTCCGATCCCATTGGGCCCCTTTGACCCCATAGGGAAAAAAGAGGTGGTGGCGGCTATAAACAAAATTGTTACAGCTAAGGCCCCGGGCCAAGACGGTATACCGGGAGACTTATTTAGAGCAAACGCCGAGCAATGGGCCACCTATTTTGTGTTCCTGATTAATGCTTTGCTTGAAGGATCTCCAGTCCCAGACTCCTGGAAGGGAGCAGAAGTGATACCTATTTATAAGAAGGGGTCCAGGGGGGACCCTGCCAATTACCGCCCAATAAGCCTTATTGACGCTGGTCAGAAGGTGGTTGGCAGGGTCCTCCTGGAGAGGATCCTTTCGTGGGCCGAGGAGAATAATATTATCTTGCAATTCCAGGCCGGGTTTAGGGCATTCACAAGCACAATAGACCAGGCTTTCAGGCTGGTACTTCTACATTGGAAGGTGGTAACCCTTTGCAAAGGCGGTCTTTATCTAGCATTTATCGATCTGAAGACCGCCTTTGACCTGGTTCCCCGAGACCGCCTATGGTCGGTCTTGCAGAGATGGGGTTTCCTCCGCCCATCTTGAACCTCCTGGTCCACATGCATGATGGAAACTATGCCCGTATTAGATGGGGCACTCAGGAACAAAAAACAAATAAAATTCCCGTGAACAGAGGTGTCCGCCAGGGATGCGTATTGGCGCCAACCCTGTTCACGTTGTTTGTGAGCGGGGTTGTTTCCTTTTTATCAGAAATCAATGCCGATGCTCCCGTTTTGGCATGTGTTAAAGTCCCCGCATTACTTTTTGCGGACGACACACTGCTGGTATAAAAAACCCCAGCGGGACTACAGAAGTTATTAGGTCGGTTCTGCCTCTTTTGTAAGGTGAGGGGCCTAGCAATCAACACTTCGAAAACGAAGCTCCTTTATTTCAACCCTAGTAGGTTGTTTAAATCCACCCTTTTACTTGATGGTGTACCTCTAGAGCGTGTGAAAGTTTTTGATTACTTGGGGATTAGAATTTCAGATAACCTGAAGTGGCAGCTGCACATTGAAAAAATTTCCTTAAGCCATAAGCGGGTAGTGGGTGTGATAGGGAGGGAACACCGCGCTTCAACCTCCAGGCCCATCACCCCAGCTCTGGAGATTTATGCTGCAAAGGCTGTGGGCTGTGCATTATATGGAGCCGAACTCTGGGGCTTTGGTAAAGTAGACATGCTTGGCACGGCAGAAAGTAAGTTCTTCAGAGAGCTTGCCTCGCTTCCCAGGGGGACCCCCACTAAGCCACGTTTGAGTGATTTGGGTCGTCGTTCAATCAAGGATTTAATCACCCTGCGTCCCCTCCTTTATTGGGCTCAACTATGGCACACCCCCGAGTTATCCAGATATGCTGATGGCCTTAGAGAAGTAATGAACCTACAGGGATCCCATAGGATTGGTTGGCTAGCGAATGTAAAAAGGCTCCTTTTGGCCACTGGTCTTAAAACTGTATGGGAGTCAGGGATCCCGCTGTCCAAAAGAGAAACTAAGAGAGCATTTTGGGCATGGATCGATAACCAGGAACATAGAGATCCCAATCTAGGTAGACTGACTGACGAGTTTCGCCAATATAAGCTGGTGCCTCACCTTGAGCTCTACCTAGACTTCATCCAGAAACCGAGAGATAGGGTCCTTTTTTATCCAGTTCAGATTAGGCACTCTCCCTGTTCGTGAACGCACGAGTAAATGGAGCCCTCCTCACTAAACACCTGTTGATTGCCCTCACTGTGTAGGTGTAGTTGAAAACATCCCACACCTTTTTTTTGTATGTCTTGCTTATATTAAACCCAGAATGAAATGGTTAAAACCTGTGTGCCGACAGCTTGAAATCAGGAATCACTCTACTGCTCTCAGAATCCTCAAATCAGATACGAATACAACCTTAGCCTGCGGGGTGGCAAAATTTCTAAGCTGGGCTTGGCTCATAAGATCAAAAGCCCTACAATGAATATGTATGATTATTCATTTTTAAGTCTATATCAAAGCTGTTTTAGTTTAATATATTTTTACTCTTCCACTATAACAATGATTACTAATGTAATTTTTCTTTTCTTTTAACTATATTTATTATGAAATGTGTTTTTAAATGTATAACTGCTTTTAAGATATTTTATATCGAAATAAAGCTTTGTTGACTTGACTTAATATATAATATATATACATTTTATTAATTATATATTTTTTTGTATTATATTAACATAAATTAGAAAACAGGTAAGTATATTTTTAATATTTTTAATGCTTCATATATATTATATATTACATATATTATTATATTATTATATTGTGGTGGGCGGTGCTGAGAGCACCGCCCGCCACAATGCTACAAATGCAGGATGTGCCCGCCACTGTGGCGGGCACATCCTAATGCCCCCCACGGGACCCCCACACTTATGGCGGGCGGTCCCAATCCCCGCTATCCGCCCGTCATCCTAATGGACCCCTTAGAGTCTAGTATTATGTTTTATTTTTTGTATAACATTGCATTTAATATGTTTAAGTTAATGTTTTTGTTTTGCAGGAACTATTTTCTAACCGCCTAATGTTATTGTGCTTAATTCAGGACTGGAGAAGTTTGCGGTTGCATGCTGCGTCGCGTTGGGAAAGGTAAGATTATTTTTAAGTACTATATATTAGAGATTAGTAATGTTTGACTGTAGTTGGGAGGTGTTTAGTATTAGTTTACTTATTTAGTTGTGCTTTCGGTATGTTTTAGGTGTTCGTTGTTTTTAACGGAGGTGTCGTGACGGTGTTTTTTAGGCCTAGTGTGTTTAGTTTGTTTAATTAAAGTTATGTTTATTTTTAGATGATATATTAATGTTAATATGTGTTTGGAAATGTTTTGGGTGTTTTGTGTGGGTGGGTTTGTTTCTGTTATTTGTTTACAGGTTCCTGGTTTTCGCTGAGGTCCCCTCTGCCATAGTAATATGGCGGGGGGAAAACTAGTGAGGATGTCGGGCGGATTGCCCCCGCCAGGCTGGCGGTGGCTACCGCCAGCTTGGCGGGGGCAATCCTCCCGACATCCTAATGGGCCCCTTAGTTTTCTTGGGTTTTCCTGGAGCGATTTTGACTTTTTAAAATAATTTTCGGGTTGTTAAGGGTGTCCACCCGACATCCTAATGGGCCCCTTAGTTTTCTTGGGTTTTCCTGGAGCGATTTTGACTTTTTAAAATTATTTTCGGGTTTTTAAGGGTTTCTAATTAATGTTGGAGAAGAAGAGCCTTTTTTAAAAAAATTCAAAGTGTGTGTTTTATTCTTTATTAATAAAGTTATCACACTTTTTTGGGGGGGGATTTCCTGGAGCGTTTTTTCCTATTTCTAAATTTTTTCGGGATTTTGAGGGTTTCTATACTTTGGATTTATATTGGATTACCAGTGGAGTTCATGGATTACAAGTTGATGGATTACATCTTGGACTGCTACATGAATTATAAGTTGTCTTTTTTTTTATTTATTTGGGTGGTAAATGTTACTGTAATAGTGTTCTATTTTTTGTCTATTTTAAAAAATATTATTCAATTATCTATATATTTACTGCATGGAAATAAATATGTATGACAATTATCTAATATTTTTTAAAATATATTTATGTCGGTTAAATGATTTTATTGTATATTATTGAGTATTTTTATGAATGTATATGACATTTACAGGAGGCTTTTAGCTATGAGAGACAGATAGTCTAGATCTTTTGTAGAAGGATATAAGGTAACCTGACTTTGAAGTAGTCTAAACATTTGTTTACTTTGTTTTGTTAGTTTAGGTCCTAATTGAGTTATTGATTGGTGTATGCGTAATTCTTGGTAGCTCTGTTCTTTTTGTAAAGCTTCTAGTAGTTTTTGGACAGTAGGTTTTCCTCTGCTACTGGTTGCCTGGGAGGCATTGTGCCATCATTCTACGCTGCTGTTAGTTCTTGCTTCTTGGTTTAGTGTGCTTAAATAAACAATCCACCAAGCTATGTGAAATTTTGGTTGGCGTCTATGTCCCAATCGGTGTAACCTTCCCACCCATGTATCCTCAAAGTAGTCGAGGAGTGGTGCTAGTTTTTCTTCATTTTTTTGTAGTATGGGCTATCTATTAATGTATTATAATGTTCAGCTACGTCGGTGATAAGGACATATGCTAGAGCAATTAATATTTTGACTTGGTAAGCAAAAGTGCTATCTGTAGCATATTGGATGCTTAATGTAGATTTTTGGAGGTGTCTCCAAATGCTTTGGTTGAAATGATAATAACAACCTTGTATTGCTGTGTGTGGATACGTTTTTAGAATGGAGTTAATCATGGCTAATTCGAAATCAATAATTATTTTCTGGGGAAAATAATTATTGGTTTCCTGTTTAATTGTGTTTAGTATCTCTATGTAGGTATTCTGTTGTTTGTTTGGCAAAAGGCAATATATGAAAGGTATATTGGAATGATCCATGTATGGTGTAGAGTTGGTAAAATGGTTTTGGGCATGTTTTAAAAGTTCCATCCATCATCCAGTGGTGGCAATCTTGTAATTTTCTAATATTGTTACCAATAGCAAACATTATAATTCTGTTTGTGGGGTCTTTGTTGTCATAAAGCAAGAATTGGTCTTTATTGTGAGTTATACTCAATTCAGGGGGTATGACAATTTCTTGTAGGGTTTTAGGATTTGGTAGACTTGTACTTGTTACTCTTTTTTGTCTTTGAATTATTTTATTTAGGGAGTCAATAGAGGGTAGTTGTCCTGAGGCGTGTTGAGGAACTTTTAAGAGTTCCTCTTTTAATATTTGGGTTGTAGGTTTGTCAGTGCTCGTACTTGCCTCTTTTATGCTTTCAAGGGCATCTCTGACTTCTATTTCTGTGATATTGGGGGGGTGATTATGTTCTCTTGTATTTAGTACTCTGGCTTCTTCAGTTATAGCCCTGCCATAACATTTATTGGAATAGTATTTAGTGCATTTCCAAAATACTTTGACTCCTGTCTGCCTTTCTTGAGTATAGACATACCCCATATAACATAGTAATAGTTTATTTTTTTGAGACATGACAAACTCTGCACCTTCAGTCATGTTTGTATTGGTTGTGCTATGAAAGAATAGAAAGAAACAGAATTTAAGTCTAAATGATGTTAAAAATGTTGTAAGAGCATTCCACTTTCAATGATTATACTTACAATTTATCTTTGGTGCAATTTGAAATGTTCAATATATTTTGTCCAGTTTTTACTTGTATTTTAATGATATTTTTTCTGTTGGTGGGAGAAATATTTTTTTAGTTATTGTATTGTTTTATGTAATTTTGAGATGGTTTTAGAGGGGAAATTCTTTTGCAGTTAGCATTTTAATTTGTTACATTGTTGAAAATAGATACTTACTTTGGCAAGTTGTGAACTTCTTTATTTTGAAGGAGTTGGTTTTGAGTATGTATAAATTATCTGTTAAGGAGATAGTACAAAAATAAATTATGCATTACAATTTTGCCTTGATAAATACATTAGGTGTGTCTTGGTATTATTTAAAATATATACTTACTTTGATATTTTGTGGAGTTCTTTAATTCTAAGGAGTAGGTTTTGGGGGGTGTATACATTTTCTGTTAAGGAGATAGAACAACAATAAAATGTGAAATAGAATTTTGTGTTTAAAAATGCAGTTGGTTTGTTTTCCATTATTCAAAATATATACTTACTTTGGAAATTTGTGGAGTTATTTATTTGAAGGGAGTAGGTTTGGGGTATTTATAAATTTTCTCTAAAGGAGATAGTAGAGAAATAAAATATGCATTACAATTTAGCATTGAAAAAAAGTAGTTTGTGTGTTTTAGTATTATGTAAAATATATACTTTCGTTGGTAATTTGTGGAGCTCTTTACTTTGAAGGAGTAGGTTTCGGGTGTGTATATAATTTCTGTTAAGGAGATAGAACAAGAATAAAATGTGCATTACAATTTAGTTTTAAAAAATGCATTTGGTATGTTTCCTAATATTCAAAATATATACTTACTTTGGAAATTTGTAGAGTTCTGTAATTGAAAGTATTATGTTTTGGGTTTTTATAAAGTTTCTGTTAAGGAGATAGTAGAGAAATAAAATATGCATTACAATTTAGCATTTAAAAAAAGTAGTTGGTGTGTTTTAGCATTCAGTAAAATATATACTTTGGTAATTTGTGGAATTCTTTATTTTGAAGAAATAGGTTTTGGGTGTGTATACATTTTCTGTTAAGGAGGTAGAACACAAATAACATGTGCATTAGAATTTTGCCTTTAAATAATCGTCGTTTGTTTGTTTTAAAATTCTAGAAAATACTTACATATATTTATTTTTGCAAATAAGATATGAAAGGTTTAGTGCTGTGTTTTGGAGGTGTCTGTAGAGGAGATATAAGTCCATTCCGATCCGGTAAAAAAAACGTCCGTACAAATCGTATCTGGAGCCCTCTCTGTACGACTCGTACACATGCCGTATGACCCAATGAGTACGATCCGGACTGGGGCATCAGGACGCGATCCGTAGGGTCCACGTCAGGTAAGGGCGATTCGTACGGAAAAGCACACAATCACATACACACCGTACGGTGCATACACCCCATGATCGCAGGGGTACACCCCGTACACCCAGCGTACATGGGATACGGTGCGTACCCCCCATGATCGCAGGGGTATGCCTCGTACACCCAGCGTACATGGGGTACGGTGCGTACCCCTGCAATCATAGGGGGTACGCACCGTACCCCATGTATGCTGGGTGTACGAGGCATACCCCTGCGATCATGGGGGTACGCCCCGTACCCGGGGGGGCCGTTCCATACCTGTTTCGGTGCGAACTCTGCTTTTACGGATGTTTTCAGCTCCCGTAAAAAAAGGGTCGTACGGTGCGTACCTGACACGTATCGTACTTGCTGGGTCGTATAAACCAGCCGCGAGCCGTACAGATCTCGCGTACAGCGGGTTCAGACGGAGACTCGTACAGGGATCCGAGTTGTACGGTCTCTGTACGATTCGTACGGAGTCCGGCTCCTGGTACGAATCGTACTTCGACGTACGTACGTGGGACATTGCAGGGTACGATTCGTATGGAAAAAATGCTCCGAACGGCTATTCGGAGCGTTTTTTCCTGAATCGGAATCGACCCCAAAGTGTTTGATAAAATACTTTGAATTTTAAGCTTTTACGTTTGTTAAAAATTATAAATAGTTTAACTTACTTTGTGTATGTCTGTAATATTCTTCTCAGGAAGAGTAGCTCTTTCTGGAAAAAGTTGGGCAGCGTTTCACCTTCTTCTTTAGAGTTAGAAGTAGGAAGTAACTGTGGAAAGCCTTTCCTTTTATACTGTGTTCTTGATTAGTTGTTGTATTTGATTAGTTTAATGAAGAATGGGAGCTTTTCATTGGCAGGTTTGAATTTTTTTTCTTTAATTGGATTATTTTGTGTAGAGTAAATGCTAGTAAGTTACTAATTATTGTGAAAACATATTTTGATTGTTATTATTGTTAAAATATATGTTATATTATGTATAAAACTGTTTTTGGAATTATGTTATGTATTATTTATTTAATTGATTTGTTTGTATGAGTTTTTGGTGTGACAGTGTACTTTTGTTTGTTTGTGGGTTATTTAATTTGTATTATATGTTAGATAGTTTTCGTAGAGTGTATTATTTTATAAAAATATATATATTGGTCGTAGTTATATGTATTTTGGTCTATTTTTACATAGTCGATATTTTATATTTTTCGATGTTTGTGGTAACTATATTTTTGATGTCGATATTTTAGTTGAGTACTGTTTATTTTTGTGATAGACGATATTATGTCTTTCTATATTTTGTCTTTCGATATTTTGTCCTTCGATATTTTTATTTGACTATATTTTGTACTCGATATTTTCGTGATTTCTTAAATAGTTATTAATAATCGATATTATGGGTGTCGATAATTTCTCGACGATATTTTTGGTAGTCTATATTTTGGCCGTCGATATTAAGTCAGTGATCCATACATGACAACTGGCTTGCCTCTTAGCTCACTAATAGCATTCCCATCAGGGCGGAAGAAGGAAGGTTTCTCTGGTCATGTTGAAAAATTCCTACTTTTAACAAATACTTTTCAAATAATCTGATGGTGAAACGCTACCTCATGTTAATGAAAAACACTTTCTTGACCTTTGAAGAGAACTTATCGTAGTCTAACGTGATGTATGATGCATAATTTACATGTCAAATATTTTCAGAGCTCTGCTCGTGCATCCTGAGCCGGCCCTTTGCTCGGTTCTCCTTGTTTATTTGTTGACTTTTCCACCTTAGTAAACTGTCAATATCAAAACCCACCTCTTCAAGTTTATGTTCTGAATAAAGTTACAATTTTCTATGGTGACTTAATTTGCTTATCACCCTTTTCAGTACTTTTATTTTCTTTCCTTAACCCTTCCCTTATTTGCTTCAGTCAACTTTCCTCTCCCATCCTAATCAGTCCCCTCTACCACCCCTTTTCCATACCAGTTACTAATGTGAAGTGGATTCCATGCAACGTAAGCACCTTATACGTCTACAATACATTCAAGTGAGTGCTTCATATTTAATGTTCAATAAAAAGTGTAGTTTTGCTCATCTTTTTTTAATTAATATAGTTCCTGCTACACTGACACTGATTTGGTTGCTCTGAAGTAATGTTCAGTGGTCTCGTTTGTAGACTGCCTGTAGTAGTTTGAGACAGTTTA
This sequence comes from Lissotriton helveticus, assembly GCF_964261635.1. Lineage (NCBI taxonomy): Eukaryota > Metazoa > Chordata > Amphibia > Caudata > Salamandridae > Lissotriton > Lissotriton helveticus. Next base: position 1,381,484,423 of record NC_136067.1, read on the forward strand.
GTTTGCATTAAGCCCAAATCAAAATATATCATATAAAACCTTTGTATGTTATTCCCTAAACTGAGCTACATTAACTTGACCTTTACATCGACAAGGCCATGAGTGGAGACGATTAGGAACAAGATAACCCAATATTTCACTGACAACACGGGCAGAGCATCCTCCACCCGGAGGAATGGGACACCTTTAAGGCAGTGACGAGTGGATACTGTAGAGCAAAATCGAAAGGGGTTCGACACTCACTGTCGGGCGACGGTGAGGCTGCTGAGAGACTCCTGAAAGATGTTGAGACCAGATGTCTGGGCCACCCGGAGCTCTAGCCTGACCTACTGGCAGCCAGAGACGCAGTGGTGACACAGGTAGAATGATTACGATGTTTTGATTACAAGCAGTACACTGACAAGACACACGCTGAGCGGAATAAATCCAGCTCCCTGATGGCGTGGCTAGCTAACCCAGAGAAACGTGGCTTGATGATAGTGGAATTAGAAGATGGGGATGGCAGAAGAATATACTCGCAGGAGGGGATAAATAACATATTGGGCTTACTACTCAGCATTATATACTAGCTCCCCCACATGCGATGCGGGCATATCTAGATACATTGCCATTGCCGCAACTTATAGCCGAGGAGGCAGAAAACCTCAGAGCAGACATCAGAAAAACATCGCGTGCAATAAAACCCCAGGCACGGACAGACTTCCGGTAGTGTTTGATGCTACTTACACTGCGGAGCTGATGCCCCGGCTAGTGGCCCTATATGCAGCGTCCAAGGAGGCTGGCCTTTTGCCAGACAGTAGCAGAAAGGCTGTAATAGGCCCCGTTTTGAAACCGGGTAAACCTACACATGACAGATCGGCATACCGCCCATTGTCGATGCTTAATATCGACTACAAAAATCTGGGTACGATTTTGGCCACCTGCCTCTTGCTCTTCATGGCGAAACTGATACGCATAGACCGGGTGGGATTTATCCCGAGCCGCAACACGGCTGGAAATATCTGGCGATTACTAGCCATTATGGAGGAGGGACAGGCTGATCTGGGGGATGTAGCAGTCTTCGCGATGGACACAGAAAAAGCCTTTGATAGCCAGGAGTGGGGCTATTTATATGAAGTTATGGCGTGTATGGGACTGGGCAGAGGATTCATCAAATGGACCCGGTTACTCTATGCTGGACCTACTGCTAGAGTGTGCACCGAGAGAGCTATCTGGGGGAGATGGGTGGTGAACAAGGAACCAGACAGGGATGCCCTCTCTCTCCCCTGCTTGCTCTTTGCTATTGCTATGGAACCAATGGGCGACACGTCCAGGTCGGGACAATCCTACAGGGGACTGAGCTTCGGCCATGTTAGGCATCGAATTGCCCTTTAGGCTGACGATTTGCTATTTTTCCTGAACAAGGGCGAGGAGGATCCGAGAGGAGCTTGCTCCCTGCTAGAGGAGTTTGGTTCCGTTTCTGGACTGAAGGTAAACTGGCAGAAGTCCAGGCTCTTCCCCGTGATAAGAACTGCCCCCCCCCCCCCCTACGACTGGCCTGGCTAAATTACAATGGGAACCAAGGTGCTTACCCTATCTGGGGGTCTGAACAGATCACAACTGGAATGACCTCTTCAAGGGAAATTTAAGGGAGCTGTCTGATCAATCAGAGCATCTGTTGCCTTCTGGCAGACCCTGCAACTCTCTGTTGCAGTGACTGGTCTCCGTGGGCGGCCTGGCAGTTTCTGACTTTGAGTCCTATTATATCACGGTCCAGTTGCAGTGGATGGTCTGAGGGATGGCGCAGGGACAGAGACCAGACAGGTCCCCGGGCCCACTCATGCCACCGCTGCTTGATGTCTTGCGGGTTTTCCTTAGGATGCGCAGACCAACTGAAGGGGATTTGAGTGAATTTAAAGTACAGGCTAGGAGCTGTTGCTGAGTGTTACAGAAAATGTGAGTTAGAACTCCTTCCTTATTCCCTTGACTTACCGATGGACATGTTGAGAGCACTTCTACTTGGGGGTAGTTGGACAGTTCTAGATGTTTGCGCTGTCACTGGGGCGATGAAGATGGGGAATCCTTACAGAAATATAGCAATACTCTCCTTTGGGGAATTTCGTGAAGAGTTTGACCTACCTCAAGGTCACTTCTTACTACATGGAGCACTGATTACAGCAATACGCAAGCACTGATGTACGGAAACTACTGAACCCCCATCACAGAGCTGTATTACATAGCTCTCTCTGCGGGCACCATAAAAGCAGTATCTTGCCTATATAGGGCACTGAATGCAGTCCCATTGGAGAAGCTACGCTGTCAGTGGGAGACGGATCTGGACACCCTGATCACAATAAAGGACTGGGACAACATACTAGCTTGAGTTGCTAAGGTTTACAGAAATGCGTGCTTCAAGCTCATTAACTATTATGTTCTGCATAGGTCCTATCTGACCCCGAGCACATAGGCAGATTTTTTTTGATAGCTGATGTGGCCTGCCCCCGCTACGGAGAGATAGGGGCGCTCTTGCTCCATGTTTTGGGCTTGCGCAAGACTTAATGAGTTTTGGGAAGGGGTCTTACATGCAGTCGAGGGGACTATCGAGAGGGAGATCCCACATACCCCGGTCACTGTTTACTGGGATGGTTTCCCCACACATCACAAGCAAATTCAAAGATCTTGCGTTTTTCCGTGCAAAATGTGAGAAAGCGAGGAAATGAAAGTCACTGTGGGGGTCCCCACCTACATGTATGGAGGAGGGAAATGCTGAAGTGGGCAGGCTGTTAGGAGCATATTGCTGCAGGAGGCTAAGAGGAGATTAGGGAACATAAATGTAGCCCAAGTCTGGGAGGCACCGGTGGAGGGCCTGGACGGCCCTGAATAGGACATGCCTGAGGGGTCGCATCTGGGGTCTCCGTAAATGCCCCCTAGAGAGCGTACTCCCTCACTTGCTAGAGCCAATACGTAACTCTTTTAAAGCCACCGCTGCAGATACATTTGTCTATGACTGCCACAACTCTTTTCAATTATGAGCGAGATATGCTGATAATACGACAAATAAGCCCGCTCATGCTGCATGGTACTGATAGGGGGAGGGAAGGGACCAGTTCTCATCTCGACTTTGTGTCACTGTCATGTCTTGATCTTATGTATGTACAGAGAAATGACTAAGGAGTCGACCTATATGGCGCTGCTGTGCTGACGCGCTACAGTGTATACAACCTAAATAAATCTGATTACAAAAGAGACAAGGCCATGATTGCAACCTCACTTACTTACTCTTCTAACAACAATGTTAGTAATCCCTGTGCTTGAACCATGCTATAAAATTAAGGCTAGTCCAGGTTATGTTTATCGTGATATTTAGGTTTTCTCGATGCAGCAATATGGCAATGTGGTAGCAGCTAAAATGGCACATATAGAAGAACTATAATAATGGTATTTTGCTGTGTACTACCTTTTTTGACCATTATATTTTAGAACCAACCTATGTACTAGGGTGTACTAGGTTAGTTCACAAAAGAACTAATCACTGTGGGTTGTGGAACAAACTTCTTCCTAATGAATATTCATTAGGCCAGTCACAATTTGCTATCCCCTGTGTTTGGCTACAGTCACAAGAATGGTGTTCTGCAAGGGGCGGCAAACCATCAGCACAATGATTGTATTCCAAAACCGAACATTTGCTTGAAGGCAGTCCAAGATTCTAAAAGGAATTGTGGTTGCTTTAAAAAAAAGAAGTTTTCTGTTGTGGAAATCTCTAATGAGAGCAGGCAGTGGGAAGGCGAAGGGGTCCAAAAGTAACCCCTTCTCCTCTGCAAATGAGCTATCACCCCAACTTGGGAGTCTGGAATGAATGAATCAATGATTTGCCACCTGGATTACAGTCGCAAACCATTGAGACATAGGCTACAGAATAGCAATTTGAAAGGGGCGCTGTGGTTTTGAAGCATTCCATATTTGGAATGAATGATACATCACTGTGTAGAATGAGAATGAACAGAGTGAGGGATTCGGGAGGAAACGGTTGAGGGATAACATGGGAGATGGTTGTATTCAAGTTACGATGCAGAGTTGCCAATAAAGCATCTCAATGATACTGAATGTGTAGGGGTATACTTTACAAATTGGCGACGGAGGATGGTGGAGCAACTCTGCGCGAGCCCGTGAGAGCGGAATGAATCGTATTCAGTGAATTACTTTAGAAGGAAGAAATTGGATTGAAATAACAATACTGAGGTGAGCCGAGTGGAAAGCTAAACTGACTTGAGAAAAGCGTATGGCGTATAAAAGATAATTAATGGAAGAAATATAAAAAAAAGAAAACAAATTACAGAGCGTGAGTGAAGAGGCGCGAGTAGGAAAAGTGACGTGTTGTGTGCGTGAGAAGCCTGGAGTATCGTGTGCACAGGAAACGTCACTGCAAGCCAACGCGAGAAGCTGAAGTATCACGTGAGGAAGAAGCAATTTGTACGTCATTGCGTGAGTGTGAGAGAGGCAACACTACGCTGAGTCGGACGTACAACGCGTCGGAAGAAGACGTGGGCGACCATTTTAGATTGGGAAATTTAAGGGATCACATCGGAATTAAGCAGCGTTCGTGATTGACAACGGACGCATGAAGAGAAGAGCGATTGAAAAGCAAAGGGAAGAAACGGAAGGTATAGTGGTACTATGGTGAGTGTGACATTGTCAGGAATTGTCAAAGAAAAGTAGAAACAAAAGGAAGAGCAATTTAAATTACTGTGCTGTTTAAGAAAAGTAAATATTTAAAGGATAATAAACAAATAAACCTTGAGCTATTTGTAACAGGAAAGAGAAACAACTATACACTTGAATTAAGAACTATTTGCAAGAAATTAATGGGAATATAATTTTACGAAGGACAAATAGAGAAAAGTTAAAATAATAGTAAGTAGAATGTGTGCAGCACAAACCTTTCCGTTGACACCACCAATACCATTTTTGGCAGAACCTGGAGAGCCAAAGATTAAATGGCAAGAATGGAAGTATACTTTATAAACTACATGGTTACTATAAAAAACGAAGATATGACACCAGAAATAAAAAAAGGAATATTGTTACATTCTTTAGGACCAAAAGGAATTAGGCAATATCATCAAATGTAAAAGAAGGAAAGAAGTGAAGATGAAATAGATGTTTACGAAAATGCATTAGATGACTTAGAGAGGTATTATGCATCAACTGTATGTGTAGCTATTGATAGGTACAAGTTTTTCAGAAGGAAGCAAGATCAGAACGAGAAGATAGATGATTATTTAAGTGATTTGAAGAAAATGGCGGAGAAATGCAGGTTTGGTCAAATAGAGGAAGAACTGATAAGAGACCAAATCATCATGTTGACAAATAATAAAAGGGTACAAGAGAGATTGTGGACTATGGGTGATGGAACATTGAACAAGGTACTTGCTGTAGTGAGAAAAGCTGAAGTATCTGTGAGGTGCGCAAAAGCAGCTCTTGAAGAAGGAAAAAGAGGAAGTATGTGTTGTAAGGAAAACAACAAAAACAAGCAGTATAAATTCGGGAAAAAAAGTCAAATTCAAAGAGAGAAAGGTAGAAAGGAAAACTAATTACCCAGTAAAAAATGAGTACAGAAAAGGAAGTCAAGCAAATTTAGCCTGTTACAGATGTGGAAGCTATACTCATTTAGCTAACAGTCAAGCTTGTAGAGCAAGAGATCAAAAATGTACTGAATGTGGGTTAATTGGGCACTATGCACGCGTTTGTTATAGGAAAGACAAAACAACAAAAATAAAATATGTGACATGGGAAGAGGAAGGAAAAGAAAGTCAAGAGGAAAATTCTGAAGATGATGATGAGATTTTTATGATAAGAGACTTCATTTTGGATGTGAAGAGTAAAGGAAGAAGTAACCCGAAATGTGAAATTGTTGTGGCTGGAGTGAAGCTGACGTTAGTGGCTGAGTCAGGGTCGCCCTACACTATTGTAAATTTGGATATGTGGAATGAGAAATTTGTAAAAGAAATTGGTGAGGACCTTAAAGTAAGTGATATTAATCCTAGGAGTTTCACTGGCAAAAGCATTCCAATGGTGGGGTGTAGAGATGTAACACTTGAATTCAAAGGAAGGAAGGCAGAAGGAAGAATGTATGTTGCTGAATATGGACCGAGTGTGTTGGGATGGAGAGATCAGGCAAGTTTAGATATAATACTAAATCACAATGAGAAAGAACAAGTTATGGCGTTGAGTGATGGTGATGATTCAGGCAAGACAATTAGAGAGAATTTTGGGGATGTTTTCTCAGGGAAAATTGGTATGCTGAAAGGGTTCGAACATAAAATCAAACTGAAGGAAAATGCTGTACCTGTAAATTATAAAGTAAGAAATGTTCCTTTTGCTGTAAGAAGTGAATTAGAAAAGGAATTGCTAAGGTTGGAAACATCTGGAATAATTGAAAGGATTGAATCGTCTAAGTGGATGTCTCCGATTGTTGTATCAAGGAAATCAAATGGTAAAATTAGGTTGTGTGTGGATCTGAGGGGTGTGATTCAAGTTGATAAATATCCTTTACCAAAGATTAATGAGTTATTGGCAAAGCCAATAGGAATTAGATGGTTCTCTACAGTCGATTTATCGTTGGCGTACCATCAAATTCAATTACTTAAGGAAAGCAGGAAGATAACATATTTTATAAGCCGTTTTGGATGTTTCCAAAATATTAGGATGCCATTTGGACTAGCCTCTGCGGCAGCAGTGTTTCAGAGGTTAATGAGTGAAATTTTGAAAGACATACATGGTGTGTTGTATTTTCAAGATGACATCTTGATAATGGGAGAAAACAGGAGAATACATGACCAGAGTTTAAAAGAAGTGTTCAATGTTCTGAGAGAAAAAGGTTTAAAAGCTGAATATGGAAAATGTGAGTTTGCAAAACAAAAGGTGGCCTATTTAGGTCACAATATTGGAATAGATGGTATATCTCCAAAAAAAGAACTATTGGAAGCTGTAAGAGAAGCGCCTGAACCAAAGAACAAAGAGGAATTGCGTTCATTTTTAGGACTGGCAGAGTATTACTCCAAATTTGTACAAAATTTTGCAGAAAAGTCCTATGATTTAAGACAATTGCTCAAACAAAGGAGTACATTTGACTGGAATGGTAAATGTAAAGAGAGTTTTGTGACTTTTAAGAGAGAGATTTGCAATGCAACACCAATTAAGGGATTTGATCCAGATTTGAGGAGTACGTTGACTGTGGATGCAAGCGGAAAAGGTTTGGGTGCGGTAGTGACACAGAATGAGGGTGGTGATAAGGAAGTGATTATTGGTTTAGCGTCAAGGAGTTTAACACCTACTGAAGAATTGTACTCTGTAATCGAAAGAGAAACACTTGGATGCGTGTGGGGAATGGAACATTTCAGAGCGTTTTTATGGGGGAATGAATTTGATGTAAGAACTGGTCATAAGCCTTTGGTGAATTTATTGACTCCGAGTGGAATGGTGAGAGCATCAGCAAGGATAGCTAGGCTTTCAATGAGATTACAAGATTACAACTACAGGATAACATATGTGCCAGGTGTACAAAATAAAATCGCAGATTGTTTAAGTAGAATACCTATACCGATTAAGGAAGTACCAAAGAATATTTGGGATGATTACCAAATTGCTGTAGTTGAGGAAGAGGATTTGAGGTCTATCGAAACAAAAAAAAAGAATGGATCTTAGAATATGAAAACAATGTATTGATGAAAAAAATAAAAGGGAAAGTCTTGGAAGTATGGGGAGAAAGGAAACCAGATGTGGTGGAAGAAAGAAGTTTTTGGGAAGTAAGGAGTGAGTTGAGTGTAGAATCAGGATTTGTTTGCAGAGGAGAAAAAATGATACCACCAAAAGGTTTGAGGAAAAGAATAATAGATTTGTGTCATGAAGGACATTTTCGTATTGTTAGAACGAAAAAAAGAGTTAAATGTTCATGTTGGTGGCCAGGAGTAGATATTGAAGTGGAAAGAGTTGTAAGGGAGTGCAAAGAGTGTGCAGATTCGGATAAAAGTTTAAGAACAATGAAGCTACAATTATCACCTATGCAATGTCCAGAAATGGTTTGGGATTTAGTTACAATAGATTTTGTTGGTCCAGTACAAACTAAGAATAGAGAAAGTAAGTTTAATATAGTTTTAATAGACTACTTTAGTAAATGGGTTGAGTTGGAAATTGTTGAAAAAGCTGATGCAGAAACAGTGATTTGTTTTTTAAGTGGTGTATTTTTGAGAGAAGGTTTGCCAAAAAGAATTGTGAGTGACAATGGCACGCATTTTACGGCAATAAAAGTGGAAGAATTTTTAAAAGGAATGGTATAATTCATGCTAGAACATCGGTGTATCATCCTTCAGGGAATGGTGCAGTTGAACGATTTAATCGTGTTATTAAAGGCACAATTCAAATTGCTTGTGAAAACAGAAAGAATTGGGAGTTAGAATTAAAAAATGTTGTGGAGTTATCGTCTAACACCATCTCTCACTGGTCTCAGTCCATTTGTTTTGATAAGGGGAAGGGAACCTTTCACGAGAGACAATATAGGATGGATGGACAGTACTAAACATATTGAATGGTCACCAGAGAAGGTTAACCCCTTGCGTGCTGCTGTCTGCCCCGCCCATTTTGCGGAAGTGCCGCACTGCCGCGAAATCGCGGCTGCGGCAAAGGGGTTAAACAAAATATAAAAAAGGCACAACAGGTGTATAAAAAGAATTTTGACACAAAGAATGTGACAAGGATGGAAGAACTTGAGGTAGGAGAGTGGGTAAAAACAAAAAAATGGGGTAAGGTAGCTAAAGGGGAGAGTATATTTTCAAAACGACTTAAAGTGGTGGAGTGTTTGAAAAATTCGGCGAGACTGAGTGATGGTTGAGTATGGCATATGAGTCGTATAGCAAAATGTAAGAATATTCAAAAAGCACAGGAGGAGGATGCTGGGGAAACTACAGCCATGTTTGATGAGTGGTTGTGGGAGGTTGAAGTAGAGGATGAAGTGGAAGTTGAAGAAGCAATTGGTGAGCAAACAAACTGCAGAAACACGAGAACAAACAGATGTGCATTCTAGGAGGTTGGGAAGATTAGGAAGAGTCATTCATACTCCTCACAGATTTAGAGATTATATGCTGTCAAAGGATTTATGTTATAATTGTATATATTTTGTATATAGTTATTAATGTTGTTTTATTATTTCATATAGGAGGAAGATGTGTGGTGTTGAAGCATTCCATGTTTGGAATGAATGATACATCACTGGGTAGAATGAGAATGAACGGAGTGAGGTATTCGGGTGGAAACGGTTGAGGGATAACATGGGAGATGGTTGTATTCAAGTTACGATGCGAGTTGGCCTAACGGCTAGGGCGCTCGACCTCGGACCTGGGGGGCCTGGGTTCGAGTCTCGGTAACGACGCCAAAACCTCCTGTGATTCTGGGCAAATCACTTAATCTCCCCGTGCCTAAAATGAATGTGTGTCCGTCCTCATGTAACGTAACTGGTGCTATGTAAAGCGCTCTGATACCTGATTCAGTTCGGGTCTAGTTCGCGCTAAATAAAACTCTGCAAAAAAAAAAAAAGCATCTCAATGATGCTGAATGTGTAGGAGTATACTTTACATGTGCCCATAACACATACTTTTCAGATTGAGATTCAGTAATGATTTCTAAAACCAGTTTACGATTCAGTAGAAAATTCCAAAATCGCAATATGGGATTAGTACATATTTAAAAGAGTTCTAGTGGTCACAAACCGGTATTTTACTAAAATAGACGGTTAGTGCCCGCAAAAACCCTTTGTACATCTGGCCCCTACTTTCACTCCACTAGAACAATTTTTCAGTGCCTGAAGATTACCAGTGCATAGGTGGGCAACAATGTTGGGAGAAAGAAATATAAAACCCACGTAATCAGAAATTCAAAAAGGTGTTCAGTATCAAACGTAAACGACTTTCCAAATCAAACATATATAAAATATAAAAAGCTGAAAGTCTAAACTGGTGAATAAAAGTTGAGATGAGTTTGCCTGATCCAGGCTAAGGCACTTGCTGGCCATTGTTCACCTAAAAGGCCACACTATTTTGTAGTTCCTAGGATCCCCCCAAGACATTGGCGTTTTGGATGACCTAAACTGAGGGCTTGGTGTGCAGACAGACTTCCCCAGAGGATGAGTCAGCTGTTAGACCAGCTAGCCTTACGGTGCCACTAGCACCCCATGTATTCTACAGTGGTGTGTGTAGTTTCCGGCAACCACTGAACATGGCAACCCTGGTTCCTCAGGTATCGTGGAAACAATCCTGTATCTTTTTACACAGTCACTCATTGTTGCTTTTTCTCAGAACACACATAGAATGACGACTGGAAAGGTTACAATAAAATATTTATATCAAAAGACAAGAGTATAGGAATGTGATCGCTAGTACCAATATTGTAAATAGCAGATACATATTATATCATATTGCTAATAACATGAATAAAACCAAATTACATTAAAAAAATAGCATTTGCGTACTCCTACGATGCGTAGCCTACCTACATGTACCTAGCCTAGATATGTTGGTGAAGCATGTCTTTACTAAATGCTAGGACATGTTCCAATGGAGCCAGGAATTCCCCGGGGAAGTTCTAACCCCTCACCTGATGGTTCTGAATGAAGGACCCCGTCTCTGCGTTGAGGACGGCACCCCGCAAGGGATGTCAGGTCTCTGCTTGTCAGGAGGATCAGCCTGCAGAGTCTCAGTCCAGCCTGGGAGGAATTCTCCTCTGCCTCTGTATGGGGGAGTGAGGGTCTTTTATTCTGAAGTGAACACTCAGGGCTTTTCGAGAACCGACATTCTTTTGAAAACATTCACTAATCCCTCGTTAATCCTTTTCCAAACAAAATACTCATGCACTTCTGGCTGTTAGCCATGGATGGGAAAAACGGTGACCCTTGTACAGAATAAATATGCTGTGCCGGAGGACATGTTCATGTACGTCAGGTACAGGGATTAAGATAACCTGCCAAAAGCCCATTGTCAAAAAGACATAAGGAAGCTAGTAGGTAAAAGGTCACCTATATAGAACCGTTATGTCGTGTGTATGGGATAAAATGTATGTGGCTTGTATGTACACGGTCGGACTATCCCAAAGGACATGACACCCACTCCTCATCAATAGGTCAACAAGGTCAGCTAGGTAATGCTAAAATAAATGCTAGAAAAAAGGCATTATACATTTGAAATCTTTAAAACATACTAAAAAGCACTTAAAAGTCTTAAAAATATTGTTCATAAAAGCAGAAAACATTGTTTCCTAAAAGTGTTCTAAAAAAGGTCCTTTATATACATATATCATTGCATAGTTTCTCTGAGCACCTTGAAAGTCACTACGCTCAGACAGAACAGAAAAAAAGGAACGAGGAAAACAAAGTTAATTTGACCTTCAATTTGGAAGATGTTTATTAACATGCCAAACATTCCCAGCATAGGAGAGGCCAGATTGTTTAGGAATCCTGCGCTGGAGACTCAACATCACTAAACATGTCATTCGTAAGAGGCAGGCTCTTGTGCACCTCCAGTATGAAAGCAAGTGAAGAGAAGTGACCATCTCTGGTTCCCACGGCAGCCACCGGGAAAGAACGGGTGATGCCTGTATGCCGGATTTCGTGGTGAAGCTGTTCTCTGTTCCAACAGGAGCTGAAGTATCCTGTGGAGGCTCAAGGAACGCCATCATCAACATGGAAATAGCTGTGGACAACTGTGCAGGTGGGTCCGCAAAGGCGCCAGGAGCATGTCTATGTCCGGCGGCCTAACTGATGGAAGTGTCAGACAGAGGTCCAACATGCGTTCAAATCCGCAAAAGAGGCAGGAGGAGACTGGTAGAATGCAGTCAAGCCAGGCCGTTCTGAAAGACAGGAACCAATGTTCACTCAACTCTCGAAGTCGAGGTATAACCATGAAGAAGACTAAGCGCTCACAACAACGTCGCTCCAGCAGTGTTCTCTCCATTTCTTCGAGTGATGTTGGCATCCATTGTGTAGCAATAGGATTAAAATCAGGTTGCCTGCCACAGGTAGCAGGACCAAAGGAAGTCCTCAAAAGACGCTTCCAAGTAAGGAGTGTATGAATGATGGAACCACTCCGAAAATAGTTTGAAAGGTGGTTAACAGGCCTGATCCTATGGTCTCAATCAAGTGTACGATCCCACTCATATCAGACATGGTAAAGATACGATGCACCATTTCTCCAAAATGGAGGGGCAATTAGTCCGGACCAGCACCTGTATCTCTGCAACCTTGCAACCTGGAGATCAAAGATCTCTCGGGCTGAAGTTAAGGCCACATATTGCTGAAACAGCATGGCTTTAAGTCTGCTCAGAGAAACAAACCCTGTGTTGAAAACATTCAGTGAAGGTCACAGTGGTGCCTCCCTAACTGTGCGAGCCGGGAGAAACAATACTTGCTTACAAAAACACAACCCTTGAGTTGACGGTCACTAGATAAACAATGCTGGGCGTCATACCACAGCAGCCTTGGTCTGTCAGCTTTAAGTAACTCCCATTCGAAAATAACTCAAAAACCGGATGAATTAAAGCAGCTGGGGAACCCTGCACGAAGCAGGACAAGTTTGCTTTGGATGCATTACACGCCCCGTGTAACGATATTTCCTTACACACTAAAGACCCACTTAAGGCCTTATCGCAGTTTGAACCACTCCAAAAAAACTCCTTGTCCTTATTCCTGCACCTATAAGTATAGGTAACTCCCAGGTTTCACGTATGTACCCTTTGCCCGATGCTTCATACCTGCCTACTGGATAATATTTTAGACAGTACTGAAATTTGAAAGCCATGATTGGCAGTGTGATATAGCTATGGATTAACCATTCGGTACACAGTGACTCTGCTACAGTAAAACGTATTTCTCCAGTTTTTTTATGAGCAGCATGGTGTACTTCCCATCTCTGCATGCCATGGTCAATTGTCTGTCTGTCAAGTTGTAACCTGAAAACAGATTTGTGTCTGTAATGTATCGCCATGGAACGTGGCTAGAAAGCAAGGGTTGAAGAGTCCAGTTTAGAAGCATAATAGCACGTAGCTTGATTGCCCCAGTTGTAAAATAGACAAATCTTGCTCTATTACGTTGATAGCTGAGGACACAATGTTGCCCAGTGAATAAATCCGAGATGATAGTGTGATCATGCCGTTATCTACCACGTCTAAAGCCTTTTCTAGGTTAAGTCTATCTATTTCATGAAGTCTCTCAGCAGCTTCCTGTTGGGAGACCTTCCAAATCTCATTGTAAATGGTGTATAGAAAGCGTTTACTGAGTGGTTGCTTGGGACCTAACAAGAAATCCCTAAGATCCATGTTGTCTGACAGAAGGGACAAGTGTTGTTTCACCTGTGATAGTATCGAGGTCTTTAGCCAATCTAGGCATAACTTCCCGACATTATAGGAAGTCACTACCCCAGGATCGTCTAAGTGTACATAGCGTGGGGCGGGCCTTTGGATACTAAACCCTTCGGTGGTACCCTTGAATCTTGAGTTACACATATTCGTGCCTGTATGCCAAACCAACCAACCCTTCCAATTGGGAGATGATACATTTTATGGACCATGTGTCTCTTCACCTATTAGTGTGTTATTTGCGATACCCTTAACCGGTGAGGGTGAAGGGATGCTCTGTGTTTTTAGGGGTTGGATTTTTGCAAAACCATAACAGGTAGTTTGTTACACAGTTCTGTTCAGGCAAATCATCTGTAAAGGTATGAGACAAGCTCTAAATAAAGCCTCAGTTCCCTGGCTCTGCAACTCTCTTGTCCCCCAGTGTCAGGATCCATCGGACTGTCCACCACCTTCCGCACTCCAGCAGTAGTGGGGGAACTATTCAGGGTGAACCCCAGGGCGCTAGGTGCATTTCACTGTCTTACATCCTACCTAGGAAGACTGCCTGTTGGATGGGGGCTCCTAGCAGGTTCTCAACACATGCCTCTTGCCCTCGGCTCGTCCCCTCTTTTACTCCCCGTTTTCCCTGAGGAAGAAAAGCTGACTTATATTTCCTTAATTCTCTGCTCCGGTATGTCGTTGTGATTTCCTTATCTTTTTTCCAGGCCACGCCAGAGCTCGACTCAGCAACCTCCATGACCCAGCAGCCTCCATGACTCAAAAAGCCTCCGAGACTCAGCAACCTCCATGACTCAGCAGCCTCCATGACTCAGCAACCTCCATAACTCAGCAGCCTCCGTACTCAACAAGTCTCCATGACTCAGCATCCTCCGTGATTCATCAACCTCCATGACTCATCAGCCTAGCAAAAGGTATTTAACTCTCACCCAGGCTCATCTTCAGTGCTTCGCGTTGAGTTTCCTGTTGAAGATCCTGCGGCGTGACGGCTCTTCTCTTCAGGTGCTGGTCGGACAAGTCCTGTTCCATCCCTGTTGCTGCTACTCGCAGTTAAGTCTAAATCCTTTTTAAACTACATTTAACTCTTGTGCTCAGTGGAATTCCATTGTTTTGATTCCCGGCTCATTTCTGGTTATCGGGGAGATTTTGGGTAACCGCACACGAAACCCTTCGCAGTCAGAGACTTCCTGACTTCGTTTCCTAGATCATAGTTCCCTCTTGTTCCTACTCATCTTACTTTATGCTACTTGCCTGGAATTTGGTCATTTCCTCCTCGTATCATTTATGTAATTCGTGCATAGTTCTTGCTGATAGAAGTGTATATTATTATTGCATTGTTTATTGTTATCCTGTTACGTCTCTGTTTTTTTCTCGCTGAAAGAAGGTCTTGGTAATGCTCTCAAGCCTTGGACATACTTCAGCTGAAGGATACAGATTATGTCTTATCTCATTGAAATACAAATGTATGTGGGGCTTATGTGTAATCTTCGTTGGCACAATATTGTGTGAGTGTGTATTTATCTTTGGCGTAATATTGCGTGAGTGGGTATTTATCTTTGGTGCCGTATGGTGTGAGTGCAGTTCTGATTTATTCTAATCACTCTAAAAAACATTTTATCGTGACCCGATGCAGAAGTTTATGCATGATATATGTCATTGATTATTTGTGTTCCTATTAATGTCTTTTACTACTGCTGCAGGAACTGGTCTCCATACTCATTCCTAGCTTTAGGACAGATGTTCCAGATTGTTCTGTGGCCCAGAGTTTCTTCTCCACGGCACTAATGCGCACCAGTTGTTTCTTTCTTTATTTTAGCTTTTTCTTTTAACTATTTATTTTAGTTTATTGTTTGTTCACAAACCCCCTTCCCTTGAGATTATTGGATGAGCACTGGTGTCTCTGGTTCAGTTTTCATCAGATGATTTTTGGGGATTGTTGGGGTCCAGTTGCTGTTGCGTGTCCAGCAGAGAGAAGAACGCATTCCAACGTTCATCTTCCTAGATTGGTTCCTGATACCCAGATGGATTTTGTCTCTATAGTGTCTCTCCAATAGTTGAAACCATGTATAGAGAGTTGGGAGAAAAAGGGTGCTGAATGTATCAGGTTAGTATTTGTCAGCATAATTTTCTTTGCTGTAGCATTGATTTGTGCGATTTTGTAATCTAATGATTCTGGGTCTGATGTGCTGAACCCTGAAAAGTATGCAAATTTCTGTGCAAATGTGGCAGAACCAAATTTTGGAAGTATTAGGCAATGTTCCCACTGATGATCCATCCTTTGCCCTGCCTCGCCCAGCCGTCTTTTGGGACTCGCTGTTTGCGGCGGTGGGCGCCATCTTAGGTAGGGCTGGGGCTGCGCTCTAGTCGCGCTGCCCTCCCGCCCTCCCAGGCTATTTAGAGCCGGTCTTTCCAAGCCCTCGCTGCCTTTTTAGCGCTCTCCCTAGTGAGAGACACTAGGGCTGCGAGTGATTTTACTGGATTTTACTTCTGGCATATGTATTGGTGAATTTGTGTGTGAAAACGGCAAAATAGCGTTTTTATGATATTTTAAATTGGGGGGCTCTAAATAGTGATTTTAGTTGGGGAATTGATACAGGCACACTGACACCTTCTTTCACGCTGTATTTCCTTTGCCCTGCCTCGCCCAGCCGTCTTTTGGGACTCGCTGTTTGCGGCGGTGGGCGCCATCTTAGGTAGGGCTGGGGCTGCGCTCTAGTCGCGCTGCCCTCCCACCCTCCTCACACACTATATAATGTGTATTCCGGCCAGACGGCCCAGCGGGCTGGCGCAGCGGGCGCGCCGGATGCGCGCCGAAGCCGCGCCTAAGCCAAGCCCGTCTGCGCCCGTCCGCGGCCGACCGGGGACAGGGGCCACGACCCCTGCCCAAATTATCAGCGAGGCCCCAGTCTCTAGTGGAAATATTACCTATACAAGCCGCGAACTGCTGGATTTAATTGGTAAGACGACCACAAATATACTCGATTGTGCTCACATGGGTCCGATGGATACTTACGGCCCTTTTAGTTGTTACAACTGCAGATGGGAATGCACCACTACACTGAACCCTGTGACATTACATCTATCCACATTCCCTCTTAAATGCATTTATATGAACGTAAGATCACTACCCAAACATTCAACGTATATCTGGGACCTTCTTAATGAACATCAACCTGATTTAGTGTGTTTATCTGAAACATGGCTTGATGACCACAATATCCCAGATATAGTTATAGCCCTTCCCCCGGACTATAAGATATTGAATGTTAACTGAGTTAAGAAAAAGGGCGGCGGTGTAGCTCTACTGTTCAGAGACCACCTTTCATGCAGACAAGAGAGCATCGTACCGGTTGGAAACTATGACGTTCTGGCATTTACGGTGTCCATAAACACCAGTGTGCTATTTGGAGGCATTTTAATCTATAATCCTCCGGGCTGCACATTAAACTTCAGTTCACAGTTACTCACACAGATCATGCCTGTCTGTTTGAAGAATAAGAACATCCTCCTCCTTGGAGATTTCAATATACATCTGGACAATAGTAGCAGCTCCTTGACGAATTTATTAGTGGAAGACATGGCCATCCTGCAGTTATCTCAGAGAGTCCATCAACCAACACACATTGCAGGACATACATTAGATTTGATATTTTCTAATATCGAATCTATTGACATCGACCCTTTAATCCCATTGGTATGGACCGATCATTATATGATCACCTTCCGCATTAATCTCCCTATCCTCCAGACCAAAAAACACAGTGCATTCGTAGCAAACATGAGAAACTGGAAATCCTTCACACTCGATAAATTCAGTAATCATTTTTCACACCCTTCCTGTACAAGCACTAATATCCATGAGGAAATAGACCTTCTTCATAATAACATTAAAAATGCACTTGAACATTGTTCGACCACCCAATCCCGTCACAAACCAGGCAACAAAAAATCAGAGAGATGGTACGGACCTGAGCTCACACTTTTAAAAAGAAATTGTACCTCCCTTGAGCATAAATGGAGAATATCCAAGACAGATGAGACCAAAGACAGTTTTAGGAAAGCTCAAGCACTCTATCATAGAGCGATTAGAAAGGCAAAAAAGGACTATTTCACACGCAGAGTATCCGAGAATAAAAATTCATCAAAAGAACTTTTCAAAATTGTTAGAGAATTATGCAGCCCAACTAATCTCTCCTTACATCTTACTCCCTCACAGGAGAACTGTAATAAGCTCAATGATTTTTTCTGCGAAAAAATTGATACCGTCTATGCCTCTTTTCCAAAATCAAGGACGGAAAAAAACGAACAATATGTACCAAATGTGGCAGATACCATCTGTCATACTTTTGGCCCTTTTTCAGAAGAAGAGGTAGAAAAAGTCATGCTTGAGGTCAAGTCTGGTTCACCACTTGATCCATGCCCACATCACATTTTCTCCCAGCTTACCCCTGTAATATGTCCAGTAGTTACCAGAGTATTTAATCTCTCCCTTAGTTCTGCCGAATTCCCAAAATCATGGAAACAGGCCCTAGTTACTCCTTTAGTAAAGAAGGCTGGGGCAGATGTTAACAATCCGGCCAATTACAGACCAATATCCCAGTTACCTTATTTGTCAAAGGTTCTGGAAAAGCTGGTCAACAGACGACTTTCCACATTTTTGGAAGTTAATGGTTTGCTGGACGCTTCACAGACAGGGTTTCGGACAAATAATAGCACCGAAACTACACTCTTAGCGGTGACAGACAGTATTAGGACCAAGGTGGATCAAGGTAGTACAGTCGCTCTGATACTCCTTGATTTATCAGCGGCTTTTGATACCGTACCCCACCATCAACTATTGAATACTCTGGCAGAGAAAGGAATTCAAGATAAAGCACTTGGATGGTTACAATCGTTCCTAGCGGATCAAACCCAATCAGTTCGCCTGGGTGACTATACATCCCCTCCGCGACCTATAAAATATGGAGTTCCTCAGGGGGCGTCGTTGAGCCCAACTCTGTTCAACGTGTTCGTCTCCTCGTTGGCAACCATCGGCAAAAAGTGGGGTGTCGAAATGTGCTCCTATGCGGATGACACCCAGCTGATGGTCACCATTGATGAAAATGATGACTCTAAAATTAGACTGACGAACTGCCTGACTGAACTGGCAACTTGGATGCAGGATCATTGTCTTAGACTTAATGCTGACAAATCTGAAATTCTATTGTTCGGCAGAGGCACACAGGTCTGGGAAGCATTGGGGAAGCACTGGACGCTCGGCGGCGCCATCGTGGTTGACGCGCTAGTGCCTCACTCCCAGGTATTTAGGGCGGCCATGCTGACGCGCAGCGTTCACGCGCTGCGTGAGCACGCCGGAGTCACGCCAGAGTCCAGCCCGTCTGCGCCCGTCCGTGCACGAACGGGCGCAGGGGCGGGGGGCTCTGGTCAGCGGCACATTTTTTCTTCGGAAGAACTGTTTCTCTTAGATACGGGGGGACACTCCCTGGACCCAGCCACTATAACCGTATTGGACGCTATGTCCATTTTAAAATCTTCTATAGCATTACCAGATACTCTGTCACACTCTTTAAAGTTAACCTGCCTAAATACACGATCTCTACATAGACATAACTTGGAGATTTTCACCCTACTCCAAAATGAGGATATTGATGTCCTTACCCTCTCGGAGACCTGGCTCGGGGATAGCTCATTACCAGACATCATAGCAGCTGTCCCGAGTGAGTATGATATAATTTGGCACAATCGTACAGATAATGCCCGAGGGGGGGGAGTAGCGATTATATTTAAAAAATCTCTAACTGTAACTAAAATACTGGCAGAGACTGTGGACTTAGCCGACACACTCGCAGTAAAGATTGTGTTTGATAACCAGTGCTTAGTAATTTTTACAGTATATCGTCCACCAAATTCTAACCCAGGTTTTAATGACTTGTTCATGGCTACTATATCGGACCTTTGTTCCCGATACAAAAATATAGTAGTAACCGGAGATTTTAATTTCCACTGGGATAGAGAATTAAAGGAACCAGCTGCCCGCTTTTTGGAGAGCACTATGTCCTCTTTGGGGTTTCGACAGTTGGTAGACACCCCCACACATATCAAAGGACATATTCTTGATCTCATCTGGACGTTAGACCCCAAAGCAGTACTTCTGAGGGTTTTACCTTGCATTTGGTCAGATCATCACTTAATCTATTGTGATGTACCTATTAATACAAAGCCAATGCTACCGCCACCAAAAATGCAGAAGGTCCGCCAATGGAAGAAAGTTGATTTACAAACATTGTCTCCTACTCTCTTGGAATTGGTCCTCCCTACTACCCCTAATACTGACCTAGATCAGGAGTATAGGTACATTACCGGCAATCTGATCAGAGCAATTGACCAGATTGCACCAGAAAAGCAGCAAAGGGTAAAAGGAGCTGGAAAGGGAGCTCAATGGTTTACATCTGACCTAAGGGAGCATAAAAAGAAGCTTCGAAATTCTGAACGAAACTGGCGGAGGAAAAAAGATGAGGAAAGTCGAGAACAATATAAAACTTTGCTCAATATCTATAAGAAGCTCATTCTGGACACTAAAGCTAAATATTATGAAAATCGTATAAAGCAAGCTGGAAATGTCCAGAAGGAAACATTCAAAATACTAACGGAATTGAGCAAAAAACCTGAAAATACGGAAATAGCTTTTAGCTGCGATACCCTCCAAAGCTATTTTCTAGAGAAAGTAGAGACCATTCTACAGGACATCGGGAATAGTAATGTGACTGAATCCATCAAGTTGCAGGTCGCTCAGACGCCGGTAGAAACTGGTATCTCAAACTTTCCTCTGATGGATGCGATGACCCTTGAGTCACTTATGAGTAAAGTCAAATCTGGCTCCCCGGCGGACCCTTGCCCGCCTAATGTATTTCGTTTAGCATGTCATATCTTGGAAGACCGCATCCTCTCTCTCCTGAATAATTCATTAGTTACAGGACGGCTACCAGTTAGCTTCAAAGAAGCTCGAGTGAAGCCGCTAATGAAGAAACCGGGAGCAAACCCTAAGATTCTGAAAAACTATAGGCCAATTTCTCAACTCCCGTTCCTGTCAAAAATCCTTGAGCAACATGTACTGAAGGCCCTGGCCTCGTTTCTGGAGCTACACCACTCTCTCCATGATTTACAGGCGGGGTTTCGTGCATATCACAGCACCGAGTTGGTGATGCTCTCGGTGCTGGACGAACTTAGAGGGATGGCTGACAGTAAGAAACCGAGCGCCCTGATACTTTTAGATCTATCGGCAGCGTTCGATACTGTCAGCCATACCCTGCTCCTGGATAGACTGGCGAATTTTGGGATTCGAGACATGGCCTATAGATGGTTGGAATCCTTTTTAGTAGGGAGAACACAGAGGATTCAGTTGGGGGATAAGGTATCGGAGGTGGGGAACCTCAAGGTTCCGCTTTGTCCCCACTTCTTTTCAACCTATACCTGCAGCCACTGATAAGCTCCCTGGCAAAGATGGGATGTCGCGTATTCAATTACGCTGACGACACCCAACTTTTATTGAGCATAGAGAACACAGTGCCGGCACAGACCTATGCGCAAGATGTTCTAAGATTTACAGTGAGCTGGATGACTAGGAACCTTTTGAAGATCAATCCTGAAAAAACAGAGGTTCTAGTTATATCATCCACATGCTCCCCATGGAGTGACTTGTATTGGCCCCAGGAATTAGGTCCAACCCCCATACCAGCGGATAAGGTGAAAAGTCTGGGTATCAAGATTGATAGCGAACTTTCAATGTGCAGTCAGATCTCCACTGTAGTAGGCACTTGCAATGGTCTAATCAGACAATTGCGTAAGTTAGTCCCCCTCTTATCCCAGTCTATGCTTCGCACCGTAGTCTCTGCCACAATAATCTCAAGGCTGGACTACGGCAATGCCCTTTATTTGGGCCTTCCAAAAATCCTGATCAGTAGATTGCAGGTGGTTTTAAATGATGCTGCACGTCTGAGTTTTAAACTCCCAAGACGATCCCATGCCTCTCCACTGTTGCAGAGTCTCCATTGGCTGCCCATTGGACAAAGGTCTGTTTTTAAAGGCTGGTGTATTGCCCATAAGGCGATCTATGGGCAAGCACCCGTCTACATAAAGGAACGGTTGGAGATATATAATCCGGAACGGAGACTAAGGTCCTCAGATGCACAGCTGTTGGTATGCCCCCGGTTTAAGCTGGCCACAAAAGGCGGGAGATCTTTCTCTGCTCTGATTCCAAAAATCTGGAATAAACTACCTGAAACCCTCCGTAAAGAAGGTAATCTCCTCCGTTTCAGAAAAACCTTAAAAACCTTTCTGTTCAGGGATATGTTGAGCTTGGTCAAAACATGATGTTGCTTTTTTTTCTCTGACAATCATGTAATTGTTGCCTTTCGGTCATAAGCGCCTTGAGACCTGCCGGTGAGTTGGCGCTATAAAAGCCGGAATTAACAATAACAATAACAATAACAACAGTTGGTGGCCTAGCGATTTGGGCTTGCCTCCCAACCCGACTATAAAAGCTAAAAACTTAGGAATAACACTGGATAAGGACTTATCCATGAAATCTCATGTCTCCATAGTTTGCGGCAGAGGCTTCGGCCTTCTGAAGATGCTCAGACGACTATTTCCTTGGGTTCCGACAGATTGCAGGAGAACACTAGTCCAATCACTATTGCTGAGTAGGTTGGACTATGGTAATTCACTGTTTGTGGGAATGGCAGACTACCTATTTTCCAAATTGCAGTTGGTTCAGAATGCCGCTGCCAAAGCCATCTGTAATAAAAGAAAATACGACTCAGCCAAAAAATGCATGCGTGAGCTCCACTGGCTCCCAATGCGACAACGAGCCATTTTTAAACTGTTGTGTATTTCGCACAAAGTGCTCCATGATACAGGCCCCATCATCCTACATGACATGATCAGATTTCATAAACCCTCTAGAAACCTACGATCTATGACGTCAGGAAGAGCATCAATCACCCGAGCTCGGACTGTTAGGATGGGAGAGAGGGCCTTTTCTCACATTGCCGCAACAAAATGGAACGAGTTACCCCATAAACTCAGAACAACTGACTGCTTCCTTTCATTTAGGAAACAACTAAAAACATTCCTTTTCCCCAGGCCAGATCAATAATTTCCAATTAGTGCTGCCGTTAAATCACTTGCAATTTTTCCTCAGCGCCGTGATGTCCTTTTAGGATGAATGTTAGCGCTTTACAAATAAAATAAATACAAATAAATAAATACAAATGGTAAGTATTAACAGTGTGTGGTACACTTGCTCTGTGCAAAAAGTGAAGACCATAATGCTGATAACAAAACATGGTATCATCGTCAGTGGTATCTTAAAACAATTCCCTGTAAGAAACTGCAGCAGACTGTTCTAAATCTGTTAGCATAGTATTTACAGTTTCAATGTCCCAATCATCATAGAGTCTTCTGGGGGTAATGAAATCAATCAGTGAAATTTTAAACAAATGTGGAAATTAAAATGTTCTCTGGGGCCATATACATCATAAGAAATGTTATCCCAAACTACACCATCCAGTATTGGAATCGCTGAAATGTTCACCGTGGACAGGTCTCATTGTTCACAATGTGATGACGTATGTGGTTTCAGTACCAAGTTCACGGATTGTACTGCAGAGCGTTCTGGGAGATAATGTAAGTTCAGAATCAGAAAAAAGACAGTTACGGTTCCAATCCAAATTAACAGATATACTACACCTATTGCAAACCAAATGTTTAGCCAAGGTGGCACTAAGTCTTTTTGATCGTAAGATGGAATTGTAGAAATGTCTCTCTTTTTTAAAAGGGGAGTATTTGATCAGGTTCACTTGGATCTGAAGAAAAGCCATTGAAGTTGATGAAGTAGCCAAATGCAGTTCGATCTATCTTTGGTAGCTCCGCAGGTTTTGTAGAACTGGCAGCTGTGTCGTTTGAAGGCACATTAATGTAAACATCATTTTTGGGCCGAATTGCAACATAATTTCTTCTTGAGGCTGTTCATTGTCAATTGGAACGATTTGTGCTCCGTTATTTGGTACTCCTTCACTTTGTGTAGTGGAGTCTTGAAAGGTTATTAATCTTTCCATCTGAACTTCCTGTATATTAGCTAGAGGAGGTCTTTGGCTACTTAGGACCCCAAGCGGCCTACTGTTGAGAATTGGCCACATGATGTGGTTTGATAAGATCAACGGCGATGAATCTCTTTTCTTTTTTACCGGCCAGAGGAGGCAGTAGTACTGTTCTTGTTTCCACTACCGCTAGGACAGGTACAGCTGTTCTGTATGGTGGCACAAACTCTCTTCTGTCCACAATCTTTTCCCAGACTAGGTCCCTATCTTCGGGACCCAGGCAGGTCTTACCGGTACTGGTTTCACTTTCCCAGTGGCGGTGCATTTGACTTAGACGTTGCTTTGTAACGCTTGAAATTCATTGAGTTCCTGTAAAACAGCCAAACGGTCATTCCGTTCAAATGGTTTTGCTTCCGCCACTGTGCTGGCACAATCGAGATCAGGTACCAATATTTGTGCCCCAAACAGTATTTCATAAGGTGCACGACCTCCCAAGGACTTTCTGAGCATATTATTGAGTGCCCTCTGGACCCCGTAAAGGTGATTGACCCAAACACCACCCACGCCTAATACTCTAGCTGTTAAGGATTGCTTTAGGTCACAGTTTTTCCTCTCCACTACCGCATTTCCCTCAGGATGGTAGGGTGAGAAGTACCGCAAGGCCATGCCCATACTTTCCATAGCTTCCTTGTAAGCTCGAGAGCTAAACGCAGGACCATGGTCGGAATGTAACTTGCCAATTGCGTATGTCCCAATGAAGACTCGCGAATCCTTTTGTAACAGTTTGAGCGTCAGCCGATAGCTGGGGCCAAACCCACAGGAATCTAGAGCATGAATCCACTGCCACCAAGATATACTTGTAAGCCCCGTCTGAATTTAAGGGCTGCAGTGGTCCAAATAGACACATGCGAGGGGTTTGTCTGAAATCATTAATGGTGTTTGTGGTGGCTTGTGAACGGTAGAACCCTTCAACTGCTGGCAAATATCGTACTGCAGGACATAGTCTTTTGTTTTTTTTTGTTAACCCTGACCACCACTAATGCTGCTTCAATCAATCAATCAATAAATCAATCAGACATTTGTAGAGTGCACTACTCACTCGTGAGGATCTCAAGGCTCTAAGGGGGGGAGCTGCTACTGCTCGAACAGCAAGGTCTTGAGAAGTCTCCTGAAGGTAAGCAGGTCCTGGGTCTGGCACAGGTGGATGGTGACAGTGTTCCATGTCTTGGCGGCGAGGTGGGAGAAGGATCTGCCGCCGGTGGTCGTTCGGTGGATGCGTGGGACGGTGGTGAGGGTGAGGTCAGCAGAACAAAGCTGGTGGTTGGGGGTGTAGAAGGTGAGTCGTTTGTTGAGATATGCTGGTCAAGCGTCTTGGAGTGCTTTGTGAGCATGGGTGAGGAGCTTGAAGGTGCTCCTCTTGTTGACGGGGAGCCAGTGCAGGTCCCTCAGGTAGGGAGTGATGTGGCTGTGGCTGGGGATGTCGAGGATGAGGCGTGCGGAGGCATTCTGCATGCGTTGGAGTCTTTTCTGGAGTTTGGCCATGATTCCAGCTTAGAGGGCGTTGCCGTAGTCCAGCCTGCTGTTGACGAGGGCCGGGATGACCGTCCTTCTGGTTCCAGTGGGAATCCATCTGTAGATCTTGCAAAGCATGCGGAGGGTGTTAAAGCAGGGGGAGGAGACGGCGTTGACTTGCTGGGTCATTGACAGTGCTGAGTCCAGGATGAAGCCCAGGTTGCGTGCGTGGTCAGTGGGTGTCAGCGCAGCTCCCAGCGAGGCCGGTCACCAGGAGTCGCCCCAGGTGGAGGGGGTGGAGCCGAGGATGAGGACCTCCGTCTTGTCCGAATTCAGTTTCAGGCAACTGTTCTTCATCCATTCGGGGACGGCCTTCATTCCTTCGTGGAAGTTGGTTTTGGCGGTGGAGAGGTCTTTGGTGAAGGAAAGGCTCAGCTGGGTGTCATCGGGGTATGAGACGATGTTGAGGTAGTGTGATCGGACGATGTTGGCAAGTGGATTTATGTAGATGTTGAAGAGGGTTGGGCTGAGGGATGATCCTTGGGGTACACCGCAGGTTATCTTGGTGGCTTTGTATTGGAATGGAGGGAGGAAGACTCTTTGGGTTCTGTCGGTGAGGAAGGAGGTGATCTAGTCCAGAGATTTGTCATGGATTCCTGTGTTGTGGAGGCATGTGTGTAGGGTGTGGTGGCAGGCGGTGTCGAAGGCGGCCGAGAGGTCCAGGTAGATGAGGGCCGCGGTTTCGCTGTTGTCCAGCAGGGTCCTAATGTGGTCGGCGGCGGCGAGGAGGGCAGTTTTGGTGTTGTGATTGCTACGAAACAGGATTGGGAGGAGTACAGGGTGTTGTTCTCTTTGAGGAAGCAGGTCAGTTGTCTGTTGGCGATCTTCTCTATGACTTTCGCCGGGAACAGGGAGATGGGCCGGAAGTTCTTGAGGTCCTTTGGGTCCGCTTTGGGTTTCTTGAGTAGGGCATTGATCTTGGCGTGTTTCCAGCTCTCTGGGAAGATGGCGGTCTCGAAGGAGCTGTTGAAGATCTTCCGGAGTTGAGGGGCGATGATGGGGCTCGCTTTGTTGAAGATGTGGTGAGGGCAGGGGTCTGACGGTGAGCCGGAGTGGATGGTGTTCATGGTTTTTATGGTGTCTTCATCGTTGACGTGGTTCCAAGAAAGCAGGTGGCTGGGGGGAGGTGGGTCTGAGGTGTCAGCAGCTTTCGGGGGGTCTGAGTGTTAAACTGTTGTGGAGATCTATGATCTTGCGGTGGAATAAGGTGGCTAGAGAGTCGCAGAGTTCTTGTGGCGGCGGGATGTCGTTAGAGCTGGAGCTGGGGTTGGAGAGTTCCTTCAGGATGTTGAAGCTCTTTGCTGTTGTGTGCGTTGTTGTCGATGTGTTCCTTGAAGGAGGTCCTTTTGGCAGTTCGAATGAGTTGGTGGTGCCTGCGGCTGGCAATCTTGAGGGCTGCATGGTTGTCCGTGTCTGTTCGTGGCGTCACTTCTTCTTGAGTCTTCGGCAGGTCTGCTTGGATGCCTAGAGGTCGGTGGTGAACCAAATGGCCCTTCTGTCTGCGCGTCTGTTTGAAGGTTTCTTGATCGGGCGAGGGTGTTGGCGCAGTCGTCAATCCACTACCTGAGGTTCCAGGCAGCTGTGTCGTGTCGGCATGGTCGATTGGTGGGTTCCGGGCGAGGGTGGTGATTAGCTGGTTTTCGGTGACCTTGTTCCAGCTGTGGTGGAGGATTCTTGAAGAAGAAGTGGATGCAGCAGTGGTCGGTCCAGTGTAGTTCAGGTGTGTGGCTGAAGGTGACGTGGTTGCTGGCAGAAAAAATGGGTCAAGCGTGTGTCTGGCGGAGGGTGTGGGTGTCGTGACGAGCTGTCTGAGTCCAAGGTTGGTGAGCAGGGTGGTGGAATTGCTGTCGTTGCCATTCTTGAGGTGGAAGTTCAGTTCTAAAAGGAGGATGTAGTCCGTGGGGGCCAAGGCGGGCGAGCTAACGATGTCGGTGATGGAGTTGCTGAACTGTGGCCAGGGTTAGGGGGGTCTATAGATGAGGGTTACTCTAGGGGCGGTGTTGGGGTCGATGTGGATCTGGAAGTGCAGGTGTTCGGCGGAGCTGAGGATGTCTTAGGTGCTGCTCGATATTCTGAGGGTGTTCTTGTAGACAATGGCAATTCTTCCTCCCGGTCTGTTGGTGTGGTCCCTGCGGGTGATCTTGTAGCCATCCGGGATGGCTATGGCAACGTCGGCTGCCGATGAGGTGTTCATCCAGGTCTCCGTCAGAAAGGTGACCTCTGGGAGGATGAGTCGAGCAGGTCCCAGAGTTCAACGGCTTGCCTGTGGACGGAGTGGGTGTTGAGTAGTATGCACCTGAGATGGTTGTGGCCTGCCCTGGTGGGAGGGGCAGGTCGTGTTGGTGTACGTTGACTGGTGAAGTTGCAGTTTCAGCAAGTGAAGGGTCCGTGGACGCGCTTCGGGGTAGCCTGGACACAGGTAGGTGAGCAGCCAGTTTTGAGTGCGTAGAGGAGGTTGGCATCGTAGCGGTGACATGTGTCATGGCGAAAGCGGGGGCCAGGGGGTCTGGCGCTGAGGGCAGTCCAAGCACGGATGGCCGCAGACGGGCTTGCCTTAGGCGAACCTTCAGCGCGCCAGCGGTGCGGCTGCCATTAAGAAGGAGAGGTGGGTGGGAGGAGCAACTGGGAGGCGGGCGGGAGGGTGAATGGGCGAGAGGGGGGTGGGAACCAGGGGGGCTTCAGGGAGCACAAATAAAATCAGCAAAAAAGGCAAAAAAATACCAATACCAAGAAGAAGGCAACGCAGTAGCCCAGAGGGGAGGGCGTGGCTTGGATGCCGAGGGGACTGGCAGCGTGAGCCCGGAGCTCCACGCCCGATCTCCGCGAACATCCTGAAAACGGGGGCGTTCTCCCACAATAACAAAGCTGCCGAGGTGCTACTCCTCGCCAGAGGGGCGGCGGCACCCCGGGAACCGTCAGAGGCGCCTCTCCGCCGGCAAACAAGACTGTTAGAGGGGCCGCCTGGCCAGGAGACAGGGCGACCCAAGATGGCGGCGGAGGCTCTGACCGGAGTCTGAGAGCGCTGACGAGCCAACCAGCGGAGGCCCGGCGAGGAACCGGAGCTGGGGAGTGAAGCTGAGCTGCAGGAGGTGCCCCTGGGTCTGCGCTGTGGGCTGTGACTGCCTACCCCGGTGGTGAGGCTCGCACTGACGGCGCGCTTGAAGACGTGGAACCCACAAGATGGCGGCCGCAGTGTAAACGGGCCATTGAAGGAGGTACTGGGGCCCGCCGCGACCGGGGCGATCTGCGGGGACTCCTCTACCACGGTGGCTGGCCTGACTGCCACTGGGCTGCGAGGAGGCTGACCTGTCTCCCCTTCCCGCTGGACGCACCCACTAGTGCGAGGACCGGAGCGCTGAGCACCTGCAGACGAAGAGGTGAGCGTCCTGGGAGCGGAAGGCTGGCTCGGTGAAGGGAAGTAAGCGGTGCCTGCGGCAGAGGGGGGCTGCGGAGCGGATCAGGGGCATCGGCGCCCAGAACAAAAGAAGGCGAGCTGACCGCAACGAGCGGTGGGAAGCGCCTCGGCTCCCGACAGCAGGCTGCCTGGACGGGGGGCTGCGTGCGGCTGCGCGTAGGAGCTGCCTGACTTGCTCTGGGGAGACGGCCGTAGCTTGGCGCCTGCTGGGCACGGCGGAAGAAGTGGATGGGCCCTGCAAGACACCACATCCTGTGCGGATCGCGATAGCTGAGCCGGAAGGGGGGACGCAACGCACCTTTGCACTGGAAAGAGCTGGGACCCATACTATAAAGTGGTTGCGGACCGTGGGGAGCCTGGGACCTACGGCCGGCGGCACCTGGGGGGCTGGGACACACTCCTGATTAATGCGGCTGGTCGAGGGGAGTGGAGAGTCGCAGTGGAACGACTGGTGAGCCCTGCGGTGCTGCGGGGCGACCGCTGGCTGGGGTCCGATTGAGGCACAGAAGTCCAAGCTGAGTAATACAGGGCCCTACTGGGGGGAGCCCGGTGCCCCTGACCCTTGAAAGTGGTGCGAGAAATGAAGTAGGAGCGGGGGCGGATACACACCAGGGAGCTACCGCACCACTGAGGCTACCTGACCCGGATGTGCTGACTCGGCGAGTGGACCGCAGCCGCGTTACAGCTCCGGATCGGGAGAACACGGGCCTGGAGTGGACGCTGAGCGCTCCCCCCTTCGGAGGCTGCCCGTGACCCATTGGGGCTGGAGGACGGCACGAGCGACTGGCGTGGAGGTATGATGGGGAAACCCAGAGGTAAACAAGAAGGAGCCGCCAGCTCCGAGTCACCGGAGAGTGTCGTACCGGGCCCTGCAGATCTGCAACAGCTCCATGACCGCATTCTGGAAGCAATAGCGGCAACGAAAGAGGCACTGCAGCAGGACATTGCGCAAGTGGCAACGGGGCTGGGGATCCTCCAGGCGGACCACGCTAAGCTGAAAGACAGAGTCAAGGACACGGAGGCTGCTTTGCAGGAGCTGGTCCCGGCTCATAAATCGGCGGAGGGAAAGCTGGCGGACGCACTGGGCAGGATACAAGCGCTTGAAAGGCGGGCAGAGGATGCCGAAAATCGCAGCAGGCGCAACAACGTCCGCCTGGTGGGCCTGTCGGAAAAGAAGGAGGGTGGAGATATGGTCGGATACTTGGACGATTGGTTCCATTCGGTAGTTGCTCCAGAGGGACTCTCTCCCTTCTTCACTATGGAGCGGGCGCACCGGGTCCTGGCCAGACCTCCCAAGCCGGGCTTACCCCCCGACCGGTGGTGATCAAGTTGCTGCATTATAAAGACAGGGACCTGCTGCTCCAGAGGGCCAGGGATGCGGGCCCATTTCAGGTGGACAATTGTAACGTGACACTGTTCCCTGATTACACTATGGAGACCCAGAAACTGCGTGCTTCTTTTTTATCCATCAAGCGAGAGCTACGAGCCGAAGGTATCCAATACTCCCTACTTTTTCCGGCGAAGCTTAGGGTAGTAGTGGATGACAAAACACACTTTTTCCCCACATCGGCCGACGCCTGGACGTGGTGGGAAACGTATAAAGCTGTAACGGACGGAGCGAGATTCCCGGAGGAGGAGGAGCGACGCAGGCCGCCGGAGCGCAGATCAAAGAGGCTCCGCAGGCGCAGACGAGGATCTCGAAAACCTACGGGATCTCAGACGTACGAAGAGAGGAGGGCGGCGCTGCAGGCAGTGGTGGACTTGGCGGGAACTGATGCAGCCCGCACACCCCGAGGCACAGACTCGGAAGCCATCGCCACGGGACCTGAAACAGACCTGTCTGATGTTACCAGCACTAAGGGACCGATAGTAACACCGCAGACATCGGATGAAATTGTGGGACCCTGAATCGGATGCTGGTCGAGGGAGCCGCTGGTGGTGACTGGGGGGCCTTTTTCCCTAAAACAACGCATACTGATTAGCAAACATGTAGGGGAGGGCTGCATGCAATTATGGGGGGATCACGGGGCGGGGGGATGGAACTGTAGTAACCGCCTTCGGACCCAAGTTACACCCTATCAGCCCTTAAGGCTACCGCGGTGTCGACTGCGGTTTGGATGAAAAGTTGAATTGTTTGTTCTTGGAGTTTGGATGGGAACTGATGCTTTGAAATTGGGACCTGTTCTGGGGGGGAGGGAGAGGAGGGCGGTTGGGGATGCTTTCCGAGGGAGTTTGACTGGGACTATTCGGGGTGGGAAATGCGAAAAAGAGGAGCGAATCCTCCTGAAGGTCTGTTGGGCAGAAACCGCCGCCTGCGCTAGAGCCCGAAACTGTTCTGCACTGCACCGACCACAGTGGGGGTATGGCTAGTTCAGGAACTTTGAGATGTATAACCTGGAATGTGAGGGGGCTGCACACTATGGCGCGAAGGCATAGGGTTCACACTTACCTAGTTCGGAGAGGAGTCCAAATAGCGTTCCTGCATGAAACACACCTGACGAAACAGGAGGGGGTGGCGCTGCAGCGCAGGTGGAGAGGGCAAGTGTTTCATACCACGTACTCCGCATATGCCAGAGGGGTACTAATCTGGGTTAGAGCAGGCACTCCATTCCAGGTGATCAGGCAAGTTTCAGACCCTGAAGGTCGCTACGTAGCTGTGGAGGGCAAACTTAGAGGCCGTGACATAGTCTTATGTAGTGTGTATGCACCCAACACTGATCAATTATCTTACTTAACGAGACTTTCTGGTGCGCTTGCGACAGACTTAGCGGGCCCTATTATGCTGGGAGGGGACTTTAACTCCGTGATGGATGTAGACTTGGATAGATCCCACCCACCGCTCAGAGATTCCCCGGTGCACCGACTGGTAAAGGGCAGGCTTAACTGGCAGGAGAGGTGGGAATTATTAGACGCTTGGCGGGCACAACACCCGACTGCGCGGGACTACTCATATTTTTCTAGTTTACATGACCTGCATGTCCGACTCGACCCGATTTTGTGCTCCCCACTAGTGCTGCCGGCCGTTGCGCGCACCGAGTACCTTACCCGCACGCTCTCGGACCATAACCCCATGTTGCTGACGTTTGACTGGATGACTGAGATATCGCGGGTCCCAACCTGGCAACTGTGCCCGGACGCGCTACATGACCCACTACTCAGAGAGGCGCTCGAGGAAGGGATCACGCATTATTTTGCTGATAATGAGGGCACTACCGCATCCAGAGCGTCAGAGTGGAATGCCTTCAAGGTGGTAATCTGTGGACAATGTATAGGAAAATTTGCAGGGGTACGCAGGACTCGGTCGGACGACCTCGATAAGGCGGAGAAACGGCTGCGCGAGGCGGAAGTGGCGCGGCCAGGTCACCCGCAGCTCCAAGAAGTTGTTAGTGCAGCCAGGGAGGCAGTCGCAGGCGAGGTGGAACGCTTCCGCAGCTTCGACCACAAGGCCTACCTGCTGCGGGCGCATGCGGAAGGGGACAAGGCGGGGACCCTCCTGGCATGGTTAGCTAACCCTGACAAGCGCAGTCCCCCGATCCTAACGCTGGAGGGGGAGGGCGGTAATACACTCTACACCCAGAGGGAGATATTGAACAGCTTCCACAGCTACTATGACACTCTATATAGAAGCACATTGGAAGAAAGGGACTGTGACATTGACACTTTTCTCGGGGGGCTCCAACTACCACAATTGGACCAAGTGCAGGCTGATGCCTTGGGCAGGGATGTCGATGTAGGGGAAATCAGGAGTGCAGTGAAAAAAATGGCCCGCAATAAAACCCCGGGCCTTGACGGCCTGCCCATAGAATTTTACAGTAAATATCTAGACCTGCTCGCCCGCGCCTCCAGAAAGTGTACAATGAGGCCAAGATCAATGGCTGGTTGCCTCGATCCATGTGTGAGGCTTTGGTAATTCCCTTGCTGAAACCGGGTAGGGAGAGCTGTAGTCCGGCTTCTTACCGGCCTCTATCCATGCTGACCACCGACTACAACATTTTAAGTACCATACTGGCGACCAGGCTGCTGCAGCATATGACTGACTTAGTCCATACTGACCAGTCTGGATTTATCCCCACGCGCAATACCACCCTGAATATTCGGAGACTCATACGCCTACTGGATGATCCCCTTCCGGAAACCCGGATGCCTTTGGTGTTATCTGTAGATATAGAGAAAGCATTCGATAGCTTGGAGTGGGAGTACCTGTATAAGGTCATGGAGCGATTCGGCATTGGTGACGGGTATATCTGTTGGACGAGGGTGCTGTCTGCCTCGGTGGTGGCGAGGATGCGGGTGGGCCCCCTCATATCAGATCAATACCCGGTGGGACAGGGCACCCGGCAAGGCTGCTCCCTATCCCCGCTGCTGTTTGCCCTGGCAATGGAGCCCTTAGCAGCTGAAATTAGAACGGGTAATCACTATGGAGGCATAGCTAGCAGAAGGGGGACACAGTTCATCTTGCTTTACGCAGATGACCTCCTCCTATTCCTCGAAAATGCAGAGGAAGCATTGAAAAGCGCGGAGAGACTGCTATCACTCTTTGGCAGGCTCTCAGGGCTGAAGGTCAATTGGTCTCAGACTTGCCTGTTCCCTCTGAGGCAGGGAGTAGCGCGGCCCGACAACTGTCCGTCACTCAAATGGGAGCCCACATGCCTGAAATACCTCGGAGTACACGTATATCACACAGCTGCAGACATACTGGAGGGCAATGTGGGCCGCTGTCTCCGAGCACTGAAGGGAAGTATGTCCTTCTGGTCCACCCTACCACTATCGGTTATGGGCCGCATTTCATTATTAAAAATTATTGTGTTACCACGCCTTCTCTATTACTTTCGAACGCTCCCAGTGTGGGTACCCGGATCCGTCTTTAAGCAAATAAAATCTCAGGTGATATCGTTTACCTGGGGCGCGGGCAGGCGTAGAATTGCGCTAGCTACACTTACGCGCCCCAAGGATGAGGGGGGACTGGCAGTCCCTGATTTCGAGCTCTACTATTTGGCCGCACAATTACAGAGCTTCACGCAGGAGGTAGCGAGGTTGTTCCGGGTCCCGGACCAAGAGAGAGATATGGGCGTCCCGCGCCATGTCCTGGCCTATATCACAATGCAGCAAAAGCTCTCCCTAAGGGACTTGTCCCTAGAGGAACAAACGTTTAGGCTCTGTTGGAACCGCTCACAGCGTTGTGCGGGGGTCCTCCGTATGCACCTGAGATACTGCTGGGGATGGTGACAGCGCTCCCTCATGGCGGAGACTGGTCGAGGCTACAGGTCTGGGAAGATGCAGGGATACAAATGATTGGTGACCTGTACAAAGATGGTGTGTTACTGCCGTATCAGGCGCTCCAAGATCGCTTCGACCTACCGAGGGGGGGATACCTGTTGCATGCTGCGGTGACCAGAGCCATGCAGGCACATTGGAGGGAGGGACTATCGGAACCTAGGACGTCACTGGCGTGCCAGTATGCCATGATGGCAGCAGGCGCCTATAAAGCTGTAACATGCCTCTACTCTAGGATGCTCCGGGAGACCCTACAACCGCTATCGGTGTTGAAAGCCAAATGGGAAACGGACGTTGACAAGGAAATCCCCAACACGACATGGACACAGATAGTGCGGCGAGCGCTAAAAAGCACTAGGAATGCACGCTTCCAGCTAATACACTTTAATATACTCCATAGGGCTTATCTAACACCTGGTAAAATTGGGAAATACTTCGGAGTGACTGACGCAGCGTGCCCCAGATGTACTGCGGAGCGGGTGGAACTGGGCCACATGTTGTGGGAATGCTCACACCTAAGGGAATACTGGCAAGGGATTGGAGAGACACTCAATGACTTAACAGACAGAGGCTTGGAGTATGACAAGGCCGTTAGCATACTGCACTGGTTCCCCCACACACCAAAAAATAAGATCACCAGTAAATTTATAGATATGGGACTTCTCTTGGCTAAAAGAGAAATAACGAGGAACTGGAAAGCGAAAACGGGCCCCACATACAAGCGATGGGAGAATGAATTCCTGAAATGGGCAGCGTACGAGAGCACGCTCAGGTATCAACAGGCTCGCCGAACAGCGAATGATAAGGCGCTGGAGGCGGCAGCCGCATGGGAGGCACTCATGCAGGCCTTACGCGACAGCGCAACCCCAGATAGGGAGAGCACTCCTGACGACGACGACGCGGCCCCTGATCACATACAGGATACAAATACCACTTAGACACTTATCGATTCCTGATTACACTCATGAAAGCAGGCTACTAGCAGGCTCAGGCGTAGGGGGCGCGACCATTGGGGTGGTGGGTGGGGAGGGGGGAGTTGCAAGTTAAGTGGATGTTGGGGGGGAGGAGATTGAGAGGGGGAAAAAATAAAAGCGGACGAGGAACTCCCAGGTGTTACAGCTGCACCTAGCACTGAGTCGCTGCGATTTGAGAAACGTTGCGCAACGCCGCCCGACCTCCGGGTTGTGGGCTTAAAGGCTGTGTTAAACGGGAAATGAGGGTTGCGGGGAGCTGACAGCAGGGAGAAGATGAATAACTGCTTGAACTCTGTATTTCATGAGTCTGCAATAAAAACTGTTTAAAAAAAAAAAAAACGCATTAGCCCAGAGGAGTGGGCTGAAATACAGCGAAAAGCAGTGAAAAGGAGGGTGGCCATAGGAGGCTCGAACTCGCGGCAGCAGTGGGCTGAGGGCACAGACAGGTGGAGCTAGCTGTGCAGTGTGGGGAGCGACCTGCCTGAACACAGGGTCAAGGGGGGCTCTCCTCACCTCCCACGGCTACCATTAAGAAGGGGACTTGAGAGGGAGGAGCAGCTGGGAGGTGGGCGTGAGGATGAATGGGCAAGTGGGGTTGCGGCGCCGCAGGGGACACAGCTGCTGGAAATAAACAGAGACAGGTGGGGCTAGCTGTGCGGTGTGGGGAGCGATCTGCCTGAACACAGGGTCAAGGGTCCATTCAATAATGAAATTGTTACAGTGACTCCTGCATTAGCAGAGCCTAGACCCTCGTGGGCAGCTAGAATTAAACCTAATCTGTGATCTTTGTTCGGTATTACTCTGTCCCCCTCTCCTGGAATTTGAGCATACAGTGTGTTGTGTGCATCTATCTTGAGTACTTCAAGGGAAAGCCCTTTGGGAGAACGGCCGAGCTGTTTTATGTGCATTTATAGCTACTAGTATATCTCCATCTATTCTCGTGTGTGAACGAGTGATTGCGGCTATGGCAGCAGTTTGCACTGTCACCTTGGCTGCTTCATCAGCCAGTGAATTCCCTTCAATGTGTATGCCAAAAGGCTGATGACTAAAGGTGTGAATAACTTGAGCTTGTGGCAGGCCAGCTTTCAGCTTTGCCACATATTCCCATAACAATTTCTGTTTTATCGTGCCACCCATAGCATCTCTAAACCCATTATGGCCCCAATAGTGAAGGTATTCACTGTAAGATTTCACGCAGTAGAATGAATTGCATACTATCAGTGTTGGGAATTCCTGACCCGTGTACTGCAGCGCAAGTATCAGGGCTTTTAATTCTGCTGCTGCGCCGTACCATTTCCTAGGGATTGTGTAGTCATTTTGCTGGGAAGGAATTTACCATCCCGCATACGACCTTTCACTATAGCACACATGGCGCTATATTGCTCTTTACTTCCTATGGCAGGCTGAGCAGATCCATCAGTGTAAATGATGTATTCATACTGTTCTAGAGGTAAGATTTAATTTGGGAGAGGATATTCTTGTTCGTATTGCAGGAATGCTTGTGTTCTAAGCCGTGGATCGTACCTGTATTTATCTGTTGAAGTGAGAGAATTAGCCCATTGTGTCCATCGTGGATGCAGTGCTTTTGCATTTGGAATGCAGGCTTTTGTTACCGGTTCTAAAGTCGATGTCTGGGTTACAACAATAATGTGTTTCCCCTGTGCAAGTGCTCTTTCTCCCACTACAGCAGTCTGTACTGCCATCAGAATTTTTTCTGTTGCTGCAAACCGATTTCAGCAATAGTGTACAGATGAGATTTGTATGCAATAGGGACTACTGTCTCACCTTCATTAAACGTGATGTAGGTTTACCCTGAACTGGGGACTCATATTACCAGGTTGCAGACGTTTACTCATGTCTTCAAGTGCAGGGCCGGACTGGGAACCACAACTGGCCCTGGCAAAGTGCTCGGCCGGCACCACCCTCCCCACTCGGGGGGGGAGGGGGTGTTGGAGGTGCCGCCGAGCTCTTTGCCGGGGTCGGTTTTCGGCCGATTTTGGTACAGGGCCCTGTAACAAAAACGGCCCCTGCCCGTGCGGCGCATCGGGGTATTGCCCGGTGCCCGCTATGGCCAGTCCGGCCCTGTGCAAGTGTTTTGAAACTATCATATCAGCTTGAACTGAACGCAAAATATCTGTATGTTGTTGAGTCCACTTGTTTGCAGTCGTAGAAAGGTTTGACTCTTTCTGCGTAGTCTTGAATGCATGTTCTGCGGAAATTTAGAAATCCTAAAATGGATTGTAAACCTTTTAGATTCTTTGGAGGCTGTATTAGCGCGCATTTTTCTAAAGAATTAGTGACCAGGTTTTTGACTTCACTTGACAGCTCATATCCTAAAAAGAGGACGCTGAGATGAGCAATTTTTGATTTTTGGAAGTTAACTTTGTAGCACATATTGGAGAATCCAACAATAATGTTTTTCACCCTGCTCAAGTGTTCAAGTAATTCATTGAATGTCAGATAAATATCATCTACATAGGACACTGCCTCTTCATCATAGGTTTGTAGAAGCTCTGACTCCCTTGCTGAAAACAACCCTGGGCTGTTCTAATACCGTTGAGGTAAACAACAGAATTGATGATGGGTGCCTAAGGCTGAAAATCCAGTCAAATATCAGGTTTCAGGAGCTATATTCTGGCAGAATAATCCATTTGAGATGTCTAGTGTTGTTTTGTATTTTTTGAGCACAATGTTATTCATTAATGCTGCTCTGTGTGAGTTCTGAACTGCAAATGTCTTTGTGCATGTGTTCAAATGTCTGTAATTTAAAACCAAATGATATGTATTGTCAGGCTTCATTACAGGAAACAAAGGGTTGTTCATGGGCGAAGTGCAATTTTCAATTACACCTTGGTATTTAAGTTGGTCTAAGATTTCTTTGACCTGTTTCTTTGCCTTATGTTTTACAGGGTACTGTCTTTGTGGTGTTGGGAGTGGATTTATTGGCATTTTGTGGTGTTTTGACTTCATGTCCCACCCTATATGGTTGCGGTATAATGCGCCCACTCCTGCAAGTATGAGCGTTTTAAGGAAACAGGAACGAGTTCGGAAAAAACAGGCAAAATGACACTTATACTTTTTGGGCTATCCATTATAAATCCAGGCAGCCAGTCTTCTTCAGCGAACAGGATGTCGTATCCATTTGTCAAATGTTCCCAAAGGAGACCTTTTATTTTCCTTGAGATGGCCCCCTCTAATTGGAGATTAATTTTATGTAGACCGTGTGGGACACTCACTCTTGTATCAGGTGTTTCCACTCTGATGTACGCATTCAACACTGCTCTCACCAGTAATTCCTTCAGGTTCTGGCAAGCTATTGTTACTTCTGCGTTACAGCAAACAAATGATGGACAGAATGCTGACAATGCAAACAATCTCCCCCAGTCAAAAGATCTGAGATAAATCAATTATTCTTTTGCCTACTACTCCACCCCAGTTTGGACCCAGCCATATGCAAATCAGTCTTGACCCTGTGCCCCATGGGAAAAGTCCAGACGGAACTGCCAGGCCAGTCCTCCCTGGACCAGAAACAAGCATCCTGGGACTGGTTTCAGGGTATGTCACCCTTCTTCAGCCAGGCTAGCTTGAATCCAGTGCCACAGTGAGCAAGGGACCCTTGTCTGGGCATACCCATCCCACTTAGGGCGAAAAGTGCTACAGCAAACAAATGATGGACGGAATGCTGACAATGCAAACATTCTCCCCCAGTCAAAAGATCTGGGTTAAATCCATTGTTCTTTTGCCCACTACGCCACCCCAGTTTGGATCCAGCCATATGCAAATCAGTCTTGACCCGGTGCCCCATGGGAACAGTCCAGACCGAACTGCCAGGCCAGGTCCTCCCTGGACCGGAAACAAGCATCGTGGGACTGGTTTCAGGGTATGTCATCCTTCTTCAGCCAGGCTAGCTTGAATCCAGTGGCACAGCGAGCAAGGGACCCATGTCTGGGCATACCCATCCCACTTAGGGCGAAAAGTGCTACAGTAAACAAATGATGGACGGAATACTGACAATGAAAACATTCTCCCCCAGTCAAAAGATCTGCGTTAAATCCATCATTCTTTTGCCCACTACGCCAACCCAGCCATATGCAAATCAGTCTTGACCCTGTGCCCATGGGAGCACTCCAGACCGAACTGCCTGACCAGGTCCTCCCTGGACAGGAAACCAGCCCAGACGTGGGTCCTGTGCTCTCCATGCCAATGGAGTTAAGCTACTTCAATGTCCTTGTATGGGATGTACTCTGCTGGTGGTCCACTTCAATGTATTCGTGGAATAAAAGTGACTATTGGGAATGTGTCTATCTCAGGATGTGGAGTGTTAGTAACTAAGCCCGGCCAGGTCTTTGCTGAGCGGACCGAGTCTTAGGACTGAAGTTGTGTGATTTAGGGCGCCTTCCAACCAGTATCTATGTTGATGGTAAGTTAAGGTCCTGTGCTTTCCATGCCACTAGAGTCAAGCTACTTCATTGTCCTCGTATGGGATGTACTCTGCTGGTGATCCACTTCAATGTATTCGTGGAATAAAAGTGACTGTGGATCTGCAGGTGGGAATTTTACCCAGGAATAGAATACCTCTGAACCAAACATCTCATGTCCATCAATCACAAATGTAACATGACCACCTTTCGCAAGTAACTCATGTTCTAATAATTTCAGAGTTACTGCCTGTCAGCAGTTTTCTGTAATGTTAAGGGCATTTGCAAATTCTTCTCCTTCATCACTTCCACCATCATTTGTGGGTTCAGTCATTTTGATTTAAGTAGTTTAAGAGTTTAGGGTTTAGCACAATATGGGAACCTCTAATCCTTACAAGCTTGTTTAAAACCTTCAGCCAATACACAGTGTGTGCCTACTTAGTTGATGCAGATTTTTCTCCCCACTTCAGACGTCTCTAAAAAATGTGAGTAGGGTTGTCTGAGAAAGCACGACTGAACTACTCAGATTTTTATCGTAATGTAAGAACCAAACCAACGTTGGTGGCGCCATGTTGTGTAGTTCCTAGTATTCCCCCAGGACCTGCGCGTTTTGGGTTACCTAAACTGAGGGCTTGGTGTGCAGACAGACTCTGGACAGCCCCTCATGATGAGTCAGCCATTAGATCAGCTACCTCTATGGTGCCAGTACCAACCCCCTGTATTCTTCAGTGGTGTGTGTAGTTTCTGGCAACCACCGAACATGACAACCCTGATTCCTCATGTATCGTGGAAACAATACAGTATCTTTTCAATAAGTCACTTCTGCTTGCTTTTTCTCAGAACACACGTAGCATGACGACTGGAAAGGTTGCAATAAAATATTTATTGGTTAAGCGTCAGTCTAGTGTGAAACATATTGGCTGTGACAATCAAAAGACAGGAGCATACGAATGTGATCGCTAGTACCAATATTGTACATAGCCGATACATTTCTATCATATTGCTAATAACATGAATAAAACCAGATTATATCAAAGAATCGCATTTGCATACTCCTATGATGCGTAGCCTACCTCCATGTACCTAGCCTTGATATGTTGGTGAAGCATGTGTATGTAAATGCTAAGATATGTACTAATGGAGCCAAGAATTCCCTGGGGAAGTGCTAACCCTCACCTGATGGTTCTGAATGAAGGACCCCTTTTCTGCGTCGAGGATGGCACTCCACAAGGGATGTCAGATCTCTGCTTGTCAGGAGGATCAGCCTGCAGAGTCTCGGTCCAACCTGGAAGGAATTCTCCTCTGCCCTTTCTATGGGGGAGTGAGGGTCTTTTATACTAAAGTGACCACTCTGTGTTTTTTCGAGAATCAATATTGTTTTGAAAACATTCACTAATCCCTCGGTAATCATTTCTAAATAATATTGGCTGTGACAATCAAAAGACAGGAGCATACCAATGTGATCGCTAGTACCAATATTGTAAATAGCAGATACATTTCTATC
The DNA here is from genome assembly GCF_964261635.1 of Lissotriton helveticus. Classification (NCBI taxonomy): domain Eukaryota; kingdom Metazoa; phylum Chordata; class Amphibia; order Caudata; family Salamandridae; genus Lissotriton; species Lissotriton helveticus. The sequence goes on from NC_136067.1 coordinate 1,381,525,048, forward strand.
ATATTGCTGATAACATGAATAAAAGCAGATTATATAAAACAATTGCATTTGCGTACGTCTACGATGCGTAGCCTACCTGTACCTAGCCTAGATATGTTGGTGAAGCATGTGTATGTAAATGTTAGGATATGTCCTAATGGAGCCAAGAATTCCCCAGGAAGTGCTAACCTTCACCTGATGGTTCGAGGATGGCACCTTGCAAGGGATGTCAGATCTCTGCTTGTCCGGAGGTTCGGCCTGCAGATTCTTGGTCCAACCTGGAAGGAATTCTCCTCTGCCGTTTCTATGGGAGAGTGAGGGTGTTTTATACTAAAGTGACCACTCAGCGTTTTTCGAGAATCGATATTGTTTTGAAAACATTCACTAATCCCTTGTTAATCCTTTTCTGAACAAAATACTCATGCACAGCTGGCTGTTGGCCATGGATGGAAAAAATGGTGACCCTTGTACAGAAGAAATCTGCTGTGCCGGAGGACATGTTCATGTACGTCAGGTACAGGGATTAAGATAGGCTGCCAAGAGCCCATTGTTGAAAAGACAGAAGGAAGCTACTAGGTAAAAGGTCACCTATATAGAACCATTATGTTGTGTGGATGGGACAAACTGTATGTGGCTTGAATGTACATGGCTGGAATATCCTAAAGGACATGACAACACATTCCCCAAACAATCTAAATGATAGAACAATCTAAAACAAGCAATTTATAAAATAAGTAATGTATAAAAGGCACATACGAGTCCCATAACGAAGAATCAGTAGGGAGAAATGTCATGGTTTGAGTGTGACAAAAGGCACCAACATTCCTGACACAGGATCTGCACACAAAAGAAAGCAGATAGCAATCAGGTTGGGGAATCTTCCAGTCAAGTTGAAGAAAGTTCATGAGATAACCTGCCAGTGTAATGTTCACAAATGAGTCACGTCCAAATGTTTCAACATACCTAAATGACTTACTACAGCAAAAAGATAATGTTGAGTCTTGAGGCAATGTGTTTATCAATTAATTTCTTGTTCATGCTCCTAACCTTGAACTCGCCTTGTGTTAAATAGCAGCCTCACCCATTGCAAGATCATCCACAAATACTAGAACTGGGGGTAATGCATCGCCCTCTATGGACCTAATGCTAGCAGTCTTATCAGTGCTCTCAACATATTTGTGTATGGTACTGTAGAATTGCCCCTTGGTGTTATAAGCATAAAGAGATGATATCTGATTCCATTCCCGATTTCCTGGAGTCAGGAAAGGCTCCGGTTTGGTGCACTCGAAGAAACTTTGCACATTCCTCTCTGCCAGTTTGGCAGCATGTTCCTTGGCCTTGACCTCAAACATCTCCTTCTCCTTCTCCATGTAGATTTTCCAGAACTTGAGTTGCAGAAAACTGACTGGGGAACGGCAATGGCTGATGCATGTGCATACCAGAGTAAATGACATGACGCTGGCGATCAGGATCCAGCCCAACACCTGTAGGATAGATCAATAGGTTATTGAACTTACATTATCATGTACTTCCAAGACAACAGCATTTTTTTATTAGGCACTGCCACATTGAGACAATGAATATTTAGTTGGGCTTTGCCAACACACATTCACAATTCTGAGATTTAATCTTCAGGCAAATTTTAGACTACCCAGCAGATAAATGCAAGTCCCAAAGCTTCGAGTTTGCTTCAAAATAGCCCTACAAGCTAAAAGAGTGGAGCAGACATGGAGCTACAATTCGCCAGAACAGACATACTTCTCACCAGTACCACTATTGTTTGATCTCGCTGGTCTCCCATCTTTAGAATGGACTTGTGTTGCAAGGATTTTGGTTTGCAAACTTTGCTTCTCACAGCCGAGATGCTGTGCTCAGCCTCACTTGGATCTTAACAACATCTTGTCGCGTGCATCTTAACTTGCCTCCCAACACCTTGGTTGTATCCCTTCCCAAGCAGCCTTTCAGCAGCTGGTTTTACTCTGCAGTTCCACCCACAGCCCAGGTGTATATTGTGGTCATTGGACAATCTACTGGTGACTCCCTGTCAAGCTGCCATGGCTCCTTCAGAATGAAGACAATAGACTGAAGTACAGCAGCGTTCAGGACCAAGACTGTCAAACAGAGTGAGCGGATGGAATGTGGGGAGGCTAAGTCCAGCATGCAGCGTAGGACTCATGGAATACATCTCTTCCTACAGCTAGTCATCAGGCCCAAGGCTATAGAGAAATGGAAGGTGGAGAATTTTCATTTCACATACACCCTATTGGTAACTCTCACACCTTTATGGCATAAACCACTTGAACCGGTTAAATGAACAAAGCCCCCTGAAAGGTTTCTTCATAGTTTGTTTCTCCAACCTACAAATGCTTCATCCTGGGGCATCTCGCTTATATGGGCACTGTGGGTTCCACCCTCCTTATTTTCTGCCTCTCTTTTCTACTGTACAAGCAGATAATAATGAGAAATGTGTTACTATTAGTGTAGTAGAAAAAATGCTGACCGAGTCAAGAAGCAGTCAGAGGCAGGCATGGTCATTTGTGCCTGGCTATGGCAGGTCCCTCAAAGTGCATGCACCGGCCATCAGTCAGACTGTCCAGACCTGGAGAAGTCCCAGCCTTGGCCATCAGGTGATTTAGGCTGTAGCCCTGCAGTGCCGGGGCTACTGAGCAACTACCAGTCCATATCCCTCCTACCCTTGCTTATTAAGATCTTAGAAAAACATATAAATTCCACCCTATCAGCCTTCCTAGAAACCCATGAGCTACTTTATTACTCCCAGATGGGTTCCCACCCACAACACAGTACGGAATCTGAATTAACAGCTGTGGTTGAGGAAGCCAGGAGGATAGTAGATCAGGGAGGAGTGGCAGCCATCATCCTCCTAGACCTCAGCGCGGCCTTTGACACGGTCAACTCCAATGTTCTCACTGAACAGCTAAGGAGAGCCGGGGTAGCAGAAAGAGCCATTTCATGGATTCAATCTTTTCTTAATGGCAGGACTTTTCAGGTCTTCGCAGGGGAATCCACCTCCAGTCCTCTTCCTCTGAAGTACAGAGTGCCCCAGGGACCTTCTCTGAGTCCTACATTATTTAGCGTATATATGAGGCCACTGGCCAAGGTCATCCAGCCATACGGGATCAAAGTGGTCACCTACGCAGATGACACTCAGTTGGTGATATCTCTAAATCATACGCAGACTGACCCTGAAGACTTGGAGCTCTGTTTGGGAAAAGTCGCCACCTGGATGCAACATTCCCGTCTCAAACTGAACGGAGAAAAAACGGAAATCATGTACTTGGGCAATACTGCCAAGTTATCTCCCGCACTGTCCTGGCCGTTTTGTTTGGGCACCCCCCCAGTCCCGAAGTCCAAGATTAAGAGCCTCGGTGTATGGCTGGATGACTCTCTCAAACTCGGCCAGCAGGCAGTGGCAGTGACGGGGGCTTGTCACGGCATCCTTAGAATGCTACGGAAGGTCCTTCCCATGTTGCCCACTGAAGCTAAGAAAATTGTGGTCCAGAGCCTGATTCTCTCGTGGCTGGACTACTGTAACTCACTGTATTTGGGAGCCCCAAAGTCTACCCTAAGGAAGCTCCAGGTGGCACAGAATTGAGCTGCACGACTTTTGACAGGTTGCGGCAGCACACAGTCAGCCAGACCCAGTTTGAAAGCCTTTCACTGGCTACCAATAAAGGAAAGAATCTCCTTCAAAGCCTTATGCACTGCTCAAAAGACTCTTAGGGGCACAGGCCTCCGCATCAATCAGTGTCTGATCACTGCCTATCTTCCTAAGAAATCCCTTCGCTAGGCAAATTTAAATTTAGCCTGTATTCCTAAAATCAATAGGTTACGGAGCGGAGGCCACTCCTTTTCATATAAAATAGCTAGATTATGGCACTCCCTCCCTCTCAATCTCTGGCTTGAAACTTCCCACCTCTCCTTCCGGAAGGGTCTTAAAACTTGGCCATTCCAGAATAGTAATTGCTAGCTTTCTCTTTTCAGCCTGAAATGCCGCTAGCGCTGGGATGCCTCAGGGTCATAAATGCTAATAAATAATAATAATAATAATAATAATAATAATAATAATAATAATAATAATAATAATAATAATATTAATAATAATAATAATAAATCAGCAGGTCACAACATCCTAACCCAACACAGAGTTAGGAAAGGGTGTTGTGACAAAGCAAGAGGTTGAAAGCAGAAGCCTGCACAGTACAACAGAATGGACCTTGTGATAGCAGCCCCATGCTGATACACAGTGCAATCTACAGCTCTCAGCTTTCTGTTTAGAGTGTTAACTCCAGATGGTGCACCAGCAGTTGAGGAGGAACATGTGCAGGCAGCTGAGGGCAAGTAAAATTGCTCTGTGTGGGAATGTGTGTGCCTGGCTTATTCACTGGCGTTTGGATTATCCACCTCTTAACCTGGCGGATATGTGCAGCAGCTATATATTACTGACTATATAAGAAACTATATGAAGTTTTGGCCGTTTATGAGGCGCCTTATTAGATTACTCTCTGCTTTAAAGACCTTTAAATAGCTTGGTCATGCGCGTTAGCGTATACACTAAAGACCCGTAAGATATGCTGGGTCGATTATGTAGCAATTTCACTTTCAAGCTTGTGATCTGGCGCACGTTGAACTGTTTTGAGCAATCTTCTCAATGTGAGCGATATAACCAATACAGTTTTTACTGGTTGAAGATCGCTACCACAAGTCCCATAATGCACCTCGTGTATGGTTTATATAAAAAAAGCCGGGACACGCGCCGGCCATCTTGAATGAGCTGGTGTTCGAGAGGTGAATGTACGCGGTCCGCGCTTGGAGCTAAAAGGTAACTCCTGTCGCCCTAGTTATAATTTTGCACTACTAGCACAATACTTCCAGCGATTTTGTCCTAAATGTTCCTCTTCCGCACTAGGAGCCTGAGGCCCCAGAGGAGCAAGATGGCAGTGTGTAAGTTTTAACGCAGCCAGGCAGGCTCTCTTTTTGCTGCTTAATCGAACCGGCATTTGCCCTGTAGGAAGGAGACGTAATTGATACATTTTTGTGCTCCTATTCATTTTTACAGAGCACTTGGTTATCGAAGCGAGCTTGAACACGTGTGACGAGCGCACTCTATAGCACACAACACAAACTTTGAGGTATGATTAAATACCACTTATTGTGACTAAGAATATGGTTTTAAAAATTTGGGGCCATGAAACATTCTAAAACTCTCTCCTCATTCGTTTTCCACAGAGGCCAGTTAGGGTCAACGAAGGGCCACGTCTGATTTAATACACACACGGTGCAATTGGACTAAATACTAATAAGATGCATAAGCCCTCACCTACAAAAGTGTGGTATGGAGCCATCTTTGGTTTACAGAATCGGCTAGATGAATGCAACTCTGTCATGAAGCTTAAATACTGTATGATGTAAATAAAACGCCTGTTTTCTTTACATTCCACAGACACAAAAAAAGAATAAAAGCCCTGATGAGAGTCCAGGAGATTGCTTCCTGGACTTGAAACGCGTCGGCATATTTGGAGGAATAAAGTAGAATTTTTAAAAAAAGGGATATTAGGACTAGCTAGTCCGAACATACTTGAAAGTTGACGTCATTTGTTTGACTATATTCCTCTTTCTCTTTCTTTTTTTCAAATTGTGACACATTCATTGATGTTATATATACGTCTTTTTCGTCATTTACGTGTAATGTAATGGTTATATTGTTTGATGTCTAATGTGATATAATTTTTGGTCTGATTATTGTTGACAGTGTATGCAAAAATTGTGTATAATAGTGTAAATATTTGTATGTATAGTTTTCTTAAGTGGCAACGAATATGTGAAAAAATTGTAAAAAATTAAAAGTAAACGGTACAAAGCAATGGTGCCAGAATTGGGATTCAATAAATAGTTTCCTGATATAAAGAAACAGTTTTTTCCTTTTGAAATAAATGTGGTTTAGGCATTTGTTTGTTGTTGAATTCTAAAATCTTGGGGGCATATTTACCAGAATAGTGGTGCAAGGCAGCGCAGCCAACTACCTTGCTGCACTGCCCTGTGTCACAGGGATAGGGCAGGAATGCACCGTATTTATCCAATACGATGCATTCCTGTCCTTTAACCTGCACTGATGCCATTTCGTCAGCATCGCGCTAACGCAGGGACCCATGCACCATGGTGCAAGGGTGTCTGCGTTGCAGGCAGGATTGTTTTTGTGCAGGAAGGGGTGCATTTCAGCACCAAATTTTTTTTTTAGGCGTTTTCCTCTTTCTATTGGTGCTGCAGAATGCAGCACACATAGAAAGTGGAAAAGTCGAGGAGAAGAAAATCTATTTCTCCGGATTACGCCTCACCTGGGGAGGATTACAAGTCCTTGCAAAGCTGGGAATGCTTCAAACAGCATGGGAGTTGTGTGGGAATACCCACTGTAACTCCCATGCAACACCTCCCTTGAGCAAAGTAAGGCAATGCAGCGATTTGCGCTATGTTGCATTACTCCATATTTGTGAAGCCATTCAAAGGTTTGTGTCTTTCATGTACCACTTTGGGTGGTGCACGCATGACGCAAACTCCTCATAAATATGCCCCTTGGATTTCATAGCCCTTCTCTTGAATACAGTGAAGCATTACTACACCTTGGGCGTACAACCTAAAGCTTCAATCTGGGAACTGGTGTTCTGTAAAACATATTTAGCATTGACTTTCAGTACACCAAAATAATGCCACTGCACCTCTATTAACCAAACAAGCACAGCTGCGGCAGTCTGTGTTTCAAGGCAGAATGAGGCAGAGCCACAGAGCCCCCAGTGTCAATTTCAGAAGGTATGGCCCAACAAAGGCCGCAGTACCACAGAATCGGGCTGCACAGCCAATGGCCAGCAAAACAATATGGGCTTTTGGCAAAGGCCAGAAGAATCAAGGAATGTGTGTGTATCCTGGCAATGTAAGATGTGTTTGATTACATGAGTGCCGGAGTAATGGGGAGTAGCATAATAACAATAGATGATGGGGCATCCATTGATTCAAAGAGGAATATGAAAAAAAAACACAAGAGACATCCAGATTAGAAAATGAACATATAAAGCAACAGTAAGAAGAAAATCAGTGGACAAATAGTGACTAGAAAATTGTTTTAAAAAGTGACCAAACTCTTTAAATGTGTATTGAGCAGGACAGGTCTTTTCAAAGCCCTCCCATAATAAAATCCGTTTCATGGTGTTCAGATGTTCCTGTATCCCCTTTGTAACTCCACCATCTTTGCGCCCTTCGATTAATAGTGACATTTATCTCTAGTCATCAAACTTGCACATCAAAATATGAGTAGGAACTTCCTTGAATTTTGTGAGAGACATAAAATTGTTAAAGAATTTGTGTATTCTTACTCCAAGAATAATATTACAGAAGTTTGTACTGTGGCAAAAAAAGCATGGCACAACAATTTTCCTAATTTTTGTTGCTTTGCACCTGGGAATATGATTAACAAAATTACAGATTTTTTTTAAAACAGGGATGTAAATTGAGAGAGAGCAAAAATAAAAAAAAAAGATAAATATATACCCAAAGACGGGTCTCCACCCCAGGTTGATTGCGATCCACCAGTAGCATGTAGACTGGAAACATCCTTTACCCCGCATGCTTTACTCTACATGCCACTACCCCGCGGTTTTTAATCCATAAAAACTTTTACAAGGCAGGGCTATACACCGCAAAATTGATATAACGCATTCCCCAAAGTAGCCCCCCCCCCTGGAGTTAGAATAGTAATTGCTTTGGAATGGGGAATGCATTGTAACGAACTGCATTGTAAAGCCCTACGTTGTAAAAGTTTTTGCGGAGCAAAACATGTGGGGTAATGGCATGCGGAGTAGTCAAGTCAAAAAGTATGTTTATTTAGACCGTAATCTTTAAACCAATACATAACAATTAATTAAGTTCCCAACAATCACTCATGCAGATTTGTAAATTAAAATCTTATTCCTTCGATTATAAAACGATTATAAAATAATCGTCCCCTGGACATATGACATTTAACATTGGGTGCTGATACAATTGATTCCTCCGTTTGATTCTTATCCTATTAAAAATTTTAAAACCGGCTGTCTCTAGACAAGATGCAGATTAAAACTCTAAAATCTATTACTGACTTAATATAAAATTCTGTACTACCTTTATAAATTTCCCTAGGGCAATTGCGATGTCAATACTTGATAATTCTGTGATCAGTTCAATTGCTTGTCCCCTAGTTCTTACACCATATTTTACAAATATTGGGCGCAGCCAAAGTTTACGCTGATCTAAGATGTTTATACAGTCCTGCAAAAAGTGCACGGAATCCCCTTTTGTACCCAGCTTGCATTTACAGCGCCCTTTAGAGTCCAACATTTTGATTTTAAATTCTTTATTTAATAACAATGGGTTGATCCCAATACGTAACCTTAGGATCTCTTGCCTAAACCACGGGTTTGGCAGGAAATCCAGGTAGGGGAACCAATTTTCCTTTGCCCATGCGTTCATCATAAATTCAACCGATATTTTCTTGCTAAGGTATTCCCTATCCATACTTCTAGTAACAGCTTGTCCATTGAATTTTAGCAAATTTTTTGAACACTCTACTATTAGGGAATCACGGCATATATCCACCATCATATTTTCGCAAGCCTTTACCATTCTCTTCCTGCACATTTTTGCCCAATTTAAATTACTTAGTTGTATCTCTTTCCGACACCATTGTGCAACTTTTTGTTCATTTTCGAGGCGTTTCCAAAATCTAATCACTGCAGCTTGTGACTGTACCCCCCAGGCTGTTGTCCCCAGTTCTGTTCTTATTGCTTGTATCATTGCTGATGGGGGCAAGGATAAAAGGTTTTTCAAGCATTTTCCTTCCTCTAGGTCCCAGTCTCCCCTACCGCTCAAATAGAGGATTTCTGCTCCATAGAGTACTTGTGGTGGTATCATTGCATTGAAAGCTTTTAACAGTGGTCGATGTGACTTATCTCCATAGTCACGGTTGAACATTTTTAAACCAGCGATTGAAGTTTGTGCCTTCGCTTTTTGGGCTTCTAGGTGTGTTTGCCAGTTTAGTCTTTTATCAAACCACACGCCCAGGTAGCGGTATTCTTTAACCGATTCTAATTTAAGATCCCCTAAAAAACAATTAAATTTAACATTTAACCTCTTTTTTCCCAAAACACAGGATTTTCGTCTTGTCTAAATTTATCGTTAAAAATTTCTTTATACAAAATTCGTTAAAAGAGTTCAACTTCCTTTGAAGGCCAATTTCTGTTTGATCTACGATTACGAGGTCATCCGCATATAACAGACACGCCACCTTTTTGCCATTCCTTCTTGGGCTGGCACTCCCCTTCACTTCAAGCCACTCCGGTAGTTCTGATAGAAATATGGAGAACAGCTGGGGGGCCAGTACACAGCCTTTTCTCAATCCGTTTTCGATTGGTATTTTTGGCGTCAGTGACCCCTCGGTGTCCCTAATTACTTGAGCCCAGTTGGCGTGGTGTAATTCTTTTAATATCGTCAACAGGTCTCTTGGGATATTTTTATTAATTAATGTTTCCCAGAGACAGCCCCTATCCACAGAGTCAAATGCGGCTCGGAAGTCCACGAAGCAGCAACAGAGTTTTCCGTTCTGCTCCGTTGACTTCCTCGCCATTGCCCATAGAGAGGCATGCAGAGTAAAAAATGCAGGGTAAAATGTCCTATTCCTGGTAGACACCCTGATCTTCTTTCACCCTAGTTTAGCCAGTCTGTATTATTTTGTTTAATTTCAGGCCTCTTAGCAGCCTTTGCCCGTTCTCAAACCAGCAGCTCTGATTTTCTTAATTGAGCTTAGCTGGGTGGGGCATCCAGAAGCATGTGACGTCATTGCTGAAAGCCTGGCTCATGCAGGAGTAGTATTAGAATCGTGCACCTTCGTTCTGCAGCCGGGCACTGCGATTCCACGCTGCACATTTGTGTGGCAAGAGGGGCGAAGCAGCAGCCTTGACACTGGAGCTTTATTATAAGGCCCAGGTTTTCTGGTTGGATACTGTGCAAGTGGTGTGACGCAGGAGTGCACTCAGTGAATTCTGCTATAAATTGCCAACTTGAGAGGTAGGCTGTTGGAAAAAATCAAAAGGTACTTTCCTTTTTTATTTAAATACGTAACTGTGATTGAATTTCATCGATGTTACCAGATCCAGTTGAACAGACTGACTTTTCTCTTTTGTTTCCTCTTTTTTCCCCATGCAGGAAGTGTAAATGGATATGTGCTTATTTCTGGCATGTGTTAATTTTTGCTCTATAAAGGAGAGAGTGAAGTGAGTTTGCAAATAAAAGTACTTCTGTTTTTAACTCACCGGAAGCTGATGAGATAGGAACGTTTTTATTTATTGAAATGCAACATGAAACAACTTCTTCTCCGTGCATGTTTAAGAGTGAACAATCTGTTCAACCCGCAGAGCTTTAAATATAATTGACAGTTGTATTGAAGTTGCCTGGATGGTCTGACTTGTCTTTCTTAACTCACCTTTTTTCCACGCTGGAATTGTAAGCTGGATCAAGAAAGAAAGCCAGCCGTTGGAGGCAACTTCAATATTATACAACTGCGAATTATATTACAAATTATGTTACAAGCTCTTAAACATGCACAGCATAGAAGAATGAAGTTTAATGTGTGCATTTCAATAAATAAAAACGTTTCTATCTCATCAGTTTCAATTGAGTGCAAAACAGAACTACTTTAATTCAATTCAATTCAAAAGTCTTTATTCGGTTAAAAATATAACCATACAAGCACAAGCAAAAGCACATAGCAGCATGAGAATATACAAGTTTGTATTAGTCATAAGAACAATAAAAAAAATTCAATAAAAGCATTACATAAATATGCATCATATTATTAACCGATACGGAAGTTTTCCGGTTAATGCCCACTTGGTGTATGCCATTCATGATCATTATAAAAGATTAAAAGCCAGCTACAGAGAATGTCCACTTAGTTTGTGTTAATCGCAGTAACAGTATAAATATTCATTTGATAAGAATACCTTTCATAAAGTACGCATCGTATTACGAGCATGTACTGCGACTTTCAAAAAGGAGCCTACACGAAGGACTAATTCATCATCTTCCAGTGTAAGAATTTTCATGTAAGCAGCTTCAAGATGAATAGCAAGATTTTTTTTTAAAACGGTATCAAAAGCCATTTTGCATATTTTATATGGATTTTATAGAAGAATAAATAATGGAGTACCATTTGTCCGCTCCGGCCATCACAGGGGCATTCCAGATGGTCTAAATTAGCATTAGTACCCAAGGGGGAAACAGAGTAAGAATTTTACTGTGCCTGCCCTTGAGCGAAAAAAGAGTCCCCTCTCCCGGCGGCCTATTGATTTTAGGAGATAACTAGATGGCATATGTGAAACATCCTCAATAGACATGAAGGTTACAACAGTTGTTTTCTTGACCTCTCTTTCATGTCTTGCTTTACTATAATATGCGTATAGGGCCATCCAAAGGTCTTTTTAGGTCCCACCTGACCCAGCGCATGCGCTGGTCTGGCGAGACTTTCAGTGAGGGCTCAAAAAATGCTACAATGGCCAGCCTAGAGCTACAGTGCATGTGCGCGGGTGCGCGCTTAGGAGCAGAGGCGCCATATGGCACACCTTGTCATGCTGATTAAGCGCCCGCGATCACTTTCACTTTCGCCCGCGATCACTTTCGCCCGCGATCACTTTCGCTGCGCCCCTTTGATGTTCTCGTTCAAAGGTTCCCTGCGTGCACAAGACCCAGGCAAGCACTTTAAGGGCAATTAGGAGGCCAAATTAAAGAGAAACACTTTCAGCGTCAAATGCCACGGGTCGCTGCATTTGTTAACTTAACTGGAATCCATGCCTTTGTTATCTCCGGGAGCCCGGAGAGAGAATCATTAAGGTCTCGTCTTTGCCGTTAAAAGCGCAGGCTGCCTTATAGTTTTAAGGGCCTTAATATATATATTTTTTGTTTCCAGTAAACATGTTCGCTGTGCTCGGGTTTCGCAGCATCCCCACAATGACGCCTAACACTTCAAATCATGCACTCTCCGTGGATGCGCCTGCATGATCCTTAACATAAGGTAAAACATTCCGTGATCAAGGAAATGCTGTTTTTAATATGTGTCAGCGAAATATTTCTATGCAACTGCTGCTCTATTTACTTCACATCACAAGATGTTTTGCATGTGTGAATGTTGGCACATGACCTCTGAGACAGAGTGTTCCACATCATGGCTTAGTTTTTTTGTTTTTTTTAAAATTTATTTATTGGCATTTTCTCAACATATCACAAGACCTCTTGGTCCTTATATAGAAAGCGGCAACAATGTGATAAGATACATGTGTCCATTCACATTAAAACAAAACCTTCCCATCCCCCCTTCCCCCCTGCCTGCCCCAACTCCCCAACTTTCCCCCCACAAATTCACTTGAAATCGAGCAGACGTGAAACGCATGAGTCCAAGCAATGTGATGTAGGATACGTCCAGTACGCCCCTGCCGTAGGCTAAGCCTAACAATTAGATTTCCCCCTCCAATTAAGATGGTAAAGGTCTCCAGGCAGCTCAAAGAAACCCCCCTCTCCCATTCCTGCCACTCCCCGGTGGGTCCTACTTCACCTCAATTCACACAGTATTCCCACGTCTCAGGCAACCACCGCTTAAGTCCCTGTTACATTATCATCTTCCTCCGCTTCCTGTCCCAGAAGATAAACTATCAAGGGGGCCCAAATATCTTTCGGACGGGATCTAATCGGTAATTGCTCTGCATATGCCTGTAAGTATTCCTGCCAAGTGGACATATCCACCCCTTAAATTTAGGTGCTCTGCCCCTGCCCCACCGGCACGCAACCTGTCGTCTGGCTAGGAGTATACCCATAGTCAGGAACTTGCGATGTGGTGTTTGTATGGCAGAAATCAGGCCCAATAGTGCTGTGGTGGGATGTAGTGGAATGCGGATCCACAGCATGTCTGCAAGCCACGAAAAAACCTCCCTCCAGTATTCTGCAACTTGTGGGCAGTTCCATGCCAAGTGCATGAAATCAGCTGGGCTCTGTCACACATCATGGCCTAGTTGCAACTTTTTATAACGGTTCCTAAAAAAAAAAAGGAGCCAAACTCGGATTGTTCATAACCCGTTCATTCCCAAGCAGACCGCTATGCACTGTCCTGTGCTGAATAAGCTATTGGTCTCAACTCAGTTACCAGCACACCAAAGTTCACATCACTGGAAGCACCATCGCAACTGACGTTAATTGGAGCCTCGGCTCGGGTTCCTTCATAAATGCGCCTACCTCGAGACTCAATTGGCCATCGTTTGTGTCAACATATTCCCCTGCCTGGCACGCTTTTCCACCAGGCACACACACCACCAGCCTTCAGTGCAGGCTTCCAGACACACACACCACCAGCCGTCAGTGCACACTTTGCCACCAGGCACACACACCACCAGTGCACGCTTTCAACAGGCACACACAGCACCAGCCGTCAGTGCACGCTTTCACCAGGCATACACACCACCGCCGTCAGTGCACACTTTCACCAGGCACAGACACCATCAGTCGTCAGTGCACGCTTTCATCGGGCACAAACACCACCAGCCGTCAGTGCACGCTTTCACCGGGCACAAACACCACCAGCCATCAGTGCACGCTTTCACCGGGCACAAACACCACCAGCCGTCAGTGCACGCTTTCACCGGGCACAAACACCACCAGCTGTCAGTGCATGCTTCCACCAGGCACCCACCACCAGATGTCAGTGCACGCTTTCACCAGGCACACACACACCACCAGCCGTCAGTGCAAGCTTTCACCAGGCACACACACCACCAGTCATCAGTGCATGCTTCCACCAGGCACACACACCATCAGTCATCAGTGCACGCTTTCACCAGGCACAAACACCACCAGCCGTCACTTCACGCTTTCACCGGGCACGAACACCACCAGCCTTCAGTGCATGCTTCCAGACACACACACCACCAGCCTTCAGTGCATGCTTCCAGACACACACACCACCAGCCGTCAGTGCACGCTTTGCCACTAGGCACACACCTCCAGTCGTCAGTGCACGCTTTCAACAGACACACACCACCAACTGTCAGTGCACGCTTTCACCAGGCATAGACACCATCGGCCGTCAATGCACACTTTCGCCAGGCACAGACACCATCAGTCATCAGTGCACGCTTTCACCGGGCACAAACACCACCAGCCGTCACTTCACGCTTTCACCGGGCACGAACACCACCAGCCGTCAGTGCACGCTTCCACCAGTCACACACCACCAGACGTCAGTACACGCTTTCACCAGACACACACCACCAGCCGGCAGTGCACACTTCCACCAGGCACACACACCACCAGCAATCAGTGCACAATTTCTACAGGCACACACACCACCAGCTATCAGTGCACATATCAATTGTTAACACATCCACAATTAACTATTGAAGCAATCGCAGTATTATTATTATTATTATTATTAATTGGGTTTTGTAGAGCGCGTAGTAACCCGTGAGTATCCCAGCGCTGAAACCACGACACTCGAAACAGAGGTGAGCCCGGGGGAGAAGGGAAGTATTACGGGAAAAGGTGAAATTTCAGCATTTTCCTAAAGCGGAGGTGATCTGGTTCCGTCCTTAGTTTACGGGGGAGGGAGTTCCAAAGGCTGGCCGTGTTCACGGAGAATCGGCGGCCGCCTGTGCGGGCCTTTTTCACTCTGTGGACTGTGATGAGGTGTTCGTGATCTGAGCGGAGGGATCTTGTGGCTTTGTAGGGCGTGATGAAGTTTTTGAGAATGGGGGGCCTTTGTCCTGTAGGAGTTTATGAGCCAGGCAAAGAGCTTTGAACTTGACTCTTTCCCTTACCGGGAGCCAGTGCAGGAGCTTCAGAGCTGGTTTAGCTGAGGATCTGGCCGGAGTGTTGGTGAGAAGCCGGGCTGTGGAGTTCTGAATACTTTGCAGTTTGTTAAAGGTGGATTCAGGGGCTCCAAGGTAGATGGCGTTGCTGTAATCCAGCCTAGATAGGATGAGTCCTTGGATAAGCAATTTGCGCGAAAGGGTGGGGAGCAGAGGAAAGATTTTTCTGACTGATCTAAGCAGGCCGAAACAAGTGCCCGCGTTTTTTTTTGCCTGGGTTTTAAAGGAAAGGTCTCCCTCCAGCCAGATTCCCAGGCTCTTGATCTCAGTCTTGGGGGCAGGGGGTTCACCCAGACAGGGGGGCCAGACATTGGGGGGAAGGGAGAGCCCTTTTTGACGAAGAAGCAGGATTTCAGTCTTAGACCCGTTAAGTTTTAGTGCCGAGTTGTTCATCCACCCTGAATTTTGGAGAGACAGTCATGGAGGTTAGAGGGTTCTTGATTGGGATGTGATAGGGACACCACCAGCTGGGTGTCGTCAGCGTAGCTGATGATTTTCACTCCAAATGGGGTGACTACCTCCTCCAGTGGGGCCATGTAGACATTAAATAATGTCGGGCTGAGTGACGAGCCCTGCGGCACTCCGCACTGGAGGGGGACTACTGGGGAGGAAGTATCGTTTTCCCAGACTTGGAAGGAGCGATGGTTTAGAAATGACGAAAACCAGGCTAAGGCCGTGCCCTCAACCCCAATGTCTCTGAGTCGCTGGATTAGAACCCGGTGGTTGACCGTGTCGAACACCGTGCTGAGGTCCGGGAGGGTCACTGCCACTGATCCTCCTTCGTCCAGAATGCATCTGGTCTCTTCTACTGCGGCCAGAAGGGCGGTGTTTGTGCCCTGACCCGGGCGAAACCCCGTCTGCGAACTCCTGAGCAAGTTGTTGGTGTCCAGATACTGGGAAAGCTTTTTATTCACCATCTTGTCAGTGATTTTACTGATGCCAGGGAGAAGGGATATTGGTCTGTAATTGGCCAGGTCCTGTGGGTCTAGTGGTTTTTTTTTGAGAAGCGCCTTTACAACGGCCACCTTCCAGCTGGGGGGGACTTTTCCCTGCAGAAATGAGGAGTTAATGAGGTCTGTGAGGGGGGGCAATGGTGGAAGCAATTTTTTTCAGGATGCGCATGGGCACCGGGTCACTGGGTGAGCCACTTTTAATTGTGGCGAGCGTGGTCAGGACTTCTTCAGTGGTAACCGGACCGAGAGTGTCAAGATTGATGGAGAGGTGGCCCGGGTGAGGGCTGGGAGTGTGGTCGATTGGGGGTAGAGAGGCAAGAATTTTCTGTATTTTTTCGTCAAAATAGTTAGACAGTTTGTGGCATTTCTCCTCGGAGGATTTGCGATAAGAGGGGCAATTTTGCTGAGGGTCCGGGATTTTAAGAAGTTCTTTTAAAATGACAAAAGTTTCCATTGGCTGAGCAGGAAGAGTTTTTTATTCTTTCGTCGAAGAATTGGGTTTTGGAGTTACGTATAGCAAGTTTGTAGGTTTTTATGGAGGCACGAAATGCTTCTTTTTTGGCTGTGGATTTGTTCTTTCTCCAGATACGCTCTGTCCTTTTGCACTCTTTACGTAATACGTTGAGCTCGGCGGTGTACCAGGGGGCCGGGATCACTCTTTTGGCTCGTTTTACGGTGCTATTTTTAGGGAGTATGCAATCCAGTGAATGAGTGAGCCAGGAGTTGAACTGCGTATCGGCAGTAGCAGGATCTAAGGCCGGGGGGGAGGGGTTTCCGCGAGCCTGGAAGCCCATTCTTTGAGCGAGAGTTTGTGCCAGCGTCTCTCTGTGACTCTGCTGGTAGGCAGTTGGAGTGGCGGGGCCTGACGGTGCCAGTCGATGCGGATCAGACAGTGATCTGTCCACGGGAGCTGGTGGGGGTACGGGTCTTAAGATCAGGGATGTTGGTGAAGACGGGGTCCAGGAGGTGCCCTTTGACATGGGTCGCCTCTGCGTTCACCAAGCGGAGGTCAAAAGAGGTAAGATCAGTGTACTGCATTTGCCATTTTACACGTGCTAAATCACATGTTGACCTCGATTCCATGCAATGCTCGGATCTTCCATTTTGTTGCATCGCACTTCTATTTTGTGCTGCCGTGACCTGGAGTTACATTTCAGCAGGAACATAAACATGTTTTTCATGTAAACGAGTACAAGCAGGTGCGAGGCATCTCGTGAGGATGCCTCGTGAGGTTATGTTGTACCTTCAGAGTGTTTTTATGCATTCCATACTGATCTCTAGGACATAGGGAGGATAGCCGTGCCAGTCTCCAAGGCCAGAGAGTGGGAAAGGAATGTCTTTCGCCTCTGCACTGCCCAGATAGAATCTGGCCAGGTCTGTCTGGGTGGGTCTGATGCAGAGATGAGGCCAGCACTTGTGAATAGATGGGCGAGGGCGCCTGCTAGAGGCTTCTGGAACATATTGATTTAAACTATAAAAAGCGGTGTCCGTGGGGTGGAGCTCAGGAACTCAGTCTTGGAGTGGACGCACTCGCGGGACAACTTTGGTGCCCGAAGAGATTACTCCCTGAGCTGCCGGTCTACGGGGTTCCCGACTTGGTGTTCAGTGTTTGGCCAGGGATGTTGAAGTCTCCGGTGCTGCAAATGAATCTGGTGAGGTGCTTTGTACATTAACTGTTTATATACCTGTAGTCACAGTTTCATATTTATGTATATAGTGTGGTGTATTCATTGTCTATTGCCTTTCACTCGGTGCTTAAGAATTCATTGGCTTCAGTGATTTATTGCCTTTGCCTACCATATTAATAAAAGCTCATTTTTACCTCCAGTGGAGTGTTGGAGTTTCTATGTGAGTAAGTGGTGTGCGTAAGTTCAGATTACGCAAGTGGGCAAAGCAATACATTTTGGCGTAGTTGGCAGGATACGTAAATTACGTGGGGAGGAACATGTTTAAAAAGACGAAAGGTAGTTCTGGTTCTTTGGCACCGAGTGAAATCCCTTTAGCCCCCATGCAAATTCCTGGATGGGAGGCGACGCCGTACTCCGCGCTGGCGCGTGAGTATGCTAAAAGCTCAGGATTAAGTGAGAGCTGGTTTGACTGTCTGGGCGAAGCAACGCCAGAAGATGTTTTAAATTGTTTACAAAAGCTTCCGGTGGAGAAAAGTAAAGAGTTATGTACAGTGGGGTGCAGAGGTTGGGTTTTATTGCATGCCTACCGTCAAGTTTTTGACAAATGTTTATCTCTGCAGCGGGAACAGTTGGGCTTAGAAAAACAACTTGTTAAGAATATTTCTACGATGCTATCCTGTCAGAATAAGTTATTACAAGATAAGTTAGAAACATATCAGACGATAGCAGAGCGGGCTACAGTTCGTGTTGCTGAATACAGATATAGGAAGAGGAGAGGCCGAGTGAGTAAACGAAAGGTTCATTTAGCGATTGCCAAAGCAGGCTTAGATTTTGACCCTTCGAATTGGGACAGCAACATCTGGGAATCGTCAGAATTCTCCTCAGAAGGAGAGCTGCCTTTGCAAGCGGAGGAGAGAGACGAGCAAGGAAAAAATGCTAAGAGAGTAGAAGCACAGCCCATTCTAAGACAGAAACTTCAAATTGCTCCAGGGAACCCGGATGGAGTTATGTTGAATAGTTTGGAGGGTTTTACACAGCAAGAAATAAGTGATCTTTTAGCAAGGTTTAGACAGAAGCCTGGTGAGACGCTCTTAGCGTAGATGGTGCGCCTTTATGATCATGGCGCTTCTGGGGTCATGTTACATGAGGGAGATGCTGCCAAATTTTGTACTCTCAGTACTGATCCCACTGTGCAGGGATATTTTCGGACCTTCCATGGTGATGACCAAACTACCCTGTTGCAGCTAGCTGCACGGGGGTGTGGTGACAAGTACCCCACAGATTCTGACTGGCCTGGGAATGAAAAACCATGGTTTACCCTAAGAGATGCTTCGCAGAGAATTAGAGAGGAAGGGATGAATTCTTGTAGGTGAGGCGCATAATTTAATGGGTCAGTTAATGACTGTGTCAATGCGAAACAAAATCATTTGTTTGGCGCCCCCTGCATACAAAGCTGTGGTAATGACTTTGTTACTTAATCAAACTGGTAATACCATAGGAGAAGTAGTCGAAGCAGTCCGTGAGCTGGGAGAGCTCGGGGAATGGGTCAAGCCAGACAGGGCTTCCTGCTCAGAGTCCCGTACTGATAACAACAGAGTGACCAGACGGGATATGTTCTTGGCGCTGTTAAAGGATGGGGTGTCAAGGAGTGAGATTGATGGTATTGAGACCAAGAGCATGTGGGAGATGTACCGAAAGCGAGGACTGGATAAGAAGGAGGGGAGTAGGCATGTGAATAGAAAAGATAACAAGAAAGTGAGTCGCAGGGATGCAGAGCCTGAGGAGAAGTCTGAAAAAGCGGGTCAGGAGAGAGAGAGAGAGAGAGGGAATCTCATGTGAGAGTGACAAAAGAGAAAGGTTGGGACCGAGATTGCACAGATTCAGATGGGGATCTTGAAGAGGAGGAGTTGTTTCCTGAGGGTTACCCAACATTGTATTCAGATCTGCGCCGGGACTTGCGCCGGGCAGACGCAGAGCTGCGCAGGCGAAAATTAGATTAGGAAATTGGCCAAGCTCCGGTGCAGGGATGGGCTCGCAAAGATAACAGACCACATGTGAGGGTTGAAATCTATTGGAAAAATATAAATGTTCAGGAGGTGCGGGCTTTGGTAGACACGGGAGCGGAGGCCACATTGATACATGGCAATCCACGAAAATTTAAAGGACAATTTTTTACTATCACAGGCTTGGGAGGACAGGAAACACCAGCAGTGCAAACGGTAATTCAGATGAAAATAGGCAGACTTCCCAAGAGAGCATATACTGTTTTGATTGTGCCTATTCCTGAGTACATTATTGGTATTGACATTCTGAAAGGCATGACCCTATTCTTAGATGATGGATGCTATCAGTTTGGATCAAAGCAGTACTTCTCGGTAGCTGCTGTGAGGGTGGGGCGCTTGAAAATTCCCCCAGTGAAGGTGCCCCAAGCAACAAAAGTGGTTCATATAAAGCAGTACAGGATTCCAGGGGGACATGATGAGATTACCGCAACCATTCGGGACTTGGTAGAGGCGGGGGTGGTGAGACCGATTACCACAGCGTGGAATAACCCTGTGTGGCCCTTGCGCAAACCTGATGGAAGCTGGCGCATGACAGTTGATTACCGCGAGCTTAATAAGCATACGCCCCCTTTGACAGCCGCGGTCCCATACACCATCACTTTGATTGAGAAAATTCAGAAACACAATGGGACATGGTATGCGGCACTTGATCTTGCCAATGCTTTTTTCACAATTCCAATTGCCCCTGAGTGCCAGGAACAATTTGCGTTCTCATGGGGTGGTAGGCAGTACTCGTTTCAATGTCTTCCTATGGGGTATTTACATAGTCCCACGATCTGTCACCGGCTGGTGGCAGAGCATTTGGACGAGGTGTCAATCATTTCTGGAGTACAACTTTGTCATTACATTGATGATGTGTTGATTCAAGGAGAGACCCAAAAACAGGTGCAGGCTCAACTAGACAGAGTGGTAGAGCACTTGCAAAGCAAAGGGTGGGTGATTAACCCCGAGAAGGTGCAGGGACCCTCTCAGAGTGTGAAGTTTTTGGGCATTCAGTGGCATCAGGGACACAGAGAAGTGCTGCCACAAGTGAGGCAAAAGATCAAAGAGTTTGCAGTGCCAAAAAACAGGAAGGAAGCGCAGCGCTTCATTGGATTGTTTGGTTTTTGGAGACAGCACATTCCCCATTTGAGTCAGATTTTGGCCCCTCTGTACAAGGTAACGCGGAAGAAGCATGAGTTTGAGTGGGGGGAGGCACAGCAACAGGCGTTTGAGTCAGCAAAGGAGGCTATACAGCGTGCCTTGGACTTATGGCCCATACGAGAGGGAAGTATTGATTTAAATGTAAGTGTTCAGGATCAGTATGCAACCTGGAGCCTGTGGCAAAAGCAAGGGAGACAGAAAGTGCCCCTCGGGTTTTGGACAAAGAAATTACCTGATGCTGGAGAGCAGTACACTCCTTTTGAGAAGCAGTTGTTGGCATGTTATTGGGCTCTGGTGGATACCGAGCAGTTGACCCTAGGGCACAATGTGTTTTTGAGACCTGAGATACCTATCATGCAATGGGTGATGAGCTCACCCAAGACACACAGAATTGGGCATGCACAGGAGGCTAGTGTCATAAAGTGGAAGTGGTACATACAAGACAGAGCGCGAGTTGGTCCTAAGGGTACCGCCGTGCTGCATGAGCAAGTGGCACAGACTCCTGTAGCAGATGCAGAAATGTTGCAAGATGTACCTAAAGTGCGAGAGTCCCCGGTGAAATGGGGTGGGCCTTTTTCAGAGTTGTCCGCGGAGGACAAAAAGCATGTGTGGTTTACAGATGGCTCAGCCAGATATGTGGGGACCAAGAGACATTGGAAGGCAGTGTCATATAATCCGGTGACCAAAAAGTTGTTGTCAACTACTGGAGAGGGACGAAGTAGTCAGTTTTCAGAATTGTATGCTGTTTACCAGGCATTAAAGCAAGAGCTCCCTGGTACATGTCACATTTACACTGATTCGTGGTCTACGGCCAATGGGTTAGCCACTTGGCTTCCCACATGGCATGCTCACAATTGGATGATTCACAATAGAGAGGTTTGGGGAAAGGAGTTGTGGCAGGAAATTTGGGAATTGTTGTCCCAGATTACAGTTACAGTTTATCATGTCGATGCTCATTGCCCGACTGACTCACTAGAGCGTTGGTGCAATTCCTTTGCAGACCAAGAAGCGAAGATTCATGAAGCTGCGGTGGAGACGCAGGATTCTGACTTGGTGGGCATGGCTAAATGGGCACACCAGAAAAGTGGACATTTGGGCGAGCGAGCCACTAGCAGGTGGGCTGAAAGTAGAGGGATGTATATTCCCCTTGATTTGATTAAGACTGCAATCATTCACTGTCCTGTTTGTCAGCATACTCAGCACAGACCAGTTCCACAGGTAGTGAGAGGCCAGCAAGGCAGAGGTAAGTTACCAGGGCAGATATGGCAAATTGATTTCATCGGGCCAATGCCAATGAGTCGAGGATGTCAGTATGCATGCACAGTGGTGGATACCTATTCTGGCTATCTCATAGCCTTTCCATGCAAGAGAGCAACTCAGTCTAACACTCTGAAAACGTTGAATTTGTTGATCTTGTATTACGGAATTCCATTGCAGGTCCAAAGTGACAATGGGTCACACTTTAAAGGAAAGATGGTGCAAGATTTTTGTGTGCAGCATAACATTGAATGGATCTATCACATACCTTATTACCCACAGGCAGCAGGTTTGATTGAGAGAATGAATGGTTTGTTGAAAGAACAGTTGAAAAAGTTGTCTGATGGGTCATTGAAGGGGTGGAGGGATCACTTGCCTGATGCATTGCAGATTTTAAACAACCGACCTCTTGCTGATGCAGACAGCTCCTTTGATGTGCATGTTGACCCCAGCTTTGCAGATTAAGCCCCATGTGGCCACAAACACGATTCTGTATTGGGAGACAGCTCCCGGAGCTTTGGCTCCATATCGTGCCACACCAGAAGCTGCCGGTCTTGATTTACATGCTTTGAAACTCTATCGGTTGCAACCACGAGACATTACTTTGATTGAGACAGGAATTGGAGTTCAAATTCCCCCAGAGCATTTCGGGCTAATCGCCCCTCGATCTGGGCTTGCCCTTAAAGGCATCCAGGTTTTGGGAGGGGTGGTCGATGCCGATTACCAGGGGGAGATCAAAGTTATCCTATTGAACAGTGGAAACAATGATCTGATGGTGCAGCCCGGTGACCGTGTTGCCCAAATGGTCATCATGCCGGTTTATGGAGGAAATGTCATGAAGGGGACGGCCCCAGCCCTTCTAACTGTGCGAGGAAAGGGCGGGTTCGGATCTACTGACAAGAACCCAGGGGCAAAATTGTGGGTGGAGTCCCCAAACAAACCTCCTGAACCTGCAGAATTGATCGCTAAGGGCAAGGATAACATCCTAGTCATCATGAAACCTGGACAGGAAAAGTGGGAAAATTTACCTGCTGAAAAATGTTATTTGCGAGAGTGATTATACCAGTTTGTTTCCTGTTTCTAGATCACAGTATGGCTTGCCGCTGCGATGCTTGCGCTGTGTGGTCGGTGTTTGGGCGTGTCCGGAGGGGTCCGGGAGGGCCCGGGGATGCCGAAGGGGATCAACCGCCCGAGTTGGATGACAGCATTGTTGCAGCAACCAGATAACATCTGGACCTACTTGGCCGGGAATGTGCTGAACACTTCCCACTTCTGTATGAGAAATCTTCAGAGTACAGCTGATATGATATCAACGTGTCTTGTTGTCGTACCTACCCCTGCACAGGTGCTTCTGCACATTTTCAACCAAACTAACTTTGATGGGGTAGTGGAGGAAAGTGATGTTCAAACACATCTGAGTCTTTATGAGTACTGTCGCTTTTGCCCGGAGGTTACAAATAGCCTCTGGAGGAACATGACAAGTATTGGTACCTACAATATCTCTACTGGAGACGTTTGCTATCAATTAACTTGTGACCCTACCAAGATTGGCAAGTGTGGCCAATTAAAACTAGAGAAAAGCAAACAATTGACCCCTGATCAACAAACATTATGTCAGACACGACATGACAGTTTTTGTAGTAATGTTACCAATTATATGGTTTGTAATCACACCGTATTAGCCGCTAGCCATGTTAACCATGTGAAATTACCTAAAGGATGGTTGTTCTCGTGTGGTAATATTTCATACACTTATATACCAGCTAACATAACTGGAGGACCTTGTGCCTTATCACGATTAAGTCTTATGCTTTTTCCCATGCATTCTGTTACACGTATTCGCTCTTCTAGAGCCGCTATTCAATTACCTGAGGATTGTGACTCTGATATTGATTTGCTTTCCAGAACAGAATATACTAGTTTGGCTCTGGCCATTGTAGGAGTGCCAGGACTGTCCGTTTATAATGCCAGAACAATTGCTAAGCTTGCCTGTTTAATTGTGAAGAATCTCAATCACACTTCTGCCGCTTTAGCTGAATTATTATTGGATGTTCAAGGAACAAGAAAAGCTATTTTGCAAAATAGGGCAGCTGTAGACTATTTGCTGCTAAACATAACCACGGTTGCGAGGACTTTGATGGGCTCTGTTGCTTCAATTTATCTGATCATTCTACATCTATCCATGCACATATTAATGCTTTGAAAGATTTAGTGAAAGGGGTTTCCCAAGATGTTGACCAAGGATGGTGGGATTGGTTGTTTGGGTGGCTGCCTAATTTTGGACAGCTTCGGTATATCTTGGGTGTTATTATAGTAATTATTTGTGTTTTTATCTCATTATGTTGTTGCATTCAATGCATTCCTAATCTTTTCTCCCTTTTTAGGCCCAGATCCATGATGTTTAGGCCAATGGGGTATGATAGATGAATCGAAGGTCAAGGGGTGGAATGTACTGCATTTGCCATTTTACACGTGCTAAATCACATGTTGACCTCGATTCCATGCAAAGCTCTGATCTTCCATTTTGTTGCATCGCACTTCCATTTTGTGCTGCCGTGACCTGGAGTTACATTTCAGCAGGAACATAAACATGTTTTTCACGTAAACCAGTACAAGCAGGTGCGAGGCATCTCGTGAGGATGCCTCGTGAGGTTATGTTGTACCTTCAGAGTGTTTTTATGCATTCCATACTTATCTCTAGGACATAGGGAGGATAGCCGTGCCAGTCTCCAAGGCCGGAGAGTGGGAAAGGAATGTCTTTCGCCTCGGCACTGCCCAGATAGAATCTGGCCAGGTCTGTCTGGGTGGGTCTGATGCAGAGATGAGGCCAGCACTTGTGAATAGATGGGCGAGAGCGCCTGCTAGAGGCTTCTCGAACATATTGATTTAAACTATAAAAAGCGGTGTCCGTGGGGTGGAGCTCAGGAACTCAGTCTTGGAGTGGACGCACTCGCGGGACAACTTTGGTGCCCGAAGAGATTACTCCCTGAGCTGCCGGTCTACGGGGTTCCCGACTTGGTGTTCAGTGTTTGGCCAGGGATGTTGAAGTCTCCGGTGCTGCAAATGAATCTGGTGAGGTGCTTTGTACATTAACTGTTTATATACCTGTAGTCACAGTTTCATATTTATGTATATAGTGTGGTGTATTCATTGTCTATTGCCTTTCACTCGGTGCTTAAGAATTCATTGGCTTCAGTGATTTATTGCCTTTGCCTACCATATTAATAAAAGCTCATTTTTACCTCCAGTGGAGTGTTGGAGTTTCTATGTGAGTAAGTGGTGTGCGTAAGTTCAGATTACGCAAGTGGGCAAAGCAATACAGATCAGTGAGGAGATCAGAGGCCGTACGGTCATTGGGGTCAAGAAAGGGGAGATTGAGGTCACCCAAGATAACAAAGTTGGAGCATGTAGTTGCCAACAGGGTAACGGTCTCGGCGAGAGAGCTAGGGAACTTAGCAGGGGCTCCTGGAGGTCGATAGATCAATAGGCCTGAAAGGGAGGTGGCAGGTGAGATCTGTATGGCGAACTGGCAACTTTCGGTGTCCTCGATTTTGCCGTTGTTTGTTCTGCAGGCAAAGTGCTCTCTGTATATGATTGCCAGGCCACCTCCTCTACCGAGGGGTCTGTTTTGAGAATGGATTTGGTAGCCGGAGGGGAGGGCCTTGACGATGTCGGAGTCAGTGTAGGGGGTGAGCCACGTTTCCGTGAGGAACAGAATGTCTAAGGCTAGATCTTGAATGAGAAGGTTTATCTCTAGAGAGTGTTTGGGGACAGATCTACAATTGAGAAGGCCGAGTTGTAGTCCGTGGCATACCGCTTCGGTGTAGGCCGGTTTACAGAGGATGCAGTTTGAGAAGGGTTTATCCCCTGTATAGGTATAAGTACAGTCAATGTTTATTGGCGGTTTCAGTGCGAGGAGCTCACCTTGGGTGTAAGTCAGTCGGCTCCCTGGGGAATTGGGCATGGTGACTGGGCCAAGGGCCGGCCGGGCCCGGACGGGCCCAGACGGTCTTGCCTTAGGCGCGCCCGCTGCGCCCGTCCGCTGCGCTTCCGTTGTAAGCACATATTTTTGTAGGGGGGATGGGGGCGTGGCCTACTGTGAGGGGGCGTGGCCTGAGGTCAGGCGTGGTGATGTCGCCGAGTAGTAAATTCCCTATCCCGCGGCAGCGATAATCTCAGCTGCGCGGGTGTCCCAAAGATGAGGAAGTGCCCAGGAGACCACGAGGCAAGGTAGGAAGAGTGTGCTTTTAGTTTAAAATCAACAGCAGTAAAGTAATCTTACAAACAGTTTTTAAAAACCACGAACAACAGAGCTCCCGGCTGTGCCTCAGGAGTGAAAGCGGTCTAGGAAGCGAGCTCTCGAACAGCCCGGTTTTAAGGGCGGGGGCGTGGCTTTCTGTGAGGGGGCATGGCCTGAGGTCAGGCGTGGTGATGGCGCCGAGTAGTGAATTCCCTATCCCGCGGCAGCGATAATCTCGGCTGCGCGGGGGTCCCAAAGATGAGGAAGTGCCCAGGAGACCACGAGGCAAGGTAGGAAGAGTGTGCTTTTAGTTTAAAATCAACAGCAGTAAAGTAATCTTACAAACAGTTTTTAAAAAACACGAACAACAGAGCTCCCGGCTGTGCCTCAGGAGTGAAAGCGGTCTAGGAAGCGAGCTCTCGAACAGCCCGGTTTTAAGGGCGGGGCGTGGCCTACTGTGAGGGGGCGTGGCCTGAGGTGAGGCGTGGTGATGTCGCCGAGTAGTGAATTCCCTATCCCGCGGCAGCGATAATCTCGGCTGCGCGGGGGTCCCAAAGATGAGGAAGTGCCCAGGAGACCACGAGGCAAGGTAGGAAGAGTGTGCTTTTAGTTTAAAATCAACAGCAGTAAAGTAATCTAATAAAGTATGGCGCACTTCACTTTTAAACATATTCATCTAAAGCGCAGCATGCCACCATTGCTACAAAAATAAATACACATTTTTTTGGCCTACAATTTATAGACTTTTGTTGCAATTGGTGTTGCAATATTTAGCAATGCCAATAGCTCAAACTTAATTAATGCAAGACCTATTGCATTGCAAATGCTTGTTTGTTCATACTATCTATTTCAATTGAGTTTGAAAAGAGCTGTTCATGGCACAGCGCAGAATAATGAAGTTTCATGTGGGCATTTCAATAAATAAAAACGTTTCTATCTCATCAGTTTAAATTGAGTGCATAACAGCACTACTTTAATTGCAAGGTCACTCCTCTCTCTCTATACTATAAAGTATGGTGACAACAGAAATCCATGTTGTCATTCTTATCAGTGTTTCTAGGGCACTCAGGCTATTTTGTTCAAACCACAGTTCTGGCTCCATAGCCTTTGGGTTTAAAGTCAGTGAAGCTGGATGTGGAGGGTCCCTAGGAATAATGCACAAGTTGCACAGCCTTTAGTATCACACAATGATTTTCAGCGATCAGAATTAGCCTTCCCTACAGAAAAGGTTAGAGACCCCACCTAGTATATGGCCAGCCCTTTATTGAAAGAAAATCGCACAAACTGATTTTGTACTCCTTTTGCCACTTACTTGATTAAAAAAAGGGACACATTGATATTGCATCACCTAGCCCCATTTACCCTACAAGCACTGGCAAAGCCAAATAGTTTTCATGTTTTTTAAGGTGTGCAGATCGGGAATGTGCATGCTGTACAAACGTCAAACCGAGTACAGCACAGAAAAAAGCATCTAAAGGTGGATGCTACAGAAAATAATGCAACCCCTTCTGTTTCGTTCACTTTTTGGATGCTTTTGTTAGAACTCACTTACAAGTGTCACTTGTTGGCTGATTTATGATTCAATATAGT
The DNA here is from genome assembly GCF_964261635.1 of Lissotriton helveticus. NCBI lineage: Eukaryota > Metazoa > Chordata > Amphibia > Caudata > Salamandridae > Lissotriton > Lissotriton helveticus. Next base: position 1,381,552,849 of record NC_136067.1, read on the forward strand.
CCCTCATGTTCTCCAATGGAGGTGGAAGGACACACACAAACAGAATTTGGAAAAACTGTGAGACTAAAACACACGTGGATTAAGCCAAGATTTTATTTTTATTGTATCTATTTTAAAAATGTGCAGTTACCAAAAGGAAAGAGTAACCTGGTGCTAAGTCTACAACAATTACTCGCTTTGCAACACAGCAATTAGAGAGAAACCTGTCCAAATAATTGGTTTTTCAACTGTTTCCAGATACTCTGAGGATCAGTGTTGGCTTGTAAAAATAGAAGGAGGGAAATCCAGGCTTCCGCCATGAGTACCCAGTGTGAATGCTGCGAAAGCGAGGGATGACCAAAATGTTAGTTCCTATGGAACTAAGAGATTTTTCAGACATATGGTGACAGAAGATCTTGCACAAGTAGGCTTGTGAAGTCCCATAAAGCACCATCTGGCAGATGCATAGTGTCTTGAAAAGACATCTTTTGCAGATTGGGAGTCAATCTAAAGAGGACACATAGGCTGTGATGCGGGCTTTTTGTTTCAAATTGAGGATTATGTAGGAAGCAGTTTTCTCTAGACGTTGTAGTCGGTAAAATAGACGGCTAAACTAAAATAGGGAGAATTGCTGTAGTCCAATTGCAAAATAATAAATGATTGGGCAACTGTCTTTCAATGATAATTGGGAACAATGGAATGTTTTTTTCTGATGATGTGAAGCATGAAAAACAAGTAATGGAAAGCATATCTTTTTGAGCAATGGCTGTGCATGAAAAATAATTCCAAGATTGCAGACCACAGAAAAATGATCCGAAGAAGGACCAGGTGGGTGGAGGGGAGAAGATCTACATCAAGTGCCCAACTATTCCTTAACCAAGCAGAGTGATAACCGAAAACCCAATTTACCATCTTCAGGGTTTAGTCTGAAAGAGTTCATCCAACTGGCTACTGCACACATGTAGTCTTTAAAGTTTGATTTGAAAGAGTTTCTCCTGATTTCTAAGTGTACTATGAGATGTGATTCATGGGCATAGCAATAGAAGTTCATCCCAAAGGAGCGTATAGGGTTGGCCAAGGGAGTGAGATAAATGTTGAAGATTTGCGATCAGAGCTGCGCCCAAAGACATTCCACAGGATTCATGTTTGAAGTCAGGTTAGTAGCGAACTAGAGCAACTGCTTGCACGCCGTCTTCCTAGAAAAAGAACAACCAGCTGAGCACTGTATCCCTCACTCCCATGAAAGCGAGATGGTTTAATAGGATTGAGTGTGATACCATGACAAATGCTGCAGAAAGATCCAAGGGCACAATTATGGATTGTCATCCTTTATTTAAAATTGTACTGATACCGTTAGTGTCTGAGACGAACACCTTTTCAGTACTGATGGAAGGATGAAAGCCACATTGATGAATATCTAATGAACTGGAGGATTCTATGAATTTAAAATGTTGACATTTTACAATACTTACTATAACTTTCCAGGAAAAGGGAATAGTGAAATAAGCCTGTAGTTAGCCATTTATTATAGATTCAGCCCTATGCTTTTTCAGGAATGGCGTTCACAGTGTTTTAGGTGATTTTCCAAATTTTTGTACCGGCAGGGACATTAAAATGCCGGTGATCCCAGTAAAAAACCAGGCAGGTGTCAACCCTAATCTGAACAGAAAGTGACACCACTGCTTTCCAGGTTAAAGAAGAATCAGACAAGCTCTTCATTTTCCATCATCCATTTGCACCAGAGCTGTCATCACTGCAGTTGACATCACCCATCTGCATAGGAAGTGACACGCTGGATTACCAACAAAACATAATTAAAAGAAGAACATAAGAAGACTTAATTTCCCATCCCCCAACTGCACACGAAGTGACATCATGGTTTCCTGCCAAAACCATCTTTAAATGAAGCTAACTAGAGGACTTCATTACCCATCACCCATCTGACGCAAAATAATCTTTAAAATAAGAAACTTGGCAAGTAGACTTCATTTCACATCGTCCTTTAGCACAAGACAACATTTCAGCACATGCAGAGTTACCTAATAAAACCATCTTTATAAAAAGCCAGGCATAAGGACTTCCTTACCCATCATCCCTTTGCACTAAAGTTATATCATTGTTTTCCTGACAAAATCATCTGTGGAGGAGGAAGTCAAGCAAGAGGACTTTATTTCCTATCATCACTCTGTCCAGGAAGTGACATTACTGGTTTCCTGTTAAAACCATCTTTAAAATGCGAAGCCAGGAAAGAGGACTTAAGTTCCCATCATCCATCTCTACAGGAACTGACATCACTGTATTAACCATCATCCATCTGCGCAGGAAAGGACATCAGTGGTTTCCTGACAACCCTATCTTTTAAATGAAGAAGCCAGGCAAGGGAAGAAATGCGTTACTTACGTGTAACTGCAGTTATCCAGTATTGGTGTCTTTCATAGATTCACATGCCTGAATCATTCCCTGTCGTCGGAATGGGAGTCCCCGGTATATAAATAAAGTAATGTCCCATAGACATATAGAGAAATAGGTCTAAAGGCCTCACATTAGTAACCTATCCCTATCCTTTTGTAGAAAGGATCACACTCTAGAAAAGAGCCAATCAGCTGTCACCTCCCTCTAGAACCCTCCTGGAAGGAGCCCCAGTCCCTCAGATTTTCGTACGCACAAAGCTAAGAAGGCGTATTACTGAGAGAAGTAGGTGAGCCCTTCCAGGGGAGGCGGGAGGGTTGCATGTGAATTTATGAAAGACACCAATACTGGATAACTGCAGTTACAGGTAAGTAACGCATTTCTTATCCAGTATTAGGGGTGTCTCTCATAGATTCACATGCCTGAATCAGAGTAGCAAGCAATGAACAAAGTACATTTCGGATGGTATAGGATATACAAGTCATTAGATAACAACATATCAAACGACTAATAGAAACATGCATTCGCAAGCAAGAAATACCACCAAATTATACAATAGAGAAATGTGCATACATGAGAAGGATGGAGGGATGAAAAGAAGGCTCACCTCTACTGAAATAGATGACGAAGTACTGCTTGTTCCACCGCAGCATCCTTCATGAGTTTTGTATCCAGGCAGTAATGCCTAGTGGAGGTATGTGGCGACTTCCATGTTGCCGCTCTAAAAATGTCTATAACCGGCACTCCTGCAAAAAGCGCCATGGATGTAGATATTGCCCTGGTAGAGTGGGCTCTCACTTTAGATTGTAGGGGTTGCCCTGATTGTTCATGACAAAATGAAATAGCTGCCGAAATCCAGTGGGAAATACTTTGTTTGGTGAGTGGAAGGCCCTTCCTGGGCCTACTGTAAGCCACAAATAGCTGATTTGACTTTCTGAAGGCTTTTGTCTTTTCAATATAAAATTTCAGGCAGCGTTTAAGATCAAGAGAGTGTTACGACCTTTCCGCTGCAGAACTGGGATTCGGGAAGAAAGAGCGCAAGACCACAGGCTCGTTGAGATGGAAGTCCAACAGGACTTTTGGAATAAATTTCGGATTTGTCCGTAAAATTACTCTATTCTGCTTGAATTGCAGAAAGGGTTCCTGTATCGAGAAGGCTTGGAGCTCACTCAACCGCCTTGCGGAGGTGAGTGCAAGCAGGAGGGCTGTCTTCCAAGAGAGGTATTTCAGGTCAGCCCTGTGTACCGGCTCAAAGGGATGCTTCATGAGCTGATTAAGGACTGTCTTAAGGTGCCAGGTAGGCGGCAAAATCTTCACGGGGGAAAAGTCCTGTAGAGTCCTTTCAAAAACTGTTTGATCAATTTGTGAGACCAAAGAAAAGGGCCCGTAGGGAATCTTCTGTAATGGGATATCGCAGCCAAGTGGACCCTGACGGAAGCATGAGCAAGGCCTGAGTTTGCCAGATGGAGAAGATAAGGCAATACTTGTTCCGGAGAGGAAGAGAAAGGATGTAACCCTTGAGCCTTACACTAGATGCAGAACCTCTTCCATTTTAAAGAGTATGTTTTGTTGGTACTATCCGCTCGTGCTCGAGCCAGGATAGCTCTACAGTCTGGTGGAATATTCACATTCTGAAGTTCTCTGAACTCAGGAGCCAAGAGGCTAATTTGAGTGAAGCCAGATTTGGATGCTGAACTTGCTGGTTGTTCATCGTGAGTAGGGACGGAAACTGTTTCAAGCTTATTGGCTGCTCCAGAGAAAGGCTGTGGTGTTCCGTGAACCAATGTTGGTGTGGCCAAGTTGGGGCTATCCAAATGATTGTACAAGGCTCCGCTTTTAATGTCCTGAGGACTCTGGCAATCATTGGAAAACATGGAAAGGCGTACGCAAAGACGTTGCACCATGCGATCGAAAATGCATTCCCTAGAGACCCTTTCTGGGGATGCTAACTTGCGAAGTGTGGGCATTTGGCATTGGATCTTGTGGCGAGCAGGTCTATCCGGGGAGTGCCCAATCGTGAGAAGACGGTTGAGGATCCCTTGATCCAGTTCCCACTTGTGAGACGTTGTCCTCTGTCTGCTTAATGAGTCGGCAAGTACATTGTCCATGCCCGGGACGTACTCCGCCCGAAGAGATATATTGTGTCCGATTAACCAGTTCCAGATACTCTGCGACTCATGAGAGAGTGTCAGAGAATGAGTCCCCCCCTGTTTGTTGAGGTAGTTCATCGACGTGGTGTTGTCTGTACGGACGAGCACCAGGGAATTTTTGATCCTTGGAAGAAAGGCTTGAAGGGCAAGGAAGACTGCCCGTAGTTCAAGGAGATTGATATGGAGCCCTTTTTCGAAGAGGGACCACTTTCCGCTTATCTGCAGTTCTTGGAGGAAAGCTCCCCAACCTTCTAAGGAGGCGTCTGTCGTGATGATATGCGGTGCAGCCGGAAGCAGGAATGGTAAGCCTTGAGAAAGGTTCTGAAAAGACATCCACCATTGCAGGGCCTTGACCATCCGAGGAGTCACTTTTATGAGATCGTCGACGACCCTTTGCATTGGACCCATTGTTTTGAGAGTTCTTCCTGGAGGGGGCGCATGCGCAGACGGCAGTGAGGTATTAAGAGGATATTTGATGACATCATTCCCAGAAGGGATTTGAAAAGGCGGACCGTTAAGGTCCTCTTTGAAGCCACGAGGATCGCCAGTGCCAAAAGCTTGTCCTTCCACTCTTGAGATGGGAAGGATTTCCTCAGTTGTGTGTCGAGAGTTGCACCTAGGAAGTTGATGCGCTGTGAAGGTAGAAGGACTGATTTTTCCCGATTGAGCGTGAGTCCTACACAATTGAAAAGCTGTAGACAGGCGTTGGAAGACCTGGACGCATATTCTAAGGGTGGAGCCATGATCAGCCAGTCATCCAGATATGGAAAGACTTGATGGTGGTGCTGTCTGAGATATGCAGCTACTGGGGAGAGACACTTTGTAAAGATGCGAGGTGCAGACTTCAGTCCGAATGGCAGGACGCGAAATTGAAAGTGTCTGCCTGCCACTGCAAATCTTAAATATTTTTTGTGATTTCTGTGAATCGGGATGTGGAGGTAAGCGTCCTGAAGGTCCAGGGACACCATGTAATCTCCCCCTCCAGGAGTTGCAAGACCTCCTGGATTGTTACCATGCAAAACGACTGCTTCTTCAGGAATTTGTTGAGGGCTCTGAGGTCCAAAATTGGTCTCCACTTCTTTTCCTTTTTCTGAATTATAAAGAAGCGGGAATAAAATCCTTTCCCTCGTTGAGACAGAGGGACCTTCTCTATCGCCCCTTTCTGGAGCATAAGAGGGACTTCTCGGAGAAGCAGACGTAGATTTTTGTGAAGCATAGGGCGGAGAGGAGTCTGGCAAGGCAAATGCATAAATTCCAAAGAATGGCCGAATTGAACTAATTGTAGGACCCAACGGTCCGTGGTAATCTGCTTCCAATTTTTTATGAAATGGGATATTTTTCCTCCAATTTTTAATGATGGAAATGAATCTGAGACTGGCTGAAGTGAAAGGTCATTGTCTACGTCCGTTGTTTTTTCGTTGGCTTTTACCATGAATGGTCATCTTGCCATAAGAGGATTGTTGATTTTGTTGCTGGCGCTGCTGATACTGGGATCGATTCTGGCCTGAAAAATATGAAGACCGGTACTGGTAGTCCCCTCTATAAGAGGACTGTCCTCTACCTCTAGACCCACAAAAGGGCTGACTTGTACTGGAGAGTGCCCAATGCTCTAGTAGTGTCAGTGTCCTTTTTTATACTCTGCAGCGCTTCATCAATCTGTGAGCCAAAGAGAAATTGGCCATCATAGGGCATATACATTATTTTCGATTGTATCTCGGGACGAAATGAAGATGCCCTTAGCCAACCTTGTCGCCGCAAGACTGCCGCCCCAGCCAGCTGACGAAATCCTGTGGTTGCGATATCCATCGTACAGTCTATTATTTCTGACGCTGAGGCTTCACCCTCTAGTAATATCTTATTCGCCTCTTCTTTTCACTCATTAGGTAACTCCGATAGGTATGGGGCTATATCCGCCGATGGCTGTCTATTGTAGCACCCCAAAAGCGCCAAGGCATTGGCCGCCTTAACTGTTACTGCAGACATTGACGAGAATCGCTTCCCAATGTTGTCTAATCTTCGGCCTTCCTTAGCTGGAGGGGCTGATACCGGGGCAGAAGGATTTCTGGACTTCTTCTGGGCCACCTGAGTAACAACCGAATCCGGCTTGGGGTGTCTTGTCAAACTAGCCGGTGCAGTATCAGGCGCCCTATACTTCTTATCTAAGCGAGGTACTACAGGTGGTACCGAGTTAGGGTTCTGCATGACCTTAACACCCTGTTCCCACAGGCATTCAATAATGGGTATTGATCTTACTGACTTATTTAGAGGTTCCTTAAATCATATAAGAAGCAGTCTTGCTGTTGAGTGACCATTGGAATTTTGAAACGTTGAGCGGCCCTCTCAACCACATTATGGAACCCTCCAATGTCGGCAGGTGGTGAATCTGCGGGCGCAGGTACTGGAGATGCGGGAGAGGGAATGACATTGTCATCCCAGTCATCGTGGTTAGATTGAGTATCTTGTAGTTCTCCCTCATCCTGTTGTTTTTCTTCCTCCTCCTCATCAGTAGACGGAGGATGCGGTAGATCAATCCGCTCCGGCTGTACACTCAAAGGTGGAGGCGTGGTCCTGGTGAGGGAGATACTGCGGAAGGCTGAGGAGCAGGAGACTCGGAAAACCTCTGTTTATAGTCTTGTATGAGGAACCGCAAGTCCGAAACCAAAGAGGTATGAAGGCAAACCATTGGAGGTGGTGGTGGATGATATTCCTCCACCTGATCCTCTTCATCGTCCGAACTCTGACATTTGACATGAAGCTCCGAAGGGCTTGTCGCCGTCTGACACATGTCCCTTTCATCTGAATCCTCCTCCTGAAGAAGACATGCTGGAGGCAGTGGCTGGACTCTGCTTGGCGATGTTAAAGCCGGCGTCAGCGCCTTTTTTTTAATCTTTAGATGTACATTTGTGCTTTGCAGATCTGAATCCATCATCGTCGACGGTGTGGTCGTCGATGGCGGAGCGTCGACGGGTGTCATAGCCGGAGGATTCATCGTCGACGGGGCCATCGTCGACGTTGGAGACATCACTGGAGACTTCGTCGACTGTGTTTTTATCGACGGTACCTTCGTCAGCGGTACCTTTGTAGACGGTACCTTTGTCGATGATGTTTTCGTCGATGGTGTTGACGTCGACGATGTTGACTTCGTCGTCGAGTTCGTCGCCGATTGCGTCGTTGGAGGGTGCAGCGTCAACGGGTGTTTTGACGACGACGGCGTTTTCTTGGTGCTTATCGTCGACGATACAGTTTTACCTGCCGTCAACTATAGGGTCGTAGTCGTCAACGAGGACAATGAGATCGATGCCATCGACGTAGAAACCGTCGTCGTCGATGTTGATACATACGATGCAGTAGACATAGCTCTAATCGAACATGAAGACGTCGACGACGATACCGTCGTCGACGGAGTCGAAACAGGCTTTTTGAAGGTGGGAACTTCCTGAGAGGAAACCTTCACAGAAGTAGCCTTGGAGAGAACCTCTGAAGACTTTTTTGATGTCTTCTTTTGAGGAGGTACCGTAGGGCTAGGAGAAGCCACCCTTGGTCTCTTTAGTGAAGATTTTGAAGAGACTGAACAACCTTCACTTTCCACAGAAGACTCCAGGTTGTCCCTGTCTTTTAGCCTCTGGAGCCAGATTAAGAGGCGTCCCTCACGGTCTTTGAGGGTTTTAATGGAAAAGGTACGACATACCTTGCAGTCCTTAGAAGAATGGTCTGGATACAGGCAATACAGACAGTCTTGATGTTGGTCATCTATATGCAGCCTTTTCTTTCCACAGGAACCACAATACCTAAAAGACCCTTTTTAGGTGTGTCAGCCATGATGATATCAGCAATCACAGATGGAACAGAATAAAATACCAAAGAACACTGGAAACCAGTTGTGAAGAAAAAAACCTGACCAGATCTCAGAGGAGACTCCCTTAGCACAACGTGCAGTAGAAATTCTGAGGGACTGAGGCTCCTTCCAGGAGAGTTCTAGAGGGAGGTGACAGCTGATTGACTTTTTCTAGAGTTTGGTCCTTTCTACGAAAGGACAGGGATAGGTTACTAATGTAAGGCCTTTAGGCCTATTTATCTATATGTCAATGGGACATTACTTTATTTATATACCGGGGACTCCCATTCCGACAACGGGGAATGATTCAGGCATGTGAATCTATGAAAGACACCCCTAATACTGGATAAATTCATTTCCCATCATCCATCTGCATAAGAAGTGAATATCACATATTTCATGCCAAAAGCATCTATAAAAGGAGAAGTGAGGCAAGAGGACTCAATTTTCCATTATCCATATGCAGAGGAAGTGGCATCACTTCGTGCTTCATCCCTACTTCAATTAAATATTCAGGGCCCCCCATCCTCAGGAAAATGTGAACGCAGACAAATGCTTCACCTGTTTTGGGTTTGTTAGGGTGACTTTAGCCTCTGGAATAACACAAACTAAAAAGGAATATTAAAAAAAACACACACACAGGAAAAAATCTAGTCAACTTCACTGGCATACTCATTATGGTACAGCATTCACACAACTAACACAATCCAGAGGCCACATTCTCAAGCTTGACTTCTCAACATCAACAGCAAACAATACAAACCACCCACACCCCCTGGACCCTGACGACCTAGATAAGTGCTGGCCCATCATAAACATACAATTCATTGGCAAGATCAATGAAAAATGTGTTTATATTCAACTCCAAGATCGCATTAATGCTAAACATTGCCTCCATGACCACCAATCTGACTTCATATCCTGCAGCATGGGGAACCCTCCCTCACACATCGCAGACAATGCCCTCCTGACCACAGATGAAGATAAGCCTTGCCTCCTCATATTGTTGAACCTCTCAGTTGCCTTTGACACAATCAACTATTCCACCATCTCATGAATCATGGAAACTTGAAAGGGACTCACAGGCAATGTCCTTCATTGGATCTCCTCCTACCTTTCCAACCAACACCAGTTTGTTCACGTAGGCAAACCCCAGGTCACAAAACATCCCTTTCAGTTACTAAATCCTCAGAATTCCATACTGTTCCATGTCAACTTTAATCTCTACATTAAGTAGCTTGGTTCTCTATTTACAGATAACAGCATCAAGGTTCACCAATACGTTGATGTTGTTCAGCTCTACTTGAAAGTCTCTTCTGCTTCATAAATTCAGCACCTCAAACACTGCCTGCATATCTGAAGGACCTGGATGCCTAGTGCGCACATGAAGCTCAATCAACCAAGTCTGAATTTCTCTTATTTGCTGAAAACAACAAACAAAAAGTACAAACCTGACTCAATGACATGACCACTGACAGTTTGAAATCTCAACTTGCACTGAATGCCAGCTCACTTGGACTCACCCTGGACACCTACCTGACCCTCAAGGAATATATAGCCAAGATTGTGGGTACTAGTGCTCTCTCCTACAGAAAGAAAAACGCTTTCTTCCACAATGCGACTTCTGAAATGCTGTTAAAGCCCTCATACTCTTGCCTCTGGATTGTGCAGATGCCCTTGTCAATGGCCTCTCGGACTCCAAACCTGTACCTCTTATGGGCACCCTAAGCACCCCATCAAATCTCATCCAGAGCCTGAGTAAATATAATCATATCAACCCCATACTGATGGAAATTCATTGGCTCCCTCTGCTACCCCACAATTTACAAATCCATCATTACCAGCACCCCTGCTTATCTGGCAGAAAAGCTCACCATCTCTGGTGGTTTTCAGTACGCTATCAGACTAGACTAAGAAGTGTAAAAAAAAAGGCTGCATGCCATTTCTATCCGTGCACCCAGGATCTGGAACAACAACCTTGTGTCTACCAGGTCTACCCCGAGGCTGCTCTAAGTTTGGGAAGATCTGAAGATGCACTCCTTTATAGAACACTACACCACAATGCAATAGGGAATGCATAGTTAAAAAACCAGCTACCTCTCCTATTACCCGTTGAGTAAATGCTGGTCTTTGACCCGGTACAGCTAGGTCCTTGGTACAGAAATATCACATACATATACAGACATTAAAAGCAATAAAGAAAAAGGTAACTAAAATACCTTGCACTCAGCACAAGATGGGAGTAATGAAATCTCACACTAATAGCTGATGGGTAAGAAATAAAGAAGATAAACTCTAGCTGTAGGAGACTGAGCCAAAACTCCCTCAAACTAGTATAGACTACAATACACCTGTCAATAAAAGAGCAAAGGCATACACCTTAAACCTAAAAACTGGGGTAAGGATATGTTGTCTACTGAGTATGTAACTACAGCAAACATAATGTCAAATTAGTTGGTGCTATGCTTGACCAGGTGCAAATACTAGAAGTGTATGCAGCACAAATGAAGCAAAAGCACTCAGAAGTCTTTGAAAGTGTAGGAGTACAAAAGCATCAGTATTGTTATAGTTACAGTGGCAAATGGTGCCAGTTTGAGGGATTTTCTTGTATTTGAGGCTTCTGCCCTGGGTTGCTCACAGAGCTAAATCGGGATGCTAAATGGCCTTTTGCTCGTTATCAGGGCCAGACTGGAGAACCAAAAGCAGCCCTGGAAAAAATGCTCAGACCAGTCCGCACCCTTTGTCTCCTCCTGCAATCTGTCTTTTCCTCCATTTATTTTCTCTCTCCTCCAATCCCTCTCTGTTCACTTTCTCTCTATGCTCCCTTTCTCGAAGCCTCCCCGTGCCATCTGCAATTAACCGTGGGGAGCTGGGGCTAGTTAAAGATGCACCAGGATCTTCAGAAGCTCTGGACCTCAGAACAGCCAGCATATCTCAGAGCATCCATAACGCTATTCTTGAAATGAAGAGCATGCTACACCTTACCGAACACTCTCTCTCTAAAATTAAGCTCACTCAAAAATCAGTACTCTACCCCAAAATCAAGCCTTTCCATCAACATGTCTGGATGGCCAATAGACACTAGCGCCCTTGCAAACGATGTAACTATCTATCGGGGGATGAAACACTAGCTCTTATATTATCTTACGAGGCAACACCTGCTGCTTCCAGTCCCCCTGACAAGAAAGACAATAACAAAATTCATACAGTCCAAATCAACTCAAATAGAATGCCCACACTCAGAAACAGAGGGGAAAACAGTAACTACTTAACGGGAGTACCCTTTTTCACCCCAACTCACAAAATAAACCCTGAGAACTCAGCCTCACAGCACTCTGGTCTCTTACTTAGTGGCCGATCAGCATTGAAGCATGCTTCCGACATCGCTGCATTCATCTTGAGTCAAATGATCGACGTGGCAATCTTAACCGAATCATGGCTCAATGAAGCATCATCGCCCTTCCTTGATTTATTGGTTCCTCCGAACTACATTGTAAGGCTTGACAGGCAAATAAACAAAAATGGGGAAGTATTGCTGGCATCTACCACTTCGACCTCTCTGTTACGGAACTTCGCTTGGATCCTCCTGACTCCTGCGAATATCTCACACTCTTCATAAGTAATGACTCTAACCAGTTGTGCATACTGTACACTTTCTACCACCCCCGGGTAACAATGACCTATTCATCGACCACCTCATGGAAATCATTAAAGCAAATGCCCTCCCCGCCCCCCACTTCAATGATATATTCTTAGGAGACTTTAATCTTCAATGGAACGACCTTAATGACACCCAGGTCAACATCCTTAAACATTTCCTAGCTGACCAATCACTTACTGAAGCCTGGACTTAGCAACTCACATGAAAGGCTCCACATTGGATTGGATCATCTTAAAGGCAATGGCGGTCAGGCTAGCCTCAATTGCTCCTTGCGACTGGTCAGACCATCATGCTATTCCCTTCCTAATACAGGGCGTACATAAGAAAAGATCTGCGCAATTAGTGCAACCAAAACTCTGGCTCAGGGACACAAAAAGCCTAGACATTGAGAAGCTGGCAGCACAATGTGAGAAGGATCTTCCCCCCTCCCCCCAAGCTATCACATGTTAGCAAGTTTACTGAGCACTACAACTCAACAATGTCAGATATAATTGGCTCTCTAGCCCCGTTAAAACTAAAAGAATTCAGGTTAAAGACAAAAATCACTGGTTTAATGGGTCCCTAAGCAATTTAAGGAGAAATCTTCGGCTAACAGAAAGGAATTGGAGACAACACCCCTCTGCCTCCCAACTAAAACTTCTCAGAAAGATCAGAAATGGTTACAAGAGCATGCTCAAATCAAAAAAATAATTCTTTAGATTGGAACTGGAGAACGCTAAGAATAGACCTCATAAGCTCTTTGAAATAGTAAATCAACAATCAAACAAACTGGCAAAAACCTTAAAGGAGCAACACAATCCCTAATAACTGTAATGAGTTCTCCTTCTTTACAGCCAAAATCAACTCTTTGAGAAACAAGCTGAATTCCGCCATGAGCATCCGTTCTCCTCTTTATGCAACACATCTCTCTACGCATTCCCACCAGGCAGTACCCAAAAACCAAACGCACTGGACTACCTTCAATACATAGGACGACCATACCATCTTTGTTGTAAATAGGATGGTGATAGATGACAGGATACTTCTAGTTGATTACATGAAGATTTATTGTAGGACACAGCTGAGTACATATCTCGCCAGCTGACCAGATCCATCAACTGACACACATGGAACCCCAGGGGATAAGTTATTTTAAGTGTTGTGTCTCACCTCACACTTCACTTTTACACTCTTTGCCCCAAAATGCTCTTTTGCCTTCATGAACTAAAATTAGTTCAAGTCGCCTTAGGCCTCCTAGCTGTCTTTAATATTATTGTTGTTGTCTCCCATGCATCAAGCTTTATTTTTATGTTTGTTTCATTTCTTTTCTGTAAAGGAGGAAGATGTGTTGTATATTGATTCTTCTTGTAATATGGCTGACAGTAGTCTTTAGCCCTTCCTTAGTGTTCTTACCTCCTTAGTCTCCCAGAATACCTGTGAGTGTTCTAACTTGTACCAGAGTGTTCTATCAGTGTCAGTTGATGGTCTGGTCAGCTGGCGAGGTATGTACTCGGCTGTGTCCTACAATAAATCTACATGTAATCAACTAGAAGTATCTTGTCATCTATCACCATCCTATTTACAACAATCTTGAATATTCTATCCTCCATAAAACTAAACAACCACTTCAATGACTCGCTCCCCTCCAACTGCTTGGCCGCAACCAACCATTTTATCATACCCATCTGGACTACAATAAATCAATGCTTCCCTAACGCAAGGGTCCATACCGGACTCTCCAAAAGCTGGTGAAGTCATCCCCATCTTTTAAAAAAACACACTGAATCCTGCTGAACCAAGCAGTTTTAGACCAATATCTAATAGTCCTCTGCTACCAAAAGTACTTGAGAAATATGTGCAACAACAGCTTAGCCAACTCAATTCAACCTGCTAGACGAATGCCAATCTGGTTTCAGGCCAGATCACAGTACTGAAACAACTATTCTCCATTAATGAGTTGACGCCCTTCAAGCTCTAGACCAAGGCAAAATGTGTTTCTTAATTCTTTTGAAAATATCATTGGCATTTGACACAGTTAACCATGAGAAGTTACTAGAATGGCTTGAAAATAGGATGGGATTAGGGGGAGCAGTTCTCAAATGGTTTAGATCCCTTCTACGGGACCACTCCCATAGATTCATAGTCAATTGAAATCTATCCTCTCCTTCTCCGATAACGATCCGAATACCCCAAGGTTCATCTCTCTCCCCAACACTTTTTAACCTCTATCTGGAACCGTGAGCGTATCGCCAACATCTCTTTCCAAATGTATGCTGATGACCACAGATCTATATCAAAATTTCATCCCTAGAGGAGATCAAATCAATGAACTAGGACCTAAAGCTGATTGTACGATGGCTCGCCAGCAACCAGCTCACACTTAATGTGCAAAAAACTGAATTCTGGGGGCGTGGCCAAGATGGCGAGCTGAACGGACGTGCTTGTCCTCGGCTCCCCGGCCCTGTGCCCTGTTAGCCCTCTCCCCACAGCCGTGGCCCCCGAAAATCAGCACATCTTGACCCGAGCGAGGCGACCGGACCCCACTGGCTTGGGGATCGTCTGAAAACGGGCGGTGGTGAGCGGTTTTGGCGCGGCTGGTGTGTAGCCGCCGAGTGCGGAGGGGCCTCGGCCGGGGCGAGCCCGAAGCGGAGAGACCAGGGAAGCGCCGCGGATCAGCCCCACTGGTGGGGGGACTCGCAGAGACCGGTGCCCCCTACCGTGGCAGTCTACGGGCCCCCGGGAGCCGGGGCAGGCGGAGCTCCCGCCCTGCAGCGAAGCGGGAAGTGGTGAGCCGGTGCACGTCCGCACCACCACTAATTGAGGCCCCGGCTTGGGCCTACAGGAGCGCCCCAGGCCCTCACCCGCAGAGACATCGGGACACCAGGCGGGAGCTGGGAGCGCGTCAGAAGTCCTGCTCAGGAGCCTTGGGCCCCATACCGGCGGAGGGGCGACAGCGGCGGCGGGACCGCTCTCCGTCTGGCACCACAGCGGCGTTCTGCCCGGAGCGGGGCCCCGGCGCTGGGCCTGGTGAGGGCAGCGAGGAGTGGCAGACTGGGGCAGCGGCGACATAGCCTACGCGGTAGGCGGCAGACGGACTCGGTGGAAGCAGAGAGCGCCAAGAGACTCGCCGAGGAGCGCCCCTGCCCCCCAGCAGCACGGAGATCCAACCCGACGGAAACACTCACAGGTAGGCCCGCACGTCCCTGGGGCCCCGCAGAGGCAGATTGTGGGCACTCGGCAGGCAACAGGGGGCCCGGGGGGTGTGGGTGGGACCTAGCGCGGGGTCTGGAGCACGGAGCACTGAGAACGCGGCCTAGAGGGACGGGCACGAGATCTGAGCTATTGGACTCCCTAACCACGTGGTTGACTGGCCCCGGATAGGAGGCGGACTGCGGCTGCAGTGCGGAGGCCCGGCCCCGGGGGGCATTGAAGGGGGGACCTGGGCCCCGTGGCACTGGGGTGAAGAGGCTGGCCCCCCTCCGGAGCATTGCAGGTGGGGTGGGACCAGTAGAAGCAGAAACAGTGCCCCCAAAGCACACGATCTACTAGGGAGGCCCGGGGTGCCAGGAACCCGCGGAGGCGGGGCGAGACGGGCCGCGGTTCTCGGGGGTGGAGTGGTCGAGCCCCCGGTGAGGAACACTTGAGACAGCAGAGGCTCTGAAAGCGGGGGCCGTTGGGCTCTGTGGAGAAGAGAGGCCCCGAGGTACCAGTGGGGGAGGATCGGAGGCCGCCAGGGCTCGGTCGGTGGCCTTGCCCTGGACGAGTGAGGCGGGGAGCGGACTTCCCCCCGGAGCAGACCGAGACACAGACCTGAGGCAGGTGGAGGTATGGCCAACCCGAGCCGCAGAGCCAACCGCACCATCACAGACATGCTCGCGAAACCCACGAGCAAGGGAGGGAAGGCGCAGACACCCCCCCCTACCCCAGCGGCCACGAGTTCGCAGCAGCAGGAGGAACAGGAGGCTCCCATCACGCGCACTTTCCTGGAAACGCTATTTAACACTCTGAGGGATGACTTCCAGGCTCTCAAGCAGGACATTGCGGGGGAACAGCGGGAGCTACGCCGCGACTTGGATGGCTTGGGGGAGAGGGTAGCGGCGGTGGAAGAGTCCAGCCACGCTCGCAGTGATGAGCTCATGCACTTGCAACAAGAGGTCCTCCGCCTTCAGGAGCAGCATGTAGGCCTCCAGGCACATGCGGAGGACTTGGAAAACCGCTCCCGAAGAAATAACATTAGGGTCCGGAATGTGCCACAGAATGCCGAGGGGAACAGTGTCACTGGATACCTGCAGGCCCTCTTTCGTGCAGTGTTGGGGGAAGCGGAGGACTTTCCTGTCCGCATAGACCGTGCACACAGGGTTGGACTGCCGAGACGTGCGCCGGCCCCCCCGCCCGACATACTGGCCTATCTCCCGGATTTCCCGTTGAAGGAACGGATCCTCCAAGAGGCCCGGCGGCAGCAACCTTTGCAATTCCGGGGAGTGACTGTGGCGCTGTACCAAGACCTGTCTGCCATCACGCTGCAGAAGCGGCGCGAGTTCAAACCCGTGACCGCCTTTTTACGTGAGAAGGAAATACCATACTCCTGGGGCCACCCGTTCCAGATCATCTTTAAGTGGCAGGGGAAGCTGCACCATCTTCGCTCCCTTAAGGACACCTGCTCTCTCCTGAGCATTGACTTGCCGGATCCCTCGGACTCGGAAGATGACACACAACATGGCTCTCAGGAAGGGTCGGAGCAGCGAGGCCAGGGCGCTTGGCGGAACGTCAGACGGAGACGCAGGAGGGGGGCCCGCTTGAAGCCGGATCCTGAGACGATTGCTCAGGAACGGGCAGCAGCGGTACAGGAAGTGGAGCGAGATACCACTGTAGCCCCGTGAGCAGCATGAGAGGGCCACTGCTCACACCTCGCTTTGTAAAGGGGGGTCGGTGGGCCGGGGGGCCGGGAGAGGGCCGCCACTGTCACGTTTCCCATAGACACTCTTCTACGGACCTGTGAGAAGTAACAGGACCGGGACTATGGTTCAGTTCACTTGGTTCCAAGTTGGGGTTCCCCAGAGGGAGGGAGACGGGGAGGGAAGGGGGGTGGGGGTGGGGGGGGGGCTGGGATTTGTTGGTTCCGAATTGGGGGGGGGTTGTTGGTTTTTTTTTTTGGGTCCCGGTGTGGTTCATTTACGTCGCCGCAAATTGACACGGGGACCTGGCGCACCTCGGGCACACCACATACACTGCCTGACCTACAATCTTCCTATGAATGGCTAATCCTCCGCTGAAAATCCTCACCTTAAATGTGAAAGGGCTCAACAAACCCATAAAACGCAGAGCCGTCCTATCCTTTTTAGAAAACTCGGGGGCCGAAATCTGTCTGCTCCAAGAAACTCACTTACTCTCCAAAGACTGGCACAGGATGCGCTCCAGGGCATTCCCGACTCAACACTATTCCTCGACCCTTGAGAAGAAAGCGGGGGTGGCTCTTCTGGTGGCACGTCACTTCAAGGGGACTTTGGGAGACAGGGTGGCTGAAATTAAAGGGAGATTCCTAGCTTACACACTTCATATAGGTGGGCTGGCCATGGTAGTTGGATCTCTGTACGCTCCAAATTCCAAGCAGGAACCATTTCTAAAGGGGGCACTAGCAGACGCCCTACAACCCAATGTTGGGGCGGTACTGGTGAGAGGAGACGCAAACCTAGTGATGAATCCCGACATGGACAGGTCTGGCCACCGACAAGGGTTTGCTGGGGCGATCACACGGGAGGGGAGCCAATGGCTGTCAGAGGAGGGGTTCACAGATCTGTGGCGCGCGCGTCACCCCACCTCCCCGGGGTACACCTTCTATTCCCACATGCACCGCACTTACGCGCGCATTGATCATTTCTTTGGCAGCGTAGACGTGTCTTCCCTGACAGAAGATGTAGAGGTGCTCCCAGCGGCGCTATCGGACCACGACGCACTTCTACTGCACTTGCAGACCCCTGCGCTTAACAAACGCAGAGGTAGATGGCGACTCAACGACGCCCTCTTGCAGCACGAGGGGGTGACCCAGAGACTCCAAGACCGCATCATAGACTATCTATAGACTAACGACACCCCGGAGGTTTCCTTGACTGCGGTATGGAGGGCCCTTAAGGCGGTGATGAGGGGCGAGCTGATTTCGGTGGCCGCGGCGGAAGCAAAGACGAGGAAGGAAAAAAGGCTTTCCCTGTCTGCACGGGTGCTTGATCTCAAACAAGCCCATAGCCGGACCGGAGCACCCAGGATATGGAGACAGCTCAAGGCGGTTAGGGCTCAGCTTGCCAGCTTAGACCTGGACAGAGCAGAGTACGCGGCCCTGAGGCTGCGCCACACGTACTATGTGGGGGGAACAAAACGGGGCGCCTACTAGCGAGTTGCCTCAAGGCTAAGACTCTGAAGGCGAAGGTACCCCCCGTCCACGCTCAGGATGGGACGATCGCCCAGGACGATGTCCAAATAGCGGAAGCCTTCCGCGGGTTCTATGCCTCGTTGTACACGGCGGAACCGCCGCCCGAGCAGACACTCATTGACACATACCTCCGCGACGCAGAGATAATGCCCCTGAACGAACACTCCAAGGTCTCCCTTGACGCTCCCATCAGAACCGAGGAGGTCATCTCCGCGATCGCGCGTCTCAAGCCTCTAAAAGCCCCGGGCCCGGATGGCTTTTCGGCCACCTTCTACAAAGCTTTCTGCCCCCAAATCGCCCCGTTGTTGACCAGACTGTTCAATTCCTTCCAGGGTATAGGTTCCATCCCCCAAGACATGCTGGACGCGGACATTGTGGTTATCCCTAAGCCGGGTAAGGACCCGTCCCAATGCAAAGCATACAGACCCATCTCCCTTCTCAACCTCGATCTAAAATTGTTCACTAGCGTGCTGGCTGCTAGATTGGGCCCGTGTCTACCGGGGATTATTGAGCCAGACCAGGCGGGATTTGTTCCCAATAGACAATGCGCGGACAACACTAAACGACTGCTCCACGTCATCGATAAAACTCATTACAATGACTCCGGTGCGGTCCTCCTGTCAGTGGATGCCGAGAAGGCGTTCGACAGGGTGGACTGGGGTTACTTGGACGCCGTCCTGATGCGATATGGATTCGGGGACCGATTCCGCACGTGGGTTGCTAGCTGTTACGCCACCCCGCAGGCCAGGATCTCGGTTAACGGGGTGCGTTCGGAACCCCTAGACATTAGAAGGGGAACCAGGCAGGGGTGCCCTCTCTCGCCCATGCTTTTTGCTCTGTACATCGAGCCCCTGGCCCAGCAGATCCGAGATAACGGGTCCGTAAAAGGCGTCCGTTTTGGCGGCGAACAACAGACCGTAAGCCTATATGCTGACGACATCTTGGCGGCCCTTGAGGACCCCTCGACATCGGTACCGGCTTTCCTTTCAGAGGTGGAGCGCTTCGGTGCGGTGTCGGGGTTCAAGATGAACTTAGAGAAATCCCTAGTCTTGCCCTTGGGTCAGAACGCGAAAGCGGCACGACATGACCAACGGACATATGGCGACTTAACTGTTCAGATGTCTATACCTTACTTGGGCATCTCTCTGACCCCAAGCACCACCCAAACGGTTGAGGAGAACTATACGACGTTGACCAATGCCCTCAATGGAGACCTTGCGAGATGGCGGCGTCAGCCGCTCTCCTGGCTGGGACAAGTAGCAGCGGTAAAAATGACCCTGCTCCCCAAGATCTTATACGTATTTCAGACCATCCCAGTTACGCCCCCGATCGGAGTACTTAAACAACTGCAGGACTCCATTACACACTTTGTGTGGGCGGGTAAGCGTCCTCGCCTCCGCAGAGACCTCAATACAAGAGCCACGGCGGAAGGCGGTCTCGGGGTGCATGACCTCCTTCGCTATTTTCAAGCGACGCAGCTTCGCTACCTCTTAGAATGGAACAGGCCCGAATCCGAAAAACGGTGGTTGTTTCAGGATCGCGCCATTGGCCAGATGTCCTTATGGAAGATCCCATTCCTGAGACGCAAGGACAGGCCCTCACACCTCAAGAAAACCCCTATCACGAGAACGGTGATGCAAGTTTGGGACAAAGTAGCGGTACCAAAAGGCCTCACCACATTCCCGTCCCCGATGTCCCCCCTGTTTGACAACCCTGCGTTCCCTCCGGGTATGGCCCCATGGTCATTCCCGCAGTGGCGTGACTCGGAATGCAAAGCGGCATGCAATCTCTACACCCCCGAGGGCTTTATGACAATCTGCACTCTGCAGGACTATTACACGCTCCCACAGATACAACGCTTCCAATACTTCCAGATTAGGCACTGGCTTATGGAGAAAGACGTGCAACCTCAAGTAGGCAGACCCCTGACAGTCTATGAACGCTGGCTTCACACGAAACAAAACGACAGACACGCAATCACAGACCTGTACACGATGATCGGCCCACCTTCCCCTGCTGCTCGGTCGGCGGGACAGAATAGATGGGAACACGAACTTGGGCGCGCCTTCACAGATAGGGAGTGGCAAGACATCTATTTCAGGGCCCACCACACTGCCCGCAATGTAGCCAGTAAGGAAGCGGCAGTGAAAATAGCGTACTACTGGCACCTCACGCCGGCCCGGCTTCATCAGGGTAACCCACGCAGAGACCCAGGCTGTTGGAGGGGCTGCGGGCAACAAGGGACACTCACTCACATCCTGTGGGAATGCCCAGAGGTTCAAGGGTACTGGGAGGAGGTGCTCCACAGCTTTGACAAACACTTCGACACCGAAATCCTCCGATTCCCGGCATACACGCTCCTCGGCCTCCCCAACGCCATCACGTTCCCTCTGAAATCGGTCAGGGGCAAACAGATGGGGCTGGCGATGGGGGCGGCCACCCAACATATCCTGTCGCTGTGGGGCACCTCCAGGAAACCTACACACACGGGATGGCTTCATCGCCTATGGTACGTTATGGGTATGGAGAAAATACAGGCCTCCCTCACCCAAACACGGGACACATTTCTGGACACGTGGCAGCCTTTCGTCTCCCTCCTCTCTGAGGAGTTCCACGAAATCACTTGCCCAAAATATCTTAGAGTACTTAGACTTCCAAGAGATTTTCAGGGGGAACCTTGCTCACCTACCTAAGCGCCGTGGTCATGCCAGAAACAACGAACTGTTGCCATCGCACTTATCACACTGGGGAGGGGGAAATGTGGGTGGGAATGGGGAGGGGGGGAGTTGGATGTTTGATAGACTGGATTGCCATTCGCTTCCGTATGCAGGGCCTCCGGGCTCTGCTGGACATGTACCATTTAGCCTCTTCGGACCCAGCTGATGGAAGAAGAGGGGAAGCAGCTCATGGTAGGGCGACCGCATGCTCGTCCGAGATGTTGATGTATCCTATGTCTGTTGTGTTGAACCTTCAATAAAAAGATTTAAACTAAAAAAAAAAAAACTGAATTCTTACTAATTTCCCCTCCTAAAAGTTCAGCTGACATACTGGAATGGACTAATTCGATCACCACGCTGAACGGCACCCTGACCATAGTGGACTCAGCCAAGTCACTAGGAATCACACGGGACACCAACCTGAACACGCAAGTGCATATCAACTCATTGGCCAAAAATGCCAGGTTTCACCTGAGCTACCTGACAAAACTAAACCCACTCCTAGATACATCAGACTTAAAAATTGCAGTACAGGCATTAGTTATGTCTAGGATTGAATGCCGATACTCAACCCTCTCTAGCCTACCCAAGACCTCAACAGCCCCCTTAAAAGCTTGTCTCAATGCAGCCGCTAAGCTCTTAACAAGCTCAAAAAACTTCAACCACATCTCACCGCACCTGATGGCGCTGAACTGGCTTCCATACAAAGCCAGAATCCAACTCACATTGGCCTGTATCATACACAAATCTTTACACTTGAATTCTCCTGCATATCTTGCCCAGAAAATCGTGGTATCTGGAGGAGGAAGGCCCTCCTGGTCTGCCGGGGACTTTGTACTGAGACCACTCCTCTTCGGGAAAAGAAAACATACAACAGATTTCTCTGGGGCCGCTCCTAGGATCTGGAAATTGTTGCCACTTAACATCAGAAGAATACCTTCTTTGTCAAGATTCAAAAAGGAAGCCAAAACTTTCCTAATGGGCAAATTCCTCTCATAAACATTCTCAGTGCATATACAGCTCAGCGACCTAGTAATATGCTTTTGCTTCTTACTTGAACGCTTCCGTGTAAGCCGGTCTTGATATTGTTGCTGTAACCATGCGTTTCTTGTACCATGGTTGTTTGCTCATCATTTTGCCTCATTCATATTTCACTGTCATTTTATTGGGCAGAGTACTGGTGTTGTACATTCCTCCTCTGCACCCGCTAACGTCTGTTTTATCTCCCTCTAGGATACCCATGATCGCTTATTCCTACTCTTTGTAAATAGCTGGTTATCTCTGCAAAGTGTTCTCATGATCGCCTGTTCCGAATCTAGTACATAACTTGTTATTCCCCAAGTCTACTCATGATCGCCTATCCCTACTCTTTGTAATGGCTTTGTAATAGCTTGTTATAGTGCCTATTCCGAATCTTGTAAACAATTTGTTATTCCTGTAAATCTCTCCGATACCCTAACGGGTCATGTTCGTGTACTATAAATTACAAAATAAAAAAATAGGAGGGGCCTGAGCTTTTAAAACTGGCCTCAAAAAGCTTCAGCCCACTGGGAAATGCCCTGTGGACTAAAATGCCTAGTCCGGCCATGCTCGTTATAGTGGACGATGAAGGTTGGGGGTCTTAAGAAAAAAAGAAAAGGCAAATAAATCTGTTAAGGTGACTCATTTATGAGGGAAATGTGAAGCATACGTGCAGGCTGGGAAGACTAGAGAAGCTCAGAGCAGTTAGGGCTAATTACAGGAGGTGGTAGACAAGACTACAGCTTTAATACAATATCACACAGTAATAACACTCGATAAACTGAATGTCTGGTCAGATCTATAGCTTTTAAAGCGACTAGAGGACTGGTTTAAAAGAGGGGGTGTGCAAAACCCAGAATTCCCCCTAACTAGTCTCCCCAATACCCAAAATAAAAAAAAATTCCTGGCTCAACATGCGAAGTGTCTCCTCATGTTTAAAGTGTCTCTGGAAGCGTAAAGTGTTATGCAAAGTTATGATGGGAAGGGGGAAGGATGCCACTTTAGTTACATTGCAATGTAACGGAAGGGGTGCTGACTTTGGAACTGGGAAGCTAGATTCAAGTCTCAGCATCTACTCTTACATCCTGCGATTGCAGGCAAATTACTTAAACTCCACGTGCCTAAAAAAAAAAAAAAAATCGTAGGGTAATTTGACTGGTGCTCATGTTAAGCGCATCAATATCTTCTGGTCAAGTTTGTGCTGGTAAAAAAAAGCCTGCATATTAATAAAATCACCTCCATGGTCTATGACGAGAAGGGAAAACAATATAGTGCGAGGAACAGAGGACACAGCAAGCACGAGGAACCTTCAGAAGTGTGGATGCCTAGTAAGGTTTTTTTTTTGTAAAACAATTTTTATTGCAGAGATAATGCCAGCCATACATTATGTACACCAGTACGGTCCCTGGAACCAATTCAATCACTGTTCGGTTATCGCCTGTATACACAGCCTCATAACCCACATCCCGGAGGCTGGGTGGCGGTCGACCACGGTTCATGGTGCAGCAGGGTCAGGTATAATTAGCTCTCCGATTCA
The DNA here is from genome assembly GCF_964261635.1 of Lissotriton helveticus. NCBI lineage: Eukaryota > Metazoa > Chordata > Amphibia > Caudata > Salamandridae > Lissotriton > Lissotriton helveticus. The sequence goes on from NC_136067.1 coordinate 1,381,576,560, forward strand.
ATATTCTCCGCTTTTAGTTGGTCTACGCCTACTGAACCCTCTCGCACTGTAGTTGTGTATAAACTCTCCTTAATGCCAAAAAAAAAAAAAAAAAAATTCAACTTTTCTCCCTCCCCCCCTCCCCATCCTCCCCGTCCCCCTGGTGCCTGAGCCTACTTGTCATGTTTGTGAACTCGGACAAGCCGGTGTGGTTAGGATTGTGGAAACAATTCTTAGGTTCGTGTGTCAGGTGTCAGTGCGGGGTCTAATATCTCCTCCCTTGGGGCCACCTGGAGTACTACTCCCTCCTCTTCGTCACTCTTCTCTGTACTATCCCTAAGCGCCTGGACTAGGGTTTCCCATGCTAGCGCCGCTTCCTGAGCCTTCTCATTTGCCGTTCGCCGGGCCAGTTGGTGTCTGATTGTGCTTTCTGCCGCTGCCCATTTCAGAAATTCGTTCAACCACTTTTGGTGTGTTGGCGCTGTCTTTGATTTCCAACCCCGAGTGAGCTCCCTCTTTGCAATCATAAGGCCCATGTCTATAAATTTACTCGACAGTTTCGTTTTGCGCGTGTGTGGGAACCAATGTAGTAGGACGACCGCGCTATCATAGTGCAGTACTCTATCCGTGACCTCATTCAAGGCGTCCCCAACTCCCACCCAGTACTCCTGAATACGTGGACAGTCCCTAAGCATGTGTTGCAAGCCAGCTCCTACTAGCGCGCTTCTGGGACATGCAGCATCAACCGCGCCAAAGTACCTTGCTATCTTGTTCGGAGTGAGGTAGGCCCTGTGCAGAATATAGAGGTGTATTAATTGGAAACGGGCGTTTCTGGTGCTCTTCCGTGCTCGCTGAAGCAGCTGGGACCAAGTTGTGTCAGGGATTTCCTTCTGCAGGTCGTCCTCCCATTGTGTTTAGAGGCGTGTTAGTGGTGGTATGTTTTCTGTGTGCATTCTGGAGTAAAGACATGTAACCGCTTTTATCGTACCTGCAGTCATCATCGTATATTGACATGCTAATGACGTTTTAGGTTCTATCAGTCCCTCTCCCCAATGTGCTTGAATCGCTCGCACCACTGCCGCGTGCACTAAGTAGTCACCCCGTGGAAGATCATAGCATTCCTGCAGAGAGTGGAATTCCGTTAGCACCCCGTCTGAGTATAAATCCCCCACCACCTGAAGTCCCGCTTCTTCCCACAGTTGGAGGTTCGACCAGTCCCCCCCATGCGGAAGTGCCGTCAACATCCCTAATGGTATCTCCGGCGCATATGGGTGACCAGGGCCTGCTCGCCTTTGCATGCGATTCCAACACAACCGCAGCGTCCTTTCCTCCTGGGTCAATCCACTCAGCAATAATTTCTGCTGGAGGGCTATATAAGCCAGCACATGGCGGGGGGTGCCCGCGTCCCGTTCATGGACAGGCCCCCGGTACACTCTCGCTACCTCCTGCGTAAAGAATTGTAGTTGCGCTGCCAGGTAATAGAGCTCGAAGTCTGGGACCGCTAGCCCTCCTTGGTCTTTAGGGCGCATGAGAGTCGTCAGTGCTATTCGCCGCCTGCCTTCTCCCCATAGAAATGATGTTATGCTGGACTTCAAGCGCCTGAACACTTCTCCCGGTATCCATACCGGCAGGGTCCTGACAAAGTATAACAGCCGTGGTAGGGCGACCATTTTGAGGAGGGACACTCGTCCCGTCATGGACAGGGGGAGGGTAGCCCAGAAGGACATGTTGCCCTTCAACCCTCGAATACACCGTCCGATGTTCCCGTCCAACAAGTTGGCGGGATCGTGGTAAATGTAGGCCCCATGATAGTGCAGACAATCAGGTTCCCAGCGCATGCTAATGGTGGATGCCGGGCACTTCTCCTCTTTCCGGAGCGGGAAGAGACATGTCTTCTCCCAATTCACCTTCAAGCCTGAGAGCGCCCCGAATCTCAGTAGTAGACCCTCCGCACCCCTAACCGCCTCGTCAGCGTTATCTAAGAACAGCAAAAGATCGTCCGCATACAGCGATATATGGTGGTGGATCCCTCGCGCCTCCAGTCCGAGGTACACATCACCACCCCTAGCCAGCATTGCAAACGGCTCCATGGCCAGGGCGAACAACAGTGGAGAGAGCGCACAACCCTGCCTCGTCCCCCTGTTCACGTCGTAGCGATCCGATATTAAAGCTCCTACTCTCACCCGCGCACCTGCCCGTGCATATAGCACTTTGGTCCATTTTATATAATCTTCCCCGAGTCCGAATCCCCTCATCACCGCATATAGATAGGTCCACTCCAGGCTATCGAATGCTTTTTCAATGTCAACCGACAACACCATAGGGGCCTTCGCCGTTTGTGGAGGGTCCGCCAGTAGCCTGAGCAGCCGCCGAATGTTTTGGGCTGTGTTCCTGGTAGGGATAAAGCCCGACTGGTCCCCATGAATCAAAGCCGTCATATGTGTAATCAATCTCCCGGCCAGAATCGTGCTCAAAATTTTGTAGTCCGTCGTCAGCATCGATAACGGTCGGTATAACGCCGGGTCCACGCTATCCCTGCGCGGTTTGAGCAACGGGATCATGATCGCCTCGCGCATCGATTGGGGTAATTCACCCTTTTCCTTGGCTTCGTTATACACCGTTCTAAGTCTCGGGGCCAGTAGCTCTATATACTTCACATAAAACTCAACAGGCAGACCATCCATCCCCGGTGTTTTGTTTCGCGCCATTTTCTTGATGGCCCCTCTAATTTCCTCAAGGCCAATCGGGCCTCCGAGTGCGTCAGCGTATTCCGGGTCCAACTGAGGCAGCTGGGCCTCCGCCAACAGGGCTTCCGTCGCCTCGGGTCGGGCCTCCAACCCCCTCTTGTACAAGTTGCCGTAATAGCCTTTAAAGCACCGCACTATGTCTGATTGCGTGTGATAGACTTCCCGCTCACCCCCGCCAGTGACAGTATCGGGGCGGATCCTCTGTGAGGATTGGCCAGCCAGGCTAGGAGTGTCCCCGTCTTATCCCCCTCAGCGAGAGTCCTGGTCACATAAGCTTTATAATCAAAGCTGCGCAGGCGCTCCATTTCAACCGCTACTGCCTCCCTCGCTGTGCTAACCTTACCCTGCAATTCGGGGTGGCCGGGTCGCAATTGCTCAGCTTCCCGCAGCGTACGCTCCGCCTTGTCCAAGTCCTCTACCAGCGTACGCCGCGTCCCTGCAAATTTTCCTATACAGTGTCCCCTCACCACCACCTTGAATGCGTCCCATTCAGCGGCCCTGGAGAAGGTAGTCTCCTCGTTTTCTGTAAAATATTGTGTGATCCTGAGTTCTAAGTCCGTCCTAAACGGAGGGTCATCCAACGTGTCCAGCCGGAGCCGCCATGTCGGAATTGGTGTAGACTCGTTCATCCAGGCCAGGGTGAGTAGCAGGGGATTGTGGTCTGAGATCGTGCGTGTCAGGTATTCTGTGCGGTTAACTGCCGGGAGAACTTGATGAGAGCACAAGAATGCGTCAATACGTACATGGAGGTCGTGCATGCTGGAATAGAAGGAATAGTCCCGCTCAGCAGGGTGTTGCGCGCGCCATACATCAGTAAGATCCCACTGCCCCTGCCATTGCATTCTATGTTTCGCTAGCCTATGTACTGGGGAAGCGTGTAGTGGTGGGTGTGACCTATCCAATACAGTGTCCCCGATAGAGTTAAAGTCTCCCCCCAGCAATACTGGACCAGCAAAGTAGGTTGCTAAGTGCTTGGAGAGTTTAGTGAAGTAAGGCGCTTGTTCAGTGTTCGGTGCATAAACGCTGCAGAGCGCTATAGTACGGCCCCTGAGTAAACCCTCAACAGCTACGAATCGCCCCTCCGGGTCCACAGTATGTCTAGTGACTTGGAAAGGGACCCCAGCCCGAATCCAGACCAGCACCCCCCTGGCAAACGCTGAATATGTGGTGTAAAACAGGTGACCCCGCCACCTCCTTTGGAGCGCCGCCCCCTCTTTTTTGATTAGATGTGTTTCCTGTAGGAAGGCAATGTGAACCCCCCTGCGGACCAGGTAAGAGTGCACTTTGTGCCTTTTAGTCATTGAGTTCAGCCCCCGCACATTCCAGGACACACATTTTAACGATCCCACACTATCCATGGTCTCGACATTGATAGCCAAGAGCCCCGTCCCTCAGTGGCCAGGCACCAGTAATGGCCCCCCTGTCTCCCTTCCCCAACTGGACTGTTCCCCATCCCCTTCGCCCTACTATCCTCCCCTGCCCCGACCCTCTCCCACTACCCCCCTCCCTGTCCTGAGCAACCCCAACATCTCTAGACATCCACCCTCCCTAGAACAGGACCTAACTACAGAAGAGTTACCCCCGTCCAAACCATTGAGCAAAGTGCTCTCAAAACTGTCTAGCTCGCAGCCTGTACTGCGGTGGCCTTAGGGGTCTCTGGGTGCGTGCACTAGCTACCTCAGTGATCAATGTGTCCCTCTTCCCATCCACCCCTCAAAGTACATCCACACTCACGGTTGACCAGTCTCACGTCTGCCTGCTCCTGTGGATAGGTTCGCCACTCCCTTCAGGTTGTCGCTGCTAGCCCCCCCACCCCCCAGTTCGATACTCAGCAGCCGAAGACCTCCTCCGCCGTTTGTGGCGTTACTGTCGGGCCCTTCGTGCTGTCCACCTCCGATAGTTCAGTTTCCGACCCCGTTTGTTTGTCCTCCGAGATCGATTTCAAGTCTCCCTCCTGGTGTGGTTCCTCCGCTCCCGAGACCTCCTTCACCGCTTGTAGTGCCACTTTCCGCTCCACTGTTGTCTGCGATTCCGTCAGCCGCTTCTGGTGTTGGCCCCTTTTCCGAAGCCGTCTGGATCGTCTGACCGTGCCCCATTGGGAGTCCTCCGCGGCGGCCCTGTGGTGGGCCCCATCCGTTCCAGCCTTGTAGGAGTCCCACCAGGCCCAGGCATCCGCAGATGAAGTGAAGAACAGTGCCTTCCCATCCAACGAAATTCGGAGTCTCGCCGGGAACAACAGCGAATACTGCAGCCCCTCCGCTCGTTGTTCTTTTTTAATGGAGAGGAATGAAGCCCGTTGTTTTTGAGTTTCGAAGGTGTAGTCCGGAAACAACGTGACCGTACTATTGTCAACCTGGAACGGTCCCGCTTCCCTTGCTCGTTGCAGTAGCCAGTCTCTATCCCTGTAGTGGAGCACTTTGATCACCACTGGCCACGGAGGGAGCCCCGGTTTCGGGGGCCGGGCAGGTACACGGTGCGCCCTCTCCAGTGTGAAGAATGGGGATAGGCCCTCCGGCGCCACCACTGTCCGTAGCCACTTGTCCACATAACCCAGCATGTCCGTCCCCTCACTTTTCTCCGGAAGGCCCACCAGTCGTACATTGTTGCGCCGGCTTCGGTTTTCTGCATCTTCCGCTCTCCTCTCCAGCATCTGGATACGGTCCAGGGCGTCCGTAAGTTTTCCCTCCAAGGCTTTCTGTCCCGGCACCACTTCTTTCAGGATTATTTCTGTGTCTTTAACCCTGTCGGCTAGTTTCCCATGGTCTGCCCCCAGGAGCCCCAGGCCCGTCGACACCTGAGCAATGTCTTGTTGCAAGGCGGTCCTCGTGGCCGCTATAGCTTCCAGGATTCGGTCCTGCATCGTTAGCAAGTCCGACTGGGAATGTGGCACGGTGTCCGGAGCCTCTGTGGCCGTCCCTGCTTCACCTTTTGGTCCTTTCGGTTTCCCCATGCCTCTTTCAGGCGAACCGCCGGGTTAACGTTGAGGCGTTCGAGACGGACAGGTCACTCAGCAGGTCGACCGGTCCCTTCGTCGATTCAGAGTTGTCACCGGCCAGACAAATGCAGTCCTCGGTCCGGGAGGCCAGGGGCGCACTCTTGCAGCGGTGGCTGTGTCCCAGCGGTCCCGCTGGGGAGGGGGGGCGCCAACGGTCGTCCCCGTCGCCGATGTAGTCCCACAGCGACCCGTGCACTGCTGCTGGCCAGTTCGGGTCCCTGCTCCTCACTCCGGCGCTGTCTTCCCGCACCCCTCCCGTTACCGTGGGCCACCGAGTCCTCAGCCGGCGTGCAGGGTGCCTGTGTTCGAGCGATCCGCACTCCTGCCGGAGCAGTACTCCCAGTGGAGGACCGGGTCGTCGTCCCTAAAGTGGAGTCGCCAGCCTTTGTCGCTATTCACCAGACATGCCACTCACCGGCAGAGTCCAAGGCCACCAGGCAGTCGCCTCTTCTCCGCTGTCGGCCAGTGTTACAGCCCCCTGCCGGCTTCCAATCCACCTACTGTTCCGAGGCCCACACTCACGATCACACCCCTCTGTGGCAGGAAGGTCCCGCTGGTCAGCGCCGCACTGAATGCCCCCTCTGGCAGTCTCAGGGTGTCAATCACTTCGACCGGCACCCCCCGGGTGTTGGGCAATGAGGCTGGTCAGCTGGGCGAGGAGGGGGTCGAGACACCTGGGAATGAGCGCACCGCCCAGTACCTCAGTGCAGTAGTGAAGCCAGCCGGGCCCCCTCCCAGGTTCCGCTAAATGAGGCTGCCGGGTCCTCAGACCGGGTCTGTGCGCCGTCTCCCCGGCGCTGGGCCGCCTCCCCCGCTGCCTCCCGACTCCATGTGCCGACTCCGCTCTTGCGACACTATTCGCCCATGGAGTTGCTCCGCTTGTGCCCTAGGCGTGTTGGTGTCCCCGCTGCCCGCCCTGGGGTCTCCTCCCGTTGGCGCAGGATCACGCGCTGCAGTGCCGACTCCAGTGACGCGCAGGCCCAGAAGCCGGGACGTCAATTTTCGAGCTCCCCGGGGGTACGGGCCTCACTCTCTCCCGCAGCGCCGCTGATGCTGCCGCCAAGGTCGCTGCGCCCAGGTTGCCACACAAGGTCAGCTCTCACCCCGTACGGCTGGCCGTCTCCGATTGCCGAGCGCCAGGTTCCCCTGGGAGTAGTCCGGCTTCCCCTGGAGTCTTACGCCGCCATTTTAGATTTCGTCCGCTCCGGGACCGGAGGGGCCGCAGTGCTGATTGCTGGCGATGCACACTCTCAGCGCGCACTCTGGGCAGGCACCGATGGCTGGTGCGGACTCGACCCGGTTTTCACGGGGAGTCCGCGCTGATGAACGGATATTAGAAGGATTTACTAGGGACTAGGGACGGGAGCCTCGTTAGGCTGCGTCTGCTGGCATTGGCTGTTAGCCACGCCCCCCCTGGATGCCTAGTAAGGGTGAACCTCTATAATAGAGCAAGACTAGAGGGAGGAAGGGCCAGCAAGATGGATAGCTTTGCGACTGTAAAGAGTTTTCCTATTTTGCTAATAATAATTATTAATAAAAGGATCGAGTCATCTCAAAATCAGTCCCTGGGAAAGGTGTACGGAAACCTCTTGCCAAAGAAATAAGTGAGACTGGATAGTGGACTGCCCCTGCACTGGGGAAATCTGTGTGGTAGGATGCTCCTACCCGAAACACTTCTGGGTGTCCCTGTGCTGATTCACTTGGGGAACTGCTACCACCACAGGAAAGATTCCCCAGAGAATGACTCGGCTCATGCAGGCAGACTTGAAGGATAAAGCCACCCCTGTCAGCCATGGTACCAGCTCTGAACTGGAAGAGAGGAGGGCAAATTGAAAAGGGGTGTGGAGTCAAAGGGAGCAAACCAGAGAAGGACACCAATCGGAATAGACCAGGTGTGGTGTCCTGGAGGTTCCCCCCACAGATGACAGGACACGCGGTGATTACGCTCAGGTACCTTTATTTATCTTTATGCACAAGCTCGTGTGGATGCGTCCTTCCTTGTCCCCTGCTCCCAGAGTGCTCTGCCCCTTGCCCCCTTGACCAGATGTGGTGTCCGGTGTCTGTCCCCAGAGTCTGTGTCCCCGTGGGTCCTAGTGCCCAGCTGTCTGGTCACGACATCTCCTTCTTTGTGGCAAACTATTATTTTCGATGCTGTAGTCCGATGTCACCGCTAGTGAGTGTTGATAGATAGATAGAGAGAGTGAGTGAGAGAAAGAGAGAGAGAGAGAGAGAGAGAGAGAGAGAGCGAGGGAGAGATAGAGAGAGAGATAGAGAGAGAGATAGAGAGAGAGAGAGAGTGAGAGAGAGATATATAGAGAGCTGATCACATTACATCTCTTCAATTAGTCTCTGTGGTCTCTTGCACACTCTTCTCGGTCTTCTGTCATTTTCGTTGTCCAATTCATTCTCTTCTTCCTTTCCTTTATTGTTGTTGTGGTTGTTGTCAGTGGTTCTTCATCTGTTTTCAACCCTCTGAAATGTGAACTGTTCCTCGTGATGTGGTATCGACCCGCCGCTGCAGTTATCATTGGTCCTTTTACTTCCGTCACTGTCAGCGGGTCTTTCGAGAATGTGCTATCTGATTTCCTCTGTTGCCGTTATCGTACTACCACTGTGTCACCTTCTTTTATTTTCGGTTTTGCAGCATGCCTCCTCTGATCCGCGTAGACCTTCATTTTTGCCTTTGCTTCTCCATCTTTGATCGCTATGTCTCTTCTGTCTGCATCTGGCAGTGCTTCCATTTGTGGCAGCCTAGTCTTGCTTGAGCGCCCTAGGACCAGTTCGGTCGGGCACCGTCCTGTGGAACTATGAGGTCTGTTCCTGTAGTCTCTCAATATTTGACATAGTGCCTGTCCTATTGATATGTGTGTCAAATTTGCTCTTTGAACCGCCTTTTTGATCGTCCCCATGAATCGCTCCGCCATTCCATTTGCTTGTGGCCACAGAAGTGTTATCTTCCTGTGTCTGATTCCAAGGTATTCCATAAATTTTCGGCACTCTTCCCATGAAAATGGTGGGCCATTGTCAGTCTTCAATGTTTGCGGAGAGTCCCATGCAGCAAACACGTCATCCATCACCGGTAGGGTTGCTGTTGCTGATGTTGATGCTACTTGTCTTACTATTGGGAACCGGGAGAATTCATCGATGATGACTAGTAGATAATTTTCGGTCTCTAGCGGTCCATAGAAATCTGCCGCTAATTCGGTCCACACCGCCTTTGGTAGTTCTGACATTTGAAGCGGCTCTGGTTTTGGTGGTGGTCCCATCACCTGGCAGATGTGGCAGCGCGTGACGATCGCTTCAACCATGCCATCTAGCCCCGGGAACCACACTTTTTCTCTCAGCATTTTCTTGGTTGCCACTATTCCTCTGTGTGATTCGTGTGCTAGTTCAATTGTTTGTTTTCTCAGTGCGCGTGGCATTACTATCCTTGTTCCTCTCATCAGGATGCCTTTTTCGGTCTCTGACAGTTCTTCATTTATTTTCTTAAATGCTAACAGTTCATCTTTTGCCACCCCTTCCTCCAGAATGCTATTGTTGTTGATGTGCCTCCACCTTTGTTGTCTGGTTACCTTCTTGATGGGTTGCATGGTGTGGTCTTGTCTTGTCTCTTATTCCAATTCTGACATTGTTATTGAGGCTGGTGTGTTGTGCTTCAAGATGAAATTTAGGTATTCTTCTGCCATTGTCGTTGTTTCTGTTTTGTGTGGCAATGGATGTCTGGACATATAGTCAGCTGGGTTGTGTTCTTTTCCAGGCTTGTGTATTATTTTAAAGTTGTAGTCCATCAACCGTATTCCCCACCTCTCTATTCTTGGTGGTATCTTGGCGTTTGGGTTTCCGTAAATTGTTACTAAAGCTTGATGATCTGTTACAAATGTGATAGTGTTCACATGCCCACACAACTGCCAGACTTTCTTTCTCTGGTTGAGAGTACGCTCTCTCGATGTCTGACAAACTCTTGCTTCCATAGGCTACTACGCATCTTGGCGAGTCTTTCCCTGGTTTGCGTTGCGCCAATATTGCTCCCAATCCTACTGGGTTCGCATCTACCGTTAGTTCTGTACACAGCAGTGGGTCAAAATATGCTAGATGGTCTACGGCCGTTACTGCTTCTCTTATTTCTTCAAATGCTTTGCTGCACTCTTTTGTCCATGCAAAGACTTGTCCCTGTTTCGTCAGCTCCCGCAGTGGTGCGCTTACTGTCGCGAAGCCTTTGATATATCTTGCACAGTAGCTGGCAAGCCCAAGGAATGACCGTACTTCTGCTACATCGCTTGGTGGTTTCGCTTTTTCCAGAGTGTCTACCTTGCTGCGTCCTGGCCTCATTCCTTTTTTTGAAAAGATGTGTCCAAAAAATACAAGCTCATCTCGCCCTAGTTCACACTTGTCTTCATTTAGTGTGAGGCCAGCCTGTTCTAGTTGGGCGCACACTTCTCGCAGCGCCTTGTCGTGTTCTTCGTCTGTCTTGCCAAACACTAGGATATCATTGCTGTAGTTGAGACTATTTTTCACTGGCCTTATTACTTGTCTGATCGTTTCCTGAAATATTTCTGCTGCTGACGATATCCCAAAGCTCAGACGTTTGTATCGGAATAGACCGAGATGTGTCGAGAATGTTGTTATGTATCTCGACTGCGGATCCAGCTTCAGCTGGTGGTATCCCTTACATAAGTCTAACTTCGAGAATCGTCTCGTTCCTGTCAGGCAGCTAATCATGTCGTCGAGGTGTGGTTCAGGGTGTCGTTCTCTTTTGATTGCCATGTTTGGTATCCTCATGTCGACACAGATCCTAATTTTTGATGTGTTTTTCTTTGGCGCGGCCACTATTGGCGACACCCAAGGCGTTGGCCCTTCCGCCAGCTCTATGATGTCTTGTTTCAGTAGTGCTTCTGTTTCTTCCTCTACTTGAGGTTGCAGGTGTATTGGTACCCGCCGGTGATGCTGAGCTACTGGTTTCTTTGTTTCGTCGATATGTAACGTAATTTTTCGCCCTTTTAGCTTCCCCAGTCCTTTCAGTAGCTTTGGATATTCTTTCAGGATGCTTCCCTTTTCTGACATGTTATATGTCATCGCCATCAGGCCCATTGTTTGTGCTGTTACATTGCTCAGTAAGCATGGTGCTGAATGTCTCCTTTCAGCACGTGAATCTCTTCTCTTAGATGTTATGTCTTCTGTGAACTTCCTAAGATTTGTTACTGGTTTCCTTGAACCCCAAGTGAGCACTTCAACTCTTGATGGTTTCAGTGCCGGTTTTATTTCCATCCTTTCGTATTCTGACGCATACATGATGTTGCATGTGGCGCCGCTGTCAAGCACGAACCGTGCCTTATGTGGTCCGACATCTATTGTTACTGATTCCGTCTTTTTGATTGCTTTCTTGTCCACGAAGCGAATGCTTTCTTCCGCCGTGTCTTTCTCGGTGGACATGAGGTACAGTCGCTCCACTTTTTCTTCTTCTTCCTCTTCTCCTGATTCTAGTGATGAGCTCCTGTTTGCTGTTTCGATGTGTCTGACGTGCCTGCTTGTCATCATCCACTGCCTTCCTGGTCTTCCTCTGTCATTTCTGAACTGTATTCCTTGGCACACACTGGCAAAGTGATTGCTCCTGTTACATTTTCTGCAAGTTTGACCAAACGCGGGGCATGCGCCTTTGTGTGGAAATTCTAACCCACATCGGTAGCACTGTGACTCTTGTTGTTTCTTCGTGGTGTGTTCGTGTTGCCCTTTTTTCCAGTTGCTGGCGCGACTGGTATCTGTCATGCGGTGCGTTTGTTCAATCCGCCTTTCCATCTGCTTTGATTGTAGTTTTGCTCTTGCTTCTGCTCTTGCTAGCGACAGGATGTTTTCTAGCGATGTTGGTTCCTTCAATATTCGTGTGTGGAATTCGGTGTCGCGACATCCTTCAATTATCCGCAGGCGAATTGCTTGCTCATTGTCATACTTGTCGAACTCGCAGTGTGTCACTAATTTCCTCAGTCGTGTTGCAAAATCATCCAATGATTCATCATCGTGTTGGAAAGCTATGGTGAAAGTGTACCTTTCAAAGTCTCTGTTTCTTTGAGGGCCAAATTTACTTGTCAGGCACTTGATGAGCTTTTTGTAGTTTGATATCTCACTTGCTGGTAAGGTCACTAGTAGTTCATCCACGTCATCACCCACTAGGTTTAGAAACAGTCCTAGTTTCTTGGCTTCTACTACGTCAGTAGCCTCCATGTATCTCTCAAACCTAGCGATCCACCGCTCCTATCTTATTCCTACTTGTGGTTCTGATAAATTGAATGGTAGTGGTCTGCGATATTGGACGCTTGGTCGTGGTTCTGCGATGTCTGTCTTGATCTCTTTCCTTTTGTTATTTCCTTGTAATGCTCTGTGTGGCACTTGTTTCTTTTGGGGCTCTTTCTGGCCCTTTTTCTTTGTTTCTTTGTTCACTAGAGCCTTTCTTTGCTCTTTATTTTATGATTGGCTGCCTTTGCCACCTTTTTCTTTTCCTTTGGGGCTCTTTCTGGTCCTTTTTCGATCTTTTTCTCTTTTGCCTGACCTCAAAATGGCAGCCGGCGTTTCCTGTGTTCTTATTGGCTCCTTCGCCTGACTTGACCGGATGTGGTGTCCGGTGTCTGTCCCCAGAGTCTGTGTCCCCGTGGGTCCTAGTGCCCAGCTGTCTGGTCACAACACCAGGGAGAGGTCAACTGTTCCCAAAAGGAAAAAGAGACCAAGCACTAGGAAGAGGAGAGTCCATTGGTACCCACATCCCTAGACCAGGCAATAAAAACAGTGGGTGAAGAGAAAGGCTTTGAAGAATCCTTCCAACAAAGCACGGAGAATAACCTATTCGTTCTCAATTCTCTCAGGAAAGGAATGACTGTCTGGAGGAAGAGTAATGCAGGGATGTGAAGGAATCTTCAACCTTGTACAAAAGCCCTGAGTTTCGGGCAGCGGGACCTAGATGAATAATCACAGCCCTGGGATTATATGATGAAATATATTCCGGGAAGAGGGGACATTAAATACATAGACAATTGACTATGTCGGAATTGAATTTGAAAAAGTTATTTGGGCAGTGGGAAAAGGGAATTAGGATACTCAATAAGAGATGTTATTTCCTTTTTTAAACTTCCCCTTGTGTGGGATTATCAGAATGGAAAATCCAGAAGTCAGAACAACTTTCTGTGCTACTTCATCATTAAGAGGCATTCACAGTGTCTGACGCAGATATAATTAAAGATTATTTTCTTAAGCAATGGGCACCACCAAAGCTTGAGGAGAGGAGATGCCCCAATTAGGGTAGTTCTGAGAAACACCAAGAACAAGTCAGGTTGCCTTTATGTGGGTTCAACACAACAAATATCTGAAAATACTAATGTTGGAAAATTTTCAAGGGACCCTTGGCACTCAAGGATTACTGGAAGCTGCTTGTATCAAACAGAGGTCATTTACCGCTGGTGTCCTAGGATGTAATCTTACTGTTGGACCCAAAAACTGAGCACAAAGTACAGCCCTTAAGCACCTGAGTCTCAGGGTAGCAAAGGTGAGCCGTCCACGGCTTAGTCAGGGAAATGGTGTGGGGTTTTAGAGTCTGAACTCAAACTAAATTGAGTCTATATCAGAATATCCCAACTTTGGTTAATTTTTTTTTTTAAAGTAGTTTACTGTAAATCCCACCTGGCATAGTACTGCACATGGACCAAAAGATACAAATTACAATCAATCAATCAATCAATCATTGCATTTATAAAGTGCACTACATACCCTTGAGGGTCTCAAGGCGCTAGGGGGAAACGCTGCTACTGTTCGAAGAGCCAGATCTTGAGGAGTCTCCTGAAGGTTAGGAGGTCTTTGGTCTGCCGCAAGTGGATGGGGAGGGTGTTCCACATCTTGGTGGCGAGGTGAGAGAATGATCTGCCGCTGGCGGTCACTCTTTGGCTGCGGGGGGCGGTGGCTAGGGCGCGGTGTGCGGAGCGGAGCTGGGGGTTTAGAGGCTGAGACGGCTGTTGAGGTACCCTGGTCCGGTGTCGTGAAGTGCCTTGTGTGCGTGGGTGAGGAGCTTGAATGTTATCCTCTTGTTGATGGGGAGCCAGTGCAGGTCTCTCAGGTGGGGTGTGATGTGGCTGCGGCGGGGGATGTCGAGGATCAGGCATGAGGAGGCGTTCTGAATGCGTTGCAGCCGTTTCAGGAGTTTGGCCGGGGCTACGGCGTAGAGTGCGTTGCTGTAGTCCAGTCTACTGCTGACGAGGGTCTGGGTGACCGTCCTTCTAGTTTCGGAGGGGATCCACTTGAAGATCCTGCGGAGCATGTGGTGGGTGTTGAAGCAGGAGGAGGAGACGGCATTGACCTGCTTCGTCATGGAGAGGGTGGAGTCGAGGGTGACCCCTAGGTTGCGTGCGGGGTCGGTGGGTGTAGGGGTGCTCCTAGTGCAGTCAGTCAGCAGGAGTTGTCCCAGGCCGAGGGGGTGGATCCGAGGATGAGGACCTCTGTCTTGTCCGAGTTCAGCTTCAGTCGGGTGTTCCTCATCCAGTCGGCGACGGCCTTCATTCCTTCGTGGAGGTTGGTTTTGGCGGTGTGGGGGTCTTTGGTTAAGGAGAGGATCAGCTGGGTGTTGTTGGCGTAGGAGATGATGTTGAGGTCATGCCATCGTGCGACGAGGGCGAGCGGTGCCATGTAGACGTTGAACAACGTTGGGCTGAGGGATGAGCCTTGGGGTAAGCCGCACCTGATCTCGGTGGCTTTGGAGCGGAAGGGTGGGAGGCGGACGCTCTGAGTTCTGCCATAGAGGAAAGAGGTGGTCAAGTCCAGGGCCTTCTCTTGGATCCCAGCGTTGTGGAAGTGTGGCCTTAGTGTGCGGTGGCAGACCGCGTCAAAGGCGGCTGACAGGTCCAGGAGGATGAGGGCCGTGGTTTCTCCGTTGTCAAGCAGGGTCCTGATGTCGTCGGTGGCGGCAATGAGTGCGGTTTCGGTGCTGTGGTTGCTGCGGAACGGGTCCAGTATGTTGTTCTCTTCGAGGAAGCTGGTCAGTTGTTTGTTGACAGCCTTTTCGATGACCTACGCCAGGAACGGGAGCAAGGAGATGGGTCGGAAGTTCTTGAGGTTCTTGGAGTCCGCCGTGGGTTTCTTGAGTAAGGCGTTGATCTCTGCGTGCTTCCAGCCCTCCGTGAAGGTTACTGTCTCGAAGGAGATGTTGATGGTTTTCCGGAGGTGGGGTGCGATGGTGCTGCTGGCTTTGTTGAAGATGTGGTGTGGGCAGGGGTTTTCCGGAGATCCGGAGTGGATGGAGTTCATGATCTTGACAGTGTTGTCGTCGTTGAAGTTGGTTCAGAAGAGCAGGTGGTTGGTGCGGGTGGTGGTCGTGGGAGCGGGAGTCTCTGCGATTGCCTTGGTGGTGACAGCATTGAAGTTGTCGTGGATGTCTGCGATGGAAGAAGGTGGCCAGTGAGTCACACAGGTCTTGTGACGGTAGGATGTCGTTGGTGTTGGAGCTGGGTTTGGAGAGTTCCTTCACGATGCGGATGAGCTCTTTGCTGTTGTGTGCGTTGTTGTCTAGGCGGTCTTTGAGGGATGTCCTTTTGGCGGCTCTGATGAGGTGGTGGTGTCTGCGGGTGGCGTTCTTGAAAGCTGTGTGGCTTTCCGGTTTTCATTCGCGGATTCTGTTTGTTTCGAGTTTTCGGCAGGTTTGGCAGGGGTCCCTATTATCCTTTAACTGCTTAACCTTGAGCGTTGCCTAACCTTCACCAATGGGAAAAGCTTGCAAGGTGCTCTAGAACCACAGTTTCTGAAAGTCTATCTGGATTTATGGAGTCTTATGAAACTGTGTCACTGTTGAGCAGACTGGTTGCAATAAAGCCAGCTCTCCTTTCTCAAGAAGGATTCAGGTATAGCTTCTCAACTCCTCCTCCTGCATACACCCTTGTAGAGCATAGTAACTTACGTGATATCCAACTGAATCCGGCACAGGCTGCAACTGTCTGTCGCTGCCTCCTTTGTGGGTTCACACTGCTTTCCTTGTCTTACAGAATATCACCTATAAGAACAGACATAATTACTTGCCTGACATGTCAGTTTTGTTTAAGTGAGAGTCCTGTCTCCAGGTGGGGACAGACAAAACCGGAAATGAGGGGGCCTAATAGACAATGGGCCAGAGACAAAATGTAATATAAAAAAGGTCCTTTAACAATCGACAGGAATGCTTTTCTTTGGGAGAAACAGACGAGTTCCTTGTCTACTGAATAAGGTTTCACATCATAAACCTAGGACTGTGACAAGTTACAAAACAAAGTGGTAACCCCAGACACATCACTAGGACCTGGGTAAAGTTTGGTACAAGGAATAAATGGCTCTAGTGGACACAAACTTGAAATAAAATATAAAAATCAACAACACCTGTTAAATCAATTACAAACAATATTATGCATGTTGAACATAATTGGTTAGCCTTGGATAAATAAGGCTGGATTGACGTTCTATGATTTGGATGGATATATTGTTCACTGCCCTCCCACTCTCACTTATCTTCACACTTGCACATTGCTGCACTTATTCCTTCCTCCTCTCTGGGGCACCTCTTCACAACTGCATTTAACAAATGTGATGTTTTTGAACATGAGAACACATGCTCAACATGAATAAATATGTTCAACATGCATAATATCATTTGTAATTGATTTAACTGGTGTTGTTGATATGTATATTTTATTTCAAGTTTGTGTCCACTAGGGCTATTTTTTCCTTGTATAGGACTGTGACGAGTCAGATGAATGAGGAAGAAATCCTGACAATCCACTCGACAAATGCGAAGAGGAGAGAACATGAATTGTTGAATTACATATGCTCCTAGTAAGTGGTGGCTCTAGTTTCACTAAAGCATAGTGTTAATTCACCTAGCACCGGAATGCTAAATGTTACACTTTTCTTCTGCCACATGGCTTACTAAGCAAGGGATTTCATTGCTTTGTCACGAAGTGAACTGAAGAGTTGCGCAATTTCACTTCCCCTCTACTTCTGATACACCACCCATTAACTATAAGCGAGTTCCTCACAGACTAAATTCCAGTACAATGTTCTTCCTATGTTATGAAGCACCCACAAAATAAATTAGAATTGATTCCAAGGAAGATGTGACTTTCCTTACAAGTTCAGACACATTGACAAGCTAAATTCCAGTAAACTGGCGGACTTGGAGTCACACGCCTGTCATGTCCTCCAGGAAAGGACATTGTTATATAACTAGGTCAGCAGTCTACCTGGTTCAGATAGAAGTGAGATGCCAGGAACTTCCTGGGTAGATACAGGAAGTACTAGTTTTCCCTCTCATTACATTGAGGGAAGCAGAGAGAAGATGATGTGTGGAGAGTAGCTCCACATCAGTAGGACATGTATAAAAGCTGAGAAATTAATAAAGATGAGTTAATAGCCTTATGCCAGGAGCTGTCTTTTCTGCAGTGTGTTATGCTTGCCAGTGCTGTGAAGAGAAACCAATCCAGAACAGGACAACTGGGCACGAGGGTGGGATCGAAGATCACGCCTGCAGATAAAGGAGGCAAGTAACATAAGAAAGTACCAGTGCTGAAGAAGCACAAATGACTTGCAGCTAGCATGCAGCATTAAAGAAAAGCAGGAATTCTCTGAGCTACAAGCCATGCATGCTGCAGCTGAGTGGCAGCCATTTTGAAGTCAGGCAAGTTGAGGGACAGTCTATTGAAGTCTATGGGTAGGCCATCTTGAAGTCAGGCGCCCTGAGGCAAACCCACGAAAATCAATGAGGCGGCCATATTGGAATCAGGCAATCCAAACCTAACTCACTGAAGCCTACTGAGATAGCCATACTAAGGGCAGACACCAAGCCAGGTTGGCTTTTGAAAGGAATACACATAGCTGGGGGGCATCAAAGCTGGAACAGCTCTACAAGGAAAATGTGAAGCTGCAAGAAAGTATACGGCGGTCACCTTTGAGTGAGCTTTCCCAAAATCAAAAGAAAAACAACTATACGCAATATCTCTACCGAAGAGGGCCAACAAATAATACATAAAGTAGGGTGTGCAGTCCTGTGTCATTATCATACTAGCACATTCCACCATCATGTTGGTGGAAAAAGAAACACAGAACTCTAACCCCTGCATTGAAGTGCCACCCCCAGTGACACAGACCAGCACCCAGAGTTTGTGTCCCAAATGGAACTGGTGGCTGAAGTCACTGGAAGAATTTCTTGCAACAGCCGATGCGTGAGGAGATGAAAAACATCTGCTACTACTACTTCAGCTGGTGGGGCATGAAGGCCGATGCCTAGTAAGAACATTTTCAACAAAGAATACAGAGACATATGAACAACTCAAAGAGACACTACGTGCCCATTTCAACACAGAGAAAGACGTGGACCAAGAATGCCGCATCTTCAACGCAGCACGGCAGGAACCAGGTGAATCATTAACAAATTTAATTACAAGGTTACAAAGTCTGGTACAATACTGCGATTTCAACTCATTCCCAAATGAGGAAGCAATTCGACTCAGGGTAACTGAGGGTTGTTCAATACCAGACACGAAGCATAAGATCCTTCAAAAGCAGCTCTCACTAAAGGAAATCGTCAGGAGGGACGAAGCTGGAGAGCGGGCCAAAGCAAGAGAATTACACCTCATTACAAGAAAGGAAGACAAGAGAAATGAGATGTTTCTCATGCCAGAGACAAGCTATCACAACAGACAAAGTGACATGAAATACTCAGATTCAACAATACAATCGGCTGTGGAGGATAGCAAACAAAAGACCGGGACAATCTGGGATTGTGACAGCCAAACTGAAATAACTTCAAGGAGTCATTCATCAAACTTTTCAGATCATTCTGGAGAAGCATCAAGCAGTGGGACGGATCACACAAATGGAACAGACGACAGCATGCCCAACAAGCGAGAAGAAAAAACAAAGTACAGAATATTGAGCAATTTACACCGACTCTGGAAATCGGTATACAAACACACCCAAGCCACCCACTGTTCATTGACCTTCTTAGACTTTTCTGAAGAAGCATCAAGCAGTGGGACATATCACACACATGGAACAGACGGCAGTGCGCCCAACAAGTGAGAAGAAGAAACAAACTCCAATTCACTCAGACTCCAGAAACTGGTATACAAACGCACTCAAGACACCCACAACAATAAGAATAAGGAGAAAAATTAGAGAAGACAGTTAATACCACATGGGAGGACCAGAGACAAAATGCATTGGGGCCATACAAAAGAAATAAACACTCAGCTATCAAATTATCCCCCGTTGCAAGAACACATAAGACACTTTGAGATGTACCCAAAGAAACGTCCCAAAGATAACTCCGACTTAAGGAGCAGTTCATCACAGTCCATCAGCTCAAATGATTTATCAGCCAGACCACACTCAAAAGAACTTCCTCAAAGGAAATCAGCTTAAAATTCATCTGATGTAGAAAGCATGTCAGCCCAATCACTCAGGTCAACCGAATAATCTGGCACGTCAAGATCGAGAAAACGCCCATGCTGTCAATCACCCAAATGCACTGTGGAATCAGAGAACATTCTCCCCGTTCAGAGCAAAACATCACATGATGATGACTCAGAACAATCACATACCCCACAACGCAACATGTCATGTCAGTTATATTCACATCAAGACATGAATATTATACCTTCACCTCTGGTTAGGACAGCTCAACTGACTCAAAGAGCTTGCAGAATAAGAACGAACGTATGGGACATTACCCAGAAATGTTCAGAAAATGGTGTCTCATCACTCTGTAAGGAAGGCAGAAACGTGTTGACAGAGACATGTCATTCTCAAAGGGGAATGAGAAAGGAACATGCAGATGCCTGGATGGTCAAAGACCTGAACATTCCCAAACGCAACTGGGAGTGGGTGAGGCAAACAAAACAAGTAAATGGGTCCCAGACCCTACACGTGTTCTCGTGAAGCATCGAAACAAACACCTTTCTCAGCAGAAACCCCACTCAACATCCGCAGAGCTAACAAACCAATCAAGGAGCCCAAAAGATGCTCACCTCACCTCACCTATGAACACTCCCCGCAACAGACATTACCCGCAACATCTGCAGAACCACTCTCAACATTTGCAGAACAAAGCAACAGAATAGAGAGCCCAAAGGATTCACTGAAGAGACTGACTGAATTTCTTTGTAATTGGGGAGGGGGGGGGGGGGGAGGTGTCATGTCTTTTAAGAAAGGACATTGTTATTCAAGTAGTCCAACAGAGCTAACAAACCAATCAAGGAGCCCAAAGGATGCTTACCTCATTAACGAACACTCCCAGTAACAGACATCACTCTCAATATCCGCAGAACCACTCTTAACGTTTGTGAAGCAAAGAAACCAACTACAGAGACCAAAGGATGCAATGCAGAGGTTGCCGGAATTTCTTTGTAAGTGTGGGGGAGAGGTCATGTCTTCCAGGAAAGAACATTGTTATATAAGTGGGTCAGCGGTCTAGCTGGTCCAGACAGAAGTGAGATGCCAGTAACTTCCTGGATGGAGACAGGAAGTACTAGTTTTCCCTCTCACTACATTGAGGGAGGCAGAGAGAAGAGGACGTGTGGAGAGCAGCTCTACATCAGTAGGCCATGTATAAAAACAGATAAATTAATAAAGATGAGTTAATAGCCTTATGCCAGGTGCTGTCTTTTCTGCAGTGTGTTATGCTTGCCCATGCTGTGAAGAGAAACCAATCCAGAACAGGATAGCGCCTTCCCCAGCATTTCAGACTATTCAGACCATTCATAAGTACATTTCCCTCCAAGGTGATCGTCACTTCTCCTTTGTCACCCCTAACACCAACCAAAGCTGGATTCTGTACTTATTCTGAAGAAGCGTTTATTTGACAACGACTCTAGGGTGCTTCTGAGCGCTCAATGCCAGAACAGTGAAAAGGAGTCAATGAAAATGTTGTAAAAGTAATCTGCTGGATTATTATAATAGGGAGACTATCTGGGTGTAGTAGAGAGAGTGTGTGAGTGTGTGTGTGTCTGTGTGTGAGTGTAAAGAGCTTAGCAAGGACCTTTTTTAATGTAATTGACTATAACCATGTGCAGTGAGATGTCCTTACTGCACCCCTCTATTGAGGTTTTACTAATCAATGAACCATCGTATCATCTCTAGTGCACATTCCCAGGAAAAGATTTAACCAAGACAACTGCCTACACTCGAAGCACAAACACATGACACACCATCAAAGCACCATTAAACGTCCAAAACTCTGCACAAAACAGAACACTTTCACATACAAATACCCTAGTAAAGAAAACCTACAAACAATGTCATGCACCTTTCCACATCCTTGCTTTTGTTGAACAGAGCTTTTAAAAAACACAACAAAAAACCAGAAGAGTGTAGAAATTTTGACAGGGCAAAATGACACACTTAAGAAAGAACTTAAGAATTCTTAGCCACACGCAAATACAAACCTTTCAAAGATGTTATACATGGCGGTTTACCTCTCGCTGTGCACTCCTTAAAATACAAGCCTCATATATAGTAGAAGGTACCAGTATGCCTCACAAGTAACTAGCACATGCCAGCAGTCATATAAACTTACTCTTATGCATATATATGATCAGACTCTCCATATTCAAATAAATTAATTTCTTTGCATAAATCTCAAAAATGAAATACATTAATAGCGAACAGGACCAAACTAATCGGAGGAGATGCAGAAAGTCTACAGTGCCAAAGACCAGATTACCTCCTCTTCATAAACTCCTAGTGTTAAGTATCAGCAGGCCAGAGCCACACCAGCTGGTGAATCCCTGTGCTCACACTGGAGGAGTGACGATGAACACTCACCTTTTAAAGTGTGGATTCTAAACCAGTGACACCCCATCTGAGGGTGCTTCCACTGGCAATGGTCAGCGGTCCCTTGAATCGCATCAAAAAGAGGACCATCTTCAAGATGAGATTCAATGAACTTTGTACTGAGACTGCAGATGCAAATGGGGAATGTCCCAGCTATGACATGGCACTAGGGATAGTTCTGGCTGTCTGTGCAGGACTCAGTTTCTCCAGGATCAGCTATCCTACAAGATGCGTAATGTGGAGTAGCACCTACTTATTGACTGGATGCTCTGACAAAATTCCTCCAAAGCAACTGGGCGCCATACTATGATGTACATACATATGCAGGAACTCCATGACTAAGAAATCAGGAAATGTGAGAATGCTGATGCTTTTACCCTCACCCAGTTATATTAAGGGGGCGGGGTTTTACCCAATCAATCCGCATGGGACCTGGGTGCTATACGGTGTAGTAAAGAAGGGTCCCAGTGGAAATCAGTACATTTTGATTAAATTTATTACAGAGCAGTAAAAATAGAAATAGATACCAAACAATGTCACTTAATCACAGTGAATGAACCATATTATTTGGTAAATGAAAGTGCTCCAGAAAGGAAAGGGGGTGGGATAGCGTGATGCTGTGAGGGAAGAGGAAAGTGAGGAAATAAAGTTGGTGACAACTTTTGTATTGCGAAATTAATTCAAATTACAATACAGATTACATGGCTTCAGATCTCTGAGCCGAAGAACAAGGGATCGTAACATATCCCAAAAAAGTCAGTTTCTGTTGACACAGGAATATTCAAATAAATGCGGGAATGTCAACTGAACAAAGGATGAAGGTAGCCGTCGACGTTTCGACCCCACGCTACATGTGTAGGCGTAACTAGTGCCTTACATCGGGGTCTTCATCAGGACAGGGTAAACAACAGGGGAGCACTACAATATCTAGAAATATAAAATAATAGGGTATAAATTTGAGGGCCGACATTCAATGTAAAGTTACCGTAGTGAGCGGTAAACACATAACTAATAGTATTACCATGGTTGCATTCGGACAAACATTGTGAAGCAAATCATTGAATTGTTACAATATCTTGTAAGAACGAAATAAATCTAACGAATTATACAATTGATAACATATCTCATAATCCGTATGACCAATAAATGGTAACCATTTAAAAACCGTATAGGTAAACATACACAAACACTGACATCCTGACATGGCCATGAGAACCAACAGTCCAAATAGGAGTATTTTATGTGGCTTAACCTATGTACGATGTATGATTTAAAAACATCATTTGGTAAGCTAGATTAGCATGCAATGATTAGAGCAATCTAAATGAGCTGTAGCAACAGACTAGAGGGCTCAAGTCGCCAAATGAAGGTGAAAACGTACCTGCTCGAGTCGAGCAAGTCGCATAGCTTTGTTCGCATCGATTCCACACGTGATATCTGTGGGTGAAGGGACTATTAATACGGAACGGACTATGAGTACATAAGTAAATGACATCCAGTGGGGAAAGAGGCTTACCTTAAAAGCCTGTGATAGTAGGGAAAGTCCTATGTAGTTAACGGACAATGGCGGCGCGTCCCAGCGGATCGCATCAAGTCAGCCGCATCTGTAATGGAGTACAAGGGTAAGGAACTGATGGGGAACTAAGTCCTCCTCGGTAGCGTTGGGAGACTAAAACGAGGGCATAATCTCACCTTTTTAATAAATTTGCACGGAGCTCTGCATCGTAGCCTTCCTGCGGTTGCAGACTGCAAGCTAATGGGCGGGGCCAATTGGTGGGTTATAACCAGAGAAAACGGACGTGGAGTCACGAGCGTTGCTCCAGGCAACCTGATGCTTAAAGGGCTAACTTATGCAAGGGTCATAAAGACAAAAGAGGGACACCCGGATTATTGCTGGTAGCCAACTCAAGGGTATTTGTTGCAATGTGAGCATATATATGTCCAAAGTGCCATTCTGAGTTCACAGTCACATAAGTGGCCTGACGGCCTCAATATTGGACTGATCATAGTATATTACGTACAAGCTCGTGCAAAATGCCGTATGATGAACTGGTGTCATCAAACTCCGTGTTCTTCCTAGACATTACATCTGAATTGTGATATTCTAGAGACATCGTGTCTTCGTGTGTCTTTTCTGACTCATAAAAATAAACACTGTATAATAGATGTACATATCGATATTAGTGTACATTTCTTGTTAATAAAAGGATGCACCTCTCAAGCATGAGGGTGAAGATCTCTTTTTGTATATAAAAACACTGTAGTACATTATCTAAAGTATCAGATGTAAATAATTATCCAGTATTGGTCAGTAGAGGAAGACGATACATATATCACTCTAAAAACAAATACAACATTAAGACAAGTGCATCTTAAAGTGCTCAGGACCTCTCACACAGGAGGGTCAAAAGCTAACATTTACGGCATTCTCCTGGAGTACCATTCAAGGGAAGGTCGCTGTCGAGAGTTAGCGACCGAAACTAGCTAGCTGGGCATGGCTGCTCTCGGATTCATTCAGGCCATTTCGGATAGTGTCCAAAATGGTCATCCATTTGGATTCTCTTAGAGTCAACACTCGTGCGATGTTCCCTCCCCTGGGTCCCAGGTTGATCTTTTCTAATACCAGCCACCGTAAGGTCTCTGGAGTGTGGCCTTTCAGAGTGCAATGATCTACTAGGGGGGCACCCTGAACTCTACATCTGATTCTGCTGCCGTGTTGTAAAATGCGGGCTTTGACCTTTTGCTGGGTCTGACCTACATATGCTAAATCACACGGACACTTGATCCAGTAAATCACATTAGAAGAATTACAGTTAGTATGTGATTTCAGTGCGTAAGTTTTGCCTCTGTACGTCAGATCTTTGGTTTGGATTGTGGTTGCGCACGCCGTGCATGATCCACATCTGGAGTGTCCCACAACCGGTGGAAGTTGCCATAGTGTTTGGATGGTAGGATTCAGAGGTGTTGGAAGAAATGATTGTACAACCTGGTCCCTGATATTACGTGCTCTTTTAAAAGAGTGTAGTGGTGGTGATTGTTGTCCAATATCATCTGCTACCAACCGCCAGTGTTTATTGATAATTTTCTTAATGTCATTACTGCGGGTAGAAAATGTGGTGACACAGATGACACGTTCATTGGCTGACTTTGCCTTGCTTTCACCATTCAATAGATGCTCCCGGGGGCTATACCAGGCTCTTTTTCGTGCCCGTTTCACTAGGCGTGTTGGATAGCCCCGTGCTGTTAATCGATCTGTCAGGTTTTGTGATTCCACCATATAGTTCTCTTTTGAGGAGCAATTTCGTCGAATTCTGAAGAACTGTCCCACAGGGAGATTATCCCGTAGTCCCCTGGGGTGGTGGCTGTTATACTCAAGTAATGAGTTCCGCTCAATAGGTTTGCGAAACAAGGTTGTTTCAAGGAGTTTGGTCTCAGGGTTGACAAAGATAGTTATGTCCAAAAACGCGATCTTCGCCTGGTTTGCCTCAAGGGTGAATTGTATGTCCATGCTCTGTGCGTTAAGCCATGTATGGAATGACATTAGATCTTCTTTGGTGCCATTCCATAGACAGAGCACATCATCTATAGCACAAACAGTGCCACTTTCACATACCCTTGATATTTTAGAAGTAGGGCATCTTTTAGATGCTACTATCACAAAAACTATATTTTGTCCGAACCTTATCAGAACGGGAACTGATTTAAGGACCTCAGAAGTCTGACTTGAGTTTTGTCCAGTTTCCCACTCTGTAAGGGGTGAAGGACATAAAGCAGTGTTGGATGGACCAAGCGCACATGAAAGAGTTAACTAAAATGCTAATGTTTGAAAAGCACACATGTTATCCAGGGGTGCTTTCCACCTCCTTCTAGTAAAAAAAAAAAAGACATAGAGACTGCTGTGAGACTAAATATGCCTAGTCACATAGTTTACTTGAGCAAATTCATTGGTCATGAAACCTCAAGTATGCTACCTGGTTCACCTACCATCAGACGGGCATACGGTGCAGAGCACATGGTGTTTTATGAATGTCACTGGAGTTTTTCGCAAGAGGGGAAACAACACATACTGCATGCTATAGAACCCCTTTAAATGCTCTAGTAGTCCAGAAAAATATATAAAATACCTCAGGACCTCCCTCATACAAAAAGAATAAAGATTAATGCACCCTCACAATGCCCACACCAGCTGCTAGATCCAACATAGCCTTCAATAGGTATAATGTCACTGCCTCCTCAAATCAGCTCTCTACAATGCAGGCTACTTCAATAGTACTCATCCTCACCACAACATACGTCTGACTAACTGTTGCCATTTGAGAGGATTCTGGTCATGCATAACTATGAGGTTTGCATAAATAAGGTTTGTGCAAGTATCTGCAGTACCAAACCCTCTGTAAAAGCATTGCCTCGGGTTTCACAGATTTATAGTCCCTCATCCGGAGCTTCTAGCTCATGCAATATGGTTTCTTACCTTGCATTTACCCACTGAAATGAACACTAATGGTATACTTAGCTCCATATCCCTCATCTGTCCCAAGCAGTTGTGTCCATTTTCCCTTCCAGATCTGTACACAGCAATAAGGTTGCTAAGTGATGTGATATCCATAAGTTATGTGTGAGTAAGGGTGGTGCCTGACATGTGTAGATGGGCACCCAAATGATAAGTGACCAGAGGAAGTTCTTGGTGGGTCTGCATGTTGCAACATCACTGCAAAGAGGGGGTATCTCATGTTTGTAATAATTTCTTTCAGTGTATTCGTCTTATTGTTCTTTCATACTTGCTCTTTCGCTTTGGCCCATCAAAGCCATCTAAAATAAAATGTCTGATATTAGACCTGTCAACCTTAGGGTGGTTTTCCCCTCAACTGTTTGCCTTCCTCCTCCCATTTTGCAGACCTCCTTTTCGCTGGCCTCGGGACTCTGTGCACTTTACCCCCGCTAACCAGTGCTAAAGTGCATGTGCTCACTCATTAAAACATGGTAACATTGGCTTATACCCAATTGGCATATTTGATGTACTTATAAGTCCCTAGTAAAGTAGTACTACGTGTACCCAGGGGCTGTAAATGAAATGCCACAAGTGGGCCTGCAAATGCTAAAGGAACAAATGATGGACAGAATGCTGAACAATGAAAACATTCACTCCCCGTCAAAAAGATCTGGGCTTAATCCATCATTCTTTTGCTCACCATGTCACCCCAGTTTGGACCCAGCCATATGCAAATCAGTCTTGACCCTGTTATTTATGGGAACAGTCCAGCCTGGACTGCCAAGCCAGGTTCTTCCTGGACCGGAAACAAGCATCCTGGGACCGGTTTTTGGGCATCACCACTCATCAGCCAGGCTAGCTTGAATCCTGTGGCACAGCGAGCATGGGACCCACATCAGGGCATACCCTCCCCACTTAAGGTGACAACTGCAAAAAGAACAAATGATGGACAGAATGCTGAGCAATGCAAACATTCATCCCAGTCACAAAGATGAGTTTAATCCATAGTTCTTTTGCCCACGACACCACCCCAGTTTGGACCCAGCCACATGCAAATCAGTCTTGACCCTGTTCCACATGGGAACAGTCCAGCCCGAACTGCCAAGCCAGGACCTCCCTGGACCGGAAACAAGCATCCTGGGGTGGAAATGTACCTTTTTTAGGGGTGCACTCGTGCAGGGTCACCCTTTTGTCCACGGGTTCAAAGATCAACAAAATAGAGATCAGCACTGGAGTTGGAAATAAATAACAAGTTTATTAATCACTCATGAGTGGGACCACGTCCACACAACACTCTCTCAAGTTCTGCAAGGAGGCAGTATACTGAAGTCACAGAACACAGGTCTTTTATACAGGTTTTCTGCAGTGTGAGCATGTGAACAGAAATAGGGAGAACAGGTTTTAGAAATAGTTTTCAGCAAACAAGAGCAGATGAATAACTACATAGTCAGCAAAGTGGGAGGGGGAGCAGGAGTGCTTATGGCAGCAGTAAATGGTTGACAGTTAACATCTGACACCAGGTGCTCTGGCTGCTACAAACCCTCAGCACGTACGTTGCTTTTAGCTGAGTCAGGAAGTCAACAAAAATAGATAACACAAGCAGAGTGAAAAGACGAGGAGCAGAGGACGGGAGAATTATGAAGGAAACTAAATGGACACCACAGCCAAAATGGCTGTCGCTTATACCAAGTAAAATATTACACGTTTTCCACACTGGGACCGGTTTCCAGGCTGTAAATTAAATGCCTCAAATGAGTCTGCAACACTGACTGTGCCACCCACTTAAGCGGCCCTTTAAATATTCCACTGCAGCCTGTGTGTACAGTCTTGAACTGCCATTTCGATCCGGAAAATTAAACTTTTATGGTAATTTAAGACGGTTAGTCTGGAATGGACCGTGTGAACAGCTAAGAACAAATACACTTGCTATACCAAATTTCTAACAAATGCTTGCGCAATTTCATGCAACATATAACAAAAAACAATGGTCTCACATTGATATCACCATAACTTTACCATCTGTTTTCGATAAGACAAAAATTAACACATCATTCAATATATACAATTACAATTATCATTGCTTCATGATAATCAATATGGTAACAATACAGAATTTTAAACACAAACAGATAAGACCATCCAGTCCAGTGACACCCCAAAGAACTGCAAAGATGGAAATAAAGGAACGTACACCCAGTGCATGAGAAAGCATCTGAACTTGTGACTGAAAGTGCAAAAAATTGCAATGACGACAGTAAGCTCGCAAAAGGTATCAAAACAAGCCGAACAAGTACCGTTTACTGCAAAGCGTGACCTTAGGAAAAACATGCAGGTGCTCAAATGGGAGGAAGAGGGCAATAATAATGCGTGGCGCTTACTGAATTTGACAAGCGAAAGCCGCAGCACATAGAAAAGAAAACTTGCTACAGGTTCCTAAAACAAAGGATTTAAGCATTGGAAAACGGTACCGTAATAACGTGTGCCCAGTTAAAAAGTCGAGAGGAAGTGCTAGTAACTTTTATAGGAAGACGTATTCAGGAAATGCAATTAGAAAACAAGTCACCTATAACGAAACAAAAAAATACACTCAGCAGCAGTGTATGCCGCAATACTCTTGAACACTACTCACCATCGGCAACAGGACGAATCCTAAGCGGGCCACTGACCTGGATGTGCTCAAACGTTCATCAAACGGTCCTCTCGTAACTGCTGAGCTGCCAAGCTGGTACGGGCGCCTACACACACGGGGTCCACTTAAAAAAAGCATGGAGTGGATAACGTGACACGGCATCAAGTCGCGGTGAGAGGAGAACTATGGCGGCCATATTGGAAAGGTGCAGTAATACTAGAAAACTATGAACGCCTGAGTGAAAGATTTAATGTGCACAAAAGGGCAACACATGTGAGCAAGAGAAATTCACAATAGAAACAAACTGGACTAAAACCTGGTGAAAAATGTAAAGAGATACAATGCTACGGCAGCCAAGATAAACAACAGCTGACGCCTGCAAGTACACAGCCTGGGCCATCAAAGTGGATTGAAATGCGGGAAAAACACATAGTGAAAATGCATGAATGCATGTAAACTGATGCGTGACAATCTGGGTATGATAGATAAATGATGCAGCATGGAGCTGAGAACAACCACGCAATTCCACAAATGGATAAAGGGGGACTGGTGCCACTTCAACGAACAGATGCATGACGCAAAGAAAGAAACTTAGTTGTGCACAAGAGAGAAGCTCCTCACCAATACACAGGAGGTGACTGGAAAACATACTCAGCAAATGACAATGGATAAATGCAAAGATACAATGCAATGTGAAGCAACAAATGCACGACTTGCTCTTGCTCACATGTGTCGACCTTTTGTGCACATTAAGTCTTTCACTCAGGCGCTCGTAGTTTTCTTGTACTACTGCACCATTCCAATATGGCTGCTGTAGTTCTCCTCTCACCGCGACTTGATGCTGTGTCACGTGATCCACTCCATGCTTTTTTGAAAAGAACTCGTTTGTGTACACGCCGGTAGCAGTTTGGCAGCTCAGCAGTTATGAGAGGAACGTTTGCGCACATCCAGGTCAGCACCCCACTTAGGATTTGTCTTGTTGCAGATGGTGTGTAGTATTCTAGAGTATTGCGGCATACACTGTTGCCGAGTGTATTTTTTTGTTACGTTATAGGTGGCCCGTTTTCCTATTGCATTTCCTGAATACGTCTTCATATAAAAGGTACTAGCACTTCGGCTGAACTGTTTTTAACTGGACACACGTTATTACGGTACCGTTTTCTAATGCTTAAATCCTTTGTTTTAGGAACCCGTGGCAAGTTGTCATTTCTCTGTGCTGACGCTTTCGCTTGTCAATTTCAGTAAGCGCCATGCATTATTATTGCCCGCCAGCTCCCATTTGAGCTCCTGCATGTTTTTCCAAAGGTCACGCTTTGCAGTAAACGGTACTTGTTCTTGACCTCTTCACTCTTCGGGGTGTCCAAACGTGTTTTGATATCCTTTTGCGAGCTTACTGTCATCATTGCAATTTTTTGCACTTTCAGTCACAAGTTGAGATGCTTTCTCATGCACTGGGTGTACATTCCTTTATTTCCATCTTTGCAGATCTTTGGGGTGTCACTGTACAGGATGGCCTTATCTGTTTGTGTTTAAAATTCTGTATTGTTACCATATAATCTTTACATATGTTCATTTGTTACTTTCAGTGGCCCCTGAGGAAGTGACACGAGGTCCCGAAATGCATTGGGCCAAAGGTCATCAATTGCCACTCTCTTCTTTCACATCGTCATAATGTTGTTTGTGAAACGCTGTTCATGCATTGATTATCGTGAAGCAATGATAATTGTAATTGTATATATTGAATGATGTCTTCATTTTTGTCTTATTGAAAACAAATGGTAAAGTTATGGTGACAATAATGTGAGACCATTGTTTTTTATCATATGTTGCTTGAAATTGCGCAAGCATTTGTTAGAAATTTGGTATAGCAAGTGGATTTGTTCTTAGTTGTGCACACAGTCCATTCCAGACTTACCGTCTTGAATTACCATACACGTTCATGTCACATGAGGGACCGGCAGCCCTTTGATACCGTGTAGCACACGCTTTAGTTTGATTCATCATTGTTCGTAAAGTAATCTCTTCATTTTAAGATAATTGATTTGTACCCATTGGTGTGCAAGCGACAACCTTCTATTTTGTAAATTAAACCTTTTGCCAGGCTCAAACCTTCTTTTTAATACATGTGTCACTCTTAGTGTTGGTCCAGGAAAGCTCAGAGGGTAGGATATTTAAAAAGCTGGACATGCACCTTTAAGTTTTACATGACCTGGTACAGTAAAACCCTTGAATTAATTTTTCACTACTGCAAGGCCTACCTCTTCCATTGAATAATATTGGGATTACCTTATTACATTTGAAAACTGTCATTTCCAAATGGGAGCAGGTACCCAGATCATGCTTGGTATCTTTGGAATTAGAATCACAAATTCCATCTCATGGTAAAGTCGGAATTTGAATTACAATTTTTCAAATGCCACATTTAGAAAGCTACATACTCAAAATAGGGGCAACGTCTCGCCCCAAACCAAACACATAGCTAAATTTTGCCTTTGTGGCGGTCATATAATGATTCCACATTTATCCATGTAATCCTGTTAATCCAAACATATATATTACTAGTTTCAATTTTTTCCAATGAACATCCACAAGTGGAATGGAATGCCAATTTTCAATTTTAGAAATCTGGCATTTTCCTGCCTTAGCAACTTGTTGCCTGCAGCCTGTCTCTGGGTCACGTGATTGGGTGTAGCCAAAAGTTGGATTTATTGTATTCCTCCCATACAGCCACACACAATAGAGAGTTTAGGGGTGCCTGGAGTCTGCCATCACTGGAAGGGTGGGAGGGCGCAGCAGGGCACAGCCCTATTAACACTTGAATAGGCTGGGCCCTACATACCCCCTTTAGTTAGTCTGGAGCTAAGCCAGGGAAGGCAGCAAGCCTGTGGGTGGCCTTTAGAGGGAAACCTCTAGGAGCGTTTTCCACTTTAAAGAAAGAACCAGGTATAAATATTAGACCTCAGACACAAACTCTAAGTACACTGCTGGATCTCTGGATACTCTTCCAGAAAGAAGGACTCCAGTATTGCTGAAAGGACTGTTGCTTTGCTGGACTGCTGCCCTGCTGCCCTCTTGCAGGAGTCTGAGGGATTGGACCTGCATCTGATCCCAGGACTCCCACAGTGACCACAAGGGCTAGTCTGCTGGCCTCTTGTTCAGAGTCACAGGAATATAACAGGCACACAACCACCTGAGTCAGCACCCAGATCCAGCTGGAGTAAGCCCCTGACCCCCAAGTGGGGCCCCTCAGGTTCTGGACCCTTGGTGTGGCCTCGCAGAGGCTGAACTGAAGTGTTTGGGTTCTTTGTCACCATGAAAGGGCGTGCTAGAGCCAAAACCTTGCTACTTGCACAGCCCACCAACCCAACTCTTCACTCTACAGCATTGACCGCTTGCAGAGAGTAACTCTGCGAAGCTCCGGTCAATGTACACTTTTTTTCTAAACTGGTTTGGGATCCTTTTTGTGTAGTGTTTTCATTTTATTACTGTTTTAAATGTTGTACAAATACTTTACACATTGCCTCTAAGCTAAACTTAACTGCTCTGTGCCAAGCTACCAGAAGGTTGGTCACAGGTTCCTTTGTGTTTGCGTGTGATTTCACCCTGCCAAGGTTAGTGGCCCGTACTTGAGTAGAGATCACCCCTTCAACCAGTAACCCAATTTCTTACATCTGACCACGCACCAAAAGGTAGAGTACAGCAATTTCTTTATAAGGAATCTTATAAAACACAGTCTATACATTAACATACTTATTCATCCGCACTAACAGTGATTTATGCTATATTAATATACGTCAATGCTCTTGGGACCACAAGGATGAACATCTTATAAAGCTTTAATGTAGTCGAAAATAAGCAAGGATGTCCATTTGTGTATAGGGACTATACCCATCATTAATGTTTTTCAGTCGTACTTGTTCTACCACGAGCCACTTCTTTTCTTTCTCTAAAGGTAAACGTAAGACCATTTTTAACTAAACCATGGCCTAAACCCATATGCTGTGGGTAGGGGAGGTGGCCAACTCTTGGGTCAACACCCATAAAATAAGCGAACTCTTTTCTTCAGAGTTGAGGATGTAATATGGTATTACTAATTTTAGAGCTCACTGTACAAGGCAAATGCAGATGGGGCTCTTCTGATTTAGACAGTCCAAACTACCCACTTCTTGCTCCATAAAAAGAAAACAATAAGTGAGCAATGGAATGATGGAAATAAAAATGGATGGCTTCTTCCCAATGGAGTCTGAAAAAGTTATGGTTCTGCTCTCCACCGGATATATTATTCCCCTTATGCTCAGACTTCAGAGACAGCAGCTTGAGGGAAGGTAGTAAAAATTAACCAGTCAACAGCTGAAAGTTGGTACAAAAACCTCACCATCGCTCTGGACAATTCTTGAATGTAGTCCCTAGTGGCTCCGGAGTTGTGGGTGTAGAAAAAGGGCCTCAAGTCTCTTTCACTTCCAAAAAGTGTATAGCTTTGTGTCTCTGCTAAGAGACTCATTGCCCGCTCTTGAGGGACCTGCCCTCCGTGTTAACCTCTTCTGAAGAACACATTCTGCATCCCTTTTTCTTCAGTCCTTAATTTCTAAAACAACATATTGCAATTCTAATTGCAATTATATAGCACTTACCACCCCTGACGAGACGTTGAAATGATCTGAGCCAGGCAGCACGCTGCTCCAGAAACGAAGGTTAGTAGTTAGTCCAGTATAATGTGTTATTGCTTGCCACTGAGATTCGTTTTTTGTGTCCAGGCAAGCAATTCCATGCATTAACTCCAACTTCTGTGTTTGCATTAAAGTAATAGGAGTTATCTGTGATCATTAGTGGGGAATGGTTGTGACGCATGCACATGGTTGGCAGGAATAATAGATGAGGTAGAGGAGGTTAGTGATTGTTAAGCTGCATGGGTTCAACTTTCAGAGGAGAGGAGGTTGTGATCTTGTAAATTAGTTGTTGGCCATTTGCATGAATACAAACATTATGACAAACATGCAAGTGACAGAGAAAGAAAGAAGAATATAGAGGTTGGAAGGGAAGAGAGGGTCATTTGAAATAAAAAAAGAGGAGGCGACCATACGAAGTTTTAAGTAAAGTTCAGTTTTACATGCCACATTTTAGGGTTATTGAAAAATCTTGGGGGGATAGCAAAGAAGATCATAGCAATGTAAGAAAATATATGGGTGACAAATCCAAACACTGAATATGCTGGAGCAGATGCCGTCAACAGTTTGACCTAGAGTATTAATGTAAAAGTGAGATTCATTTAGATGTGGCTGGTCTGGCATGGTACAAGATGGAGGGTGAAGACAGCTTCCTTAGACATTGGATGTGCATTGTCTGCATTTCGGTGGCTGGTGATTGGAGATTCAGTTACTGAGGTGTGGCAGATGGTGACCGGCTCCCTTTAGAAATTAAGTGAAGACTTTGTTTGCAAGGGCCTGATGATTAGACTGGCTCAGGTACTACTCTTTGGTTGTTATTAAGGGTGATGGGTGGGGCTGCAGATTCTGTTGTGCAAGGTGAAAGTGTCCTTTAGGTGAGGCCCAGCCTTTTGTCTTCCTTGATTGCACTGAGATGGCATGTTGTGAAGTGCCTTGAGCACAATAAGATGGTACTTTGTGAAGTGCCATGCACACACTAAGATGGTACTCTCTGGAGTGCATTGAACACACTCAAATGGTCCTTTAAGGAGCACACAGAAGGCACTGCATATGACGCATACGGATGCATAAGATCTGGAACAAAAAGAGTCCAAATCTAACCAGTGTCTCACAATAAATAAACTATCAAGTATCAGTAAATGCTGCAAATACAATGTCTGTTAGACCAATGCCACGACTTATCCTGCCGGCCCCTGAATGCCCACCCATATTACAGTAACAGGTATGTTTTACGGCCTTCGCGAGTGTCAGTCAAGAACAGACACCTCCGTCATCCCACCAGCGGGAAAGAGGGGGTCCCAAAACAGGGCCCAACCATCATTCACTCTGATCGCCCAGAGCCGGCCAACTCTGCCCCACACTGAATACATCACTGTTTCTCATTCTTTCCTTCCATTTCCCATCCAAAATCACAGGGCACAGCAACCAATCTTACCTAGGTAGATAGCCACCACCTAGCTCATAACTAAACTCACTTCAAGTGAACCTCTAGCTAAGCCCAGCCCACACAACTAAATAGGCGGCACCTGTAGGCTTTCAGAGGACAGTTCTAACATATGCTGGTGCCCAAAGATATTCTCAGAAGTACAGCAGCTGGTGCTGACGAATGTCAAATACCAAGGCTGAATATTCTTGAGTCCACCTCATGCCTCTTTCTTCCAACACCATACACTCCCTGTCCCTTTATTTTCCTCCTGTCGGATCTCTTTTATGCCGGCTTTATTTGATTTTCACTGTTCTTTTTGTATTTCTCTTCCACCTCCTTTTGTGTATTCCCCTCTCTTGCTTTAGGTCAAAGCTGGTTTAGAAATTATATGTGTAGGTCCACAAAAATGAGTGCCAGTCGGCCCCACGTGCTACCAGCAGCCTTTGCACATGATATGGCTTTTTTAGTACTGTGTGAGTGTAATTACTAAACACTTTTCCAAAACTGATGCTGTGTAGTATACAAAAGCAACTGTCTAACTCTCTCTCCAACTGAACTGAGGTTGTATTAAAGAGTGAAAACGACCAACTAGGGAACATAGTATACACCATAACAGTGTTTACTATTATGTATGACACCATGCACATCGTTAGTTCATACTCATGAGTGCCTCGACCTTGCACATCACTATTTTCAGGGCCATATAATGATCACCAGAACTACAGATGTAAGTAGTTCAGAAAATTGATCTTACCCACCCATGTACTGGGTGACAAATATATTTCTTCATTTAAAACATTTTTAACTAGTATCACTTCCAAATGTTACGATCGGAGTTCACAAAGGAAGATTACTGGATTTTAATTAATTTTTACAATAACGAATTTGGGGGTAACATGAAGAGACCAGTAGTAGACTTGGGCAACGAGCTGGATCGCCTTAACCCACGCATTTTAAGCCCTCCTGCAGCTTAATCTGGATGGGAGATTTCAACATACACCTGTGCAAGTGTAATGAGGCTAGGGTGTGTGGGCTGGATGACCAACAGGGCAACCCGCTCTGTCACTTCTCACACACTGAATATGGTGACACTTTAAACCAATTACTTTACTCGAGGCACCTGAGCGTAATTAATAGCTCAAGGATTGGTCAATTGGAGAGTACTTTTAGGAAAAACAATACAGAGTCAACAATTGACTTTGTCTTAGTTTCTCTGGCTACACAAGATAGAGTAGCCACTCTGTTTACTTCCCCTAGTGGTCATGCTTTCTTATACTGACATTTGACCCTTCCATATAAAATTAAAAGAGGCCAGTAGGTAGTGGATGACATCGTATTAGCCAGGAAAAATGGCTACCAATTAAAATGGACCCAGGTTGTTAAATGAAATATGATCAACTCCATAATAGTCCAAGTAAGTGATAACATATTATACTGCCTGGCAGAGGACTATCCTCCTTCCCAAATAGTCACACAGTTTGATACGTATTAATTAAACTAAAAGGTGCACTTACTCGTCCCAAACAAGCAAACGACTTCCATCTGGTTTGATACAGTTTGCTCTAAAGCAAAGAGATTCTTTGTAGCTGCTTTAAAATCCAATCACAGAGACTCAGCACTGGTAAGAACACTGAGAAGTGAGTACAAGCAGGCGAGATCCAATCGAATAAAGGATATAAGGGAGAAGGCATGGGAGGATCTTGAATAAGCTGCCAGCTGCCAGGTCTGGGAACAGCCGGGAGTTCTGGAAAATCATAAATACCCCCTACTTAAAAGACATAAAAGATCCGTCACTAGCTTTGTATGTAGGGGAGGAGGCGTTGATAAAGCATTTTGAGGGCATTTTTAGTTTAAAAGCCACCAAAGAATCCACGCAACCCGCCCAAAGCCCCCCCCCAGTAGCTTCTTGACTTTTTCCATGAAGTAAGGGTTGGCAGCCTGTGTCCTGGGAAAAAAAAGAAGTCCTGACGGGGTCCCCATTGACCTCTTTCAAGTAAATGGAGACATGTAGGTCCCACTTTTAACATTTGTATTTATTAGCATAGCCATAGAGGGACCCCTCGCCCTCCTGGAAACACAATGTTCTAGCTCCGATCTTCAAGACGGGAGATAGGGCCTGTCCGAAGAACTATAGACCCATCTCCCTTCTGGACACAACAGCAAAATTAATGGGGCGGCTTTTATTAGCCAGACTTGAGGCATCGGCACTGGAACGAAACATCTTAATGCAGGCACAATATGGCTTCCAGAAGGGAAAAGGGACTGTGGACCAATGTCTAATCTCTTGCTACGCATAGACAAGTACACAAAGGCCAAGGGCGGAAAGCTATACATGGCCTTCATGGACTTGTCAGCTGCATTTGATTGTGTGTCCCATCAGAAGTTGTGGCCCAAGATGGTGGAAATGGGGATTGATCCTTCAATCATTCACTTCATTTATCAGCTATATACTAACGCCACGGCCTGTGTGAGATATGGCCGAAATGGAGAATGCACTTGTTTGTTTAGAATCGAGAAGGGGGTTAGGCAGGGCTGTGTCCTCACCCCGTTTCTTTTCTCCATCTATACCAATGGGGTGGAGGCGGCCCTGTCTGTCTCAACTCTCGACGTCCCCAGATTTGACGACTCCCCCTTACCATTATTGGTGTACGCTGATGATGCAGTGTTACTAGCGAGGACAGGCGTAGCTCTTCAGAGTCTTTTAACTGCATATGCTGCCTTTATGGCCTCGTTGGACCTCCGTGTTAATGAAGGTAAATCTTTTATCATCATAGCTGGAGCTACCCAAGGTGCAAAAGTGCCTCATTTTCATTTAGCCTCCAAAAACAATCGAAGTAGTTGACTCCTTCGCGTACCTGGGCGTTCTGTTCGACAGCAAACAAACTTGGTCGAAATTGGTCGCTGCCAGAGCCCTGGGCATGGAAAGAAGCCTACTAGTGATGAGGTTTTATTAACAAGCTGGGGGCCAGCCCCGTGGACATGGTTAAAACTATTTATCTAGCTAAAACAAAACAAATGGGGCTGTAACCTACGGGGCTGGAGTCTGGGGGATGGCTCATATCGAGAAATTGCAGAGAATGGAAGACACCTTTTTTAA
Source organism: Lissotriton helveticus (assembly GCF_964261635.1). Lineage (NCBI taxonomy): Eukaryota > Metazoa > Chordata > Amphibia > Caudata > Salamandridae > Lissotriton > Lissotriton helveticus. The sequence continues at coordinate 1,381,614,408 of NC_136067.1, forward strand.
GTCTAGGGTCTCACTACCATCTACAGCATCAAATTTCATCTTACACCTTGAATTAGGACTCCCTTACTTGTCTGACTGCATTAGGCTGGCACCGATCCTACTGTGGCTCTCCATCTGGCGGAGGTCGACGGTTAATTTAACCCAACGCATTACTGGCGATTGCCTCAGGTTGGAGGGTTGAAGTGGGATCGGTTGGCTCAGTTATGTAGAAGCCGAGCTATGAGCAATTGGGCAGGAGGAGCTGTTTAAAGACCCAGCTTCCTGTAGGATCTTTTCTAAACAGAAATGTACCGATCTATACATGCAGAGGGCTGATTTTATTGGCAGGGGGGGGGGTTTGTCAACAGGCGCTTATCGCCTAAACCCTCGTCCCGCCCAGACATGCGGGACAGCATCACTATTTCTACCTCTCACGTATTACTATGGCTCAACACAGATTTATTCTGGTGCGTTTTCGTCTCAACTTTATCCCCCTGATGCTCGGGTTCCCAGAGAGGAAGTTCAAACATGCTGACCTCATCCTGTGTCCGTGTGACAATGTCTCACCCCAAACTGATTTACACTTGGTATTGTTCTGCAAATGTTACCACAAAGAAAGAGAAACCTTTATTTTACCCATTTTAAGACTTCAAAACTTTAAACAATGCAGGGTGGCACTGTATTTTTAAAAGTCTTTACCTAATTCATACGTTTGTTTCTCAGTAGCATCTTTTTTGTGGGCTTGCATGAGAAGAAAGAGAAGTCGATGGGCACGCTAACTTGAATTACTGTAAAGGTTACCCAAAATGTATAATTGTAATTTGTTTTACGGTCTTTTTTAATAGTTTGATATGATGAATTTGTGCTTTTATGATCTTTTTTAAAAGATCGAATAAAGATTTTAAATGAAAAATGAAACTAGTATCATGTTTTCAATTGCACAGAACAATACAATACACCTTCCATCTCAGGACTCTACAAGAACATTAATATACACTCCATGTGTACATAGTTCATCGGATAGAAGAAGGTCTGTCCTTAAGGTGATTTGGCTTTTGAAACACCAAAAAGCACATTCTTGTCACTTTCTAAGTGAACAAGTTCAACAATATTGCAAATAGTTTATTAAGCCAGGGTGACTGCATTTACACTCTATGGCAGAAAAGTTACCTACATTAGTGTGATTGTGGAGCTGACCAATACATAATCCTCCAAAAGCAAAGAGATAATTATATAGCTGAACTTGGGAAAGCACAAATGCCAACAAATCTCTCTTTATAAATGTTATGTTTATTTGTATAGCGCACCATCACCAGAGAGGGTACCCTGGAGATGAGGAAGTGTGTCAGTATAGCAGAGCCTGGAGCAGGTGATTATTCGAAGAGCCGGTCTTCAGCTTCTATTCAAGCTCAAGAAGAAAGGAGGCTCTGGTGTGAAGTGGGAGGTCGTAGGGGAGGGGGCCCTCGGGGGTCTGATAAAAATGCACTTCTTTGATCTGAGAGGGGGAGTATCGGCACGCACTTCTCAACACTGCTGCTAATAATTTAATAGGAGGGGTCCTGACACTTCTCGGGAACAAGCAGGTAATCTAAATAGTGAGTACCTGCACCTCTAGATTTCCATTTAAAACACTGCTAAGCACCGCATTGGTGAAAGTAATGCCGGGCTGAAAAAGCGTTGGGAGTTAGGACACAAACAGTATGACTGCAAAGTGGGCGGCATCGTCCTCCATAACTGCAAAGAGTGCAACATCTTCATCCAGAAGGAACTTTCCAGCCAACAAACAGCTGTTTTCTATGGCTTTTAGTTTCGTTTCTAATTTTGTTTTTAAGGCATGTCTGAAAACCTCACAATGCAAAGATTTTGTGGCTTAAAAGCCAGAGCTGACAGAAAAAATGGCAAACATACAGAGCCACTGTCAGAGTCACTAGTCTGTGGGAAAACTTGTCACTTCAAACTTTCTCTACGGCAGTTTAAGTGGTGGCAGGAGCTAAAATCCGGATTACCTGAGACTCCGACCGCAGAGAGCGAATCACCTCCTTAGCCTCCCCCGAAGTCTCGCAAGGCATGCGGTGCAGGTCACCCAGGCATTTGTCACTCTTGTCCGGGCACAGCCTCGTCCGCAGCCAGAGGGGGCCCAGCGGCGGCTCCCCGGTACCCAAACACTCGTAGTAGGCACCGTTCAGCAAGGCCACGGCGATCCAGGTGACTGGGGCCACCGAGGCGCCGGCCGCCAGCAGCACGAGGACCTGCAGCCTGCAGCGGCGCGAGCGGCGCCCCGGGAAAGGCGCGCGGCAGCCGGTGAGCAGCCGCCAGGTGCGCGAGTTGAGCAGGAAGCCGAGCAGCAGCAGAACCAGGGCGGGCACCAGCATGGACACCAGGCTGTAGCTGAAGCTCCAGGCGTTGCAGGGGCACTGGAAGACCACGTGCGAGAAGAGCTCCCCCCGCCGGCCGACAGGAGCGACAGAGCCCCGTAGCCCAGCGCGGTCTTGTGCTTGGAGCACTGCCGCACCATTGCCTGGAAGTTCTCCATCTCCTTCACGTGCGTGGCCCTTTCACTCGCCTCCCTTCTGAGCTGCACGCTGGTTCCAAGGACTGGCACGCGACTTGTGCGTCGGCTTTCATAGTATAGCCTGACGTGAAATCGGCGCAACTTCAGTCTCAGTTTACCATCGTGACTAAAACCGCAAAGAGGAAGTTCCACAGGCGCGCCTGCAAAGTCTACAAGTGGGGTTTCAGTTTTTGTCATCTGTGTGATGAGAGCGTTTTTTATTTTGTGCAATGCTGGTTCCTAGTTTAATTATTCGACTACACCTTTCTGCAAGTTCCACTCTAGTAAGGCAATGAACGTTCAAATGGACCGAGACTTTCTCATGCCACCTCACCTTTATTGAAGAGAACTTGCCAGACCTTCCTCTGTTTTCATATTTTCCAAACTTTCATCTAGCGTTATGTTTTTGTTGTTGTTGTATTTCTTTGACTACTTTTTGAAAAGCAAGTATTTTCTTAGCAACGTCACTGGTAGAATATACAGCCTAGTTATTGCTTAGTGTCTAAAGTGTGCAAGTGAGCGCCTAGCTTGTACTTAACGCAGGGAGACTTCGCATGGCGGATGGTTTTCAGGTCTGAGGCAAGGCAGAGCACAGAACATGTCTTTTTTCTTGCTCATTTGTATGTAGAGGTACAAAACCCACGTCCCGCATGTTCAGAAAAATTACGATGAGGGGGCGTGGCTACGCAGCGTAGCATGATGGCCCCAAGTTAGTGCTACTCCGTCAAATCTGTCTCCCTCTCGCATATCGGCTATATTGATTTGGCCCTCGAGAGCAAAATGTGCTGTCGAAAGACCTACTGACCCATCGAGGTGAGACCCGAAGCCGGGAGGCTTCCGCAGCCGAAGTTATCCCCGCCGCTGGTTGCGGCCCTCAAAGGAGCTGAAGCCGTAGGTGATTGCTGGGGCCGAGGGCGTCGCGTTGGCCAGCAGAGGGTGCCTGACGAGAGCCCGGGGACTGGGCCTGTATCTCCGAGTGTGGAGTCTCCAGAAGCATGTTGTAAATTACCTACATCACTTAACTCTATGGTTCTTGTTCTCTATGCTCCTAATGTGTATTCTAGAATTTAGATGGCGCTGACTCATGTGGAATTCTGCTAGAGTCAGTTTGTGCCTGGCCAGCAAGCGTTAGGTAGACTGCTGTTGGTGCTCCATTAAACTACAGAACTTAATTATAATAAGGTGTGCTGCCTTATTTACAACAATTATTGGCGACGATACCTGTTGGCCAGAGGTTGTCAGAGGACGCGTTGAGTCCAGGGGGCGAAGAAGGATCTTTGAAGTAAGATTTCATGTCGTGACAAGCAGCAGTTACCCATCGCTAGAGACCCCACTATCTGCAAAAGGTTCTTCGGTGTCTTCGAAGGTGAAGAAGTCATTTCTTCAATACAGAGGAATTTGCTTGGCGTCAAAATCGGCCTATGATGCATACAACGGACTGTAAGTAGCCCGCGACTTTCAAAACCAGCCTCGCATTCCTTGCGCGCTCAGCCCTGTTCAATGCAGTTCAGCAATACGCGCGAGAGGCTTTGATCAATGGTGTTTACGCGTCATAGTAATGCGACGTGGTGCGTTCCAAGACTCAGTTTTAAGCGTACGAAGCCTCGTTTTGAATCGCGGCCATTTTGAATCAGTAATACAGTTCGTTTTTGCCCGCATTTCCTCACAGCTTTTCAAAGCTTCGTATTTGGCTCACTTATTTCTCCTCGTTTAAGAAGCCATTCCTGAGACTGCGATCAATGTATATTTTACAAGGTATGTGACATTTTAACAAGATGCAAATTATTACAGATTTTCCTTAAAAAAACGGTTTATTGGAAAGAAATTCTGTTCAGACTTTTCCCATAAGAACTGCCATTTGTGCCTCATTATCTATACACTTATTTCTATCTTGTGTGTGGTGACATCTTTATATTATTATGGCGCAACAAATAAATGTTCCAGTCAATGTGATTTTACCACCCCCATTTTTGACTGAGGTTGGCAATCCACAAATACCATGGGAGGATTGGTTCATTATATTCGATAATTATCTGGAGGCTTTAGATGGGCAAGAATTTTCTGCTAAGCGAAAAAAAGCAATCCTTCTCAGCTCTCTTGGGAAAGAAGGACCGAGAGTTTTCAGATTTTTACCGATAGCTCTACAAGCTAATGGGCAAGCTATGCCCGATGAGTACAAAGAAGCCATTGCCAGACTCGAAGTAAGATTCTCAAAGGAGGAGAATCTTGTAATGAACCGCTACAAGTTTTACACACAACACCAAAGGGAAGCTGAATCTATAGACGACTTTGTAGCACGTCTAAGGGAGTTATCCATTAAATGTAAATTTGGAGCCATCAATAATGAGCTCATAAGAGATCAGCTTATAGTACAGTGTGCCAACAAAAAGATACAGGAAAGGCTGTGGGCGGCCAAGAATCCTTCGCTGAAAGCAGCTATTGACTTGGCAAAAGTAATTGAAGAATCTGAAAATTGCATGAAGGTTATTGACTCTCACAAGAAGAGCATAACACAACAAGATGTTTTCGAAGTTTCTGAAAAAAAAATGAATCCGGAGAGTGAACAATGTGAGGAGGAATCCATTGCAGTTGTAAAAAATAAAACAAAATATTTCCAAAGAAGGAACATTCCAAACAACAAACAAAGCTCGAGATGTGGGAGCTATAGTCACTCTTCTGAAGCCAGGTTTTGTTTTGCTGCAAATAAAGAATGCCTCAAATGTGGCCGTGTAGGTCACTTCTCAAAGATGTGCAGAGCTAAAAACAAGCAAAGAGTGGCTGTTGTTGAAGATTATATATGTGAAGACAGTAGAGAAAGAGACAAACTTCTTGTCGTCAATGGTGTTGGCATTGTAGGAGAAGAGAGGCGTCAGATTAGACCTAAAGCACTCTTCTATATCGATAGACACGAAGTGTTCTTGATGGTAGACACTGGATCTAGATATACAATCATACCACAAGATTTATTCAGAAGCATATGGAAGGACAAGGAACTTGCACATAGCGACATCTCTCCTACTGGCTTCCAAGGAGAAAAATTGACATCATTGGTTATTTTGACTCTGATATCGTCTTTGAGAAAAGGTCTACTTTTGGTAGAGTTTATGTTTCAGTGGATGGCCCACCCATTTTGGGTTGGGTACATCAATATGACCTTTATATCATTATCAATCCTAGAGCAAAAAACCAAGTTATGGTAATTGAGGATGAGAGTGTTGACAGTATTCTTGAGGAGTTCAAGTCTGTGTTTAATAATGAACTAGGGGAACTAAAAGGGTATTCTCATTTCATCAAATTGAAGAAAAATAGTGTCCCCGTTCAACACAAATTAAGGAAAATTCCTTTGTCTATTAGGGATGAAGTAAAATCCTTGATAAATGACATGCTACAGAGTGGTGTGATTGAGCCGGTAGAAGCCTTTGCGTGGGTTTCTCCGGTAGTGATTTTGAAAAAATCTGATGGCAATTGAGGTTTTGTGTTGACCTCAGGTTTGAACAAGTGTGTAATTGCAGACACTTTTCCTTTGCCCAACATTGGCGAAATGGTATCTACTCTTCAGGGGGCTATGTTTTTTTTCTGAGCTTGACCTGAAGAGTGCATATCATCAGGTAAGATTGCATGAAGCTTCTAAAGAACTCACTGCTTTTGTAACCACTGAGGGAATATTTCAATTCACACGGCTTCCGTTCGGATTAATCTCGTCAGCCAGTGTGTTTCAAAGGATGGTACGCGAGATTTTTAAAGGCATACATAACGTAGTCTTCTTCCAAGATGACATCTTGCTTTTTGGAGACACTGTAGCTGGTCACAACCGTGTACTCAAAGATGTTTTGCACAGGATCTGGGACACTGGACTCACTTTACGTAAAGAAAAGTGTTCTTTTCTTGTGCAGAATATAGAATATTTGGGTCATGAGATCTCAGCTGACGGTGTTAAACCAAAAAGGGATTTTTTGGAAGCTATACGCTTTGCTCCTAGTCCTGTAGACAAAGATCAGTTGCGCTCTTTCATGGGGTTGATTGAGTACTACTCAAAATTGGTTGAAACATTTTCAGAAAAAACTATACCTATGAGAGAGCTACTGAAAAAAGGTTCTAATTTAATTGGAGTATGGAACATGAAAATTGTTTCAACAACATAAAACAAGACATTTGTAATGCCAGAATTCTTGCACCTTTTGATACTAGTAAAATTTCTACATTGATGGTCGATGCTAGTGCCACTGGTATAGGCGCTGTTCTTTTGCAGAAGCACAAGGAAGGTGATCGTCCCATTGCTTTTGCCTCACGCACTCTGTCTTCGTCCGAGAAAAATTATTCGGTTATCGAAAAGGAGGATTTGGCAGCAGCATGGGGTACGCACTACTTCCGTACCTACCTGCGGGGTACAAAATGTAACTTAAAGACCGATCATACACCACTTGTTCGCATTTTCTCACCCGGAGGTGCTACTTCTGGTTCTCCTAGACTTGCTAGACTAGCCGCAAAATTACAGGAGTATCATTTTGAGATTTCTCATTTACAAGGATGGAGGAATTTTCAAGCAGACTGTCTAGACTTTCTGTTACTACTGAAGAAACAAACAATATGAGTTTTAGTTTAGAACATTTTAATGGTAACATTGCTTGGATTGATGATATTTTTCATTTAAGTGAAGGTTCTTTTTCAAAGGATGAATGGGTTAATGCCATGACAAATGATATTGTCTTAAAGGAAGTCATTCAATTAATGAGAGTTGGGTCCAGGCGAGAGAGTTGTGTTAGTATTAGTGTTAGACCATTTTTAAAAGTAATTGATGAACTTTCATTATGTAATGACAATGTTTTAATGCATGGAGAAAAATGTGTTCCACCTTCAATTCTGAGACCAAAGTTGGTAGCTTTGGCACACGAAGGCCATTTGGGTCAAACTTTAACGCAACAAAGGTTAAAGGTCAATTTCTGGTGGCCTGGTTTGGACTCACAGGTTTCCTCTTGGGTTGAGTCATGTTCATTTTGTAAAGAAAGCGAGAAAAGGTTGAAGGTTGCTGTTGGCTCAAACAGGGGGAAGTTGTTTCATCCTGACTTACCTTGGCATACCTTATTATTGATTTTATTGGCCATATGGAGGAATTGCCGCTGTCACAGAGATTTGCCCTAGTCTCTATTAATTTATTTAGCAAATGGCTTTCTGTAGAGTTTTTGAAAGATATTACTGAAACAACTATTAAATATTTAAAGTCCTTGTTCCAATAAGAGGGTTCTCCAAGTGCTATCGTCACCGACAATGGCACACAGTTGGTATCTCATTCTATGTGTTCCTTTTTGAGTAATTCTGGTATTACACATCACAGGACCTCTCTCTATAATCCACAAGGAAATGGTCTGTGTGAGCGCTTAAACAGACTTGTGAAAGGAACTATCCAAATGGCTCTCACACAAGGTACTCCAGTTAATGATTTGGTACAAGAAATGGTATATGCATATCGTACCACTACCAATGGTTTTAAAGACAAATCTCCTTTTGAAATCATGCGAGGTAGGGTTCCAAGTACCAAGTTAACACCTTCATGGCTGAAAGGTATGTTATCTAATGAAGAACATTTTAATGATATCACTAGTCCACAGTTTTGTTCTTCAAAAATTGAAGAGGGTGATCAATTTTAAGGTGAGACCAGGTAGAGCCACTAGAGGCTTATCCAAGTTTAGAGGCCCCTTCACTGTGAACAATGTTTTTCCATATTATGTTATTTTAACTAATGGTGAAAAATGGAATCTGAGGAGAGTGGCTTTATATCAGAAGAGGAAAAATAATAAATCTTCTAATTTGTCTTTTGAAAAAGATGTTATCAATGGTAGGAATAGTGGTTATATGTTTACTCCAATGGAAGATTCCACTGTTTCTCATTCTTTTCCAGCTCTCAGGTGGAGTAATGGAGGTGGTGATGCTACTGACTCTCAATGCAGTAGGCTTTCTAACAATACTCCCAATGTTTCCATTTCTAGTACTGTGCCCAATCTTGGTGATGTCAGACATTCAAGGTACTGTAGACCACCCTTGTACTTGAATGATTATTGTTGTGATTAATGTGTTATTTCTTTGTCTAATGATTATTGTTATTTATCATGTTTTCTTTTCTGTATTAATGAGGGAAGATGTGTTGTAAATTACCTACATTACTTAACTCTATGGTTCTTGTTCTCTATGCTCCTAATGTGTATTCTAGAATTTAGATGGCTCTGACTCGTGTGGAATTCTGCTAGAGACAGTTTGGCCTGGCCAGCAAGCGTTAGGTAGACTGCTGTTTGTGCTCCATTAAACTACAAAACTTAATTATAATAAGGTGTGCTGCCTTATTTACAACAAAGCCCAGGGTGAGAGCTGGCTACGAGGCCCTTCTCCAACCGCACCAAGAGAGGCACGGGACTCGCGGCCTGAGGCGCATCGCTTGTGACCCTCACCGGGGCTGAAGCCGGGCCGAGGGTGGTGATGCACAATGGGCATCTGCCAGGAGTCCGAGGATTAGACCGGCGTGAAGTGGTGGCTGACATCGTACCACCGCTCCGACACAGCAAGATAGGTGCATTGCTAGAATTCTGCAGCACATTGTTTCAGGAGGAGGGGTCATGTGGTGAAAAGACCCCGCTCTACGCTATGGCAGCCCAGCTTTGAGGAGGTGCGATAATGCAGGAGTGACATTGCCACGGCACTGACTGATTGAGGCACGACGAAGGCCCTGAAAACACCTGCTTTGGTCTTGGAGGCGCTCCCCACATGCTCTCAGCGCCCGCATCCCACGAAAGTGGACAACCACGGTGACTGCACGCCAGGACCATCGTGACTTGGAAGACAATTCTGCGACTGGTGTGGCCAGGAGTGCTGGAAGACCCGGGAGGCAAAGGTGAATCCGGACTGTGAGTCCCAGGTATCGGAGGCGCCTTCCTACCGTATTCAGACAACACCCTCTCCTCCCTCTCTCATAAGCCTGCGATGCTCGAGACGCAGCGGTCCATATGGTGACACGCTCCCCAGCCGGTACGCTTGCACAGAGGGGTGATCAGAGCTGCTGCGTTTCACCGCGACAAACCAATCCTGGGCCTAGATCGGAGAGGGCCAAGATGTCGGGGACACGGGGTCCCATAGTAGCCCAGCATAAAAATTGGACCGCTATACACTCCCCAAGGCATCGCTTCAGGACCAGCAAGCCAGAGACAAAGCAGTAGGTGGATCGGAAGAGTACCCGCCCGAGCTCACTCTCAAAGATTTCATGAATGCCATATCTGGGGTCAGAACATCTCTGGAGCAGAGAATGGACACAATCTCCTCAGAAGTAACGCTTATCAGGGCTGACCGCACACAAATCAACAAAAAAGTCAAACAGCTAGAGATCACTACAACAAGCTTGGTGGATGACACCTCGCACCTCCAAAACGAGATCCCAGACTTGCAAACTTTTCGGAAAATTCGCTGAAAGCAAGTTGGACGATTACAAAGGGCGCACCCGCCGAAAAAACATTCAAATTCTGGGGGTGCCGGAGCGGGCGGAGGGGCAGGCACCAGATCTTTTAGTTGAAGACCTTTATTCTCACCCACCTACAACCCAAGGGCCTGTCAAAATTCTTTGTAATCGAAAGGGCGCACAGAGTTCCTGAGGCACGACCAAAACCCGGAGCCCCCCCCCCGGCCAATCCTGGCGTGGGTCCTGAACTTTCGTGACAGGGATGTGATTCTACAAAACGCCAGGGTAGCCCCGCCGCTTAGGTATGAAAATGCTGAACTCCACTTCTTACCGGACTTTACACTAGCAGTACAGAAACAGAGACTTTCTTTGCCATCAAAAAGATGCTTAGAGAAAAGGGTGTGAAGTATGTCATGCTGTTCCCGGCTCGGCTCCGGGTGGAAGCTGATGGCCAGCACTGTTTTTTTGACCATCCAGAGGCTGTTGCGGAGTGGTTGGAGGGGTGGCGGGGGGCTAAGAAACATAATTCCCGTTGAAAGAATGGCCGGCCTAGACCCTGGCCTAAAGCATGAACCCACTACAGGGTGCTGCAGGACCTCTCGCCTCACCGAACTTTCCCCACATCAGTAAAGGACTCAGGTACCTTGCAACAAAGACGGTCACTGACTCGTTGGGTCGTCATACATTAGACATGAGCATGGATCCTGGGACTCGGGCCCCTCTCGGCGAGCTGCAAAACGTTGATTGAATAGGGAGGGACGGAGTGACGAAGCATCAAATCCCTCCACGTTTCTACTTTTAGTTCATCAGTTGGATGACAGGCACTCTGCATTGTTGTATTAATGAGCGGTTTAGGGCCCAGAGTGCAGGGGAGCAGGGAGGGGGGTTGTTGGGTTTAGGATTCAGAGTTTATGTATGTTTTTGTTGAATCAACGCGAAAAGGTTGCGCTTTGACAGAGGAATCTTTAACCTACACATGTTCGAATGAGTTCACAGTGGGACAAAAACATTAAGATACTGAGTTGGACCGTCAATGGGCTTGGGGACAAGGTCAAACGCTGCGTGGATCTACAGTATATTAGACGGCAAGCCCCAGATGTTATCCTTCTTCAAGAAACGCATTTGGTCGACAACTGCTGCAAGGCGCTAAACAGGTGGGGATACAAGCTGGTGACCCACGCAGGCTTCACTTCTGGTTCAAGGGGAGAGGGTATAATGACAAGGAACTCCTTTCCACTTGCCATACACTCCACATGGTTGGATGACAGGGGGAGATACATTGGAATCACGTGGCAGTGGGAGGGACGCACACTAACAATGCATGTCTGTCTATGTACCACCGGGTCTTCAGAACCGTACGTTTAAGGATTTGAGTGCAATATTACTCTTGCTCCCAGAGGGTCTGCTGGTGCTGGGAGGGGATCTTAACTCAGTGGTTTCAGGCACACTAGACCGGTACCCCCTGCAGGAGCTTGGGGTCGCAGCTCGAGGGTTGCCGGATTTTCTGGAAGCCCTGGGTCTAACAGATGTGTGGAGGACGTACCACCCTGACTGTATCCAACACATGTTTCACTCGGGGGCACACAGCCTCTCCCGTATAGATTACCTCATCGTCCCAGCATCCCAAGTCACAAATGTCCAAGAAATCAGACATATGGTGCAAGGCATCTCGGATCACTCCCCGTTATGGGCTCAACTCGTCCAGGGTCAAGGAAGAATGGGTAAAGTCACTCCTTTAAATCCATGGTATCTTCGTGATCTGAGTGTGTGAAAGGCCCTGCTCCAAGCCTTCGACCACTACTTCCCAGATAACGAGGGGCGGTTGACTCCCCCAGGTCCTGTGGGAGGCGTTTCAGTCAGTAATAAGGGGGCAAGCACTCTCCCTGATAGCTGGGACATGCAAGGAAAGAATGAAGGAGTTAGTTGAAGCAGAAAACAAAATCCTCCGACTGGAGGAAGAACTGGGGGAGGAGGTAACCCAGGAGAAACTGCATACTTTAAAACTTACAAGAGATAACTATAAAGCAATACCCACTGACGGGGCCAAAACACTGGGGAGATAAAAAGAGGGAAGGATATATGACCTGGGTGATAAGGCCAGGAAACTGACAGCATGGTTGGACAAAAAAGAGTTGGCATCCAGGTTGGTGCCAGAGCTGATAGATAAAGATGGCCAGTCCATTACTGATCCCCAAAACATTGCTAACACATTTACTGCTCACTAAAGCGACAATTACCGCACAGATACATCCTATGCCGAAGATGATTCCCGGTCACTACTCAAAGACGTCACACTTTCCACCCTATTGGCAGAGGAATTGAGGCTATTGGGGAGTGACTTTTCCAATGCCGAAATTCCACTAGCTATCAGTAGTCTCCAATCAGGCAAGGCTCTGGATCCCAACAGCCTACCTATCAAGCTTTACAAACTAAGGCCAGACAAGCTAGCCCTGCACATGCAGAACATGTTCTCGGACAGCAAAAAGCAAGGGACACTTCCACTGGATCAGAGGGTGGCCACACTGATTACTATCCACAAGAAGGGCAAACCCAGGACGGACTGTGCCTCTTATAGGCCTATCTCCCTATTTAATGCAGAGTTCAAAATCCTAGCCAAGCCCCTAGCAAATCGCCATGTCAAAGTAATGAGCGGGTTGGTACACCCGGACCAGTTGGGTTTCATGCCCCACCGCAATACTGCGCTGAATTTGCAAAGAGTACATAGTGTGATGGGGAGGATAGCCACAATCCAAGAGCAGGCGACTATAGTTTCACTGGATGCATCTGTGGCATTCGACACCCTCAAATGGCCATACCTCTTCGCAGTCCTAACAAAGATGGGGTTTGGGCCTAGTTTTATTCAATGGATCAGGCTCCTCTACTTAGAGCACCTGGCACAGGTTGTAGTTAACAATAAAAAATTGGAAGTGTTTGCACTGGGTCGGGGAACCCGCCGGGGTTGTCCACTGTCTCCCTTCCTTTTTGCCCTTGCCCTGGAAACCCTAGCAGCATGGATTCGCAGGGATCCAGTGATACATGGCCTGCGATGGGCACCAACATAGGAGGACTGCATCTCACTATACGTAGACAATATTCTTCTGTTCCTAGCCTCTCCAAGAGTGTCATTGGGAAGTGTGCTTGAGTTTTTGCAAGCTTTGGTAGATTATCTGGGTATTCCATCAACTGGAGTAAATCTCTCCTACACGTCCTCAGCGGGGCCCCACCCACCCCACCCTGGGGATGCCCCATACAAATTACCACAGTGGTCTTTAAATATCTGGGAATTTTTGTCACATCGGACCAGAAGCTCCGATACGACCGTAACCTGCTCCCACCATTACAAAGGTTAAAGCGAGATATAATGAGCTGGAAGGCGCTCCCTCTTTCACTGCTGGGCAGGGTGGCACATTTTAAAATGATGTCCCTGGCTCACTTTCTCTATGCATTGCAAAACTACCTCGACCCTGTACCTGCACGTTATTTCAGGGAAATAGAGGGCCTGCAGAGGAATTTGCTGTGGAACCGGAAACCTCATCTACCACTGACCAAACTCACCCTCAACTGGTATGACGGAGGGATCAGTCTTCCCGATCTCAAGAAATATTATTGGGCAGCTCACCTAGCGGCCATCAATCATGGCACCACCGCCGTGCACATGACCCGGGATATGCCATTGACAGGTGTGTCCTACCGGGAAGGAACTACAACAGGGCCTGTATTCTAAAGCCAAGCGGTACCCACTAACTGGGCCAACCAGACATTCGGTCCAGGTCTGGCACGCAGCAAATAGAAGTCTGGGGTGGGAATGGAAACTGACACTGGCAACATCCCTCTGGGATTCCGAGAAATTAGGGAACCTGTGGACATCAAAAGGGTTCGACAAATGGGATCTCATTGGGATCTCGAAAGTAGGGGACATGTGGGTGCAGGGGGACGTTGTGACGTTTGCCTCCCTGCAATAGGAATATGAACTGGAATACTTTCGAAACCTCCAAGTTCGCCACACACTACAGACACACCTGCCAAAAGGTTCCTCCCTTCCAGAATCTTCACCCCTTGAAGATAGGTTGCTTGATGGATACTTACCAGAGAAAGCCATCTCCCTGACCTACAAGAAATTGATAAATAACATGGCGGAACCTTTCCAGCACACTAAAATGAAGTGGGAAAGGGAAGGCCTAGAGTTGGATGATGAAGAGTGGCAGGAGGCAGTGGCCTCCCCAAGGGAAGTGGCAATCTCGGCCAGACTGAGGCTCGTCCAGCTCAAAATAGTGCACAGAGTGTATATCACTGGACCAACCTGCCTGGTCTGCATGGGGAGAGCGGAAGGGAGGGATTGCCGACGTCAATGTGGCAGAGTGGGCACATTCATGCACATATTGTGGGAATGTGATCACATTCAGGTGTACTGGTGCAAAATACATGATGTCCTTAGTGAAGTGCTAGAATTGGTCGTCCGCACTGAGGTGAAGAGATGCCATTTGAATGTATGGGAGCCCACAATATGGGGCCTAAAGATAGCAAAGAGAAACATTGCACAGTTGTGGGGAGCTGCATGTCCACCCACCATAGAGGACTGGATGAAAAACATGGACTGTTGTATGTTCAGAGAAAAGACAGTATATCTAGTGCGGGCTGCCCCAAAAAGTGGTCCTTAATCTGGGGTTCTTGGAATGCCTACCGGGGAAATATTTGTAGCCCTCCATGTAATTCCCTTCCTGATGATTTGCCCTCACCGTAAATGATGTAACCCAGACCACTCCATTGATCAGTTCCTGCCGCTAATGTGATTACCACTGTACAACTGAATGAATTCCTATTATCTGTAAACTGCTATGTCAATTCATGATGTTTAAGAAAATAATATTAAAAAAAAGAAAAAGTACGATAGAATTCCAGCGCATTTACATCACAAATGTTGCACCATTTACGGAGGGTGCATATAACGCGCAGAGGTACATACTACTTATCTTTAAACTTTTGAGGAGTCTCGGGAGCAAAAGTCATCGTCCCTTGCCATCTACAGACCCACCAAACCCTCCTATTTCCGTAATCTGAGCAAGAAGCAGTATTAGATTGTTATACATGTTTTAAGGTGCACCGAAAAGTATTTAACAGAAACTGTGGTGCTCCCTTCATCAGAGCAGAGCCACTCCACAGCTGCTGCATGGGGCCTGCGTAGGTCCACAGCTCTGTAGTCCGGTTAAAGGATGTAAAAGCTCAACACCTACAGAGCACGCTGCAAAGTCAGTTATCCGCATTGAGAACACCAAAGCAAGACATCACTGCACAGAAGCTGTCAGTCCAGGCGCACAACGCCCATTGCGCTCATAGGGCTTCAGCCCTGTCGCGTGTGTCAACCCAGGATGAGACAGCTTCCCAGGCACACAAACAGACAATTTTTGAGCTGCTGTGGGCTGGCTGGTCTGGAGTCCGTTTTATTGCAGCCACACCTGAGTAAAAGACCATTTACCTGTTAACAAAGCTTTGTTGTTTTTCCCCCCTTCTTAGAGCCCCTGCATCTCCACTCTGCCTATTGATGGAAGGATTAGCCCCCCCTCCACCCCGCTTCCCCGAAATTTGGCTCTAGTTGCACCTCTGACTCTTACCATTGTGGTGCAGCTCTATGGGAACAGAGGTAAGTGAGAGACACCATGAACAGCCAGCAGTGGAGAGGGGAGAAGATGACCAAGTACGTCACCAGCAATCAAGAGATGCTAAAGTGATCCCACAGCAATAATGGAGCGGCCTCATCAAAGTTGGATATTATCCAAATGGTGCAAATGGCCAGTGGGGCAAATAACGACCAAGTGGTGCTTCTCTGGCCCAAGGCCCTTGCCTCTGAAATCTGTTAAATGGGTGGAAGGTTGTTCCTCCCCCCACTTCCAAGGCCTGAGACATCACACAATGAATATGAATCCACTAGACCAAGAGGAAAAATCACTTTTTACAAAGCTGGGAAGAATCAGCTGTTGTCCATCAACAACTGCTAGGAGTACCATTCATCAACCAAAGGCCTAGTGGGCACCAAAGTGAACATTCCAGTGGAACACCACTAGATGACAACTCCAGACTGTAGCTCCAAATTACTGCCATATATGTACTCTTGTACCAAAAGTTTCTCAACCATCTGCGATTGAACCCAGTCTAAGGAATTCCTCCCTAAAGATGTATCATGCCCTTTTGTGAGGTATGTATGTTTCAGCATCAGATAACAGTGAAATCACAGAAGCCCGCTACGAACTGACCACATTAGACCTGGTCTGCCCATTCGTAGGTAGTAAAAAGAGATAAAACTGTTTTGGAGGACCTATCTTAGACATGTTTGTACCCTCTATACCAGCAAGTATAACTTTGGATAGATTGTTACACAACAATAGGGGAAATCAGTATTCAGTTGGACCTGGGCCAATAATAGTATAGAAAACAGTTGATCCAACTGACAAATATTTTAAAGGTATCTTTGTGTGACATATTCGTCGACTTTTCTCTTACCTTGACCTATACTCTTATTTTATGCCCTGATGCGGATGATGGAAAACATATTCACAGCGTTTTGCTACTTGGGATTTGACTAGTTAGCAATTCAAACATTGTTAGACAGATCTTTTCGTCATTGTAAATATTGTAATTATCAGCACTTATAGCCCTCCATTCCTGCCCCATCATGAGCACTTTCTTGAGCACTTGTTGCACTTCACGTTTATTGGAGCAACCATTGATACTATAAATTATTGATGA
This sequence comes from Lissotriton helveticus, assembly GCF_964261635.1. Taxonomy (NCBI): domain Eukaryota; kingdom Metazoa; phylum Chordata; class Amphibia; order Caudata; family Salamandridae; genus Lissotriton; species Lissotriton helveticus. The sequence goes on from NC_136067.1 coordinate 1,381,631,117, forward strand.
ATTTACATTATAAAATCCTTGATAAAAGCTCAATAATTTGTCATCGTTTAATAAACTTGTTGAATGTGGACCAACTATTTTCTATACTAACTTTGGATAGAGGCAGAGAAGAAGGCACAGGCGTTAGGTCTTGCGTTCTCTTTCACCCGTCCATTGCTGTGACTAAAAATCAATGGAACGAGGTGAGAATCTACAACCTCGATTACATAATAACAAATACCAGACCCGTTACATGGGTGAAGTCGGACGTTCAGAAGTGAAGCCTGTGCTTCTGTGGCTGCTCCTGATCAGGGCTGAATCCTTATGATCATGCTACCAGTGGCGGCTCCTCTGCTAATACGGATAATGATAATGACGTATCGTTATTATCATTTTATTTATCCTATTGAAGTCAGTGGCTCACGAGGCAGGGCTGCCAGAGCAGGCAGAGGAGTGGTTTGCACTCCTAAAGTGCGCATGACTGCTTGGCTGGCCCGAGAAACATGCGTCCTTTGCATCTTCCCCACCAGGCTTGCTTTACACAGCCTGGTGAGTAACATGCAAAGCCTCCCAGTCCTCGTCTTCGCGCCGTGGTTCAGCGCTCTGACCAATCACAATGCTGCATTGCAGCATTGTGATTGGCTATGGGGAGCATGGGAGCCTGGGCGCTTCTTGCTCCTTCCTGCAGCCGGCGGAGACAGGAAGAAGAGGACGAGAAAAGGCAGCGGCCAGCCAGCCTAGGTAAGTGGTTTTTTAAAATGTTATTTTGTTCCGTCCGTACTGCCCCCCCCCCCCAACGCAACCCAAACCGCCCCAGCACTCCCTGCAGGTAGCAGTCACTACTGCATGCTACTGCTGTGTCTGCTTTAACACTGTTGTTTGTGGCATAGGACTGCAGCCAACTAAGCTGCATTGTGGATGAGGACATCTGCGATGCAGGCTGTACACCCGAAGCACCAGCTTAAGTGCCTTCCTCCATGGTGAGCAGCACGTAGCCAACTTGATCGAAGTGGACCTGGCCTTCGCCTAGAGACATGCCTGACGTAGTTTGTGGGGCCTGCGACTTCAGGCAGCATGCAGAGAATCCTGGAGCTCAAAGGCCTGGACCGAGGTAGATGCTGTCTGGTGGTGCCCCCATCTGGGCTGAGATTGATGTTGGCTGTGTAGAGGAGGTGTGGAGGCTCATGTGAATTGTTTGAATCCTATGTTGAATCATGTTCCATGAAAGGTGACAAGTGGCAGGTCTTTCTACAGGGTGTTGTGGCTTGTTCCAGAGTGGCACCCTTGGAGGCCAGTAAAGATAAGATTACGGGTGGCACTCGTTGCACAACTGGGATTGAAGCTTGGCATCTGGTCAAAGGTGAGTGCTGTCCAAAAGTACTCAAGGATGTGTTGGTGCCTGAGTGGAGCATGACTGTCACGGTTGAGGTGAAAGAAACTTGGGGACCTCCACACAGTCTTTATCTAGGCCCTGGGACATGCATCATGGCTCCTTCGCTTTCACTGACCTGATGTAATGCACCTATGCGTTGGAACATAGTGCATGTTTGTACTTTCTCTCATCGAAGTGCATATACAACTGCCAAACCGTGTCACCAACTATACTTACTTTGGGGCTGTGGTTGTTAATTCTCTGAGCACTTCCTGATTATATTTGAAAGTATTATGACAGTATCAACACCTTTGTCGGCTGAAGTGATAATGTCAGCAATGTTTTTAAGACTAATGAGAGCTTCTTTATCCATGTTCCTGATGTATAATTTATAGGTGTGCCTTTCTAGTCATGTCTGGTTCTTTGCAAATAACCCTTTCAAATGCCCAGATCTCTGCAGGGGCTCCTTGTGCTGGGGAACTTTAATTATTAATTTGTTTATTGTAATTTTAAAACCAAAAACAATAGGCAAGGTACATCAGAACATCGTTATGCAGTACTTCACGTGGTACCATCAGACAATCCTAAAAGGAGCTACAGCTATCAAAGTTACAGACTTATACCATCAATAGCATATGTAAAGGAACATGTAGGCAGCAGTCTGCTTGGAGCAGCAGCAAGAAAGGTCGAAGGCTTGTGTAGTGTTAACTGAGTAATTGTCAGAGGTAAGGTGGCTATCGCGTCTGACTAACGGTGTCCCCATGTCGTGAGGTAGGCGGTGTCAGCTAAAGAGGAGCAGTAGTGTCCATCGTGTCAGTCGTGTTATTTGTGTCGCCTCGTGACCTCCCCCCCATCTCCGTCCGTGCAGTCCCCTCTTCTGCTTCCTCCCCATCCTGCGTGTTGGACCTGAATGTACCATCCAGTATTGGGGACCAAAAGTTTTTGGGCCTATTCCTCGGGGGCATCAAGTCACTATATAATTCAGTTTGGTGCAGCAATATATCAATTCTCTCTTCCAGAAATTAAGGGAAGGGGGAGGACCTTTTTTTTTTTATTTTTTTTTTTTTTGGTATCAAGGAGAAGGAGTGAAGGGCTTTTACTGTTCTAAGCCTTTTGGTGCTACAGTTGTACCTAGTCAAACCCTCCTATATTCATTTCAGGATTGGGCAATAGCCTGCCTTTCAGCCTATTTACTTTTCTAGACCAGGTTCACCACTTTCTGATTATTCATTAAAAAGAGAGTGCACAGTTCATCCATATAATTGGTCGCTGCCAGAGCCCTGGGCATGGAAGGAAGCCTACTAGTGATAAGAGGTTTTATTAACAAGCTGGGGGCCAGCCCCGTGGACATGGTTAAAACTATTTATCTAGCCAAAACAAAACAAATAGGGCTGTAACCTACGGGGCTGGAGTCTGGGGGGTGGCTCATATCGAGAAATTGCAGAGAATGGAAGACACCTTTTTTAAGTCTAGGGTCTCACTACCATCTACAGCATCAAATTTCATCTTACACCTTGAATTAGTACTCCCTTACTTGTCTGACTGCATTAGGCTGGCACCGATCCTACTGTGGCTCTCCATCTGGCGGAGGTCGACGGTTAATTTAACCCAACGCATTATTGGCGATTGCTGTGGGATCGGTTGGCTCAGTTATGTAGAAGCTGAGCTAAGAGCAATTGGGCAGGAGGAGCTGTTTAAAGACCCAGCTTCCTGTAGGATCTTTTCTAAACAGAAATGTACCGATCTATACATGCAGAGGGCTGATTTTATTGGCAGGAGGGGGGGGGGGGTTTGTCAACAGGCGCTTATCGCCTAAGCCCTCGTCCCGCCGAGACCTGCGGGACATCATCACTATTTCTACCTCTCACGTATTACTATGGCTCAACACAGATTTATTCTGGTGCGTTTTCGTCTCAACTTTATCCCCCTGATGCTCGGGTTCCCAGAGAGGAAGTTCAAACATGCTGACCTCATCCTGTGTCCGTGTGACAATGTCTCACCCCAAACTGATTTACACTTGGTATTGTTCTGCAAATTTTACCACAAAGAAAGAGAAACCTTTATTTTACCAATTTTAAGACTTCAAAACTTTAAACAATGCAGTGTGGCACTGTATTTTTTAAAGTCTTTACCTAATTCATACGTTTGTTTCTCAGTAGCATCTTTTTTGTGGGCTTGCATGAGAAGAAAGAAAAGTTGATGGGCACGCTAACTTGAATTACTGTAAAGGTTACCCAAAATTTATAATTGTAATTTGTTTTACGGCCTTTTTTAATAGTTTGATATGATGAATTTGTGCTTTTATGATCTTTTTTAAAAGATCGAATAAAGATTTTAAATGAATAATGAAACTAGTATCATGTTTTCAATTGCACAGAACAATACAATACACCTTCCATCTCAGGACTTTACAAGAACATTAATATACACTCCATGTGTACATAGTTCATCGGATAGAAGAAGGTCTGTCCTTAAGGTGATTTGGCTTTTGAAACACCAAAAAGCACATTCTTGTCACTTTCTAAGTGAACAAGTTCAACAATATTGCAAATAGTTTATTAAGCCAGGGTGACTGCATTTACACTCTATGGCAGAAAAGTTACCTACATTAGTGTGATTGTGGAGCTGACCAATACATAATCCTCCAAAAGCAAAGAGATAATTATATAGCTGAACTTGGGAAAGCACAAATGCCAACAAATCTCTCTTTATAAAATGTTATGTTTATTTGTATAGCGCACCATCACCAGAGAGGGTACTCTGGAGATGAGGAAGTGTGTCAGTATAGCAGAGCCTGGAGCAGGTGATTATTCGAAGAGCCAGATCTTCAGCTTCTATTCAAGCTCAAGAAGAAAGGAGGCTCTGGTGTGAAGTGGGAGGTCGTAGGGGGAGGGGAGGGGGCCCTCGGGGGTCTGATAAAAATGCACTTCTTTGATCTGAGAGGGGGAGTATCGGCACTTCTCAGCACTGCTGCTATTCATTTAATATGAGGGTCCTGGCACTTCTCGGGAACAAGCAGGTAATCTATCTAAATAGTGAGTACCTGCACCTCTAGATTTCCATTTAAAACACTGCTAAGCACCGCATTGGGGAAAGCATGTGAAAGTAATGCCGGGCTGAGAAAGCGTTGGGAGTTAGGACACAAACAGTATGACTGCAAAGTGGGCGGCATCGTCCTCCATAACTGCAAAGAGTGCGACATCTTCATCCAGAAGGAACTTTCCAGCCAACAAACAGCTGTTTTCTATTGCTTTTAATTTTGTTTGTAAGTTTGTTTTTAAGCATGTCTGAAAACCTCACAATGCAAAGATTTTGTGGCTTAAAAGCCAGAGCTGACAAAAAAATGGCACACATACAGAGCCACTGTCAGAGTCACTTGTCTGTGGGAAAACTTGTCACTTCAAACTTTCTCTACAGCAGCCTAAGTGGTGGCAGGAGCTAAAATCCGGATTACCTGAGACTCCGACCGCAGAGAGCGAATCACCTCCTTAGCCGCCCCCGAAGTCTCGCAAGGCATGCGGTGCAGGTCACCCAGGCATGTGTCACTCTTGTCCGGGCACAGCCTCGTCCGCAGCCAGAGGGGGCCCAGCGGCGGCTCCCAGGTACCCAAACACTCGTAATAGGCACCGTTCAGCAAGGCCACGGCGATCCAGGTGAAAGGGGCCACCGAGGCGCCGGCCGCCAGCAGCACGAGGACCTGCAGCCTGCAGCGGCGCGAGCGGCGCCCAGGGAAAGGCGCGCGGCAGCCGGTGAGCAGCCGCCAGGTGCGCGAGTTGAGCAGGAAGCCGAGCAGCAGCAGCACCAGGGGGATATATGACGGTACCACGCGTACTTTTACAACGCGTACCGTTACGCTACTTTTACCACGCAAGTCGTTACAACGACTTGCGTGGAGGGGCGCTGGATAGTAAATTTTTTAATTTACTATTCCAACTCCAGTCCCCGTGGACTCTAGGGAAAGGAGTTGGATAGTAAATTAATCTATTTACTATCCTGGAGTGCCCCCCAGCGCAAGTCGTGGTAACGACTTGCGTGGTAAAAGTAGCGTGGTAACGGTACCGCGTTGTAAAAAATGCGTGGTTACCGTTGTATACCGCACCAGGGCGGGCACCAGCATGGACACCAGGCTGTAGCTGAAGCTCCAGGCGTTGCAGGGGCACTGGAAGACCATGTGCGAGAAGAGCTCCCCCCCGCCGGCCGACAGGAGCGACAGAGCCCCGTAGCCCAGCGCGGTCTTGTGCTTGGAGCACTGCCGCACCATTGCCTGGAAGTTCTCCATCACCCACATGCGTGGCCCTTTCACTCGCCTCGCCTCGCCTCCCCTCTGAGCTGCACGCTGGTTCCAAGAACTGGCACGCGACTTGTGCGTCGGCTTCCATAGTATAGCCTGACGTGAAATCGGCGCAACTTCAGTCTCAGTTTACCATTGTGACTAAAACCGCAAAGAGGAAGTTCCACAGGCCCGCCTGCAAAGTCTACAAGTGGGATTTCAGTTTTTGTCATCTGTGTGAGGAGAGCGTTTTTTATTTTGTGCAATGCTGGTTCCTAGTTTAATTATTCGACTACACCTTTCTGCAAGTTCCACTCTAGTAAGGCAATGAACGTTCAAATGGACCGAGACTTTCTCATGCCACCTCACCTTTATTGAAGAGAACTTGCCAGACCTTCCTCTGTTTTCATATTTTCCAAACTTTCATCTAGCGTTATGTTTTTGTTGTTGTTGTATTTCTTTGACTACTTTTTGAAAAGCAAGTATTTTCTTAGCAACGTCACTGGTAGAATATACAGCCTAGTTATTGCTTAGAGTGTCTAAAGTGTGCCAGTGAGCGCCTAGCTTGTACTTAACGCAGGGAGACTTCGCATGGCGGATGGTTTCCAGGTCTGAGGCAAGGCAGAGCACAGAACATGTCTTTTTTCTTGCTCATTTGTATGTAGAGGTACAAAACCCACGTCCCGCATGTTCAGAAAAATTACGATGAGGGGGCGTGGCTACGCAGCGTAGCATGATGGCCCCAAGTTAGTGCTACTCCGTCAAATCTGTCTCCCTCTCGCATATCGGCTATATTGATTCGGCCCTCGAGAGCAAAATGCGCTGTCGAAAGACCTACTGACCCATCGAGGTGAGACCCGAAGCCGGGAGGCTTCCGCAGCCGAAGTTATCCCCGCAGCTGGTTGCGGCCCTCAAAGGAGCTGAAGCCGTAGGTGATTGCTGGGGCCGAGGGCGTCGCGTTGGCCAGCAGAGGGTGCCTGACGAGAGCCCGGGGACTGGGCCTGTATCTCCGAGTGTGGAGTCTCCAGAAGCATGTTGTAAATTACCTACATCACTTAACTCTATGGTTCTTGTTCTCTATGCTCCTAATGTGTATTCTAGAATTTAGATGGCTCTGACTCATGTGGAATTCTGCTAGAGTCAGTTTGTGCCTGGCCAGCAAGCGTTAGGTAGACTGCTGTTTGTGCTCCATTAAACTACAGAACTTAATTATAATAAGGTGTGCTGCCTTATTTACAACAATTATTGGCGACGATACCTGTTGGCCAGAGGTTGTCAGAGGACGCGTTGAGTCCAGGGGGCGAAGAAGGATCTTTGAAGTAAGATTTCATGTCGTGACAAGCAGCAGTTACCCATCGCTAGAGACCCCACTATCTGCAAAAGGTTCTTCGGTGTCTTCGAAGGTGAAGAAGTCATTTCTTCAATACAGAGGAATTTGCTTGGCGTCAAAATCGGCCTATGATGCATACAACGGACTGTAAGTAGCCCGCGACTTTCAAAACCAGCCTCGCATTCCTTGCGCGCTCAGCCCTGTTCAATGCAGTTCAGCAATACGCGCGAGAGGCTTTGATCAATGGTGTTTACGCGTCATAGTAATGCGACGTGGTGCGTTCCAAGACTCAGTTTTAAGCGTACGAAGCCTCGTTTTGAATCGCGGCCATTTTGAATCAGTAATACAGTTCGTTTTTGCCCGCATTTCCTCACAGCTTTTCAAAGCTTCGTATTTGGCTCACTTATTTCTCCTCGTTTAAGAAGCCATTCCTGAGACTGCGATCAATGTATATTTTACAAGGTATGTGACATTTTAACAAGATGCAAATTATTACAGATTTTCCTTAAAAAAATGGTTTATTGGAAAGAAATTCTGTTCAGACTTTTCCCATAAGAACTGCCATTTGTGCCTCATTATCTATACACTTATTTCTATCTTGTGTGTGGTGACATCTTTATATTATTATGGCCCAACAAATAAATGTTCCAGTCAATGTGATTTTACCACCCCCATTTTTGACTGAGGTTGGCAATCCACAAATACCATGGGAGGATTGGTTCATTATATTCGATAATTATCTGGAGGCTTTAGATGGGCAAGAATTTTCTGCTAAGCGAAAAAAAGCAATCCTTCTCAGCTCTCTTGGGAAAGAAGGACCGAGAGTTTTCAGATTTTTACCGATAGCTCTACAAGCTAATGGGCAAGCTATGCCCGATGAGTACAAAGAAGCCATTGCCAGACTCGAAGTAAGATTCTCAAAGGAGGAGAATCTTGTAATGAACCGCTACAAGTTTTACACACAACACCAAAGGGAAGCTGAATCTATAGACGACTTTGTAGCACGTCTAAGGGAGTTATCCATTAAATGTAAATTTGGAGCCATCAATAATGAGCTCATAAGAGATCAGCTATAGTACAGTGTGCCAACAAAAAGATACAGGAAAGGCTGTGGGCGGCCAAGAATCCTTCGCTGAAAGCAGCTATTGACTTGGCAAAAGTAATTGAAGAATCTGAAAATTGCATGAAGGTTATTGACTCTCACAAGAAGAGCATAACACAACAAGATGTTTTCGAAGTTTCTGAAAAAAAAATGAATCCGGAGAGTGAACAATGTGAGGAGGAATCCATTGCAGTTGTAAAAAATAAAACAAAATATTTCCAAAGAAGGAACATTCCAAACAACAAACAAAGCTCGAGATGTGGGAGCTATAGTCACTCTTCTGAAGCCAGGTTTTGTTTTGCTGCAAATAAAGAATGCCTCAAATGTGGCCGTGTAGGTCACTTCTCAAAGATGTGCAGAGCTAAAAACAAGCAAAGAGTGGCTGTTGTTGAAGATTATATATGTGAAGACAGTAGAGAAAGAGACAAACTTCTTGTCGTCAATGGTGTTGGCATTGTAGGAGAAGAGAGGCGTCAGATTAGACCTAAAGCACTCTTCTATATCGATAGACACGAAGTGTTCTTGATGGTAGACACTGGATCTAGATATACAATCATACCACAAGATTTATTCAGAAGCATATGGAAGGACAAGGAACTTGCACATAGCGACATCTCTCCTACTGGCTTCCAAGGAGAAAAATTGACATCATTGGTTATTTTGACTCTGATATCGTCTTTGAGAAAAGGTCTACTTTTGGTAGAGTTTATGTTTCAGTGGATGGCCCACCCATTTTGGGTTGGGTACATCAATATGACCTTTATATCATTATCAATCCTAGAGCAAAAAACCAAGTTATGGTAATTGAGGATGAGAGTGTTGACAGTATTCTTGAGGAGTTCAAGTCTGTGTTTAATAATGAACTAGGGGAACTAAAAGGGTATTCTCATTTCATCAAATTGAAGAAAAATAGTGTCCCCGTTCAACACAAATTAAGGAGAATTCCTTTGTCTATTAGGGATGAAGTAAAATCCTTGATAAATGACATGCTACAGAGTGGTGTGATTGAGCCGGTAGAAGCCTTTGCGTGGGTTTCTCCGGTAGTGATTTTGAAAAAATCTGATGGCAATTGAGGTTTTGTGTTGACCTCAGGTTTGAACAAGTGTGTAATTGCAGACACTTTTCCTTTGCCCAACATTGGCGAAATGGTATCTACTCTTCAGGGGGCTATGTTTTTTTTCTAAGCTTGACCTGAAGAGTGCATATCATCAGGTAAGATTGCATGAAGCTTCTAAAGAACTCACTGCTTTTGTAACCACTGAGGGAATATTTCAATTCACACGGCTTCCGTTTGGATTAATCTCGGCAGCCAGTGTGTTTCAAAGGATGGTAAGCGAGATTTTTAAAGGCATACATAACGTAGTCTTCTTCCAAGACGACATCTTGCTTTTTGGAGACACTGTAGCTGGTCACAATTGTGTACTCAAAGATGTTTTGCACAGGATCTGGGACACTGGACTCACTTTACGTAAAGAAAAATGTTCTTTTCTTGTGCAGAATATAGAATATTTGGGTCATGAGATCTCAGCTGACGGTGTTACACCAAAAAGGGATTTTTTGGAAGCTATACGCTTTGCTCCTAGTCCTGTAGACAAAGATCAGTTGCGCTCTTTCATGGGGTTGATTGAGTACTACTCAAAATTGGTTGAAACATTTTCAGAAAAAACTATACCTATGAGAAAGCTACTGAAAAAAGGTTCTAATTTAATTGGAGTATGGAACATGAAAATTGTTTCAACAACATAAAACAAGACATTTGTAATGCCAGAATTCTTGCACCTTTTGATACTAGTAAAATTTCTACATTGATGGTCGATGCTAGTGCCACTGGTATAGGCGCTGTTCTTTTGCAGAAGCACAAGGAAGGTGATCGTCCCATTGCTTTTGCCTCACGCACTCTGTCTTCGTCCGAGAAAAATTATTCGGTTATCGAAAAGGAGGATTTGGCAGCAGCATGGGGTACGCACTACTTCCGTACCTACCTGCGGGGTACAAAATGTAACTTAAAGACCGATCATACACCACTTGTTCGCATTTTCTCACCCGGAGGTGCTACTTCTGGTTCTCCTAGACTTGCTAGACTAGCCGCAAAATTACAGGAGTATCATTTTGAGATTTCTCATTTACAAGGATGGAGGAATTTTCAAGCAGACTGTCTAGACTTTCTGTTACTACTGAAGAAACAAACAATATGAGTTTTAGTTTAGAACATTTTAATGGTAACATTGCTTGGATTGATGATATTTTTCATTTAAGTGAAGGTTCTTTTTCAAAGGATGAATGGGTTAATGCCATGACAAATGATATTGTCTTAAAGGAAGTCATTCAATTAATGAGAGTTGGGTCCAGGCGAGAGAGTTGTGTTAGTATTAGTGTTAGACCATTTTTAAAAGTAATTGATGAACTTTCATTATGTAATGACAATGTTTTAATGCATGGAGAAAAATTTGTTCCACCTTCAATTCTGAGACCAAAGTTGGTAGCTTTGGCACACGAAGGCCATTTGGGTCAAACTTTAACGCAACAAAGGTTAAAGGTCAATTTCTGGTGGCCTGGTTTGGACTCACAGGTTTCCTCTTGGGTTGAGTCATGTTCATTTTGTAAAGAAAGCGAGAAAAGGTTGAAGGTTGCTGTTGGCTCAAACAGGGGGAAGTTGTTTCATCCTGACTTACCTTGGCATACCTTATTATTGATTTTATTGGCCATATGGAGGAATTGCCGCTGTCACAGAGATTTGCCCTAGTCTCTATTAATTTATTTAGCAAATGGCTTTCTGTAGAGTTTTTGAAAGATATTACTGAAACAACTATTAAATATTTAAAGTCCTTGTTCCAATAAGAGGGTTCTCCAAGTGCTATCGTCACCGACAATGGCACACAGTTGGTATCTCATTCTATGTGTTCCTTTTTGAGTAATTCTGGTATTACACATCACAGGACCTCTCTCTATAATCCACAAGGAAATGGTCTGTGTGAGCGCTTAAACAGACTTGTGAAAGGAACTATCCAAATGGCTCTCACACAAGGTACTCCAGTTAATGATTTGGTACAAGAAATGGTATATGCATATCGTACCACTACCAATGGTTTTAAAGACAAATCTCCTTTTGAAATCATGCGAGGTAGGGTTCCAAGTACCAAGTTAACACCTTCATGGCTGAAAGGTATGTTATCTAATGAAGAACATTTTAATGATATCACTAGTCCACAGTTTTGTTCTTCAAAAATTGAAGAGGGTGATCAATTTTAAGGTGAGACCAGGTAGAGCCACTAGAGGCTTATCCAAGTTTAGAGGCCCCTTCACTGTGAACAATGTTTTTCCATATTATGTTATTTTAACTAATGGTGAAAAATGGAATCTGAGGAGAGTGGCTTTATATCAGAAGAGGAAAAATAATAAATCTTCTAATTTGTCTTTTGAAAAAGATGTTATCAATGGTAGGAATAGTGGTTATATGTTTACTCCAATGGAAGATTCCACTGTTTCTCATTCTTTTCCAGCTCTCAGGTGGAGTAATGGAGGTGGTGATGCTACTGACTCTCAATGCAGTAGGCTTTCTAACAATACTCCCAATGTTTCCATTTCTAGTACTGTGCCCAATCTTGGTGATGTCAGACATTCAAGGTACTGTAGACCACCCTTGTACTTGAATGATTATTGTTGTGATTAATGTGTTATTTCTTTGTCTAATGATTATTGTTATTTATCATGTTTTCTTTTCTGTATTAATGAGGGAAGATGTGTTGTAAATTACCTACATTACTTAATTCTATGGTTCTTGTTCTCTATGCTCCTAATGTGTATTCTAGAATTTAGATGGCTCTGACTCGTGTGGAATTCTGCTAGAGACAGTTTGGCCTGGCCAGCAAGCGTTAGGTAGACTGCTGTTTGTGCTCCATTAAACTACAAAACTTAATTATAATAAGGTGTGCTGCCTTATTTACAACAAAGCCCAGGGTGAGAGCTGGCTACGAGGCCCTTCTCCAACCGCACCAAGAGAGGCACGGGACTCGCGGCCTGAGGCGCATCGCTTGTGACCCTCACCGGGGCTGAAGCCGGGCCGAGGGTGGTGATGCACAATGGGCATCTGCCAGGAGTCCGAGGATTAGACCGGCGTGAAGTGGTGGCTGACATCGTACCACCGCTCCGACACAGCAAGATAGGTGCATTGCTAGAATTCTGCAGCACATTGTTTCAGGAGGAGGGGTCATGTGGTGAAAAGACCCCGCTCTACGCTATGGCAGCCCAGCTTTGAGGAGGTGCGATAATGCAGGAGTGACATTGCCACGGCACTGACTGATTGAGGCACGACGAAGGCCCTGAAAACACCTGCTTTGGTCTTGGAGGCGCTCCCCACATGCTCTCAGCGCCCGCATCCCACGAAAGTGGACAACCACGGTGACTGCACGCCAGGACCATCGTGACTTGGAAGACAATTCTGCGACTGGTGTGGCCAGGAGTGCTGGAAGACCCGGGAGGCAAAGGTGAATCCGGACTGTGAGTCCCAGGTATCGGAGGCGCCTTCCTACTGAAAAAAGGTTCTAATTTAATTGGAGTATGGAACATGAAAATTGTTTCAACAACATAAAACAAGACATTTGTAATGCCAGAATTCTTGCACCTTTTGATACTAGTAAAATTTCTACATTGATGGTCGATGCTAGTGCCACTGGTATAGGCGCTGTTCTTTTGCAGAAGCACAAGGAAGGTGATCGTCCCATTGCTTTTGCCTCACGCACTCTGTCTTCGTCCGAGAAAAATTATTCGGTTATCGAAAAGGAGGATTTGGCAGCAGCATGGGGTACGCACTACTTCCGTACCTACCTGCGGGGTACAAAATGTAACTTAAAGACCGATCATACACCACTTGTTCGCATTTTCTCACCCGGAGGTGCTACTTCTGGTTCTCCTAGACTTGCTAGACTAGCCGCAAAATTACAGGAGTATCATTTTGAGATTTCTCATTTACAAGGATGGAGGAATTTTCAAGCAGACTGTCTAGACTTTCTGTTACTACTGAAGAAACAAACAATATGAGTTTTAGTTTAGAACATTTTAATGGTAACATTGCTTGGATTGATGATATTTTTCATTTAAGTGAAGGTTCTTTTTCAAAGGATGAATGGGTTAATGCCATGACAAATGATATTGTCTTAAAGGAAGTCATTCAATTAATGAGAGTTGGGTCCAGGCGAGAGAGTTGTGTTAGTATTAGTGTTAGACCATTTTTAAAAGTAATTGATGAACTTTCATTATGTAATGACAATGTTTTAATGCATGGAGAAAAATTTGTTCCACCTTCAATTCTGAGACCAAAGTTGGTAGCTTTGGCACACGAAGGCCATTTGGGTCAAACTTTAACGCAACAAAGGTTAAAGGTCAATTTCTGGTGGCCTGGTTTGGACTCACAGGTTTCCTCTTGGGTTGAGTCATGTTCATTTTGTAAAGAAAGCGAGAAAAGGTTGAAGGTTGCTGTTGGCTCAAACAGGGGGAAGTTGTTTCATCCTGACTTACCTTGGCATACCTTATTATTGATTTTATTGGCCATATGGAGGAATTGCCGCTGTCACAGAGATTTGCCCTAGTCTCTATTAATTTATTTAGCAAATGGCTTTCTGTAGAGTTTTTGAAAGATATTACTGAAACAACTATTAAATATTTAAAGTCCTTGTTCCAATAAGAGGGTTCTCCAAGTGCTATCGTCACCGACAATGGCACACAGTTGGTATCTCATTCTATGTGTTCCTTTTTGAGTAATTCTGGTATTACACATCACAGGACCTCTCTCTATAATCCACAAGGAAATGGTCTGTGTGAGCGCTTAAACAGACTTGTGAAAGGAACTATCCAAATGGCTCTCACACAAGGTACTCCAGTTAATGATTTGGTACAAGAAATGGTATATGCATATCGTACCACTACCAATGGTTTTAAAGACAAATCTCCTTTTGAAATCATGCGAGGTAGGGTTCCAAGTACCAAGTTAACACCTTCATGGCTGAAAGGTATGTTATCTAATGAAGAACATTTTAATGATATCACTAGTCCACAGTTTTGTTCTTCAAAAATTGAAGAGGGTGATCAATTTTAAGGTGAGACCAGGTAGAGCCACTAGAGGCTTATCCAAGTTTAGAGGCCCCTTCACTGTGAACAATGTTTTTCCATATTATGTTATTTTAACTAATGGTGAAAAATGGAATCTGAGGAGATTGGCTTTATATCAGAAGAGGAAAAATAATACATCTTCTAATTTGTCTTTTGAAAAAGATGTTATCAATGGTAGGAATAGTGGTTATATGTTTACTCCAATGGAAGATTCCACTGTTTCTCATTCTTTTCCAGCTCTCAGGTGGAGTAATGGAGGTGGTGATGCTACTGACTCTCAATGCAGTAGGCTTTCTAACAATACTCCCAATGTTTCCATTTCTAGTACTGTGCCCAATCCTGGTGATGTCAGACATTCAAGGTACTGTAGACCACCCTTGTACTTGAATGATTATTGTTGTGATTAATGTGTTATTTCTTTGTCTAATGATTATTGTTATTTATCATGTTTTCTTTTCTGTATTAATGAGGGAAGATGTGTTGTAAATTACCTACATTACTTAACTCTATGGTTCTTGTTCTCTATGCTCCTAATGTGTATTCTAGAATTTAGATGGCTCTGACTCGTGTGGAATTCTGCTAGAGACAGTTTGGCCTGGCCAGCAAGCGTTAGGTAGACTGCTGTTTGTGCTCCATTAAACTACAAAACTTAATTATAATAAGGTGTGCTGCCTTATTTACAACAAAGCCCAGGGTGAGAGCTGGCTACGAGGCCCTTCTCCAACCGCACCAAGAGAGGCACGGGACTCGCGGCCTGAGGCGCATCGCTTGTGACCCTCAGCGGGGCTGAAGCCGGGCCGAGGGTGGTGATGCACAATGGGCATCTGCCAGGAGTCCGAGGATTAGACCGGCGTGAAGTGGTGGCTGACATCGTACCACCGCTCCGACACAGCAAGATAGGTGCATTGCTAGAATTCTGCAGCACATTGTTTCAGGAGGAGGGGTCATGTGGTGAAAAGACCCCGCTCTACGCTATGGCAGCCCAGCTTTGAGGAGGTGCGATAATGCAGGAGTGACATTGCCACGGCACTGACTGATTGAGGCACGACGAAGGCCCTGAAAACACCTGCTTTGGTCTTGGAGGCGCTCCCCACATGCTCTCAGCGCCCGCATCCCACGAAAGTGGACAACCACGGTGACTGCACGCCAGGACCATCGTGACTTGGAAGACAATTCTGCGACTGGTGTGGCCAGGAGTGCTGGAAGACCCGGGAGGCAAAGGTGAATCCGGACTGTGAGTCCCAGGTATCGGAGGCGCCTTCCTACCGTATTCAGACAACACCCTCTCCTCCCTCTCTCATAAGCCTGCGATGCTCGAGACGCAGCGGTCCATATGGTGACACGCTCCCCAGCCGGTACGCTTGCACAGAGGGGTGATCAGAGCTGCTGCGTTTCACCGCGACAAACCAATCCTGGGCCTAGATCGGAGAGGGCCAAGATGTCGGGGACACGGGGTCCCATAGTAGCCCAGCATAATAAATTGGACCGCTATACACTCCCCAAGGCATCGCTTCAGGACCAGCAAGCCAGAGACAAAGCAGTAGGTGGATCGGAAGAGGACCCGCCCGAGCTCACTCTCAAAGATTTCATGAATGCCATATCTGGGGTCAGAACATCTCTGGAGCAGAGAATGGACACAATCTCCTCAGAAGTAACGCTTATCAGGGCTGACCGCACAAAAATCAACAAAAAAGTCAAACAGCTAGAGATCACTACAACAAGCTTGGTGGATGACACCTCGCACCTCCAAAACGAGATCCCAGACTTGCAAACTTTTCGGAAAATTCGCTGAAAGCAAGTTGGACGATTACAAAGGGCGCACCCGCCGAAAAAACATTCAAATTCTGGGGGTGCCGGAGCGGGCGGAGGGGCAGGCACCAGATCTTTTAGTTGAAGACCTTTATTCTCACCCACCTACAACCCAAGGGCCTGTCAAAATTCTTTGTAATCGAAAGGGCACACAGAGTTCCTGAGGCACGACCAAAACCCGGAGCCCCCCCCCCGGCCAATCCTGGCGTGGGTCCTGAACTTTCGTGACAGGGATGTGATTCTACAAAACGCCAGGGTAGCCCTGCCGCTTAGGTATGAAAATGCTGAACTCCACTTCTTACCGGACTTTACACTAGCAGTACAGAAACAGAGACTTTCTTTGCCATCAAAAAGATGCTTAGAGAAAAGGGTGTGAAGTATGTCATGCTGTTCCCGGCTCGGCTCCGGGTGGAAGCTGATGGCCAGCACTGTTTTTTTGACCATCCAGAGGCTGTTGCGGAGTGGTTGGAGGGGTGGCGGGGGGCTAAGAAACATAATTCCCGTTGAAAGAATGGCCGGCCTAGACCCTGGCCTTAAGCATGAACCCACTACAGGGTGCTGCAGGACCTCTCGCCTCACCGAACTTTCCCCACATCAGTAAAGGACTCAGGTACCTTGCAACAAAGACGGTCACTGACTCGTTGGGTCGTCATACATTAGACATGAGCATGGATCCTGGGACTCGGGCCCCTCTCGGCGAGCTGCAAAACGTTGATTGAATAGGGAGGGACGGAGTGACGAAGCATCAAATCCCTCCATGTTTCTACTTTTAGTTCATCAGTTGGATGACAGGCACTCTGCATTGTTGTATTAATGAGCGGTTTAGGGCCCAGAGTGCAGGGGAGCAGGGAGGGGGGTTGTTGGGTTTAGGATTCAGAGTTTATGTATGTTTTTGTTGAATCAACGCGAAAAGGTTGCGCTTTGACAGAGGAATCTTTATCCTACACATGTTCGAATGAGTTCACAGTGGGACAAAAACATTAAGATACTGAGTTGGACCGTCAATGGGCTTGGGGACAAGGTCAAACGCTGCGTGGATCTACAGTATATTAGACGGCAAGCCCCAGATGTTATCCTTCTCCAAGAAACGCATTTGGTCGACAACTGCTGCAAGGCGCTAAACAGGTGGGGATACAAGCTGGTGACCCACGCAGGCTTCACTTCTGGTTCAAGGGGAGAGGGTATAATGACAAGGAACTCCTTTCCACTTGCCATACACTCCACATGGTTGGATGACAGGGGGAGATACATTGGAATCACGTGGCAGTGGGAGGGACGCACACTAACAATGCATGTCTGTCTATGTACCACCGGGTCTTCAGAACCGTACGTTTAAGGATTTGAGTGCAATATTACTCTTGCTCCCGGAGGGTCTGCTGGTGCTGGGAGGGGATCTTAACTCAGTGGTTTCAGGCACACTAGACCGGTACCCCCTGCAGGAGCTTGGGGTCGCAGCTCGAGGGTTGCCGGATTTTCTGGAAGCCCTGGGTCTAACAGATGTGTGGAGGACGTACCACCCTGACTGTATCCAACACATGTTTCACTCGGGGGCACACAGCCTCTCCCGTATAGATTACCTCATCGTCCCAGCATCCCAAGTCACAAATGTCCAAGAAATCAGACATATGGTGCAAGGCATCTCGGATCACTCCCCGTCATGGGCTCAACTCGTCCAGGGTCAAGGAAGAATGGGTAAAGTCACTCCTTTAAATCCATGGTATCTTCGTGATCTGAGTGTGTGAAAGGCCCTGCTCCAAGCCTTCGACCACTACTTCCCAGATAACGAGGGGCGGTTGACTCCCCCAGGTCCTGTGGGAGGCGTTTCAATCAGTAATAAGGGGGCAAGCACTCTCCCTGATAGCTGGGACATGCAAGGAAAGAATGAAGGAGTTAGTTGAAGCAGAAAACAAAATCCTCCGACTGGAGGAAGAACTGGGGGAGGAGGTAACCCAGGAGAAACTGCATACTTTAAAACTTACAAGAGATAACTATAAAGCAATACCCACTGACAGGGCCAAAACACTGGGGAGATAAAAAGAGGGAAGGATATATGACCTGGGTGATAAGGCCAGGAAACTGACAGCATGGTTGGACAAAAAAGAGTTGGCATCCAGGTTGGTGCCAGAGCTGATAGATAAAGATGGCCAGTCCATTACTGATCCCCAAAACATTGCTAACACATTTACTGCTCACTAAAGCGACAATTACCGCACAGATACATCCTATGCCGAAGATGATTCCCGGTCACTACTCAAAGACGTCACACTTTCCACCCTATTGGCAGAGGAATTGAGGCTATTGGGGAGTGACTTTTCCAATGCCGAAATTCCACTAGCTATCAGTAGTCTCCAATCAGGCAAGGCTCTGGATCCCAACAGCCTACCTATCAAGCTTTACAAACTAAGGCCAGACAAGCTAGCCCTGCACATGCAGAACATGTTCTCGGACAGCAAAAAGCAAGGGACACTTCCACTGGATCAGAGGGTGGCCACACTGATTACTATCCACAAGAAGGGCAAACCCAGGACGGACTGTGCCTCTTATAGGCCTATCTCCCTATTTAATGCAGAGTTCAAAATCCTAGCCAAGCCCCTAGCAAATCGCCATGTCAAAGTAATGAGCGGGTTGGTACACCCGGACCAGTTGGGTTTCATGCCCCACCGCAATACTGCGCTGAATTTGCAAAGAGTACATAGTGTGATGGGGAGGATAGCCACAATCCAAGAGCAGGCGACTATAGTTTCACTGGATGCATCTGTGGCATTCGACACCCTCAAATGGCCATACCTCTTCGCAGTCCTAACAAAGATGGGGTTTGGGCCTAGTTTTATTCAATGGATCAGGCTCCTCTACTTAGAGCACCTGGCACAGGTTGTAGTTAACAATAAAAAATCGGAAGTGTTTGCACTGGGTCGGGGAACCCGCCGGGGTTGTCCACTGTCTCCCTTCCTTTTTGCCCTTGCCCTGGAAACCCTAGCAGCATGGATTCGCAGGGATCCAGTGATACATGGCCTGCGATGGGCACCAACATAGGAGGACTGCATCTCACTATACGTAGACAATATTCTTCTGTTCCTAGCCTCTCCAAGAGTGTCATTGGGAAGTGTGCTTGAGTTTTTGCAAGCTTTGGTAGATTATCTGGGTATTCCATCAACTGGAGTAAATCTCTCCTACACGTCCTCAGCGGGGCCCCACCCACCCCACCCTGGGGATGCCCCATACAAATTACCACAGTGGTCTTTAAATATCTGGGAATTTTTGTCACATCGGACCAGAAGCTCCGATACGACCGTAACCTGCTCCCACCATTACAAAGGTTAAAGCGAGATATAATGAGCTGGAAGGCGCTCCCTCTTTCACTGCTGGGCAGGGTGGCACATTTTAAAATGATGTCCCTGGCTCACTTTCTCTATGCATTGCAAAACTACCTCGACCCTGTACCTGCACGTTATTTCAGGGAAATAGAGGGCCTGCAGAGGAATTTGCTGTGGAACCGGAAACCTCATCTGCCACTGACCAAACTCACCCTCAACTGGTATGACGGAGGGATCAGTCTTCCCGATCTCAAGAAATATTATTGGGCAGCTCACCTAGCGGCCATCAATCATGGCACCACCGCCGTGCACATGACCCGGGATATGCCATTGACAGGTGTCTCCTACCGGGAAGGAACTACAACAGGGCCTGTATTCTAAAGCCAAGCGGTACCCACTAACTGGGCCAACCAGACATTCGGTCCAGGTCTGGCACGCAGCAAATAGAAGTCTGGGGTGGGAATGGAAACTGACACTGGCAACATCCCTCTGGGATTCCGAGAAATTAGGGAACCTGTGGACATCGAAAGGGTTCGACAAATGGGATCTCATTGGGATCTCGAAAGTAGGGGACATGTGGGTGCAGGGGGACGTTGTGACGTTTGCCTCCCTGCAATAGGAATATGAACTGGAATACTTTCGAAACCTCCAAGTTCGCCACACACTACAGACACACCTGCCAAAAGGTTCCTCCCTTCCAGAATCTTCACCCCTTGAAGATAGGTTGCTTGATGGATACTTACCAGAGAAAGCCATCTCCCTGACCTACAAGAAATTGATAAATAACATGGCGGAACCTTTCCAGCACACTAAAATGAAGTGGGAAAGGGAAGGCCTAGAGTTGGATGATGAAGAGTGGCAGGAGGCAGTGGCCTCCCCAAGGGAAGTGGCAATCTCGGCCAGACTGAGGCTCGTCCAGCTCAAAATAGTGCACAGAGTGTATATCACTGGACCAACCTGCCTGGTCTGCATGGGGAGAGCGGAAGGGAGGGATTGCCGACGTCAATGTGGCAGAGTGGGCACATTCATGCACATATTGTGGGAATGTGATCACATTCAGGTGTACTGGTGCAAAATACATGATGTCCTTAGTGAAGTGCTAGAATTGGTCGTCCGCACTGAGGTGAAGAGATGCCATTTGAATGTATGGGAGCCCACAATATGGGGCCTAAAGATAGCAAAGAGAAACATTGCACAGTTGTGGGGAGCTGCATGTCCACCCACCATAGAGGACTGGATGAAAAACATGGACTGTTGTATGTTCAGAGAAAAGACAGTATATCTAGTGCGGGCTGCCCCAAAAAGTGGTCCTTAATCTGGGGTTCTTGGAATGCCTACCGGGGAAATATTTGTAGCCCTCCATGTAATTCCCTTCCTGATGATTTGCCCTCACCGTAAATGATGTAACCCAGACCACTCCATTGATCTGTTCCTGCCGCTAATGTGATTACCACTGTACAACTGAATGAATTCCTATTATCTGTAAACTGCTATGTCAATTCATGATGTTTAAGAAAATAATATTAAAAAAAAGAAAAAGTACGATAGAATTCCAGCGCATTTACATCACAAATGTTGCACCATTTACGGAGGGTGCATATAACGCGCAGAGGTACATACTACTTATCTTTAAACTTTTGAGGAGTCTCGGGAGCAAAAGTCATCGTCCCTTGCCATCTACAGACCCACCAAACCCTCCTATTTCCGTAATCTGAGCAAGAAGCAGTATTAGATTGTTATACATGTTTTAAGGTGCACCGAAAAGTATTTAACAGAAACTGTGGTGCTCCCTTCATCAGAGCAGAGCCACTCCACAGCTGCTGCATGGGGCCTGCGTAGGTCCACAGCTCTGTAGTCAGGTTAAAGGATGTAAAAGCTCAACACCTACAGAGCACGCTGCAAAGTCAGTTATCCGCATTGAGAGCACCAAAGCAAGACATCACTGCACAGAAGCTGTCAGTCCAGGCGCACAACGCCCATTGCGCTCATAGGGCTTCAGCCCTGTCGCGTGTGTCAACCCAGGATGAGACAGCTTCCCAGGCACACAAACAGACAATTTTTGAGCTGCTGTGGGCTGGCTGGTCTGGAGTCCGTTTTATTGCAGCCACACCTGAGTAAAAGACCATTTACCTGTTAACAAAGCTTTGTTGTTTTTCACCCCTTCTTAGAGCCCCTGCATCTCCACTCTGCCTATTGATGGAAGGATTAGCCCCCCTCCACCCCGCTTCCCCGAAATTTGGCTCTAGTTGCACCTCTGACTCTTACCATTGTGGTGCAGCTCTATGGGAACAGAGGTAAGTGAGAGACACCATGAACAGTGGAGAGGGGAGAAGATGACCAAGTACGTCACCAGCAATCAAGAGATGCTACAGTGATCCCACAGCAATAATGGAGCGGCCTCATCAAAGTTGGATATTATCCAAATGGTGCAAATGGCCAGTGGGGCAAATAACGACCAAGTGGTGCTTCTCTGGCCCAAGGCCCTTGCCTCTGAAATCTGTTAAATGGGTGGAAGGTTGTTCCTCCCCCCACTTCCAAGGCCTGAGACATCACACAATGAATATGAATCCACTAGACCAAGAGGAAAAATCACTTTTTACAAAGCTGGGAAGAATCAGCTGTTGTCCATCAACAACTGCTAGGAGTACCATTCATCAACCAAAGGCCTAGTGGGCACCAAAGTGAACATTCCAGTGGAACACCACTAGATGACAACTCCAGACTGTAGCTCCAAATTACTGCCATATATGTACTCTTGTACCAAAAGTTTCTCAACCATCTGCGATTGAACCCAGTCTAAGGAATTCCTCCCTAAAGATGTATCATGCCCTTTTGTGAGGTATGTATGTTTCAGCATCAGATAACAGTGAAATCACAGAAGCCCGCTACGAACTGACCACATTAGACCTGGTCTGCCCATTCGTAGGTAGTGAAAAGAGATAAAACTGTTTTGGAGGACCTATCTTAGACATGTTTGTACCCTCTATACCAGCAAGTATAACTTTGGATAGATTGTTACACAACAATAGGGGAAATCAGTATTCAGTTGGACCTGGGCCAATAATAGTATAGAAAACAGTTGATCCAACTGAAAAATATTTTAAAGGTATCTTTGTGTGACATATTCGTCGACTTTTCTCTTACCTTGACCTATACTCTTATTTTATGCCCTGATGCGGATGATGGAAAACATATTCACAGCGTTTTGCTACTTGGGATTTGACTAGTTAGCAATTCAAACATTGTTAGACTGATCTTTTCATCATTGTAAATATTGTAATTATCAGCACTTATAGCCCTCCATTCCTGCCCCATCATGAGCACTTTCTTGAGCACTTGTTGCACTTCACGTTTATTGGAGCAACCATTGATACTATAAATTATTGATGAATTTACATTATAAAATCCTTGATAAAAGCTCAATAATTTGTCATCGTTTAATAAACTTGTTGAATGTGGACCAACTATTTTCTATACTAACTTTGGATAGAGGCAGAGAAGAAGGCACAGGCGTTAGGTCTTGCGTTCTCTTTCACCCGTCCATTGCTGTGACTAAAAATCAATGGAACGAGGTGAGAATCTACAACCTCGATTACATAATAACAAATACCAGACCCGTTACATGGGTGAAGTCGGACGTTCAGAAGTGAAGCCTGTGCTTCTGTGGCTGCTCCTGATCAGGGCTGAATCCTTATGATCATGCTACCAGTGGCGGCTCCTCTGCTAATACGGATAATGATAATGACGTATCGTTATTATCATTTTATTTATCCTATTGAAGTCAGTGGCTCACGAGGCAGGGCTGCCAGAGCAGGCAGAGGAGTGGTTTGCACTCCTAAAGTGCGCATGACTGCTTGGCTGGCCCGAGAAACATGCGTCCTTTGCATCTTCCCCACCAGGCTTGCTTTACACAGCCTGGTGAGTAACATGCAAAGCCTCCCAGTCCTCGTCTTTGCGCCGTGGTTCAGCGCTCTGACCAATCACAATGCTGCATTGCAGCATTGTGATTGGCTATGGGGAGCATGGGAGCCTGGGTGCTTCTTGCTCCTTCCTGCAGCCGGCGGAGACAGGAAGAAGAGGACGAGAAAAGGCAGCGGCCAGCCAGCCTAGGTAAGTGGTTTTTTAAAATGTTATTTTGTTCCGTCCGTACTGCCCCCCCCCCCCAACGCAACCCAAACCGCCCCAGCACTCCCTGCAGGTAGCAGTCACTACTGCATGCTACTGCTGTGTCTGCTTTAACACTGTTGTTTGTGGCATAGGACTGCAGCCAACTAAGCTGCATTGTGGATGAGGACATCTGCGATGCAGGCTGTACACCCGAAGCACCAGCTTAAGTGCCTTCCTCCATGGTGAGCAGCACGTAGCCAACTTGATCGAAGTGGACCTGGCCTTCGCCTAGAGACATGCCTGACGTAGTTTGTGGGGCCTGCGACTTCAGGCAGCATGCAGAGAATCCTGGAGCTCAAAGGCCTGGACTGAGGTAGATGCTGTCTGGTGGTGCCCCCATCTGGGCTGAGATTGATGTTGGCTGTGTAGAGGAGGTGTGGAGGCTCATGTGAATTGTTTGAATCCTATGTTGAATCATGTTCCATGAAAGGTGACAAGTGGCAGGTCTTTCTACAGGGTGTTGTGGCTTGTTCCAGAGTGGCACCCTTGGAGGCCAGTAAAGATAAGATTACGGGTGGCACTCGTTGCACAACTGGGATTGAAGCTTGGCATCTGGTCAAAGGTGAGTGCTATCCAAAAGTACTCAAGGATGTGTTGGTGCCTGAGTGGAGCATGACTGTCACGGTTGAGGTGAAAGAAACTTGGGGACCTCCACACAGTCTTTATCTAGGCCCTGGGACATGCATCATGGCTCCTTCGCTTTCACTGACCTGATGTAATGCACCTATGCGTTGGAACATAGTGCATGTTTGTACTTTCTCTCATCGAAGTGCATATACAACTGCCAAACCGTGTCACCAACTATACTTACTTTGGGGCTGTGGTTGTTAATTCTCTGAGCACTTCCTGATTATATTTGAAAGTATTATGACAGTATCAACACCTTTGTCGGCTGAAGTGATAATGTCAGCAATGTTTTTAAGACTAATGAGAGCTTCTTTATCCATGTTCCTGATGTATAATTTATAGGTGTGCCTTTCTAGTCATGTCTGGTTCTTTGCAAATAACCCTTTCAAATGCCCAGATCTCTGCAGGGGCTCCTTGTGCTGGGGAACTTTAATTATTAATTTGTTTATTGTAATTTTAAAACCAAAAACAATAGGCAAGGTACATCAGAACATCGTTATGCAGTACTTCACGTGGTACCATCAGACAATCCTAAAAGGAGCTACAGCTATCAAAGTTACAGACTTATACCATCAATAGCATATGTAAAGGAACATGTAGGCAGCAGTCTGCTTGGAGCAGCAGCAAGAAAGGTCGAAGGCTTGTGTAGTGTTAACTGAGTAATTGTCAGAGGTAAGGTGGCTATCGCGTCTGACTAACGGTGTCCCCATGTCGTGAGGTAGGCGGTGTCAGCTAAAGAGGAGCAGTAGTGTCCATCGTGTCAGTCGTGTTATTTGTGTCAACGTTATCCTGGCTGTCGCCTCGTGACCTCCCCCCCATCTCCGTCCGTGCAGTCCCCTCTTCTGCTTCCTCCCCATCCTGCGTGTTGGACCTGAATGTACCATCCAGTATTGGGGACCAAAAGTTTTTGGGCCTATTCCTCGGGGGCATCAAGTCACTATATAATTCAGTTTGGTGCAGCAATATATCAATTCTCTCTTCCAGAAATTAAGGGAAGGGGGAGGACCTTTTTTTTATTTTTATTTTTATTTTTTTTATTTTTTTTGGTATCAAGGAGAAGGAGTGAAGGGCTTTTACTGTTCTAAAGAGAGAGCAGAAGGTCCAGTCACGACGTGCCCCAACAATATATCTATTCAATTGATGTCGCGCTGTTCCTAACGAAGGGAGAAGTTGGTGCAGTCAGTGATGTAGGTGAATTATGGTAGGGTGGTCAGAAATTCACCCTGGGAATCCATTTTGTTGGATTTAATGCCCTCACACACCCTTTCAGGTGTCATGCTTCATCATTTGGGCCTGCTCCTCGTTGGGTCGGCGGTGCAATACCCAACGGGCAACACCTCAAAGAGGGGCTCTTTAGCAGAGATCTTTTTCCAACTGCCGTATGGATGAAGTGCGGGTATGGGGCCAGAATCAAGTGGTAGACGTAGATGTGGTGAGTTAAAATAAAGCTAGTGGTACCAATAATGCTTTATTCGAATGGGCCACTGCCTTAGTTAAAAATGATTAACCTGGAGGAGAGTAATGGAAAATAATGTTTCCAACTCTTATCCAAGGATTACTGTAGTCCGGTCAACATGTTTCTCGCTATGGCGAATTTATCTAGCGATTCTTCAGGACCAAAGAAGACTATCTAGCAGGTATCTAATGGTGAAAGGAACTGTCTACACTAATTTATCTAAAGTGTGGTGTATGTATGCTCGTATGGCTGCCACACTGTGAATGGAGGGGATAACACTATTATATTACCCTTCTTCAAGTTGTGATTGTCAGTACCTAATGTTACAAACAATCAGACAACGACAGAACGACGCTTCTAGCACCTACCCATCGCCACCGGAAACGGGGCGATGGGTAGGTGCTAGAAGCGAAGCTCAGGAAATACCAACCTCATGGTGGAAGATCTTTCTGAAGCTTTACCCGCCGGACACTGTCATTGTCTGATTGTTTGTAACATTAGGTACTGACAATCACAACTTGAAGAAGGGTAATATAATAGTGTTATCCCCTCCATTCACAGTGTGGCAGCCATACGAGCATACATACACCACACTTTAGATAAATTAGTGTAGACAGTTCCTTTCACCATTAGATACCTGCTAGATAGTCTTCTTTGGTCCTGAAGAATCGCTAGATAAATTCGCCATAGCGAGAAACATGTTGACCGGACTACAGTAATCCTTGGATAAGAGTTGGAAACATTATTTTCCATTACTCTCCTCCAGGTTAATCATTTTTAACTAAGGCAGTGGCCCTTTCGAATAAAGCATTATTGGTACCACTAGCTTTATTTTAACTCACCACATCTACGTCTACCACTTGATTCTGGCCCCATACCCGCACTTCATCCATACGGCAGTTGGAAAAAGATCTCCGCTAAAGAGCCCCTCTTTGAGGTGTTGCCCGTTGGGTATTTCACCGCCGACCCAACGAGGAGCAGGCCCAAATGATGAAGCATGACACCTGAAAGGGTGTGTGAGGGCATTAAATCCAACAAAATGGATTCCCAGGGTGAATTTCTGACCACCCTACCATAATTCACCTACATCACTGACTGCACCAACTTCTCCCTTCGTTAGGAACAGCGCAACATCAATAGAAGGGGGAGGACCTCTCATCCACGTTCTAGCAACGCACCACCTAGCCACCAGGAGTGCCATGTCAACCAACCTCCTCTGGGCCGGGCGTAAGGGTTTGGAGTATCCCAGGAGGGCTAAAAGTGGGTCCGGGGTTAGCGCCAGGGACAATGCTCTGTTCATTTCGCCGTATATCGCCTGCCAGAAAGAGAAGACAACAGGGCAGGACCAGGCGACATGAAGAAAATCAGCCAACGGGGCCCTGCAGCGGTCGCACTCAGGAGAATCGCGCAATCGGTACCTGTGGAGTCTCTCTGGGGTATAATAGGTTCTGTTTAAATGTTTAAAGTGTATGAGTCTGTGTCGTCCGTTTAAGGAGATCTTTCTAGTGTTAGTACAGCAATAGCTCCACAGTTCCTCAGCAAGTTCAGTGCCTAAGTCACTCTGCCAGGCTAATCTCGGCTTTGTGTATTCAGAGTATCTCTCAGTCTGGGCTATTCTATAAAGGTTAGTTATTAATTTCACAGGGGATTTCGCAGCTACCACATAGTCAAATGCAGTGACCTTCACCAGTTCCTCCATGTCCTCACCAAGAAGTTCCCGGAGAGCATGTCGCACCCTATGGAATTGAAAACGCGACATCATAGTGGGGTGTAGCTCATCCGTATGAACCTCGTCCCAAGTACGTGCCGTGCCGCACGCAAATAAGTCACCCATGGTGCGCAAACCAAGTTGGTGAAGGGCTAGGATCACTCATCTCTCCCGACAGGGAGTTAGCCAGTGGCACCATTCAATTGCCGCCCGTGGGGAGTACAGTAGAGTACACGCCTGTATCTCCAGCAAACGATGCCAGGCATGTATAACAGAATTTAGGGAATCTAAAATGTCCGTGCGGCGGTCCCGAAACCTCGTCAGTAGTGCCGGCAAGGGAGTTGGGTCCGCCACTATCTTCTCAATACGTACGTATGGGGCGTCCTGTGGGCCATGTATCCAGGAATAAGCATGAGCACCCTGTGCAACTCTGTAGTAGAGTTCCATATCTGGTGCATTTAGACCTCCCGCTGCATAGGGGTGAACTAATACATTCCAGGCCACTCTGGGTTGTTTACCAGCCCAAGCAAGGTGAATTAGTAGGGATTGCAGTCTACGGAAAAAATGGGAAGATAGGGTCATCTGTATATTACAGAAAAGAAGGAGAAAGCGCGGAAGAATCACCATTTTCATCAGGGAAATGCGTCCCAGTAGTGATAGTAGTAGGGAAATCCATTTCTTTATATCATCCTCCAGTCCCGATATGGCGCGCCCATAATTTTCGCTACTAACGATCTCGGAGTCCGTGTGCAGACGAATCCCTAGATATCGGACCGCATCCGTAGTCCACTGTAGTGGATACTCCGGTTCAAACTGTGCAGTGGAGGGCGTCAAAGGGAACATAAGGGATTTTGTCCAGTTGACCTGGATGCCCGAAAGCGAACCAAAAAGGACCACTTCTCTCAGGACCGTGGAAAGGTGCGTAGCGGGGTCTCTAACATAAAGCATTGTGTCATCTGCGTATGTGGAAACAATAAGGTGGTAGGTCGGGAAGCGTATACCTGGGTGACAGTGATACTCCCGTAGCGCACATGCCAGAGGCTCAGCAGCTAATGCATAAAGTATCGGAGAGAGGGGGCAGCCCTGCCTCGTAACGCGCCCGACCGCAATGGGATCCGAAACCAGCGGGCCAATGCGGATGCGTGCTGGCGGTAAACAATATAATACCTTTAGGAGCTGTAAGAAAAGTTGACCCACGCCCATCCTCTGCAGCACCTGATGAAGGAACACCCACTCCACTGAATCGAATGCCTTCTCCATGTCCAGGAAGACCGCCACAGCCGGTACCTGTGGGCGCGTGTGCTGAAATGCAGCGAAGGCACTTCGAATGTTATATGTGAGGTTGCGTGTTGGGACAAAACTAGATTGTTCCGGGGCTACTAGTGATATGACCATGGGTTGTAAGCGATTAGAGATAAGCTTGGCAAAGATCTTAGTGTCCACATTCATGAGAGAAAGTGGGCGATACGAGGCGCAGTCAATCGGGTCCTTGTCCGGCTTAAGAATCGCTACAATTATTGCCTCTCTCATAGTAGGGGGCATTATACCCGTATTAGCTATTCCATCAAATAGTGTAAGGAGGTGAGGTATCAGGAATTCAGAGAAAGCTTTGTAAAAGCTCACTGTGAGTCCATCACCGCCCGGGGCACCTCCGCTCCTCATGGACGACAGGGCTAGTGCAACCTCATCTCGATCGAATGGGCGAGCTAAGAATTCCCGGTGTAAGTCCGAGAGCCATGGGAGTTCGATATGGGTTAAGTAGTCCATAATACGCTCCTCAGAGGCAGGGTCCCTCGAGGCATACAGTCTCTCGTAATACTCTCAGAATCGCGCCACAATAGCATCATTGGGAAGCGGGACATCCGAGTCATCCAAGCGCATCACCGGTATCGAGGAGCGATCCTTACCGCGCCTCGCTAAGTGGGCAAGCACCGAACCCGGGTGTTCTCTTTCACAGTAGTTTCGGGCAGTAGCATACTTCCCCAGGTGTTTAATTTCGGAGTCTGCCTCTTCATTGTATTCGCGTAAGACCTACGCCACTTCTCGATCAATAGAGTCATCCCCAGTCTGCGCCCTCGGGTCCTCCAGGTCTTCAAGTTTACGTTCCAGCATCTCCAGTCGGCCCCTGATCGGGTTCAGTACACCAGCATGCTTAGAAATGGTGCCCCCCCTGGTATATAGTTTAAATGCCTCCCAAACTGACTGAAATTCCTCAACAGAACCTACATTCGTTTCAAAGAAAACTTCCAGAGCCGTTAGTAGCTCCTCTTTGAAGACAGGGTCCAGCAATGAGTACAGGGAAAAACGCCAAGTAAACGGCGGAGGTCGCCGGGCAGGCATGGAGCAGGAAAGCAGGATTGGCGAGTAGTCCGAGTAGGTTCGGGGTAAAACCTCACATGCTTTTATGTTCTGAAGAAAGCGAGTCGTCAGAAACCAGTAGTCTATTCTCGTAGATATATTATGTGGGGCTGAGTAGTGCGTAAACCCCCCTGGGACGGGTGTCTATGACGCCAAACATCAACTAGATCTAAATTTAGGAGCTGCGTGGATAGAGTCTTTGCAGAGGCCGAGGGGGAGCGTAGTGGGCCATCCGACCTGTCTATACCAGGGTGTAGGGTTACGTTAAAGTCCCCCCCCCCAAAAAGGATCTTGTCAGCGAACAGAAGTAGTTTCGCCGCTAAGCCAACGTAGAAGTCAGGGAAATCGAAGTTAGGGCCATAGGTGTTTACAATATACAAGTCTGCGCCCTTGCCACGGCAGTTCGTGATAGTAAAGCGTCCGTCACTATCCATCACTAGTGGTGTCCATGTTAAGGAGGATTTCGGATTAAACCAGGTGAGAACCCCTCTGGCATGCGTGGTGAAGCCCGCTGCATGAATGTTATTCTTAAGCCTTCTATAGCTAAGGATGTGACTATCTAGGGGGAGGTGTGTTTCTTGCAAGACAGCGATGTCCACTCTATGTCTAGCTAAGTATTGAAGAACCCTGCGCACCTTACGGTGGTCGTTCAAGCCTCGCACGTTCCAGGTCAGAAGTCTTAACGTATCTGGCACTGTCGTGCCTACTGCCCCGTCATCTGCCATGTAGTGTGTGGAAAAGGTCTAGTCATTGTGTCAAATGTAAATGCAAGGTATCTCATGTACACGCGACTGCTCTTCGAAGCTCTCATCTTGCCCGTAATAAACCATAAAATCAACAAGAAACTATGCATGTTAACATTTTCCTCCAATATCGGTTCCCCCCCCACCCACACTTGCCCAACCCCATCCAGGCCGCGGTCAATGGTCCACCCCGTCAAACAACCTCCAACCCACCTATCTCTTCTCAGCAACCAAACATTCACAAACACCCATACACACCAAATCAAGACCCCCCCACCCACCCCACTGGATATACATATGGAAGTAGTGTTAAACACACGGGGCAGATGTAGTCAGAGAAAAGGAGTGTAAGTATCTCTCTAAGGAAATGACGGTTGTGCTGCCCCCCTCACCCCGTCCAACCCAGTACTTCAGAAACAGAATAGGGGAATGGAAATTCCACCCCATGCTCAGTTACCAAATGTCTCAATCCAAAAGAAAAGGAAACGCGAGTTCAAAAGCCGCTCAAAGCGTGCAGATGGCACCAGGACCCAGACAAACATTTAGTGCTACAGGAACAAATCATAACTTCCGGGCCGGGAAAAGACCAGGAAAAACCCAGTAGCGGACCCTATAAGGGACGGGAGCAAAGGATCGTATCAAGGCAGTAGCCACAGTAATGGAAAACCAGTCTAACTCAGTGGCCCAGATCCCCTCCCGTACACAAGGCCCGCCCCCGCATAGCACAGCACAGTATCAGAAATTAGACTCGAGCTATAGTCAGTCTTGTTTGTCCAAGGAATCACTCTCTGTGATCCCGCACTCCTTCCTAAGTGAGTGGGCATCCCTCTGCCAGTCTTTCAAGGATCTCTGTAGCGCCTTGGGGTGCGTGAATATCAGGGATCTACCCTGCCTGTTTACTCGTAGTTTGGCGGGATACAGCATCGCGTAGTCTGCACCAAGCTCGCGTAGTTGACGTTTCAGGGGTGCAAATTGTTTTCTGGCTTCCTGTACCCTGGCCATGAAGTCGGGATATATTGAAAGTGTCGAACCCTCATATTGCAGCGGATTCTTGACTCTGGCCAATTTCAAAGCCGTGTCACGATCCCGGTAGTTTAGCAGTTTGGCAATGATAGGCCGCGGGGGCGCCCCTGGCTTGGGACGCGGGCCCAGGGAGCGATGTGCCCTCTCAACAATGAACATGTTCAAGAACGCGGTGTCTCCGAGGAGTTTCTTCAGGAGGTTCTCCATAAACATTTCCATATTGCCTGTCTGTGTGGTTTCCGGAAGGCCCGTGACGTGCAAATTGCATCTGCGCGAGCGGGCCTCCAAATCTTCAGTCTTGTCCAAAAGGGATTGCATGGCTTTGCTCATTTGCTTGTTATCTGAGTCAAGCGCAGTCTGGGCTTCCTCAACCTCCGTGATCAGGCGCTCTGACATATCTATGCGTTCCGCCTGTTTATTAAGCCGCTCGGCCATGCGGTCCATGCGGTAGGTAAGAGCGTCCATTTTCGCGCCCAAATCTGCCATACCTCCTTGTAGATTCTTTTCCATGGAGAGGAGTGTAGTACGCAAGTCCTGTTGTTGTGTCTCCTCTGTGCCAGGTCTTTCCGCCGTGGCGCCCTCGCTCCCACTGTCCACCGTTTTGGGGCCCTTGGGACCGAAGGAGAGTTTGGGTTGCGTCCTGTCAGAGCGACCCATGGTAGTCAGGGGTGTACCTCTTCACCACTGGGGAGGTTCCAGGTCAGAGGACCCCAAGCCACGGAGTCCACCCTTAAGCGCCCTCACAGCCAAGCAGGGCCCCAAATGTGTTGACCAGGATTACACCGAACGGAGGCTTCCGTTAGGGGAGTCGGAGTGTAGAAGCCCTCACCACCACAGCACGGCGCGGACCCCAAAGGGGGAAACAGTCTGGCGGCCAGCGGCCCAGGACCAGGGAGCCGGCGGGGCGCAGGGGTCCGTGCCGTAAGTCGTAGTCCGCAGGTCAGGGGGTAGGTGTGTCGCAGGCCGAAGGCCGCACCCCCGATACCGTGTAGAGTCACCTTCCCCAGATCGGTTCTGTAGGGCAGTAGGGACAGCAACTCGTGGAAGGGCTATGGTCGTTTATTTTGCCAGGCGTTGCAAGAAAGTCCACTTGGGCCTCTAGATCCCACGAGAGCCCAAAAATCTTTCCAGTCGCAGCGGGTGGGGGAGGCAGCGATGTCCGCTGCAGATCACACCGCCACCGGGCACTCGCAGGATCAGTAACGCCAGTGCAGGGAGCCGTCGGTCACCAAAGGCTGTCCGCAGAGGTCACAATATTCGAGCGCGCCTCCAGGGGGGGGGGGTGGACAACGCAGGATGCCCGTTCAATCAGTTCCGTCCGTCCTAGTTCGGGTGCCCCCGCAGCAATGTCACTGGACCTCCGACTCCAGCTCTGTACCGCGATGCGGGCGCAGGGGGGGGGGGGTAGAAGAGAGACCCGGTGTATAGGGGACTCTCTGGTGTTACGAAAACCCCCCCTTCAGACCGCCGCACCCCCGAACTCACCGCAAACACGGCAGACGCCGCTCCAGGCCGCACCTCGATGTTCTCCGGGGCTCCAGTGGCTATGGTGCGGATCTCCGCCTCGGGTAGCTCAAAAACCGAATCCGTGGCTCAGCAGGCCCTCCGCTCGTCCCAGCGCCGGTCGTGCGATCTCTGTATCACCGTCGTCAAATGTGGGACAAAACTCAGATTTCGGGAGCCCAGAGCAATTATATATTCCAGCGGCGTGTTGTGGCAAGAAATTGTTCGCCAACGAGCAGGATAATTGAAGGATAATTAGACCGGGCCGAGGAGCTCCGGGATCAGGCAGCCATTTCGGACGCCTGCTAGCTCCGCCCCCCGGGAACTTTAATTATTTGGGGGCATAGACCAGTGGTGTCACACCGAAATAGATCACAATTGTTCTTAAAATGAAATGTATATGTACATTGTGAAATAATTTTTGCCAATCAAGTTTATTGTTGAGAAAAAGTCTGGTCTCATTCTGGGTACGAATAATAACCCCATCCTTAAAATAGAAATCAGGGATGGTGTTTGTATTTTGCTATTTAAAAAGGGAGAGCATGGTCGGTGTCTCTGGTGTAGAATGCTCTATAACTAGTAGACTTGGTAGCTGATTTACCATTCCCTCGTTGGTTTGAGTGACCACAGCACTGCTCTGCCTCTGACCTTGCCATAGCGTGTGACTAAAACAATCTGCTGTTTTTCTGAGCTTATGGATCCTGCTGGAAATGAAAACATTCTTGAGCCTGCTTACTATTTGATGACATCACTTTCAAACCTGCAGACAAAGGAGTTGAAATTGTCATAATAGATGCTGGCAAATACAGCGGTAATTATTGAGACAATTAACATTTATGCACAATTTCACAAAATTAAGTTACTGGAAGATCTGACAGGTGAAATCATTCACTATATTAAACAAATCACTGACTTAGAACTACAAGCAGGGTTTGTAAGCAACTAGAACATCAATTTTTGAATTTGGCACTTTTATATTAGTAAAACTTTACAAGAAAACAGAAGATATTCCCTGGACATGCTGTTATTTATGGCAGTGGATATGTTTTAAAGCCTCTATGCCAATATATTATTCTGAAGCCCATTGTATGCCAAACTGCTACTTACATATATGGCATCACTGATTTCATCACTACTACTTGAAGACTTTCCATTCAACATTGATTCCAGTTGTTGGTGACAGCAGATATTCAGTCACTGTTTACTGACATCCTAAAAAAGAACCTGTCTATCATCAGGAATGTAAAACTTGCCTTGCTCCAATACAGGTACTTAGTATATCA
Organism: Lissotriton helveticus; assembly: GCF_964261635.1. Classification (NCBI taxonomy): domain Eukaryota; kingdom Metazoa; phylum Chordata; class Amphibia; order Caudata; family Salamandridae; genus Lissotriton; species Lissotriton helveticus. The sequence continues at coordinate 1,381,665,266 of NC_136067.1, forward strand.
CATTCTTCTTGACATCCCGTTATCCAAAACATCTTTTTTTCAATAATGATTGTTATTATCAAGTGAAAAGATCTACAATGGGCACAGTCTTCATGCCCTACCTAGTGAATTTGTATTTCGACCATTATGAAAACCAGCACATCTTCGCCATCCATAACTCTTTAAAAAACGCATTACCCTCTGGCATTGTTACATTGACAATGTTTGACGAGTTGAACTGGAGACCCTAGGACACTACAAGACTTTCTTACATCAGTAAATAGTTGTATCCTACGTATAGAAAACACCATGATGTATGATACAAAATCCATCAATTTCACGGACTTGACTTTTAAGTGTACTGCTGAATATTTATATACTTCCATAAATGTGAAACCTACATGTGGTAATATCCTTCTTTTCTTTCCATTATTATTGTTGATGTCACTAATGGAATTGTCATTGGTACTGTAGAATGTTATACATGTAATGGAGAATGTTGTTGTGAATCTGAGTTCTAGATCAGAGAAGCGGTTGGAGCTGATCTGATCTAGACGCTTTGGTTTGTGCTCCAGTGGGTCCTTGGATTTAACATAAATAAATCCTATTTAAACCTTTTATTGCCTCCTCCGCATCATTACATTGGCGACGAGGTCTACTTAATAATTTTTGGACCCACTGTGTTACCAAGCGTTATTTTAAATTAATTTATTTTATACTTGAATGAAAACCGAACTCACGGCGTGACCTTCTGACTTTTGCTCCGATGGCACCTGATATATCTTCTCTCTACTGAACTTCGAGGTACTGTGAAGTTTCTAATTTTGGAGGATTTCAAGCCGCAAGATTGAGCATCTGCGAAGTGTTTCAACGGCTGTTTCTTTGCTCGTGCACTTGCGCGCTGCTGTATGACGTCAAGTGAAGCTTGAAACGCATGTTGGAATGCAGCGTTTTGAAGCGTACAACGTGGACGCCATCTTTATTTTATGAAATCGCAAGAGGCTAATTGAAGCGCAACGTTCATCTGGAACGCAACGTCTTGACAGTGCTATGTCGTGGCCATTTTGAGAGTTTTGTTTCTTAAGGGGTCGGAGATCTTCAGCTGAGTGAAGTAGTTCGAGGATTTTGGTCAGCTTAAGGTCATTTCTTTTATTTTGAACCGCGAATTCAGTGATTCGCACACTCGTTTTTGTTATTGGCACCTTGTGGAAGCTATCTACATCGATATTTACATTTATTTAGTACTATCTTCTACAGTGATACGCACACTTTTAATTTTGAAGTGTTTGTCACAATTTATTCCAACTGTGATCTGCACACATTTTTTTGTTTTTTTTCAATTTACTGGTTTGTTTGTGTAGGTGATTGAGATGGCAGCTTCTCAAATCTGTAATCAACCATCTATATTTTTAGAAATTCCAGGGAAACCTAAACTGAGGTGGAAAAAATGGTTTGACACATTTGAGAATTATATCGTTGCCATTGATGGAACTAAATTTTCCGCAGAGAGGAAGAAAGCTATTCTTTTTAGTTATTTAGGTACAGCTGCAATAGAAATTTTTAAGAACCTTGTACCTATTGCGCCACCAGTTGAAGGGGGTGATGGATGGAATGTTTTCGTTGAAGCTGTTGCAAGACTTGAAAAACAGTTTGAAGAAGAACCTAATTTTATGATTGAAAGATATGCCTTTCATAAACGGAAACAGTCCAGTGATGAATCTGTTGAGGATTATGTGGCAGCTTTATGAGTCATAGCTGCAAACTGCGATTTTGGTGCCTATGTTGATACAGCTATAAGAGATCAGTTTGTGTTTAATTGTGCAGCTAAAAAAGTGCAAGAGCGACTCTTAGCTTGTCGTAATCCTACTCTAACAGAAGTGATTGATTTGGCAAAAGGGATCGAGAGATCAATTGAGTCATCTAAAGTTATTGCTGCTAATGAAAGCAAGAATGCTAGTGACACCTCAGTTTATGCTGTTCAAATGCATAATAGGGGTAATTTTCAAACTAGTAAAGTGTTAAGTTGTTTTCGGTGTGGATCTAAGACACATTTGGCGAATTGTCCAGATTGTCCTGCACTTAAAAAGAAGTGTACTAAATGTGGTAAAATTGGCCATATTACTTCTTCATGTAGGATTCAAAGGAAAGGTGGTAAGCCTAATTCTACTGTTAGTGGTGTTTTTTATGTTAATGATGATTTGGAGAATTTAGTCATCACTATTTATGATGATTCCTTTAATGGTAACATAAATAGTGTTTCTCTTCCCTTCAAAGCTCCTTTAGGGGTAGTTCATGTCGGTAAGATTGCCTTTGAAGCTATGGCTGATTCAGGTTCGCCTGTGACTATCTTATCAGATGTGTTCTTTCATGAAAAATGGAAAGGTGTCAAACTTGCTAAATCCGATATCAATCCTAAAGCTTTTGGTAATTTTGACATCAAAATGTTGGGTTTCATTGAGGATTCGTTAAGATTTGAGGCTTGTGTCATTTTTACCAAAATCTATGTTGCAATTGATGGAAAAATATTGTTGGGTGGTATGATCTTGGTAAACTTGGCATTAATTTATGCCCAGAATCGGATTGTCCCATTCAGTTGAGAGAAATGCCTGTTAACAATGTTTCTTTGGAGTATCCTCTATCTTCCATTCTCAATAAGTATAAGAATGTTTTTGAGGATGTTGTGGGTGAGGTCAAAGGTTTTTCACACAGGATTAAACTTAAAAAAGGAGCTTTGCCTGTACAACACAAGGTTTGCATGGTACCTTTGGGTGTGAGGGACAAACTCAAATTACATTTGGATGGTCTCTGTTCCCAAGGCATCATAGAACCTACTGATAGCTCAGAATGGGTTTCGGCTATCGTTATTGCTCTTAAAAAGAATCAAGAGATTAGATTGTGTGTTGATCTTCGATCTCTCAATAAAAACATTGTTGTGGAAACTTATCCTCTGCCAAGAATACAAGAAATGTTGGCTGCTGTCAATGGAGCGAATTTTTTTCTATCATTGACTTGAAGGCAGCATACCATCAAGTTACTCTGGATCAAGATTCTAAAGATCTGACGGCGTTTATAACTCCGTTTGGGTTATTTAGATTCTTGAGGATGCCTTTTGGCCTGGCATCTGCTGCCAGTGTTTTCCAAAAGTTAATTGAAAATTTGTTTTGTGGAGTCAAAGGTGTCCAGTCTTTTCAAGACGACATTTTAATCTTTGCTAAATCAATTGATGAGCATAATGTCACTCTGGAGAAAGTTTTGAAGAGCCTAAGCAGCAACGGCATGACGGTCAGCAAGGAAAAGTGTAAATTCTTAGTTAAAGAAATTGACTATTTGGGCCATAAGATTACTCAAGAAGGGATTTTTCCAAAAAAAGATATCATCAGCAACCTTGAAAATGCTAGCAAGCCTCAGGACAAGGATGCTTTATGCTCTTTTCTTGGGTTAAGTGAATATTATGCGAAATTTGTGAAAGGGTATGCTTTAGTTGTTGAACCACTCAGACAACTACTTAGAAAAGGTTTGAGGTTTGTTTGGACTGATGTCCATGATTCAGCTTTTCAGGGTCTGATCAAGCTTATTGCTAGTGCTCTGGGTCTTAAAACTTTTGATCCTGAAGGGAAGTCTTTTGTAACTGTGCATGCTAGCACAGCTGGATTGGGGGGTGTTTTCACACAGATGGTTAATGGTAAGGAGAGAGTTATTTCGTTCATCTCAAGAGCGATTAGGGGTGCTGAAGTTCATTATAGTACCATCGAGAAGGAGGCTTTAGCCTGTGTGTGGGCTGTTGAGAAGTTAAAGAATTTTTTGTGGGGTAGGCCTTTTGTTTTGGTGACGGACCATAAGCCTTTGGTTTATATGATGGATGGCGTGAGGAGTAGTAGAGCATCTTCTAGGTTGGTTCGGTTAATAGCGAGACTGCAGGAGTTTAACTTTGAGATTCAGCATATTCCAGGTGGAAAGAATTTTGCTGCAGACTGCTTGTCTAGGTTACCTCCATCTGATGATTCTTGTGATGAGGTCACTGATCATCATGAGTGTGTAGTGGCTGCGTTGGATGCTGTAGAGTCCAGCAATTTTGGCATTGATGAGGATGAGTGGAATGATCATGTTGGTAAAGATAATTTGTTGGTTAAGGTCAAATCTTTTGTTGTTAATGGATGGTCCTCTGTTAAAAGTCTTGAATCATCATTGAGGAGTTTTGTACAAGTGGCGAATGAGTTATCGATTGAAAATGGAATTTTATTGAGGAATGATTTGTTTGTTCCACCAGGCAGTCTCGGAGAGAAAATTATCAAATTAGCACATTCAGGGCATCCTGGTGTTTCAGGTACAAAGAGGTTGCCTGTCCAACGGGTTCAAACGATATCAGCCTATGCGCTGCCTGAGGTCGGCAAATCAGAACTTGCTGGTAATACCCAGATTTAAGTTGGCAACCAAAGGTGGCAAATCTCTTTTCCTTTTAGGCGCCAAGGCCTGGAATAAACTCCCGTTGCAGCTCCGAACGATGCCTAATGAAAGCCATTTTAGGAAAGCTCTCAAAACATGGATCTTCTCCCTCACTGATGTTGCTTGTAGAGCACTGGTGTAAAGTACTTTGTGACTAAGTTCGCCTTCATTTCCCCCCAACCTATTCTACCTGAGTTGGTCTGAGCGCCAAGATACTCCTTGGAGTGGTAGTAGCGCTATAGAAGTGTATTTTACATTACATTACATTACTTAGGTGTCAATATTGGTGGCCTGGTTTGGATGCCTCTGTTGAGAAGTTTATCAATAACTGTGCAGTGTGTGTTAGGTCTGACAAGCACGGGAAGGTTTCTACTGAACCACTGTCTATTAGTGAAGCTCCTACTGGTCCGTGGCAAAAGCTTTCTATTGATTTTTCAGGACCTTATGATTGTCTTGGCAGAGAAAATAGATTTTTAATTGTTCTTATTGATGATTTTTCTAAGTGGTTACATTATTCTTTTGTAGAGCATCCTAGTACTGATGCGGTTATTAGTTTCCTGGACAATGTTTTCAGGATTGAGGGGGCACCTATTTCTATTAGGTCTGACAATGGTGTTCAGTTTGTTTCCAATAAAATGGAAATGTTCCTTAAAAAGTTTAGAGTGTCTGCCAAGAGGGCTCCTCTTTATAGTCCCCGTTCTAATGGACAGGTTGAGAGGGCCAACAGATTTTTTAAAGAAGGGATCCAAGCTGCTTTGGAGAGTAGTTTGGATGTTTTTGACTTTTTGAAAGACAAAATTTGGACTTATCATTTGACTCCTAATTCTTGTACGGGAGTTTCTCCTTTTTGTCTGATGAGAGGCAGACAAGCTAGATCTTTGTTTTTGCCTCAACTTAAAAGTAAGAGCAATTTGACTGAAAGTTTTGAGGCTTCAGTCTCTAAAGCTAGAAATAATATCACTTCTGCACGAATGTCAGGGAAGTCCTATCATGATGGTTTTCATCATTGTAAGAGTAAGGTTGTGAATGTTGGTGATTGGGTTAGGATTGTAAATCCGTCTCACACATCCAAAGGTATGTCTAAGTTCAGTAGGCCCTTTGAAGTGGAACAGGTTTCCGAATCCACCGTCTTTCTCAAGGGCAGAGGGTGGTGGAGTAAAAGTTCTGTGGTCGTTCTTAGACCCGGCCAAGAATTTTTTTTTGATAAAAGGGAAGATGGTGAAGATGTTTGGTTTGATAATACCTTTTCTGCCCCATTACAGAAGGAACAGTTTGCTTGTTCCAGTGATGGTCTTGGTTCTACTCTTCGTTCAGAGTCTGAACCTATTCTGGATTCTTCTGTTTCTGATTGTGATGCTGGTACTAGTTCATCTGCTCTTGAGTCACATGTTTCTCATAAAAGATGTGTTAAGTTGCCAAAGAAATTAGATGATTATATTCTGGATTAATCTTTCTTTGTTTTGTTTTATTTTTGTTTTGTTTTGTTTTGTTATTTTATTTTGTTTTATTTGTGGAAAAGATACATGTGGTAATATCCTTCTTTTCTTTCCATTATTATTGTTGATGTCACTAATGGAATTGTCATTGGTACTGTAGAATGTTATACATGTAATGGAGAATGTTGTTGTGAACCTGAGTTCTAGATCAGAGAAGCGGTTGGAGCTGATCTGATCTAGACGCTTTGGTTTGTGCTCCAGTGGGTCCTTGGATTTAACATAAATAAATCCTATTTAAACCTTTTATTGCCTCCTCCGCATCATTACACTACAGATAGGAATCCTGCACTCACGTATTGCAGTTGTCATCCATGTAGTTTGAGACAGTGTACCTTTACTCTCTTACTGAGGACATTTTAATGAATTTGATTGACAAAATAAGGGCTAGAAAAAGACTGTTAAAAAGGACCAGAAAACGGACTGGTTTCACTCTCATGGAACGTTGAAACATACTGTCTAATCTTGATAGCTCACTAAAGAATCTTCTTTTCCCTTCAGAGGAAATATTAAGGAGCACATCGTAAAAGCCCAGGCTAAATTTATGAATCCTGCCTCCATTCTTTCACCATGGGGTTGTTGCCTACTTCAAATGCAGCACCCCTAGTATAAATGCGCACACTTTTTACCGTGGGCTCCAGGTGCTGCCTTGGATGGGTGCCTTCCACCTTCTTGGAGCCCAGGGAGCCAAAGATGGTTAAGCCCAGGCCATATCCTCTGCCTGCAGGCCCGGACTGGGAAGTCCAGTTTTCTTTACTATGTGGGGACTTACAGAACCCTGGGGGGAAGGCAAAAGTTGGTGTTATCTTGGCTGGCTGACCGTCTGGCCATCTGGTCGTGCAGAATGGCATCCAGATTGCCCAAGACGACCCAGTGACCAGATGGCTGGCTGGCCATCCCGCCATCAGGTCGCGAAGCATGGCAACCAGATGCCCAAGACATCCCAGTGACCAGTTGGCCCAGGATGACCAGACACAGGACCCAGTCGCACAGCAGTACAACAATGACAGGAGTGGCCATGCACGCTGAGGACGGTGCTTGGGAGGCTCCTTCCCGGGGCTGCTTGCCTCCCAGCGACTTGTGCAAAGGGATCTGGCCATCTGGTCGCCCTGCAAGGTATCATGCCCCATCCCTGCACCCGGTGGCGCAGGGACAGGAGGGGGAGGCCCCCGTGCCCGTCAGCACGTGCTGGAGGCAGCCTACCACATGCCCACATTTCCCCCTCTGCGTCACTCCCGCTGGCCTGGCAGCAGAGAGATCCTCCCCAGGTGTGGTGAAGGGGGTCCACAGACATATACAAATGATTTAGCACCGGGTGCCCCACAAACCTGTCAGCCTCTCATATTTGAAGAGCTTTACCAGGCGCTCAGCCCAGCAGGGACCGTACAAATCTTCAAACCCTCAGCCAAGCCACAAGGGACCAGGACAAAGCGGGTACTGGCAAAGAGAGAGGATCGCCCCATCTGCACATCAGCCGTCCACCACCAGGTTCAACCCCTGTGGCGTCAGGAGTCCCTGTCTTGGGCAATAGCACGAGCCATGCCAGTGGGCTGGTGAGTAGCCCACCCCCTGCTCTTGTCAGAGGCACCAGAAGGGCAGATGCTCCCCACCCCACACACCTCCCACCAAGAGGAGCCAGGGTCCCCTCACATGCCTCAGCTCCTCTTCCAGGCTGCCTTGCCACTTGAGAAGAGCCACCACTTGGTAGCTCGAAGCCCGGTCAGGCCGTGATAGGGCATGGGAGGGCCCGGGACGGCAGGGCCTTTAGGATTGTTCCCAGCCTGGGGAGACACTGCCATTCAGTTTCCCCACCACGGGGTCGTGATGGATGAGCTTGGGTTACGTCTCAGCAGGGCCTACTGATTTGCCCCTCCCAGAGGAGTAGGGGCTGGGTGCTGGCCTAGTCCTTAGAGCCTCGCACGTTCATCGGTCTGTTCCACCCTGGTGGAGGATCCCACCCCAAACTCCACCAACCAGGGCACACGAGGGTAGGGCAAGGTCCTGTGCCTACAGTGTGTATGTCCCATCTGGCAGGTGGCCAAAGGTTTTGGGCTGACGCCGTCCGTCACTCAGGCCCTTCCGCCATTAATGATCCTTCTCCAGGTTCCCCTACGGAAACCTTGTTATGACTTCGACTTCCTCTAGATAGTGAAGTTTGATTGTCTTCTCGGCGCACCGCCAGGACCGGGGCCAATCCGAGGACCTCACTAAACCATCCAATCGGTAGTAGCGACAGGCGATGTGTACAAAGGACAGGGACTTCTCGTAATCCATACACACTTAGGGAAAGAGGGGACCGCTGACACAAATACACCCAACCTCCTAGAGCCCTGCATGGGCCTAGGGAATCCAATGAGCCCTTATTGGGACTTCCAGGGCAGCTGGTATGGCAGCTTCATGTCCCTGCCTGCTCTGGGGGAAGACAGGCTCAGTGGAAAGGCCCATCGGGCAGGTCTGGGAGGTAGGCATCCACCAGAGCCCCTGGGGGCCCCAGTAGACCAGGTCGTGGCAGCACCCGGCTGAGAACCTCTGGGCCACAAGACCGGTCTGTAGTACCCTGTCCCTAATAATCTAGAGGAAGACTGTGACCCTTATTTGTATTCTATGCACACTAAGGGACAGAGGGAACCACCAGCACAAATGCACTTAACCTGGTTGCGTTGTGCCTCAACAAAAGAGCTTCCGCTTGTTTCTGTTGGGGACAAGGACTCAGCGGCCTGGGTGCTTGCAGTCCCAGCAGGGCTTTAGGAGCTGCAAAGGGGCCCTTTTCGGAGCATCGACCCGGGGGCCGCAGGCACCTCAACATACAACCGAAGCATGGACCCATTCCATGCCAGTGCAATGCAGCGGGCTGGAGGACGAAGCCCAGTGCGGGAGTGCCTGCCGCAAGGCCTGTTTGGAGCTCCTGGTCCCAGCTGAGCAGGGGAGGTCTACCTGGGCCCGCAGGACCCTGTCCTGGGCACTTTGCCATGCGACGGGCCTGAGGACGGAGCCCAGGATGAGGGCCCTACGCCAGGGCCCTCAGGGTCCCTGGTCAGAGCTTTTGAACCCAGCCATTCAGGGTAAGACTCCCTGGGCCTGATGGAGTGAATTCCCGGGCCCTCGGCAGGGCGGCAGGCTGGAGCCCAGGGTGGGAGGACCTGCATAGGGCCCGGCAAGAGCTCCTGGACTCGACCAAGCAGGGGAGGCCTTCCCGAGCCCGTTCCAGCGGCTTAATCATGTGGTGGGCCCGGAGAACGGAGCCCAGCATGAGGAGCTTCTAAACCCAGCCACGCAGAGGAAGCCTCCCTGGGCCTGATCGACCCCGGTCCCGAACCCTTGGTAGTGCAGCAGGCCAGAGGACAGAGTCCAGGGCAGGGGTGCCTCGGGCCCTGAGGGTCCCCAGGCCCCAGTCAGAGCTCTTGGGCTCAGCTGTGCCAGGGATGCCCCCCAGACTCACGGGAGGCCGTGCCAGGGGCTTGGCAATGCAGTGTCCAGAAAACAGAACCCAGGATAGGGGTCCACACCCCAGGGCCCACCAGAGCCACGGTTGGAGCTTCTGAACCTGGCCAAGCAAAGAAACCCCCCCCGAGCCCGATGGACTCCCGTCCCAGGTATTTGGCAGTGCAGCAGGCAGGAGGACCGAGCCCAGGGCATGGGTGTCTGCCCTGGCCCTCGCAGGGTCCCGGCCAGAGTTCCTGGCTGGGCCACACCAGGGAGGCCTCCCTGGGCCAGCAGGAGCCCAGGATGGGGGCCCCAGAGCTTCCGAACTAGGCCAAGAAGGTGAAGCCTCCTCCTGGACCCACCTGCACAAGGGAGACTTCTTTTGCCCATGGAACCCGGTCCCCGGCACTCTGCCATACAGCAGGCATGAGGATGGCAATCAGGATAGGGGGGCCCCCATCCCAGGACTCGCTGGGATCCAGTCCTGGGCCATCTGGTCGCTGGCTGGGAACCGCCAGGCCATTATTGGGTCCTGTTTACCGTGTCTGAAGTAATCCGGAGGACGGTCTTACAAAGACAGGTGGACGAGAAGGTCTTTTAAGTAGATTTATTAAGTAAACAGGAATGGCCCCAGGTCAGCAGCTTCCCTCACAGTAACTGCTGCTCCGACCTCCAGAACACACACGGTCTGGAAGTAGAAGCTACATGAACACCCCAATAAACACTTAGCCATAACACATCTCCCCTCTTTAGTGAAAGACAGCATAACACTGTAGTATATATTTAACAATAAGTGCAGCAATAAAAGAAAAACAAACCTTAGAAAGAAGTGAAAATAAAGAGTAATCAAACTTTTCAAAAGCAATCTTAACCAATAGTAATCTAATTGCAAACATAAGATTCCAAATATTTGGGCCTGGATTTACATTGCATACTGGGATCTCTAAGCATCTGCAAAGGTTTGGGATCTCTAAGCATCTCCAAAGGTTTGCCAACAATATCACCACATTTCCTCAATCACTCTCTACTTTACATGTCATTACATTTGGCCACTCTTCTAGTATTCTATCATTTACTTTCATCCAACTTGACAACATTCCCTCTTACATCAACAATCTTTTTTGGAGTGGATAACTTGGAACAACCTTTCCTCTGAAGATGATCAGAATGCACTCTGACCAACATGCCTTTGTTAAATACCTGCATTCTTTCCTCACATTATCATTGTGACTTAGTCTATATCTTGTTTGATATTTGTCCACATTCTCACATAGGTCTTTGTAATTTACAACAAAGGTACCAGCTCTTGTCATCCATGCTGGACCTGCAACTGTGCCCGGCACCCTGCCTTTCAGCAAACTAAATGGTGTAACCCTGGTTGCAGAATGGGGTGTGACAGGCTAGTTCCACAACATTTCTTTCACTTGATCCTTCCAACACAAGTTACTATGCCTAGCCAACTGAATACTCTCACCCAAAACACGGATAAAGTGTTCAATCATTCCATTCCCCTTGGATGATAAACAGGGGTTTTGCAATGTCTGATACCCCATTTGCCCAGAAAAGTACTGAACTCTTCAGAAACAAATTGGGGACCATTGTCGGTTAAAATTCCTGCAGGACACCCGGCATGCTAAAAAATGTCTACACAAAAAGCAATTACATTCTTCGATTTCACTTCCTTTACAAATCCAACTTGCAGCCATTTGGAAAAGAAATCCATTAGGACGATGGCATATTTTTCATCAGCACCTAAACACTCGAAAAGGCCACAAATGTCCATAGCTAACGTTTCCCAGGGTTGTTTGGGAAACGGAACAGGGCATATCGATGTCTCCTAATTCTTGTGAGACTTATCACTGCAGGCACAAGGAATGCAATCAAGTACACACCTTTCTATCTACTTGTCCATTCCCGGCCACCAAAAATCCATGCAAGCTCTTTTCTTCATGCCAGTCATTCTACTGTGCCCCTCATGGAGCAAACTTACAACTCTCTCTCCCTCAAGCTCATCGGTACAACCAATCTCTCATTCCTTTTGACTATTCCTTTATTAACAAACAATTCATCCCATACAAACTTGAATGGCAATAGCTCTTCCTGTTTATTCCAACCATTGTGTCTGGGAAGAGCATCAATAAGCTTCATTAAAGCAGGGTCTTCTAACACAGCTTCCCTCCATTCCTTTTCTCTGATGGCACCACCCCAGTCTTGTATGTCAGCCACCATCCACTCCTCATTATTCTTTTCGGCACACTGTTCTAACTGTAATCTAGACAAACAATCTGCACTGATGTTATGTACACCAGGCACATATTTTATGGTGAATACATAGTCTGAAGACAGTACAGCCATTTTGCTATGCGATGAGTAGCCTTGCTAGCACCAGTGTAGTAAATAAGTCTGCTAAGGGTTTGTGGTCCATCCGTAATTCAAACTCTCACCCCTAGACAAAAATCCGAAAATGTTGCATGCCCCACCAACAAGCAAGTGCCTCTTTCTCAAAAGTTGAGTACGTACTCTCTGCCCCTTTTACAGTGCGCGAAGGGAACGCAACCACCCTTTCTTTGCCCTCATGAACCTGAATGTATACCACCCCAAGACCACAATTACTGGCATCGGTCACTACTATGGTCTTGTCCTCTGGATTGAAAGGTTTGATAGTAATAGCATTCACAATACATTGTTTTACAATGTCAAATGCATGTTGATGCTCGTCAGACTAACCAAATTTGACCCCTTTTTCATAACTTCTCTTAAAGGACTTACTATGTCAGTAAAATGGTGCACACATTTGGCATGGTACTCTGGCATGCCAAGGAAGGATCTTAACTGGTCCTTGTCTTTCGGAGCAGGGGCTTTTTCAATAGCCTCTACCAATTTGAGTTTTGGTTTTACACCATCAGTTGTCAGAATGTGCTCCAAATACTCAACTTCTTCTGTGCAGAATTTGCATTTGTCCAAGCCAATTGTTAAACCCGCTCTTTCCAGTTTCTGCAACACCATCCTGAGTATGTTATCGTGTTGATTTACACTTTTTCCCCAGATCAAGACATTGTCCTGAAACACCAAAACATTCGACATGTCCTTTAGTGTCCCTTGCATGACTCCATGGAAAACTGCGGATGCAGATGCCAGACCGAAAGGCATGCAAATGAATCGGTAAGCACCCTCCGGTGTTATAAATGAAGTTAAATGCCTCGACATCTCTTCCAACAAAATTTGATGGTAAGCATTAGATAATTCTAGTGTAGTGAAGTATTTTCCCCTTCTCACACAGGCTAAAATTTCGTTGATCCTTGGTAATGGGTAACAATCAATCCAGAAGCAGTTATTTAGGACCCTGAGGTAAATACATCCTAATTTTGCCAGTAGGTTTCTTGGCAATTACAATAGGACTTAACCATTCCGAGGCGTCCATAGGTTCAATTACTTTTTTATTACATAACCTTTGCAATTCTTCCTTCAATAAACCCCTCAATGAAAGTTGAACATTCCTGACCTTATGTATTTTAGGTAATGCTCTTTGTTTTTATGTTATACGGTGTTTAAATTTGTAGAAGCATCCCAACTCCTTCCTAAATAACCTAGGAAACAATTCAACCCATTTGTTTTCACACTGGGACACAGTTACCAAAACTTGCTTGGGATGATTTGGATTGAGTATCATTCCTATTGCCTTCTGTTCCCTCCAACCTAACAGAGACCTCCCTTTTTCAACAACGTACACTTTACTTACAGGTTTCCTATCGAGATACAACAATTTTGTTTAAAAAAATCATAGGACTGGCAATTTCTCACCACCATACCCTTCACGTTCGACATCTGAGATGGATATTTCACAGAACCTACTTTCTCCCAAGTATTCCTGTCAATTAATGTAAAGGGAAAACATGAATCTACCCACATTAATATCTTAATTCCATTAATGATGACATTACACTTAGGAGGATGATAGGAACAGGTATGTGATACATTTTTATCACTATCTATCACCATCACCTCAACGTTATCATCTTTGCTACCATTCTCATCATAAGGAATAACAGTGTCTTTGTTCCCCATGTTCACAGTAATTCCTGAACCTGGAATGTTGACCTTGTTTGCATGCTCTGGAGAAATTGCCTATTTTCTTGCATTTTAAACATGTACTGTTCACTGCAGGACAATTATTAAACTGTGCAGTATGTCTTGTACTCCCACATCTGAAACATTGCCTGGTTTTAAAATTTGTAACAGGTTTGGATCTTACATAAGTTTCGGTATTATTTTTGTGAACAGGTTTTTTTATGGCACATACGTTACAAGACGTTTCTGCAATGGCATCACCGTTGGTGGTTTCCTCACTTAATTCCTTAACATACAAGGATGAGTTCTCAATGCGTTTGGCTAATTTCAAGGTTTTTTCCAGAGTGGGATCTTGAAGACTTAAAAGTTTTTCCTGTATTTTGTTATTACAAGTTCTGTTGATCATTTGATAACAAATGATCTCATCTCTGAGCTTAACACATTTACAAGTGACGGCTGATCTTCTTAGTGCCGCTACAAACTGATCAACCAACTCCCCCTGGGATTGAGCTTGGGTAAAAAAATTGTGGCGCTCTACAACCACACTAACTTTTTTCCAAAATTCACTTCTAATGCTTCCAATGTATTCTCAAATACATCTTCTTCCTCATCTGATTTAGCATCAACATTCCTACCCTCGATTGGTAAAGTCTTTAATAGTTTTCTGCCTTCTACCCCAAGATTATGTTTCAAAATGGCTAACTTCCTTTTGGATATCTAATCATCATCACCAATTGCTTTGAAATAGGTGATGAAAGTCTCTTTCCGGTCCTCCCATCCCATGCAAGGTTAGCCTGGATGTTCCAGAAATGTAGGAGGCGCAGCAATATTCTGGGAAGCCATAATGTAATGCAAACACGAAGATAGTCACCCCAAAATAAGCTGGAAGATAGAAGAAAAGGTGTGCCTATTACCGAGTTTGATAGGCTGAATGTTGTAGCATATATAGTATATTGCACCAAGCAGGTACACAGAAGTGAGTCTACCTATTAGGTTGACGTGAAAACAATATAGAAGTTAGCACTACTTAAAGGTGAGCGTGTCACTGAGAAATTGGACAAAACACAAATAAGGTGTGGTGCCACTGTGACACACCAACTATTGCACGGCGGTGCGAGACGGAAAAACAGGGGTGCACTTTACTGTAACACTCAATATTACCAAGCTGTGCCTGTCAGCGTATGTCACTGACAGGCTGTAAACTGTATGGTGATGTGGCTCAAAACATAGGTGTGCATTTTACTGTAACACTCAATTATTGCTAAGCTGTGCGTGTCAGCGCGTGTTACTGGTAGGCTGTATGGGGATGCGGCTCAAGACGTGTCTTTACTGTGATGCGCAATATTGCTAAGCTGTGCGTATTAGCGAGTATCACTGGCAAGCTGTACTCAAGAAATTAACAAAGTGCAGCTCTATGGCACACGTTGGGCAGTTGCTAGGATTGCAGCGTTTATTGTGCCTCAAGCTGACGTGCGTCTCCAGCTGAAGTGTGATCTCGCACACTACGTCACACAGACCTGCAGCTGCGGCTCAACAATGGTGAAATGGAACACAGGGAAGAGCTGTGAATGGGCCCCTCGCCAGTGCTCTCATACCTAATGTGGTAAGAGTTGCGTGCCGAATAACGCTGTTAACGGCCGCTTGAAGGCGTTCAAGGTGTTTCTCTTTTAGCATAAATCTTTCTAAACAAGCTGGCTCAAACGCATGCTTGCAACTCAACTTGCCTCTTGATAAGGAATATCAGCGCACGCAAGTCCTCCTTAATTGACCTAGGGGCCAAGTAACTCACTGTGAAGAACAACTTGCTAAAATCTTCCAGTAGACACCTCCTCTCAGTGGGCTCAAATCCGGATTGTGGCCAGTCTTACAAAGACAGGATGTAATGATGGTACATACCATAGATTGTAGTAATACGCTTTAATGTACATAAGTAATCAAATACAGGTGAGCGCCAGGGAGCATCCGCTGCCTTACACCATAGCTCTTTAACTGCCTCCACAATCATAAGATACACATACACATTCCAGATGTCATCATAACATTCTACCATTATACTCACGAGCCTTAAAGGTAAAGCACAACACAACACATCCCCCTCTCCTCAATAAGAGAAGAAAAGGAGACATGCTATTTTAGAATAATTTAAAGGAAACAAAAAGAACAATAAAAAAAAACAATTGATAGCACTAATATTCAGTAACATAATCTTTGAGCCAAGTGGGTGAAGTGTGAGATCTTTTACCCAAACCTTTCTCAGTAACTTTCAACTCACTATTGGTATTGTTTAAAACACCACCAGTACTGTGAACCCCGACACTTCCCCCCTCTTCACAATCAGATTGACCCACAGCAACAGGGTCATCCACCAACTCGTTGGTGTTTCCAGCTACTCCAGCTAGTTGTGCTTGTAAGTTGCTATTTTCAAAATGATCCTCCATCCAATCATACATATTTGGATGATTAGGCGTTTCTTCCCTCATTTCCTCATGCTGATCACGACTAAAAGCTATACTTTTTAGATTCCAAACTTTTCCATCACTCAGTCTGACCGAATTTCTCAAAACTTCAATCACTTGTTTCTGTGGTTCAAAACTACTTTCACCTTTAGGTACTTTATAAGGTTTCTTCACACGTACCCATTCGCCAACTTTAACTTCCACATCTTTCGTACCATGGTGACTGTCATAAAACTCTTTACTTTTGGAATGAAGTAATTCCAAGTCCTTCTTCACTTCCGTAGGTGACTATTGTGTAACTTTCCCATCCATTAACCAACCTCGATTAATTTTACTTCTCGGTAATCTCCCCCTCATCATAATAAAAGGGGACAATCCTGTACCAGTTTGTACAGTAGTTCTGTAAGACCAGATTGCCTTTTGTACTTGGACCTTCCAATCTAACTTTTTACTAACAGCTGCCTGGATAACACCTTTGATCACCCTGTTGAATCTCTCGACGGTGCCATTCCCACTAGGATTGTATAAAGCAGTTGTCTTATGTTTCACACCACACTTCTCAAAGTAGGTGTTAGCCATGTGTGACAAAAATTGTACACCATTGTCTGTGAGTACACACACTGGCAAGCCCTCCATTATAAACATTTTGTCCTAAAATTATAAAACATTAGATGTGTCAGCTTTGTCTACAAATCTCACTATAGGCCATTTAGTGAATAAGTCAATAGCCACCAAGCCAAACTCCTTGGACTCCCCAATAGGTCCAATAATGTCAACTGCAATTGTTTCCCACGGAAGTCCCGGAATCAATCCCTCACTCATACAAGGTTTCAGGGTTTTGAGAGTTTTATCCGCTGAACTACAAACTCCACAATTCTTTACAAAAATCTCTGTGTCTTTATCCACACCAGGCCACCAAAACATATTTTTCACCTTGACTTTGTTCCTCCCAATGCCAAAATGTCCCTCATGATATAGCTCTAAAACGTTTTTCCTTAAGGAAACTGGTGGAACAACTCTGTCACCTCTGAAAAGTATATCTTTCTCTAAGGATAACTCCATCCTAACTTCCCAAAACGCTCTAAAATTCCCTTCTAAAGAACACTGTCTTGGCCAACCAGTACAGATATATTCTTTAATCTTCTTGAGTTCAACGTCCCTGTTTTGTTCCTCCATCCACACTCTATTACTAATAGCAGGGGCTCCAGAATCATGAATTAAGGCAATACTAACATTCCCCCACGGGTCATCCGCACATTCTTCTAACGGAGATGGCAATCTAGACAGGCAATCAGCAACTACGTTGTCTCTTCCAGGTAAATAAATCATTTTATAAATGAATTCACACATGCGCATGGACAATCTTGCCATTCTAGCTGAAGCCCCAGAAATGCCCTCAGATAACAGGATCTTTACTAAAGGACGATGATCCGTTCTGATTGTTACAGGTTTCCCCCACACAAAGGCCCTAAAATGTTCAAGAGCCCATGCACAGGCCAATGCCTCCCTTTCAATGATGGGGTACCTGACTTCAGCCGGGGAAAGTGCTCTAGATGCAAACAGAATTATCATTTCTTTCCCTTTCTCATTTACTTGAGATAACACAGCACCAATACCTTTGTCGCTCGCATCTGTAGTTAACAAACATTCAGCATTGGGATCAAAACTTGCTAAAGCATTGACACTCTGTAGATCAACTTTGATCCTATCAAATTCATCCTGGCACTCTTTAGTCCAAATAAATGTGACATTTTTCTTGAGTAAACTTCGAATGTTAAACACTTTAGATGCAAAGTCTTTTACAAACTTAGCACAGTACTCCACCATTCCTAGAAAAACTCTTATCTCCTCTTTGGTACTAGGTGTACTTGAATTTACAATGTTTTCAATCAACGCTGGCTTGGGTTTTACTCCCTCTTCACTAATAATGTGCCCCAAATATGATACACTCCTTTTGCAAAATGTACACTTCGACAACTCCACTGTAAGTCCTGCCTCTTCCAAAACTTTCAAAACTTGTCTCAACTTACCATCATGTTTAACTTTGTCCTTCGCAGCTACTAAAATGTCATCTTGAAAGAATGCAATCATGTCCAAATTTCCTAGTAGCTTATACATTAATTTCTGAAATACAGCCGCAGCTGATGCCAACCCAAATGGCATTCGTCTAAATTGATAACACCCAAAAGGTGTGACAAAGGCTGTTAGATATCTTGATTTACTTTCCAACTCAACCTGGTGATATGCAGCAGACAAATCTATAGTTGAGAACCAAGTAGCACCTTTAAAAGAGGCCACCATCTCATTGATCTTAGGCAAAGGAAATTTCTCTACAATGATATTGTTATTGAGATGGCGTAGGTCTATGCATAAACAGATTTTTCCGTTGGTTTTCCGTGTCACGACAATAGGACTGATCCATTCTGAGGCTTCTACTTCCTCAATTATTCCTTTAGCTAACAGTCCTTGTAATTCCCTCTTTACCTCATCTCTGATCAACATTGGGATGGGTCTAACCTTGTGTATTTTTGGTTCAGCACTTGCCTTAAGTAGTATTCTATGTTCAAACCCCTTTAATTTCCCCAAAACAGCACCAAACACTCCTGGAAATTCTTTGCTCAAAACGTCACTCAACTTGCTCTCCTCATCCACAACCAACACTTTTTCTTCACTATTTGGGTCCAAGATTATACT
Source organism: Lissotriton helveticus (assembly GCF_964261635.1). Classification (NCBI taxonomy): domain Eukaryota; kingdom Metazoa; phylum Chordata; class Amphibia; order Caudata; family Salamandridae; genus Lissotriton; species Lissotriton helveticus. The sequence continues at coordinate 1,381,683,822 of NC_136067.1, forward strand.
TAAACTTTTCTGATCCCACCATCCCAAAACTGATGGTCCTATCTTAGACACGTACAATTTACCCCTTGTGCTCCTTCCTTTAAACAGAAATGTGAGCCATCTGTAACCCAGCATCTCAATTCTTTTCCCTGTATAGCCTACTGGACAAATATCCGAACTCTTCAATTGATCACCAATTTTTCTCACAAAATACTTCTTCCAAACTTCTTCATTTACAATCGTGTAAGGTGATCCCGAATCTGCATAAACTTCCACCACTATGCCCCCCAAAGATACCTTACATAAAGGTTTTCCTTCTAATGCCTCTACAGATATATTGATGACGTAATTACCTCTCACATTCTTTACCCATTCCAAACTCTCTTCTTCTTCCTCAACAACTACCTCTTCTTCATCCCAAACATACTTAACATTTCTGCGTTTGTGACACATCTTTGAAAAATGTCCTAGTATTCCACAAATACTACATTTCTTATTTATAGCAGGGCAGGTCCTACTAAACGCTAAGTGTTCTTTGCTATCACACCGATAACATATTCTTTCTTCTCCTCTAGTGTCTTTTTTTTTAAATCGAGTTGGTTGAGCGTTCCATTTTCCCTGTGGACTTGGTTGGAATCTTGTTGGGGTCTTGTTATGTGGTAGAATCTTACAAACTGCACTTGATGTTTTTTCATGTTCAGTCTCTTTTACCACAGAAGAACATCTTCCCGACATTTCTGCTTTCCTCATAATGGCTAACACATCTTCCAATGGTGCATCGCCATTTATCCATAGTCTATCTTGTAATGTAGTGTTATTATTATGCATCACTAGTTGGTCCCGTATCAATTCATCATTTAAAGCTCCAAATTTACAATCAATTGCTAGCCTTTTAAATTCGTCCACCCATTCATCAACTGTTTCCGTTTTGTTTTGTTTCCTTTGAAAGAATTTGTGTCTAGTTACACCCATACACACTTTTGGTGCGAAATATTTGTCCATGTTTTTTATGCAGTTTTCAAAAACATCCACGTTCGCATCCTCAACCTTATTTATACGGGAATGCGTTTTTAGACCAATAGCTCCTAAGGAATGTAGTAAAATCCTTTTTTTCTGTTCCGGTTTCATTTTCTTTTCCTCATCAATTGCCTCAATGTAGTTAATAAAATATTCCTTCCACTCAATCCATTGAATTTCCGGTTGAGTTCCAGTAGCCCAAAATGGTTGTGCCATCCTGTGTTCTATATGCTCACCACTTTCACTAATAATGTTCTCCACAGAATCTCCACTCTCCATAAACTACACAATTAATACTTTAAAATTCTCTACTTTGTATTAAAATACAATTTCTCCTTTGTGTACTCCCCGACCGTCTCACCTGTATTCTTCTTTACATCCAGTAATTCAATTTCTCAGTGTCTTCATAGCGTGTAGTTCATTGCGTTAATGTCAACACAGATTATCAGCGTTAACCTGAAAAACAAAATTTTTGCTCTACTAAAATGGCCGTCGCGTAAGGTTACGTTGCGTGACCTTGCGTACTTGTGTCATTTCCTCCTTGATAAGATATTCACCGGTTGCTGCTTCACGCGCTACACTCTCGCGTTTCTTGACAGGTCGTTGCTTCGCGCGCTTCCTTCTCGCGCATCAGCATGGAACCTTGTAGCAGTTCATAAGATGCAGCGCTTCAAAGACTTAGCTGGTAAGACGTTAATGTTATAAAATTTCTCAATATACAAGGTATGCCGCTTTTTGGATAATCGCTTACCGCTTTTAGTCCAAGTTGTCTTTTCCCACGGAGTCCACTTAAATCACTGTTAAGATAGAAGTCTAGAGTGATTCTTCTCCGGATTTGTTCCAAAATTGCCCAAAGGTTCAATTAATATCCAGGGGTTCTTCAATTAGTCCAATCGTCGCCAATTGTAATGATGGTACATACCATAGATTGTAGTAATACGCTTTAATGTAGATAAGTAATCAAATCCAGGTGGGCGCCAGGGAGCATCCGCTGCCTTACACCATAGCTCTTTAACTGCCTCCACAATCATAAGATACACATACACATTCCAGATGTCATCATAACATTCTACCATTATACTCACGAGCCTTAGCCCCTTAAGTGCTGCCGTCGGCCAACGGTCGTCACGGGCACTACCTCCCCAGTGCTGCGTGCGACCGCTGGACGTCCAGTTCAGCACCGGATAATGGACAGCGCAGCACTGGGGAGGTTTGTTTACTAGCTCCCAAGTGGTTACAGGTAAAGCACAACACAACACAGGAGGACGAGAAGGTCTTTTAAGTAGGTTTATTAAGTAAACAGCAACGGCCCCCGGTCAGTGGCTTCCCTCACAGTAACTGCCGCTCTGACCTCCAGAACACACACGTTCTGGAAGTAGAAGCTACATGAACACTCCAATAAACACTTAGATATAACAGAAGGCTACCCGCCTTTCTTGTAATCTGTGCACTCCGTGTGACAGTGGGGAGTGAAGGCGCACACGCACCCGGCCTCCTGAAGCCCTGGGTGAGCTCAAGGAAGCAAATGAGCCCTGATCAGAACTTCAGGGCAGCCCGGCCACCTGGTAGTCCCCCTAGTGGAAAGCATGGCTCGTGACCAAATGGCCAGGCTCAGAGCCCCAGATGGGCCACACTCACAGGGCTGCAAGGAGGGACCTGACAGAGCTCTGACCCGGGGTCCACTGGCGCTTTATCACGCAGGCAAAGTAAGGGAGTCCTCCCCCGGACCTAATGGAAGCCCATCCCGGGCCCTTGGCAGTGCGGCATGCCTGAGTACAAAGCCCAGGGGCCCCTGGGCCTGAACAGAGCTGCTGGACCCGGCCACGAACGTAAAGGCTCCCTGGACCCGGAAAAAGGATAATACCACTTGTTTTACCATTTTGTTCCCTTAGATTTTGGACCCTAGCACCCAGGGAAACCTAGCCAACCTAGGGCTATCCAAGGTGGGCTGACTTGTGTGGCTCTCACCACGTTTTATTACCCAGAATGCCTTCAAAACCTCAAACTTTCACTATAAAAATACTGAAAAAAAAAAATAGAATCCCACTACTGTATACAGCAGAGGGATTTCCTGGACGTGCACAGAGCACCTAACGGTTACGTCCTCCGCACTCAGCCACTGTGGTGGAGGACGTAAGCGGTATGTCATTGGCACAAAAAGTATTAACATAACGCATGCAATTGATGTTTCCTCTGTGTGTTTTGATGAATTATTCCGACTGTTTTGTATTCATTATCTTGCAGTCATACAAGTCAGAATGCATTCTTTCCTCCATTCCTCGCCCCCCTCATTTCTGCCTCTCACTGTATCCCAAGGCTGCTGTCCGACTTTGTTCTGATGTACACAGAAAGTGTCAGTTGTGTGCTCTAAAGCAGCATTGCAGCTTGTGCCCCACCCTATTGAGTCTGCTCTGCGGTGTATCTTCTGTCTTGTGACTTAGTACACGTTCACTCTTGTACAGTGTGTTGCCTGCTCCAACAATCTGTTAGAAAGTACCTTAGAACCATATAGTATTACTATTGTTTTATCAATTACTAGCAGTCCGTCCCGACGTTGTCCGGTAAGAATTGCTGCCGGACAGTAGTATATTGTTTTGTAGGATTTCGTTTAGATAGCATTTCTTATCTGTGACAGGCCTGTGAAACGCTCCGATTCACAGTGCACTGCTGATGCACTTAAGAGTGCGCGTTCAGTAGTGTGTGAACTCGAGTTTCCCTACTTTATTTTTCCTTGCAATATTATATAGCGCGAACTCAACAACATGGCATGAGCACAATTTACATTACATAAGAACACATTCATTTGTGGTAGGCACGGGGAGACAAAGCGATTTGCCTGGAATCACAGGATGTTGAGCTGATGCCGAGATTCGAACATAGCTCCCCAGCTCTAAAGTTCGCAATTCTAGAACTTGTGGCGGGAGGTGTGTCTAAAAGTGTATGTCGGTGCTGGCCATCAATGAGAGAGACCTGTGCATTTTTCAAATGGGTGGTGAAAAAATATGAGTATGTTGCTGGAGATGTGGGCCGCCGTGCCACCAATGTACTTACCGGGGGAGGGTAAACACCCATTATTCCGCAACTTTCTTCCCGCAAACCATCACTCCGCATACTTTCATTATGAAAGTACCATGACTCCGCAATGCCATTATAACGCATGGCATTACATTTTATATGCTTTTACCACGCATAAATTTACAACGAAATTAGTTGTAAATGCATGAATGGTAAAAGCATGTTTTTTTTTTATGTTTGGATAAGGTAAGTATGGGTATAGAGGTATATGTTTTGGAGTACTGAGGTATATGTTTTGGGGCGTTTGGGTATTTTAAGGGTTCACATATAGTTTTGGGTTATGGGTACAGGGGTAGTTTTAGGGTTTAGGGATAGGTATGGGTTTTGGGGTATAGGGGTATTTTTAGGGTTCAGGGCTAGGTTTGGGTTTTGGGGTATAGGGATATTTTTAGGGTTCAGGGTTAGGTTTGGGTTTTGGGGTACAGGGGTATTTTAAGGGTTCAGGGCTAGGTTTGGGTTTTGGGGTACAGGGGTATTTTAGGGTTCAGGGGTAGGTTTGGGTTTTGAGGTGCAGGGTTATTTTTAGGTTTCAGGGCTAGGTTGGGGTTTTGGGGTACAGGGGTATTTTAAGGGTTCAGGGCTAGGTTTAGGTTTTGGGGTACAGGGTATTTTAGGGTTCAGGATTAGGTTTGGGTTTTAGGGTACAGGGTATTTTAGGGTTAAGGGGTAGGTTTGGGTTTTGGGGTACTGTGGTTTTTTTAGGGTTCAGGGCTAGGTTTGGGTTTTGGGGTACAGGGTATATTTATAGGGTTAAGATGGGTTAGTGTTTAAGGTTGTTGGGGTATTTTAAGGAGTAAGGGTGGGTTATGATTATGGGGTGCAGGGGTATTTAAAGGGAGCAGGGTGGGATTAGCACACAATATGAGACATGGCATGAAGGGCAGAAAGTACCACACGCCCCCAGCGTTTGTCACGCCCACAGCACACGCCCACAGCACAACGCAGACACACCCACAAGGGACTACTTTGCTGGCACGGTTCTTTTACCTTTTATATGTATATGGTGGGCGTCTGCATAGCCTATGTCCTTCTGCTGCAACTGCCCTTTCCAACGCTGTATTGGGTGTTGTGATTGGTGCTGTGGTTCCTGAGATTACCCACCTCGAAGGTTTGGGCTCTCTCTTTATTATATTAGTATGGACTAGAAGCCCGTCCCAACGTTGTCTGATGTATGAATTGCTGCCGGCCAAGGCCAGTAGTATATTGTTTTGTAGGATTTCGTTTTGATAGCATTTCTTATCTGTGACAGGCCTGTGAAACGCTCCGATTCACAGTGCACTGCTGATGCACTTAAGAGTGCGCGTTCAGTAGTGTGTGAACTCGAGTTTCCCTACTTTATTTTTCCTTGCAATATTATATAGCGCAAACTCGACAACATGGCATGAGCACAATTTACATTACAGAAGAACACATTCATTTGTGGTAGGCACAAGGAGCCAAAGCGATTTGCCTGGATCCACAGGATGTTGAGCTGATGCCGAGATTCGAACGTATCTCCCCAGCTCTAAAGTTCGCAATTCTAGAACTTGTGGCGGGAGGTGTGTCTAAAAGTGTATGTCGGTGCTGGCCATCAATGAGAGAGACCTGTGCATTTTTCAAATGGGTGGTGAAAAAATATGAGTATGTTGCTGGAGATGTGGGCCGCCGTGCCACCAATGTACTTACCGGGGGAGGGTAAACACCCATTATTCCGCAACTTTCTTCCCGCCACCCATCACTCCGCATACTTTCATTATGAAAGTACCATGACTCCGCAATGCCATTATAACGCATGGCATTACATTTTATATGCTTTTACCACGCATAAATTTACAACGAAATTAGTTGTAAATGCATGAATGGTAAAAGCATGTTTTTTTTATGTTTGGATAAGGTAAGTATGGGTATAGAGGTATATGTTTTGGAGTACTGAGGTATATGTTTTGGGGCGTTTGGGTATTTTAAGGGTTCACATATAGTTTTGGGTTATGGGTACAGGGGTAGTTTTAGGGTTTAGGGATAGGTATGGGTTTTGGGGTATAGGGGTATTTTTAGGGTTCAGGGCTAGGTTTGGGTTTTGGGGTATAGGGATATTTTTAGGGTTCAGGGTTAGGTTTGGGTTTTGGGGTACAGGGGTATTTTAAGGGTTCAGGGCTAAGTTTGGGTTTTGGGGTACAGGGGTATTTTAGGGTTCAGGGGTAGGTTTGGGTTTTGGGGTACAGGGTTATTTTTAGGGTTCAGGGCTAGGTTTGGGTTTTGGGGTACAGGGGTATTTTTAGGGTTCAGGGGTAGGTTTGGGTTTTGGGGTACAGGGGTATTTTAAGGGTTCAGAACTAGGTTTGAGTTTTGGGGTACAGGGGTATTTTAGGGTTCAGGGGTGGGTTTGGGTTTTGGGTACAGTGGTATTTTTAGGGTTCAGGGCTAGGTTTGGGTTTTGGGGTACAGGGGTATTTTTAGGGTTCAGGGGTAGGTTTGGGTTTTGAGGTACAGGGGTACTTATAGGGTTCAGGGCTAGGTTTGGGTTTTTGAGTACCCGGTTATTTTTAGGGTTTAGGGATAGGTTTGGGTTTTGGGGTACAGGGTATATTTATAGGGTTAAAATGGGTTAGTGTTTAAGGGTGTTGGGGTATTTTAAGGAGTAAGGGTGGGTTATGATTATGGGGTGCAGGGGTATTTAAAGGGAGCAGGGTGGGATTAGCACACGATATGAGACATGGCATGAAGGGCGGAACGTACCACACGCCCCCAGCGTTTATCACGCCCCCAGCACACGCCCACAGCACAACGCAGACACGCCCACAAGGCACTACTTTGCTGGCACGGTTCTTTTACCTTTTAAATGTATATGGTGGGCTTCTGCATAGCTTATGTCCTTCTGCTGCAACTGCCCTTTCCAACGCTGTATTGGGTGTTGTGATTGGTGCTGTGGTTCCTGAGATTACCCGCCTCAAAGGTTTGGGCTCTCTCTTTATTATATTAGTATGGATCAGTCCAACCCACTATATTTTGCTTTCAGGTTTCTTTGCTCAGAATCCCATCATGCCTTGCATATTGAGGCAGCTCGCTTTGGATTTTCCTGTTGGTTATGCCTGTAAATGCAATTATACTGCAAAACCTATTATGTGTTTATAGAGCTATGTCAGTAATGATAGATCCTACTCAATTGTTTTCCCAGGTTTTAGTACAGAAGCAATATTCTCTGCTACCTTTAAGTAAACCATCTCCCGAGGTCCCTAATTATCCTCCAAACTAAATTCCTTTATTACTAAGATCACTTTCCTACTTCAAGACGAACATTTGCGACCTCTTGTCTCCACTTTAGTATTTACTTATATGTGTGTGTACTTTGTGGGCCCTGGAGATCAGCCCTGGGACTTGTCTCCTTCCACTTAGGAACTTTTTTTTCCTGTTCAACTGCCTCTATTTAACTGTCTTAATAAAAAACGACCAGTAGAGGTCAGTAAAATACCAGAATGTCTTTATGCATGTTCAACTGCCTCTATTTAACTGTCTTGATAGAAAACGACCAGTAGCGGTTAGTAAAATACCAGAATTGCTTTTTGCTGAGGGACATTCTTTTTTATTTTTCTGGCAACTGCCTCTATCTAACTTTCTTGATAGAAAACGACCCGCAGAGGTCAGTAAAATACCAGAATCACTTTAGCATTCTCTAGATTCCAGTCCATAGAAATTGTCTTCCAGAAGCACCCATAGACAATGATATTTTTTTCAAATCTTGTATTTTCAGTGATATGACCACCGAAGGCCCTGATTTTACATTGAAATCAGTGCTTTGGACTATACCATTTCCCGCTGAAAGGCAATATTTCACTCCATGTGTTCTCATACCTGGCGTGTCATGCAGTTTGGTGCTTACTTTCCCTCCATGTTAAAGACAGTAGATGTTTCAGCACCCAGGCTGATTGGCTGCATAGCTAAATACATAAAGGGCCCAAAGGCGAGACCGATTGCATTGCAAATGCTTGTTTTATTTGTCTCAACCAAGACTGCTCCTCTCAAAATGGCTTTGACCTAGTCTTGATGAAACCCCCTGTTAAATTTCTCCCGATGGGACAAAACATCAACATAATGACGCCCTTTGACCTACATTGAAAATTATAATTAGGACAAGCTGTGTCCACACATATAAATGTATGCTCACATATATACATATATGGATTTCTGGAAATAAATGAGTACTGAAACCATTGGGTTTCTTATCCTGTGTCTTCCTCTTTGGCTTTACACAAATTGCACAGTTGCCCACTTAAGCACCGAGCCTGTTCACTAATGTTTTTGTTGCACAGTGTTCGAAATTGCTGCATGATTCATTATTGTATTTGTATTGTAATTGCGTTTATATAGCGCTTATTACCCCTGACGAGGCGTCAAAACGCTTTTTCTGCGAGTCCGGGACCCATAGAGGATTATTGTTGAATTAGTATAGTAAAACATGCAAGTACATTTTAGAATCAAACGTTTTTTAGTGAGCAGCATAGTATCACTTAACACAGCTTGGCTGCCTACATCCAACGGCCGGCAGAGCACAGTCCAGCAACACTTAAACACAGCCTTAGGGCCTACACCCCTGGGGGCGACCCGGCAAGGACAAACGAAAGGCCAAGTGGAACAACCAAGCCTATCATTGATACTGCATTTTATAGAGAAGAAAAAACAAACAGTGACATAAAAACAGAAACCCGCCCACCCCCCCTACCCGTCTCCCCTCCCCCGCCTCCCCTCTCCGCATCAGCCCTACCTGCACCTCCGCTTCTGCTCACTCCCGCCTCCCTGCCAGCACATAGCAGACCAAACCTCTCTAGGAGCTCGCACTCACTGACTCCAACGGGATAAGTTGTAGGATTTGCAAGAACTTGGGGCATGTCACTTCGCGCAAATCTTGTGATAGCAAGCGTATGAATGGTTCCCACAGCTCCGCATATGTCTCACCCCTGCCATCCACACTAAGCGACAGCCTCTCCATGCCCAGCAGTAGCCACAGCCGTCTGATCCAATCTCTCGGGTCAGGGGCATCAGAGGACCGCCACTGCGCAAGAATGACTAGGCGCGCGGGCAGTAAAGCTAGGGCTATCTGCCTACCCCGCATGGAGCGCAAGGGGAACGCTTTAGGGTGTGGTAGACCCAGCAGCACGTACTCCGGGGCTTTGGGGAATGTAATGTCGAACACGTCGTCCACGAAGTCCAGGACCGCCTTCCAATATCGCACTAATTTGGGGCAGTGCCAGAGCAGATGCGTCAGGGTGCCCGTCGCGCCACAGCCCCGCCAGCAGAGACTCAGGCATTTAGGATCCCATGCGTGAATCCTAGCCGGGTTATGGTACCAGTAGGACACCATTTTGTAGGCCGATTCGGCCCCAGCTACGTTAGTTGCAGTGTGGTGTGCACGATAGAACATCTTGTCCCACTCTTTGTGAGACAGCGGGCGGCCCAACTCCGTCTACCAGCGAACCTGCGCCTTACTACGCTGTGCATGCGGCCGCGCAAGAATCAGAAATGAGTTTGTGGTCGTCCTTTTTACAGATAACCCAACGCTCCAGCTTTGTCATAGGACGGGACATGGCAGCCACATTAGAGGGTTGCATGACCCAGTGAGTAGGGAAAGGCGTCGGACACAGGGAGGTTAAAGTGTTCCCGACGCAAGGAGGAGAACGGGATCAGCCCCTCTAGATCGAAGAGGTTACCCACCCTCTTACAACCCTGTTCTCTCCAGCGCTGGAATACCGGCGATGCGCAGCCTGGGGGGAACTCCGGATTGTCTACAATGGGCGTCATGGGCGACGGGAAGGTGGTCCAGCCTCGTCTGCGCGCCAGTTGGTCCCAAACGTTCAGCGTCGGGGAAGTGACCGGCGACGAGTACAAGCCCCATGCTCTGTGTTTACGCGGGAGGCACAGTTCTCGCCAAATATTGCAGCCCGCAACTACCTGGTCCATAAATAGCCAGTGCTTGCTGGACAGCGGTCTATTCCACTCAATGATATAGCGCAGGCACGACGCCTGATAGTATGCCTCAATGCAGGGGAAGCCCAAGCCACCCTCGGCCCGTGGAATCGTGACCCAGGAGAACGCCAAACGTGGACGCTTGTGGTTCCACAGAAATTTGGTGAGCAGCCCCTGCAATTTTTTTAGCGCACCCGGTGGGGGACGTAGGGGCAACATCTGAAAGAGGTAGAGAATGCGCGGGAGGATCGTCATTTTCACCGCCGCCAGTCGACCAAACAAGGCTAGCTGCAACCGGGACCAGTCCGAGGGGACTTGGTTGTCTGTTCAATCAGGAGCCTGTAATTGAGGGAAACAGTCTGTGTTATCGTGGGGGCTAATCGAATTCCAAGATACGGAATGTCCGTATGGACCCATTGGAAATCGAAGTCCCTCTGAAGGTCCAGGACGTCCTCGGCCGGTACCGAGATGTTGAGGACCTGAGATTTGAGGAAGTTGACCGTAAAGCCAGCCACTGCCCCGAAGTCCCGGACTTCGTGCGACAGGTGCCGCAAAGAGGTATGAGGGTGGGTAAGCGAGAGGATCACATCGTCGGCGTATAGGCTCACCTTGTGATCTTCTGCAGCAAAACGAATCCTGTGGATGGCCGCATTATCTCGGAGACGTTGAGCAAACGGCTCCATATAGAACGCGAAGAGCTCCGACCTGCAGCCATTGACCCGCACCGCCGCTCTCGGGGAGGCATAGAGGCAGCGCACCCAGTTAACAAAGGTGTCCCCTAGCCCGAAGGTCTTCAGGACCGCGAACAGGTATGACCAGTCTACACGGTCGAAAGCCTTCTCAGTGTCAATGGATAGGAAAAGGGCCTGCGTACGGGAGCGGTGCACTGAGTCCATTAGATGTAGGAGCCTCTTAGTGTTTTCACCCCCCTGTCGCGTGGGAACAAATCCCACCTGGTCAGGCTCAATAACTCCATCCATGTAAGGACTGAGGCGAGCGGCTAAGATACCTGCAAACAACTTCATGTCAACATTGAGGAGCGAGATGGGGCTTAGTGATTTATTTGCTACAGCAGCGTGAAAATATTGGTTTTAAATAACTAGAAGAGGCCACTGGTTTTGAATATTTGTATGTGCTCCAGGTTCTTATGGATACTGAGTTGTAATTTTTTGCAGCTTACAGGGCGAGGTCGGCTACAGAATTGTGTACCTTACTAGATTCTCCAAGCTAGCACTTTTCAAGACCTGCTTTTCAAATTTGGGATCGGCATGTTATGACGTAACACTTTGATAACAAGTCAGCAATTGGTTTGTGCAAAGTTCATTTATAAAACAGACCTTTATGTCTTGCCTGTAAATATGCCACTGAGCAGAGTCGCGCTCTTCAGAATCACTAAAGTTCTCTGTCCCAAAAGTGAAACAAAATAGATAGGGGCTCAAAGCATCGAAATTCAATGAGAAATCCTTTGAAATTCCATCCTCTTTGATTTATGGAAATAACTGAATCTGTTGTGATTTAGGAAACACCTAAAACATAGTAATCTCAGATGGAAACATATCAAACCCCTTTATGTAAATCAGGTTAGCCATTGTTTACTCTGTTTTGCCTAAGTTTCTGGTTATGGCGTCCTGTAGCGCCAAAAGACTCTGCTAATGAGTGTACGCTTGTGCTTAACAAATAAACTCATAATAATATTAGTGGATGAGATTGTGGAGAAGTGTGGGAGACCTTTATTAGGTATCGCCTATGCAGCGCACCTGCGCTGCATAGGGAAAAGACCTTTAGCAATCGATTCAGGTTTGCAGGCAAAAACGTGTACGTATTGCATTGCTTTGAATGGCAACGCGTGCACGTTTGGCGATTCCCTTGCGGGAGCAAGCTTTGAAACCATCTGTTTGTAATTAACAGATGGTGCCTCCTGCTTGCTCCCGCAAGAGAAACCGGCACAGGCCCCCTCCTCTCTCCCCTACCCCTGCTACCTCCTCCTCTCCTCGTCAAACTTTTATTTTTACACTTTCAGCGCGAGGAGCGCACGCCTGTTTATCTTACCTTACAGCCCATCCCATTGTTTTTGTTTCTTTCCCTTTTCATTGTATCCTTCTAGTTTGTTTTCTCATATTTGTATCCCTATCTGCCCTTCCATTTCGGATTCTTTGTTTCCGCACTCTTCCATGGATGCTGGTGTGCTGCTGGTCGCTGTGTCGTTTCTATCTTTCCATCTTCTCAACCGGAGTGTGGATCGGT